>NC_066364.1:61308474-62775974 GCF_013377495.2 Cygnus atratus | reverse complement strand
AGTGCACCTCCTGTGAGGTAAGATGCTTTCTTTCCTCTTGGACAGATTTTAGCTTTGGAGGAAGTTTGCAGGAAATGGTAAAATAACTGCAGATGAGTTTCCAATGACAAAGACTTACTCAGACCAGTCTGGCTTATGTAAACTGCCATAAGGCATTCTGGTGACATTGGCATTGTCTTGAAAAGAGAAACAGCCCATTATTCTTTATGCACCACTTCACAGGATTTAATACAGAAGTGTATCTCTGTATCCTCAGACACCCACAGGGAACTGCCAGTGTCCACTTGCCAAAGGTTTCTAAAATTCAGAATTTCAATGTCATTTTTATTTCTATTAAATCTTCAGCATTTTCATCTGTTCGAATATCATTGTTCTAATAAAATACTGACACTGCAATGTTCCACAAGAGCCTTTTTAAACAACTGAATTATAAAGTGTTATACAAAGGGCATTTTGTCCCATTCAAATGGAATAACAACAAAATTAATCCCAGGAGGAGAAATGCATTGTAGAAACCAGCTTTTAAAGTGAATTTATTTTTTGAATGTCCACTTGACATCTGATCTTTTGTGAATTAAGTGAAAGAGAAGGTTCCTCAGTATAGACTCTCTTTTCTTATGAATGTCATGAAGAACTTACTCTGTCACGATAAACTGTTGCCAAGTAATGATATTTACACGTGTAACCATAACCATTACACACAACATAGAGCTTATGATTTGAACAAAATCACATGCCAAAATATTCAGAAATTGATTAAATAAGTTAAAGAGATAAATCCAAAAGACTGGAAGAGAAGACACCCATAATTGTTTGGCTTCTAGCCATAATGTTGGCTTAATTGTCTCCCTCATGCTCACCTAGAAAAGCTGTAAATGGGTTAGGTGCACAGCACAGATCCCTTGACTGTCTGGTGCTAGATATGGAGCTTCACTGAGCATTGCATCTGTCCTCAGGGTTAAGAGGTTTTTTTAAGCTTACTGTGCTCCAATATACACCAATAATGCTGATGGAAAATTAAGCCTCTAACAAATGTAGGTGCTTGAAAATACACGCTTCAAAACCTGGTAGAACCTGACAAAATACCTCTCTGCAACTTTAAGCTCCAAAACTTTGTGTGAAACCATGACCCTCAATCACAGAAGTCAAATAATGAGACACATCAAGTAGCTTGTCTAGATAGCTTAGCTATTTCTTCTGGAATAAGTGCTTTACGATAACGTCATTCTTGAAGATTGCCAGAAGCTCTCTCTCAGGATGTTTGGTCCAGGATTTCACTCAAGACAGCTGCTCTCCTGATTCAATTTATTTTTATTTTGCATAGTATCATACATATTAAAACATGAATCAGAAGTCTGAAAATTTGGAAAAAAAATGCTAAGTAAGGCAGTATTAAAATAAGAAATTACATCCTCACAAATGTGTTCCAAACTCACCAGGAAAAAAACAAAAAAAAAGTTGAGTATGGTATTCAGCCTTACCTAAATTCTAATCCTACATGATACTGGTAGAAATTTTTTGATATGTAATGCCTGTTTAATGACCCATGAGATATGAATGTATTGCCTAATTCCACTTCTTACAACTTATACGTATGCATCACACAGCATGGCTATGGCAGTAGCCATGACTTAATACCCTGGTTGGCAGTATAGATAGACAGACAGCAAAAATTCTTGTAAATCAGTAATCTCTCAGTCTGATTCTTCAAAACTGTCATATACAGGTGCTTATACAACTCAGTTCATGCCTCTCCTCCAGTACACATACATACAATCTAAACAAGATTATTATACCAGGGATCTCACTCTAAGCAAGGCATAAGTAGTTTCAGATACTTTTTTGGCTCCCTGCATGATGGATCTGTTGGCACTACCTGGAGTTTCGACAAGTGATACAGTTTTCAGTTCATTTCATCCTGAGCTTATGCGGTGATGGACAGTCAGCCTGTAAGCCAAGGAAGCAGTAGGGGAGTTTGTTTGCTTAGTCTGAATCTCTCGGGTATGCTCACTGCTGTTCTAATGTAAATGTTTATGAGGGATGCAATAAAATATTAAACTAAATGAATAATTGATATTTACTTTATCGTAATTCAGATCCTTTCTTGTTTGAATAAAATCCATTATTTACAATATTCTACTTAACTAGGAGTGATTTCTCTTTGTTCATGCCACTTACTAATTACTTGTTCCATCTGACACATTTTCCAGAGCCATATTGAGATGGTTATTGCACATCAGTGTTTAAGGGCTTCGTATTCATTTTCCATATACTCTGTAACACCGAAAGATCTTCACAAACTTATCTCCTGCCTGGTAGATGATCTTTACCTCTCATGTATTTTTGACATATACAATCATTATCAAGATGTAAGTATATTAACTAAAGCTGAATAATGGAAAAATATCCACAAAATATTTTATCCAGCATAGAGCTTGAATTTAATACATTGGTTTTGTACTTGTAATATGCATTATGCATGAATATTGAAATGATCATTTAATTAAAATGTCCACAAATCTTAAAAACTTCATACCCAAAGTGTATTATACAGGAAAAAAAATATAATAATAATAAAATTCATTAGTAAAAAGGCTTCAGTCATCCAATTAAAGAGCAAAAATTGAACCTCGTGATTAATCAGCAAGCCCTGGAAAGTTAGTAGTTAAAACTGACAGACTAAAAACAGCACATAGCTGGAAAATTTTCCATTTAAAATATCCAGAGCAAATTCATAAATTCCAAATACAGGTAATGCAAACAATTCACTTCTGTTCCAATTAATTATGCAATCAGTTCAGTTAGTACAGTCCAATCTCACACATCAATTCACGTTACATAACAACCCCTAACATATCACTAAGCACAGTGTACACTCATGTTTTACACATACTTGGGTGATTACCGAATGTGCAGCAAAGAAGGAATTCCACTTCCCTGCTCAGTGCAGGCATGCCCCATGGATCAACTCTCACAGCCTGTATCTTAATACAAGGGTGTGAGAAACACCAGAAAAAGAAGAGGAGAAACACCGAATGTGAGCTTCTGCCAGAAATTCCATCATCAAATTATGTTGTGAATCTGCCTTGCAAAAATAAAGAAAAATGTTATAATACTGTCATAATAAACATGACATAATTCAGACAAAATGCTTTTTGCAAATTGAGTGCCAAATGCCTCCTCCTTGAGATGTAATAAATGCAATAGTGGAGTCTGAAAGGCAGGCTGCAAAGATTTATCCTCTTGAAGAAGAGCTTAGAGGAAGAGTTCCCAACTAACATGAAGGTGTACTGCTTGCTAATCCTTATTATTATATTAAAAATCAAGTGAAAAAATCAATCTATATTGGCAAAATATCAGCCACATTCTCTGGCTGACACTTTAGGTGTAAGCAAATGGGATTTGTGTGATTTTGTAGTGTTATGCCAGTAAAATCAGTCTGTAAGTCTAAAGTGCCAGATTGCAATTTATAAAGTCACTCAGTGATTTTTTTTCAGAAAATTTCATCTCTGAAATGAAAAAATTGAAAAATTAAAAAAAATCAGAATTTAACCTCTGAAATTTTGTATGAAGTTACTGTAGAGTAGGTATGCATAAGAAACACTGGACTAAGTTTATGGGAAAAAAAAAAAAAAAAAAGCTGATTATTTCAAAGATCACCTACAAGAAGACCTCAGACCTGAATCCAGCCTCCCTTTAAGTCGGTCTGAATGCAAAAATAATTAGAAATACATCAGCATTGAGAAAATCTTTGATTCCACTTTTGACTTTTCAACTTTCAAACTACTACACTTGGGGTTTGGTCTAGGCCATGCCTGCATGTGTGTGTTTTTTTACCCTATGCTGTATACTTTTATATATGGGATTTTAATATATGTGTTAAATAAAAATACATTTAGTTTTTGTCTAACGTTTTGCAAATGATAAGTGTTATTGATAACAGCTACATCACTTTTACCTGTAGAGGACCTAATGCACAATGCTCTTATCCTAATATACCTCAGGACAGAATATCAGCACATTTCTTGGGGGAGTTGTGCAAATAATGCTTTATTCAGGCAAAGAGTGATCACCTTGCTAGCTTTTTTTTAAAGTATCACCATAAATATGGACCTATCATTTTTTTAGAGAGACGTTGTACAATGCATGATGACCGAGGTCCGAATGGTGAAACCATTTCTGTTTGAGTGTTATTATCATTAATATACACATGGAAAAAATTAATCAGATTCAGCAAATTAATGCTGGAGCTAAGAAACACCTTATTTCCAGCCCTTTACTCCAGTCTTGTGGTGTTTTCCTTACACATGGGGAAACTTTAAGATAAGGCTGATAGGTCTTTAGACATCTAGGACTTAGAAATATGAAGTACTGGTCTAAGCTAGTCATCTGGAGTCTTTCACAATCTATTGAGGGAAATAGGAAATTTTAAAACATTAATCACCTCAAAGGTAAGCATCCATGTAGGCCAGATGAATTGTCCTCTGAGAATATCTATTTCTCTCCACAGATTTTAAGACAGCCTGTGTGTCTATATTGCAAAAATCTATGTGGGATGAATACTACTCACTGGATTTCACTTTTAGTTAAAAAAGAAAACAGAAGTCTTCAAGAAAAAAGAAAAGCGTATACACGTTATGAGCCTCTGTCTAGCAGTTTAACCTAAGTATTAAATCAGGATGGAAAATCTAAGACACACCAAGTAATAATGCAAATAAACCGATGGAAAGAAGTACAGGGTTGTGAATATTTCAATATCAGCCCAAAATAATGGTTACTTCTTCAGAGAGAACATTTAAACCAGACAGCATCGTATTTTGTATTCATACCTGTGTTTTAAGTTCAGCACTGTAAGAGGCTAGCATTTCAGACTGAATATGACCTTACCAAAGCCTTTCACACAAAATTCAGACAAACCAAAATTCTAGTATTTTTTTCATGTATTTCTAAATTTTCTATTCTGGATCAGTGAAAAGATTAAATGTTTGTCCCAAGAAGACATACAAGAAGATGTCCCAAGAAGATTTTTCTCATGGTGTTTACAGCTTAGAAGAAACCAGGAAGTGGCAAAGGCTTCAATAAGCTTGACAGTAAGTTGATTTCATCATTTATTTTTCTAGAGACAAAGGAGTCTAATTTTAAAAGTGCCCTAACACTCCTGTGAAATTGGAGTAATTACTTGAAGTAAACTACCCCCAGCAGTAGCTTTCACATATCAATGAAGTAAGGAAAGAGATTATTCACCCTTTTTTTCCAGGTAGCAATGCAAAGGGAGGCCATGAGCCTGGAAATACATACCGACACTGCTTTCTGGAAACATAAAAGGCTTCTTGGCTCCCAAAGGTAAAAGACCCCAGTTATACTATATGATGTACCTTTCTAGTCAAAATGCCCAGCGCTTCTCTATGTGTGCTTTCAGACCCATTAGATCTGGATCTGATTGATTTTGGTTGCTCCTTTTGATCCTTGACTTCTTAAGTGACCAAGCATTTTCTGTTTACTGTTGCATTTTACACTCCACTGTCCTTCAGGGCAACTTGACATGGATTCCTCAAGACCGAAGTTACAAGGAGCAGCAGCACCACAGATTGTGTGGCCGTGCTATCTTCACAAACCAGCTTTCTCTAACTGTAAACAAGAGCTTGCTGAGGATTTCTTAGTGGATGTGCAGAATAAACGAAAAGCTACAAAGACCATTTCAGGTTACACTACCTGTGAGCAGTGGTTTGCAAGGCATTTTGAAGAGACCTACTGGATTTGTGAAATATTGCAAGCCTGGCAAAATTATGCAATGATGGGAGGATACTGGATAAAAACTTGAGAAATCATTCTACATACCCCAGGGATATAACATGCTTAGTGATATCTGATTTTTTACATATACCACTTTAAAATATCTAGTCATAAACATGACTAAAACTAAAAGGATTAACATTCCTTAGATATTTCACCTACATCAGCTACTCCAAAGGAAGCATTTAGCCCAGACATTCCTCATGTATTTAACTTTCTTCTGTGACACAACACTCTGAGGGAAAAAATGAGAAGTACATTTAAAAATTCGTAGGTGAGTTTAGTGCTCATGAAAGTGAAAGATTTACAACCTTAACTAGACGTGAACAGAGTACATTACAGAAATTTACATCCACAGAGGACAGCATAGCATTCTTCAGCTCTAACTTGAAACAAGCTCTTTCCCTGGTCCTTTCTCAAACAGATATTTTTTTGCTAAAGGATCATGAAAATAGTGCTCCCACTCATGGCCTGCTATCAGTGAATGCATGGTGAAGAAGGAACTGCATTTCTCTTTAAACATTCCTTCTGAATTAAGGTGTGCCCCACAGATCACCTTTCACAGGCAAGTGTATTTGTTCATTTGCTTTCTCAGGGGAGTTCCAAAAATGAAATCCATGATAGGGAACTAGTAGAGGGCTTGCCCTGAAAATACCGGCAAATTCCCTCTCATGCTTCCCCAGCACTGGACCTGACCTGAATAGAATGACTTCAGACTATTTTCTGGGAATTGCCCTAAACTATGACCCATGGCATTTCTGAGTTTTGGTGACTGTCATTCCCCTCCCCACACACACTCACATTTCTTGGTTCCCATGTAGAAATATCACCCCAAAAAAGAGCATGTCAAAGTGTATATCATTAACTTCCACTCGGAAAATAAGATGAAGGATATTGGTAGATTGGAAAATGAGGACTAGAGAATCAAATGTTATTTATTTATGGATCAAATTATTAAAAGAACAGAACAAAAAATTCCGTGTATTCATACTGTGTTTTCTTGAGCTCCAAATACCCATAAATCTAAGGAAATATTTAAAAATTTAGTCCAATTCTGCTGCTGTTAGCAGGGAATCCACTCAGAAACCCCTGTTAATTTTAGAAAGGATCTATGTGCAATAAAGGAAAATAATCAGAAAGAGTAAAAAAAAAAAAAAAGTATAAAGAAAATAAAAAGAAATTCTTGAATAATTTTTTTCCTCATGTCTCTTTCCTTTGGATAATGAACATGCTATCCAAAGAGCTGACTATACAAAATTGCCAGTGCTGTGATCCAGACATGATAATGATGAACAGTTAATCAGAAAGCACCCTAAAATAAATCCTGCATGGTATTCTTTAGCCTTAAAATCTGTTTTGGCACTAGTATTCCTCTCTGAAATGTCCGTATTCAAACTTCACTAAGAGCTTTTCTCACATACTATGTTAATATGCCTGAAGTAAATAAAACGTAAGCAGTAACACTCTTCTCTCATTTCTTGGGAAACTGCTGTAACCTTCCCTAGTGCCATCCTTCTCCAAAAAATGCCATGGATGTTTTTTGAGGTATAGATGACTTCAGGAACCATACTAGCTGCACTTCTGGAGGCACAAACAAGCAGGACCCTGGGGGGCACATGAAAGAGGCAGAAGAGAAATCAGGGTTGGGGGAAGGAAAGTGCCACTGGATAGAGATGACAAGTGGCTTACAGCCCTTCTGTCAATGCTGGCCAGTTGTAAGGGCCTGAGGAAGAAACAAGCTGCCCTGTTACCTGTCTTTCATGCCTTGCCCTGAGGTCACCCTCCTCAGCACATCTCAGAGAAGGAAGCAAGCAGGAGGCTCTGGACAAAAGTCAGCACTGAAAAAGAGATGCCTGCAGTCCCAGCCATGACCCTGGCCCCTCTGTGCATGCTCTAACTCAGCTCCATGGCCTTCTCCAAGAAGAAAGCTGGACAGCATTTCCATCACAAGACAGGTGAATTGTGTGGTCTCCAGTCCGACACAGCTGCCAAACTCTTTGCAGCAAAGTTTGCCATTTGCTCTGAATTTGGCTACATGCTCTGCTAAGTTCATGCTTTTGGATCATGATATATCACTGACTTGCCTCCTGAGGGTTTCTTGGAAGACCAGTACCCTTTGGAGGAACATATAAATGAGCAGTGGCTGTTACCCAAATGTGAGACCACTCCAAACCTCTGCTCAAGGATAATCAGTTGAGAGAAACACATTTTCATTGGTGTGAGAGAGTATCTATGTATCATGTGCAAAATGATATCCAAATAATAAAACATTTACTTAAATTAATGTATTTCAAATGAACGACAAACTCACATATTTCCCTTTTCAGATAAGACATTGACAGATCCTTTTTTTTTAATTCATTTCACATGAGACTTTAACATAACAGTTAAACTTTATGCTGTTAAATTCCCAGAAATCATTTTTATGTGGCCAAAGAAGGGCATGGACACTAGAGATTTTAAGAAAACACAGTGGTGTTTATTTGATTTTCTTGTTACATAAATGGATTTTATGTACTGGAAAAGTAGCTAATCTTGATAGATGTGCATGTGGTAATACAGCCGATGGTTACTGAAGCCAGACAATGTGAGCTTTCTCTTTCCAAGCCTCTTATTGAGGAACTGTGCTGATACTTAAGTAAATAAAATGGCAAAAAGAAAAAGGATAGAAACACAAAGCTGATTAAGATCAAATTAAAAATAAATCAACAGCAAGGCCTACTGAAATGCAACTCCAGAAGCCGCAGTAGTATAACACAAATGAAGAAAAATGCATTGATCTCCAGACACAAACATAACAATCATTTCTTCGTATACATTTGGGCATTTTAGAGGACATTTTTTTGGAATGTCTGAATCAGCTCATGAGATCATCACATGGCAGCCTCCAAAAAAAACTGGTGAAGCTTATCAAAGTAGTTGATGGATTACACTGCCCCACATACAACAGACCAGTGTGAAATATCTTTCTCTACTTTGTCACCCTACGCTTCAGATTTAATCACGCTCTGTATGTATCATTTGGATGCCTACCCAGACTATATCACCTCTTTCCCCACATTTATATATATATGCTTTTTTCCCAAGCACTGAAAAAAATATCTATTTTTTTTTTAACTCTTGAAGTATACAAGGTGTCACATCCCAAAAGCAAAAAAACAAGCTGAGGAGCTAAATTCCTAGAACAATTCATCCTGTACAGAAAAAGAAAAATGGAGGGAAAAAAAGTTTTATATTGTTTGCTCTATGTTCAAGAAACAATGATCCACACAACCACTATGCTATTTGTTTTTTCTTTCCACTTTATCACATATCATCAAGCAAACCACTGAAAGCCATAGGACACAGCAGTCTAGGTATGTCTCTGATCTTTTCTGTTATCATTAAGGTTGGAAAGGGTAGCAACTTTCACAGGAACAAGGAGTAAGAGAAAAGGTTGTATGCGGAAAGAGTTAGGAGTAGATACCTGAAAGTCAATCTGAGCATATATAGCAGAACTGTAATAAAAGTATATATGTAAATGAAAGTTACATCAATGCTGTACTTGTTCATGAAGCCTTTTGTTCAAGAGGCATTGACAGGAATCTATATCCTGCCAATTTAAAGTCTCTTTACTCTTCAAGTGCTGTTTTGAAGAATGCATTTGAGAATAATTTCAACATTACGCAGCAGTTTTGTATGGAAAAATCAAAATATATGACTTCTTAATTATTTGTTTGTATTGATGATACCAAAGAACCTTAGCCTTTACTATGCAATTACAGAATTAATAAAGGTCTTGTATCCCAAATAGCTGCTCCACACCAATGTTGCTGTAAGACATGATCAATATTCAACATGAAATTTTAGGCTTCTAAATTTTCAACATGTAGTTTACTTAAAGCATGTCAGTAGTTCTGTGAAAGTCACTGGAACTATTCTCTTAAATCTGCTCTCCTAAACATCAGCCTACTAGAGAATTAGTGTAACTTGCTTGGGTTGTGGCAGCTGCCACTCATAGCTCACTGCTGTCTCACTTCCAATTGTAATGCTGCCACTGTAATGTAGCTTAAGACACTCAGGTTATCTCCTACTACTTTAGGAAAATGCAATTGGGATTTGAACTTTTACTTCTGTTACCAGAGATGTTTCATTTCATAGAAATTAGAGACTGAAATTGTCTGTTAGGTCATCATATCCTGCAGAAAGATTTTAAAACAGCCCAGGCCTCAAAAAGAGCACTCCAAATGTCAGTAACAAGTATAAGTGCAAGCACTTTCCTTGAATATCTAACTATCCATACCTCTTAATATATTTATTTTAGGCAATAAGAATGAGTACAGCTGCAGTAGCTAAATTAAATTTCATACAAACAATTCATTTAATAGGATGGAAGTCTAATAATGTACATGGACACAAAAATGAATGACAGGTTTGTTGCTTCTTCTGTGTTGATTATGAAAGACATTAAAAGCAAGGTTGGAAAGAGATAAAAAAAAAAAAAAAGATGAGGAGCTTAGATTCAGACCAACAAAGGGTAACCACTTGAAGACTGGGGAAAATGGTGAAACTAATAAAAAAGAAAAGCAGTAGCAATGCCAATAACACAAATTATTTGACTTGGATAGGCATGGATGGGCTTGACAGGCCACATGGGTGTGGTCAGACCACCTGACCAGAACACAGTCCTGAGCACTATCAAGCTCAGCCTAAGCAAAATGCCTGTGTTCAGATTCATGTAGTAGCAGGATTTTTGTTTTTTTTTTTTTTTTTTCAGATTATTAGAGTTTTGGAATGAGATAATGCAGTTAAACAGCTGAAAAGTGAGGGCTATGAGTAGGCCAACAGAAAGGCACAAATTCCTGAACTCTGTGTGGAAACATATTCAACCCATGGCCACCACCCTTTTCCATGCCTGCAATTAGGCTACAGAGTGTTTCAGGAGTCACAGGAATTACTTTGGCTGCTTCAGTGACCTGCTCCTGGCCTTCACCTCCACTGAGGAGCAACCACAGTCCTTCCATCATGTGAGGGACTTCCATCTAGCCTCAGGACTGTGAGGGAAGCATGGGAAGAAAATACACTTCTGAGAAAGGTGTAGATACAGAAACAACTGCCACCCAGAGAACCATCATCCATAGCCTTGTGCAAGAATAAGAAACATCCAAGAAAGAGAAGAGTTCCAAGAGCATATATGAAGTATTCTGAGGAATAGACCAAACTCCCACTACTCCCATTGCTGGGGCTGACCAGGAACAGGATTTGGTAAGATCTCCCCTGGTACAGAAAAAAAAAACAACACATGAGCTATGCAACCACAGGGTTAGGCATCAGTTTTATCCACCTTGTTTTCTTACTTCTACATGCCAGTACATGAATGTCAACCAAGTATGACTTTTAGTATAGAATAATGCAGAAGAAATTATCATTGTCTTCAGCTGTTATACAGCTTTCCTTCTCATTGATTTAATACAATATTATGATTAAAAATAATAGTAGTGTTTTGACTTCTTGGTATTCACACCACAGTTCAATAACATGAACTTGGAAGGTAGATCTAGTACACATTTTGCACACAAAACCACAAAAAAAAAGAAAAGACTGTAACAGACACACTCAAACTTGTCAACTAGGTCTTCCTCAAGTGTTCTTAAAATGATAAGAAAAAATCTCTAAAACAAAAACTGAAAAGTTAAAAAAATTCAACCTTCATAAGCAGCAGGATGCTTTGATCAGATCTTGTTTGTGATTGTGATAATTATATAGGAAAATATGTCAGTGCAAATGTTTGAAAAACAAAGGACATCAAAGCAGCTAAGAAGTCCTGTTTGGTTATTTGCTTTAGAAGTGTCCTTGAAAGTATTCCTCTTGGTAACAACCTCTCTCTCAAATGGCTAACTAAATGTCTAAAATAATTATAACAGAACCATAGCAAAAGCTACACCACAAATATTAAAGGCATAAAATTCAAAGCAAATAGCCTTATTGGAAACAAACAAAAACCCTGCTGTTATGTTACACACAACTTGATTAACCATTGCCTCAATTCATGATACATGTGGCTTGTGATTTTATCGTAACTTGTCAAAAAATGCAACTAAAAATATTGAAGGAAATAAAGCAGTTACACAAATAGAAAGTATGAAGCATGTTGCTTGCTAATCAGGAAGCATTTTAAAAGTGTTAATGATCTAAATCTTTCAAATATTTCATAGCTGTTGCATGCTGTATTCATAGCACTCTGCAAAAATCAATTTAAGTAACAAATTTTTCATAGGGGACAAAAGCATATTAAAACAAATAAGTGCATGAACCAGTTGGGCATGAGAGGAAGTGATCAAGCTGATAGGTGAGTAGTTTGAAATAGCTTTTGCCTGCAAGAGGACTTCTGAACTTGAGCTTTCTGGAGGTTTTACAAGAGGGTAAAAACTGCTGAGGGTTGGGTTCCTTCAGAGCCCAGACACTGAAGAAATGAGACCAATTATACAATTACTCTAGTATTATGCAACTCATAAAAGGTCAAAATGTAATTATAACAAGAGTGATGCCTTATCTGGTTTGCCATTTACATACTGTCTTGGCCATTTAAATATTGCATGTTTGTTGTGTAGCAGTACAGGCCAGTGAGATAAGAAGCTGCTTCTTACTCCGGATGATCTATGTCCAACCTGGACTCCCTGCCTTGGCATTACACAACTGAGACGGCAGTGTTAACTTTGGCTTTAGGTCTGTGACACTTTAGGAAATGTAGTTTGGCAAAAGAGTGATGTTTTGCTTAAAGGGATTATTTCTTTGGTTTTTTTTTTTTTCCCTGTGGCTGGTCAAATTAAATTAACTTGTTTTGCTGAAGGAAAGGGAATTATTTATTATTATTCTTTGCACTCAAAGATGGTGAGCTGTGCAGCATATGCAGATCTAATAGGGGGAATAGAAGAGAATGACTTTAATTCTTTTCGGTGGTTGATTATGAGTAATTTCCGCCTTTAGAGAATCCTCAGTGAACCACCCATGGGTGGTTCCCTCTAGTATACATTAGGTATGACAGAAAATATCAGAAAAAGCAAAAGGGTAGATTTAGCATGACAATTTAGGTCAGGAATTTTGTTTGTGCTTTTAGCTAGTAAATAAATTTGTACATATATGGAAATCTTCACTCCCTGTTTTGCTAATTTTTTTCTTTTTAAGAACAACAGTGCTGAGTGTAACATTTCCTCCTACCCATTTATACCTAAAAATAAACAGTTGCTTCAAGAGACCCCTTAAATGAAAAGCAAGAAGGAAATCCCACAAATCAAATACAGATCAGACAAATTGTAAAAAAAAAAAAAAAAGTCTGTGTAAGGGACCCTTACAGAAAGGGGTTGCATGGATGGGACTGAGCTAAGCACTGGCATTTCCTCTCTGGTCATAGCTTCAGGCCATTCTGCTGTATGTGCTGAGACAGGGGAGTGCTCCAGGGTGTTAAGCAGATGCTGTCTGCCCTGCTATCCATCTTGAGTGGCAGACTCAACTACTACCCATAGCAATATCCAGCCCTTCCTTTTCCCCTCTTCCTCTTCCATACTACCTCGTATCCCTAGTTTGCCTGAGGTTAATCCATAAGATGTTAGGGGGAACAAGATAAATGACTTTCAGTTGGCCTGTACATCTTGCTGGGCCAGGCAACACCTTCATCTTTTGTCTAGACAGAGGCTATCCCCCCCCCCCCCCCCGCCCCCGCAACTCCCAGCCAGCCCCCCACCCCCACCCCCACCCCCACTCTCTCACCCTTCCCCCCGTTTGCAGTTACTGCTTGGTCCTAAATTTTGGTGAGTCTGGGAAAAAAAGCACCAGTAGATCCACAGAGAAAGATGGAATTTCTATAGGGAAAGCATAACATGATTTGACTACAATATATTCATGTTTTCATTTTTAAAAGGATACTTTGAATGAATTCTGGGGACACTATCAAAGGGTGAAATTACACATACTTTCTGAAATGATATCGTAATTTTCATTTGGAGGAGAACATTAGTAAGACTACTGGAAAGTATTTCAGAAGGCCTTTGATACCCTGTGAATGTTGCCTTAAGTCAATGTTCCTTTAAACCGACGTATATGTGATTGCAGAACCAGAATCTAATCTGTTTGTATAACCATGGAGAACCTCAATGACTTTCTGAAGGACATCAGTTTATTATGATTGAACTCATAAGCTTAAATGTTTTTTAAACAAATGGCTTTAGCATAAGTATGTTTTTGTCCAATTATAGGCTTGCTTTTAGCTTTGAGTCTTTCAGTGCTTTCTTAAGTATGATGACATTGGGTCAGATTTATCAGATAAGAATAAAATTAATGAAAAACAACACTCAGGGTGCCAAGTACTAGGCTGTCAGGCAATGGGATTGTTAGTTAATAATTATTCACCCATTTGTTAGCCGTATTTAAACAAAACTTATTTTGGTTGATATCAGGAATTTGAAAATTAGATCCTAAGCCATAAAATAGAATAGCAACAACAAGGAAAATCATAAGCTTTGATATTCACTGTTGCTAAATACTACTTAGGAATAGTATCAAACAAATCCTTCACAAACGGTCTAGGATTTCACATAAAAAGAGCTTAGCAAAGAAAAATACCATGTAAAATATCTCTGCTCATGGACAATGTGTGAACAAGAAGCCTTAAGAATACATCTAAATGTGTGATATTACTGTCAGACAAAAACTTACAGATAGTACTATAATTGGAGGAAAACATTTGCTAAAAGTGGGGTGCTAACCAAATTCTTTAAGATTTTAATGAATGATAATTTTTCTAGGCCTACAATTAAATTTTATATATATATTTCTATTTCTAGAATAGAAATAGATATTATTAAAAATAGAAGCTGGAAGAAACTTTAAGAGGCCAAAATGTCCTGCTCTTGAAAGATATTAAAATGTATATCATTCCTGTAATACAAAATTGATGGCAAAATTTTATTGCTATAATAACATGATGACACACTCTTAAGAATTATTCATTACTGAAAATCTTCTTACAAAATATGACTTCAGTTTATAAGGGAAACATCAACTTTAACCTATTAGTTCATATTTGAAAAGCTTGTCAGCCCTTACAGAGGTTATTAGGTATTCCCTTTGAAGTGAATTTGGAGGTCTAAAGATGGAATAAAATCTGCCGTAGGAACAGTACCACTGCTACAACTGAAATAGTCAGAGACTTTTCTAGCTAGTGGAAGGGAATAAAAAAGTGTCATTGGATGCCATGACACGAGCAAAGTTTTCCAAACTTTTTAGTACTCCTTTCAGTAATCTTCACATTACAATTAAAATCTAAATGACAAATTCTATTGAAAGCATGCTTGAGACCAATAGACCAGTTCTCCTTTGTCAGTTGTTCTTCTAAATCCATTACCTAAGCACCTGAAAACAGTATTCCCTTACACATGAAACAAACTTGAGCTGCACTTCCCTGCATAAAAAGCTGATAGTAAACTACCTCAAGTATAGGGCTGAAGTCCCTCTGACTGAACAAGCTATGTGCGAGCTGTGCAGATCTTAAATACTGTTTAAGATCACATGTCCCACCTCCTGTCTCTTTTCCTTCCCTGTCTCAGGCAGCAGTCAGGCTTCAAGAAAGCCACTCAAGTATCAGGCAGAGGCAACTTTATTTAGCTAGGGTTCTGCTTCACTTGTTGTTCACATGGAAAGTGAGATATAATCTGTGGTGAGATGCAAAGTCTAGCCAATTAATGATATGATGAAATGCTTAACAAATAGCGTCTCTTGTGCTGTCCATTGAAAGCTAAAAAGAGAGATTGTATGATAAAATCTTAAATCTGTGAAAGTAATTGCTTCTGACATCTCCAACTAGGCAATAGGCTGCCCAAACAGTGCTATTCAGTCACAAATTCTGAAGCTAATGAAGTGAGAAGAACACAGGGTAGATACAAATTAAAGCCTACTTATGATGAAGAGTCTGTGTCGTTTTCTTAAACTTGTGGTTTTTGCGTGGAGAGGGGAAAAATAATCAATTCAGAATAGATACCCTTTTGCATTTTTGTATTTTTAGAACATGCTGTGGTGTTGTGATTAACAGTAAGGAATGGCTGTAGGGTAATTGTAAGATGGTAATGAAACCCCACTCTCCTGTACAACTTCCTTGAAGAGTCTTTTTATAGATTTTACATTGGGGAGGAAATTAACTATAAAAAATATGAGCTTCCTTGAAAATGATAAGTCATTTAACATTTGCTTACACGTTTTTTCCTAGCCATATCACTCTACAGCTTATCCAAATATTTAAATATTTGTCTTCCTCGTGTGTATTTTTTATGAATTTTGCTTCTTCAAGTAGAATCTGTAGGCCTTATTTTCAAACTTAAGCAACTACATTCTGTCATTTAAATGACCTAATAAAACTATTTTCAAAGTTGCTTCACATGTGCAATATTCCTTAATTTATCTCATTTGTTGTCAGGAATATGAATGATGTGAGAACAGTTTAGGAACCTTTTCGCTGGGTATCTTTCACTGGTATTTTTTAGGCTTGAAAATTTTGGCAAAAGTTCGTCACCTGGAATAATGAATCACTGAATAAAGGACAATTTGTCACAGTTGGATCGAAGCCAAAAAAATACATCAATCCTTGAGTTTTTCCATCAGCAGTAATAGTCTACACTTTCAGAACTGGTACTTCTATCTGACTGTATACAAATCTTGCCAAGCTTTTCCTTGCTTTTAGACATCTTGAAGAAAAAATAATTTAAGGTAGACTCAGTAATCCCCTCAAGGAGGGTTAAGATAAGAAATATCGGTGCTTAATAATAGCAATAATCTCATTTGACTGGTGTCTTTTCTATGTTCATGGCCTTTGTTTTTTTTTCTATCATGGTTATTCACTGATGTTTCATTCTATATGTCATGCACCAAGTTTATGATATCAACAAAATTCTTTCAGTAAATGGAGGATACTGAAATACCATAAACAAAGTAAAGTGGCAGTCCTCTTAAATTGAACAAAAAGTATTCAGTGTAGTTTCCTGAAAAATAAAATATTCCATGTAGTCCCCTGCACTGTAACACTCCAACAGAAGTAAGCACTTCTATCTGTTGTAAAATCACAAGATACAAAGAGCTTGCAGTACTCAGTGCCTCGCCATAGTGTTATGTATTCATTTAACTATTTCAATACTATTGTGGGCTCTACTATCAAACTTATGAAGAAGTATTATAAATGTTTTTTTCAGGCAAGATACGTCCTGGTCTTTTCTTTGCAATGTAAAAAAAAAAAATATGTTCAGAAGATGTAAGTAGCCTAGTAAGAACCTGAGATTGTCCATTTGAATTAATTCAGACTAGTAGTCTAAGTTTCTTAAGCAGCTTAACATTTTACTTATTAATGCTTTATTAAAAATACTTTGAGACACTGAAGATTTAACACACTCTGAGCAGGCAGCAGGCTTTGATACACAGTGGTGTAAGTAATGCATGGACATAAAGCTGAATTTGTTCTTTCTCATGTCTTCCCCTGCCTCACCAGAACTTCTTGCACCTTCTTGGGTGTGCACCACAGACCGTAAAACTGTGATCTGTATGACAGCCAACATTTCATTTTCAGGACTGTGTGGTGTTCCAGAAACTAAGATCTGCTGGAAAACAATGGTGTATAATCTGCTTTTGAAATCTATTTAGGTTCCTAGATAACTTACATGCTTATGCAAATTTAATTTTCTATTTTTTGTTACCTCCCTCACTAACTCAGTCAGCCTGTTCACTCATATACTGTATCTTCTTTCTTTCATCAGCTTGCTCAGTGTGGTAGGGAGTAAGCTGTTTGTCATAGGGTACCTGTCATTTCTTATATATCTGTAGAATGCTTCAGCTATGCCAGGGATTGCAGATGGTACAGTCAGATAAGTGTTATAACTCAGAGGAATGTAAAAATAAAATCTGGTACATCTGTGTTACATATAATAATGTTTTATTTTCTTTACATGCCATTATACTCAAACTAAATATGTCAAAAAATAAGTGTAAATAAGTGAACAGTGCTCAGATCTGCAAAGATTATATCAAGGGATGTGACAAAATCTTTGGTTGGTGCAGAATTCAATTCATGGACAGGAAGTCCAAATACTTAAGTGTGTCAGTGGATATTTTAACTGTACTGCGAATTACACCATAGAAATAAGCCATATGTTTATATGCACTGCTTCTGCCACTTTTACCTAATTACCAACTCTTTTTTTCCCCCTAATTCTTTGCTACACACTCCATCTCACTGTCTTTCTGTTTTATCATCCATGTTCTACATCTTCTTGCAACATTGCATTAAAATATCTTCCTTTTTTCCAGATCAATAGCTCTTGTTTGGACGTTATTGAAACAGCTCCCTTCTTTTCTGTTTTCTGAGCACAAGGATGGCCATCCACTGAGCCCCACAGCAAGTTCCAGCCTATGGACTCAGGCATTCTTTTCCCTCTCCTCCTCCTCCATTTACCTAGGTTAGCTTATTACTGCTTGACTACCCTTGCTGAGTATTTAAAACATAGTCATACCAATAATTATTAGGTGATCCACTAGACCAGAAGCCAGGACTTTTGTCTCTTTATTATACAATATTTAGGCAAGTCATTTTATAATTTCTCTGCTTTAATTTTACAAAGTTGGAAAAAAAAAAAAAAAAGCCTTTTAAGTTCTTAGGGTTCAAAACATTATAGCATAGCTAAGTTCATTTGGGACATGTACCAGCTTGTGGCTAAGTACGTTAATAGAACAATTAAAACAATGGATGTCATTAGATTCTGCTTTTCTCATGTCCCATGTTTTCAACACCTATATTGACTTTAAAAGATGAAGATTTTCTTTCTCCTTATGTAGATACATATTGGAATAGACATTGCTATTATAGGTTTAGAAATTCCTTTTTCTTCCATGATTGTGTGTAACAAGGGGACTCTGTCTCCAGCATAAGAATCTTGGTTGTCTAAAATTAGTTAAAATTAATTTTGGCCTCAGAGGATAGGCCTATCCTATCATGAGAAGTGTAGTCTTTCTAACATGTCCTAGCTCAGAACAAGAGACTCAATTAGGAATGGTTATGGTCAGCTAAAGCCTCCTCCTAGCTAGTTTCACTGCCTTGTTCCCTGACTCAGGAGTAGGTAAGCAAAGATGCAGCATTCTAGCATCCCAGACCATCCCAGCTTTTGCTGGAATTCATGATATTAGCATGAACTTTGATGAAATGTCTACTATTCTAATGAAACCTTGTTTGGGTTTTCCAGGAAGAGTTTTAGTTATTACTCCAACAGTAGAGGGGAAAAAAAGTGAAGATTATACCAGTCATGATTTGACACTTGAAGCAGATGTACTCCAAAGGAGGAGCAGCACACATTAAGTGCTCTCCTATAATTTCTGATATCCATGGCGTCTGTCACCCACTAGCTGAAGCTCATAAAAATTTATCAGCACTTGACAATGCACTTGGAAAGACTGAATTCTCTGGAAATATGCTTCACTGAGGAAACACAGGAAAGTTGGATTGCTTACAATGAAGTGATTGAAATGACTGCCAAGAAAAATGCATGCAGGTTTCATTATAACTATTAATCTAATAGGTTCACATTGTACTCTCTATTTAAATCAGAAACATATCTACAATTTCCCACACTTACACTACTATTAGCTTTAGGTGAAGAAAGGAAAAAACAGATGAGGCATCAGACTTAGGACTGCAAGCACAGTGTGTAACCTAGAAGCATCCGTGACCATTTTTTTCAATGCAAAATAGAAATAGAAACAAGCAAAACCTTCCATACCTCTCCAGCCAATTTGCTTTCCATACAACAGGCTGCACTCAGTCTCAGTTCCAAACACTGATGCACACAGGCATCCAGCAACTAGATTTACATCCCCGTTACCCTTGCCTTCCCATTCTTTTCCTCGTTTTCTCTCTACAGAGCTATAAGGAAGATTGGAGCTCGAAACCTTGTGCCAGACTTCAAAGTTCAGTTCATGACCATCTCTGATGTGATTGTTTGAACCACAAGAAAATAGGAACTGAAAGGGCTACCTGCAGCAGAACTACAACCATGGGCTACTATATTGCAAATGTCTTTTTGTCTATAGAATACTGTTCTATAGAATACTTACACACTATGCCATGCTTATGGTGCATGCAGCCAGCTACCAAAACTTTCCTGCACCATATAACAAACATGAGTCCTTTCATAAAAAAAGTAAGGCATATAAATTTAATATGCAACAAGGAGACAGATGAAAGATCAATGTTTTCACCAATATCCACCAGAAAGGGATTTTTAAAGAAAAACAAAAAATGCAAGATATTAGGAAGAAAGTGATGTTCAATGGCACAGAAAAAGGTTACAAATACCACCTCAGTGATCAGTCCCAGCCACAGGGAAATTCCCTCCTGATCCTAAATCTGATCACTGGTTTAATCCTGAGTTTTTAAGCAAAATATACCAATCACATTCCTGTGAATTTAAGGCCACTGAAAGCACTGAATATATATCTATCTAGCTGTCTCCATTGCTCAGAAGGTGAAAAAACAACTCATATTATGGATCAAAGAAGAAAAAATTCTTCCTAGCCCCCAAAAGTAATCGCTGGGAGCCCTGGAGCATGGGATTAGTATAATATGAATACAGTGTATACAATATATATTACACAACCTTCTAAATTCAAACTTTTATTAACTACCTTGTCACAGATATTAAGCAAATTAAAGACTTAGAAAGTATATTCAGTCACAGGATATTATCAATACATTCCTGGAATGAACTTCAGAAGCATGAGCACTGAAATTCTGATCTACAAAGTAGCACTGTATCATATATATTTTTAACCCTACACACCCTAGTATAGAAGATTGCTTCATAAAGGTATCATCTTCTCCAAGTTATTCATTAAGTTCCTAGTTTCAAGCAGGTGTACAGTCACAAAAAAATCTGGCTTACAGAAGGATACTATTTTCTAGAAATACTACAAGTTTTGACTTCTGGAGATTTCAGCTGGGGTTGCTGAGAGGTCCCTGGCATACTGTATTAGTTCTTCAATGTCAGATGCAATTTTGCAAATCTACATTAAAATGATTTGGGTGATCTGTGTTTTAATAAAGTCATTAGTCTCAAGTCTTTCAGGATCCAGGAAATTCAATACCCAGAGTTACATGGTGTCATTTCTGTGGTTTCCCTGTTTCTTAATAGCACAGTAGTTAGGACAGGAGCAACTAGCTAGCTTAGAAAAGATATTGTCATCAGGACTCCAGCTAGTGTGTTGCAAACACCTCGTAATGGTCATGAATGTACAACCTTTCTACTTGCAAAGGCAACTTAAAATTTTGATTATGAGTTATCAGGATAAGACTGAGAGCCAGTTATCAGTCAGATCATCTCTTAGGTTATCCCAGCCAAGGATGAGACGTGCTGTCATTCCTTAGCATAAGGTTTCCCTGTTCCAATAGCTAAAGGTTTTCAGAACGGAATCAGGCTCTGTCAGTCTGCAAGACTCTGCAAGACCTATTAATCACCCTAATTTTCAGTTGACCTCTAGGCCATTTCAAATAACAGAGGTAGAGGTGTAGTAATTGAGACTTTTATTCCCAAAGGAGTTATATTTTCTCAATATACAATTTTAATTTATATAAGCTGCCAAGGTGCCAACACGATGGGCAATATAAAAGATCTAAAAGAACCAATTAAAGAACCACAAGTAATAAAACGGCTTTGCCTAAATCATGATAAAAAGGTACCTCACACAATAGCAGAAAATTCTATGGCAGTAAGCAATGCAAGCTTGCTTATCAGACTTGCTTATCAGACTTGTTTCTCATACACAGTTCAGTATCTAGTTTGAAAGGCTGTGTATACAAGACTAACTAAAACCAATATTTAAGAAAGAGTTATAAGAGTTATTTTCTATGTCATTGTAAATCAATTGTTTAGCTTTATGCACTGAAACAGGGGGCTTGTTATGACTTGTTTATTTTCTGTTGTTTGGATTTCTATGGCAAAGAATAGGCGGAAGACAACAAAGAGGCCATCTGACAAATACAGCAGGGAAGGGAAGGGAAGGGAAGGGAAGGGAAGGGAAGGGAAGGGAAGGGAAGGGAAGGGAAGGGAAGGGAAGGGAAGGGAAGGGAAGGAAAAAGGAAAGGAAAGGAAAGGAAAGGAAAGGAAAGGAAAGGAAAGGAAAGGAAAGGAAAGGAAAGGAAAGGAAAGGAAAGGAAAGGAAAGGAAAGGAAAGGAAAGGAAAGGAAAGGAAAGGAAAGGAAAGGAAAGGAAAGGAAAGGAAAGGAAAGGAAAGGAAAGGAAAGGAAAGGAAAGGAAAGGAAAGGAAAGGAAAGGAAAGGAAAGGAAAGGAAAGGAAAGGAAAACTGTGCTGATAGTTGAGTTTTTTTGTAGGCTATATCACCAGGTAATTGGCTGTGATGTGAATTATGATTCCCAAGCCAAATGTGAGAGTGCTTAACAGACACAGAGGTCAATTATCTCTTAGTAGAGCCTGCTACAGAGAAAAAGGGTATTGCAATTAGAATACACTATTAAAAATCGTTAGTCGTTTTAGTATTTTAAATCACTATGCTTTTCAAAAAGATATGCATAGTAATTCCTGCCATTGTATGCCTCATAGAATAGTCTGCCCTTGGAAGAAAAAAAAAATCACTAAAAATATTATTCCTCTGAGCTTTTTCTGCTGTGAGCCTTGGAACACTGAGGTTACTAAAACATAAAGAAATCTAAGCTTCATTTCTAAGTACTCTATATTGCTCACTTCTAAATATTATATATGCTTATCTTGTCAATATAGGGAAATTCAGAAATAAACATTACCTGGGTGAAAAAACACAACTTTGTAATTTGCAAACGTGATTCCAACTCGCATTGTTGACAGTCTGTTACAGTGTTGCACATTACAGGGCAGACAAAGCAAAACCTCTGTTTTACTTCTCCCATTTAATATGACTGGAATTTGAAAGCCTTTGTCCTCTTGTACCTCTTTGAGGAACTCTATTATTTTTGTTGCCCTTATTAAATATTAGATATTTTTGTTATAAATTTTTAAAAATTAACTCTCTTCAGGTTCATATCAGGTTTCATTCTGGACAGAAGTAGAATAAGCACTGCCTGAAAATACTGGCAAAGGCTGTACTAAAAGATATGTGATGTAAATCAGATGTACGTTTCTTATACTAGTGCATTTGCTTAAAGCAATATATGTACATTTAAGATGTTTAGTCCCAACCTGTACACAAAGAACCTTTGTGCAGAGAAGTTCATGCTATGGTGAGTGAAAAACAAGGTGGGGCTCTGCCACCAAATAAAAATAAGATACAAAACACTGAAAGTGATGTTTCCCATAAATAAAATGTAACCACTCAGCACTCCATCAAGTAATTGGCTTGCACTTACAGTTGCAAAATAAATGTAAGAGCTGTGGAAAAAGAAAGAAGTGCAATGAGCAACACCTCCCTTTCCCAACTGACACCAATAAACCACAAATTCTGTTTACAATGAAGGTTCTCAGTAAGACTGAATATGGGTTTTATTTAACTCTCACATGAGAAATCTCTTTTTGTGAGCTTTGTTTGTGAGTAGAAGCAGGGAGTAAATATTCAAAAATCACAAAAACAAACATGAGAATGCATTTTCTTCAGTGAGGAGTAACCTCAAGCAAATAAGCCTTTCTTGATGTTCTAAAATCAATTGAGAGGCAGCAGTTCTCCAAAAAGAGCTCTGTTTTACTTGCTGCAAAGTATAAAATATACTTGAGTGTACTTCCAGTTTAACACTGTATTATTTTGTGTACATTTCCTTTTGCTTTTCTTTGCTGTGTTCCTCTTCTGAGAGATTAGTTTCACTGATCTTTAAGGAATTTTGAAACAGCAAAATCTATTATTTTACACACAATTTCAAAATTGGTATGTTTGAGTTTAAATTTTCCAATTTAGTGTGTTGAATACGTACTTATCAGAGTATTTCAGCATGCAATAAGATTCTTACAAGTACGATTATCTCTGAATTATGTATGACTGCACGAATAGCTCATTCCTTAGGCAAAACTATTGTTACAGTGTTTGAAAGTTTTTATTTGAAAGACATCTGTAAACCTCAATCATTTGGGGGGGAGATATTTCTCCCCTTTTGGAAGGGCATCATTATTTATATTATTCACTTCTACGCTAAGGTAAAGGTAAAATCATTCTACCTCATACACCTTCCTAAATCTAAATATGCAGTGGGATTTCAGACACTTGCTGAACATGTTCCATGAAGTCCTCTACTCAGATATTTATACATAGAATAATATACATATACTGGTTGCTTGTTTTCTTGCTTGCTTGTATGATTAGCTAGGTCTCTAACTCTGTAATATCTGCTATCTACTGTGGTATTACTTCATACTTCCCAGAAGATTTAGCAGACTGTTAGTTGTTGGATTTTTGGGCGTGGGGGGTGGGGTGTTTTGTTTTTGTTTTTGTTTTTTACTACTTCAGACAGTAGTAGAACCATTTTCTACTTTTATGGTTGATGTCATTAACTACTTTACATATAACCATTTTTCCTGAAATGTAGCAGAGAGGTGAAAAAGGTCTCAAGTGTTTTTTTTTCCCAGAAGAGTTCAATGGTTGTTCAAGACTAACATTTTAATAATTTTTATCTCTGAGAACAATGCAAAACGGCAGATTTTTTTTCTTCAAATCATCTTCTGCATTTTTAATTTGCCTTGCAGAACAGTTCTGAAAATTATCTGTGTAGAACTCATGGATATTATCCTCTTCTATAGAGACTGTGCTTATCCCAATAGCAGAGTATATGCAAACAATCTTACTTATAATTTCCTCCCTCAGTTTCAAAAAGAAGTTAAATTCATCAGTGCATTGCATGACTCAACAGTCTTGTGAGGCAAGTGACACTGTGATTGCAAGGACAGTGACTGAAAACAGCAGAGGAATGATGATACCTCCTGCAGAGGCAAGTGATTATCTTGAGGAGACAGACGGACCTTTGAAAATCTAGATGTCTCTATATCATGCCTTTACAAGAGGAATAAACTGAATATACATAGTAAGATATATGTAATATACAGTAAGAACAAGGATGTACATAAAGTTAAGAGATCCAAGAATTACCCTGCCTAAAACTTTTTTGCTATCCACCGTTGGCGGCATAACCCAAACTGTCATGTATTCTTGGCTTCTTATTGCAAATCTTTGCACCACAATACAACAGTATCAAAGAGTCTTCCTCTACCAAAAAGATAAATGCAGTTCAGAAAAAGCAGTCCACTTGCTCAGAATCACAGATGGCAGAGAATATACAACTACTTTCATTCTCTTCTGAACAGTCAAATCCAACATTTCAGAAACTTTGCAGAATAGTCTGGCTCACCATACTTCATATTCACAGCCCTGCCCTTGTTACCCCAGAGCAAAGAAACGGTCAGCCTCAAGAGAGAAACACATTTCTTGAAAACAGGGAACTCATACATGAAGCTGAGGTTCATGCCTGGAAGACATCAAAAAAAAAAAAAAAAACAAACACTCATTTGATTTACTGCAAACAGCAAAACTTACTTTTTGTACTTTTCTACCTGTATACACCAAGGTCCAAGTCCCACTGATTCTGTAAACATCAATGAACAAGAGAAAGCGAGAAGTCTTGGAAGTCGTTTGGATACTCCCTAAGAGCCTCAATAAAAGGATAGAAATGAAGTAACACCAAATACTCTCAGTCTAATAATTGTCTTCAGGAGATTTTTCTTACAGCTTCAGTTGTATCATGTTATCAGTTATTTGGTTTGTCTGATTTGGGAGGGTAGGGAAGTTGCTTTTTTTGAAGTGTTCGATGACCACATAGTGTACAATGAAAGCAGTACTTTGCTAATTTGAAATGAGTCCTAAAGACTTTAATATTCCTTGCACTATAGCAATGCAGAAAGTCATTCCTATTTAATTAGTTAGGCCAAAGTATTTGCAAAACAATTAAGAATGTAATTTAATTTTGGTGTTTGGTAAACATCCAGGGATTCATTCATTCTGAACTTGTGACCTACATGTTGAGTTTACTTTGCAAAGTATCATTAAACCAGTCAGTTAGAACTTACAATTAAAATGCATGACATGGCAAGCTTAATAAGTATATATTACAAATTAGAAAAATGCATTAGAAAATTATTTTTAAAAACAACTTGATAGCTTAAAAATGAACTCTATGGTCAAATCAAAATGGTGTCAGTGACGAAGTCATTTTGAAATTTTTCCTTGAAGCCTGAGGGATTTAGCTCTTTAAGAAATTATTTCCCATGTTGCCTCCTCACTCCTGTGGAAAGACTAATTTAGTGTACAGGTTCCAGTAGTGCATTGGTCCTACACAACCAGCCCCCACTAGCAGTGCCCATCAGGAAAGATACAGGCAGGGGTATCATTACAGTGTGCTACAGGCAGTCTGTTTTTGTGAAGAGGAAATAAGAAAATTCATATCACAATTGGCAGTTGACAATTCTTCCTAGACACAGGCACAACAGCAGTTTGCCAGCTATATCAGAATTATTACGTATCATGACTACATTTCTACACACACTAAATATATGTAAAAGAATATTATCAAGGCTCCATATTTATTCATTCAGGGGTTTAGAAAGACCAGAATTAAGGCTGCCTATACAATCTTTACTCTTCTCTTTTACCTATGCAGTATTATAGTCTTTACTTATATATTCTCATTCTTTTTTCCCCATGGGACTTCCCCAGACACAGTCTCAAAATGGGTGATTATTCAAACATTATTTTCATCTTCCTCATTGGTTATTTGAACTTATTTAATGCATATCAAAACCTGCACTGATTATAAAATTATTCATCTCTTCCAACTCCTCATCAGGTTATTCACATCGTCATGTCTAAATTCTTCTCAAGCACTGATCTTTACAATGTCTCTAAGGAAAGAATAAGTATGAAAAGTCCATCTTACAGCTGAGGAAAAGAGAAAGTAAGGCCAAAATTGTTAAAACTGTCCATTAGTTTTCTATGCTTAACATGAAATATCAATGCATCATGTATTTTACAATACTTTATATAAAATTATAGCTCCAATCACCTCTAGATGCAACTTTGCATGCTGAGCAAGAGGTCTCTTCTCTGCCTGCAGTTCTCAAACTCATTCACTCCTCTCTTTCCACTGTCTGCAGCCAATGGGATCACTAAAAGAAAGGGATGCAGAATCTCCTTGCTCTCAGCTTCCCTTCTGCACCCTCAGTGGTGAGAACAGACACTTCATGGACAGACCAGGAGTTCTCAGATCACTGTAGGGACATAGCATGTGAAGCTCAATTGAGACATAAAACTTGAGAGATGTTGAGCATGTTTAGTTCGGCTGGGGTCCTCAGAGACTTTAGCTGCCACTGTCAAACTGTAGCCACTGAGGTTCCACAGGTATACACATTACACAGGATGATAACTTAGGTGAACATAGGCAAATTATCAGCAGACTATCAAGGTTAAATTGATCTTGATACTGATAGTCATGTAAGTGCTGTATACGACCTCAGCATTAGGGTGGCCACTGGAAAAATGTCAAGTCCTTCATTCAAGCCACGCTGGTTCTGGAGCTGCTAAGCAAAAAGATGTAAGAATTTTTACAAAATGTTTGAAACTGTATCATTTTCCCAATCTATAAGCAGATAAAGTATTTTTACTGAGACTCTCGTAATAATCCTCTCTGAAACACACAATAAAATCAGCTGTCTGGATGGCTAATTTTGACAAAAAGCTACATGACAGCATAATCTTATAAAGGCAAGCCCTGAAAGGAAGTACCCATAAGTCTCCAACATATACAGGTAGAGAGAGAAAATCAGGCCTTTAAAGATATTTAATAACCTGTCTCCAGTGGGAGTCATGCCTCTAACTCTGCTTGAGGTTCATGCCCCCTGTGGTCAGGCAGACCATGATTCTGTGATGCAATTCATTTGCTCTTGCAGATGTCAGTATGTGCCCATCCTACCCACGCTTGGATCCCCATAGCTCGAGCCCTGAGATTTCCCTAAGCAGAAAGTGCCAACCATCTAACACATATCAAATTCAGGCTTGTTTTCTGTGATATAGCTAGACATCCACACGGGATAAGGCTGAAACCACCAAACCCATTTTACATGTGACCTGAGCCAGAATCCAGCTCTCCAGAGGCAAAAGGCTAATAAATTAATCTACTGTGTCACCTAACTCTTCACTATTGATTAGTAATTATTCTTTTCAAATGAAACAAGGACATAGGACATAAGGTCATCTACAGTATATCCTGAGAAAAGCCAATGTTTCCCTACATCCTTCCATCAATCACTGTTGAGCACTGACTTGAAAGAAGAAAGTTCTCATTGAAATACAATTAAAAAAGTAATTTAACTCAGTCTTTATAAACTAGGAAGACCTCATGGATGTAAGCTAGTTCTGAGGCAGGCATGACAGGCACAACTATGGTCGATATCTCTTCAACTTGATGAAGCAGTTGGATAATTTGATAAATGAATTGATCAATAAATAAATAAAACAACCAGGGACCAGTGGATATCGATGATACTAGTTTCCAGTTTGAAATTCTTCCATACTGGCTCCCTTTGGCCATACTGACCTCCCTTCTCCCTCTAATATCTCACTGTTTCTCTTCCTGTTTTATCTTTTTCTACATCTGATTAGCCTTTAACTAATTGACTGAAACCATGCTGTTCATACAAATGCACTCACTGAATTATTTTACTACCTAAAACACACACTCTGCATTCTTTGCAGGTAAAACATTAAGAAAAGAAATATATTTATGTCCTTTAATGACAAAGCAACTACAATTTTTGAGTGACTTTGTGAACCTGCGCCCTGTCCCCTGTGATAACGAAAGATGTATTCACCAGAAGATTAGCTGAGACTCTATACCTAGGAAATAGAACAGGTGGAACCATGCTCTCAGATCTGAATTTCCAGAAATTCACACTGAATCTAAATCTAAACTATGTTCCACATTTTGAAAATGGGATTTGCAATGGGCTGATCTTAATACTAGATCCCAGGTCACAGGTGCACTTTCAGACACTAGAAATTCATTTTCATTTTACCTATCACAAACCCAAGCTTTTGTGCAGGAGCATAAAGGAAGTCCAGGTATAAATTCTGAGTACACAAAAATATCTAAGTTTTTAGGACTTTATTTCTGCAATACAGTGATTTGTGGTTTCCACAAGGAATTAGTATTATCACTTTATTTCAATAAAATAAGAATGGGAGTCAGTTGTAAGTCATCACATACTTTCCCAAACATATTGAAGGGTACTGCTTCAGTTCATGTTAAAATCTATCATTAGTTTTCAATTTCTTCTTTGACTTCGGAGTACACATGACAATCTCACACCTAAGTTACTTGATTGCACATGGAGCATGGGAAATGCCATTCACAATGTTCTCAATGCATTAATGCCCTAAAAATATAGTAGCAATTGTAGCACACAGAGTCAAATGTATATTTGGATTATATTCTGTCAGTCAGTATATTTCTAAGGCGGTGAAACCTGTCCACCGTTTCATGGCATTTTATGATTCCAATATCTTAAATACGTATGAAGCTCATTTTATCAGAATTTACGTTTGAAATGTAAAAAATAGAGGAATTTAAATTTCAGCATTTTGCCTAAAGCCACAATATAAAGCTATTTTAGAGTTATGGTTATCATACCACTCATTGTGGTCAAGTTTCTGTTTTTTGACTTTTTGGTACAGGTGAAATCAAAACAGGTATTGATTGCATACTATGTATGTTAGATCTAATTCTCAGGTCCATCTTGGCCTGCTGCTAGCAAATCATTTATCTAAAAAGAAAGCCAAGAAAAGACCTGAAAGGAAAGACTAGCCTGAAGTTTAGCCAGGCTCTTACGTAGAAGAAGAGAGAAGTTTATCACTCTCTAGGTTGAAAGCAGAGAGCAAAGCCACCTAAGCACAGCAGTCTGCTTGGCTCAAGTGAGAGCAGCCCCCCTTTTTCTTTCTTTTAATGTGTTCCTTATTTAGCTTTATATCACCTTTAATATAGTTTTCTTTCTAATTAAAAATATTATCCTTTTTTATTCCTCATTGTTATCTAGCTCTAGTGTGCTATAGGTAAGAAAAATCCATGCTATCACACCTTTCTCTAGATATCTCAACACTATGCTCTGTAGCTTCTTCTGTGTATCATTTAAAAGATATAGTACCTCTTGTTTATACACATAGACCATCCTTCTAATCAACTGGTTCAGCCTCATACTGTTTTCATTTTGTTATCCTTTCAGCAGCTGCTTCTTCTCCATTTTTTCCAATACAAGGTATTTAATTTCACTTCTTAAGACTCTTCATTATCATCCTTGTCTCTAAATGTTTCTCCCAAGCTTCCCTCAAATTTGGACAGTCTTCACAAACACCCAGAATCTCTCATTCCAGCTCATCTTTAAATATTTCTTTTTCCTACAAAGTTCTTTAGGATTTACTTTGGTGATACACTGAAATAATGATTCACAGCAATATGGTATCATTCCTTTCTTTTCTTTTTTCACTTCATCCTTCTGGATAAGCATGTTTTCCTTGTTGATATTTATATTGCGCACTTTTGCTTATTTCCACATTTGGCTATTAATGTATCTCATCTTTCATAACCTGACCAAGATAATATAAAATTAAAATATCCTTTCCTCACAGTCCTCTCATTTCCAGTATTTAATAGCTTGTCTGCTTTCTTTCAGTAATATTTTTTGAGTAATGTAAACTTTATCATATAAGTATTTAGGCCAAGAGTTTTGTTGTCTCAATGCTAGACATTCAGATGCTTTCCCAGCTTGGTGTGTGACCTCCTTCCTCTGGCATTTGTTCAACATATGTTGGAAAGATACTTTCAGTTTCTCTGCTCATTGAACTTGGAGCAATCCTAAAAATCTTCTCAGTTCACAGCCTTTGTGGAATTTTGTCATTACCATGATATCCCCTTCAAAGCTATAGCATTGATTCGTGCTTCCACTGTTAAAGGACAAAGTTTTATGGTTTTTTTTTTTGGTGATAATGTGTAATGAGCATTTTTTTAAATGCTCATTTATTTAAAGGCACTGTCATATCAGGGAGACGGACATGAGACGAGACTAAGAATTAATTTCTTCAAATATTCTTCCTAACATTTTAAATACTCTTCCTAACATTTTTACATTACTTGAAAACTAATGCTAGATATTTACATTTCACCATAATAATAAGTAAGCTTTGAGAATAAACACATGACACAGTGTGAAAAAGGATTGATAATGAGATATGGGTTAATAGGCAGGAAATCTTTTGGCTACAGATGAAACCTGATTGCTGCTCTTTGTTGCTGTAAAAGAATGACTGAACAACATGAATTTGATTGTGTCTCCCTACAATTTCTAACAAACAAGTGTAAAGATCACCAATAATGAAAAGAGCAATTAATTTAATCTGAGAGTTTAAACAGATAGTGGACATGAAGAGCAAATTGAAACTAGACAGTTACTTTAAACTGCGACCATGATATTAGCATAGCATTGTGAAGACCTTTCTACTGCTCACACTCATGCTTTCTTTGAGCAAACAGATGTTCTAGAATTGTAAATCCTGTACATCTCATGAATGCTAACATCCTCTGGAAAAATAAATATTTTGCTAGACTTGGATAACAAAAAAGTTTGCTTTTTTAAAAAAGGAATTTTGCAGCCAGCAAATTTAGTAAATCTAATAGTTCCCTGCAGTGCTATATTTCTATTTTTTTAAGTTAAAACCTGCATTATTAACATAAAAATGCCAGTGGTTGAGTATGCAAAATGACTTTCTCTTAGAATTCTTTTCCTAAATATGCATATCTGTACCAAAACCCTAATGGCTGTAACACGATGGATTGACATCACACAAAAGACCACAATTAAACCAGAGCAGCCACTTCACTTAGGGAAGGGCAAAGTAGATATTTCTGAATGTACAAGTTGAGTGAGCAGCCTGTCATATGTATTTCACTCATTTCAATGGCAGTTTTATTTCTGCTCTGGCACACGTGGTTTCAAAGTATCAGCCACCAGGAAAGGTCATTGTTCTGGAAGGCTTAGTACAAAAACATTAAAATGCAGCCAGAAAAGAAGATTTCAAGTAGTATTAAGTATGTGATATAAAGCCACAAAACCAACAGATTTTAGGAGCAAGTCAATTCTGACTGACATGCATCCCTTAACTTATGTGAGATACTGCTTGCTGCACATGCAGGAAGTTATTAAAACCATTTAACAATATATTTTTCATGATGACAGCTAGATCAAGGAGCACAGTCAATTAAACCAAGGGATAGATGAATTAAAAAATGACGGAAGTTAATTCAGTTCAGAGATGTAATCAAAAGTTCAAGTGATTATGTAAACCTTTGTAGTTCACTTGTTGGAGCGTCAGTCTCATAGTAACAAGTTGAAGGGACCGCACAAAGGACCACAATTCCCCCATCTTGCTGCCTACAGTGAGTCCTCTAAACTCAAGCACACACCTCTGCAGAGAGGTGATTTTCTATATAGAAATGATAGTCACTGCTTACCCTACAGTGACTGCATTTACCACTGGGAGATACAGGTGGTTAAAACTCTTGTGAATGTATCAAGTCTGTAGGAGTTTGACTTCTGAAAATTTTGTTTGTGGATATATCATTTGATCTTGGTGAAAACAACTCATATTTGGTATAGAGTTGCACATGATTCTTTAAGAACCAAAATGAGTGAAGAGAACCCTGAAATTTGTACTTTAAGATTTGGAAACCTCTTCAAAGCAAAGCAATAATCTCTTCAGGCATTTCCAAAAGAGAGAGTGGGGGAAGGGAGGGGACGAGCAAAGTGAAAGCAGTATGTTTCTTGTACTCTTCTTGTTTTACATGAGAAATGACTCATTAAAACAGATTTAAAATTATGTTGTCAGGAGAGCAGATTTGGGATGAATGTGGGGTCTGCAAAAAAAGAGTGGAATTCTACAATTTACCATTTCCAACAGTCAGGTGGGATGTGGTCTAGTAAACATTTTATGCTATGATACCCAGAGTTTTTTACACAAAAGACAGAGACAGACCAAAGCTCCTTCCCATAGTTCTTTGTCTCGAAACCATCCAGTCACGTTAACATAGCACCAGGCTCCAGCTAAGGTGCTGATCTAATGCTGTCTGTCATGTTAGAGCCCAAGCAGGGTTAGCACAGTTCTGTTTCCATCTGCCCATGCAGAGGTACCACCGAAAACATGAAATAGAATTCTTTTCCACGTTTTGATAACAAAACATTCTGTAAATTTGACTAAAGATTGTCTCCTCTCAATATTACTGTCTTCCCAGTCTTTTTTTCTTGATTTTTACTACTTAGGTGGCATTTTTTTTCATCATATCTTTTCTTATATATGTACAGTACCTAACACAGTAAGGGACTGATGTTCATTTAGGCACACCAGGAAGAGAAATACTACTTCTGGTACAAATTATGAGAATATACTTTGACTCATTTCCTGGCACATTCCATTCAACGGTATGGAACACCTTACCATAGATATAATACTCAGCCTCATATAAGTATCATCTCCACTTTATGTTGGAGCAAGATACAGAGCAGTTACAAAACTTCCCTCAAGGTCATTTGTGAAGCCTCTGCCAAAGCAAGAATAGAGCACACATGATTGCCAGTTTTTACTTTAGCTATATAATGATAATTTCCCTGAGACACAATATCTCTTTATGCATATGTCCTTAGTAATAAAAAATAGGGAAAAGAAAAACCTCAGATATATATGATGAAGTCTATAAGCAGAGCTCTCTCTAAACAATAAGTTTTTCAAATTTTTCCATGAAGCATCAACATCTCTTTAAGGATTTTATCATCGTTACTGACACATAATCATTCCTTGCAGGTGGAAAACATTGTGCTGAGAGATAATTGGGATAGTTATTGGATATGACTCCTCACTGGTTTTAAGGCAGTATTAAGGCATGATTGCATTCTGCTCAAAGAAAAGAATGAATATTCTTTGCATTTGTGTCAGATAGAGTGATTTACAGGTACTGTAAATACTGCATTAGATGATAAGGGCTAACATTATCTGATAGGATGCAAGGCAAAGTTAAAGTAAGGATGCTTTTTGCCCTGTAGAGAGGAAAAGCTTTTTTTGTCTGTTTGAGACACATTTGTTATTGGTTTATCTGGGTGGTGCGTTTTGACTTCAACTTATATAGGGAAAACTGTCCTCTCAGGATATGGTACTCTTGCTAAAGGGAAAAATATTTTGAAAATCCCTGCTAACTAAGTGGGCTCGTTAATGAACACATACTGGTAATTGTAAATGAGCCCTTTGCTGGCACATTTGTGAGCAATAAATTACTCTTACAAATCCCGTTTGTGGCAGGCAGCTTAAAAGACTAAGCAAAGTCTGGTTCCTTAAGGTAGGGCTTGGGCTTGAGAGTTAGTGGGAAGAAAAGGGGGGAAGTTGGAGGGGGGACATTTCCTTATCCAACAAGAACTTTGAGAGGGAAATCCCTGCCCAGATAACTGGAGATGGATAAATCCCCTATTCAGACCAAACAAAATAATAGTTTTATATAGCTAGGAAAGCTATGAGGCAATTTCAACTTTGTTATTCTTTTTTCTCCAGCAAATATTAAACCTATGGTGTCCTGGAAAGGCATTCAGTCCTTGCATCATTTTTTCATTAAATTACGTATGTATGCACTTATTTGTAGACACACACATCAAACACTTACTCATACACTTGAGTTATGTGTGTAAATTTAGAGGTGTTTTTTGGTTTGTTTGTTTTCATTTTGTGTCACAACTCAAAAAGACTAAATAGATAAAATATGTGTGTGTCATGAACAGCGGATATTTGTTATCAAGAAAATGAAGACAGGGATAGTTCTGTAATGAAGCTTTGTCTTTAATTCAAAACTGGTCTGATCCAAAGCCACTGAAGTCAATGCAAGTCTTTGCATGAACTTCAGAGGGTTTTGGATCAAGACCAGTATCATCCCTGTTGTTAGGGCTCATTGTTTAATTTTAGTAAAACAAAACTGTTTAATTTCCTTTTTTAGAAGAAGAAATTTTACAAGACCAAATGTCAATTGTGTCCATTTTTGTATTAAAAGCTTCTTCACTTGATACATTATCAATAGAATGGTAAGTTGTGGTATATTTTTAGGGTCTCATTCTGTGAAAAGGGATGTCAGAAATTAAAAGCCCCAGAATTTAAACCTTATGACATGGAAGCCTCCCAAGAGGAGTAGGAAAGAAAGAAAGAAAAAAAAAAAAGGAAGAGAGAGAAAGGAAGAGAAAGAAAAGAAACTAGACATAATGTTATTGCTTAGTGAGGCCTTTAGCTATTGTTCTGTTGTTGCTTACATGGGATATAGTGTCACTGTGTGCAATAGTCCAGGCATTTCCGGTCACTATTTCAAATACAGAATTCCCATTGAAGTCAATGGCACTGTTGCATGAAAGTCCATGACAGGATATGGCTGTAAGTGTGGTGAATTTTATCCTAATGTAACAAGTCAGCTGACTGTAAAGCCACCACTGAGCCAGGTGATGACACCACTGAAGCTGAGTTTCCTTTGAAAAAATAAGAAAAACTTGAAGACAAAAGACACTAAACCCAGATTCCCACTGCTGTTACTCCATAGACAGAGAAACATAGGCAGTGTTTGTAACCTTCTGACTCTTTCAGTCATCTTCTTCCAGCTGTAGCTCCAGGAGTTGAAGAGGAAAAAGACAGCTCCTCTACTCCAAGTGAAGAAGCTTGCCTGATGACAAAATTCCAGTTCCACCTCCCTTCGGATTAAACCAAGGCTAGCAGCAAAGAGATCATGGAACAGGCTCCCCAGGGCAGGGGTCATGGCATCGAGCCTGCTGAAATGCAAGGAGCATTTAGACAATGCTCTCAGACATAGGGTCTGATTTTTGAGTGGTCCTGTGTAGAGCCCGCTGTTGACCTTGATGATGAAGGGACCCTGTGGGTCCCTTCCAACACGGGATATTCTATGATTCTAGATCATATATATGCTCTATTACGCAGGTGTCTGGCAAAGCAAAGACTTTGGGAAGATACAGCAGTTGTAGGGTTGACAAGTTTTGTTTGTTTGTTTGTTTGTTTGTTTTTATTCTGGTCAATATTTTAATGCTGGATCATCATAATCTCCAAAAACATGTTTTAATGATAGCAGTTACTGTCTTGGCCTAATTCTAAAGTGATATGCCACCTGTCTTATTGAAAATAAAACAGTGTCTACCTATATATTCTGGATTCTTAATTCATTTCAGCCCTTAACCATGAGAAGAGAAGGAGCAAATAAGAAACAAGTTCAGAAGAAGCATTCTGTTGTAGAGGAAAATCTGTCAGCTGCACAAGGAACATGTACTGCTGTAAATATTGGGGGTTGTCAGCCACAGCTCATGGCCATAAATATGGTTGCCTTCCTCATTGGCCTCCAAAACCAAGTGTGTCTAGGCATGTTATGTTTAAGGCACCATAGTTTCATGGATTTTATTTCTTCAAACATTCAACTTTAAGTTTTTTTTCAATTTTTCATTTTTAGACAGTGCCTGAGGTGATTTTTAAAAGGAAATTCCGATGGAAACGTTTTCATCAGTTTTATGAGATATGGAAGAATGAAGGACCTATTTTCATTGTTAAAAAAAAAAAAAAAAAAAGTGGTAGAACAGTTCTTGCAAAAATGTCTGATTCTGAGATGTGAAATTTAGCACAGGTCTCCCGTGCTTAGTTCCAGGGTAAAGAAAAGATTGCATGATAATAAACTAGAAAAAATTAATTCTTGTGCATGCTTTGTAGACAAGTAGCCTGAGGAAGAGCGTTTGTGATATCATTCCATGATAGGGAAGAATGCTTTTTAGTCTCTGGAAAGTGGATAAAATATTATACAGGTTCTCAGCAAATCTGGATTTTGTTTCTGTTTCCGCCACTGGCCTCATAAAAACAGTGAGAAAATCACTTTTCACTACTTTGTCTCTGCTTCCACAGATTTAAAATCAGGAAAACATGCACTGTTGTTTTTGTTGTTGTTGTTTTTTAACATTTCTCAAACCCCCTCAGTTAAAAATCTAGAACACAGCTAAATAGTTTTATTCGTATGCATAGCCTAGGCTAATGTGGGATTGAAACAAAAATTATGACTGATGTCTCTACCACTCTTTTAATAAAAATTCTCCAGTGTTCTGTCTGGCACAAAAATGGTTATGCATAACAGGACAGAGAAATAACAAAGTATTAAGGCAAATTTTCTCAAAACAGCCAATGATTAGGGTACGTCATATTTATGAAGTTAAATTTAGATGTCTTGGTTCTCATGTCTTCTCCAGTGTGAATATATAACTCCAACTTGGGAAACATAGAGGGTTGGAAACACTGAAAAATGTAGTCATGTCAAGTTTTCCAAAATATAAGAGGAAGGAAGGAAGGAAAGAAGGAAGGAAGGAAGGAAGGAAGGAAGAGGTTCTGTAAAGCTTTTAGATGAAACAAAAAAGAACAAAATCTTTTTTATTTTAGTTTTATTTCAAGTGCATGGCAAAAAAAAAGAAGTCAAAAATTTTGACTTCTTGAGCCCAAGGCAACAAGGGAATTGCCTTTTTCAAGAAACATGGCTGTATGAAACTTGCAAAGTTTATGGTATCTCTCTGGTTTGTATTGCTTTACAAGATCTGACAAAAGAGTATTGCTTCCAGAAGTGTAACTTCTTAATGTGTTTCCCAGAATTCTTATAATATTGTATGCAGGCAATAGTGGTCTAAGGGTCACCTGCATCCTGCTGGAATAACCTTACCTATACATGAATAGAAATAAGTAGCCATGTACATAAATATATTTTTTTAATCTCATTTCTGTTTTCATGGGCTTTTAAGACTAACAAAAAGTTCTTGAAATATTAAGAATACTTTAGAGCACAGGAGGAGTATACTTTAAAATCTTTAAGTGCTGAGCAAAGCTTTCTACTTCATTATTTATTAATTATTAGCAGGAAGCACGACACCTTTCTTCCCTTGTCCCTTATTTCACTGTATGCTTCATAGGTAGCATTTCAAGGAGATCTGAAATTCTAAGAAATACAAACAAACCTGATCCAGAAGCTCTTTGTCAAGAAAATTCTTTTGATCAGTAGCACTATTTCACATGCTATTTCAATGAATATAAAGCACACAACATAAATATTTTAAACTGTTACTCCCCAGTACTGACCATGTGAAACCAATTGATCATTGACTAAGCATAATTATTACTTTTTTTTCTAATCACTGAGCTATAAAGAACCTATCATGGCTGCCATCCAGACTTTTCAATAATGTTAAAACAAAGCAAAACAAAAGAGCCCACAAATATTGACTCGGTAATCTATCTCCCTCCCTCAAGGAAAACTTGTCTGCCATAAAATTCCAATCAGTTGCACACACACAATTATGAAAATATGGGCCTCAAAACTTCATTCAAAAGCCTGATTACACTAAATATAGATCAACATGTAATTTCTTCTTCCTTTCTATTTTTAAATCATGTTTTTGACAGACGTTGAAGTGATAATGAGTAGTTTAAATTGTTCTCTTTCTTTTTTTGTGTAGAAGGGTTTGTGGAGGATTTCATGTTTTGAATAGCTATATATTCTTTATTGCTGCTTTAAAATACTAATAAAAGTGATGAAAAGGCATGAAAAATCATCACTGATTGCATAGGAATTCACTTAAAATATGATCTTTCCTTCACTCAGTTATCATCCGTGGTGGTGTTTCCTTACAGAAATGGTAAAGGGCTAAGAGTTCTTAATACATAACACATGCTTTTCTTTACTCCGCCACCACACTTGGATGTATTCCCCTGTGGAAAACTACACCAGGTTAACCACTGCAAAGGCAGTGTTATGGTAGATCAGACCCATTTTTAAAATGCGTTCCCAGAAGACTCAGTTTAATACACTGCTTCTGAGAATACTTCTATGAGATTGTTTTTTTCTCTTCAATAGTCTTACTCTTCATATTTGGAAGTAATCTCTGATGTTGAAGGGTAGGCACAGAAAATACCATTTTGAGAGACTAGAGAATCAAAGACCAGAATAACTTAGAAATTAAAGAGAAGGAGCATGCATGTATTCCATTTGGGTTTTTGTTTTTGTTTTTTCCTATCTCTGGACATATAAAGTCATTCTTCCCACTTAACAGAAGGGAAAATGGGTTATTTTCCTTGAAGTATGTAAGAAGCAGTGTTTCACTGATCCAAACCTTGAAATACTGCTTACCTGCAATAACACTGAGATGATATTATCCACATTTCCAGCCAGTTCTGGAATGCAGTGTGCCTTCTACTTAAAAATGCAAAATGTGTTTTTAAGTTGCTGTTTTTTAAAGATTATACTAATTTGAGAAATTATCCCTACACTTAAAATGGAAATTACTGTGGAATCAGTGCTCTCTTGGAAGAAAAAATGTAAGATCTTCCCATTAGCATATAGTGTGTTGGGGTCTGCCAGTAATGATTTCACATAAAAATAATTCCCTTCCTTGTTCAGGAGAAGTGACATAGCCTTGTACATCAACGTGGGGGGAATATAAGGATCTTAATTCAAAGAAAGAAAGAGAGGCCTAGAACATGCATTTAACCTTGCTCTGAAGGAAAAAAAAATAGTAGGAGCTAAATGAAATTTAACAAATAAAATAAAATAAAATAAAATAAAATAAATACTACTGTTGGTGAAATAACAGTATCAAATCAGCTGACTTTGTGGTGAACCTGCTTTCCAGAAAGGTTGCATAAACACAATACCTGACAATGACAATACACTCCCCCATTGTCCACTATACAAGTAGCTTCAAAAGCACATCAGGAAGAGGGTTTCTTTCATGAAAGTCGTAGGTACGAGGCAGGTTATTGGCTTAGGAAGAGGCTTGTTTTCTTTGTAATTTCTTTCTCAGACTGTGAGAGGTTAAAATGGTTAAGCAGTTTTCCTTCACTCAATATTATGGCTCCTTTCTACAAGCAATAAAATGAAGGAATTACTTGTAAGGGCAGAAATGTCATTATTTTTGCACTCATCCTGACCCCAGCATCTAAAAATACAAAATCCTGGAATTTGTAGAGCAGGTGACATTTTAAAAAAGGGCCCAGGGAAGTCTAACAGTGTAAAGGCTAAATGTACTTAGGAGGTGGAGGGACAGAAATAGAGAGATATCTCTGCTTCTGACCTAGGCCTAACAAGATTGGCCACATAATTTATTTCAATGACTTCTTGTCTGTGCAGTTTACCTCTGGGTTTAGACAGAAACATTTCTCTTTAGCATAATGGATCACAGTGTCAAGTTGGCTACCTTATGCCTCAGAATGGGGTTAATTTTAGTCTGATCCTCATGTTGAACACACAAGGAATATATATTACTCATCAACATTTGCCAAAAGCATAAGATACGTTCCTGAAATTCAAAGGCTATCTGCTACAGGAAAAGATTCAACAGCCTCACATTAATTGAGCTGAGCCTCCTTCTAGGTCTCCAGAAGCCTACCAACGCTGCTCAATAAGGTATATAAAATTTCTAAATCACTATATCATAGTTCTACAGTCTTTTTTTTTTTTTCTTAACAGCCTCACTATTCACCTAGTCAAAATCAAGTGCTTAATTCTGCTTCTACAGGGTAACTGCATTATTTCCAGTCTATTAGCTAGTATTTATCCTGCAGACTCTCAACTCAAGCATGCTACAGCCTGGCTGTTGAGCAGGTGTGAATGAGGAATTAACCAAATGGTGAGCAAAATTTCTTTTTCTTCTTCCAAGTTGCCATTCCTTGAAGACAGACTCACATGAGTAAAATGACAAGGCTTCTATGAGAAGTCCACTAAGAATGGCCAAGTATATTCAGAAAAGTTATGAATTTCTCTGTATTTCTCATAGTCTACTTTTTTATAATCAATAACTATCTGCTAATAGTGTTCTGCTCCTCTACTCAAATTTCCAGTTCCCATGTGAAGTCATGTTACCTATAAGTGTGTAAGCAAAATAATAGAAGGGCAGAATAATTCAATCTTAATAAGTGAATTTTAGGAACTTCCAGTGTCAAAGGACCTAGGATGTTTTTTCTACATTATTTTTTCAGAGCAGGTGTGACCTAAGGCTAAAATCCCTCCTCCACTGCAGGCAATAAGAAAAAAAAAAAAACACCTCATTGGCTTCACCATGGTCAGGCTTTCACTCAGGGAGTCTCTAGCATGCTTTGACATTGCAAAATAGGGCTGAGTCCAAAGAACAGATATGTTGAGCAAGGTGGCGTCATTTCTTAAGTCACCTTTCTATCTGCAACAATAACAGTCTGTGGAGCAGCAGGAAAAATGACACTTGCAGTTCCCTCTGAAGGTGATCCTGCATTTCACATGACAAGTTCTTCTGCTTCCCTAAAGCACAATGATTCATGAGATTATGCCAGGAGCTCTACTGAAAAGCTGCAGTCACCCACAGTTTCATCATTAACTGCTATATTTACCTTGCCCTCATTACATCAATATTTCTTCCCTTTCACCCACACCAACCTCACCAGCAGAGAACCTGGGCAGACCATCTCTGGCACTGGTACAACTTCAACAGCATTCTTACCCATCAGTGTCCCTCTTGTCTTTCCTACTTCAGAGAACATCTAAGCACATCTCTTCTTCACCAGCCCTACCAAAATCACTGTTTAGGCAAAGTGTAGCCATTGCTTTCTCTTAGAGTCAAGGTCCCATCAAAGGCAGCACCAGCTTTTGGTTAATCAAGCCCCTCACCACCAACTGAAGTGGTAGAGATTGTGACTGTACTGGTATTTTTTTCAGAAGCCAAACTCAAACCCTCTGAGAGGCAGTCTACCATTAAAAACTGGCATATTTCCATGATGTTTATGCTGTTACACCATTCACAACTGTAAGTCTACCCTCTTGTGTATATGAATTATGAAACAGATTTTAGTTACCGTATCCCATGTTGCTTCTCAAGTAATAAACCATACAATATTTTCAATCCCCTTAGATACATGTGCAGTAATAACTTGTAATGTTTTTTTATAGTTTTCCTACCTCCACTAATTTCATTACCTTAATGGTCTTTATGGTTATTGAAGAAGCCCAGGTTAAAAAGGGTTGTTAAATACAGAACACAACAGAACTACTAAAGAAAATTATGATGTTTGATTAAAATGCAATTGGCAAAAAATAAAGAGGCTTTTGTTCATTTGCTAATCATAGCTTTTAACCAGAGCACAGAATCAAACTCCAGATTTTGGACACACATGAAATGTGAACCCTAATCTGAACGACCCCTAGTATTATAATGGTATGAAACAAAAACCATAGCTCCAAACGCTCCCAAAATTTGGGGGTTTCTAAATTTGAACTTGAATTTTGTGGCTTGTGCCTACTCAAATAAACATCTATTTAAAATCCTATTTCAATAAACTTCTATTTTGTGGCTTGGGCCTATTTAAGTAAGCCTTTTAAAATTAAGTTCTATTTATAGGACCATAATTTATTTACAGTATCATTTGGGGGGGGATTTTAGGATTAGATATGACTTTATGTAAAGAGGAACTTTTGTTCAGAGGGTATTTCTTCCTTCCTCATCTTCATTCTTCATCCATGATCATAATCTACTAGATGGAACAGAAATGATTGCATCATATGTTTATTATTATAAATAAATTACTCATTGGCTGTGTTTCATTACAAGAACATACAAGAAAGATGAGTATGAGAGGGTGAGAATATTTTAGTTACTCTTTCCCTTTCCCATAATTTCTTTTATTTCGTTTCTTTTTATGAAATAAATGTATTATTAAAATGTTTTAAATTAAGTTTAACCAAGTAGGCCATGCCTTCACTGCATATTCCCCAAACTGGGCAGAAGACTTTAGGCTATTGTTACAAATTTTGATATTTTTATACAGTGCTCAAAAACATCACACAAAATGAAATGATTATGATTATTTTTGCAAATATGTTTTCTGCCAGACCATTCTTTTTCAGCAGACCCCATTCTTTATGGCTTCACCATGGTCAGGCTTTCACCCAATGCCTTCAATTTATCTTTCTTCCTTATTCATCTCTCCCTTTCCTTTTTCTCAAATCTCTACCATTTTCCTTATGCTAGTGCTCCTTTCCCCCATTTAGGCCCAAAAACTGATGTTGAATTCAGCCATTCCTCAGACAGTAGAAGTATCTGTGACTTTACTGAGTTTGCTAGACTCACCTTGCAGGATCAGGGCTTTTATAACTTTCTTCTCATCTCCTCATTAGTGCTTGAACTACACCTCTTTCTTATAATGCTCCGAGTTCTCTCTCAAGAGAGATGAGCAACGAAATAGAATGACAGTTGCCACTTCAAGGTTTTCCAAAAGTTGGCAATCAAAGTGAAAAGTCATGAATCCACAGTACTGCTGCACTATCATTTTCTATAGACCTAAGACACAACTTGTCATATGAGTCCTTTAGGCTCTCTTACTTCATATGCCATGCTTTTGTTTTAACAGTGAAAAAGGTCCATCTTTTTTCCATTTCAACTGAGGAGTTATGACAAAAGGCAGAGTTTTCATGAACTAATTACAGCCCTTTGGAAATTACCTTTTGTGCTAGGAAAATATGCTTTTTTTTTCCTTTTTTTTTTTTCCTACTGATGAGAAAGTAAGCAGTTTGAATAAAAAGTACTATTTAAAGAAAGAGTACAGTTACATAACCTTTCCACAAAATTCAGACATTTTTTTAGCTCCACTTTGCAAAAAAAAGCATGCTACTTCCTGAGAATTATACATACAATAATCTATAAAAAGATTTCTATGCAGGAAAAAAAAAAAAAAAGATTTTTTTTTATTTTGAAAAGAGTATTGCATTATGTCGCAGTGCACATCCACCGTTGAACAAAGACATAAGGTTTTGCTCTAGCAATATAAGGCAGAACCTGCCAGCATATAATCCTGTCTCTCTACTTTGAAAATCAATAAGAAATGTGTGTACATATTTAATGACAGACTTCAAACCCTTAGGCTGCAGTTTCAGTCATCATAAGCTGAACTGAGGCCACACTGTCACCAAAACCAATCTTCCCCTGGGCCATTGCCCTGTATTCCCAAAATCTCTTATTGCCAGCACTGCTAAACCTGTGGTCCCATGGACAGACAAATCAATGGCATGGTACAACCAAAAGCTCATGGTATTTTCTACAGAACTCATTTTCAGCTGACTGAGCTCCCTGGTGCAACACACTGTGCCTCCTCAAAAGCAGCACAGCTGAGAAGATGGCAGGAGCAAGAAGAACATGAGCAAGAGGGATGAAAACTAACAAGGAAAACTAGCAGGCTGATGGAGGGATGCTTAAGTCACCTAAAGAAAGTAAGTATAATCATACCCTGAGGGTTCAATGACCCATCCCCCTTGATAACAATCCATGGTTTGTACAAGTGAATACACATTATAACACAGAATCTCAGAAGATTCAAAACCTGAAGAAAACGGAGAAGCACCAGAAATTTCATAGACCTTACACATATCCAAAGCTCTAGGCCAGAAGGCAGTTGACCATACTGGAAAATCATGATCATTATTTCATTATTACTTTGTTGATGTGATCTACCATATGGAAAGACTTCCCAGCTCAGCAAGCATTTTACACTAGCAGCATAAATCAGAAAAGAGGTAATTTTTGAAACACCACAACATTTGCTGGCATTTCAAGAAGGTCTTCTGGTATCTATGTACCAGAGAGGTTATATAAGTTATAGTGGATCTGACTGATTATTTCACAAGCAAGATTTATGCAAGAAAACACTTATTACAATCACTTTCTGTGCAATGTCTTTTCCTCTTGAGTCTTTTACTGAAAGCACAGCGATGAACCAATACTCAGATACGACAATAACAGGGTTGGGGATTTTTCTGCAACTAAGAAATGTACACAAAGGTGTTATATGCTCTCAAGTGTTTGTTTGACTAGTATGTGAGAGGACCCCACAAGTAACTCACAACCAAATAGGTGTAGCTCAGCTTTCAGGTTCTCTCAGCAAACTCCACTAGCATGGGATACAGAGCCAAAATGAGAACAGTAAAAGCTAATTTGGATATTATGTCTTTCATTTTATTTGCTGTCTGCTAGGGCTCCTGAGACAGTTTTTCTTATTCAAACTTTACGTAATATGCATTGGCCAAGTCCCAGTTGTTTGGATGGAGGTACAAGATTAGCGTTCATATTAGAAATATTGTCTCTCTCCTTCCCCCAACCAAGTCATCACTTTGTTGATAAAGTCACTATTTCTTATTTCAAAGGACAACAGCAGGGTAATTTGTTATGTAAGAAAAAAAAAATGCAATCTCTTATTTTTCCAGGAAGGATAGAACCATGAAAAGAATTCTAACAAGATCTGGCATACTACTTTTAGTGCCTTACTGCCAATAAGAAGAAAAAAAAAAAAGGCACCAAGAAACAAGTTACAAACAAGCTTCATGGCTTATTCACTATACCACTGAGCCCTTTGGCCATCACACTAAATCTCTTCAAATTCTTGCTCCTGTTTTGATGGAAAACATTCAGTTCTATAATAATAGTACTTAGATAACCTGTACTTGACCTGTCTTTGGATAGTGATGATTTTCCATACAAGATGTTTTACTGTGATAACATGGTGATTCAGACACTCTGTCTTAAGGTAGCTGGTGTACAAGTGCTTGGCTCTGGAAATATTTTTTTTTCTTTTCTTCCATTGCTATTTGAATGTAAGCTGCATGTTAAAGGCCTTTTATGCCAGTCACATTTTCAAAGTATTCTCCCAGTTAATGCATTTCCATTAGAATTCTTCTGTTTTTGATTTCAAGAACACAGCACTGTATTCACGGGAACTGAGCTTTTCAGGTGTTAGAGAGGATTTGTTATAAAGAAAGTGATTATAATAGGATTTAATGTAATTGAAAGTCGAGGTACAGTAGCCATACACTGTATCAGAGACAGCATTAAACTTGTATTGTGGTTGAAGGAGCTTTGCTAAGTAAAACCTGGGGCCACAATGAACAGACCATGGTGGAAGACTTCCTGTTGTTATGCAGCTTTTGTTGAGCTGGTGCTCTCTTTACTGTCATGCTCCCCAGAGAAGCAGGACAAGCAGCAGAGCTGAACTCACAGAGCTTTGTAGCAGCATGAAAAAATCCTCAGAAATAACAGACGGCTCCCATGGAGATCAGCCTGTCCATATGAGTTCCTGTCCACTTCCCACAGGTTCCTTTCTTACAGGTTGTCGCTAGCTCTGGCAGAGGTGCTTCCAGCCACAACCCTCAATGACTTGCACAGAAGGCCTGGCATCACCACACATGGAAATGTTCTTTTGTACTGTTGCAAGGGACCAACGTGAAACTAATTTGACTTTTCCTCAAATTCAACAAATTCTTCTGTATCATCTGCCATGCTGGCAATCAAAGAAGTTATCCAAACTTTGTGGAAAAATCCTGTTTCCCTCAACAGCTTTCTTTGCCTCTTTGAAATCCATTGGACTTCCAGTATCTCACATACTTAAATAAACCCTTATTACCAAATAATTGCTATTCTCCAGAATAGTAACTTCCTTATCATAGCTTGCACTCTTTTCTGTTGGCTTCGTTCCTGCTGTCTCTCCATTTTCCAGGGGACCTTGCTTACCTCAAACAGCATCTTGAACATCACCATTTAAACATAATTTGTTTTCTCTTTACTCCTGCTTTCTTTTCAGCTGTTTCTGTGGGTGTTATGATGTCCTTAGATAACTTCTTTCTTGGCTGTATGTGGGTAGTAGAAGTCACTGTTATTATCTTCTATTACACTTTGTTCCCTCTTTGATATTCTGCAATGTTATGTGTTCAGCAACTTCTCCAGATCAGAGGTCAGGAATTTAGCCCCACTAGTATTTAGGCACTTTCATATCTATAGCTGAGTTCATCAAAATGTTTTTTGTTTAAAAGATAAGAACATCCCTTTCAATAAAAATAAAATTTTATGGAAAATAAATAAATAAATAACATTTTTACAACCACTTCCATTGCAAAGTGGATTATTCCAGTAAGAAATCATTTTAGATCAGATCAAACAAAACTAAGACTGAGGTTTATAACCAAATTATTACTTCCGTTTTCACTTTTCATAGGAATCTCTAACAAAAAGTCTGACATTTTTCTTTCAAATTTCCTAGGGATATAATTGGTATCTGGAGGTCACAGGGAACGGTGGTGACAGCATAGATACATTTGTCTTTAAAAAAATGTTATAGTGCTGTGTTCTGGGACCTCACTGATCTGGATCTTCACATTGAACAAAGACGTTTAGGATGATGAAGCACTTTCATGGACTACAGTGAGCATAAGATTCTCACCTTACTGTTCCTTCCGGAGTTACAGAGAATATATGCCCAATCTTCAGTCAACCACAAACCAGATAATTTGGGATTTGCTGCATGCACGCATGTATGCACCAGCATCACAGTCGTCATTATATGCCACTTCACTGTTTGCTGGCACCCTTTAAACACAGGTGGCTCTGCGGTGTTGCATAGCAGCAATTACCACGGCACAAGCAGCATCAAGATACCCCCAGTTTTAAGCAATATCTTCCTGTATGGTTTGCTCTCCATGCCTCTTCCCATCCAAGGGTCACAAGTCGGACGTGGGTAAGAAGACAGACTTGCTGTGGGCAGATTTCTGCCAACAAAATTGTGCTCTTGTTTCAGAAAGAAATACATGATAGACCCAAGGAGGTGGGGTTTGTCAGATCAGAGGACAAAGGTGTGACTGTGATTTTCAAGGCCTCTTTGCTGTTTGTCCTACAATCCCACTTTAATGTTCTCATACAGCACGTGTGAAACTAAAGATCCATGCCCATCCTTCTTCTTGTACTCTGAGTACAGCCTGGTCAGCATCTGCAACTCTGAACCACATTGAAATCCATTTCCCAAATGTCCACTAGCTGTGTAGTCCTGACATTCCTCAGATGCAGAAGAGAGAAGGTTGTTTACACTGTTATTTCCTTTAATTATTTCTGCCATTTCACCTCTCATTTTGACTCAAGATTTGTTTTCTTTCCTTCTAAGAAAGAAGAAAAAAAAAAAATGGAAGTTCATTATAAAGAAAAGTGAAATGTCACCAATAATTAGTTAAAAACACCAACCTGAGGAACCAGTTCAGGAATACACGTATAGACACACACACAAATAAATAAATGAATTAGTGTTCAAGCTTAAAATTCAGTACCTTTGATGAAAATGTTGTGGTGGTGAGAGGATCAATTTCTGATGATGTTATTGAAGGGCAGAAAGAGAGATAATAACTTTGATGCAGGCTCTTTGTTTAAACGTCTATTGTTTGTAGTTAGCTGCTATTTAATCTCCACTACAGAGAAGAACCACTACATAGCTAAACTCTCTTCTAATGAGATCATTATTTTCTTACCACTCTTCAGAATGAATGTCATTTTACATAGCAAAACTACAGAGGCAGCATTTTAGAACACTGCTACCTTTTATCTAACCAACATAAGAGGCACTTGAGAAAAGGACAAGGAGGGTCAAGAAGAAAATGTATGCAGCATAGTTTCTTTGCCTGGCAGGCAGGGAAAGGACAAAGGAAGAGTCCATGATAGCAAGACTGACCACCATTTATTAGTGGAGAGGGGTTCAAGCTGCAAAGTTTGGGATAGTTAGAGAGAGTTTGGTCCAACATGTTAAAGGATTTGCCTGGATTTAACTCCAACCTACGGCATCTAGTTACATTTTTAATTACTGCTAAATATTGCTTAATACTTTGACATTGCCAATTATTACCCAGCCTGAAAAAATTACCAGCAAGCTTAGCTCTGCCAGAAATATCACTCCTTTTTCAGACTTCCTTTTTAAAGGGTAAAGTTTCTTCCTTCCAGCCAAAGTGGACATGCATATGTTATGTGCCATTTTGCAATTCATTTTAGCTGCAGACGAGAGCGGGTGGATGTTTCTGCAGCAGCTTAAAGCATCCCTTCCTGCCTTGCCCCTGTGGCAGATGTTGCCTCCCCCTAGAGCACCGGCACCACAGGCAAACATATGCCCATTCCTCAGCCACTGCACTTCACAGCCCAGCGTATTAGCTTCACTGGCTGATAAAGGTAGCTTTGCACTAAGACAGCGGATTGTAAACAGCAGCAGCTGAGCCCTGAATACGCCTGGCTCCACCGGATCTGTTCCAGGCGTGGAAAACCTCTGAGCTGAGAGAGGGTGCAAAGTGCTGGAGGCAGGAACATTTCACATCGCTGTAAGCATCTGCTCTGGTGCCCGAGACTCGGATCAGTCAACTGAGGCATGAATATTCATAGTGCTGAAATTCTACCTGTGCCCCTCTGTCTTGTTAATAAATGAAGGAGGCTTCCGAACAGGAATGCGCAGAGCAGTGAGCACGGAGCTGCCTGCAGCCAGCTAATCAGAGAAAATGGTCCCAGGGAGATGGCAGAAATTACACTGCCCGCCTTGAGCACTCAGAGCCACGAAACTGGCCCAAGGAATCATGAGAGCTACTTAAAAATCATGTGATTTTCATAAACAATTCAAGTGGGATTCCTTTTATTTGCTTTCTGATTTTATAGATTCCCAGGATCATGTTTATAAACTTTTAGCCAGAACATAAAGGCCCCAAAGGCTCCCATTAAAAACTAAGAGAAAGGGGGAAAGATCTGCATCACCCATGTGATCCCAGGAAGGGAACCAAATGACAACAAAAGATATGTATCAGAAATCATATCGGTTGTGTGATTTTTAAAGTCAGGAGAGAAGGCAACAGCTTAACCTCTTTCTCTCCCTCTCTGCCCAGCATGGAAATTTCTACGTTTGTCCCTTCTGCTGTTGTATTTGTGCCCGGGTGTTTCTCTAAATCTGAAGTAAGTCATCTTTTCTGCCCTTTGTTTATGGGGAACTGTGTTTGAGAAGCGAAAGAATCAATGCTGTGCTCATCAAACGGAGGAGTGTTCAGCATTCATAACATGAATGGCCTAAAATAAATGCCTCTGGCTGCTGTTTTCATTCTGCCTTGCCACGCTCTGGTCCTACCAGGCCCGCACATGAGCGGCGGTGTGGGAAAATGGGGCCTCCTCTGAAGTTCTCAGCGTAACGGTCAGAGCATTCAGGCATGTGCAGACACGCCAGTCCTGGTGCGTGCTTCTTGTTTTTGTTTGTTGTTTGTTTTAACAGCTGCTAATAATTATATTATCCTGCTGGAGAGGTAGTTCTGGGAAACGGCGATCTTTGAAAGCACCGAAGTGATAGGAGGAAGATGCCGCTTCCCTCCCCCCTTCCTTCTCCCTGTTAGTTTTCTGGTACAAACAGCATTCCTGCCTCATTCCCCTCTGAAGTTAAAAGACTTAAATTCTTTATAAGGCAGGTCATCCGTTCGTAGCCAAAACCCTGTTTGCTTTTGTCTTTCCACTTGCTTTCAAATGAAAAAAAAACAACTGAGAGCGTGCACTTCACCAACTCAGAAATTAAGCATAACAAGCTCGGGGCGGGGGGGGGGAATAAAAGGCAGTGTTTCAGTTATTAATGTGTGTGCGTTCAGCACAGAGAGCTTTCCAGCAGCTCTTCCAAGAATGCTCCACGGGTTGTTCTCGACCTGACCTGATGGAGAGCGAGCGAGTGAGCGGCAGGCGCACAGGCTGCAGTCACACCGTGTCCAGAGCCGCGGTGTGCTCACTCCAAGGAACACTGTCAAGTGCTTTTAATAGTATTAAATATAATTTATTGATTCTCCATTGTTTGTAATAATAACCTCCCTGAAGCCTGAGAATAATGTTTTCTTTTCCCCTGCAGATTTTGGCCTGTCAAACATTTATTTTACTTTTTTTTTTTCATGGTGTTGCTAATAGACCTTGAAATTAACACTGCATTTATGTCTAGAATCTGTACTGTGATTGTTTGTGCTAGTGCACTGCATTCATCCATCAGCAAAGCAAAATAGGGGCAAGAAGGTGCATCTGAGTCCCTCACAATTCTGGGGGGGAAAAAAATGAGTCAAATTCTGCCCTCAGATGAATGCATGGAGCTCTCATTAAGGTCAGTGAGAGCCTGGCTGTGTATGTGCCACAGAGGCCGAATTTGGCTCAGCGCTTTTTAGGTGATTGCAGCTGTAAAGCTAGAGGGGGCATAAAATGTTGGGGAGTGTTTTAATAGGTCCTATATAAACATTGGCTGTTGGGGATTTTTTTTTTTTATTACTCTGTGAGGTCAGGTACTTTTAAAATAAAATAAGGGATATATAATTCCTTATGAAATTAGAATAAACTTTAAAGTGAATTAAAGCGGGGTCTAAACCAAATGACACTATCCCTTTGAACAGCTGCGTAAGAAAAATTACTAAGCTCTAAGTAAAATTTGAAGACTGGGTTTGTCATACTGGCTTATATTTAACAAAATAGGAGTTATTCAAATTTACATTAGCAATTAACAATAAAAGAATATATAATTTACTCTGAACTTTTTTTCACTTCAGCACAAAACTTCTATGAGAGTTATGCTGCTATTAAAAGCACATTGTGTTGCAAACCCCTGTAAAATGCAGTATGTTTCAGGTTCGAATTAACAAGCAGGAATCAGGAAATATTTAAAGGGCCCCTTGTTACCTGCTAGTATCTTTTTCTTTCCCATGGAAAATGAGAAGCGAGCTGGAATGTAAACAGGGTGAAGCATGAGAATAAGAAATGCACCGGGAGCACATTCAGGGCAGCCAAACACGATGGCTTTGCAGAAGGCCTCTGCCTTCTGAGGAGGGGGTTTCCATCACTGGTAGGGAGCTGCTCAGGCATGGAGAGGGCTGACGATGCAAAGCAGCCAACGAGGGGGAAGGGAGAAGGGATGGGAAAGGGGGGGAGAGGCAGCGTGTGAAGGAGTAGTGTATACAGCTCTTCACCTCTCGGTCTCGATTCAATTTACTTTCTGCAAGTGTTAGGAAAGCACTCAGTGCACCACAGCCCAATGAAATAATCACACTTGCAAAGCCTATGTGTATCTCGAAATTGCCAGAACTTCATCTGTATGTTGGGTTCCCATGCAGGAAATAAAAGCTGGGTGATTTATGGCATTTTATTGCACTTCTTGGCCATTGCTAACATTTCCTTCATTGAGAAATGGCAGAAGCTGCAATTTGGATTTTTATTGTGCAGTTTGCCAGCCTCCTCCCCACCCCCTTCCCTCTTTTTTTCTTCTTTCCTGGGTGAACTTGCTTTGGGTTTAGGAGATGAAAGTTTATGGAGGCAGATGAGTGTCAAGGGGACTGAATCCAAACACAGAGCCAATGAGCCTGTTGCCAGATTTTATCTACCCTCACTGCAAATACAGTATCCAGAAAAAGAAGAGTGATTATAAAGGAGAGTGACTTAGCCTCTAACTTACACAAAAATTCTTGGACGGGTTTCTGGTTTTCTTTTTTAAACAAACAAAACAATGTTTCCTGGTTGGCAGTTCCCAAAGTCTTTCCTTTTTTTCCCATTTTTTTGGCACATTGCTGAAAGGTCATGCTGATGTATTTCCAAAACATTCTCATTGAGTGCAGCTTTGCAAAAAAAATAAGAGCCTCTTTCTTCAAGGCCTGATCCTGCTCTCATTTAAGGCGGATACAAAATCTCGACTATCCCTGGTTTGCAGGGACACAGGAGTAGAGCCTAATCACAGAGTTAAGATTGCAGTAGGATTAAATACGGGCTGGGTAGCAGCAGCTATTCCTAAAGCTGCTGACACCATTATACAATCCTGTTTACCACTGCTTGTGTCTGCCAGACTTTAATGGTTCATCTGACAATGTTCATGCTACTTTTCAGCCTAAGTAAAGATTTCTGAAGAGGAGGCAAAGGGTGAATTGGCTGTTTCTCTTGTTAAAATAGTCTAGTGATGATTCCTTTGACAGCCCTTCGGCCCATACACTTGGGGGAAGGAACTTCAAATCTGGTGTGCTTTATTTCTGGGCTGAACTGTATAGCACCAAAATGCTGCTGAATGGAAATCTTTTCAGATTGCACTTTACATGTGCTCAGTGTGCTGCAGTTTTAAAACCTGTTGATTCTGATTATGCAGCATGCATACATACACATAGACACTGCAGCTAAACCTGAAGGTACCCGAGCATATTTTTGCCTGCTGCTTCCAAACATTTCAGTTGGCAGGCATATTGCCTTGTAAAGTAAGGTGTGCGCATGCATGTTTGCATGTGTGTGTATGTGTGTGGCTGCAGTTGTTTATTTGGTTTAAGCAAGCAAACAGGAGAATGGGTAAATGGACAAAGCACTTAACTGGAACTCAAGAAACTTACGTTCTGTTCTTGGCTCGGCGTCAGATTTCCTGCATGACCTTGTATAAGTCACTTATTCTGTTGTGTGCCTCAGTCATTTGCCCCATAAGAACTTTCCTTCCTTCCAGTAGTACTACATAGTTAAAACGCATTAATGCATTAAGGAAAAAACTGGCTGGAGAGAGAGAGGAAGGAGGGGAGAAGTGGGTTTTAAATTAAGGCTTTCTTCATTCCATGAAGGGTCTCACTTCCTTCTGGGTAACTTTAACAGAAGAACAACCAATATTACCAACATTCACTGTTGTACTCTAGCAGTGCTCAGATACACTAGTCATAACTTAGTTATAAATTAGGAGTGTATTGTTCTATGTGCTGTACAAGCAGTGGACCAAAAGATGATCTATTTGGCCTCAGAACTATCAGCGGCAGGATTTCATCATGCCATATAAATCTAAGCCAGCATTGCATAGTTTTGTGCCCAGCACTTGTTTTTCTAGGATTTTATATTCAAGGGAACACAGTATGAACTAAAGCACAAGCACTGCAAGTTTTAAGTACTCCTCTGATACGAAGCCTACTGCTCACTCCTTCAGTTCCTTTCAGCAAGAAGTAAAATCATGTTGGCTTCTGGATTGGGCTTTTATATGAAAGTTAAAACAAACACCAGCCTGCTGCCTTTAAACTCCAGCACTGATCCCAGTGAGTTTGCACAGGGCTGAGAGGCTTTGAAAAGAAATGCAGGTTTTTTTGTCCCTTTGACACACAAACATCCCGGCAAGTTACCTTTTTGTTTATTCCACTGTAAACCTCCCGAGCAGGCTGCTTTCAGGGTGCTCACCTTCCATAGCATAACCTTTCAAGCAAATATATCCTTTCAAACTTTGGAATTCAGTGAGGTAGAATTAAAATAATTGACCTTTCATTCTCCTTTCCTCCTAGCCCACCTCCCTCTCAGATGCTTTCCCTTTAATAACCAAGAAGCACATCTGCAGTTTTTTGCTGTAAACACTGCAAAAAGCATTTAGGTTTTAAGGTAACCTTGGCAAAATCCAAATTAGAAAACATACTGCAGTGATTCACTTTTAACCTCCAAGTTATTTCACAGCATAGCTGACAGCCTGCATTCTTCAGAACTTTGTGTTGTTTGCTTTTTTTCCTCTCTCTCTGTAAGCAGCAGGACAAGAAAAAACAAACCCAAAAAAAGCATAGGAATATTTTTCTCCATTGGGGGCATACTATGTAAAACACACTTGAAGAACTAGTTCCTTTTCTGGTCACTGAACTAAAAAGGGACACATTTCTTACAAGTTTAGAATAACTCCAAATCAACAACAACACAACCCCTCATTTTTAGAAATAGTTGTGTAGCTTATTGCTTGATGATTTAAAAGATCTTCAGTTCCCTTCCCTCTCACCAGGGCCACTCAGCCAAGAAAGGGCCCTTTTCTGTTTAAGTCATCATGTTACTATCATAAGTTCCTAAGCCTGCCAGTGCCATTGCCTCGGCTAATCCTCCAGATTTAGGCAAAGCAGTTTGGGGAGCATCTCAGGCAATGTGCGATGTGTGCTGACGGAGGCATGGAGTCCATCAGTGGGGATGGGAGAGAGGGGCTAACCCTTACTGAGAAAGCAAAAGCAAGAGAAAGAGAGATGCTACAAAGGGTACAAAGGGAAGGGGTGGGGTTCTGTTTTTCTCAGAAACGTGCTGCACTGTAGGACTGTGCCTTTTATTTTTGGCACAAATTGCTGTAGCAAATTATATAGCTTATCAGATGTGGTTTGTTAGGCTCAGTAAAGAAACCACGGCAAGGACTTGTTTTCCTTGTTGCCTGCACCCGATTATGAGATCGGCACAAATCAGATTCCTGATGCTGCACAGGAACAAGGTTGAAACTCCACTGGCCTTGTTTTTCCTGTAACTGAATTAAGCATGATTGGGTTACAAACCAATTCAGCCCAATTGGGTTGATTCTCTGTCTGACTTTACGCAAAAGCAGTCTGCACGTTCACCTTGATGCACAGGGATTCACTAGTGAGAGGGAAGGCAGGTGCTAATTTCCATCACGGTGTAAGCACACACAGCTCCTCTTCGAACAGCTTAATAGGAGCACCATGCTGCAGGGTTGAATTTGGACTCTTTGCTAAGCATGCTTTATGAGAAGACAGACTGCAGATGCAGATCCTGCAGACCCCTGCTTTCTTCTCAACAGCCCAGACCAGCCCTGAAGGATGCAAATGTGTATTAGAGGAGATGCAGAAGGGATTTCAGAGTATATTAATAAACAGAGCTTAACCATGGCACCTAGGGAGCAGATACACATTTTATTCAGTTCTCCCTGTGACTGGAAAAATGACCTTTGGTACTGGGGTGGGCAGCGAGGAGATTAACACCACCAATTAAATTGACTTGTGTCCAGAGCTACCTGCAGTGCCTCTCCCCAACCAGTAAGGCACTGACAAGAGACAGAGCAACTTGCTCCCTTGATGCTGCTCCTGCCTGGTGAGCAGAGCAGCTCTGCAAAGGTAGAAAGGAATGAGGAGAGGGAGAAGACAGGGCAGAGGGGAAGTCCTCAGCCACCCAACTATTTTCAGGGAAGGAGAGAAAATATTTCATTTTCTACCTGTAAAGAAAAATGGATTCATGTCACATCCTTCGTTGATTATCCCTGGCATTATGCAATTCAATAGATTTGCTGTCTTGATTAGACAGGCAGAATAGAATTTTAATTGTGAGCCTCTGGAAGGCAAAATGGAGAGATTTGTATGGAAAATTTGGGAGGCTGAAGCATTATTGGAGGGCTGAGCTTTTTATAGCAAGTCTTCCTGCTTCATTGGACCATCTGCCTTTACTCGTGCTCTGCTGCTTGGGGTTGAGAAGTTGTGGCTTTAAAGATGAGCCACAAAGTTTAACCAGATAAATAAATGTGTGCAAGAACCCTCACTACCAGCAGAACAGCCTTCAGCACTCCAGCTACATATGTTGACAAGAAGAATGTTTTAATTTTAGCCTTATTTTTACTGTTTATCAAACAGAAATGATGCATGTAGTTGCTTGCACAAGTCACAGTTAAAGGAAAGTCCCTTTCAAAAAGGCCTGAGAAATGCAGTCAGACAAAACTATTTTACTGGGGGGCAAACAGAGAATTAATTTTTTTTTCTTTAAATACATGTTCATAGATATATTGGTAGGAAGGGAGGTTGACTGGCCTAGGCCAGTGTTTGCAGGTCAGAAGGGAGAAGACCCCAGTGTCAGCAGCCAATGCTAATGTAAGGAATTGGGCTTTAGTTCACAACAGAAATCAGAGCTGAACACAGGCCAGGACCAAGTGAAAGCAAATGTTGCTTTTCTGATACCTTTATTCTAGGTTAGCAATGAAATGTGTCATTCCTATTTACTGGCTAGGGAGGTAGCCAGTAAAGACAGAAGTCTGGTTATGCTCAGAGGGAACGGTCTGTGAGATACATGACAATATCCGCTACTGGCCTCCAACCCCTTTGGGGACACAAACAGTGATTTTCAGGTATAATTGTCTCCCCATTTATTTACTCATAAAAGCTCTAGCAACAGAAAACATTAGTTCTACAGATTCTTACCTAGATTGCCCAGAATTCAAATACACAAATTCCAGCCCAGTCGGTACTCTAGTGTGTGTAAGGTCCCTGGTTTAATGCATTACAAGAAGGTTCTTGCGCATTCAGCAATCTGCTTTCTCTCTGTGAAAAACTTTAAAAGGATTTTGGGTTTGTTCCAGTGGGAAAAACACTTGAAACCATAAACAGTTTCATAAGGCTGGGAAAATGTTTCCTGCCCATATCTAACCTTTTCTGTAGGTGAAATAATATGAAAACTGCTTGAAATACACTATTACTACTAAGCAAGCAATTTACATCACTGGACTGGAGTTTTCAGTATTTTGTTCTTGTCTATAACATGAACCTAGAGATTCTAGCATTGGCCCAATTGGTCTAAATATCTAAGATGCAGGAGGTTTAAACTTTTTGATCTGAAAAATTGGGTTGGGAATCTCATAGGACTGTTCAGTACAAGGAGATTTCAGGAATTTTCATCTCCTTGTTGGAAATAGAAACAGTGCAAAAACAGCCACCATGCTGTTAATATGCAACCATTAATTCTGATCTGAACTGAATCAGCAAAGGAGAACAGAGAAATTTACAAAAGTAAGCGTTTTCGAGTTACAAAAAAAAAAAAAAAAAAAAAAAAAACTCAATATTGTATTAGAAGTATGTTTATTGTTAGAAATCAAGCCATTGATTGTCCTATGTCCTTCTCATACCTGCAATGAAACAACGATAGTGGAACTTAACTGATACCTTTGTGCAGAAATCAAAAAAATGGAGAAATGAGAGACAAAATGCCAGCCATCTTTAAAGAAGCCAGTGACAGCTCACTCAACAAGCTGGAGAAATAATGGGCCGGAATCACAGACCACAGACTTGAAAACTGTAAAAGGCCGTGGGTAGACCTTCCCTTCCTAACTCTGTGGCCATGTCAGATACGAGCACTGCCCAAAGCCATGTATTTGCATACAACACCTTGTTATCTGTTTTTGCTATGGTCCTGGAAGCACAGCTGAGACCATCTGGCACTCTAGTATGGTCCAGTAACATGGACATCATTGTTTCAGCTAATGATCCCGTCCTCTGCAATGTCTGCAGTGACCTCTGACAGCACTTTCATCAACAGTGCCATGTCTGCAGAGGGGCAAGGGTTGCCTGCTTTTTGCACTAGCTTCACTTGGTGTCATCTCTGCATCTGCACAGGAAGTGCAGCCACTAATGGTAATGTCTCTGCTTTTACATTTTTCACTTTGGTACCTTTGCAATTAAGTGGGCAATTAAGAGGACTGAAATACCCATGCCATCACCTGCTGAATGGTATTTTGTGCAGAAACGGGAATACTTTTTTTTTTTTTTTTTTTTTTACAGAGGTCAACTTATCCATAATATTTTACTTCTAATGTCTTTTTGATATTTCAAAGAATAAACTGTTCCTTCAGGGACTATGCTTATAATTTACATGGAGTTTTCTTTAATTCTTGAAGGAGTATGAAGGTAAAAAGTAAGCTTACAACAAAAGTAAAGAGGTGGCCATAGAAACATTGGTATTTCAGCATTGCCAAAACATCTGTAAATCTCATTTTGAGACGGGCATAACAGACGATTAGGAACTGATTCGAGGAAATACTAAAGATGTGCCCTTATACAGCAAAGCACTTAAGAATCTGATTATCTTTAGTCTTGCCTTTTACCTAAGTATTTATTTATACACTTTGTTAAGCCTGGTACTAAGCAAGAAAATCTCATCTGAATTTAAGGCACTTTACTGAGAAGATCAAGATAATATTTCAACTGATTAACCAGAGTTAAGGGCTTCTCCATCTCAGTGATACTGAGGACATGCTGCTACAACTGAATTCAACAAGAACTGCAAATGCTTGCTACCTCTGCAAAATGGCGCCTTTTTCCTTGGGATCTTGACTGGGGCTTCTGTGCCTGATGTTAGGCACCTGCATATGGAAATGTTGCTATTTGCTTTGTTAATGCCTGATCAGTTACTATTATTACAGGGGTTAAGCAAGCAAGTTTGGAATTTGAACTTGCACAAACAAAAGCATGTGCACACAGCAATGGGCCATCTACAGTACCAAAGAAAACGTACAGTCCAGCTGTTTCATGGCATCTCCTTTCTGTACCTCACAGAATCAGTACTGCTGTGCTTAATGATAACACCTTTATCTGGCTGAACAGAAATAGATGTTAATTTTAAAATGCATTCAGTGTAAAAGGGAAAGAAAAGGAGAAAAGCACAGCTGCAAATTTCTGTTTGTGGACTTTCCAAATTTTTATTCTGAACATGAGTCTAACATCATTCATGGAAATACCAGCTCAGCACTGTTGAACAGCAGTGTGTTTCTTTATATTTATTTTGCCCCCTCATATTTTCTTCCATTAAAGTTTAGCAATGTACACAAACAAACTGCAATGAGAAAAAAAAAAGACAGAAATGAAACTCATAAAAAGGCAAGCAATAGAACTGACCTTTGCCACTCCTTTGATAGTATTTTGAACATTTCTCTGCTAGTGGTTAAGATTTTTTTTTTACACTTTCAGGCAACCGTAGATGGTAACATGAATAAAATTGTATGCTGTCTCATGAATTTAACAGAAACTTTTTAGGGACCATAATTGCTCTTTCTGGAGCATACTTTAATTTAGAGTTGGAATTCTTTCTGTGATTTATGAAGCAGTGTATTTTCTACCATGTAAGGTATACCTTTAAACCTCCCTCCTCACATACACACATATTTGAAATGTTTGCTTTCATGCAGTCACTGGCACAAACATAAATACTCAAATTCATAGATATGTGCACATACATAAGAACATGCAACAGCGTGTGTGTATGTGTAAATAAATACATGTATGAAGGCAGATATTTGCGTATGTAAAAATGCAGAAATTTCAAATGATTATATCCCTAATTAGATCCTATTTTGGAACTCTACAGAGCCACGGTGAATTGCAAGCAAAAGATGGCACTCTAGGAGGTAACATAGGAAATGCTTGTGACTGACCTTCAGTGCTTTCCAGGAGTGAAGGTTATGGGCAACTTTTTGTGTCTTTTTGGGATCACCACAAACCTCTGATTGGGAGAAATAACCAGATGCTGATTGTTCTGTGTTTTTTTTTTTTCTTTTAAATATATGCCCAAGCAGAAGACATTTTCTTTGTAATGATATGTTAAGGAAAGAGAAACCTAACATCAGCTTGGACTGTCTTCAGCTGCTACAACAGGGTAGCAGCCCTTTGTGTTAGTTATGGTAGGGACTGCAACAAATAGATTTGTGCATCTGATGGGCCCGTTCCTTCCATCTGCTGAACCGTTTTCTATGTATGCTGCCAGTGTTGTGAACAGCACTATATGTTTATTGTTATCCTCCACCAATGTAACCACATGAACATGCTAATACCAGTGACCTAGTCACACTATGCTATGGCTTGCTTAATAACCTGAGAACTAGAAGCCAGGAATTTTATTCCTTTTTCTTCCACTTGCTGGCTTTTCTTTTTTCCTATCCCACAAATTTAACTGAGATTTGACAAATTGTCCCATTCTGCAGCAAAAGGAAAACAGCCCTGTGTAAGTTTTTTCCACACACAGATGAATACTAACCTTCAGATAGGGGCAGCCAGCCCCTATCCCACATGGGCTGGTTGACCAGTGGGCTAATGTTCTAGCTAGAAATTTGTCCTCCACTGTACAGATATTTAATTAATAACAAGAAGTGGAGCAGCTGGAGTGAAGGAACCCCAGACAAAGAGCTGTGCTTACCACATTTGGACACAGTCCTTGCTTCATTTACAGCAAGATGGAGAGGTAAACTTGTCTCTGCTGTAGCTGGGTGAGCTATGGAGACAGTTTTCTTTAACGAAATAACCAATTCTGTTAGCCTTTTTTCACATTCACTATTCCTTGAAAAAAAATATATTCTCATTTCAGTTGGGTACCTGTAGAAAAAGTAACTGTTTAGCATGAGAATGATGGGCCAAGGCCCCCTACAACCTAGGCATAAAGGACTGGGGCTTTTTCATTTCTTTTTTCTCCTCCATGTGTCCTTCTGTGAGTCCCTCCCTGGAAATGGAAATGGTGTATTGTAATGCAGATTTCCTGCAGAATCTCACAGATCACTCTCTGCAGGGATTTCACTCTTCAGCTGAAATACTTTTCAGCCAATGTATTGTTCATTTATTCAACAGCTTTATTTTTAAACATGGAATAATATAACTGTGCATTACTAATTCCTTTTAAAAGTATTATAGTGTTTATTTTTTTGATTGAGGCTTGAGGGCTCAAGATCATTTAGCAGAGTTTTATTTTGTTTATTCCACTATTTGTGAATTTAAAATACACTATGAAAGGATCAAAATAAAGTAAAAGACCTCAAAATCCCACTAGTCTTGTTTTCCTTTCTTCAGTCCCAGCACCCAGTCTGTTTTTTCTTTCATGGTTTCTGCAGAGAACTATTTTCTTTAATGTAATCACTGGCTGATTGACTCTTGCCTCTGTTTTCATTTTCCTCTTATTTGTGGCAGGTCAGAGAAAACAGCAAAGGTTTCATTTAATTTCTCATTAAAGACCACAGTTTGGCCCCAAAGCCCTCAAGAGCCCAGAGACAGCTGGAGAAACACAGTCCACATCAAACCAGACCCAAGGAGTAAGATCAGAATTGTGAAGCAATGAAAGCCTCGATCCTTCCCTGATTCACCTCCAAATACATCCAGTTATCTGCCCTGGGTCTCCTAACACCAAAGCAATCAGTCTATGGTCTTCTTCAGTATTACATGGCTTCCCCCCTCCCAACAGCTTGAAAAAAGAGTCAGAAGGATCAAAAGGAGTGATGGGACATTGAGGTACCTCTCTCCCTCCAGCAGGTAAAGGGAAGACCTCAACACCAGTGCTACTGGTGCAGCTGGGAGAGTTGGAAGATTTTGTGGACATCAGAGCTTTTGTTCTGCAGCTGCTTCACAGAGATTAACCCTTTTTTTTTCACAGAAAGGGGAAGATTGTGACCCACAGAAAACAAAATCACCGTGGAGGAGGCAGCAGGAAAGGGCAGTATGAATTAGCTTCCCCCACTACTGCAAACTAACTTTTGTCCTGAGCCTATTTTCAGCATCTCCACTACATAAACTACAATGTTTAGAGATCAGATATTAATTCTTAAAGAGTTTATTGCAATTTAGCATAGTTCAAAAAGAAGCAGGAAGATTTGTCCTTACTATGGAAACTATGGCACACAAAATTCCCCTTCTGGCTCATAGGAAGGTCCTGGGGCATTGCACTAATGTTCAGGAAGATATTTGCACCTTACTGTGACAGAGCAATGTTTAAGTCCTGTAGACATTAATAGGTCTCAAACATATACTTAACTGGAGAAAGGCTTCATCCCACTGGGAAAAAAATAAAAAAAAAATAATAAAAAAAAGCAGTTGTGTTGTTACTCTAGAGATAATGACTGCAGATATGTGTTTATAAAAATATCAGAAAATGCAAGGGAGTATTTAGAATTATGTTAAGAAACCCTTACCAGAATTATTATTTGCTATGGGCTAATAAACGTTTGTAACTCCTTACAATACCTGTGGCTAACCTCTGCCTTGAAATGTGCATAGCCAGTTTCGATTGATACACATAAACATAAACTATTGGATAAAAAAAAAGAATAAATAATTTAGAATTGTAAAAAAATGATCAGCCTTGCAGAGAAAAGGGACAGCAGCAACGGATACATTTTAAGTACTAATGAGTCTGCCTTATGAGAGTAGCTTTATACGGTGTATAATGCATGAGTGGTAAAATAGGTCAAACCCTGGAAGCATCCACATCTTTGAAATTATTATGAATACAATGGTTTTACTGCATCACCAATTGCATAAGAGCTCCAAAGCAAAGACGTATGTGGAATGCAAAGCATAATGAAAATCCTCGCTCTTGTGTCGCAGATTAGAGAGCTACCGCAGACTTTGGATTCCTTCCCAATTTTAATATGGTTACGTTCTTGTGGCCAGTATTTCTACATTTTCATTTCTGTGTGAGATATGAGTTTGCTCACTTGTGTTTTTGTACCATTCATAAGATTTTAGCCATTTGTGGTACAGTCAATTTGGCATGTTAGCAGTACTACACATTTTTATTCAAAGAAATGTTTGGCCATCCCATTTGTACTCTGCTGTTTGTTTTATTTCTCTTTTGTTTTGGTTTGTTTTTTTGGAGTGGGGGTTCATCCCATAATATCCCATCCCCCACAAATAGGGGAAGCTTGTTCACTGTCTACCTACATATACAGCTAAAGTTATGTCAATGCCAGGTAATGAAAAGGCTTTGTTATTTAACAGGCAAATAATAGAGAGCCTTTGTGCAAGGATAATTACAGTGGTTTGGATATTGCTGGATTAACTCTTGGGATGAACATTCATTTCAGTAAAGCGCTAATAAATACATTAGCACCGTGTCTCTCTCCATTTTCTACTCTAGTCATCTTGGTCATAGCACTCACAAGCTTATCTGGGGCTGCTTTTATAGTGCTGGCTTCAATATAACTTGTCTAACCTTGTTGTATAACTGTAACAAAACAGCTACAACTTCCTGCATTTTACTTCAACCAATAAGTCTTTTGGTAAAGCAACAAGAAGGTTGCAGGGGTACAGGAAGAGTAAAGGGAAAATATTTGTACAGCACTTCAAAGAAGTAGGACAATCATGGCACTACTTTGGTTTTACATCAGTATTAACCATCAAAATTCACGTCACTGTCACCTTAAAAGCCAGCTGCAGAGAATCGGGCCCTTAAAATCCATGTGCCATCACTGCTGTCCTTACACTAAGTCATCTCTTTTGTTTTTTCTGAGTTACAGTTTGCCTGAGCCAGTTCACCATCCATAGAGGCAGGCCTGAGGCAGGCGTGGGCAGAGGGTGCAGGAGCACCCAGCACAGGGCTGGGCAGCAGGGGGCAGGGGGCAGAAGCAGCATTTCCCCAGACCTCTTTACTCAAAGCTGGCTTCTATGGGAAGAAGAAATGATGAAACTGTATAAAGCGCCGTAAATACTGACCACAAAATTGAGTCAAATCTCATGTGTTTATACATCATGGAAGTCAACATGAGCCCAAGCCATTGCCATATATTATACGTCAGAGCTGCTTACTTCACAGGATGACCCTCAAGAAGCATGGGGACAGGCAGTAACATTTTGCCCAATTCTGCTGCCCTGACACTTAGGTCTGACTGAAGAGTTTTTGATGAAAATCAGAAGGCACATGTTCCAAACCAATATTGTTAAGTATTATTATTTAAAGTAACTTATGCTACCTGACAGGTCTTCTTAGTCAGAGGGTTAAAAAAAAAAAAAAAAAAAAACCTGTCTGAAGGAAAAGTAAGACATAAAACTTTAGAGAGGGAAATGCAGAGTGGGAAAGTACTGCTATTATTATGGAATAAGAGTGCTGTGAAATTGCTGTGAAAATTGGAAATCCATAATTTTATTGCCAATCCTGTTTTTGCCTTACAATAAATCATGAACATTGGAGAAGGAAAAAAAAGATACATTAGGTCATTTTTTCTTTCTTCTTGTTAATTAAGAATGTCTCCCTACAATGATCCTGACTGGTTTGTTCAGTTTTAAAATAACTAAAGCACAGAGGGTTCAACTCATTCCCTTGGGAGAACAATCAGCAGCTGAACAGACCACACTGCTAGGAAATTTTTCCTCATTATCAGCATGGATTTTGCCTTGTTCTGTTTCATCCTGTTACTTCTGGTGATACCTGGTTGGACCATCTTGCATATTCTATATTACATAAAATTCCATCATTTCATCTCATACAAGTATTTCTTTTCCAGGGCAGATACTAGGCTAAATTTGAGCTTCACTGAAGAAACTGGATGTAAACTCAAAGTAGTGATTAGCTGTAATAGGTCCTATTTTTACTATGTACTGAGCACACAAACAAAGAGAATTCCTATTTAAATTCTGAATGGGAAATCTGAAGATCAATTTATTTTTTCTTCAAGCACTATTTTTTTCTGCAAGTAGATGGCTGCCCATTTCTCAAATCTACTCAAGCACTTAGAAAGCAACTTGCAGATACCAGATTCTTCCCCTCCAAGAAAACTAATCTGGCAGGCTGAAGCTACAGATCACATAGTAGTTCAGGTTTAAAGGGAAGGAATGTCTTTTATTTACTGCAGGACCAACACCAGAAATATTTTTTCTGAGGTAGTTAGCTAAGGGCAAATGTGTCCTCTGTGCAGAAGGTCACAACAGGGTATGTACCACTTGAGTCTCAATTATGCTGTGTTTGTACCTCCCTCTGAAACTTTCTCTAATTGGGAGATACTGGGACTTTTTCTCCATTTAGCTGTATTTTGTGTGTTTCACTGTCTCTTGGAGTAGTTATTCATAAGAGGTATCAATTAAACATTTATAGATAGTGGTGTGAGGTAGACCTCCTACTGTATTGCAAGAGAAAACAGTAAAAAGCACTTATGTAATATTGTTAACTATCGTCATGTATATTGTTCCTCCTTATCACCTGTTCTCAGAAGACAAACAACTCTAATGCTCAAGCCCCCTTTTTTTTTTTAAAAAAAAAAAAGTAATAAAAATAGTGAGAATTTTTTTTAAAATCCTTCTTTTTGCACAGGAAACAGAGGGGAAAAACCCATGAAGAAGAACACAACACTCTTCCAACCACTGTTAAACAGGGAGAAAGTGAAACCAAATTGCCAGCAAACAACTGAACAAATGCTTTTCAGAAGCTTAATATTAACATTAAATTGAGCTAATGAAATTATAAAGATGTTTCCTGCTGTTTGTCTGAGATATTTATCCTTTTATTTGAAACACATGCTCTATAAAAGGGCATTGGTCTCAACATACCTCCTTTCAAGCTGACAACTTTTCTCAGAAGGGGAAAAAAAAAGGGGGGGGGGGGGGGTGGGAGGGGAGAAATATTCATGCCTACAGCCAGACTCCTATATCTGTGGCCAGGTACACTAGAGAGAAAGTAAAAATTATGCAGAAGATCCAATGCATCTGGTTACTACACCATTGGGTTGTTTTTTGTTGGTGGTGGTGGTTTGTTGTGTTTTTTTTTTCTATGTTGTTAATTTTCAGGGGGGAATAACTGTGTAAAAATATATTTCTAGATCCTTGCTTCCTGTTTCTGGCCAACCCCACCCTTCTTTTATGTTTTGCAGTTCAGATAAGAGACATACTTTCTGATTTGCAAACTACAATCTTGTTCCCTCCAACTATCCCTTGCTCTTGAGGAAATAAATTATGTATACTCAACTTCTTTTATAGATCATGCACATTCTGGGATGTGAGATGATTCCAATGTGAAGCCTCTGGATCTGATTGACTGCACAGCAGTGAAAACAATGAGTGGATTACAGCTGGTAAAAAAAAAAAAATCAAACTCAAAATAAAGAAATGCTTAAAACTACATTAAAGCATATGTACAGTGTACTTCACAGGAAAGCCCAATGCATTTGCATTCTGGAGAATGGTATATGCCACCTACAAATTTCCTAGGTTTGCTGTGTGTATGCCAAAGCCTTGAAATCAGCTAGTGTGAAAAATGTTCTTGTGGCTTTATTTCCTTTGCAGGGTTTTGGGTTAAGGTTTTGTTTTGTGTTGTTTGCTTTTGGGGGATATCAGCTGGTTTGGGTTCCATCCCCCCACCCCCCACCCTCCTTGAAGTGATAAAAAATGCAAGAAAAAAAAATTTGCCAGTTCAAATCCCTCAAAGGCCAGGTTTACTGTGCTCCATACACATTCTTATTTTGTGTTTGTCACCATTTGTGAGCTCTGTCCATTAGCGCATGAAGCAATCTGTTTTATCATTGTGTCCTGAGAGCATTGCAAACAGTCTGAGATCTATTTTAGAATATATTTAAGTATTACATATGCACTCATGTTGTATCAGCCTGTATGAAAAAAGGTAAGTTCAAAGAACTGACGGTGGTAAAATTTAGTGTTAGTTCTTAGTTCTTCTGGATATATCCTTTACAGTTTTGGGCTACCAAGCAGGAAATCTCTGTCACTCTGTCACTTAGTGCTGAATGTCCTAAACAGCTATGTGAGCAAGAAGTGCCTGGAAGGGTTGCTGCCAATACAAGGGACTCCATTCCTCAAGGACTGAACGTTTAGCAGCCCTTTTTTTCAGGTAAGGAATCTAGGAAATAAAAATCCAGATGCCACAGCCCAGACCAAGACGAAGCTTTACCCTTCTCTTACTCTTATGTGAATGAGGACAAGGAACTTTAGAGCACGTTCCTGGAGGCATGTTTCCCCTGTTACCAGGATGTCCCTAGTTTTCCTCAGGAGCTGTTAGGAATCCTTACGTCGGAAAATGTATAGTCACTGCAAGTGCTGGTGCACTGAAAGGTTCATCAGGGCTCACTGGAACCATGATTCTCTCCAGCCTGCAGCACTGAAGCTAGGTGACTTTGTAGCTCTCAGTGAGACTATTTTGAAACTGCATGAAACAAATCATTCTGCAAAATAATTTCCACAGTCAAAAGTTGGAGATATTACTCCATAAATCAAGCCCATATTGTGTTCACTCCCTCTATTCTATTTCTCTCCTTGAAGACATTCAGGCAAACCCAGACTTCCTTAATCCAAGCAGTAAAGCTAATGCCAGCCATTGCGTTCTAAACTAATTTGAGAAGCCTGTTTGGTTGCAGGGATACGAGGACAAAAGTAAAGTTGTGATGATCATCAGATCTTCAATTTTGAAAGCACAGTCAACAAGAATATTCAGATGAGTTTCTGATGTCAGCTGTTTCTTCTAAGCTCTAGTATTTTTGAGAATTCCCATAGACAGGCTTGGCAGTCTTTATTTTACTCCAGAAAAGATTTTGTAATCTCAGTTACACCTTAAAACACAGAGCTTCACAGGAGCAATGGCGACTGACTTTTGCAACGATGTTGCTGGTGTAAGACAGCAGTGTATATAAACCATAAAATCTTAGAATAAAATCACATAATGTATATAATGTATTGACCACATCTATACTAGTACTACTACAGTTCCAGCTTTTCAACAGTAGATTACTTTTAGGACAGTAATAACAAAAAATAAAGTTCATAAAACACTGCAATGTGTTCTTACCAAGATCCTAACAAAATCCGGTGAAATACCAAAGTGATCAGTCTTAATTCATCTTTAGAGAAAGTAGCAGGTCAGGTGGCCTGCATTTACTGTAAGAAAGCATTGTCTTATTAAGTCTGTCTGAACAGCCCTTTTTCTGAGCATTGCCAGCGGTGAGGTGGCTCCAGCAAAAGTACCTGTAGTTCCCAGCACAAACTGGTAGAGACAAGTTCACAGCAGGTTCCTGGACACGGTTTTGTCTAAAGCTACTCAGCCATTCTGTGCTCCAGAGCAGTTACATTAGACCTCCTATTTCTGCAGTCACCAGAGGGCTGCATTGATGGTATCAGTGGGAAGGGATGGGGACTGTTTACAGAAAAATTTTTTAAAAGGGTGTGGGGGGGTGAGGGGGTGGAAGGACCCTAATGAAGGCAAGGGCATGAAAATGACAGTTCAAACCAAACAGCTCCAAAGCACTATTACTACTTTCAGAATCCTTTAAATGTAAAGAAAAGCATGAATTCAAATTAATCAATTGTCTTTTAAAGGGGCTGAGGTAGCACTCTGACTATTACCTGTGCTTTTAGAATGCATCTCAAATGTGTCATTCAGGCTTCTGGAGACAAAAGAGATAAGAATGAATCACCTTGCTACAAATTAATCACCCTGGGATTAGGGGTAAAAATTTCAAAAGCACCTTAAAATGACTTAGAAATCTAATTCCCATTTTCTGAATTGACTTAAGGCAGTTACATCCTGACTCCAGTCAAAAGTCAATGGGATGATAGCTCCTAAATCACTTTAATGCATCCAAAAATGTAACACAACACCAAGCCCCTTTGCAGTTCTATTTGCCCTTCAGTAGAGCGTCCCAGGCTTCTGCTTTTTCATCCCTGATTTCAGTCCACATTTACCATATGTTGTGCTTTCATTTTCATTAAACATTTTGAAAGATGGAGGTTTCAAACAGTGAGCTACTCATTCATTCATCTTTCCACACAGAAACCTAACATCACTAAAACACCAATTTCAGACTATTATTTTTAACTAATGAGAAAGGAAATGTTTTTCCTGACACTGACAGCAAAATCTGTCCACCCGTTTTTATATTTTACGTGATGATATAGCAGGTCCCACTGGCACATCTCAGACTAAGTGTATGTTTTGGTCTTCCATTTGCATGCTCTTCTCATCAGTTAATGAGTGATCAAAGGACAGTCCAAGTATCCTCTGAGTCCTGAGGGGTTAGAGCAATAGTTGAGCTATCTGGATACTTCCGCTCTTCCATCGACCAGATTATGGTAATGTCCCCTTTCTACCTAGGGACATTGGAAAAATCTTTCTACTTCTCCATGCCTGCCCCTTTCCAGCCTGTGTCTGTCTTGTCCATTGTATCTGCAACATCATGTTGGTAGCATTCCTATCATAAGTGTCTGATTACACTGTGATACAAGCTATGAGAAATAAACCAAAGAATGTGTATGGCTAGATTACACCTATTCACAGGAGCATATGAATACAATATCTGGCTGTCTGATTAAAAAGAAAAAGAAAAAAGAAAGATTGACTTTCTAGTGCTAGTGAATGACCAGTCAGAAAAAGGAATTAGGATGGGGCAGGGAGACAGTGAATAAAAGCAAAAATCACATTCAAATCTGAAGGAAAATGTTATTCATGGTAAGTCAGCAGTCATCCTGGCTTTCAGCAGTTTTTATGATTTTTTTTCCTTTGTACTGCTTACTTTTTAGTTATTTTGCCCAAGATTGTATATTTTTTACTCTTTTGTCATCTTCCTCAGGCAGACACAGAAGACTTGTGGAAAAGGCTCAGGGAAGGGGAAATTCCTATCCTGACATTTATTTCTTCAGTGACCTTGACAAAGTCGCTTAATTTATTGTTTCCCTTGCTGTAACAAAATGAACAGCAATGAAAATTAAGTCTTTTTCTAACATTCGTGACTGCTCTGTGATTCAGCCCTATCTGGTAAGCCTGCTTTGAAACCCTAGACTAAGTTAGCACAGATGCAAGCCATAATTGTTATCAGTAATGCCTCGCCTCTCCTCTAGACACACTTTCTGCAGCGGTCAATACCTGTTCAGCAGCCAGTCATGGTGGGAGAATAGCGATCGCCAGAGTAAATGCTGTGCCCTTTCTCCCGAGCCTGTTGCATCTCAATAAACTCTGCAGTGTCTCTGGCAAAGGGAGAATTCAAAAGGGTGGTCCCAAAACAGGGCTCTGAAGGGCTTTGCATTCAGAATAAGACACTATGGGAGTATCATGATGACAGCTGCACTTACATCACTGAAAATAATTATTCTGATCCGTGAACACAAGCTAAGCTGTAAGAATGGTCTTGTAAGCAAGGTCTGTTTTAATAGAAACATAAGTATTATGCATTACAGCCTATTATAAATTGGTTGTAATTTTCTCCTGACACTCTGTGAATTAAACTAGTTAGGATACCAAAAAAAATAACAAATGCCACAAAGCAGAAAGCAAGCTCGGTGTCTGAAGGTTAATGATTGCTCATGAAAGCTACAGAAATAAATTATCTGCCTAGGGACACTGTCACATGATCGGCACAAAAGCTGCAACAGCCGAAAATGTTTATGTAGAGAAAAAAACACTGTCAGCATCACAGGGCCCTTCCCCCACTGCTGAACCGGAGTCCCGAGCCAAACAGCTGCTCCTGACTGCTTACATTAAACTAATTTGTGCTGCAACATTGCAGCTGCTTAATTTTTAGACTGAACTTTATCACCAATAAGTGTTACAATAACAAGTGATGCAGCCCTATCTCTGAAGAAATATCAAGTTCCTCAACAACAAAGGCAGTACAATGTCCTGAAATTCGAGAAAGGAGTGAAAAGACGATGGCCAAAACAATATTTTAAATCGAGATGACCTACTCTTGCTTTTCCTGGGAAAGGCTGAAAATGCTGGCTTGCTCCTAAATTAATTCTGGGTTACACCTTGCTCCCAGGCATCCGGGAGCTGTCCCACGCCAGCATGGAGGACCAGTGGTCGAGAGCCACAGCCGATGCTGATGGTAGCAAGGTGGAAGCCAGGTGAGATGATGGGACTCCAGGGGATCACCCACCCTCCCAGCAGGCCCTCCCTGTGCCCGGCATTTGGAGATGGTACTACAGAGCTGGGTCACTCATACCCATCCTTCACCCCTGCCCCTTTTTCAGGTGCCTCCTGGGGTCTGCGGCTGCCCACCTAGGGGCTGGTGCCTCGCCACAGTGCTTGCACATTGCCCTTGCCATGGATTCACTGGTGTCTCCTTAAAACATTTATAGCACTCGACATTTAAAAAGAAGTAGTTTAAAAAGAAATTCTTAAAAAGGAAAAGAAAAGGAAAAAAAAAAAGCCTTGCTCATTCATATCCTAACAGCTTGAAAGCCCTGACCTCCTACTCACCCCTTCCTCTGCCTCCCCCCATGAAAAAATTTGTTCAAACACAGTTGCATAGGAGGAAGTGTTTACAGAGAGGCAGCAGAGTGGTGTTCCTTGGGTAACAGAAGTGCTGCAATTACAGAATGTCACATGTTGTTCCTCCCATTTTCCTCCAAATTATTTTTCCTCTGTTACATGCAGGGCTTCGTCTTTTGCTGAAACAGACACTGACCTGAACTGATTGTGATTTCTGCCAAATATGCAGGCACTGTTTTGCTACATTTTGGAATTCAGCTAAGTCCATGTGTCAGGCATTTGCTTGCACTCAGGAAACGCCAGTGCTCAGCCCGAGACCTCCCCGCCCCCTCCCACCCCCAGTGTTTGGAATGCACAGAAACTTTGCAGTTTTTAATTAGTTTTAATATGATTAATGTTTTGAGCCTCATATCTTGTTACATCCAGTATGTTTGTTAAAAAAAAAAAAAAAAAAAAAAGACAATTTAAATGTACCGGTCTTAGTTATTAAGGAAACAAATTGAGACAGAAAGAAAAAAGAAAAAAAAAAAACACCCAGAGAGCAATTATACAGTTAAACAAAAAGCTGTAGCTGCTCACAGTGCTAACAGGGTTGCAGTTACACAGTTGTTTGCCTGTGTCCATGTGTGTGCTTGGGGAGGAGAAACAGCATGGGGAATTGGTGGTGAGAAACAAGGAGTGCTCCAGCAGCACAGCCCACCATTTAAAGTCTTCCAAAAAACAGCTAGAAGAAGGGGATGCTCAATGTCTTATTTCTTCTAAATTTAAAAGCATACAATAAATCCAGAATTCCTCGGGGTTTGGGGGGGGGGGGGTCCTTTTTGTTTTTTATCAAAATAATGTTAGTCAGATTTTTGCCCAACAGCAGGAGTTCATGGTATCTGGATTCTGGTTCATGGTATCTGGTATCTTTCATTCCACCCCAAATGTTTGAGAATAAGGGTGATCAGATAAACAGGTCCCAGGGGGTTCTCACTGCTATTAATGGAGCAAAGCTGCAAATGGAAAAAATATTGTAAGAAGAAAAAAGTGGAGTAAAGGAGAGAATAGCAAAGCCTCTTGCACCCTTACCAGATCTTCCTCTCAAGTTTGGCCTTTAGACCTTTAAAACTTTATGGATTTCTTGAAAGAACACCTTTAAAAGAATAATGCAGGTGATAAGACTACAAAACTGGAACTCTCATCTTTACAGCACTGGGGAACAGCATGCAGTGACAACTGCAAGTAATGTGAAAGAAAAAGGAAAGAAAGTGCATGAAGGAGTGGTTCAGATCAGGAGTTGTAGGGCAAATAGGGATATTAGAAAAGGAGACTACCTCAGGTCTAGAGGCTCTATGTCAGAAGCCAGAAGTTTGAGAAAAACAAAAGGAGAAATCAGAGAAGAAGAAGCACACCCAGAATATATGTTGAGACTCACTAAATAAGACTCTTTTAAGTGAAGGAGCTTAAATATGCAATGGGACCAAAAGCAAATATGGGGATACAAAAATAACTTGCAGAAAAATTAAATTTTCTCTCTTTGAAATATCAGAATCTCAGAATTTATTTTTTTCCCAATATATTAAAAAAAATAATAATAAAGTTCTATGTGTTAAGAATGGTCTGTTTTATAAAAGTTATACTGAAAGCTCTCTTCTTTTGTAGTTTTGTAGTGAGAGTAGCATGGGGATGGGCACTCACTATTCTGGACACAGAAGACAGGTTCACCTCTAGCAGTGAGGCGGTGCAACTGGCCATGTGGCTCAAAGCACCTCACTCACATCCATGCTGGGTGCCTCAGTCAGTGAATTATTGCAGTGAAAGCCTGGTGTTCTTCTGCCCCCCAAAATCTCTCTTAATATCTGAAAACATTCCCAGCCAAATACAGGTGAAACTAAATATGTGTCTATAAAATATTTGGTTTCACTGAATCAACATTTTCCAATACTGTTCAAAAAAAGTTCCAGGCCAGCATAATATTCATGAGAACAATGAATACTCAGTCAGGTCTGAGTACATATACACATTTATATGAATCACTTATGATTATACTGACTGACCTCTAATTCATTCCTTTACCCTTGTTCCTCCAGATGCCTTTGCATGCTGACAAACCATTTTCTTTTTAAATCTATCAGCCACAAAAAATGTTTCCTCTGTTTGCAGAAATTCCTATGCTCACCATCCAATAAATTTACCCAGACATCATTGTGGAGTGACATGGCAAAACAGCACATTCAGTAAGAGTCATGTGAGAAATTAACTAACTTTATCAACCATCTTTGACCTCTGCATATTAATCCTGCTCTCCGGGACTTAGTTTAATATTTCAGGGTCATAAAAAGTTCCAGAAATCCCTCCCCAAATTTCTTCTGAGGACCAACATAGACAAAATCTATCCTAGAGAGATTTCATATTAATAAAAATTATAACATAATGCCTGGAATTTTCCAACCTTGTGAAGCAGAAAAAGTAATTGAAAGGAGAAACCCCTACTTTCTCAACAAGTCCTTGTGTTTGCATCTAGCTCTTAAAACTTCTTAAAATATCAAATTTCAAATTCCCAATATTTTACAATTATTTTCAAGGATATTTATGGCTCCTTGGATAGATATACATGTGGAAACTACTACAGAGTTTACAAGCAGAAAGAAGTAATTTTTTTCAATACAGTTTTTAAGTTCACTACTTTGAAACTATTTCTTCTGTTGGCACAATACATGCATCACATGTAGTATACCAAGTGCTGTAATATAATGGTACTATTGATACCAGCATGAGATGCCCCACTGTATTTTAATTATTAATAACATGCCTGTCCCAAGTTCACACTGTATAATATATGGTATAAAGTATTTTGTCTATGTATATATATAGTAAATATACAACTCTGCTGTTCACCACCTGAAATCAAGAAATTATTCTTTCCATTTAGATCCTGCAAAAAATGTACCATATTTATTTTCCCTTTTAGCAATAAAATGTATCTTGTTATTTTTAATCATCACATAAGTTGAATCAGTTAATAAGGTATGCACATATTTCTAATTCAGGGCATTAATGGTCATAGTTACAACACTGAAATGAATTATTTTTCAGAAAGACGAGAACTATTGTGTATGAATAAATAATGCTGTAAAGTTTTTTTTTTTGTACAAAGTTGAATTTCAGCCATAAACTTTGTGTTCAAGCTACAAAATGTTTAGGGATATAGGAGTAGTAGGGTTTTGACCAGGTCTTGGCTCTTATTCTTCCTTTGCCTCTTGAAAGAAAAAAGTATTAAGGAATAAAATTCTCCATATAGACATGACTGTTTTGACCCTTCAGAATGAGATGGAGCCTTTCCACTGCAGCTAAGCCTCTCTAGCAGATGTAGTTTTGCTTAATGGTCATAAATATTTCATGGGTCTTTATTCAGCATTTGGGGAAGAGATGGCTCACTTTGCCCTTCTGATCTCATCTCTATCTCCCTACCCTAAGCCAGGTCCATTTCCTGAAGTAGACCATATGGGACCACTGTAGGTCTAGCCACCTCATTCACATTGCAATGAAGACTCTCAGGTTCAGATTCTTCCCTCTACATATCTGCACTTCATATAACCTTATTTTCACAAGTTTCAAAATTACATGGCAGTTGTATCTATTCTCTATAGTTGACAAAGAGAAACTTCCGCAGTGTGCAATTCAGCCCACAGAAACCTGAGTTACAATCCTCCTAAATTTGCCCATCTCCTCTCTTGACAGAAGAGGAAATCTAGAAAATTTAAGCTCTGATCTCTGACAACTTAGTTAGATCTAATCTCTGCCTCTAAGAAAATTTAGGTGGAAAGAAAGCTTTGATGAAAAATGGAAATGAACTTTTACAAGATTTTTCTTGAAACATTTTCTTTTTAATCAGACCACCTCCAAATAAAACCAGTATCTCCATCTTTAGTCTGAAGCTCTGAGCTGCCAAGATGTCACAGGACTTCTCAAAGAAACCCACTTCAATAATTCAGGAAACCTTGCTAGGCTCAATTTTGAGATCTGAAGATACTGCTTCATGGATGTACATTTCCTTGGACCATTCAGAAAGTAAAAAGGACACACAAAGTGTTTTAAGGTGGGGACATGAAACATACATATATTTCCTTTAACAGGCAAAACACAAATGAGAAGACACATGCTACAGCAGCTTCCTGAGTAGTCATAACAATGCAAGGTCTAGCGAGCACCCTTTGCTGAGGACTATAACTTCTCCCTAGACCAAGCACCGCATTTTATGCATATGTTGGAGTTGAGAAATTTCTAAGCAGATTAGTTTTTACCCCCATAATAAGAGTACTGTAAGTCTAACACCCAACAGTGACCTTTGGGATCTCCCATGAAGGAAGAAAAGCACCTCAGGGCAACTGTTTTCACATCTGGTATGTGCCAGGGTGGTTCATGTGTGAACCAGGTAAAATTATGCCCAAAAGTACTTGTATTTGATCAATAACCTCTAACTCCAAAACTGAAAATGAATAGTGCTTGAAAAGTTGGCAAGATTATGGGAGTTGTGCCATTGATTCTGGAGAAACATGAGCCTTACATCATTGCCATTGCAGTTGACAAAATACCTCTTCCCAGCAGTTCTTCAGAGAGTGTTAACTGCCCGAGTAATGTGATCAACCAGCAATGGCTTTCACTAGTCAGAAAAGACAAAGGTTCAAACATACAGCACCCCCAAAATGGTCCCAATAATCCTGGAACTTCAGTGACTGCTAATGATCAAATCTGAAGGAGTGAAGACACTGGATGTGACTTCAGAGACAGTTATATGTTAATGCTCCTTGTCACTCTGAATGTAGTAATTGAAAATTACTAATTGCAAAGATGAACTGTCAGGTATTTTCAAAGTTTTTTTTTCTTCACAGAAGACCATGGTTTCTACAGGAAGACAGCTTTAGACACATGAAAATTTCTTTGCTGAAGGGAACATCTGATTCGAAAGGGAGGAGAAGATTCAAAACAGGGATGGGGGTGTTTTAAGAAAGCCAAAGAATGTTTCACATCTATGTGCAATCACAATCCCCTGAAAGATCATTTTAGGAGAATGTCAAGACAGAAAACTTGTTAAAAAAAATATATATATATATATTTCTCACATGAATGGCTACAGTTTTTTGGGGGTATAATAATGTCATGAAGCACAGTCAATTAAGTGAATAAGAAAAATAAGAGATCTCTCTGTTCAAAAATCCAACAAATCACAATAAATTTTTATAACAAAGAATACAGAAAGTGGAAATGAACATCAGAATAGTCTCAGACTGAAAACGAATTTTGAAAAATACTTCTTTTTTTGAAAGCGTTTTTTAGCAAAATCTGGAGCTGATGCTCATAATACTTCTGAGAACAATATGAAAATAAAATAGATATGCTAAACCTTGAGAGGATCCCTTTTCATCTTTTATCATTTAAATTAGAAGGAATGTATATGTCCAGGAATAGGAGAGGACCAAATATTATATAACAAATCGTGTATTTAATTATGCAAGTGTGAGAAAATTAGAGTGGGTTAGGCGATTCCTGACAAAACATCAGTTTCTTCAGAAGTGTCGACTCATCAAAACCAAAGTTAAACAGTTTTGGTTTGGTTACAAAGAAGGGAAATGTCGGCAATTCTCCCAAATCAAAAAAAGTTGCAAAAAAATGTGCTTGAACATCTGATCCCATATGTTTATTTGCAAACTGTATTTTATTGTTAAAATAACATTTTATTAGAAATTTTAATTGTCATATGTTACAAAAGTGTATTTTGAAATACAAAATATTGTACTGTAAATACAAAATATTGTATTGTAAAAAGTGTATTTTGTAATACAAAAATACAAAATACTCTGTACTATCAGAACTTCCCTTCTGTCAATTTTGCTACTAACCAATTTAAACAGGTCTATTTGGGCCAGGATAGTGTAGAGACATTACTTAAAAAGAGAATTTCAAACAGAGGTCTGTGATTTCAAAAGGCATTTTTTGCAAAACTAAAGCATAATGAACAGATCTGACCACAGACAATGTGAGACCCTGAGTAGGATTTAGAGACCCAGGCCCCAAAATTGCTCTTCATGCCAGAAAAAAATTCCTGAATCTAAAGTCACATTCTCTGTCTTTGTCCAATCCCTCACTTTGAGACTCATGATTAACCTGACTTGCTGCTTGCTCTCATCTACCCAAAAATGTACCATGGAAGGAGTCTGCACATAAAATCATAGAATCACAGAATCCTTTGGGATGAAAGGGACCCTAAAGATCATCTAGTTCCCAACCCCTGCTATGGGGGGATACCTCACTCTAGACCAGGTTGCTCAAAGCTCCATCCAACTTGGCCTTGAACACTTCCAGGGATGGGGCATCCACAGCTTCTCCGGGCAACCTGTTCCAGTGTCTCACCAGCCTCATAGTAAAGATTTTTTTTCCTAATGTCTGATCTAAATTTATCCCACTTCCAAGGAACTGATATCTAGGAACAGGCCGTGAGTCTGTGGGGCCTAGGGTCTACAGGGACATCAAGTCTACATGTGCCTTACACCACCCTTATTACAACACATCAAATTCCTTCAGAAATGATGAGTACTGGCTATGAAAACACATTTTAATACTTCAGGCTAGACACTAAGAAAAAGAGAAGGAAAAAAAAATTGTATAAATTATACTTAAAAAAAAAGAATGGCTTACTCAATTTTCTGCAATCTCATGCATTTTCAAACAAAGTATAAAGCATATTCCAAGTGTGTTCTCTTTTGGTCAGAATTGTTTGTAAGTAGCATCTTCACTTAAGAGTAAATTGTTGACTCAGCAACCGTGCTTGGAAGAAACTTTCTTTCTTTGCAAGGGCAGTAGAAACTGGCCTTAGCCATGAATTGCCACCATCATTAATGAAAGTGGCTAGCTGAATGGCTAACGAGACCTCTCATCGGGGAATGTTAATGGAGAGGAATCAACCTTATATGCAGTAAGTGAACAATCAGGTAATGGAGTCAAGGAACCATATAGGCAAGGTGGAAAATAAATGCCAGGGACTTGAGAAATCTAATCAATGCCTGATTAAGCTAATTGAAGCCTGGCCACTGAAAATTAATGATTTGGAAAATTGCTCCCAGAACAGAAAAAAGCAAAGATTGCTGGATCTCACATATGAGACAGAAGGTTCAAATGTGAAAGCAGTTATCAAGAGATTAATACCTGGTACCCAGGGTACATAAAAGTTTGCTATCTCACCTTTCGCCACATTAAGTATATTGCTTCCCTGCTGCTTCTCCAAGCCTGTGCACCCACCAAGTCTCTGAAGTCCATTAGTTTGATTCTTTTTAAACTGTAAGAATAAAGGGAGCACTAAGACCAAATGAAGAGAGCAGTAATGTTCTAATTACTCCAAAATATCTTTCTTTTCAATTTCCTTGAAAACAAAGGGCCTGTGTTCAAATTACAAAACATAAAGTAGGGGTGCTAAAAATAGCTATGGCATGAAAAGCCAAAGACACTCTAGAATCTACTTAGGATTTGTAAGATCTCCATGGATTGTATGGATTCCTGGATCTCCACAGCCCACTAAGGGATCTGCAAGTAGTAATTTTTGAAAGCAAACCTAATATCAGAAAACTTGCATATTACACAGGAGTCTGCACCTCTACTAGGAAAATTTCAAGGTACTACAACACAAAAAAATAATAATAATAATAATAATAATAAAAAAACGTTGAAAACCATTAGGCAGACCTTTGGCACAGCTAACTGTGTGAGCTACTGGGTGGGCAGTCAGGCACCCTTAGTTCTGTTCCAAGCACTAGTTCAGACACTTTGCAGTGATACTCATGCTTTTAAAACCTTTAAGATGTAAAAATACTTAAAATTGTACCTTTCATTATATAGTGCTTTTCTTAGGCCAAGAGACCCCAAACCAAATTCTTGTGGTTTCCATGAAGTTCTGCTAAGCCATGAAAAGTAGATTGTGGCCAGTCTGCAGGAGCATATCAAACAGTACTATAATTCATCCATTAAAAGTCTGATGAGAGGAAAATGCATGCTTTTAATAGTAGTCATTGCATTCTAAAATTTATTCTGAACACTTCAGATTATATCATCTGCAGCTCATTATCCATTTGAGATGTTCACTTCATTGCACTTACCTTTTTAAAAGCCACCCATGACAAAATTGAAGGTGTGACAATGTCCTTCGGAAGAAAAAAAATCAGGATCACCACTGTAAGGCAACACTCACTTTAGTCTGCCATTGTGGCAACTTTGCTGCCAGCTTTAGTTCCTGCTGGAGTTCATCTTCATTTCTTTGACCTTGATTAAATGAGTTTGGAATATAACTTAATACTTCACTCATCTTCCATTTTCCAAATTATTAATGAATGGAGCAGCTTTCACCCGTATATGGAATCCTGAGATACCCTGAATATTACTTCCCCCCACCGAGGAAAATGAAGTATTTTTTCTGTTCTATTTTGTTCTCTTTTGTCAACACATGACACTACTTTCTTACAATATTACTTTGCTTAGAACATCAAAGATCCTAACGTGTTAATATGTGCAACTCAGACATGCCCTGACGCCTAATGGCATACTTGCATGCAATTAATATGCAGCTAAAGAGATTCCCAAAGCTGGCTGAATGTGACACTGCTAAGCAAGTCCGCAGTGAAACAGAGGAAATGGGTGGGGTTTAGGCATCAATGCAGATGAGACAGGCATTCTGCCAGGGACTGTAAATCCTATCAGAACAAAGGGAATTAAGAATTTGCTTCTTGGAATCTTGGAAATCTACCGATTTGAACTGTTATTTTGAATACAGAGAATATAAGATCAAATCTGTCTTTTGCACTGATTCAAAAGGAAGACCTGAATCTCAGACTTCTGCCTCCTCTAGACATCTTTTTAGAGAAATCTACATGCTTCTATTTCTTAGTCATTACTTCTAAAAAGTATCAGTGATTATATATGCAAATACACTGTAGCAACTTTTTTTCATATATCTTCAATTTCATTTACACATTTAAAGAATTAGGGAGGTGCAATATTCCTTTGAAAAATGTGCTGATTTTTGCCTACCATTAAGCACTGTGTTTCTGGAATTTTTTATAACTTTATTTTAAATTATCCTATCAGTTAAGTTGCCAAGAACTGAAGTAAGCCTTACTGGTCTGTAATTCTCCAGGATACTATTAAGGCTTTTTATGAATATAAGTACAAGATTTGCTATCTTCCAATATAGTTGCTGACTTTAATAACAAAATGTGTAATTTAATTAGCAGCCATTTTACTCTTAAGTTCTTTAACATGTCCCCTTATGCTCTGTCCAGCTTGTTGTTATCTTTAGTTCCTTTCTTTGCAACCTTTGGACTCCTCAGCAATTCAGACTGTCACCTTCCTGGCTGAACCAACCAAAAAAGTCTTTATTCCATTAAAGATGAAATTCCTTGACCTTAGCAGTCAAAATCCCGTCTCTTGAAAGGAGACATTTTCTCCAGGATCTGCCTTGACTTAATCTCTCAACTACTGCTGCTCTCTTTCTGGGGCAATGTTCGTCATGGAAATAACAACCATATACAGAAATCATGTGGGCATCCTTCTCAATTGCAGTAACTTCTTCCAAGTCCCTAACATTTCATTTTATTTTTTGAACAGACACTACTGAAGTGAGTCTACACTGAAAACAAGGCAGAACTGAGAACTAAATCAGCCTTCCCTCCACGGTGGGTAAAGTACTGTAATTTAGAGAAACAGAGCTCAAATATTATTGGAGTAGCCCAGAGATGGCTCTTCTGCCTATTTGCATCTGCCCATTTGCATTCTTCATTTCCCTTAAGTTACTGCCCTGAATCAGGATATCTTAATTATCAGTGCATCAGATTTCTCTTATATAGCTGTCCAGCCTTTACTGTTGATTTAGGAGGACATCAGGTCAAAAGCCAACTAACCGTCCTGTTCCAAAGTAACTAAGAAAAGCATTGGCTGCTGAGTTCCTATCAGATTCTTCCAGACTGAGCAACCCTCCTTTCCAGTCTGCCAAGTGCTATTCCACAAGAACCTGTTTCCTGAAAATACTGGTAATTGGAAATAGAACATTATGTCACTTTGTAACATTCTTATAGAAAACCATGGGTTTCAATTACCAAGTACTGTAGCCTTCCCCAACTGGCCTAAGTCTACCAAAGTTAATCAAGAAAGGCCCTCCAAACAGAGTTCCACATCAAACATTTAAAGATAAGCATTATTCCCTAATGCCATTGCAAGCTTTACTATGAAAGAACCAAAGGAATCCCACTCTACTAGTGCTATATGAATGATTTATTCTCACAAAATCTTCAGTCTTAAATATACCTGGAATATTCTTAGCAGGAGGAATCAAGTGCTTGGCTGTTCACAAAGAGCAAGTATAAATGGACAGTAGATATGGTCAAATTAAAATTTGCAATTGAATTTAAAACGACTGCATACCATTTTTTTCACTATTTAGCCAACTGTAGTCAGATTTGACATTGATGCAGCAACCTACAGAAATGTTTATTATATTATGCGGGTACTGACTGGTTGCAGTACAGTAAGACATTTACACTGAGCTTTAAAAGAAAACTTCAAAAACTCGAAAAGCACTTACCATATGAAAAACAGCTAAACTGACTTCTGTTCACAATAAAAAATCAAACATTGTATCAGAATTAGACAGTGAATACACAGATCAAATCTATGTTATATAATAAAAAGGTTCTGTTGGATCATAGTGAATTCCATATAGTCTTTACCCACACCTACTCTGAGTGAAGTGGTCAAGAGTAAGTTGCAGCTGGAGATCAGGAGTTAAATACAACAAACAAACAAATATACAAAAAAAAAAAAAGTATCTTCACTTTTATTCCATGTAACAATCACAAAATGCCACTCATGAAATGCCATCTCCAAGCTAACTGACACGATCACTTCCTTATCTCTTTTTAGCTTCTGTCATTCCCTCTTGCCATACCAGCCAAAAAAAAAAAAAAAAAAAGAGAGAGAGAAAGGTTTGGGATAATTAATATTTAATATATATATTTTAAAAGGGCAAGTGTGTATATATATATGTTAGAAGAATGTACATCTGACTATATTTTTTATCTATCTTTGCCAATCTTGAAAAAAAATATATTCATGTTTATGTGTAAACATCTGAATAATTAACAAGAGCCGGCTTTGCATATGTAAGCAACCTTATCAGAGTCCAATGAGATAAGTTTGGGGGGAGGGTCATATTTTCATGTGCTGGTACACAATGGAGACTTGATCTTTCTGGTAAGAGTGTCAGGGATCTACTGGAATATGCACAGAACTGAAATACAAATATAAAATAATTACTAAAAATGTGTTCCACCTGAATCAGTAAAAGATAAGTTTCCCATCTGAATTCATCTTCTCTCAACAGAGAAGAACAAACCCTCTAACTCTCTCAACAATTTCATGGTGCATCCCAATGTTACCACAAGTCTTGAGAGATAAGGATTTTCCTCTGTTAAGAAAATCAAGTTATTAAATTGGTCAAAGATGACTTTACCAGAAATGTATTCAAGTCTTCTTTATTAATTACCATAGGAATTGTCTGAGAGTCAATACAAAATTTCACTTAGTTTTCACAGATAAAATATGTACAAAAATTCCTAGGGTTTTAATTTAATAAAACCCCAATAGTACTTAACTGAGCAAGTTATTCTCTGTACAGAGAAGAGCTCTGCAGGACTGATTCATTCTTTTACAGTGCATTAGTTTAATCACCTAGGAGATTTCTAACAGACGATGAAATCTAAACAGGAGAAGGAACTTCAGTTATCTTTGGATGAACATATTTAGTTTCACATTCTATCCTAGCACCAAGCAAAATAAAACAGTCTAAACACACTTCAGTTTCATCCGCACAATTTTTTTGACATTTTTTGGATTTAAAAAGACAGAACCAAATATTGTTTATTAACGCTGCAGTTATTTTCACATTCTCCTATTAATAACTACCTTGAAATATAAGTCTGTAGGACTTTTTCTTTTGCTTTTCTCTGATATAAAGTAACTGCAATAACACAGTAAAATTTGTTTAAAATAGACAATTGAGTCAAAGTAAAAATTACAACAAATTATGGAACAACCTTCTGTTATATCCTATATCTTTTCTTCTCTTTCTTTTCTTTTTTTGATAATTTCTTGTAAAATACAGTCTCACAATGGAATCAATGAATAATCCAGAGAGACTATCAAGATATAGTGACAGATTGTTAACAGCTCAAACAAAACCGAACTCTAATGAGCAGACAAAATCAGCAAACAAAAGGACAAAATCGTATTTTTTCCTATTCAAATAATATTCTTTCCTTCTAAGAAAATACTGGATACCTTACAAAAATAAAAATAGAACTGATAATAAAACAGATATGATAACAGAATAATGAAAAAAATTCATAAAAAATGAATGAATGTTCAATGCTACCTATGCCCAGTTTTTCAATGCCTTTAGCAGATGCAAATGCGTTTTATTCTATAAAATTCCATATTTTAACAAATCTTGTTCAGGTTTACATTAAAAAAACAAAACGGACCCTTCTGAGTTATGGCTTTTGATCCTCTTACTTTCTTCATCCTTTGTGTGTTTTTTTCATATCTGTAGAATTATTAATGATCTAAAAGCCCAGTGGTTAAATTTATTTACTATGCACTATCTAATTTTAAGACCTGTGTACAGAACATCCAAGAATATACCAAGGGGAACTAACATGCAAACAAATTCAGCTTACAAAAAGTTTTGTGTTGTGAAGCTCAGAAAGTTCTTGACCTCTAGTGGAACTTTGAAGCAGTGAACGAATGCCTCCTACACCTTCCTTCCCATTCCACATGATGCTAATAATGTCGGAAGATGCATCATGGTGTCTTCCCATTCTGCTTTCTTACCCATCAGATGGCTCATGGCTTTTAATTGGAGTAAGGATCTTCCCTGCACACAGACTGGGGGGTGAGGAAAATGCACATCTGGCTGCCTAAAGTGACTTGCAAAGAAGATCTGAATCCAGAGGATGTATGTTTGTAGGAGGATGTAGGAGACTAACATGTGGAAGACAGACACATTTTGTTGTCTTAATTCCCAGGATCTGTATATTGATTTATTGTTCTCTACAACTTTGTTAATTTGAATCCAATATTGCTTTTCATTGTTGACAAGGAAAGCTTTGCCATCAACTCTTCCTAGAAATCAACCTGCAACTACCAGTTATAAGGCTAGATCTGTTCCTTCCTCTGGTAAAATTAGAAGATCTGTGCTTGCAAGATACAAGCAGTTCTAACCTACTCTATCCTGTCAAGGTCTGTACATTTAAACAAGACCTGTGCATTGGAAAGTCTAAATTAAGGACATAATGGTAGCAAGTAATATAATAAAGAAATGATGCAATATTTATCAAGGTGGTCCATGAGGAAACTGGGAAAGTCATGACGCTGTTTCAGCATGTACAGTTCTCAGAAATGTAGACTGAAGAGTAAAAAAAGTAAATGAAAAATAAACTGTTTGGTACTGAGTATGTTCAGAATGGAACCTGCATGTAGAAAAGTGAACACACTGTAAAAGGGAGGGAAGAACATATACTGCTACACATAAAGTAACAGACACACTTAGAGTAAATAAACCTCCATCTGGAGCTCTAGTTTTAGGAAGTGGATATTGAACTTTGGAAGAAAAAATTACATTTACTTCCAAATATTTTCATAGACAATTTTCACACTGATATAAGAATGATGTAAACAGCTGCTAAAATAAATCACTGGTATTTAGATTGCAAGCTCTCTGAAGCAGACACTGTCTTTAACTTTATGTTTGTTGAGCATCCTGTATCATGCACCTTGTCACATGGCCCATCTTGTTATCTGTTTCACTGCAGCACTCGGTGGAAATGGGGATCCTGGTGTATAGGTCCCAAAAATGTTTACATATATCTTAAGAAATCAGACCTGTCAAAAGACCTTGCATGCTAATTAAGCATATCAAAGTGCAAGAGAAATTAAGATTTTCATTGTACTGTCAGAGAACTAATGCTCCAGAGACTAGTTAAATAATTCAGTCAAGGGTTCCTCGACCCTTGTCACAAAACTCTTTATCCAACCACCAATCCAGATAAGCTCTTGCATTGTGATTCTCAAGACAAATTGTGATGGGAAACAAAAGATACATTATTTTAATGCATCTGTATAAGATTTCTGGTTTAGTTGAAAAGAAGTAATACTCAAAAATTAGTACCAGGAAATGAATGCTGGGGCTAGCCAGAGTGAGGTTCCCCAAATACCTACATGCAGCTTTAGGTTTCTGAACCGAACAATTAAGGCACCATTTTAACATTCAACACTTCTACTGGTAAAGTCAACAACATGTTGTTAAGTAGATGCAAATGTAACTATCTAAATCATGAACAACCGTGACTTGGTCTCAAAAACAATTCACAGAAGTGCTGTACTTTCATTTGTCCCTCTCAGGAGCCCAAGTCGGTAAATGGTACCATACAAAGAATGATTCTTATTGCTCCTCTGCTTAACAGATATGGAAGTCTTCTCTGCTTCAGAGATTTAAATTAATCTGGCACATGGCCATCATAACTTCCAAACCAAGGAGACCACATCTCCATTCCTCTTGCTGGTGCTCTTCCATTTCATAAACAATGTAAATATTTCTCTGAGTAGAAACTACATCCCATCTCCCCAGGTAAAGAAAATCCATTATTGGGCTCCCATTAATTAATGTAGTGCTTGGGCTGTTACTTCAAGCATACCACTGAGGATGAATGAAACAAGACACGTAACAGACAGATGTATTTTAACAGCCCCATTGTCATCTAAGTCCCATGTCTAGAGAACTGGGCATCTGACAGGCTGTCAAGGATGACTTAAAGGACCTAAGTGAGGCACAAGGCAGAGAGCTGCCTAGAGACAGCCAAAAGGAAATATCAAGCTTGGGAACTTCAATGAAATTCACACTATCTGAATATGACCCATAGTCTTCCTGTACCTTGCAACATCTTACAAGGTGTGTCTGTATCATGTAATGAATCCAAACTGCTTGTACCAAGCTGGATTGCACTACGCAGATACATCAGTTCAGGTCCCAAGACCACACAATCAGATAAATATCGAGCATGCTTCTAGTTAATTAGTCCTGCCCTTCATCAGGGCAGATATCATATATAATATCATATCAGCAATTTTACACAATTTTCACTATAAGATTATAAGATTATATTATTTGGGCACTTCTGCATCTCATCCTCTTCTGAAATGTAGATATGCTGACACTTACCTTTTTTTTTCCTTTTTTCTTTTGTTTTGTTTATTTTAATACCTCTGGCACCCCAGCAAGCATTCCCACACCAGTGTCCACACAATGCTTCAAGAACAAACACACTTTATTTTATAATATTGGGGCCTGACTCTAGGAAATCTTCTGAATCCAAATACACTTTGCTGAGTACAAATTCAAAGCTTGGAGTGAGGCCCATAGGGTAATGAACCTCAGGGGCTATTAATCCACAACCTACAATTTGTAAATGTGCAGGATACTGAGTCAGTAGAAAAAATAATTTTAAACATCTGTGGTATTCTTTCTATTCCAGATTAATTACACTGCTCAGATTGTAACGTTAGCCAGAAATTTCAAGTCTCTCCACTGCTATGTTGAGAATGCTGTATTTCCCTTTGTGTTTATCACTGCTCTGCTACAGTAGGAGGCCTCCTGCCCAACACAAGCTTATGTTTAATTCTGTCCTGCATTTGTTCCACTGCTCACCTTGCCTGCCTTTTCTTTCTCCCTTTGTCTGATGTCCTTCTGAAACTCTTTGTTATACAGCATTAATTATTATTATTACTCTTAAGACAAAGGCTGTGTACATACCCCAACATCACTCCATCAGAATTGTGATATAAATGAAAATCTAAACAGGCTGTTTAATCCTTTTGAGAAGCTAATAATTATTTTCAATCAGCAAAGACTATTCTGCCATTTCAAAGAATGATTAATGAGAGCAAATGTGTTTGTAATTTATTAGCAGCAGCTTGTGGGGGGGAGGGAACAACTTAGGAATGGCAGCCATAGCATCAACATCTGACGACGTGAAGGCACTTCTGCTCCATATTATAAAGTCAAACGTGAGACTGCCTCTTTGTTGATTTATGCTCTGTACAGTGATACTGAGTGCCTGCGTTTTATTCATGAATAGCTTTGCAGTTATTTTTTGTGGAAGTGTCATGGAAAAAAAGAATTCCACTAGTATGTACCTCTTCCACAACACTCACTCAGCCAACAGTATTCAGCCATCAATAATCATCAATGTGAGTTTTTCTAAGAACAGAAGTATATCACAATAAAGCTGGAGAGAAAAGGCAAACAAGGAGAAGGAAAGAATGACTGGATTGAGATAGGAGGAACATTAAGCCCCTGTACCACAACACCTGGTGCAATAACTTTATGGCCTGCATACAGCATAGTGTCTGAGTACCCTGAAGACTTGAATATGTAATTTTATCTTCTCAACACCCTTCCAAGAAGAGAATATGCCTATATCATGAACAGGAAACAGAGGCACAGCAGGGCAGAAAATTCCTTAAATCCCTTCATGTTCTTTCTTATCTGCTCAGTTAGTTGCCTAAGTACTTCTAAAATTTTACGTTTAAGGTTAGACGCACACACACACACAAAGAGGACTCTGAAGACTAAAATGAGACTTGGGCAGACCTTATGTAGCTAGTTAGGAAAAAAAGTCACCTGACTATTGACCGAGTCAGATGTCATTTTGTCATGCTTCTCAGGCACAGAAATTTCCCCCAGCTTCAGCTGTGATGAAAACTAAAAACTAGAAAGGCAATTGCTACATCAAAATCACCCTAGCAATGAATTTCCCAAATTAATACATGCAACATTTCCAAAGGTATAAAAATCCAGCCTAAGATATTGCACACACATTTTATACAGTATAGAAGCAACAAAGTGTCTGCAATATGGGCAAATACAGAAAAGCCTCATATCCAAAATAATAACATTTTTGCTCTGAAAAACAAAAACAAAAAAAAAGACATGGGAATATTGAAGTTAATATTCAATCATCCCTGAATGGATGGTGTATCCATCCCAAACAACTGACAGAACTAAGGTGAATCTGTCTGAAAGCCCTATCCCTTGCCTCTGTCCCAGGAGGGCCTTTCTTTGATATCTGGGATCAGTAGCAACACCATCTGCCCCTTCTTTTGAAGTTGTGTGACTATGCAGAAAGAAAAGCAAAATTGAAGAAAAAAAAAAAAATTAAGCACAGCATCACAGCATCTCTTGTTCTCCCTTCTTGTAGTCCTGGAATCTGTTTTCTTTGGTTTTTATTTTGTATCACTGTAGAGGGATGAGGTAGAAACCAGTCATGATCCACTTTAGAAATAAGCAATCATTCCCCTCACACAAGAGACCCCATCTGGAGCACTGCGTGTAGTTTAGGACTCCCAGGAACAACATACATTTACAAACTAAGTCAAATAAAGTTGGTGGAGCACATGAAATATGACGAGGAGTTGAGAGAACTGAAGTCATTCAACACAGAGAAAAGACTAAGGTCAGAATCTAGTTTCTATCTTCAACTTCCTAAAGTGGGGAGAAAAGCTACAGAGAACATAGAGCATCTTCTTCTCAGTAGTACACAGCAAGACAAGAGGTAATAATCAAAAATCACTACACAGGAGATTCCAATCAGATACTGGGGGGGGGGGGGGGGGGGGGGGGGGGAGGGGAGGGAAAGAAATTGTAAGTGCGGTCAAGTAAAGGAACAGGCTCACAGACAGGTCATGCAATCTCTGTCCTTGAAAATATTCAAAGTTTGCCTGAACAAGGCCATGAGCAATTTGACCAAAAGTTAGTCCTGCTTTGAGCAGTGAGATATTGAGCAGATGACCTTCAAAGATCCCCTCTAACTTAGCCCATTCTGTGATTCTGCTTAAACCTTCTTGTAGCCTGAAAATAAAGAAGATGCAAGTTTGAACTGATGCAAGAGTAAGGATATGACACACAGGTTGACCTTCAGTGCTCAACTCTACATCCACATTTTCAGGAAGTAATGCTTTAGCTGGTGAACTGTGTTTTCCAACTTGAGCAACAGTTTCTGTACAAAAGAGAAATGAGTGAAATATCATGACAGTTTTCTGAGAAATCAGAAGGAAAAAAAAATAATAATAATTCCAAAGAAATTCACCTTGCAATCCTAGCAGTTTCTGTTCAAGGCAGACATAACCCATATAGACAATTTGGCAGCATTACAGGGGTAATATTTTCCTAAGGATGAACTATTCTTGTAGCATTTTGCCGGTATGCTAAACACAAGTACCCTCCCTTCATCAACTATCAACTGGAATGCATAGCTTCTTGTTCCACTTCACTCTTATTTAACCAATCTATTTACAGTGAGCAACATAAGCAAGAACCTTTTTAAGGATTTTTGTATGGCACATTATGAATCATGGGTTTTTGGCCCTTCTTTTACATCACAGGGTACTGGCCACAGCTGGAAGCAGAACACAGTCCTCCTCTGATCAATGGTCTGCTCTGATATGACAAATTCTGTGTTTTCACTCTGTTCCCTTTGATGTCTCTCTCTCTTCTCAAGCCTCATCTTGTTTTTATTCTATACATTGTATTTGGTTGAATTAGACTACAAAGTCTTCCAGAAGTCATTGGTTTGAACAAGACTTCAAAAATGGCTTAGTACATCTGGATAGCTCAGGGTTTGAGTGACACTTTAATATAACTGGATTTTTACAAAATGATGGACACCTGCTCTTTGAAAAATCAGGCTCCTCTTAAGTTGTGTGAAGATAAGCACCACAGAAGTGAAGCACCTGAAACTAATAGACACTTCTGAAAAATCCTTTGCCTTTACCATGACTGATAGAGAACTGTGTGCATTTACTGCATCCTTTTAAGAAAGAGCAGCAGGTCTGGCTCAAGCGTAACAGCATCCCCGGTTTCATATGCAACTACCTCTCATAGAGCACCACTTTATTAATCTATTCTAAATAAACGAGGAAAGTGCTAAATTTTTAATGAACAGTGTTTCCACCTGTCTCAGGATAATGAAAGAATGTAAAGCTGTTCTTGGAACTTTACAGAAAGCAAGAGTAATTAGGCACCATCAGGACCTATAACCTTGGACTCATCGCACCACAACATTTTGTGCAAAAAGGTGATTTATTTTTTTTTTTGTATGGATCTGTTCTTCTGAAAAAAAGTGCTATTCTTCACTGTTACATTGCTTAGGGAAGCAGCATCATGAAAAATAAGTCTTTGGTCCTCAGATCATTCTGTACTCCCCACTGTTCCATAGGAATACTAGGGCCTACGGGGCAAGGGACGAGAACTACAGAACTGGTACTTGGGCTCACACTCACCTCCAACCTAATAAAAAACTTCTGCTGCAAAAGAAAGAAATCAGTTCTTAAATGTTCACACAGTTACAACTTTAATTTCTGCAACTTATAATACGAAAATCTGGAGTGTTTTCCTTACCTCATTGCTGAACTGTTGACAGAGGAATGATAAACAATATTGAGGAAGGAGTCTCATGTCCACCTTGGCAAAAGCAGACTATCCCATAGCAAGTCCGTTGTTCTGCCTTATCACTGCCTAAAGAGCTTGTGTGCATTATGGATGACATAGTATCTCTTTGCTAATAAACGAAGTATAGCATCCTGTCTGTTGCAGGACATTTGCATGCTTCTCTCATCAAGTCGAAATGGTGTCAAATTTCTTTTGTCCATTTCTGAAATGCAATCTCCTCTCCCGAGAAAGTATGTGTGAGGAATAATCATGTAACTCACACCAGACGATGACACTGGGCTAGGGCAAGTCACACTTAAGAGTCAGAATGAGTGCTTATTGTCTTGCTGCCTAATGAAATCAGAAGAATAAGTAGTATTCTTCACTAGCACTGGATTTATCGGAGTATGGATTATTAAAAGATAGTGTTTCCATTTCACTGATTTGTGAGAAAAGACCTCTACCTCTCAGGTCTACAGGTATCCTGAGGCTCCTTAATTGGTCCTGTGAAACTGCTGTGGATACTGAATTGGGAGGACCTGCTGGCAGCATCAGCACTGGTCATCATGATGTGGCTCTCTAATGGTTGGACAGGCCAGATGAAACTCTTCAAATATGAAGTAAAACAATTATATTTCTCTACATACACACAAAAAAAAAAATAAAATAAAATAAAGACACTTAACTGGAACTACAGTGCAGTATTTTAACAGTAAGGGAATTAAGAGTAAGGGAATAATCATGGGACATAATGAAATTGGTTCTACTTATCACTCAGAGCAGGTTTATCCTGGTTTTCAAGAACGTAAGAAACAAACCAGCTATCTTGGCTTACAACAGAGATGAAAATTATGTTATCAAAAAGAAAAAATCTCTATAAAAAGTGGAAGGGTACTGATGGAGAGGTGAAAGAATGAAACGGAGACTGGTCTCAGTCAGTTATGTAGGGCAAGTATAAGAAGAATCTCTGAGACAAAAATGTGAAGGGGCATGGCATTGCAAAATACTGTGATGTAGGAATACTGAAAACTGAACTAGCAGAGACCTTGACAGAGGACATAAGAATGCCTGGGAAGCTGAATTAGGTCTTTACACAGACTGGCATTAAAATAAGTAGATAATGAATATGTCCTAAAATATGGTTTAAGCATATCAGGGAATAAGAGATAAAGATGGTGGTATAGCATCTGCCACCACCAGGCTCAAACAATAAAGACATAAGTGAATCTGCATGGATAAGAGCTTGGAATACTGTTGGTCCTTATTGGCTAATGCCTGACAAGATTCGATGATTATGAAAAACAATTTGTTGAATAACAAATAAGAAATGCATGCTATTATAAAGTGTGTATCATAGCATTATAAAATTACTTTCATTTTAGTCTTACCTGCAAAAATGAAAACAATGAAACTGAAAATGTGAAACATCAAGACAACATAGCTGAGACAAATCTTTAGCTGTTGTCAGAAGACTTTAAAGAATGGTGGATTTATGGATTATTATTATTTATTTATTCATGGTTTGGGGTTGGTTTATTATTGTTGTTTGTTTGTTTGTTTGTTTTTGACATTACTGTAGCTGTATGGTGATTTCACACTGATAAAATCCCTCATGTTTCAACTGTCAGATTTTAAATACTTCTATATTTTAAATGTCCAAAATAGTCCTAGAGAGAGAAGTTATGCACATGTTTTATCTGATTCAGACTAAAGTTACTCTGTACATCAATCAACTAATCTAATGAATGAAGAATCAGACAAACTATATACAAGTAATTTCTATATTCAGAAAATCTGCTTTTAAGGATACCTGTTGTGACAGCTGCCCTGGGAAAAATTTAATTCAACATATATTTCATAGGCGATTTGAGTTTGACCACACAATTCATCACAACCTGCATTATACAGGACAACTGTGCCAACACTACCCAATGCAGATATACTAACTTGGTGGAAAAATACACAAGTGTTATGACTGCGGTTTACTCAGAGCGTTAACTGTCTAGCTCAGTGCAGTTAGAAGTCCTTTCTGCAGATTAAACGTGACTGCAAATACATCAGTTCAAAACTCATTGTAAAAAAAAAAAAGAGCCTCAGTCAGTCCTAGATAAAACTGTGGAGTCTTCCACAAAGGCAAAAGTGATAGGCAGGTTTAAAAATAAAACAAAGACACATTGTTTTACAAAAAAATATACAATGCCAATTTAAAGAAGGGGATGAAATCAAACTGCAACAGAAAGAGACTAGCGATGTACACTGCTGTCTTCCTAAAGCTTTTGTCAAAATATATTTTCCTTAAACTTTAGACAAGACACATTACCTTTAACACACGCTAAAATGACTGTTTTAAAGCCTCACAGGGAGCCTAGGATCTACCAGGTTAGTATGGATTAAAGTTAGTTGCATGTGCTAACATCACACCTTTAAGTCTTTGTCTAGACAGAGCATTAGAATAGATAACTTGTTTGCAGGATGTAAGTATACAGAATTAGATAACAAACTGTTCCAGTAGGCATAAACAAAAAGTCAATGTGCTGACAATGGATTGCAGAAGACAGAAGTAACAAGTTGAGTTCCTTGGGGATGCCTGTCTAGCTCTCTGTTGTTTACTAATGACCTTGAATGGTGCTGTCTGAACGTGGCCAAAAATATGTGATAACTGGAAATATCATGTATGTCTCATATACTTAGAGAACATTTCAGTTATCCACATTTAAGGTAGAGGAGACATACTACAAAACAGCATTCAAGTGCCTGCACTGAGAAAGGTAATGCCATCATGCAATGCATTAGAAGGACTTCTGGGAGCACATCCCCTGCACCATTAGCTTGTATTTATCTGAGCCTCTTTGCACATTCTTCTCTTGTGCTTGGTGGGAATGCACAGACAATTTATCTAAACATCTGTGGGAGCCAATTTACCTAAGCATCTGTGGGAAAAGGTATAGGGATTGTATAAGTCACTGGAAGAACAGAGGCACTTGAGTGTAGCTGGCCTGCATGGAAGTTGTATTTGCAGATTTGATCTTCAGCCTTTCTCACCAGACAACTATCAGTGCACCAAAGGAGATGTATTCCTAAACCACAGAGTGATAGAATGGCTTGGGTTGGAAGGGACCTTTAAAGATCTGGCCAACCCAAGCTTTCAGTCAAGAAAGCCTTATGCTTTAATGTTTTCTTTCCTGATAACATTAATGGGCAGACACATTCAATGAAAAGTTGTTCTATGGCAATAACCATATTCTGGCTAACCAAATCAATCAGTACCCAATTGCATACAAAAGGCAGACTTGCAATTTTCTTTTTACTAAAACTATTGGGGCTTAGTATTGAATCTGCTGTATTTTTTTTTTTTTGGTTTCCATGTAACTGACCGTTTGGGCCCTAAGTAGTTTAAGCACTCCAGGCTTTCAAACTGTGGTCTGTGTAATGTACCAGAGTGGTATTGATGGAGATGTGGTAAATAATACGGTGTTTATCCATTAGTTCAGTATCCTCATGTCCAGCTGAAACAACATATGAGAGGTGAGATAAATAAATAGTGAAAGTTGATAGTCAGGTTTACATCTTTTGTCCCTGAAAAAAATATTAATATATACCTACTACATTCAGAAGTGGATAAGTGTAGAGATAATTTTTCACCATTTGAAAATCACCTGTAGGATTCTCTGTGGTTATAAAAGGGGCAGGAAGCCCCAGAAAACTGCCCAAATACAAAGGGAGTTTCCTCATAATGATCCATGCTTGAGATCTACCTTATTAATTGCAGCATGGTTTATCTGACTGTACCTCCCTCTGCTTCTAAAAATAGGACTGTCAAAAGACACTGCTGTATCAGCTGGTTCCTCTCTGCAAGTTAATCTATTATACAAGAAAAGGACTTTACAAATGACTACATTAAAGACATCTAATGAAGTCAAAGCAGCTGTTTTAAAACATATTCAAACAAAATCTAGTCAATGAGATTTGGCCTCTGAATTTCATGTTGTACTATTAGGTATGTAAAAATGAAGCTTTTCAAGGGAATGAATTCTTCAATTTACGTGAAAAGTCAGGCTATTTGAGCACCTCATTATACTCTGTATTGAAGATCTTTCTCATCCATATTATCCTATTAAGGATTGCAGTGATACCCAAAACTGTACTCACCAGTGTAATAAAAGGACATAAGCAGCACTCAAACCAGTCCTCTTGATGCTTCTGTCTTTATTCAAGCTCAGTTCCTATTTATCTCAACAGAAATTTTGTTCCAGGATACGGAATTAAGCCATGCGTTTTTAACCCAACAATATATTACATCCTGTAAAAATGTAATTTTCTGGGTCTTACAAAATATCAAAGCTTCAGATCATTATTAATTACTTATGCATGTATATTATTCCTCCTTCCTACTGACAGATCTTCTTTGAAGCAGAATGGGTGCATTTCCTTCAGGCTATTCTGCCTTAAAAGGGTCAGCTTGACAACCACATTTTTGTTACGCCTATCAAATGTGGTATCCACAACAGTAAAAATAACACTTAAGGCTACTGTAACTGAAAGAAACAACAGAGAAATATATACCCTCTCTTTGACATCTGATTATGTGTCCATCTTAAATAAGCTGGTATAGGCATGTTTTCCATGTTCAAGCTCTCATTTCTTCCTTATTCAAAAGTCTTATGCATTTCATCAGGGAATTAAAAACTTTTTTTTTTTAATAATAAATTCAGAGTATATTACTTAAGTGCACTTCACCAGAAGGTGCGTATTTCTCACAAGGAAATTTAAAATTCCAGGAAGGTCCCTTTCAGTTGTCCTGAATAAAATAACATTCAGCCTGGTGGTCCTGGGTAGCTTTAACACAGGAGTATTGGTGATAAAATGCGGGCATATAAATTCCATTCCCATCCATAAAAGGGATGTCCATTGCATTTAATAGAAGATGTAATACTTAGGAAATCATGGCTTTCCTGTAAGGGCACAACCCTGCTTTAATTAAAGACAATTTGAAATCTGATATTAATATCAGTGGGAGTAAGTGCAAACATTTATTTTTTTCAGGAATTGGTTTAATTCATTGTACTTCAGCTAGCAATTCTGACACCTAGACTGGTAATCAAAGGCCTGGGAGATAATTCCCAGTTATAAATATTTATATACCAGAAGAAAATGGGAGGTCCCCATGATTTGCCTTAATTTCTCCCTTCAGATTATCACTATTGCCTTTTACAAAAGTCATATTACAGTATCTGGCAAGCCCTGTTAACTGAGGCATGACTCACCTAAAGTACAGTAACAGCAGTGTAACAGTGATTACAGAATATAAGAATGTCAGTGATGATCACTAAAAAGTATAAACCAGAGGAAAAAGCTTGCCATAAAGCAGCTAGTTACAATCTATCACAAACTGCAGCACTAACTTTATTAAACTCAGAAAAATCAAAGTGACAATGTCTGAAACACTTATTTCTCTGTATTGCAGAAGAAATTGATAATTCCTGGAATACCTATTTAAAAGTGCCATTGTCATGACGTATAAAAATAAGCAGACGGAAATATATAATGGGCACTTTTTAAACCACAAGATGTGACATAAATTAGTACACATTTTGTTTAATTTAGCACCATGATCTCTTTCCAACACGTTCTGCTTTTTCTCTCATACTCCTCCCATTTCCTTTTCCTCCCACTCCCAACCCATCCTATCCTACTCTCTCTCCTCATGATGTTCCCTCCCTATGTTCCCTGTTCACCTTATTCCAACTTGTGCGTGTTGAGTATAAGTAGTGCCACAGCAGTACCCTAAACAGTATATCACATCCTCTATCCATGGCCTTCAGAGCCTTTTAGGCACTGCTGATTTGCTTCCATACACTGCAAAGAACTGTGTAGGTTCAAGTACTAATCTGGTTGTTCATATACTAAATTGGAGAAGGTAAACAACTATTCACCACCCTAGGGTGCCTTAGTTTCAGCAATATGACCAAGTGGATTGCACATAGGACTGGGAACCCAGAAAATCCTAAGTGCGAGAAATAGCTTTAACTAATGATTCTCTCAATGGATCCTGACAATTCATTAATTCTCTTTGTCTCAGATTATCTGCAATAATGTATAATAATGCTTTGCTTGCCTTCTCCACAGAATTTGTGAGAGACAGGCTGACATCCATATTCTTTTCTCAGATATACACATGCTTGAGTTTCATTTATTTAAATGGGAGTTATGCCTTATTTCATCTGAATGCAGAACTCAGTCCTTCTACATTCAAGATTATGTTGCTCTCTGAAGATGTAAAACTCAAGTTTTATTATAATTTTATTAAGAAACATATGCAAAATCAAAATTTGAACAGAAGGCTGTTACTCCTATTAAGTAGAGACCTGACAGGAGAAAGCAAACAAGAAAAAATGAAGAATGGTGTTCCTTTTAAATTAGAACAAATTTGTATCCTGAAATAGAAAATGGAAGAAGAAGATGCGTGCTTTCAAGGAAAGTATGTTAAGTGCATAGGACATTGACTAAATTGTTCAAGAACACTTCATGCTTACTTAATGACTGATTACTGAGAAATGTTCCCAAGGTCAGCAAAACCTTGAGTATCTGTCATCTGAATGGCAGTTCCATGAGTTAAAGTGACCAAAATTAAAGTAACTTTGGACAGCTGACATTTTTAAAGGCTGTGTCCCTTTATGATATTGTTTATTTATTTAAATGTAGTCAAAATATCAGTGTTCCATCCATTTTGAACTAAGTTCTAATAAACAGAACTCATCTCCAAACACTCAGACCTTCCTACTTTAAACCCCCCAAATTAAAAAAAAAAAAAAAAAAAAGTCTTCAAGAACATGCCTTTAATCCTCTCATTTTTCCTCCCCAGAGAAGACGTCGTAGAAGAGGAAGCATGACCCAAAGGTCAACAGATTCATGCTCTGGCAATAAATGGAGGAAGCAGATTCCATGGTAATAGATTTCCAACTTAGATGTGCCCTGCATTCAGCCCCTCATCTGACCATTAGCTCAAGCTTCTCAGATATCTCTAATTCAGTATTATCACAGATGGAGAGGAGCCGTTCTTTTTGTTAACTAGGGAAAATATATTTATGGCTTTGGGATTTAAAGCTAATTCTTTATCTCACCACCCTAAACATATCAAAAGGCAGCACAGATCAGAGAACAAGAGCTTTGCACTGTTCTGTATAGGAAACAGGAGAACATGCACATTTTGTTCCAGCGGGAGCTCTAGATGGCCTCTAAGGTGTGGCACCATGAAGAGTACTTTGCTATGAGCTAATGATGAGGTTTTAAAAGAATAAATCTACTGAAAGGAAAGGTTACGAATGCCAAGTCGCTATTTTTCAGCTTTTTGGACATCTAGAATCAGCTTAAGAAAGGATCTGTAATAAAAGCAGCACACTCTCCCTCAGCTGACTATAATTTTAAATGGTTCACTAAAATGTAACAAGAAAAAAAAATGTTCATACCAAAAATGTTATTCCTAGAATTACATTGGAGTGCTGTGACATTACAATATAAATTATATCCTCACAGGAGTATTAGAAAAATGGGTAATTAAAAATGCCAATTTATATATACATGAAACACATTTTTATTGCTAAAATGAAGTGCTTATTATAGAAACCAATTATTAAGCTATATCACGCTTTAGATTTTATGAACTAAACCTACAAACGACTTGGATGCCTAACGCTATCTTTAGGTACCTCACGTTAACATTTCAGCATTACCTCAATCCACAAATCCCTTTCAATTGCTGCTTAAATTTGAGGGGGGAGTAGGATATCAACAGGTATCCACAGGCCAGATTGTGAAACTGCTCAAAGCCCTACCTCATGCTTAATCCCTGCTGGAAAACTCACTTTCAACATTTTGGGGGAAGCTAAGAGGGAGCAGCAGGGTCAGGGCACACATCTGTCAGGATTAGAGCACTTGAGTGGAGTATATATTGGGAAATATACTCCGAAGCTCCTTTCTGCCTGATTCATTGAATGAACTTGAACCCATTCTCCTGCTTCTCTGGGAAGTGGCCAGATGTCAAAGCTATTCAGTGTTTTGAGAGAATCTGTCTCAATCTGTCCTGCTATAGCCGTTCCACTTTGTATAAACATTTGTACAGTTATTGGAACACATGTGAATCTGGGTCTCCCACATGACCACTTTAACCAGCAGGTTAGTCTCACAGGCTCCCTTTCCCAATGAAGAAGAACAGCTTCAGTAGAAGATGCTTGCCCAAAAATATACCACAGCCTCAGATATTGGAAATCAGTGTTCATGTGTTGCTCCAAATCAGACCAAATACAAATCTGAATATTGACCTGTTATTTTGTGTCCTCCACCACAAAATAAAACAAAATTTAAAATTAAATTAAATTAAAATTAAATAATAATATAAACAATATAAGCCTGTGAAGCACTATCTTTCAAGGCATTTCATACTGCTTCATAAGAAATTGTATACTGGAATGAACTCCAGTCAAAATTTTGACTAGAAAAAGCAAATCATTCCAGCAGTGTGCAACCTGGACCCTACCAACCCAACCAGACACAGAAGCAGGGCAGTGATTTCTTGGTCTAAGCACCAAAAGGCAGGGAGAAGGGGACAAAGTAGTACTGGGCACACCCAGAGTGAGCTAAGCATGGGCAATCAGCTCTCCACAAAATGGTACACAGAAGAGCTTGAATAAAAAGAATTGCGATAGCCAGCTTGGGAACCAGTTCAGGTATTGAAAAATATTCCCTTAGTACACCAACCCACCTCCAGATGTATTCTGCTTCCTATCAGTCCCAGCTCAAGAGACTCTCATGATGGTAACAAGAAGAGATTATCCTGTGGTACATTGAACCATCCCAATCTTTAAAAGCTGTCTAGATAAGCATTTGTCAGCAGCCTTAGACTAGAAATACTTTGCTTTAAATCAAGAAAATTTAACCCAAGCATGCCCTGAGCAAAATAAGCCATTTAGTGACAAAGGGTTAGGCTCTGTTAGCTCATCCTTTCCCAAGATAAAGGAATAAATGTACTTCCTCACACCTCTAGCCAACACAGCTATACCTGCAAGTGTCTAGTAAAACGCCTAATACAAAGCCTAATGCTGAACATACCAGGCAGCAACAGTGAGAGATGCCCATTTTAGTGATCCACACTCATGTTCATGGGACTGGGTATTGTTGACGATGGAGGGTGGGTGGGCGGGTGTGGGTGTGTGTACCTGGCAATGAAAAATGAAGTCATTCTCAAATATCTATTCATTCCCTGCCAAGAGAGTATTATTATCCACATGGAAACGACAGGCAATTACTCATCTGCTCTGAGGTCTCTCTTGTGTAGAGCGCCATTCTGTGACCACCCTCACATTAAATTTGGGCTTGTCTACACATGGAGTTGTTCCTGATTAATTGTTCTTGATTAATGTCATGTGTGGCCAGAGCATTCACATGTGGCATTAATCAGAAATAGCTTTATGTGTAGACAAGCCTTTATTCACACTAGTAGTCCTAACAAGATCAGCAGGAATGGCCCATGCCTGGCACCTCTTGAGGCAGATACTTCTAATGTAACATAACGTAACACGGTCCTCAGTCCCTGGCTCCAGCCACGAAACAGCCTCAGAACATATACCTAACCCAATGTGAAGCACAGTCCCAGCTACTTTTCTTAAAGCTGATGGCAGTTGCCTTTAACATAATGCTGTGAGCAGATGCTCAATTTGGAGACAAGTGTGCGAATGTTCTCTAATTGCTCTCTTCTGATGTACATCCATGCCCTCAAAGAACTGGAGGGCTCAAATGACTCAGTTCCAAGCCTGTTCAAGCTTTGATGATTTTGCTCAGAGAGCAAAGAAAGGGGGAGGGAGGTGAGCTCACTCAGCTGACTGCCTAAAGCAGACTGAGGGAACATTTTCCTCACTACCAACCTCCAAACTCATTTATTCCTAAGTAGCCACTGAGTCTTCCATACTCCTTCCTTCTCTGCCCTGATTTTATGTTCTTGTTTTCTCCAGTTCTTTCTTCCCACATGTTTCTGATGCATGGAGACAAACTTGTTCCTCAGCAAGTTTGTTTTGTTTTGTTTTGTTTTCAAACCTGGTTCAATTACATATTGTATTATAGAAAGCCAAACTGTTATTACTCCAAGTGCCACAATTCAGAATTACTTTCTTGAACAATTATTTACTGTTTTGTTTTTGTTTTTGGTCTGCTGGGCACCTACATTCAGTTCTGGCAGTGAACAGAATTTAAAGAATAATTCTCAGCAGAAGCTATTAAACCAATGTCATCTGAGCACTCCAGTTTTCTTATTTATATACACAAAACTAAAGTAGTACTTAAATTTACTAGCTGAGATAAAACACATTTATTTTGATAGAGATTCTATCTTGTGAATGTTTATTTTCCTAGTTTTATCCTAAAATGTTTCTATCTTTATGATGATTCAAAAACTGAACGTTGATTTATACAAACATTAATAATAATAATAAAGGGAACAGTTCAGTAAATAGAAATTGTTGTGCTATGACCTACGTTTTCTTCATTTTTGTAAATCTTATTTGTAAAGTTTTGAGGTCTGAGGTTTTCTGGAGGCTTAGGGTGCAAAAGGGAGTATAACTGCCTGTTTACTTCATAGTGTAAATGATACGTCTGTGAGTTAGATGTGGCTTTGAAATTCTCTTTTAACAGTATATCACTTGTTTTAGACCAGGTGTTGACTGGTCAAATTACAGGAACATGAAGTATAATTTGTACTTGTCACGCAGGCAGCCCTTTCTTAAAGACATTAAGTACTATCTTTTTCACCTGATTCGCTGAAAAGAGATCTAAATGTGTGGTGGGCAGTTACACCCTCCCAATGTGCCTCCACCCGCATCACCCCGTGGATGGTGCTTTGTTATCTGAGCACTGGAATCATGATGGACCCAGCTGGAAAATAAAGCAATGTGGGAGGAGTAGAGCTCTTAGAAACCATTCCTGGTTTTGTAAATAGGAAAAAGCAATTTTAATTTGAGATGATGTAGTTTCCAAGCGATTAAGCCAGAGAGAAAGATGACTTATTCTTCCAGTGGAATTGGAAGAGGCATATAGTGAGTCCCTAATGCAAACAAGGGGCCAGACTGCCAGACAGAGGTGCCAAAATTATATTCTTTAAGTCTTAGATTATGTTTATCATTAGCCAATAATTTGATAGGTGCAGATCAGTCAATCAAAGTTGCTGGTAGTTAGGCCTCCTATATCTGCAATTCAAGCAGTCTGGGGGACTTGCTTCAGACTAGGCTTAGTCCTGTCCCCTGAACTGTGTGCATCCCCCCCCAGCTGATTCAATGTTATTCAAAGAACCAGTCACAGGCTTGGCTGTCAAAGTGTTGCTGGTGTACAAGCAGAGCAAATCTGGTTTAGTTTCTCTGAGAGGAAGTAAAATTTAGTTAGCACATACCAAAAACACTTTACAAACTAAACCAGAGCATGGTAAGCAGAGACAACTGGGGAATTAACTTCAAAACCGCATCACTGCTCCAGCTTGGAACACTATACACAGCCTCAGGCACCTAAAAAAAAATAATCTTGACTTCCAAAGCAGCAAAGTACCAATAGTACCCACGGACTGTTTATCTTAAGAAATAAATATGTAACATTAAACTACATAAAAAAGGCCAATTAATTAATATATATATAGAGAGAAAAGCTTAGTACATTCTTTCTAATGTCTCATATGACAAATTACTGAATTAGAAAGTTCCGAAGAAGTGTTTAGAGCTTGGGACTGGAGGCCAAATATTTAGGCCAAAAGCTACAAAGGTCTAAGGAAGCCAGCAGCTGTCTAGATGGCGAGCTCACAGGGAAATCACTCATTCTCAGTGAGATGCCTAAATAAATTTGTGCCTATTTCCTTTTCCACCAAACAAAGTAGGGCAAATAATTTAAAATTTTCTGGGGTTAGATTAATGGATCTCTGCTTAGGCATTTGTATAATCATTTTGTACTTCATCACTTCAAATGCTAAAACAACTGAGAGACTTTTAGACTGTAGATAAACTAATACTACACATACTTTTTGTTTGTTATTCAGTGGATGCTGCATAATTTTTGCAGCTATCGCACTTGCGCAACCCATATTTCGGGCAATGTGTGCTTGTGTGGGAAGAACTGCTGTAGAAGCAGTCCCCATAATGCACTTATTGACAAGATTAATCCTCAGTTTTCCTTCAAAGTCATTACAAGCTGCATCACCATTCCAGTGTTCTTAGATAGATTCTGCACATTCCTCAATATGGTGTTAACAAGAAGTTTTAAAACCTTATAAAACAAAAACTTGACTTTATTAAAAAAAAATAATCCCCTCCTCTCTCCCATATGTAGGACATTCCCCTTGGTGATATCTACTGTATTACAGAACATCTTCCCAATTTAAATCAAAATCAACACAATTTATGAAATTGGATTGGAAAAACACTAGAGAACATGTTAAAATGAGAAACATCAGGCATAAACAGTACAGATACACTGCTGAATGACCTAACTTGCCATTTGCATCTTGAACGTCTATGATATAATCTCCACTCCACATTGCAATTGTTAGAGAAGAAATTAATTTCTTGTTGTGATGTTGTGAGAGGAATAGAGGTGTGAAAAGAAGAAATCAAATTTTGTAGAACCATTATTCCAAATATAATTCAGAAAAGAAAAATCCTATATGTGTAAGAAGAGGGTAAAGGGTTATGGAAGAGAAGTGAATTACAGCATTCAGTTAAAGAAAAAAGTTTGTATTGCTAGAAGAGGGGCAATAAATTCCATTCCAGCTGGTTTGTTCTGTTTCACTGATCTTTGCCGTTTGTTTTTATATTTACTGTTCCATACAGCGATTAGGAATTCTTAGCAGGCCTTGTAAACAGTAGAAATTTAAATTAGATTACAAAATGAACCTCAAAAGCAAAGCAAGATTTTAAATATATCATTGAAACCAACTGCAAAAATCTTTTATCACAAGGGGGAAAGCTAAGCTAATGCTTTTTAAGAATGTCTTAAAATGAACCCATATGAGTATCACTTATTTTCAGCGTGTCAGATTTGTTGGGTCTTGGCTGAGGTTAACATGAAAGCGAATGTAAAAAGTTTTAAAGCTTTTTGTTGACCAGACTAGAACACCATGAACCAAAAGCTTTGGGAAACCAAGGTGATAACAACAGTACCAGCCACAGCATATATATATATATATATATATATATATGCCCAAAGCATATCCTATTGAGGGACCAGAATGAGGAAATGCTGCTTCTCTTCTTTATGCTACCTGGAATAACGAAAAAGGTATCAGGATATGTTTTACTTGATGGAACCCGCATCCTGTAATGCAGCTGCTCCACTTCATTTAAGTCAGCAAAATAGGTGATCCAACCTTCTCCCAAGCCACCAGACTTCCATTTCCCTCCTGCCCTTGGAGGCACAATGGTCACATCTTGACTAGAATCACAGCTGTGCTTGCATATTTAAACCTCTTATCTTCTGCTAGAAAAAGCCAACAAGTAGTAAACAAAACAACCTTCAAAACTGCAATGTCTGCCAGTTGGGGCACAGTGGCCTTGTCTATACAAGTGTTTTTTCTAGCATCTCTCAGGACTGACAAGGCCAGCCTAACCCCATCTGTATCAGCAGTGCTTGGGAGTACAGCTTTAGATGAAGTTCCCTAGCTGTCCGTATTTTAAACACTGCCATTGAGACTTCATGGCCTGACACTGAAGTGCTAAATTTGCTAAGGTCAAAACAACAAAAAAAAAAAAAGACACTACAAAATCCAACACTACCACCACTAAAAAATCAAAATCTCCTAGGGAAGATTAAGCTTGTCCCCTAATTTTAGAGCAGCTTTTCTTTCCAGTTGCTATTCTACTTCCAACAGATTGTCACAGGTCTATAATACTTTCTACCATTATTTTTTGCACTGGGTGATAATTTGAGCCCTCCTTCCTCTTTTAAAATTAATTTTCCATTCTCTATACCTATGAAGAAGAGCCTGGGAAAAAAAAAAAAAAAAAAAAAAAAAAAGCATAAATCATGCCACTTCTCTTAGCCAAACTTGCCAATTTGGTGGTCCTGACTCCTGGCTTTGGGAGCAAAAGAAAGATCATGCATTCATTTTGAACAAAACCAGTGTGAAACAGGATCATAACAGCAAGGCCCCAAGAGGAGGTTTTGGCTTTGCATTACACTTTACCCTCGCAGCCCTTGGTGGAACACCTGGCCTGGTGGGGGTCTGCAACAACCCTGGGGCTGCAGGCCCAGCCTGGCCCTGCCTGGGGTCAGTCCAGCCCTTTTCCCTCTCCCCACAAGGTCCCTGCAGGCCCTAGATGTGCCTCCCCTGCCCTCTAGGCCACAGCTGCACAGTGAGGAGCAGAGGAAGGTGAGCAGGCAGGCAATGGGCCGCTGAGGGAAACAGGACGAAGGGCTGGAGGTGAGAGTGCCCCACACGGAGTGATAGCTGCTGGTGATAGCTGCTGAGTGGCCTGTGGCAGAATTGGCTGTACAAGCACGGGACCCCTGGGTTAAAAGTGCACCCTCAGCCAGCCCCAAACTGGGATGTGGGTACTTGGATGTGTCCTTGCTGAGAAAGCCTAATTTCTCAATTTTATTTTATTCCTGATACTCTCAAGTGGCTGAGAGAATTGCTTCTGAAGAGATTTTTACTCGCACAGAAGCAATCAGTCCTTTGGGTGAATTTAGTTTACAAAGCAGCTCCCCTTCGCAGCAGCACTGCAGTAAAATGTTCCTGAAGCTCACCTGCCTTGGCAGGACACTGGAATAACAACGTCCTTGGCAATAAAAACCTCAGGGTCAACCAAGAGTTTGTAAAACCAAAGAAGGTTTTAGTCAATGATCTTTGGATTTTGGAGCAACTTTGTGAAGTGATAGCAAAATGCAAGATAAGGGGTAACCAAAGGAAGTTATTTAGACAAAAGGCTTTCAATAAAGATATTTCACAAAAGGCTACCAAGGAAAGCTAGTTCACAGGAGCAGAAGAGGTAGCATCCTGCCAGTGGTGGATGCAAATCTAGCACATAGGGGCAGAGTAGGAATAATTGCTCAGTTCTCTTCAAAAACCTCAGTAGTGGGGTGCCCCATGGATCATACTAACTGGTGTTTTGCAACATACTTCATGAGAACCTACCACGGATGTTAGATATGTAGCATGGCAGGCGAGATGAGGCTAGCAGATGGTGAGACACCTGAGAAAGTCTTGACAAAGCCAAGTTATTGAGGAATGCAATGGCAGATGGGATGCAGTGTAGATAAGAGCGGAGTAACATGCCATGGAAGGCATGATTTAAACTACTGGTATACACAGATGGGTTCTGAATTAATTGTAACCTTTCAACAAAAAGATTGAGGCATCAGTGTGGACAGCTTAATGAAGATATCTGCTCAGTGTGCTGCAACAGTCAAACCCAGAAAATAAGCTGTAATAATAATAATAAAAAAAAAGACAGAAAAAGAAAATACTGTAATGTGATTATGTAAAGCATTGATAGAAAGTTTCTTTTAAGTACCCTAGTACCCTTAGAAGGATGAAGAAGAGAAACATGCCTACAAAATAAACCAAATGACCTTGCAGAGATCAGTCCTTACAAGTGCTAAATTATCTCCCCTGTTACTGACTACTGGGCATCTTAGGCTCTCAGCATCTTTACACAGCAGAATCATCATTTCTGAAGAAAGAGTACAAGAAAGTTTATACAATGAGGGATGGAACAGACATAGCATATATCTTGTTCAATAGTAATAAAACATTCAAAAGGACATAGCTTATCAATGCAACATATAACTAATCTGTGGAAAACTAGTCATAAATTGTTACTATAGGAAAGAACTTAGTTTACCACTGAAATAAGGAAACACATGCATTAAAAAAAAAAAAAGGCAGGAAACAGTCTTTCAGATGATGTAAATTGAGTCAGTCCATTAACTGCTGTAATCAGCAGAACTGATTATACAAGCCAGGGAGGTACCATTTCATCTGTTGTTATAAAGAAAATAAAAATGACAAGAGCCTTCAGCTTACAATGTTCAAAACTCGACAAGGTTAAGACAGAAATCCCTCAGATTTACATCTCTATCAGTGATGATATAACTAGCTAGTTGTATTATATGTATTATAGGTTTGTCTTCTCAGTTGTATGGCCACAAAGGAATCCTTCCCCAAATTATAGTATTGTTCAGTGCCTGATGCATTATGAGTTCTTTAGAAGACGTTAGTGTTGGCACTGCTAGTAGGCAGATACTGAACTTACTGTACCAGCAGCTTTTTCTGTGCTGTGAGTACCTATCTTCAGGCAAAATACATGTGACTGAATTTCAGATATCCTTTTAGCTATTTGTTCTTTCTGAAATCAAGTTCCCTTGTGCTGCGCTAACAAAAATTGAGCCAGGGATAGCTACCCATAATACATGAGCAGCAATGAACCTAATATTACAGTTAAAAATAGCATTAATCAGAGCTATACAATCAATTTAAGCCAGTATTAGTCACAGAGCTGTTTGTTTTATTCCACAAGCGACATAAATATTCTCAAGCAATCAAGTAGCCTTGAGATTTATACACTGAAGACAATGAATGAAACATTCATAAAACATTGTAAATTGGCAGGAGTTTTATCCTCAAATATGAGGACTTCCAGAAAATCTGTAAATGAAAATGCAGAGTAGTGAATATTTCTCAGGCTCTTGGAGGAGTATAAGCTATATGTATATGGTTAGTAGTCTTCCTGCCCTGACATGGGACTGGCAAGGAGAGGTGTGAAGAGCAGGCAATCTCAGGAGGTAGAAGGGTAGGCCAGCTTCATACTTTGAGGAAATATTTCACCAAAGATCTTGAGGAAAACTTCAGACGTACGTAAGAGCCCTAACACATATTCTATCACAGCACACCTTCCATAATAGAGAAAACTATAGGATATTTTTTTTATTGTATGTGGTCTTACAGTCAGGGAAAGTGGATTTAACATTTGCTGCATGAATGGAAATTGGTTATTGGGGTGTCGGAGTCTGGAGGGAAGAAAGAGGTTGTGGACGGGGTTATGTAAAGAAGTTATCAAAGGTTACAACTTCACAATCATGGATAATATGTTGTTGAACTTCTGCAACTCACTGGGTGAGAGGGTTTTGGGGGTGAATGTGTTGCATGTAGCTGCAGGAAAGGGGCTATTTTGAAGGAAAATTTCTGTGGTCTTCCTGGGCAAGAGCTATGAAGATTGAAAGTCTGCAGGGATAATTCACCCTGGAGTAGAAAGGAAGCAAGAGCCTCCAAAGAGTCTTGCAGGGGTAATCCGTAAGAGGCACTAGGAATGGAGTATTTAGGACACAGGGAAGGTCAAGAAGAGTGGGGAGCATTTTGTCCTGCTGCTTGAGCAGGAGTGAGTGCTGCAAGGAACTGTAGCCAAGAGGTTTTTGGAAAAGAACTTTAGTGTGATATTCAAAGTGCCCAGGTGGACCTTGCCCCCACTGAAGCTTATGATGATAATAACTTTCTACTGACATTAAGGTGGCCAGGGTCCCACTCACAATCCAAAATAAAAGCAGCAAAATAGGATAGCTTTACAATCTTTTTGACATCAAATATCCATGGCCACAGTAATAATATTCATATGTTCACACCAAAAAGATATCCACTAGGCATTTTCTAGGAGGGGAGTATTATTTTTTTCCATTTTATGGAAAGACAAAATGGGGCCTGTTTGAGACTTTCACAAGGAGAAAGGAATTTGGGTGCTTAAGACTGAATTTCATTACGCTTCTGTAATTGGGAAGGTGGAGGAGAGGGGAGGAGAACAAATACCCTGGCTCCTGGTCTGTTGGTGAAACCACTAAACAGGCTGCTAAAGGTCTTGTTTTCCTTTCTGATTACATATCAGCATTTGAATCCATCAGCTTCTCCTTTAAAAGGAAAAGACTGTGTGCTCAATTCTAGAGTAATTAGGTAGTTGGTATTATGCACTGGAGCTGTAAATTGCTAATTTATGTAAAAGGCAACTAGTAGCATTATTAGTGCTTGAGTATGATATCATCATGCTGACGCACAAAAACAGCAAAGTGTGAAAAATCACGTACATCTGCTGTGCCTTCCTAAAAACATCCTAAAGCAAAATGAATCAGTAGAAAAAATCAGTGTATCATAAATTTGCAGAACCCATGAAGATATGCCTGATAAGAAAAGAAGGTCAATCTCTGAGATTCCAAATAAGCGGCTACGAAACTTGGATTTTAACTAATTTGGGGAAATATAAACTATTTTAAAATGTTTACATTTACTTCGTTGGTATTTCATTGTTTTCCAGGCATCCAGCTGACTTATACTGTACACATTTCAGAGCAAAACTTGAAAGGTACTGAAATTGGGTCTGTTGCTTCTGAATCCCACAGCCCACGAAACAGCCACTTGCACAAGTGGAAACAGCCCTGGCTGGTGCCAACCAAAATGAAAGGCTGAGGGAAAACAGGAAGTAATCCGCATAGAAAGCGTGTAACTAATCTTGAGAGGAATAGCAGCGAGCCTTGTCTGCAGCAAGCATTCAGGAAGGGAGAAGCCTAGATAGGCATCTTCTACACTGAGAACGGCCTGTCTGAGCAAGATTAACCCTTGCCACAGAGAACAGAGATAAGATATCACTGTTCCAGAGAAAGATGATGTGAAGTACTGGATTGAGATGAGACCCAAGTTGATATATAAAGACTAAAAATAGAGGTTTGGGTTACAGGTTTTCAACTAATGAAATGCAGTGTAAATCCACTGAAAAGATGGGTCATACTGGAATGATTCATGGATACTTCATGCTTGTAAAAGGAAATGAAACTGGAGAAGGTATACACGAATAAAGTTGCCTAAAATGCTGAATGAGATGAGAAGGTTTACTGCTTAGAAATTCTCCTGAACCACTGCATATTCTTAAAGGCCTGGAATGAATGCTGCTGCCATTACCACATAGTACACACATTACAATTATTTAATTTAGGAGAAAAACGTAATCAAATCAAAGGAGAAAATGTAACTGAAACTGCAACTGTCTGCTGACTTTGTTACACATGACCAACACCACAGCTGCTTGTAACCCTTTATCATCATGGGGAGGATTAAACTACTTCCCTATTTATTTAAATAAAATTAAAAATAGCAAGGATGCTGGAGAAGCCTTAGTGACCACTGTGATTATATTATAGAATTACTTGCTACATACTACAATACTGCTTTAACACCTATTTGTTTGCTGTGTAGCTCTTGTAGAGTCCCATGGGAGTCAGTATTTCTCCTCTGAGTTAGAAAGATTCTCCTGCATATGATACCATGAGGTCCATTAAGCATTCCTAAAGTATGTGCTTACCCAAATCTAAATTGATGTTCAGTATAGTAACAGAACATTTGTCTTATATAAACATTATGTTAATTCTACTAACATTTTCTTCATTTCAGAAATATTGAAAGTGTAAAGGGAAAATGTGGACTTAGAATAAAAGCAATAGAATAATACAATTAGATTTTAGATTGGATAGTATTCAATTCCAGGCCAGACACTCACACAGATCAGTGCCTCATGCACACTGTTGTGATGTAAAGATACAACCACCTGGAAATCCAGCCCCAAGTACAAACCATCACTGTCTTTAAGTTGCATCAATTTGGTCAGTTGGTGGTATGAGAAGTTATATTTTGTCACCTTTACTCATACTGAGAAGTGTCTTACTTCCTGCATAGACTCATTGATTTTAAATACGGTATTTCTATGCAGATGCAAGAAAGTAAAGTAACTGTGAGAAATGATCTGCCTAAAAAATGTGTACAAATGTATCCTGGACTGGGACCTATATTTGTAATCATAAATCTTTCTTTTTTTTTCCTTTTTTTTTTTTTTGTAAAACTCCAATTCATTCTAATAATAAACTTCATTTATTCAGTGGACTTCAGATAAATTACTTGTCAACTACCAGCTCAATTAATTACAGAATGTACGCAATGAACACTTTAGGTGTAATCATCCAGGTCTAATACATACTTAAAAGTATGTACTCTGCTTTCTAATAATTTTTAATTAAATAAAATATTTCATTCTACCTGAACATTTTTAAAAGCCTTTGTTGACCCAAAACAGTATTATTATTAGTTGGCTCAGTCACCAAACGGAACAAGATTATGTTCATACAGCCTTGCTGGTGACTGTTTTTCATCTCTGTGCTTAGTTTGAACCTGGTGTCATTTTGTTTATGACAGAAGATACTACCACATTTTCAAAGGTACATAAACGTTTTCCTTTTGTTATTTCTGTCATTTTGTTATTTTTGTTATTATTTTTTTATTTCCCACTGATACCCAAAAGTAAAGAGTAGCAAAAAAAGTCCATGTTGGGGTTCTGTGTGACAGAACAGAATGAAGTGATACTTGATCAGTGATTGATGTATTTATGTGTTTATTTTTTGTATAATTACATTCTCTTGGACCTCGTCATGAAATAATGTTCTTAGTAAGTATTCCTATGTTTTACAGAATTTTGTTTTCAAAGAAAATACCTTGCAATAAAATTACATTTATGGAAGAGCCTCAGCAGTGATTACACAGTCTTGAAGCACTGCACCGAGAGGGCATAACAGTAAAACAACAGAGCCTATCACCAAGACTTTCTCACATGAATAAAACAACTTCGATGAAAGGTGCAAAGCCACATTCATTGTCACCAATATAAAATATACCAGCATATTACTATCTTGAGCCATCTAAACAAACAGGAAATGGTGAGTGGAGGGAGAGCAACACAATTTGCATAGCCCATATTCCTTTATTTAGAACACTACTTTGATGACTGCATCTTCAGTTCCTGGCACACAAACATGGGATGCGAGCCCATGAAACCCTTTAATGTACTCCCAAATGGCTCAGCAAGTTCCTTGCTCCGTGTAATTCTTTGCTTCTCATAAAGATTTGTTGCTAACAAAGAGGCTGGTAACCACCGTTCTCAGCAGAGTAACCTCTTATAATCAGCACAGAGATCGATTACCTTGCGAAGCCTAGCAAAGAGAAAATGAGCCCTGTGCTGACTAATGGAGAGTGCATGCTCTGTTCCTCCCCACATTGCCACCCACTTTCCCACACTAGCCAGCTGTGGGGAGCATGGCACAAATTTTCTGTTGCTTTGACATCATTCCAGTAATTCCTTCTAACATAAGTCACCATCAGTGGGGTCATTACAGGTACATTACCTCACCAAACTGCAGCCTTCCCAAGAAGAAAAGGCTGCTGGAATAGGAGGGCTTATGCTGAGCTCTGTAGAATGCCTGGCTGGTGCCTGGAATCAGCAGTGGGGAATTGTGATGGCTTTAGGAAGCTCGTATTGAATTAATTTAACTGAGTTAATGTCTTCTACCATAGTCTTGACTTTGGTGCTTGTCAAACAGCAGAACTTGCCAAGGTCATTCCTTCCCACCTGGATACTTGGAGGATCTCATGCCCAGGCCCATAGCTAACCCCGTGTCTGCCCTTCCCCCCAAAACCATTTAAGAAGAATAGGTCTCTCAGTAAAGCCTGTCAGAAAAAGGAACCCGCCTCCTAGTCAAAAACCCTGTGTTTTCACCCCACAGACAATAAACCCACTGTTCTCCTGACAAAGGGAACTCCAGGAGAGAAAAAAATGCATTTTGAGAGACTGAAACAGATTTCTGTGCTTCCTGGGTGCCCATCTGGAAGAAACTTGTCAAGTTCATTGTTTTTCCTAGGGATGGGCAGTGAAACGCAGCAGGCATCCAGCCTTGGAGCTGGTAGGGCAAGGAGCTGGGACCCTCCTGTGCCACAGTTGCCCCGGGGAAGGGCGGGATTGAAGGAAGTTGTGATGAGGTCAGAAGTAAGAGCAGCCAGAAAATCATGGCTTGTCATCTCAATAGAATAGCTTAATCATTTCTACAGAAGGGGCATTTCTTCCAGGATATCATTCTAATATAAAATTTCCTATCAGATAACCCTAGCAGATGTCATGAACTAGGTTTTCCTGACTGCTTTGTGTCAGCGTGGGAGGGAACGCATAGAAACTCACATCCAGGGGTGATGTGGGAGAAACAAGTCACACAGAGTTACAGATTATATTTTCAGAGTTGCAAACAAGGATTTAGAGATCCAAATCCTTCCAGAGCTCATTGCTCTGTATTCCGAGTTCCAGTGACAGATCCCTAGAACCACAAGTATTCAGTTGACTTGAGCATTTCCAGTGAATACCTGGAAAAACACCATCTGGGATTCTCCTTTATGATTTTCCTTTCTGTTCCACCACGCGCTGCAGGCGTTCCAGACTGGAAGGAGTGAACGGGGCCACATCCGGAATCCATCAATTCCTGTGTGACCTTCTCATCTAAAATGTTAACACCCAACTGAGGATCCATCTTTTCTTCATTTTTCCATTGCTGTGTTTGATAGTTCTCAGGGATTCTTCCTAAATGCACATAGAAGCAGCATTTTGCTTTCAACTGCACTCCGTGTCTTCACTGAGGAGCATCTCTGTGAACTCTCTGCTTTCATTCCCACCCCTGGCCACCTCCAGCATTTTCCTGATACTCACTGCCCTGCTTTTTTGTTGTTTGCCTGAAGAACCAACTCAGTTATGCAGATGACTCTGTAGACTACGGGTGACAAGATTGCTTTAAATAACTGTGGCTCGGGTCGGGAGTGGCAAACAGAGGAGATTCAGAGCTTGCTACCAGCTCCGTGGTGATGGGCTCTTCATGCTTTGTCCTGCATTCCCTTAGCTGCCTGTCACCAAGTGATTTCCTGAATGGCTGTCACCAGCCATTTCCTGGAAAGCAACCAATTGATTGTGTTCCCATTTTGCTATGGCCATAAACCCTGTAACAATGAAAAACTTGGCTCGTCTTGCACCACTCTGCTGAGCCTTATCTGGACCACATAGCAACCCCCAATGAAGAAAGCTCCATCCTGCCTGCTTCTTTGCATACAGGCAGTAAATACCTGGAGATATGTTTTATATGAGTGAGGTGCCATGGAGGCTGTGACATGCATACTATTGCTTCTGGCAGTCTCTTGCCAATTCTCCATAACTCACTTTGGCATCTGATACCACCTTCCAACATCTGAAAGCTGAAAATAGGAAATGGCATTTGCAGGGCTGTGATATGATGTGTGCCTGGCTTTAAAAAGGATCTCAAACTCAAAGCATGGGAGAGCAAAAAGGCATACCAATATCACCATGGATATGTGACATTAAACAAACCACTTGTCATGATACACAGCTGACTACTTGCCAAATGGAACAGGATCTTCTTATTATTCATTGTTTTGCCCTGTAAAACCTACACAACATTGAGAAAGAAAAATCTCCAGAAAGGTAGTGTCACTCTTCCGACCACCCCTGGCCAGACTGGAGGCCCTGGTTCAGTAGGTGCCCTCCCAAAAGTGTACTTACTTACATGCATCAGAAGACCAAAACATGAAATCGTGGTGGGCATCATATGTAACCCCTGCTGGAAACAGAGCTGCAGGATGAAGTCACTTCCTTAAGGTAACTCTGACACTTGCAAAGCTGCCTGTCCTCCAAAGGCTCTAATTCCATCCTTGCCGTGCCTCACAGCTGGGGGTTCAGTGGGATGTTTTTCTGGTATCTTGTATGCATGAGTATTGCAGCAGCCACGCAGGGGATTGTCCCTCTCCTCTTCTCCATCACACCTCTCTGCACTCAGGAACCCAGCTCTGCCTCCACCACAGTGGAGATGAGCTGGAGTTACCCCTCCTTTTGGTTTCACCTCCATAATTCACTGTGGCCAGGTAAGGGCCCAAAAGAGGGCAAGAGGGCTGCCACGTGGCCAGCATCTCCAAGGATCCCCTTTGCCCTTACCGATGCCTCCCCCCAGAAACTCTGTGCATGTCCTGCACTGCTGTGTCCTTGCACAGCACGTGGAGGGGCAGAAACTCCAGCTCAGCCTTCATGATGGCTGCTTTGACCTCAAAAGACAAGCCTTGTGTCTGGGGAATGTGTCCTGCCTACCGCTTCCCCCTCCGTGCTTGTTTGGCAGAGGATAGGGGGAAAGCAGAGAGGGGGAAAACCAGATGAAGATGCTATTGAAAATAGGACAACACCCAGCTCATCCCTGCAGCAGGCCTCCCCCCATCTTCTCGGCTACTTCAGCACAGGCACCCTTGCGAGAAGAGCCGGTGGCTTTGGGGCGAGAGGCACACAGTGCAGGAGCGCTGATGGTGGGGGCATTTGGGACACGCATGTCCCTGCTGGGGCAGCACAGGGAGAGTCTCGCCACAGCACTGTGAGGCACCAAATAGGTGGCAGGGCCGTGCCCAGGCAGGACGATCACGTTTACAAAGCCCTTCCCCACGGTCTGTATTATCCTATTTTTCCTGCCAACGCAAGGAAACAATTCACTGTAAGAAACCTCACAAAGCCAACCACAGCCCGCACACCTGGGGCGGCCGCAATTTAGCGGCCCAAAGCCGGGAGCAGAGGCAGGGAGGGCCAGAGGGGCTGCGTGTGCCCGCACCCCCTCGCCTCCCGCATGCGGCGTCCGCGGCTGTGGAAAAAGGTGGATCTCGGATCTCGCCGCCGGGAGAGGGGCCGGCCCCGGGGAGCGCCCACGGGGGTCCGCGGGGGTCCCACGGGGCTGGGGCCGGGCACCTGGAGGCCGGGATGCCGCCGGGAGCGGGGGCAGCGCCGGGCGCGGGGAGCCCCGCGGATGCGCCCGGCCCCACGCGTGTCCGCGGCCGGGGGGTGGCCGTGAGCGGAGCGGGGCCGGTGGGCAGCGCCCTGCGCCGGGGCTGCGCTCAGGGCCGCGGAGCCCCGCTTTGTTCCCGGGGGGGAGGCGCCGAGAGGGGCGAGGGCGACCCGCAGGCACACACGTGTGGCCCAGGCGAGGAGGAGCGGGGCCCTTTGGATGCCGTCCAGCCCCGCCTGGCCCCTTCCTGAGCCTCCCCGTGTGCGTGTGCGTGTGCGTGTGTGTGTGTGTGTGTGTGTGCTGGGTGTTGTTTCTTTTTTTTTTTTTTTTTTTTTCCCTCGCTTGCTCCAGGTTTTACTTCTGGTTGCCTGTAAGGGTTTTGCTCCTCCCTTCTGAAATCCTATATTAGCTGTGGCCAAAGCTGGGTAAGAAACACAGCTCATTGTTGGCAAGTGCCGATGAGCCTCGCCGAGGAGTGAAAAACAGCTTTGGGGCTGCGGCAGCGGCAGCGATAATATCACCATCACGTAAGCGCCGAGGAGAGAGCCAGGGAAGCCCTCTCTATGCTGGGTGACTTTTACTGACTGATTTCACCGGCATCTTTGAAGCAAAAGAAGAAAGAAACCGGGAGGTGAGTGCGGAGGTTGTGTAGCTGGTGCTGTGTGTCCCTTTTGTGTGCAACAGGAAAACGGGGACCGGTTAAATACCCGAGGAAAGGTGTTTCTCGGCTGCCTGGCTCAGTCTCCTTATCTGTGCATTCTGGTATTTTTCTTTTTTATTTTTTTTTTTAATCGGGACTTAATTGCAAAAGTTGCTGCCAGCGGCTATGTGGGACTTCCTAATTCTTTGCTCGTTGCCTGCAAGTTAGCAAGAGTGCCTTTTAAAAACGCTGCCTTCGCTGACAAATCCGGGGGGCTCGGCAGCGTTTTGGACGTGGCCGGGAGGAGGCGGCTGTTGCCGTATGCAACACTTTCCGCTGATAGGTATGCACAAGTTGAAGTGGGAAGGCGTGCTGCTGGCTGGATGAGCCGAGGGGACCGGGCTTTTCGTGCCGCGGGCTCCTCTTCCTTTTTCGTTTCTCCCTTTGTGCTCCACGGCGGAGTCGCGGTAGGAGGTTTTTTCTCTCCCCCCCCCCCTCCCCCACCAAAGCGAGGACGGCGGCACCGGCGCGGTCGCTTCTCCCAGGGCCAGCTAGCCGCAGCGGGTCCAAGAGCGGGCGGCTGGATGTCCGAGGGGGCGCTTTCCTTAACCCGCTCGCTCGCTAACTTTCCAGGTGGGCGATGGCAGAGCACATGATGGCCATGAACCACGGGCGATTCCCCGACGGCTCCGGCGGGCTCCACCACCACCCTGCGCACCGGCTGGGCATGGGGCAGTTTCCCACCCCCCATCACCACCAGCAGCAGCAGCACCAGCAGCAGCAGCAGCAGCAGCCGCACGCCTTCAGCGCCCTGATGGGCGACCATATACATTACGGAGCGGGGAATATGAACGCGAGCGGCGGGGTCCGGCACGCCATGGGGCCGGGCAGCGTGGCCGGGGGGCACCCGGCCGGCAGCATGCCGCCCCCCGCCCGCTTCAGCGGCTCCCAGTTCCTGGCCCCCCCCGTGGGCAGCCCGGGAGGGCAGCTGAGCGCCAGCATGCAGCTCCAGAAGCTGAACAACCAGTACTTCAGCCACCACCCGTACCCGCACAGCCACTACATGCCGGACTTGCACCCCGGCAGCCACCAGCTGAACGGCAGCAGCCAGCATTTCAGGGACTGCAACCCCAAGCACGGCGGCAGCGGCAGCGGCTTGCCGCCCGCCGTCCCCCACGTCCCCGCGGCGATGCTGCCGCCCAATGTCATAGACACTGACTTTATCGACGAGGAGGTCCTCATGTCCTTAGTCATCGAGATGGGGCTGGATCGCATCAAGGAGCTCCCCGAGCTGTGGTTGGGACAGAACGAGTTTGACTTCATGACAGACTTCGTTTGCAAACAGCAGCCCAGCAGGGTGAGCTGCTGATTCATTTAAAACAAACAAAGGACTTTCTATCGGTGTGAATGAAAACATTCCCCTAGACGCGGTGTCTCACTTTTCAGTGCTTGAAAAGGTGAGAATCTGGAAAGCAAGAGTAAACTATGCGCTTGTATAAATTCTTTTTTTTGTTTTGTTTTTCTTTTAATTGCTGCCACTTTTTTTTTTTTGTAGCTTTGACATTCACATCCCCTCCCGTAGTAATAATTTCTAGCAAACTCTGCCTTTTTACGTTGTTCGCCCCCTCCCCTCCTCTCTCTCTTTATTTCCTCGCAGTAACATGCCCATAATTCCCACAGTGCTGAACTGTTAGATATTAATCTTGGCAAATTGCTTAATCTTGTGGATTTTGTAAACGACGATTTCCAATGACTTGAACTGCATTCAAATTCTGAGTGAATAGGGAAAAAAATCACATTAGTTGGTTGCATGAACTTTGAAGGGCAGATTCTACTGCACAAATGCTGCCATCTTGCTTAATTTTTAACTATGCATTGCAGTGCAGACTAATAATTTTTTTTTTCCCAAATATGCTCAACTGGAAGCTTAACAGATGTGGGCCAAACCTTTCCAGATCAGGAAAAGTAATACTGTTACTTAAAAGTCTGCTACCCATTCCCCCTCCCCCATATGTACAGACAATAATATGGTGTGGATGGAATGCTGACTAGTGGCAAACATTTCACAGGTCTTTTTTTTTTTTTTTTTTAGTTAGAATTATTTTGTTTCTGTCTTCAGCATTTTGACACTGTGCTAATATAGTTTATTCAGTACATGAAAAGATACTACTGTGTTGAAAGCTTTTCAGGAAATTTTGACAGTATTTTTGTACAAAACATTTTTTTGAGAAAATATTGTTAATTTATTCTATTTTAATTTGCCAATGTCAATAAAAAGTTAAGAAATGCTTTAGTTTTTCTAGAAGTCATTTACCAGTATTTTTCTTCAAAACTCTCCCCACTGTCCCTGGTAAGTAGAGCATCTATCTGTACTACCATGTCGGTGTTCAAAAAGACATTCCAACATATAAAGTATACTACACCCATATATATGTCATGGTGAACTCAGTAGGTGAGCGGGATTTAAACATACTTACAGCATAAAGCCTCATACGTAACATTGTAATATGCCTGTCAGTGTGGTTTTACGAAATTTAAAGTTGCTGAGGTGCAACTTTTTTGTGACTTGCCAACATACTTGCTTTAAATGTAGTTGTCCAGAGTTATGATGCATAAAGTATTTATTATATTTATCTATTAAACTTGTAATTTTATAAATCTGCTTTCATTTATATAGTAGATTTTGTTCTTTTGTATATTTATTATCTCACCTGGAAGAACTATTTAAAGAAAATGAGTGTTTAACATATAATAAGTATTTGTAACTTGGGAAAAGAGGGTGGTGGGCTTCCTCCTTTCTCTCTCCCCTGAGATGGTTAGCACAGACGAGTGCAATCCAGATCTGCATCGCATCAGGACTACATGTCATTTCTAGTGACTTAGGTGAAGGAGGCAGTAGCTAGCACATCTTCCTAAAAGTATTCCACCATTGGACATCTCTAAAACCTTTCTGAGAAATTGCTACCAACTAACACCACTGAGACAAATTCATAAATATCTACTTTGAATATTTGGGAGAAAAAAAAAAGGCCTGTTATTATAAGGGAACTGACATCTTGTTCCTTAAGTGTCAACTGTTGCAGCCTTCTGCCCCCACTCAGTCTTTGGCAAAACTCCCATATAAGTTATTACTTTAGTGAGGATTGCAGGATCAGGACCCTGATAATACATGTAATTCCATTTAGCCTCACTTCCCAAGCTCATTATAGGACCAATACCGCCGTGCTTTCTTTTTGCTTAATTTTTCAGTCTTGTGTTCTGAAATTATTAGAAAGAAAAACAGCATGGTGGATGTAGTTAAATTTTAAACCTGCGCACGTAAACAGGGGAGGATATCACCACACAATGGGAGTGTAAATAGCAGTGTTTTGAATCAAGCTGGGAAATTAAACTCATTACTATTGCTAAAATTGTCCCAGCTGGTGAGAAAAGTGATACTTGGCCTTCTTTGCCTTACACAGACATGAAGGAGCTAATATGTTTTATGACTGTAAAAAAAAAAAAAATAATAATACTTGTACTAAAGTATTAACAAAATTAAAAATTGTGAAGTGTACACTTCTGGGAAAATCTGATGATAAAATAATCTCTGTAGTTGGTAACAGCCCATTCTTAGACAACTCTCAGCACCCAAGAATTTAAAAACCAACCATCTGGTTTCAGCCAGTGATTGCTAATGTTTCATGACAGTAAATTTAACATCAAATGGGAGTGAATCTTAATTTATCAACTCACCAATAACATAAAAGAGTGTTTAGAAGAATAAAGGTGTAGTTTTAAGAGCCATTGCCCATCTTGCCACTATATAAATCCTTTTTCCATTTTAAGCCTGTTTGATCTGCACACATCGCATTGCTTTCTTCTGCTAGAGTTTGGGAGGGTGATTCTGATTCTAATCAACTTCTTACAAAACAGGCTATCAAATTCTGTGCATACCAAATTGCGTAGATGTTTAAATCCTACATGATCTAAAACAAAAGGGAATATTCTTGTTTTAATGATAAGGTGCTTTTGCTTCATAAAGTTGGTTAAGCAACAGATTCTTCACAGCTGAGACATCACTACTTAAGTCTGTCAACATTAAATCCTTCCATATAATCTTTTCCAAGAACAGGCAGTTTCACGGGCATGCTGGTAAAGTCTATTTTGTGTACAACTGCTTGTAAAACTCCTGAGAGCCGCTGCCTCTGAACAACAGCAGCTACTGAAAGCACTGGCTTTGGACAAGGCATTGTCAAGGATTTTTGTGATTTCTTAAAAGTGGACCCTGGGGAAATCTGTAAAACAATCATATTGGCTACATTGTTCCTTAATTTCTAATGAAGAGTCAGATCCCAGTGGATATCATGGTTCTGTATACTCTTATTCATAATACCATCTACCAAACAATATTGGGGGCCTGACCCTAATCTTCCCGAGCTGAACCCCTTGGCAACGCTCCCAATGGCTCTCACAGCTGAAGCAGTAACAGGCCTTTGAATTGATCCTATCTAGCCTCTACGTTGTTTATAAACAAGTTAAAATAATTTATTATTTGAACCCGGTGGTTAGTGAAAAATGCACGATGACCCAGTTTTCCAGCTACCACCAGATACTCGCAAACGACATTGCAGTCTCGCGTCCCATTAAGTTGCTTTTAGTACAGGAAACTTGACCTCTGTACTTTGGCTGCTTTTCAAAAACTTCCACCATGGTACACGAGATCTGCTCCTCTTTAAGCCACGTCCATAAATAGACGCGCGGCTTTATTTGGAACGCACATCAGCCCTAAGCCTCCCCGCCACGCGAGGCGGAAAAATAGGTGCCGATGGACGCCGTCATCTGCCTTTTTCGCCGGGAATGCCGAATTTACGGCTGGCCGCTGGGTCGGGCGACGGCGGCAGCGGCTGCCCCCTCAACCACGGGGCCCGCTGCGGCCGCCATTACGCGACGGGCCCGGGGGTGTCCGGCCCGGTCCGGCCCGGCCCGGCCCGGCCCGGCTCCGCCGCAGCCACCTGCGCGGGGCTGCGCGGCGGCAACATGGCGCCCCCGTGTGGGCGGCCGCCGGCCTGCGGTCGCGGCACCGGGCTCCGCGCAGCCGCCGCCGGGCTCGGGGGCAAGGCACTCGGCCTTGTGAGGAAGGAGAAGGGCCGCGGGGCCCTCGAGGCCTCGGTCCCCGGCACTACCTGCCCCGAGGGCCCGCAGGCTGGACGAGGGGTGGCCGCAGGCTGCGACGCTCCCCGGCACCCGGCTCGGCGCGGCTGCCGGAGGCGGTGCGGGGCCTCCCAAAATTTCTCACTGTGGCTTTTAGAGAATAAGCAAACAAACCTTGTGAAAACATGCCTGTTGGTCTCAGGTTTTATTTAAAAAAAAAAAAAAGTTATATAAACGAGGATTATCCCCTGCTTATCTTGTCATGCTAGGGGGATTGGAAAATTCCAACATCTGGATTTGCAGCGTTCCTTCTATTTGTTTCTTTTTTTTTTTTACGTATTTTTTTCGTTCATTCTTTTTTTTTTTTTCCCAGGAGATGTTTTCCACACACCAGATCTGCTAGGGAAGTTGCATGCCAAAGTAACTGCGGATCACTGGTGTTTGGCCGAAGGCTACGGCATGTATCTGTGGTGCCACATGGTTACACTTCTTCATGGCACGGATAGTTTCTGCATCATCGTCCTACTTTAGCAGTCGTCCTGCTCCCGTTTCTGCCTTCTGCCTCCGCTCCCTCCTGGCTGTGCTGCCCAGCAGGGCTTAATGTGGGAGCTGGTACTGGGAGGACCAATTCCCCATTGAGCTTAAAACCTGTGCAGAACGGGGGGTGGGCAGGGGCATGGAGAGGAGGGAAATGATGTCAGAAAAAGCAGTTTTTGCCCATGTCCTTACGGCTATCCTTTCTGAAGCGTTCATTTCCTCTGAAATACTCACTGCAGTGCTACCGTGGATGGGAATAAGAAATGCCTGTGTTACAGATCTGGGCTACACATACTGACCTTAACCTGATCTATTTCTGTATCATCACTCTTAGGGATGGAAGTGTGAACAAGGACTAAGTAACATTGACAAGAGCTGTTTAAATGATGACAAAGTATTTTTTTTAAATATTCAGGCAAATATATTTGTCGGATAACACTGCATATGCAATAAAACTAAGATGACAAATCAAAGGAATTGGAAACTCAAGGCAGGAGCATTTTCTCAGGGTTTTGTGTATTCTAAGTGCATCATTTTGTCAGTACAGAGGAGGTGTTTTACATAGTTTCTTAAAATATATTTACACATTTCAATATGGTGCCACTAATGTGTGCATGCTACAAGATAAAGCAGAGTCTCTGCAACAATATTGTTGCAGTAGCTGCAACAATAACGAGATACATCAAATGACTGAACAGATGAGCCACTGTTACGGTAGGTTCTCTGTTATTTGCTCTGCCTCATTTTAGAAAGAAATTTGCATTACCAGGTTTATAATAGAGATGGATCAGGTATTTCAGTCCCAGTCCATCTGCTGTGCCCTTCCCCCCTTAAAAAATTACAGAGGGGCAATTTCATCACAAACCTGTAACTGATTTTGAAAGATACATATTTAGCATATTAAAAATAAGCAAAAGATTTTCCAGCTTATCAAGCTTCATAAAATGCTGATAACTTTTCTCACCTTTTTCTTTCACCAGGACATTTTGTTATTTCTGTCTATTGGAGTTTTCATCTGGCAATATATTCCCTACTTTATCAGTCATAAAGTAAAATAAAAGAAACTTTCAGAATTGTCAACCTAAAACTCTGGCTGAAGATAAGAGTGAGTACATAGCATTTCTTAACACAAAAGCTACATATTTAGGAGATACTCATCACAATGAGATTTTGGAGTTGCACCTACTTATCTGCAGTTTTGACACTGAGCCTCCTAACAATTGCTCTGTGAATTTTATGCTGCAGCCTACTTAGCTAACATGAACATACTGCCCAGGAGAGGGTGGAGTTCTTGGAAGTCTATAAAATGTCTTATCTGCTGCTACTTAAACATAAGTAACACAGAGGATTTCAGATTTTTTTCCCCTCTCCCTTTGCTGAGATAAGTATTTAAAGGCTAGTTACTCAAAATCTTTTCTGTTTTCTTCAAACTACATTATTTAGCCCAATAATTGATATTATATCTGTCTACAAACATGTCCTCCATCAACTTTGTATGCCATAAAATATATATTTTGAAGGCAGGAATGGATTCCTGGAATTTTCCAAAGATAGAAAATTACATCAAGCCTCTGCATGTCTGCATGTACAGAAGCTAAATAGTTATATTTTGTGTTGCTTATAGGCAGGCTGCTGGGTTGGTTATCTGCAGGCTGCACTAAGGCTAACGTGATCCAACAAGGAGATGAAGGACAAGGTGTGGAGATGACTAAAGCATTTCTAAGTGGTGGGCAGAAAGAAAAATAGTTACAATCGCCACAGAGAAAGTTTTAGGGATTAGGTCTAAAAAACAGTCAGACCTAACCAACAACAAGAAAAAAGGTGCCTATCTGTGGTATGACTGGAACCACCTGGTTTTGCTTTTCATGTCTGACAGTGCACAAAATTGTACCCCAGATAAATGGAGAATCATTCAAAAAAATGTGATGTTAGCCTTCCTCACAGATCAGTATTTACAACATAAATCTGAATTTACTCTGATGGAGGTATATGAGTGAAACTGCCATTGGATGAAGCCAATGAAGCCTGCAAACATGTCCTGGCTGCTCTGCTGTCAAGGATGGGCGGGAGATCTACATCCTTGCTGCTAGAAGATGACTGGGAAACAGTCCTGTTCCCAGGTCAGTCACCATGCTAAAAGCTGTTTTAGCCAAAACATGGACTTGAAGGGCTCAATCCTTCTAAAAAAACACTTTCTCTATTTTTAAATCCCCTGTAACCCAATATTTCAGTCTCATCTGGCAAGGTTGATTTTTGGTGGCCAGGAAGCATCACAGGCCCTGTGTTTTCTCTTGTCCTCACTTCAGTTAAATCAGGGCAGAAACAAGCCATTGAAAGTGTTGTGAGGTGGCGGTGTGTTTGCCTTTGGGATGCACGGTGAGCTCGTGTGGTGGTTCATTGCAGCTGTGCCCTAGGATTGCAGGGGAGGGTGACAGCTGATCTGTCACAGGTCACCTTGTGTGTGACTTTGCCGAATAAGGCCAAGAGCAGCCTCTGACGGGCATCTCGCCCTGTCCCCTGGTGCACAGATGGGGACCGGGTGTGCTTCGCTGGAAGCCAGCAATGCCTATGGCAGGGTTGTTTTTCCCTTCCTTTGCTCTTACCTTCTGAGCTGCCAGACCTTTTAATCAAGCACTTCGCATTAAAGACAACAGTGTGCAGATAATCACACGGATTTTTTAAAGCAGCCATTTAAATTGTAGATACTTACCTGGAGGTGTTTAGGTTCAATTCACAGTTTAAATATTGAAACAAAGCAGGAGTAATTTAACATGACAGATGAGCTAATGGTTGCGGAAAGGCTGCAGTATTTGGCGTTTGTCCACTAGGTGTAGCTGAAACTCTGCATTTCTTATTGATTAAAGTCTAAAAGAGAAGCCTTTTAATTTGATTTATAGTATATATTTTAACTGAATGGAAGGTAGTCAGAATGAAAAGTGATAAATGCTTATAGAGTAGAGCCTTCACCTAATGCAAGAATTGCATCTCAAGCATGCAGCAATATCATCACAAAAATAGATTAATGTGCACAGGAATCCTGTCTCCTAACCTTCTAATCCAAAAGTCCTTTTGACATATAGAAAAGACAATAGAAAGCTATTAGAAGGCTTGGTTTTGGTTGTGTCTTTTCCCAGATGCTATTACCAGAGGCTCTATTTCAATGAGGAGACTGGCTCCAGAGATACCAGTAAAGTGAAGCACTTCTAAAACCCTAAGCTAACTCTCAGTTTTTATTTTGTCCTAGGGAAGAAAAGGATAACGTTTTGCTTCCTTGCTTCTTTTTCAGGTCTCTCTACCTCTTGCTGTACATAACAGCTTTACCCTGAGTGGTATCCTCATTGCTCTGATTGGACAGAAGGCAAAGCAAGAAAAGACCTGGTGTGCAAGACAAATTCAGGAGGCTTGTTCCCCATATTATTGCTTTATTTTATTGTTTTCTTTTATGGTTAGCTTTCAAAAGACGGTGATATTGATTTGCGAATTGTTAAGATTAACAGGAATTAAGATCATAATTCCCCTGTGATTTTCCCAGACAAACTTCATCACCAAAATCTAGATAGATGATTCTCTGTGTTCTGAGCTAGATAACTGCTTGGCCAGTGGTGTCCAAGTCAAAGATCCAGGCTTGGCTGACAGATTACCCAGTAAAGCTATACCTTCAGGGTCCCTTTTGGAGTGCAGGCAGTACTTTATGACAAGACTGCATTGCATATTCTGAGTCTAACACAGTTGTTCAGTGTCCCCTTAAGCCACCCACCAGTGTCAGTGAGCCTGGAAGTGCTCTGCAACCATTATTCTTTTTAAGTGGACTATTCATGACTTGGCCAGGGCACGCTGTATTGGTGAAAGCCAGTCTCTGGTCTTGTCAATCCTTCTTGAGACTCTGGAATGGTATCACTGGAGCAAGCCAAAACATTGCATGACCACAGCACCACAGGTACAGATATTAACCATCCTCTGTAACTCCAACACTTCATGTTATGATCAAAATTTAAGATTGGATCAAGTCAGGATTCACGATTACTATGATGACCAGGAGCCAATCCAAGGTCCTTATTAACTGAATGCATGTATAGTATTACATATTTGAGTATATTCTTAGTGTGGCGTTTGCATCAGGAATAGATTGGAATATTTTTCAATACGTATTTTCCTCTGTCATTAGTTTATTGTTTTAAATTATTTTATAATCTTACCATTACTGGCTTAGTGGGACTTTTTTTTCCTCTGCATAAAATGAAATTATCTGAAAATGTCTTTTTTCCTAGTTTTGTTGTTGTTGCTGTTGTTTGTTTTGTTTGTTTGTTTGCATCACCCTAGTAGCAGGTAGCCTGTAACTACTGAAAAGGAAAGGAAGGTAGATGGAAAGCTGTTAGATGTTTTCTGCTAAATCCGACTGACTAACTTTTTCCTAAAATGTTTGTGTTTTTTGTTGTTGGTCATTTTGTTTTCCTACAGAAGTGGAGAGCTCCAAACTGCTTTTGGTCAGTGGCGTCTGCCATCCTCTTTCATTCTGAGGAAATTGCATGTTACTTTTTAAGGAACCTTAAGTATATGCATGCTGAGGTCTTCACTTTCATGTATGTCACAACTTAAGGGTATAGATACTTTTCTTTTTCTGCTTGTTCTGCTAAATTAATGAGGAAGTAGATGTATGTCTTATTTAGTATTCCAAACTATTCAGGTTGCCAATAAAGCATTCATTGTTATCAGGGGATTTTCATACTTTCCTTTGAAAAGGCAAGTTGCCAGCTTATACTTGCTTGTGCGGCAGTTACTGGGTTCGTGATTCCTCAGCATTTGTTGCCTGAGATGGGTGATCATGCTGAAATGCTGTATTCTGCTCTTCTTCCACGTTTTGATCAAGGTTACCTGGAAGACTGATGACCTGTGTGTATCCTCGACACCTGACAGTCTAGGAAGGAACAGGATGACAGAACAGGGCTTTGAAATTGATAAAGTGTTGTAAGGATGCAACTAGACAAACATTAGTTGGTGACATATAAGGAAAGAGAAGAGAGAGCAAGCCAGATGTAAAGGAGCTGTATGTTCTTGTTTGGTGTTGGCTGGCACATGGGTAGTTGGTATTTTCTCGGGGGCTTCTTGTCCAACATGCCCTCTGATAGCTTTTTCTTTTTTGTGACTGTTTAGCAAATAAGTTATAAAAAAGAATAGGACTAAAGACTTATTTTCTTTCCCATGCTCTGGCTGGTGAAACAGTCCACAGACTTATAAATGGTGACTATCCTTCCTGTCTACTCTACGGGATGATCTCACTGTGAGAAAGGATTACACCACCAGTATTTTTCTCTGCTATATCTAGCCTGTGTAGACACAGGGAGAATTCACATGTTCCATGTGAATTCCCTAATACCAGGAAAAAATATCCACTTGGTACTGCTGGACACTGACAGACTGCTTCATGCTGGTTGTATTGCACAAAATTGGTCTCAAGATCTGAGTGAAACATATCAGGGTAGAGGAATAGTCACCACTGACCTCTTTCTGACAGAAAGACTGTACAAAACAGCTCTGGGTGCATGTATTTCCTATCTTAATAATGTTCTCAAATGCAATGCTTAAGGTGCCTGGCAGGTTTGTAGAAAAAGTTACTGATCATGATGCAATTTAAAAGGAACAAATTTTGCCCAGCTAGCATGGAAGAGGTGCAGATAGAATGAACATAAATCCAAGTGCAGTTTTTAATACAAGTACACAATATTTTGTTTGTTTGTTTGTTTGTTTGTTTAATAAGTGCAGGGGTTTTATTTATTTTCTTTAGTAAACACAGTTTTTAATTCTAACCCCTCTTCTTCATAATTTAACTAGCTCTAAGATATAAGAATTTTAAGGGACCTTTTCACTGAGAAATAGACGATAACACTAAGGAGAGCAAGTGGCTTGCTGCAGTTGTTGTTATTTTGTGCTGCTCCGGAGCCTAAAGGTCAAATCAGGGAGCTGGAGCCTATGGTGCAGGTACAGTACATGCATGTGACAAAGGGGTGGTCCTGGCACTTGGGAACTTGCCCACTGGCTATCCTATAAGGCAGGAAACACAGGTGGAAGAACAAATGTTAAGGGAAAAAATGAGAAAATGTTGTATTTATTAGTTAATAGTGTGAAAATATGACAGCCCAGGGTGGGTTGTCATAGGTGTAACCCCAAAAATGACTCAGAGATCTCTAGATGTTATATGAATTTAATGAAAATTAGAAGATTAATTTTCTATGGTCATGTGAAGGACATTTCTTTTGTATAGGTAATATTACTTTATACTGACTAACATTTAGACCCACCAGTCACATCATTTACCTAACTTAGCCCTCCTACTTCGTACAAAGCAATGTGGTTTTCAGACTGTCTTTATTCAAGATGACTAACCAGATCCTGTGAATTTGACAACCAATGCAAACCATTTGCAATTAGTAAAAGCAGACAAAGACCATTTCTGTGAGGTGGAACTCCCCTTCACTCTAAGAGAGTAAGCACACCACAATTTAAGTAGAAAAGAATCTGAACACATCTTGTTCCCATCTGCATGACCTTGGGCAAGTCTTTATTTATTGTGTATTAACATGTAACACTTTTTGTCACTGTTTACCCTTTCAAATAATGAGTACAATGTGTTTTTGTTGTTCGTTACTGCTTGCGGTTGAACTTGCTTAACAGATTATATTAGATGCTTGCATGCAAGATACTACACAACTAGAAATCACTGCCACAGAAGTTTGTTCCTACATCTTTAATTTAAAAAGTTTGTTCTAAATATTTTAACCATGGTCAACCATGATCTGTAGTAAAATACATTTTGGACTCAGAAAACAATAAATAACATCCAAAGAAAAAAAATAATAGGGTAAACAGTAATTAGTGATGTGTCTTCTGATGCTATAGGAACACAGACAATATTGCAGATGGCTGATGGTGATTTCAGAGCACCAGAGTGAAATAGAATTGTTCTCTTTGATTCCAAGGAGGGTGCTAAATAGTTGATTTTTCCCTTGTTCAGCAATTCCACATACTCCAACTGGTTTGGGTGTGTCCAAGTTACCGTAACCATTCCATAAGGAGTTGGACGTGATGATCCTTATGGGTCTCTTCCAACTCGGGATATTCTATTATTCTGAAGGTATTTAGAATCACTGCAATCTAAAAACATGTCTTTCAAAATGTTTTAAGGGGGAGTTAAAAAAAAAAAAAACATTTAAAATCCATGTATTAGCAGAGTTTTGGAGGCACATATGAAGATATCCAAGGCATATCTGAAGGTATCTGTATACTCCTATTCAAGCCTATGATCTAAGTTAGGGACCAAATTTGCCTCTCATAATAAATGTGACTTGTTTAGGCTTCTTATCTACACAAAATGAAGGTTTGCTATATTCTAACAAAATTATTGACATTGTTGTTGCCTTTGTCATATTTGTCTTTCAGCTCAGAAAAATATGAAAGTCACTCTCAATCACTCTTTTCTTTGTTCATCCCTTCAGATGTTGGGTTTTATTTTCTTCCCAGGTTTTCTTATTTATGTTATTCCCAACAGATTTTGGGATTCCTTTCTTCCTCTGTCTTTATTTATTTATTCCCCCCAAAAATGGCGTTTAAGAAGCTGATCCTACCAAGACTGATAGAAGAACCTTATCTACATATACAATTAAAACCATTTCATAGTTTTTAGCTGTTAATACCAACACACCTTTTGCACCCCCTCGCATTTTCCATGCAGTGATTCTCTTTCCATGTGTGTCTTAAAATAGGTCATTAGTATTTACATCTACAATGGTTATTTTAGACATTACACAGTAGTACTGCCAGCTCTGCAAGTCACTGCATGGTTCCTTCTGAAATAACAGTTCATCAGCCACTCTGTCATTATCCTATAAAATAAGGGTCTCATTATGACCTATTTCACTATCTGCCTCTATTATTTTTCCCTTTCTTTCTACATGCCTTTATCTTTCAGCACAAATGTCCCTATCACTTCCAAGCTTTGTTAAAGTATTATCTCAGTCTGTGTCATTCCCATTGTGTCAGTCTCCATTCTTCCCTCCTGTATTCTTAGCTAGCTGCTCAGCCCACCACACCCACAGCTTACTTAGGATTGTCAGCAGAATTTGGACCTTGTCCTTTCCAGAGAAAGATGTTTGGATCCAGTTATGAAATGCTTTACCACCCTTGTACAGCCTGTACAGCTGAGAGAGCTAGCCTTCAATTTCTAATTTGCTTTATTCTCTATTCTGCTCACCAGCAGGTGTTGCTTGCGAAATCAATGGGAGCTCCACATACGGAGCAGCTGCAGGACCGAGCCTTTAATAAGTCTTTTCCATTTCTAATTTTTACAAGCCAGTTCAAGCAGCAATCTAAAAAAAAAAAAAAAGTTGCATATTGATAACAGAACTGATGCAAGTGAACATTACCAGCAAATGGAAGGGGCTAGAAAAAGAAAGAGAAAAAGCAATCTTATACAAGGCAAGTCAGTTTACCCTATCTTACTGGAATAGATAATTTTCTTCTCTATAACTCATCTTTAACTGATGTACCATTGACATTTAAAAGACTTCCAAATTATATTTGATATGTGATTTACAGCATGATTGCATCTGAATTGGTCCCAGAGATTTCCCCTGGCAGGATCACAAAATGTTCAGGGTTGACAATTGATTGGGCCCAACTCTACTCCCACTGTCTATTGATAGAAGGTCATTTCTAGCTGGAGGGGCATCATTTTTAAATTAGATTAGATTAAAAATAGACAGTTTCAGCATTCAGTACCTTTTAGAAGTTTCATAGCAGATTATATATTAGCTTATAATGGTGTAAATCAGCAGTAAGTTCACTGCAGTACCAGGAAAACTGGAAACAGATAATACTGCTCTTTTCCTTCGCAATAAATTGTCTGTACATATTGGAGAAGGGCTATTTCCAAACTGCAGAGATGCATTCAGGTGTGACTGCATGCCTCACCTGAGGGATTCCTTTGCCTCAAGTGTGATTTTTCAAGTGAAGCTATTCTCCACTTTGCCAAATTCTTCAAATAGCGCATAGCATAATGTATTTATGGAGAGTCTATCTCTTGGGCAAGCTGAAGCGGTGGAAATTGCCTGGAGAAAATTGAAACCCTGATAATTGATTTTGTTTGCTCTTAAGGTTTCAAAAGACTTGAATCTTTCCAAGAATAAATCAAAAACTGTTTAAAGGCAAACCATGGGGAATTCCTCCAGATTCTTTTCCTTGCTAAAATTCAGAAATTATATTCTTTCTGATGTAGATTAAGAATTAAATTATTTGCTTAAAATAGTTATGTCTATTGCCTATTGGGATTTTCTGTGTCAGCTAATTTGCCTGTGTTATTAACTGTAATTTGTGGCCAGGATCTTTGAGGTGTAAAGAGAAAACCTGGCAAATCTTAGGTATATGACAAACCCTTCAGGACATAAAATCTTATTAGAAGGCAAATCATAACCTCTCAACCCTTTTGAGATTGATTTGGAGCTAGGAAAGCTGTAGGAAATGGATGCAGTATGGAGTACCTGCTTTGTGTATGCAAATAAAGGAAAATAAGGAAATAGATGCCGTATGGAGTACCTGCTTTGTGTATGCAAATAAAGGAAAATATGTTTTTTTGTTGTTGTTGGTTTTTTTTGGTTGGTTGGTTGGTTGGTTAGTTTTGGTGTCTTTTTTTTTTTTTTTTTGACACAGGACTAATCAGGAGAGAAATGGTTCTCAAGAGGTCACCATGCAAAATGTCTGATTAGTCCAGATGTTTACAACATTTCTACAGAAATAAATTAAGCCCAGTGGATATCAGTCTTGACAGATTTGGCATTGGGACCTCATAGGACTCTTCTCACAACACTCCCTTCCCACAGCAGGGGAACACTGCCAGATTCAGCAAGCTTCTGACTTTTAGACCACTGTGTACATATGACTATGCTTTTTGTACATATCCCTATGCTCTCTCGAGACCTTTATGAGAGATATTTCTGAACTACTTTATGTTACACTTTTATTATATATCTTACATACATGCTTGTTACTATATATTATGGTTTATTATCCTGGTATAAGTGTATTATGACAGTATATAATAGCATAAGTATATTATAGTACGTGTTTAAACAGAATGGATCAATTTTATTTCCAATATAATTAGGTGAAGTGGTAGTGTTACAGGGAATGACTCTGCCCAGGCACAATATAATTTGAAAGACTTGCATCTTCCCAAAAATAAGTAAAAAATTGTTCAGCAGGAAAGCAGTGAAGAACTCCTCCACATTGTTAGCGGGGTTTCCTTGCTAAAATCCAGAAATGATACTCTCCCTGATACAGATTTGGCACTGAAGTGCCAGCCCATGGCAGTCCTCTGCAGTCTGCATCCCCCCATATGACTTGATAAGGAACAGTTGTCTCCAGATTTTCCTGTGCTGCTAGCAAGCAGCTATAATTTGCAAAGGGGTGCAAATGCTCTCTTCTGGCCAGTGCAGAAGGCAGGAGACCCTATCCAGCCTCTTCACTGTCTAGAAAGAGACAGGCCTGCAGGCCAAATCAGTCCATATGGCTTCTAGGGGATATTAGGGCTTAAGTGGTAGATACACTTTCGTTTAGGAGGAAAAAGAAAAACCCTCAAAGGTTTTTAAGTGACTTTAACCAACGCAGTATTGCTTGCAGACAGAGTCTGCATTTTTATAAAGCCCTTGAACATTTGAGAGGGAAACTCTAAATTTGAACTTAGGTCTTGAAGCTGAAGCTTCCCATGGCACACCAAATGAATAACTCCCCCCCCCCCTCCCCCCCCCAAGTAGGCATTTCAGTGCCAGTGTCTTTAGCGTTGGTGGGAATGGGGAGCATCAGCAGGTGAGAGCTGAATGTTGCAGGTGAGGAAAACAGCCTGCGGAAAGAAAGGAAAAAAGTATATATACACACATATATATATATTTATGTATATATATATTTATGTATATATATATTTACATATATATATGTATATATATATGGAAAGAAAATCAAAAATTTTCAACAGCAGTGACTTAATGGTGAACTTGGTAAGGCCAAATTCACTGAATGTCATATCAAGCAAATGAGAAATGTAGGTAAAAATTGCTTATTAGATTTTTTTTTTCCCCCTGGGAAGCCTGTTTCTTCAGTAGCTTTATGCTGCTGATGATTATGTTTAATCCAGACACAGGCTACAAGGCAAGCAGTTTCTATGTATCATTACCAATGACATCAGTAAAAATGCCACAGTGCTGGTTATGGATGTGTAATCCATCTCGCAGAACACAATTGAAGAAAAAATTCAGCCTCACTACAGGAAATTACCAAGAAATGGTCTATCTTTAAAATGAGGAAGGTATATTTTTCTTCTTTCACATGGATTAGAGAAAGCTTTTCTTTCTCTTACCCTAAACAGGGACATGAAAAGCCCTAGGCATTCCAAAAGCAGAAACCTCAAAAGCAGTGCAGGTTTTACAGAGAGTGTTTGCAGCATGCTCTCTCCTCAGCTTTAGTCTCAGCTCATCAGATGTAACCATCCCAGCGTGCACATTCAGGATGCCTTCATTCTCAGCATGTACATTGACTGCATGACAGTTTCAACACGCTCTCTAAATTTCTCAGTGCCTGAGTTCCCCTTTTCATTCTTAAGGTGGTTGTTTCAATTCACAGGCCAAAATCCAGCATATCCCTTATAATCTTCAGGACCTGCACATACACGCTAGCCAAGTACTCAGGAACAAGGATTTTGTTTGCCCTGTTCCATTTCCTGACTACCAGAAGCTGTTTTCCTTATTGGATAATTAGGAACAATTCACAACACATAGCTTTGGATTTCTTGTGGTTAATTTTTATAATGATGTTCTCAACTAATTTCCTATTATCAGTACTTTCTAATGGCTCAGATACATGACGAAGTTATCACTGCTTACTGAATACTTGCATGTCATCTGAGCTGTGAAAACGGTCTGTGTGCATGCCGTTAGTCTGTTGCAAACACGAGCTAACACATAATAGCCTTAACCACAGTGAAAGAGGGTGAAGCTGAACATGTCTTGCCTTATGTTTGCCAAGGAGTGAGAATATGCTTGAGTGACTTTCTGCAGCTCGGCTGTTGCTTAGCTCTTTGGTAGATCAGTTGTGCATTTTGATCCCGGAAACCCTGGAGCTGATTTTATTTCAAAAGAAAAAATGAACAAGGGCCTGGAACAGGAGAATTCTCCAGTCAAGACAGAAGCAAAACAAGGAGCCTGTACACTCTTATCTTCACTTGTATTCTGTTCACTCACTCTGCCGTATCACAAACCACAGAGTTTTATCGTCTCTCAAAACATGTCCAGCCAGTTTCCAAACTCCTCCAAAAGATTCCCAGCAGAAGTCCCTGACCTTGCAAGCTCCTTTTGATTTTCCTTAAATCTGTGACTTCCTTAAAAGCACTACTGAGCCACCACTAGTGTCTGAAGAAGGTTTGAAGAACTGCTTTTTCACTAAGCCACAATACCCACACATCCAAAGATAATATGAGCTGCCTTTTCCAAGCAGATAACTATTTCCACAAATATAACCACACCTTTAGTCCTCTGTAGTGAAAGACTGGGATGTTCCTAATGTACTGAACATTTCTGAGCCAGTACTTCTTGATACTGAGCTGCCCAGTGCAGTTTTCTCTTATATCCCTTATAAATCAGATATGGTTATGGAACATTTCTGGATCCTTTAGTGCCACACAACAATGGGTCAGTTTAAGGAATTACTCCAAATCATTGTAGTATACACATATTTTTACTCCTATTGTTGTTCTGAGCTTTATTATTTTCCACCGGAACCAAAGTCACATTTCTTTTCTCATAGCACTGCCTGCCACTTCCAGCACCAGCCTATCACTTCCCAGTTGTTTGCGTTTTTGTGCATTAAACTGACCTACATCTCTCCCTGGGGAGTGCGCAGCAGATGGTCCCTAGGCCATCTGGCATCTCAAGATGCTGCCTGAGCAGCTTTGGGTCACAGAATTGGGAGTTGCTGGTCACTGGACAAACAGCATGCGGCTGAACTCCCTGGGGAGTGCTCTGCTGTTTATACAAACAACTTCAGGCCAACGTGAGCCGGCACGGTAACATGCACAAAGTAGGCCAGACAGGTTACCTTGGCAGCAATGAAAACATTTATTTGAGAACTGCTGGATTCAGAGGGATAACTACACCAGCTATCTCCACCAGTGTTGCTGCCCCGATGGCAGAAATGGGTAAACTATGGTGGCCAGGGTTGGATTACTTGCCCATGAGGAGAGGCTGGGAAAAGTGGGATGTTCAGCCTGGAAAAGAGAGCTCTGGGGACTCCTAACTGCAGCCCTACAGTACCTATCAGGAGATTATCAAGAAGATAGAAATGGACTCTTCATAAGGGTGTAAGGTGGGAGAACTAGAAGCTGAGCCATGTGAAGTTCAGACTAGATTTAAGGAGAAACTTTTTCACCGTGAGGACAGTCAAGTAGGAGAAAAGGTTGCCCAGAGAGCTCGTGAAGTCTCCATCCTTGGAGATTTTAAAGACAGATATAAGGCCCTGAGAGACCTGGTCTGAACTCACAGCTAAACTTGCTTTGAGCAAGTGGTTGGCTGAGACACCTCCAGTGGTCCCTTCCAGCCTGTGAGCCTATGATTAAGAATCAGTCAGGTTTATAATAGATCCAGTCCAAATCCCAGGTTGCAAAGAGCAGTCACAGGTGTGAGCTCACATAGTGAAAAGCCAGCCCAGTCTTTTTGGTGTAGACAGAAGAATTACACAGAGTTTGACAAGTCTACAGTGAATACAGACAAATTTCAGGGAGCACAACACATCAAATCTTTGAAGGACTAAGACTTAGCTTTCAAGGATAGCAGCTGTATATGAATCCTTCCTGTATTATCTCTTTCTAAGGGCTTGAGTCTCTGATCTCTCATGCTATCTCTGTCAGAGAAGGGAGTAGCCAACATAGCTGGGTTACGCTGCCAACAAGCAGGCAGCCTCCCTGCTCGCCTATCAGAGCCAGTCCCCTGCAGAGTGTGCATTCAGTCTCTGCAGCGGTTGCTCCTGCTGTGTCATTCTGTCCTTCCCTCCTCGCTTGGTCTTCCTGTCCCTCTTCTCTTGGTGGTAGGATCATAGGACCAGTGTCCTGTTGCTGTCGTGCCCTTGTCTGAGCTTTCTGCCTGACTTTTTTCTCCGTTCAGCTCTTCTCTTTGCTCTGGTAAGTCTGACAAACAGCTTCCTTGTTGTCACTGCTTGGTGGCATGAAGCAAGGACTTTAATCTAACTACTTCCCTTAGAGATGGTCAGCCCACATTTTCTTGGAATAGCTTTAAAAACCTGGGCACTGTGTGGCATGTGAGGAAAACAGGGGAGTAGGTGAGGCTGTTTCTGAAATTAAGAAATGCTTTTCTAATGAGTGATAAAAATAACAATAATAATAATAAATTAAAAAAATCAACTTTGGTAGAGCTTGCTTTTGAGTGAGAATAGGGGCTGGTCTGATACAACACTAAGTGATCAAGACTCGGAAGCCACATGAGATGTGAGGCAGGTGGCATCAGAAAATCTCCGGATCTGGGCTCTATCCATGCCTGCAAGAAAATGTGCCACCACACTCCCAAAGTTTTGTGTGGTTTTGTACTAGAAAATTGTACATAAATCATAAAGCTATCCAAGTGTAGCATGTCATTGATAAAGCTGATTTTGTCACAGCTTTCAGAAGTAATATATATGACAGCGTCTAGGTTATAACAAAGCACTTCTATATTTCTGGAGGGTAATTGGAGCTACACCAGTGAAGGCCATTCCAGGGTTTAATATTTGCTACTTTGAGGTGTTACTGTAGCTCAGCCTGGTGTTATACCGAGGTAAAGCTTTGGGCTTTATCAGCATATGCTGTCTGGTGTAATTATATGGAACACTTTGTTTTAGGGAATTTATGTGTGAGAGTATGTGAATTTTGAGCATAAAGTGCTAAATACCATTGCCCATTTTAGAAGTGCTTAAAATAACTTCTGGCTGCAGAGCAGGTGCCATGTGTCTTTCTGCTGGATACATGGGGAGGCAAGAGCTAAATATAGGCAATGTAGTAAACCCTCTAGAAGTTCGGGCTGCAAGAAGGGAAGGATAAAAAATTCCCATGAGAAGGAAAGAGAAACACTCTGTTTAAAAGCAATAAAAAAAATAATAAATTGCAACACCATGCAAGCCGAAGCTCAGGACATGTATTTTGTGCTCCGCTTGTGCTGGGATGGTGCCTCCCAACACAGTGACAGCATCCATGCCAGCAGGGCAAGGCGGACTGGCACAGAGTGCTGCATGGGAGCTGTTTGTCCAGCAGCAGGGGTTGTTTGTCCAGCAGCAGCAGCAGCATGGCTACTGTGTCTCTGCAAAGTCATGCGTGGGCTCTTGCTGACTGGCCTTTTGCCTTGGAAGCACAGACTGATGTTGAAGCATGGACAGATATCAAATCACAGTGAACACAGATTGTGCCATAAACATGAAATGCTAATGGTCAGATCCAAAGAAACTCAACATGACACCAGACTGAATATACACAATATTATCTGTTGCTTCTGGCTGTGTTGCAGGCTTACCCCATTTGTGTGTCTTTGTGGCCAACCTGCTGACTGCTGCTGTGCTGGGCACCAGTCTCAGTACAGGCCAGGAGTCCCCCTACAGAAAGGCATCAGCCTGGAATTGGCATCTCTCACCTCCCACCCAAGACTGGGGCAGCATCCTGAGGAGGTCCACTGTTGTCCTGAGTTATGCCAAGCATTTAACAGAGGAAGGAGGAGAGGCTCTGCCATGGTCAGCACCGGATCTCAGGGTGCTTCCCAGTGGTGGAGAGGAGGACCATCTCTGGAGCTAGGCCCTGAGTTTTGTCATGGTCGGGGCAACCAAGGGCTGAGGTGCAGTTAATTGCAATGCCCACACTTCCTCCCAGCAATGACTTGCAGTTTGCACCCCCAGAGACTCCAGCTTGGCTTTCTCTAACTTTGCTAGTGAGAGGGACAGGCTTAGGGTTTTAAACTTAGGCCGAGAATCAAGGTGAAACACGCACCTAGGATCTGAGCTTGAAATTCAGTCTGGCTATCTCAAGCCAACAGGGAGCTAAAAACTCCAAGGCTGATGTAGGGAAAACACATTGTATGGTTGTATTAACTGTACTTTCCCATTAAAATGAGTATCTGTAAGGAAGAAACTACAGGTGTCTGGTATCAAAATTAGGGCTTAGAAAGATACTGATCTCAGGGTCATGGAATGGGTCCAGGATTTGGGAACACAGGAGGAAAAGAGTAAAAGACCCAACACTCAGACTCAATCAGATGACTGGTCAGTCCTCCCCCTCACCATAAAATAGCTTAAGGCCCAGTCAGAAATTCAGGTGTGTGGAGACAACAGTGGTGGTAGTAGGAGTCACAAAAGTCAAGAGGAGGGTCATTTAAATCGGGCCGTGTTTCCCTTCGATCAGTCTGTTTGAAGCCGAGGAGCCAAGGAATTTCTCTGCTGGTTCAGTCACCTAATTTTTAGGCATTACTGTGTCTGAGACAGCATTTAATGTAAACACTTGTGCTGAGAATGACACCATAAGTTTTCAGTGGTCTGATAAGAAAGGATTACTGATGTATATCAAGGTTAAGCAGGCTGGAGCAAGAGGAGGACTGGGGCCAACTGCAGTAAAATTTCCCCGCACCAAAGGCTGTTCTCAACAGATGAAAGCTGCCCTGTGTTCCTAAATATAAACTCTGACACTATGGAAGCCATTACACAAAACAAGGTGCAGAAGTCTTAACAGACATTGTGTCTGTGCTGAAAGTAGTTATCAGATCTCTGATCTACCCAAAAGGAGAATGGACAAAAACATAAAAATATTTACTTGTCTGTGTAAACATGATCCCCAGTATGATCCAGCAGGTGGGAACCCTTGAGTTAAAGGTTCGTCATTGTGGTTCGTCATATTTCTGTGGTTTCTGTCTGCTTAACATTCCAAGCTGGTGGCCTAAACCTCAGCAACTGTAAATTGCCGTGGCTTCAGAGACTGATTATAATGAATCCCCTTCTAGTCAGGAATGATATAGATTATATTAGGAAAGATTTCCTGTGAGACCAACCTTTAAATAACTTGCGTCCTTGGTTCTAAACATCCAGTTTCTCTTCAACTCATCCACGTTTCATTTATTACTGAGAAACACCGTTTATAACTTGATCACTGTTGTTGATTTAGAGCTTACTGTGTTTGTAGGCAAACTTAGTGGTTCTCTTGGGAGGAAAACTTAAGCCAGACGGCAGTGCTTCATGAGTTAGGACTTGAAGGGGCTTGGAGCCAGCACGATGACATGGTTGATGGGAGCTGGGACTTCACCCGCAAGGAGCCTGAATGTGGGGTGGCAGGTCAGGGTCAGGATTGGGTCTGTGGGGTGGTCTGGGACAGATGCAGCCTGCAAATCCACCGGCACATCCCCAGTGACAAGGCATGTCCATGGGCCAGCTGGGAAGCTCTGGTGCTGGGTCCAGGTCAGGGCTGGAGCCAGTGGAGGTTCAAAATGGGCATGGATGTCACTGGGACCTGACTGTGATGGAGGGGGGCAATGGTATGGCCACAGCTGAAAAGCAGCTCCCGAGGGAAAGTAAGGGCAGGTCCTGTCTTTTGGCTTTCTTCACAAGAGCTCCTAGTGGAGAAGAGCTGACCTGGGACACAACCAACCTCCTTCACTTCACCAAGAAGACCCCAGGGATGCACAGGGCCCTGACCACAGGAACATCGACCTGTGCCTTCTTACAAAGAGAGGAAGATAGGAAGAAGAGAAATTCATATTAGGTAATGAAGGATTTAGTGGTCCAATTCTCCTTCTGTGCTGAACGTGTTACAAAACTACTTGGTTTAAATTGGGAATATACTTCATGAAACTTTTTTCTGTCTAAGAAAGAGCTGATGATCCTAGTTTTTCTAGCTGCTTGATTGCCAATTGCCAATTAGCTCAAATTAATGAAAACAGATTGCAAATATTAGTGTAAACATGTCAGAAACAAACACATATTTTGTGGAACTTCTAGCTTAGCATTTACAATAATGTTACTGAACTGGAATTAATTGACAGTCAATTAACTCCAGTTAAAACAAGATCACAAACTCTAGTCTAACATTCTTGCTAACTGGAATTACTTACCTAAATTTCACATGTGGGGTCTATTCTTTCAGTGTAAATTAAAGTCAATAGGATATCAACTCAGACTGATATGATTTTATAATCACTTTGTGGTAGTATAACAACCATGACAAAAGTAGGAAGGAAGGTATCAGATGCGTCAGACTGACAGGATCCATGAGAACAGGGCCATCTGCCTTCCCAAGCCATTGCTGCTGGTGTGTTTTACCTGTAGGAGGACTGCCAGTTCATGGTTCTTTATATACTGGCTTTCAGGCACATCCAGGGCCCCCCACAAAGCTTCAAATATACACACATCAAAGCTTTCAAATATAGTCCCACAATTAATTGCTCTAGAGATGATGAAACATAATATTTGGATATCATATCCATAAGCCTGACCAAATGGCTCACCAAATGAATCTTGAAAAATATTGCCTTAGTAATGGTCATCACTGCAGTACCAAGCATCACTTTGACTGAGGAGACTTTAATAACAAACACCATGTCATATATTACAATAAATTACAACTCTCTTATCATATACAGCCTTTGGCCAAATTTGTTTATCATTCTGAAAACTGCAGAAATTCAGACACCGTAGAAAAAATACATTACAGCCAACTGAAGAGGGAACGAAATGCTTCTCAGTTCCATATTTTGTAAACAACTTGTCTTTTCAAAAACAAGAAAGTAAGCACCCTAGACACTGGAACAGAACAAACAAAGCAATCTTCCTCTCCTTAGTCCCTACCAGGGACTGACACTACCTGACTTCTACTACCCACCTGACTGACACTATTGTGTATCATATCATTACAAGGAGGAACAAAATCAGGCTGAAAAAGAGAGAGGAAAGGGCTCATGGCAGTAGGTATCCCAATCTTTAGTTGAGCAGAAGTGAGGACTCAAAGTGCTCAAAGGGATGGGAAAACGTAAAGTTCCCATTGCAAATTTGGAGCTTATTATGTGAAATTAACACCAGAAACCACCGTAGATTATCAACCCATGTTACACCTGGTTGTTTTTACAATCCTGTTATGTAGTTTGTATTTTGTACCTTATCAGACAAGCTGTCAGCAGCACACCACAAGTACAAGAGAAAGGTGGTTTATAGTTGCTTATCTTATTATGAACTGTTCATTGCTGTTACTTTGGCAGTGCCAGGCCAGGCCACTCATAGATCAAGCACCATGCTGGGCCCTCCAAGAGTACAGCACAATTTTCAGTTCTCTAGTTTCATTTAAACTCATCCTTTTTTCCTGATTATTGACTTAAGATGTGCTGATGGGTGAGAAACAGTAAATGAAACTGATGCAAATATGAAGTGAAGCTGCCCATGTGGGTAGGCAGCCTAGCAGGTAAAAAAAAAAATAATAATAATAAAAATATAGGAAAAAAAAGTGGCAAACAGTATGTTCAGGGAGGGAAGTAGTATGAATGGCTCTGGTGCCATTTTGTGCTTTATCACTGGCAACAAGAACAAGAGGTTTTGATTTTTCAGTATTAGCTTTGGGCAGACTTCTCTTCTTGGCAGGTGTAAAATTTGCGTTTGTCCCCGTAGGTAAATCGCCTTGATGGTTCATTTCAGTGTGATGTATTCTTCGAGCCAGAGCCAGAGGATAATCTGCTTCCCCAATTTCCCCACCAAATCACTCATGTCCTGGCTGAGCATTGTGATCAGCAAGAAGACTAATTCCTCTGCTTTTAAATTAACTCTGCATTTGCTTTTCATTAGGTATTGCACCAAGCATGGAGAATGACCAGTCCACCGAGCAGCAGCCACAGGCTCCCACCTCGCCCAGACTGGATGTCCAGGGGCAAAGCAAGGAGAAACCTGTCCCCAGCTCGCAGCCCCAGGCCCCCATGGACCAGCCAAGCACCTGTCCCGAGGTGGCCGTGTGTGATATCTCAGAGGAGCTGAGCCGGCAGCTGGAGGATATCATTAATACCTATGGATCTGCAGCAAGTCTGATACAGAAGGAAAGCACTGCAGCAGGAACTGACAAGCCTGAGAAGGGAGAATCGGGCAGCCTGGAGGATGCAGAGTATGAGGATGCAAATGAGGAAAGCGAGAAAGACAAGCCAGCTCCTGGAGATGCTTCAAGAGCAAAGGAGCCCAGTACCAGCAAGGAGCAAAAACTGGAGAAGAAAATCCTGAAAGGCCTAGGCAAGTGCTCATATGCTTACACAGCCCTTCTGCAAACAGAAATAAAACCACCCTGGTCCTTGTTCTTTCCCTTGTTAAGCCTCTACTGTGGCTGATAGGGACTTCTAGCTACCACTGAAAATGACAGTAATTGTTATAACTTCTTTTCTAGTTGATAATGTTCAGCAATTACCCCCCAAAAAATACAGTAGGCTGTATCAGACATTAGTCCTACAAAGAGGAAAGCTTAGGATCTTATCACATGACTCCTGGGCCAGCCAAACTAGTAGTCAAAGCTGTGAGTCTGATGACACACGGCAGAAAACTGCTTCTTAAAGAAAGATAAATCTGATCTCGTTTATGCCCTTGTGCATTTATTTCTTCCCCTGCTTCCTCAGATATGACTTCTCACTGCTCATAACTCTGCTAATAGTGCTACTACATGGAGTGGTCAAGAGGGAATCTGCAGAACAAATTCACTTTCACACTCAGGTTATTTTTCTTCCATCAGACTTCTCACAGACTGATATTGGCATTAAGCCAACGTGCTTGTTCTCCCTAAGCAGTCATTGAGCCCCTTGGCCACTGCAGGATCCTCTTAGCTGAGATAGAAAGTCTCTATAAGTGTTTGTAAAATCTGTCCTTTCTGCAGGACAGCCACTAGAGAGCAATGTAGCTACATCCCAATCTGGCAAATGTGTAATTTATTTACCTTCCTACACTTAACTTCTGCAGATCTTCATACTTGTCTTATGCTTGAAAACTCAAACCCAACAGTAGATTAAGCCTACAGAAAATTGACTGCTGGATGTGCTTACAGAAAAGGGACTAAACGCAGGACAGGGCTTTTTTTTTTTCTTTTTTTTTTTCTTTTTTTTTTTCTTTTTTTTTCCAAGTTCCTTGAATGTCCAGGAGAAATAAAGTTCCTGTTTCTATGACCTTGGCTTTGGTGCAGTTAGTGATACCTCTCCAAGATGAGTGGAAACACTATCAAAGCACAGTTCTCCAGCTCCACTTGCAACAGTTTTCACTCCAGGATTGTTTTTAGCTTACATGAATTTATTCATACCAGAGCTGTAGAGAGAACTTAGTCTGAAATTGTGGGTTTTCTCCACAGGCAGTACCTCTGAACTGCATCAGACCTGAAGTAGAACAGGTCCAGCCTAAGACAGAAAGTGATCTGTCCTCACAGCCTTTCAGGAAAGAGGTGCATTTGGAAAAGCATGGGCAAGCCCTTTGCACCACAGCCATCCTCATCTCCAAGGGATGCCAGGGACATTTTGTATTCTAAGAACAAGTGGTGTTCAAACTCCAGCTCACACTCGGGGCTGAAATGAATACCAGGAGGTATCAACATTGAAGCAATACCTAAGTGGCTACACAGTGATTTAGCTATGTATGCCAATATAGTTATTAGACTGTGAATGCATTGTCTCTGGTGTCCATATCCTCTACACCAAGTGAGGGAACTAATTTACACCACACTCATATAGCCCAGACCTGGCCAGCAATACCCACTGCTATCTGTGTGTTTCCATGTGCACCGTAGTCTCTGTACCTAACTTAATCTTCCTTGTATCTTCCATGGGTTGAGCAGCACAGGAGAACACCAGCTTTTATCTGTTTGTTCCTGCAAAGAGATCTTCTTTGGGGCCAGGCCCTTTGCATCCTATTCCAGTCAAGTGTACCGTATATGTGATCCAGTCATGTTACTAAAATATGAAATGAAAAACAGATTACACAGGAAAAAGTCATTTTATTTGCCAATGATTTTGCTAGAAGACAGCACATTACTGAGGTCTGAAATTGGAAGAAAATTCCAGCATGCTTTTTTGTACAGGGGAACAAACAAGAAATTCACAGCAAAAACAGTTCCTTTCCTTCTAAAACACCCTGAGTTTTTACGGCTTCATGTACTAAAAATAATAATAATAAAAAAAAATCATGACAGCACATCAGGTACAAACTACATCTACCATCAAATATCCTCTTCTTCTTTTTAAGGGAAGGAAGCTACCCTGCTGATGCAAAGCTTGAACAAGCTGAGTACCCCAGAGGAGAAGCTGGACCTGTTATTTAAGAAGTATGCTGAGCTGGTTAGTACAGCACTGGTTCTCTCATAACTGTCTATACAGGAAGGTATAAACACACATGCCACATAGCATGGTCAAACCTCACATCATAGTAGAATCTGTCCTATTAATTTTATCCAAAAATAATTGTCATGGTTAAATAACCAATTATGAGTGAGAAGGAGGGGGGAAAAAATAAAAAAAATGAAAAAAATAAAAGTAAGGAAAACAAGCTGGACTTTGGGTTAAATTTGGAAGGGGCTAAAAAGTTGATGAGGCAGAATATTTGTACTTAAAGGGAAATTTGTGTAAACAGTTCTGGTAGAATGAAGATTAACTGAAGGCATAGGTTCATCACTCAACTGAGAGATTATAGCCGTAACAAAAAAAACACCTCTTTGTTAAATCTGTTTATTCATCATTATTCTTAATATAGTTTTCATAAGTTGACATATTTATTTTAATACTGTATATATAATTCAATTTTTCAGGGAGAAGATGATTTTATTCTAATCCTCTACACATCTCTCCCTTATTCAAGGCCTGTATGGTTCTTCTGTTGTAGAAACTGTTTTCGTTAAGAGACTATCCATGATTATTTTAGACTAAATATTCATTTTATGCATCCCTAGAGTATTCACTGGAATTCATATAATACCAGATCTTTATGTAACAGGTATTGGAATAGGCCAATGAATTTTGAAACCCTAGATATTTTAACACAGAAAAAAAAAAAAAAAAAAAAAAAAAAAAGGCAAGCCTTTTCTCTATTACCATCTTTTGAAAATAATACAATCTTCCTTTTCCTTGTACATACATCGTACTTCACAGCAAAACTGCCTTTCTTCTGCAGGCAGTAGGGATGCAATAGGCTCAAGTCTTACAGCACAGCCTCCAAGCTAGCACTCAGGCACTGCTAACATGTCCAGATAGCTAAAAAAGACAGGATAGATTCATTTGCAAGGTTAAGAAAAATAGAGATACGAAGCTGTTTCACAGCACCAGACCAACCCACATGCTGCAGATGAGCACAAGCCCTGCTTTCAGGCTCTGGTTTGCCAGCCCACAGCAGCTCAGAGCGGCTGGCGCTCTCGTCGTCCCCTTCTGCAAGGAGCCTTGCATATCTCTGCATGCAGGTGTTGTTTTACATTACATATCAGTGATTTGATCAACGAAAAAACAGTATGAGATTTAGTATAAAATGTTAGAGAGTAGAAAATAGAGAACTGAAGCTAATCATCAGAGAAACCAAAACAGTGAAATGAACAGTCAAATTCTCTGCCACCATAATGTTGCCCCTGTAATGATGCCAGCTACTTGACTCCCCTTCTCTGTTTTTTTTCCACACTGGAGATGGGTTATTTTCAGATGAAGGATTTTCTTCTCAGTAGTTAAAGGTCTCTATGATCACAAGCAGTGGAAATCTTACAAATGAAACGGCTGCAACATTTTACAGTTTGTTGAGCACTGAAAAATATGCGAAGTAGGCCATTGACTTTGTAATCAGTTTTATGCATGGATGTGTTCAAGTCTTATCATAATATAAAGTTCAACTTTCTTTTTTTTTTTTCATCTAAAATTCTCTGACTTCAGAAATTGGGCTCTGGCAGTTCATAGTTTAGCCCTTGCCTAAAGGGACTTCATGCTAACAGGTTAACTGAAATAGGACTTTGTCTGTGATGTACTCTCCACTGCATTCAAACATTGATGGAACACTATAAAAGAGGACCCATATTGCCAATAATCCATGCAGGAGGAAACTGCTAAAACAAAAATACTGTGTATTCAGTTTTGACATTCTGTGCAATATCACTAAAATGAATCGTTTAATTTATATAATTAAAAGCTTGTTGGAAAACAAAACAAAACAAAACAAAAACTTCCACTGCTTGTTCAGCACAGCTAAGAAACATAGTGTGGTTAACAGGTTGTTAGCAGTCAGCACTAGTAGCTGCCACTCTGTCCTCTTTCCCAATCCCATCACACACTGAAGGTCACTTTTTGCTTTTGCTGAGTCCTTTTCCAGATGGATCAGCTCCCTGGTTCAGTGAACCATGTGGTGTCAGAAGCACTTGTTGCAGCACAGCTCCGGGGATGGTGCAGTGCTATGTCAGGATGAATTGGGTGCTGGCAATGGCTTCAGCTGCATTAGGTGGTGCTGCTGGTGGCTCTGGATGAAGATGCTGCTCATGCCTGGGGACCCAATGTAGTACCAGCATGTCCCTACAGTCACCCAGCTATTTATATTATTTATGTTATTTATGTTATTTATGTTATTTAACTGTTAGTACATGCCTTGGCACAGTGTATAGCAATGAGTACAAGAGAAAATGGATGGCATCAGGGAATAGCTTGGGCTGCATCCCTGCTGGACTGAATAAAGCCATGCCCCCAGGGACAGGGAGGAAAGCAGTTTAGTTACTTGGGCACAAGATGCACCACACTACTCACTACCAGAGAACATTTTATCTGCTGATACTGTTGTAGTCAAAGTGGTTCGGGTTGGTAGAGCAGACTGTGCTTTATTTTAGCTTTTGCCTACAGTTGTTACAGAATTCATAGAATCATAGAATGGCTTGGGTTGGAAGGGACCTCAGATCACCCAGTTCCCACCCCCCTGCCATTGACAGGGATGCCACCGACTAGATCGGGTTGGCCAAGGCTCCATCCAGCCTGGCCTTGAACACCCCCAGGCATGGGGCATCCACAACCTCTCTGGGCAACTTGTGCCAGTGTCTAAAGAACCAACACCCGAGCCACCTCCACCACCACCACAGCACACCCCCTTCTCAAGCACTGGCCCCACATGCTGCAAGAGCTCACTCAGCACCACTTCTGGAGCAGATTCCTCACTCTCCCCTATCTTCAGAAGCCCTGAGTGTCTCTCAAGTTCTGTATACAGCAACTATACACTAATACATAGACATAAGTATTGTCAGTCTGCAGCAGGATCAAGATAAAACTTTTTTTCCCCATAAATTGAGAGTTTATCTAACTAGGTCAGCCTTCAAAAATCAGAATTCCTTCTATTTGAAGTTAATTTTAGCTAATATTTCATCAATTATTTTTTTTAAAATCATCCCTGGTGCTCTTGTGTCACTCCTATTTACTAGTGAGTATCCTTCTTCAGTGCAAAAGTAATGTCATATCCTAGATATTTCTGAGAACTTTCAAACATAATTTTCTACAGCAAGCCATTTTTATGGGGAAAAAAAAAAAAACAGGCAAAAAATGCTAGGAAGACTTTTCCTATCATGATTAAGATCAGTTTCATTCTAAGCCCCCTACCTCAAGCACAGCTTGAGTGAATCATCGAAAATTTGGACAAAGCATTAACTGCTAAGCACAGACTGCACATGCAAAATGTGAAGCAAAAAGAACATTTTGTGTGTGTTTTTAAAAGGAAAGGGGAAGGGGCCAAAATCAAGCTTATAAAAGAAAACAAATCTCAGCCTTAATTACAGAGAGTTTTTTTTTTTTTTTTCCCTACAATACTAGAAAAATTACTTCAGCTAGTGCAGCTTGATTAGATGTAGAGGCCCCTATTCTAATCTTCTGGGGTAAAAATATACAAAACACATGCTGAAAGTTGAGCGTAAACTGTAAATATACTTCAAGATGGTGATTGCATTGGTTTGTGGTATGACTAGCTGTGATTTGATTGATAATACACAGAGCTCTGTACTGTAAGCATAAATTACAGAACATCTGCAGAGAACAGATCCTTGGGCAGAGAAAGTGCAACATATTATTTCTGTCGTCTGCCTTGTTTGAGCTGCACATTGCTCCTCTGCACTCACAAACTTTCCCAGTCGTGCTGGGGTTAATAATTAATACCAGTGATACCATATTATTACATAATATATCCTAATAACAGCCATTATTATTAAAGTTTGCATATTGCAACTTGTGAATAACTGGAAAACATCTGGACTTTAGAAATGTCTCACGATGCATTCATGCCTGTAATACAGCGAGGAGGGCTGCTGTGGGTTGGAATGGAAGAAGAAATCTTTAAAAGCTTCAGAAGTGAAACAATTCTTTGACATTTTTGTTATGGTGTTAATTTGTAGTGCAGCAAATTTCTCCAAACAGCCAATAATAGGCATGTGTCAGAAGAAATGACCAGACCATTAGCAACGCCGTTGCTCCCTCTCATCCCACCTCCAGTGTCACGCTCCCCACCAGCCCTTCGGGGAACGCAGGAGCTACGCATCCACAGAAACAGTTCCTAAGTGAACTTCATGGCCTGTCCATAATTTCCTCAGCAATTACGTGGAGCTAAAGAGCTGGAAAGAGGCTTGATTCACTGAAACCCACCCCCATGAGGGGGACCTTCAGAAACATAAATGGCAAATGCTCCGACATGTGTCTGCGAGTGAGAAAAGCCTGGCAAAGAGGAAGTGCCCACAGGTTGTTCTGGAGAGCTCTTCCCTGAAGAGCCTTGTTCTGGTTTCAACTGGGATAGAGTTAATTTTCTTCCTAGTAGCTGGTATGGTGCCATGTTTTGGACTTAGGATGAGAATAATGCTGATAACACACCGATGTTTTTAGTTGTTGCTGAGCAGTACTTACAAGTCAAGGACTTTTCAGCTTCTCATGCTGCTTTGCCAGGTAGGAGGCTGGGGTTCACAAGAAACTGTTCCCATCTCAATCCACAAGTTTGTGCACTTTTCAATTTTCTCCCCTATCCCACTGTGGGGAATGTGAGTGAACAGCTGTATTGTGTTTAGCTGCCTGACGAATTATACCACAAAAAGCCTTCTGCCTCCAACAGCAGCAAAGCCCTCAAACAGACTCTACCCTTGGTGTCCAGCACCTTTTCTGCTGTTTTGTTGTTGTTGTCATTGTTGTTTTGTTTTCAACAGTTTTCTGGGTATCTAGGAAATCTGGGGACTTCTCTTTCATGAAGTTGCAAAATAGAATGAGCTACTATTGAGTTATCTTGATGATCTGGAGAAATCTCATTGCATTAAGAGCTACCAACTGCTCTTGTTCTTAACACTGAAACAAAAATAAAATCTCACAGCTGCCCTTCAAACAAATTAATTTCCTTTTCTTTCCTTTTCCTTTTCATCTGTTTTAACCCCCATTCCCTGCCCAGCTTGAAGAACATCGCGCTGAGCAGAAGCAGCTCAAGTACCTGCAGAAGAGGCAGGCCCAGATCACCAAGGAGAAGGACCAGCTGCAGAGTGAGCACAGCCGAGCCATCCTTGCCCGCAGCAAACTCGAGAGCCTGTGCAGGGAGCTCCAGAGGCACAACAAAAACCTCAAGGTGAGTGTTGGCCTTATCGAGGTGCCCGGCAGAGAGAAGGAAGATGCCCAGTCCATGGTGCTGGGCAGCTGTCTCCAGGTGGTCCTGCTTTAGCAGGGCGATGTGACCAGGTGATCTCCAGAGGTCCCTTCCAACCTCAACCAGTCTGATCTTGTGATTCTGAGTTCACCTACATCAGCTGTAAGCCATTCTTGTGTTACCAGGTAGTCCAGGACAGGAAAAATAAGTAGTGCCAACAGATCAGTTATCCCAAATTTGCTGTGGCAGGTCACCCTCTCCCTCCCAGCAGGGTCAGTCACCCAGCACCAGGCCTAGCTGCAAGAAGTGTCCTTGTTGCTCCAGCTCTCAGCTCCAACCTGCTGGCATGGAGGGTCTAAGTGTGGAGCAGGCAGCTGGGGAAGGGTGTTTTTTAATCTGTAGCAGCTGGGTCTTCCAGAAGATACCTTCTCAGATCCCTGAGACTGCAAATGTGAATACAGGTGTGTGGCCAGAATTATACAAACATCAGATTTGCTGTACAGGACTCACAGAAGGCTGGCAGCTGTTTTCATATTATTTGAGCTCCTGGGCATTTTCAAGTGATTTATGATGTCTGTCAGTCAGGACATTTTCCTCAAGACATCAGGCTTCAAAACAGCAAGGATGCTGACACTGTTTGTGGAAGTTGTCTGGATTACAAACACCAGTTCAGAAAGGAAATCCTCAAGAGTGTCAAGAGGCTGGGACCCATATACCAGATCTGCCTGTTCCTTGGTGCACCATGCCATACAAATGTGAAATTTATAATCTGATTATGGTTCTTAAAAAATTCTAGGTTGAAGATATATATTTCTGTTGTGATCTTTCTTATTATTTTTGAGAATATGTTAGTGACAGTAGTGTTATACAAAAAGCCTCTGCTTGCTCTATTCAAAATCCTTTATGGAGGTATAGTTATGTGTAGAACAACACATATGAATTCTTAGCAGCAAGAACCTCACCTCATATAACTTCTATTAACTGTACAGATTCTCATTCATTTCTACCACCTCAGGAGTGGGCGTTCACGGGCTAGCCTTAACTTTTACTGTGTGTTCGTAAGAATATATCTGTGAGAGGAAACAGCCATGTCTAAACACAAACTATGGATGAGTAGGTGTAAAGTAGATTAACAGACAGGAAGCATATCTCTGTGTGCTCAGTTACAGTAGCTCAAAACTGTCAGTGTCAAATAAATTCTTGCCTATCATTTGTACCAAACCTGGTGTATATTAAGCTATATCTCAGTGTCAATCCACACTGATCTACCAGAGCATCTTTGGCAAAATCTCTCAGCAGAAATACAAACCAGTTTTAAAGTGATTTAAGAGTACAGTGCTTTGTATAGACTTAACTGAGACTTCTAAAGCAATCAAATCATATGCCCAAGTCAGTGGAAAAAGGTATAGAGAAAAACTAATTATATTCAGAAAACATATTTGAAACAGGTTTTGTTGAATGACTTGCACTATCTCCCAGCTATCATATGCTTATTAATCCCACTAGTAGAGAATAAGTGTTTTTCTTTCTCTTTGCATACAAATAGTTCATCATGCATTTCATCTTTACATTTAGGAAAGTCTCTTTCCAACATCTTCCCACTTGTTGGTCTGTTTTACTTTGCAACTAAGTCCCCTAAATAAAATCGTCAATTCCTCATTCAGTTCTGATTTTTTCCCTTGTACTTAAGCCAGGGGAGCCAGGAAAGGTACCTAAGCTGATATTTAAGTTTAGGAAGAAGTGTTCAAATTTTGGGCACTTCTTTCTAAGAAGCTGGAGAACTTTTAAGAAACACTGAATACCGGCTTTCCTCTGTTTCCTGTGTCTTCAGCATATAAATAAATAAATAAATAAATAAATAAAAACGGTATAACAAATATATTTGCAGAATAAATTAATAAACAAAGAAATTCAATATATTTATCTGGTTTTGTCTCTCTAACAATTTTACCACAATTCTTGGAAAATTTGCCTTTAAGTTTTAGCTTCTGGAGATCTGTGAATATCCAGAATCTCATCTTCTGTTTATTTAAATTAGTGTAATTTTCTTTTGCTTATGACTGTATTGAGAGGGCTCAAAACATGGCTATTGTGTGCTATTTTTAAAACCCCATGCTTAAGTAATTTTTATTTTGGCTTTAGCAGGACAGAGAAGCTGATTCATATTTTTTTTTAACATTTGAGATTAGCTTTTCTGATTACGTTCCAAAGGAATGGAAAATAAAAATTGTTGGAGATTGTGTCATTTTAAGAGCAAAGGAGAAGCCTGGCCTATCCAGATCATGAATATCCTCTGACTTGCCATGTGGTACATTATATGCACATCATGTCATGTAAATGTTGTCTTCACTCATCTGGTGTGTGGAATTCCCATTAATTGGAGATTGGTGCAGCCAAGTGGTGATGAATATGCAATGCGGAGCTGCGCTGAAAATCCACAGTGCAGATCAGAGACGAGAATTTCTGGTTAGTATTAGATACTGGCCTCAAAATTTCACTTACTTACAGTCCAGCTATTCAGATTATTTCCTAGCAGTTACAGCTCACAGCAGAAAACAGATGTTTAATTCTCCCTCCAAGAAAAGCAAAATAAATGTTCGTGAAGTAACAACATATTCCCACTGCAATGGAGAATAGCTCTGCTAAGAGCAATAGCATCTCATTTCTCTGCATTGTGTCAGTGTTCTGCCAATTAGCTGACAGTCTGGTGGCTACTTAGTGTCTTGTAGTAACATATCTCAGGTCCCTTGTCCTTCCTGCTACTGGCATTAAGCAGTGACTTTCATACAAATGTCACAACAGTCAACGGTTTTGAATATGGGCTCGACTCCAAACTGCAGACCTACGGCTCAGACCAAGCTGCCTGGGAGTGGGGAGAGCAGTTCACTGAAAATGAGGAGTCTGCACTCACATCATCTCTGCTGATACGGCTTCAGCAGACTAACAGTTGTCTTGATTTGCCCTGGAGAGAGATGAGGACCAGAGATAACATTGCCCTTCTATTTGCAAATTATTTCACATTCCAGTGCTAAATCCCAAAGTGCAAAATATCCTTGTCTTAATTTTACAAGGTTTTGTTCAATGCATTTTTACGTTGTTAGCAGTAAAACACACGAGAGTGATAGCAGTGCTGCAGCAGGGGTGGATACAGAGCACAAAGATTAAGAAAGGACAGAGGGAAAGAAACAATAGTGGCTGGATATTAGTCTTCTACAACCAGAAATCTAAAAAGAATTTACATTTTTTTTTATTTATTTATTTTCCTCCCTCTCACTAAAACTGAAAGCTTAATTTAAAACTGTTAAAAGAAATAAACAGAGAGTGCAGGAGTGTGGTTCACACATTATGAATTCACTGTGGTGATGCTGAGAAGTCACCACCCCAGACGCTGTCAGCTCTGCTCCCTACAACCAAGCAGGGCAGGAGTTCCAGACTCTGTGCAGCTAATGCAGCTGTAGCAGCAATAACACAGGGTGGAGGGCAGTCTTCAGTCTTCCAGTCAGGGGACAACCTTAATTTTACAAGGATTTTACTTTGCAGTATGGAGTCTTGAAATGGGAAGGACTAAGGAACCTACTGGAAAAAGGGTATTTTCTCACATTATGGGGCCAGGTCTAAAGAAACAGCTGTGACCTTGTGATAATAAAATCTGTGTGATGCTGATGACTTGGGGTCTGTCAGACTGTAAGGTGGGTGAAGGGGAGCTGGAGGGAGAGCAGGGCTCCATGGGCATCCAGACCCCTCCCTGGCTCCAGTGCAACCTCAGCCATCAGCTTTTACAGCTCGTAAAGGCTCAGTGTTAAAGTAGACACCTCCACAGACCCATCGCTATTCCCATGGTATTATCAGTACTGCTGACAAACCTCTGAAGCTGAACCCTTTTTACCTTCAGGCCCAGGCAACAGTCTAGCATCAGATGGGAGCAGCAGCATCGCAGGCAGCTCCCTGGTATGGCACAGCGTCAGGCACACAGGGCTTTTGTTCCCTGGCACAGGGACTCTGAGGAGCTCGCCGGGGCACACCCCAGCGCCCATAGGCTTGTTCTCCAGAGGAGAAGAGGTCAAGAGAAATTCACTGCCCTGCAACAAAACGCATCTTGGTTCTCAGCATTTATAACCATGAAACTTTGTATTCTCTGTCCTCTGTATAATTACTCTACTCAGGAAAAAAAGATGAGCAGAAAATAAGATCCTCTGGGTAACACATGCACTTTTCTTTTTTTAAATATTTGCATGATTGCTACTCTCAGGATGTCTCATTTCACCTTGTAACAGAGCCGTTCAGTGTGACTTATGTGCAAGACACCATTTTTTTATTTTATATTCAGATGGATTTATTACTCCAGTGAGCTTTAAATCACAGCAGTGACATTGTGTTATAGCACTGTTTGGTTCATTGAAACAATGAAGTATTTTTGAGGAAGGGTGTTTTGAAGCCATAGAAATAGGACTCCAGACATGTTCAGTTTCTCACTCTTGTGTTTGACTACTTGAAGTGGAAGCACCTGGTCAGTCTTCTCCCTGCTCAGAGCTGCACCTAAGCAATGGAGAAGAAAGGGCCATGAGCAGTTTTTGAAATGATGTATTAAAGGTAAAACAGAATTCTGACTTGACTAAACCCATCAAGGAATTCAAGTTAAATTTGGCAAAGTTTCAAACAACAATAAAAAGGACTACTTTTATATACATATATATATATAAATATCCCTTTTCAAAAGAAAATTAAATGTTTCATTTTGGGAATGCTGAAACTGTTGTTTTAAAATGCTAAGTAACTTTTTAAACTCTATTTTAGAACAGCACTTCTGTTCTAAAATCATCCTTATAAGAGTTAAACAAAAAGAAACTACAAACAGAACACAGCTCAAATACTCATCAAGCAAAATATTTCAGGATAACTCAAAATCATTCTTACCAATTCCAAAAAATAAAAATAAAAATTAGAGAATTTCTCTTTCATCTTGCTCCGTATTTTTTGTGTGTCCAATTTCCACCCCAGGTATTGAACCAGGAACCCCCCCAGCCATTTGCCCAGCTCCCTCTGTCATTCTTTCCTCCCTTCAAGAGTTCTGGGCTCACACTTCATTTTACGCTGTTAGTGAACACACACGCATGTTCTTTTGTAAAATTCAGAGCATAACAGGGTTTTACAGTGATTTCTGTCCACTGCTATCACAGTAATATTATCACACATAGCTCCAACAGCTTTCCTCCTGTCATCCAAAGCATTGTCATCCTTATTGCTTCCTGGCAGCAAAAGGACAAATGTCCTCTACCTTGAACAGGAGTTTTTCAAGATCAGTCTTGTGATTTGCATGTTAAGTAGAAATTGGGTCACTTGGTATTCAACTTACTTTAAGAGTAGGACCTGAACCAACACCCTTTATGTCACATTTATGATATAAATTATACTTCATTAGAGTCAGTGAAGGCTTTATTCAGATCTATTTACAGAAAATATTCTTATGCAGTGTTATCAGAGATTTTTATGTAAATGACTACACTAGTTGAAACCTTATTAGAGTATGCCATTTGCATGCTGTGGAGAGGCTTCTTAAAATGGTTCTGGCATGATTCGTAACGACAGTAGATATTGTACTTGCCACTGCGTATGAGGATTACATTCCCCAGAAGGGCAGATTGCCCTGGAAGCAAATGGGTAAAAGGAAATAAAACTTGTCCACAGTTCTTCACTGAAAGCAAAGAATCTAGATTCTTTCCACATTCTCTTTTATATATAAAAAGAAATTCAAAACAGAATTTCAACAGTTGGTTAAAACATAATCCACCAATCTTTCTCCAAGACAAATTCTGATTCTCTACTTTGAGTCTCTAAGAACCAGCCCACAACAAGCTTTCCTTGATTCTACCACCTAATAAGTTCAAACCAATATTAGTGACAGTTAGAAAGCAAGGGTAGGAAATGTGAGGAGGGATTCTACAGAAAATAGGGAATTCCTCTTAATAAATGGAAATCCAAAATTCCATAAATTTGATATGAGGGTTTCTAGTTAAACGGAGGCATTTTAAAGGGTGAATTCATAATTCAATCAAAAAGCATTCTGATAAAAGAGCTTTTGACTACTTCCACAAAATATCTTCCAAAGTAAAAGCTGTGCTACAGTATCATGAATTAAGACATGCATGAGCGTCCCCTTTTCCAGGATCACTTTGATCTGAAACTCTGTTCTACATCCATCTTTATAAATGCAAATTCTTAGCTCTGTAATTTTTTCAAGACCGCTGTATAATTTGCTCTGTAAATTTAGAATCATGCCTAATGCTGGAGCACATGAAAGAAAGAAAATCTCCAAAGAGGAATGTAAAGATGTATAAACCCTTCAAAGAATAGCTTTATGCTACTCTGAAACAGTATCTTTTTGGAACTGCTTATTATGCATCTTACATTACTGCCTTCTCTCCTGTTTAACAACAGGAGGAAACGATTCAGCGGGCACGGGAGGAAGATGAGAAGAGGAAAGAAATTACTAATCATTTCCAGGGCACGCTGAGTGAAATCCAGGCTCAGATCGAGCAGCAAAGCGAGAGGAACATGAAGCTCTGCCAGGAGAACACAGAGCTGGCAGAGAAGCTGAAAAGCATCATTGACCAGTATGAGCTGCGGGAAGAGGTGAGCGCAACACCCACGGAGACAGGCAGCAAACCCAGCTTCCCAGGGGAAAGCAGAACACATTGCCAACCTGTCCCCCTGCACGATATCGTTTGGGTATCTCGGGCGACTTCCACTGTGCTTTGCAATCCAGTTGGAGCTATGCATGCATCGAGCCAGTGGGATCCCATATGGCGAACGTGGGTGAAGAGTTGTCCAGACCGGCATCCTGCCTGCAGCACCCACAGCATCTTTGCCTATGATGGGTGGGGAGAGGGACCAAGGTGCCCAAGCAGCAGGGTACCTGCTAAGCTGCACCCCAGTCCACACACAGCTCCCCCAAGTCCATAAGGAACCCCAAAGTCCCCACTGAGCACCATCTTTTTGCACAGTCTGGCCCACTGGTGATGCCAGATGCACTTCTGATCCCCCAAGACACAGGCTGCTGAGAAGAGTCCTGGCGTGAATGCTTCCGCTCTTCCCAGAAGCGGAAAACTAATAACAAAAGAGAGAGAGGGGCCCTTTGCTTTGGAATATATTCTTCTTTGCAGGAACAATGTTTACCATAAAAACTAGCAGATAACACACAGATGGAAAATTGCATTAAATGTAAATATTAGAGTAGGTCAGATAATTTTGACACACACACAAAAAAAAAAATCCTTCTGGAAAAGTTCCAAGCTACTATTTTTGTTTTGATTTTATGAAAATGCTAACAAATATCACAGTGGGTCTTTTTATTGTTTCCAAATGTGTTGATTGTGAGTCTCAGTGCAACCAGACAACATTATCATGCTGAATAAAACATAAGTAACCTGTCATTACAATCTGGAATGCCCGATACAATACACTCATTTCTAAATCTGTTGCATCTTGTATGAAGCCTTATGTTGAAGGAAGGGAATGTACATTCCTGTCTTGTGGTTTCTATAAAAGGAAAATGTAAAGCAGAGGGATGTGCTCAGAATATTTAGTCTTATTTAAATGCAGCACAAGTTAGGAGGGCTATCAGCAACGCTTACCTCCTGAAGATCACCATGGAGCCAGAAGTTTTACAGGCCACAGGAGACCTATGGTTCATCTGGTCTGATCTCTTCCACATCCCCACTCATGTACTTTTACCCAAGCCCTCCGAGCCCACATTATGCATGTGAGGACAGAGCAAATGGGATGTACAGGGCATGTGTTTACAGAGAGGGCAGTAGGAGATGTGCATATGCTCCCAAGTACTGCAGGTGCAATGTGTTTTTACACATTTATCTACACAGTGACTTAGATCGACTGGCCACTTAGCAGCTCCGAAAAAGTGCATTCCTTGCATGTTTATTATTGATGGCCAATTATTTGATCTTTAATCATATTGGAATATACTGATGACTTTATATTTAGATCATAGAACTGGCAAAGATGCTGAGGCTTTTCTTTCTCTTTCTCCCCCCCCCCTTTTTTTTTTCTTTTTGTTACAAATCAAAATAGATCATGTAAACACATTTCCCTTCCTATGCAAATTCTGGCACAGTTTTTTCTTATCAGCACCACAGCTTTTTTGTAACTGCAGCGGGTTGGGAGTCTTCCTGTTTTGCAATATTTTTGTCTTGTCTTGTTCCGGTAGATAGCTGTACATGCATGAGCATGAAGGTCTGTGTACGTAACTAAACCTGCACATTCAGCAGAATTTATTTTCTTACAGCACCTTGATAAAATATTCAAGCACAGAGAACTTCAACAGAAATTGGTGGATGCCAAGTTGGAGCAGTCTCAGGAAATGATGAAGGAAGCAGAGGAGCGACACCAGAAAGAAAAGGAATATGTAACTATCTCGTTAACTCGTCTTTTATCTAACTTCAGGCCAAAACGAGCCCTGCATGATATTTCACTAATGTCTTGGTTCTTCAGGTCAGAGCTGTGACACAGCGGTAGAGAAACACGAGAAGTTTTTAATGCTACTCTCAGTGCTTGATGTAAAAGAACAGCCTCTGAAAGACTGCTTTCAGCAGTGTTTACAGCCTTTGAAACAAACTGTGGGCAGTAGGTTAGAGCACAGTCTGCTCCAGCCAACTCACCGCTACTGCACAGTTGATTCATCATGATGTTGTGTCAGATGATGCCATTAGTTTCCAAACGGCTCTGATATTGGATGCTCCAGCTCCTCACATGGTAAATGAGCACATTTAAACAAGAACAAGGAGAACAAGAACATGTGATTAAATCAGCTGAAGGCTGGTGCCCACCCCAGACTCAGCCTCCCCAGATGTCCTCCTGTGGGTCTGGTTTTGCCAGTGGAGGAGACCAGAGGAGCATCAAGGCTCCCTTTTCTTCTGCAGAGGCTCCCTCCCCACATTGCTCTGCCAGTGTCCCTTCCAGGCAGGAAGAACCCAGGTTCATTTCACAGATTCATTTGCTGCTCCTCCCTGCCTGGTGGAGGGACACCTCTGGTAGGGGGACAGCAGAGAGCGGCTCCAGGCAGGATGTCCCCACAGGCACAGCTGGAACAGGGGGAGGACACCCCTCCCTGGCCTCACATGTCTTGAGACTTAGGCAGACCAAAACTCGCTTCCTCATGCTGCCTGGTATTTTCACAGTAATTCCACCAGCGTTCACCACTGGCACCTAGACCCTTTTCTCTGTGGTGGCAGCAGCCAAGGCTATGTACAGGGGAGCATCGGGCTCTCAGCAGCTGGAGGAAACCTTTAGTCCTCACCAGTCCCGTAGCTAGCTCAGGAGCTGCATTAGAGAGCTCTGAAGGGATATTTATCCCTTTTTTTGTCTGAAAAGGGATACATTAGTACAAGCATAGCCAAAATGCCGTAAAATGTGGATGAAACTGTGGGGCTCTAAGCCCTGTGGAGAGAGCACAAGGGAAACGCAGCAAACATCTCTCACCAAAAGTTGTTCCTAAGAGAATTTATCCTCTTTCTCTACACTGATCTTGTGGCTGGGACACCCATTCCTGCTCAAGCTTTACTGCCAGCTGAAAAACTGAGGGGGAAGAGGAGCTGGGACTTCTCCAGGTGCACATCCACATGTCTCTGCATAACAGTGTATGGTCCAGCTGAGTCTGCCCTTTCACTGTGGGGTCTATTTAAAGCCAAAGTCCAAAATTTCATTCATGACAGTTCATCCTAAGCAGGTTCAAACCCCGGGGAACATTTCCAAGAAATCCTTTACAATGACAAGGCAAAGGTGGGCTTTATTACTGCCACTGTGAGCTTTGCTACTGAGTCCCAGATTTCAGATACTGAAAAAATAAAATAAAATCCAAAAGACAGATTGAACATGTGGAAAGCTCGCAAACACAGCCTTGTGTCAATGACCATTCTTGCAGTGCCTCAGAGAATATGAGCTTTGGTGCTGTCTGCTGCAGTGCCTGGCCCTGACTGTAGCCAAATCTTCGCTCTGCATGTTATTCAGAGTTGATGCACACAGTTCTATTATTTTTGTTTCTTTTAAAGCCATGAAAGTCACCACTATCTACATTTGGGAGTGCGAGATTTCCTTTGTGGCTTTGCTGAATGTATGACTAGCACCTATGAAATAACAGGTTCGAAAACAAGACACAAAGACTTTAAGTAGTGGGTGTATAATTATATGCACTGTGTTCAAAGATTTTTTTCATACTTTCCAAGCTAATGCTCAAAACCCTGCCTTTGAGATAGTTTGGTGATATATTACTTATATCACCTCAGAGCAAGGTAGCTTTAGCTGGAAAACTTCAGTGACTGGCCAAAGCCATGCCATGAGACAAGGCACGACCAGTATGTCACAATTCATCACAGATAGCCCAGTACTGAGAGCTAGCCTACACATCTCCCCTCTCAGTCATACTGCTGAGCTCTTACTCCCGCCCACCCAGCTATTGTGTGGGGGTATGTATATATATGTATGAAATTAAGGTGTTTTTGACTGAGTCCTCTCATTTAGCTCGCTCGCTCTCCAGCTCAAATGTGCACAGTCAGAGCCTTGCTGCACTCCAGCTTCCTGTACATACCAGTTCTCCACATACCATTTTTTGACATCCTTGTGCATCAGTTTGCTGCAGGATTTTGCAAATATCTTTAAATGAGAATTTTTATATTCTTTTATCAATTTGATTGCTCCTTGGAGGCTCGCTTTGATGTTTTTCTATGCAGTTCTTCCATGTAGGAATCTTTGCTCCTATACAAAATTTCTTTACCTCATTCAGGGAGAGATGTCCTCTCCTGCAGCCTCTGCACATCTCAGCTCAACAGGCAGATTGACTCATTCTCACACAATTCATTCTTTACATGCAACAAGAATGTGATTCCCTGAGTAAGCAGCAATCGTTTGTTTTGCTGTGTGGCCTTCCCAAAGGGTCAGCCTGACCTAAAGATGCAGTTTTACTATCATCCCATTACTGGTCAGCACTACCTGGGACTTCCTCAACATACCATGCATTTTTAGCACTCGTAAAGCAAACTTTGATTTGTAGTTAACTGTAGTTTAAAGCCTCTGTGGCTTTCAAGCATGTGACTGGAAGGTAATGATCAGATTTCTACATAATCGGAATTTTGCAAAATCTGGCAGCAAAAAGGGGAAGCCTAATTTTCACTAAACCAGCCCCTAGGTCCATGTCATTAAATGAGAATGTGTGTTCTTGGGGACTGGCTCTTTCAGACCAGAGCATGATGCGACTGCCTGGGTCTCCAGCAGCTATCTTAGCTCTAATTATATAGTCTAACAACACCAGGCTTCACAGAAGTTCTGTTTTGTAAACACCACATGCAATATTTAATCATTTCTTTATACTTCAGCCTCCTTGTTACCACTTCATAGCCAATTAATAAATGTGTCAGTTCTCCTGACGCAGTTTCTCTCAGCTTGGTGTTTGTAGATGACCCCAAGCTGCATAAGAGTGCACGTTAATTTGAGCAAACCTCTCTGCGGCTTGCTTTCCTTACAGAAGAGTTTATTAAATCTTGGATTTTAACTAGCTACAGAAGCTATGTGGGTCAATAGTAGAGAAGAAACATTTCATTTGTAGGCAAAAGAAGCAACTTTGCTTTCTCTGCCCATCTCACATCTATCATACTGTGGCAGAAGACATGGCAGGGGAGGCAAGGCCTCTTCATTATCCCAGGCACACTGGATAAGAGGGTAACCCTAGCCAAGATTTAAGGAATACAGATAAAAGCCCAGTTCTTGGAAGCAATGACTGGCCTGGAGACTGGGTAGCTCTGGAGGTTTTCAAAGAACTTCCAATAAATGTTCAACCCAGACACCGTATAAATACTCAAATGAAAATAATTATATTTTTTTAATCACCAACTAGATATCACAGAAACCTGAAACTTAAAAATCCAGATTTCATCCAAACTTAAAAAATATATTTTTATGTGCAAGGAACATACATTCTCCCAGGAAACCCTTTTAACCTAGGCCTCTTCCTATCACATCATTTTAATAGCTAGGACATGCTGACATGACCTATTAGAAATCTTGAAGTTTTAGCCCACAAGATCTAAACTCAGAATTTGACTTACCTCAATTGAAATGGACATCAAATTAAATTCTTAAAATAATTATTAAGAGGCAAGTATAAAACTAACAGAACATGGTATTTCTTCATACAATACATGGCTAAGCTTGGCTATCCTGGAAACTGTAGATGCTAATAATTCAGTGGGTCTGAATCAAAAGGCCAAATGGATGGAGAAAATGGATGGAGAAAATGTACTTTTTAGAGCTTATATATAAATATGTATATATATACAACAAGTCTAATTGAGTCTCTGTGCCACAAATAGCTGGAGAATGAGATAAGTCATTATATTGTTCGATCAGCATTTATAGCATACATCCTCAGCCCTTTTGCCAGGTGACATTCAAGTAGTTTGCATGTGTTATTTCTAACTAAATGTTTAGAATCAAGGTTTTTACTAGGATCAAATACATTTTCTGCATGTGGTTCTAGTCATCTTTCACTTCCAGCATGAGTGGGTTCTATTGACTTATACAGTAATTTTCAATATATTTTCAAAGCCCAATTGTGCTATTTTAAATGGTACGATTTAGTCCAACAGAAGAAAATCCTGTGGCAAATGAAATTGTTTATATTTCATTTCTCAAGCTGTCATTAGCATTTTTTTCCTGAAATACATTTAGCCTAACCAGTAAAAGTAACACTGTACACATGACGGTTAGGCACTAGAAGTTTTTTTTAACACTTCAATAAATGTTCCCCAGTTTCAGATAAACCAATTGCTAGAATAGTTTGGAAGTGCTGATTCCAAACTGCAACCTGTAGAAGTGTCCATACACCTTTTCCTACAATTCATTCACCCTCAGCCAATCCTCCAATGTGCAGTCTACACGTCCCAATGTCATTTTGCTAATGCCTTGAAGTAGGGATAACATCTTCCCAGGAGCAGCCAGGGATGAAACTGCAATCAAACTCTTCTTGGGCTGCCTCCTTGATCTAAGTGAGGCATTTATCACCCTGAGCTGGGAGTCTCTGCTGATGGCATATCAATGAAAATGGAGCCCTAAGATAACAGACACCAGAGCTTGATTTTGCGTGACATTTACTGTGCATTCCCTTTCTGGAAGCTAGCAAATTTTTTGAGACATGCCTGACTGTGACCACATCTGTATGCTAAGTCCTGATCATTATTGCAAAAAGGAGTCTGCCATTCACAGGAGAGCTGAAATTTAGCCTAAGCCGTGCTGAAATGACAACGCCAAAAGGTGTCGTAACTACACTCTACAGGTCACATGAAGATATGCTTAAATACCGTACTTCTTAGAGCATACTGTACTACACACTTCATTCCAAGCAGTTTTTAAACTAATATTCAGATATGCCTATTCTAATCAAATGCCCCATTCCTCTTCTGAGGATAGCAATAAATATTCGATCTTGCCTGACGCCTCTTCCCACATTCATCTGAGAGTTAAATTACTCCTTACCAAGGTAGTAGCAACAGAAGCATATGTAGCTGGAGGTTGAGGATTTCCAACTGAAAAAACAGGGATCTAACAATTTTCTCTCTGTTGCCCAAACCACAGCTCCTGAACCAAGCTGCAGAATGGAAGCTCCAAGCCAAAATGTTAAAGGAACAAGAGACTGTCCTGCAGGCACAGGTGACGTAGGAGAGGTGATTGCATGGTGTGCCTTTGTTTGCCCACTTTTAGCCCATGAGACACATTTCAGGTAAAGTATACAAACTGTTTTCTGTGTATTCCTTCTAGTCTCATTCGACATCACACAGACTATGGTGAAGGAAAAAGGTTATTTTTGAGCTGACTCTAAGGCAATGTCCCCTACTGCAGATCATGTTGTGGTATTTTTGAGTGTTTACAGTGCTAAACCTCACAACAACGTGGGTGCCTTGGCTTGATTATTTACCAGAACTATCCTTCAGGCAGGCTTCTAACCCAGCAAAGCACTGAGGTACAAGCATATCATGGAACGTATCTACCAAATGAGCTGATGTGCTATGCACTTTTCTGGACAGGGGTGTGACAGCAGGGTTTTCTTTAACTTTAGCTTGAACTTTGCCTACAGAGGGTTTATACAAAGAAGCCTCTAGGCTTTCCGTACTTGGATTCTGAAACATTCAATAAAATAACATGACTTCCCCAAATTATATTAAAAGTCAGGCTGGAGTAAGACAGTAAGAGCGAGAAACAGAAAATAGGTAGAAAAAGGTTTCCCCCTACACAATAATTCAGCCTCGAACACAAGTGTGAAAACTAGGTGATATGACAGACTTTCACAACAAAACAAGACAGCACCAGTAGATTTTCCTGCACCTACAGAAACTGTCATGGATTCTTATCTTCATCTACGTATCTGTGAGGATGGTCACAGCAGAGTTTTGGGGCAGTCAGTCCTGCAGCCACTCAGCTCCTCACCCATCAGCAAGTACTTTCAAAGCCCTTGCTCACAGTTCAGCATACTGCTAAGTTGTTCAAGTTTAGCTCTTGTAGACGATCTAACTCCTACCTGTCGATCAGTCAAGACGGGCTAGTGTTAAAATGACAACCCGGAAATACGTTGTCCTTTATGTGGTGTTTCAAAGGCTAAGATAAGCAGGTAGCACACTGAAGAATATCAAGTGAACTGCTGCCGACACCTGTTGGACAGGTTCTGCAACCAAACCTCAAAGGCCTCCGGCTGAGTCAGTCCCAAATGCAGTCCCAATTTTCTCAGAGTGGTTTTAATTAAACTTTTATGGTCAACTAAAAAAAGTTCTGTATGCAGGCAGACCTCTGTAGCCAGTTTAATGAAGGTGAACATATTGATAAAAAAACAGAGTATACTAAGCATACATTTGAAATGGTAAAATTGTTTTTAGAAAAATCCAGTCAAACAAGTGTGCAAAGGCGTTGATAATACATGTGCCCCTTGCAGAACTGTTTAGATGAAAATTAAGGGCTTCACTTGCTGAAATGAAACGTGCAGTTAGGTGTTCTGTTCACGTATGCACACTATCACTTACACAGCAGCCTCCACTTGGAATTACTGGGAATAATAACAATACTTAGCATTATTTACAGCCTGGTAGCACTGAAGGGCCTCCCACATGGACCAGACACCATTGTGCAAGGTGCTGTACAAGTGCAGAACAGAAAAAGCATAAGGAACTCCTTGATGCAAACAGCAGCATAAAATGACCAATAGATATTAACAGAGGAACGACTGCATGGGCATTATGAGAAGATACTGATCAACGAGACAATTAGAAGCCTTAATATAGCACTCACTGCCTACTGTACTGAGTGATATAACACCCCAGCATGGAGGAAGTGATGGAATACCCTGTGCTTCCTTGAGCTGAAGGGAACCTGAGGACAACAGCTTCATGCAGTCCTGTCTCTGGTCAGCACAGCGTGTTTGAGACAGCCAAATCCAGCCCTCCAAATGGTTGCAGGGAATTGGTGCCTGCTCAAGGAATACACCCAAACCGTGGTGGCACCTCCCAGAGGATGCGCACCCTCCCCAAGAACATTGCTTATGTGGACTTCTTTAGCATCATGTTTTGAAATGATCAAGAAAACAAAAGTCAGCCAAGGCCTTCCATTTTTTGGTACCCAGCAAAACACAGCCATGGGCCTATGTCAGCTGAGAGGAACGTGAAGGAGATGAAGGGGAGTCCTCACTGTAGCAACATATCAGGGTCAGCCTCAGAGCATGGAAACGTGCAAACGCCACCATTTCCCGAAGCCATACGCTCACCAGCTGTCCCTGTCAGCAGCGGTCCCTCTGCTCTGCCCTAGGACCTCACAGCAGGGCTGGAGGGGTCCTCATCTGCTGCTTGGCCCTTGTCTCCCAGACCGTGGAGCGCGAGCGCACGCTCCTGTGAGAGACAGCTCCCTCGGCCTGCTCCCAGCCGCTGTAAAAACATTCGCTCATTTATTATTCAAATTTAAAATGCAGCAGCTATTCTTTGTGCCGTGGTACTGCCTAGGACCCCAGCTGAGATCACAGCTGGCCCTGTTCAAACCTGACAGGTTTTTTTTAATCTAATTAAACAATAGGTGAAAGTTGGGAGGGAAAAGCAGAGACAGAACTGAGGTGAGCTTTTTCAAGACAAGGGCTCTGTGCTGCCTGCCACCCCAGCTCCATCACCTCACACCAGGCATTTCTCTATAGGGACAGCCAGTCTGCTGAAAATGGCTGCTTGGTATCAGGTCCCACCTACACGCAGGCTGCTAAAGTAAATGTCTCCAAGTTTCTGTAAATGCACATGTCCCAGCTCTGGCTACAGCCTCATACAAATACTCAGGAGTACGCTGTATGTCAGCGAGCTCAGCTATCTACAGCGCAGAGCTCAACATGGATTAACCTCCCGTGCATTTACACAGCTTGGCAGGGAAGGACTGCAACCAGGGAGGATTCACAGCCACCGAGACCCTAACTGCCCAGTTTAAACTCAGCTCGGGCATATCCACACAACACTGCAATTATGGCAATGACGTGTTCCCAGGGGCGCCATAACAGCTAACCAGAAGGAACATAAATCATAACATAACTCTACCCAGTTTGAAAATCAGAACTAAACCTACCCCATTATTAGCAACACTTTCTACATCCTCTTTTCTTCAGTAACTGAACAGTAGTGCCAGGGGAGGTGTGTTGGCTGGCTGGCACCACAGGAAATAAAGCTCCTGGTTAATCTTTTCATCAGCTCCCCGCAGGTGGCAGCTCCCTGGCTGCTTGGAGCCCCCGCCTCCTCTGCGCCCACCCTGTCCCAGGCAGCGTGTGCCACACCAATTGCACTGTCTCTAATGAGAGTTGTCAGGCTGGACAGACGAACTGTCCGATCACCTCAGCATTGCTGGGCATTCCTGGGAACCAGGATGAAGTGTCCGAGCTGGGGCTGGTGGTCTTCTTTTCAGAAGAGCTGATAGCTGTACTTTATATAGCACCCTGCATGGTTTTGGAGTTTTGAGAGTACTTTGAAAAAATAGTCTCAGATCTTTAGAACAGATTTTTCAAAAACATCCACAAATATTAGATAGAAGAACATGGAAATATGGTTTCCTGACAAAATGCAGCCACAGATGAATTTTCACGTGGCTACCAGAGGTAAACTGATAAGCAAAATACAGACCCCTACTAGTCTTAAATGCTGGTACATTGCAAAAGACCTTTTTTTTTTTTTTTTCTGGTCTACTTCATGAAGTGAATTGAAGCTGGCAGAAGAGGTTGCCAGGAAATTATTTTCTCCACCTTTGGTGGCCTTGCCTGCAGCTGCAGTACACACGCAGGCTGCAAAATAGAGCTGACAGGGTGCCCTCTCAGCTCTCTCATGTCATGGTGCCAGGATGCAGGTTGGCAGCACCCAGAGCAGGATCATGGTGGCATGATGCTAAGGCTGGGCTTCGCTCAGCAGCAGGGCTGCCCCCATGTCAGATAACATAGGAAGAGAGCAGAGACACTCCTTTTCTGTGGTGGTGTCCAGTGAAGCCTCAAATGCTGCCGGATGTCACTGCTGTCCATGACTTGTGCCACAAGTGGGGACTGGAAAGATGAGAGAGGGGAAACCATGGCTGCAACATGATGTGGGGATGCCTCACCCCTGGATTGCTCAGACGTCAACAGCAGTGTAGCTGGGCTGGCACGTAGCTCCCAGCCTGGCTTGTCAGGTAATCAAGATGCTGGGTGAACAGGTGAATAAGCAGGGCTTAATGTTAGCTCAGGCACAGCTCTGACTCTTACCTGGATTTAACCCCACTGCCTGGTCCTGTGCAGCATCAGTGGTCAGACCAGCTCAGGATAGTCCCTGCCCACGTTCCAGTAGCCCAGTGCACCCACAGAGATGGCTCAGTTACCACATTACTATTTTCCATTCAGTAGGTCATCCTAGGAGTCTTCTCCGACAGATGTCAGCCACAATTGCGTACATGGCTTGTGAGGAAAGCAAGGGACTGGAAATCCACTCAGATTTATTGCTGTCCTCCTGAAGACTCCAAGGAGTTACTTAGGGAAGTGTTTCCACTAGTCTCCACTTCTAGGAAAGCTTTTCATTTCTGGTCAACCTACATAGAGGCACCAGCGCTGCAAAATTCACAAGAATACAGCATCCATAATTCCCAGGTCTTTTTAAAATCACTGGCTTGTGTCTTTCCATTCTTCCTCAGATTTTCTTTCTGCAACACAGGCATCATAATAATTTGCAACCTTAAAAATATACAGTTTTAGTTCGCTTATGTTGGTGCTTCATGGTCTCCAAATATTTACATGGCAAAAAACAATACCTATTTTATTATCTTCTCCCAAAGTGAGCTATCATCATTCAGTTCACTGTTCTGGTGTCTCTGAAATCACTCTGTTTTTATTTTTCCCGTTGATGTAGATCACTCTCTACTCTGAAAGGTTTGAAGAATTTCAGAAAACATTGACCAAAAGCAATGAAGTGTTTGCCACTTTCAAACAGGAGATGGAGAAAGTGAGTAGCTGCTCATATCTGAACTCTGTACTTGGTTCTCTCCTTTTAAATTTTGGTATTTCTCACTGCAATAATTTCATCTGGGATGAGGACATTTCTGCATATTTTGGAGAGCAGAGTTATGAGAACAGCCAAAGGGCTGCCCTAATTCCATTTGCAGTGTGGGATCCCTGTTGAGATTCAGCTTTTCTTCCTGATTCTATAGATGACAAAGAAAATGAAGAAATTGGAAAAGGATACTGCTACATGGAAGTCCAGGTTTGAGAACTGTAACAGAGCATTACTGGACATGATTGAAGAGGTGAGTGTTCTTTTTCTTCTCATGATCCACCCCTTCCACCATATAATGCTTTAACTGGGAAATGCAATGATCTGAAACTGCCAAAAGTCAATTGAAAACTGTTCTTGAATCTAAGGGTCTTTTTTTTTTCAAGCTACCTTGATAGTAAGATCTCTTTAAAGAGAAAGACAAAACTCACATCTGCTGAGACTTTTAGGTTGTGCAGAAATATGCAACATGTCCATGAGAAATTGAATTATGTAACTGTGAATTTTAAGTGCTCTAAAAATGCATAACTGTTAACGCTGTAATAGAGAAGCAAATTGGCATTAGTTCACTTTATGCTACTTTCTTTCTGCATAAGAGCATCCACCCAGGGAATTAATGCGCCCTAATGAACTTTACATTCATAACTTTTGTTAACTTCTTGTGTAGACAAACTCTAAGAGCCAAAAGCAAGCACTGTGGCTCATTGTAATTTTAAGCATGCTGTCACAGAGGGGGTGCAGAGGAAATTAGTAAGCATGCTGGAACTCATTCAAATAAGATAAGAAGCTGCCTGAAGTTTCACTCCAGACTTAAACTGAACTTGGACCAGGTCTTGCTCGTTAGCCAGAAGCTCTGTACTATTTCTATGGATTTTTTGTATTTCTTGGTTCCTCACTGGGTGTAGAAGCAAGAAAATATTCCTCTTCAGGCTACTCTCACAGAACCCAGAAGAAAAATAAACTAAAAACATAACAACCTTTTCCCCGCACAAAATTCACATCCAGCCCCGCCCCCCCCATAAGTCCAGGTAGGCTTTTGGATGCATATCTGTATGAACATATAGTATGTTCTTCCATCTGTACAGATTATAAATGGGTATTCCTTCAAACATTTTGGGATGAAATTGATCTAAATCTGTATGGAGAATTTTGATACACTACAGTAACAGGGGTGAATTTCCTCTTGCAGCCTCAGTACAAAAGATCATAGTTATTGTACAGCAATTAGTGAAAGCCAGCTACCTCAGAGAGTCCTGTGAGGGCTGCCTAGATCTCAAATTATTTTCTAATTGCCAATTCCTCCAATGATTTGCATGCACACAAACTTAGCCTGTGCCTGTGTCTAATATCTTTGACCACAGAAAGCCATGAGGACCAAGGAATATGAGTGCTTTGTGCTGAAAATCCAGAGACTAGAGAACCTTTGCCGAGCTCTGCAGGAAGAGAGGAATGAATTGTACAAAAAAATAAAACAAGCACAGTTCCCTGAAGAGGTGAATGGAAATGACATCTTAGAAGAAGAAGACGATGACGCTGATACAAACCCTTCCTCCTCTGAGCAGGCAAGCATTGAGTTGCGTGCCACTGATGATAGCATGCTAAAGGAGCTGGCTGAGGCTTTCAGGGTGTCCCACAAGGTGGATGAGTCCCTCCCAAGCAACAGCAGCAACCCAGAGCCCCGTGATGCTCAAACATGTAATGCCATCTCGGAGCCAGAGCTCCCCTCTCATCTCACCCCACGGTCAGAGGCTGGGAATCTCTGTGAGCAGCCCAGCACGAGCACATCAACACCTCCTGAACATGTGCCAGCACCCACTGAAAATACAACGCCCACCAAGAATGTGCCAAAGCCCACCAAAAACATGCCCACACTCCCAGAAAGGGTGCCAGCACCCACAGAAAGTGTGCCAATACCTCCCGAAACCATGCCAGTTCCCACTGGGAATGAGGCAAAACCCATTGAAAACATGCCAGCAACCCCTGAGAGCATGCCAACACCCACTCTAAACATGCCTGCTCCCCTTGGAAATATGCCAGCATCCACAACAAGTCCACCAAAAGCTGCAGAACATATGGAAGACCTAGCAGAGCAGTCTGCTCAAGGTCAGCCTGCAGAGCAAACAAGGGATACAGACATGGAAGCGGTAGACTGAAGACACTGATGTGTTCAGGCCTGTCTTTTAGAAACCACAGCTCTACTTTGTTGCCCAAGATTGGTATCTTTTTTTCTTTTTAAAGAAACAAAAAGTAGAAACACACTCATGCATACCTGTGAGCAAATGTAAAGTGCTTCTCTTTGCTACCACTATCCAGTAACATTGAATCTGCATATTTTGCTGTCCTTCATCTGCTTGAAGCATAATATTTTCTTAATGACAGGAAAATACAACAAAATTACAGTATCTTTTTTTCCCAGGCATAATGAGTCATCTCATTCAACAAAATAATTTTGAATTGTTGAAGTTTCATGTTTGAAAAGTCATTGCAATTCTCATACATATATTTAAAGTCTCAGAATTAATTGTATCTGTTCGGTTTGATGTTGCATAAAAGATGCCCTACTTGGAAATGTAGAGATCTCAATAAATGAGGGGAAAGGAATCTGTGATTATAAAGTAAAATAGTGAAACCATCAATGTGGTCAGCCAGATCCAAGGTGAGGTGTAAAAACAAAAGGGGAATTTTTTGTAAGAGTAAACTACTGCTCAGCGCTATGTGGACTGAACAACCACAACCCCTTAGCCTTGCCCTGGATTTGTTTTTTCTGCTTAGTGCTCAAAAAGAGGTTTTGTTACCAACAGAACAATGGGGGAAGGAAAAATATATTTTCTATATTCTTCATAAAATGTCTGAAAACAACAGCAACTTCCAAACTAATGGCAATTCCCAAGGTAGGGATAACAACCCTTCTCCTGCATCCAACAGAAACTAGTTTTCTGGTTTGTTTTACCATTTGAGATCACAGTTGCAACAGAGGGGCATGTGCCTTCTTCCAGCCAGCAAACAAGTTTAGAAGTCTGGAAGTTCAGAAGTTGGACGCAGATCCTGGAACTTAGGCCGGGGCAGAAAACAGAGCGAAGCTACACAAGAAGGTACCAGGAGGTACTCCAGAAGATCCCCCTGTGGTCTTTGGAGAAAAAGGTTAAACAATCCTGCTGGCGCATTTCTTGTTTCTCATCCCCTTCTTCTGAATTCAGTCTAGGTGTTTTGGATCCCGATCTGAACAGCTTAAGAACCTGAAAAGGGCAATTACATGGGATGTCCCTATGCTGGAAAGAGAAATGTTACAATCAAACAAACACGTGTTTAGAGACAAATCCCAAGGAGCCCCTGAAGAGAATCCCAAAGTTGAAATAGAGTTGAACCAAGAAAAAAGATGCCACTTTTGGCAAAGCATGGGAGACAGTTCACGGAGTCCTTCCTGCACATCACCCTCCAAAACCAAGGTTTGAATCTTTGCTTCCTGCCAACATGTGTCTGCACTGCTTGTCCAGCCCTTTCAAGAGCTAACCCTTCAAGGATACCACAAAGGATACCAAAGACCACGATCTGCAACTGTAGGTTGTTTTGATATGGCCTTACAAAGTAGCTATTTGGGCTACAGTTTAAAAACGTAGATGCCTTATGTTCGATACCAAGACCGCCAAGATTTATTTCATGTCTTTAATCATGGTGGATTGAAAGTGGATTATTCAAGTCTTAGTTATCTTAAGCTTCTTTTATAAGTAATGGAGATGAATAGGCATCTTTTAAGGACAAGTCATCTTATGGTAAGACTGGCATCCAAGACAGAGGAAAGTGACTTTCTCTCTGAAGGTACCATTTCTCTTCAATGATTCTAGGGCTAGCCTAAGACAACTAGCTTAAATTAAAAATGATGATTATTAGGTGTCTAAATAAGGCAAGAGGAATCTCACCAGACATTCAGCTTCAAGGCCCTAAGCAAATCATCCTCTCTGAAATGCAAGCCACTTATATGCCTGTGAAAACATTAACTTGTAACAAGTCTTTATCCTAAGACACAAAGCTATACTCACTTGATTTACTTTCTTTAGTTTCCATTGACTTGAGTCCGTAGAAATCTAGTTTTGTTTGGCTTTAGGGTGGCTTTTAAAATTAATGTAATTTAAATAACTTTTTTTTTTTTTTTCCTTTCTTGGTCTTGTTTGATTCTGTTGCCATTTTGGTATTTGCTGGCATGTAACCAGCTTCTTTTTCTTTAAGTAGACCCTTGGAATACCTTTAATTGTTGGAGTTTTCTTATAGAGTCAAATATTCAATTACATAATAATAATGATCAACATGCCCTCATAAATTTAACTCGGTTCCATTTTGCATTAATCATTACAGCCACGTCTTTAATTATATAGTAGTTACCTCATACCTTCTAACTTCAGCAAGCAGGGAGGTGAGGATCCTACAGATAAAACCTTCCAACATAGTCATGATTGATTCTTACAGCCTCATCCCTCATGAATAATTACACAACCTTCTGGGAAAATCACTCCCACTCTATCCCTCCTTCTTCATTTGGGACTTTTTTAATATTTGCATGTAAAATCGCACTCACATACTTGCAATTCTTATTACTCCATGAGTTTCTACCCACATACCTGTTCCTTCTGCTCTTCCATACTGTCTACCTGTTTGCACTTTATCCCAGCAGTTTCCTCCTCGTTCTCAATACTTACACACAACACTGAAAGCACAGGAGACGGAATCTCCCTGCTTTCAGTTCAGGACTTGGCCTCAGGTGTTCACAATAGATGGCAGAAAGAGTTGCAGGGGAGATTTTGGCTGATCCAGGCTGGATGGAGCATTTACTGTCACACCACGCGGCTGGTTTGTCTGTAATCTTGTGGTCTGTGGGAGGGAGCATCCTCAGTAGAGAAAGAAAATCTAGAAAATTTGGCCATGTACCTGTTCATTATCTGTTGCATCAGACTGAAGTTTAAGCCAACACCACCATCACAGATTCCCATGCGTGAATCCATTTTCTCAAATTCTTCTTCAACATTGACTACTGGCCTCCTCTTGCTCTCTTCCCGTACTGGTGCCCCATATAAAAGCTGCCTCTGCATGGTAGCAGTGTCATCATGAAAAGCCTTTGGGATTGCAGTCTGTACAGCAGCTCTGCTGCACATCCCTCAGTTACCTCTGGACTTGAGGCCCAGAAACCCCAGCACCCTTCTGTGGTCACTTGAAGGCAGTAAGTAGCAGTGACACATGCGACTTCCCCACCGTTCATTCCTATCATCATTCTCCTACTGACGTTGCCAGCCTCATCAATCCTGGTATGGGCTGTGGTTGCCTTTTTCAGTCTTGCTTTTTTTTCGTATACTTTTTTCCCATACCATTGAGCACAGATTTTTGGGGAGGAAAGGGTGATGGTAGCTCTATCCTCCTGTATCCTTGCTAAAACCACCCATTGCTGCGGTGCTTCCAAACCAGCCATGGCCTTTGATTTGCAAAGGCTGCAAACAAAGAAGCATAATATTTCCCTATTCTGCATGCCTGACCTTTGTCACCTCAAAAATTTAACAGCTCCCCTGCTGAACATGTAAAACAACATTTTTCAACAACCCATAATTTATCCAAATGTGAGGGGATTTTCATGACGACAGCTAAAATCACATCCATGATGTTAACACGACCCTCTCACCTAATTTCTGATCACTGTGGCAGACCGCAGCAATGATAAATCTTGTTGGCCAGAGATTAGTAAGAAACATTACAACCCAGGAAAAATAGTTTTTAACTGTCGTCTCCAAAACAACTGATCTGTTTCAGCTTAACTTTTCCCACAAAAACTGAACAGAAGTAGACACAGGCATGGAAATATATACACCAGATGACTGAACTTCAGCAACAGTATAGGCGGCGCAGAACAGGGACATATAATATGGGGCAATGTTTTCATAAGCTTCACTGTTAACAACATCTTTAAATTCACAGTCCATCAGACTGCAGCCAGCCACAGACGATGTTCATGCCACCTCTCTCACCCCACAATGAGCAGCGTTGCACTCATCAGTATGGCATTTAGACTTTTTGCTCTATTAGAGAATTACAACAGGACTCGTTTCTCTCCTGCGCCCACTGACTAACCCCGCATTGCCATTCACACTAACCTTCAACCATTACCTTTGCTTAGCAAAGGGGCAAACAGAGGGAGTGGAGGAGGCTGGACGAGGTAGCAGGGAGGGCAGATGGAGAAAAGGCGTTTGCCACTCCCCTTACCCTCAACAGCTAGCACTAACACAGTTCACCACTGTGCAACGCTGTCTTGTCTACTGAGAAAAGACTTAGTGCATCACTTTCAAAGATGGAGAAGACAGCTATGTCAAACCCCTAGGAAGACCCAGAAATGTCACCAGCCAGCCCCAGGAGAAAGGCCAGAAAGATGCCAGGAAGCGTGCCATTCATGAACAATTTTCTACACCAGCGAAGTAGCTTACTTTCTTAGTTTATCCCATTGAAAATATTTTTATGCTTTAAAAAAAAAAAAATCAGGAAGAGGCTTAACTACAAGTCTGTCTCTGACAAAGTTATTAGGATTTAGCTTTGAGACGCAGATGAAACACTTGCAATGCAGCCTGAAAGAAGGACAGCCTTAGTAAAACATGATATGCTCAGCACAAAAAAAAGATTGTGGAGTTGGACTAAAATGTCACACCTTGCAGGCACGAGTCATGAGAAAAGGAAAAGATGAGGAAAATATCTCACATTTGCTGAAAAATAAAACACAAGTGTAAGTACAAGAAAATAACTTCTGAAATAGTAAAATATTCCTTTTTATAACTTTAAAAAAAAAAAAAAAAAAGGTGTTCAGGAAGCCCTCTTATCTGCATGAATCATTTTATACATTGATTCCCAAAATATGCCATGGAGTGCCTTTCATCTCAGAGGATCCTAAAATGCTTTTCAAGCTGTAAGTATTGAGGAATGACTTCACTCCGGGCTGGAGAGCCACCTGCTCTGGGCTGTAATTCAGCAGCAGTGCACAGCAGAAATAGAGAGAGTTGGGAAGAGGCTCTTATTAGATATAAACCTTCAGAGCAGAACCCAACCAGTACCTGCCTGGTATTAGAAAGAAACATTTTCAATGATCAGTTTATTCCCTAATTGCCTTTTTTTTTTTTCTGTATTTTGCTCTGATAATTCTGGTACTGCTATCAGCAGAAAACAAAGGTCCAACTCTTTGCAGGTGTAAGACAGAGCAGCTCCTTTGGAGCCAGTTGAGCTACATGCATTAACATCAAATGAGAATATACTCCAATTACTGAATTACTGAGCCATTAGCAAGTTCTCTGTTCCTGGGAGTGAACATTTTATCCAGCTGATATTTCAGGGGCCCTGAGAGAGTCAGAATGGATTCACTCAATTAGAATTTGGCCAACAAGTCACACTTAATGAACCTATTTTAGGAAAAGTGCCAAGACGCAATCTTTATTGACCACAGGTGGCCATGGCCTCAGCCTTGCAGCTCATCCAAACATCGAGTGCTTCTGTGTTCCAGCTAACATCCTTTCCTCAAAGACGATCAAGGACAGAGCACAATTTCATGAACCACTATAACCACTTCCTGCAGCTCTTCATTCTTTCTCACGCTTCTCCTACCCAATGACTAGTCTAAACCCATTCTGCTTACTGAAGCTTGCTGGATATACCTTGTTAAAAATAGACCAAAATATGATTAGTTTTAGATTTCATTTCACACCAGATCTAGGTCAAGTCTGACGAGATGGTTTGAGCTTACGGATGCAACAGCTCACTGACACCATGAAGAATCATAGAATATCCCGAGTTGGAAGGGCCCCATAAGGATCATCCAGTCCAACTCCTGGCACCGCACAGGTCTGCCCAAAAGTTTAGACCATGTGACTAAGTGCACAGTCCAATCTCTTCTTAAATTCAGAAAGGCTTGCTGCAGTGACTACTTCACTGGGGAGCCTGTTCCAGTGTGCAACCACCCTCTCGGTGAAGAACCTCTTCCTGATGTCCAGCCTAAACTTCCCCTGCCTCAGCTTAACACTGTTCCCGCGGGTCCTGTCACTGGTGATAACAGAGAATGAAGGGGGAAGTCCTGCTCCACTCAGTAGGTTACAGTGCTACTTTGTAAAAATAAATAAATAATTAAAAATGAATTCTTAGTGTAGCTCCCAAAACTGGCTTAGAGTTTTGAGTTAGAGTGCTAGTGCTTTGCTCAGCACAGAAGCTGAAAGGAGTCAAGGACTTTTGAGCATTCTTGTGCCCCTGCACATCAATAACAGGTCATGAAGTGCTCTTCCAATAGATCATTCTTATTGCACATCACTTTCACTTTGTGAAGCAGGGCAGCCTACAAACTGCCCAGTAGTTCAGTTTCTGAAAAAAAAAAAAAAAAAAAAGTCACAAGCTGAACACCTCCAGTGTCACAGCAGTTGTACACAGGAAAAACCTTGAGCAAGTCCCAAGGGAAGAGTCAAGTTGTGCTAGCCATCTTGTTATGCAGCTACCACCTCCTCCCTGGTGTTTCCACCCCTTTACCCAGAACTAAAAATGAAACACTGGCATTGGCAGTAACATGACTTACAGCTTCCTGCCCCACTCAAGGCATTGCTCCTGCCTGTGCACTACACCCCCTGCCCTCCCCAGTGTGCTGATGTGTGGCTGCAGTTCAACTAGGTCACCCAAAAAATCTGGGTTAAAAATTCCCCCCACATATCAAGAGCTATTTTTTAACTCAGATCATAGCAGGGTGTTTTTTCTTTTTCTTTTAAATGAAAATATCTCGTGAAGCTATGACCTAAATTCTGGTCACAATAACTGCTAATTGAACTTCATCAGTCCTTCGCTCAAAGAAGTGGAGGCAAATGTATGCAGCTGTGCATTATTTAGATGTTAACTCTGGAGCATAATGCTGTTCTCAGAGTTAATACTAGCATTTCCATTGATTATTTTGCAGAAACCTCCACTACTTATGGACTGAAAACTGAATTTGAAGAGGGAAATTTGTATTTTAAAAATGAATCTTATGCTATACAAAAGACAGGGAAGATACAATATACATTTCGCTATGATAGTGAGCAACTACACAGTTTGGAGCTGTGCATTGCATCTTTTGATGGTACAGGAAATAAAAGCTATCCTGCTTTGATGCAGACACCCTGGGCTGAGTTTTTTTCTTTATTTGCTTATCATACTACTAAATGTTATTAAATCAATGTCTATAGACCACAGAACACCAAAGACTTGTTTTTTCTTTACATCAGAGGCTGAATGTAATGGAAAGAAGATGAGGCATTTGTCCCCAGGAAAGGGAAAAAAATAAATAAAATGGTGTGGTCAATGATATTTGTCTTAGAAGCAGCCTTTTTGTGTGTTAGTAATGCAGTGTTACCTCCTGAAATCAGGGTCACATCTGAATTCCCTCAACTGGAGGCCATGTTGGTTTTAAATTTGAGCTGCTAGACCATTGCTAAACTGCTAGACTCTTGCACCAAACCACACATGACTGGTGCTATTCCATACAGCTAGAAAGCCTGTACAGCAAAGTCTTGCTGACAGAAACAGCTGCATGACGTAGGGTCAGGAAGAGAGGTACCTGCCACCACAAAGATGTCTTAGTTAGCGGCTCTTCTCTCCAAGTGCCTAGGTCAACCCGTTCCTCTTCACCTATCGTTTTCAGTATCATTCAATACACCCACATCACTTTAAAATACAGATCAAAATAACCACAACTTACAAACAGTTGGCTTCACCAGAAAGAAGATTGAACTTCTCCTTCTAAAAAAGACCCCATTTACTTTGTGCGAGCAGAACAGTGGCTCCCATTAACCCAACCAGGCCCTCCACATCTTTGGTCTATTTTGTCTGCCATTACCTATCTTTACGTCTATATTAATCACACGCTAGTTTAGATTCTTCATGGAATATAGCTTCATTTGCAGTTACCAGTGAATTAACAATATACTATACTAGCATCTTAATTATATACTAATGCAACATACCATATGTAATTCATGTAGCATGTTCTGTCACAGCTATAGACCTGCAGAGCTGTAAAAGACATTTTAATGGCTCCAGTGTTGTAATACCACAGCTGCAGGGGCACGTTGCAACCTCCTGGGCAGCAGCAGTAGCGGGAGCTGCAGCTGGAGCACTGCTGCTCCACTTGGTGTCCTTCTCCCCTCAGGGATGACCTGGGATCCTCATGGCACCCTACACAGCCCCATCAGTGCTGGCAGATAGCAGGGAGAGAGACATTCTAGGCTGCACACCTGGAACCCCTGCAATCTTTGCATTATATACAAACCCCTGCTCTCAGGGCCCCATGTCTCAGGCAAATGAATGATCTTTCTGCCTCAGCTTCCTGCATGTAAAACTGGGTCACCACACCATGTTGCCAGTTATTTTGAATGCAAGTTTTCTTATCAACATTTACTTCTCAGTAAGATTAATTGCTTTCATCCAATGTAAAGAGCCATAAACAACTACAATAATAGAATACTTCATGTTGATAGGCACCTCTAGAGGTCACCTCCCCTTCCTAACTCCTGATTTTGCTGTTGTAACAGCTCACGTGATCATTTCCTAACCCAGCTTGGTAAAATTGTGTCAGGTGGCTTTAGATTTAGTATGAAAACACTCAAGCAAATCAGCTCATTTTCACCTGGCTTTGCTTAGTGGGATGACTTACGGGGCAGCTGTGCTGGCAGATTACAGAGCAACCTTTGGGAAGTGTGTGTGTTTGTCCAGATCCACTGGGAATGCAAACTTCTCAGCTCATGCAGCTGCAGCTCCAAAAGGACATGTGGCACAGCATCAGTTACTTGGATTCTACCTCCCACCAGCTCGGGTTCCTACACTTGATAAAGTTCTTCTGAGGCTTTGACAAAACATTCCAAATCCTCAGCAGAGTAGTAATTGTTAACAATATTTACACAGGTGTATGAACTTCCCACGTGTTCTGTTCTTACTTGCCATGCAAAATGTCACAAATATTAACACAAAGAAAACTGTAGCATCACTGAGAACTCGAGTAAAGCCTACCCATACATGTTACATTCAACTAGATAAAGCAAGCAAAAGCCTTTTAGAAACCTCAGAGGTTAAGAAGCTTAAGTCAGTCCTGCAAAGACAAAAGCCAGTCTCGTTATACCTGCCTATCACAGAGAAGCCATTCTAGGAAGTGTGCCAGGCCGTGCATCTCTCAGGGCTACTCTAACCAGCAGAGTCTAAACAGTAAGCATACGGTGACCATTTTGAAGACCACTGGATACATATTTTTGTTTTAAACTTTTGCTGAAATAACTTAGTTTAAAGTCTCAGTCACAGATGATGATTAGCAAATGACAATTAACTAATACTTAGCTAGTAAGACTTGTGAGGTGTTTGCTACTTGGTCCCAAAAGCCAGGGGCAAGGTTAAGACACTATGAGTAAGTTCACATGTGTTGTGCCCTTGCACTACTGACCCCAGGAGTCAAAACCTGGTCAAAGTACCTTCCACTGTGCCAGTGCAGTATTCGTCTATGGCAGTCAGAGGGAGTTGCGGTGCTAGGGAAGAAAGTCAGGCTTTTGACCACACCACAGCTTTTCAGAAGTGCAACACAGGAGTTTCTTGGTCTTGTTCATGCCCATCCATTTTCAAACTGATGCAGCTAAACCAGTGCAAGTTCTTGCATGCTTGTTTATTGTGCCCTGACCTTTTTCAAAGCAATCAGAAGAAAATGAGAGTTTGCAGTTATAATATTTTTTTTTCTGGAGATTATACACATCCACTTCAGAGTTTGGCCCGCTCTCTCTGGCTTGGCTCCCAGAGCTATGTTTCCACGAGCAAGCATCTGAGTGCAGGAGGAAAAGAGGAGAGTCCAGCTGCTTTAAGGATAGGTGTGTATTTGCACAGACTTGGCCCCTGCGTGGTGAATGGCAGAGCTTTCAGCCCGGAGCAGAGCAGGGCTGGGCTATGCTGCACTCCTCTCTTGCCAGTACATTTTCATCAGAGAAGGTCAGACTCAGAGCGTGCCAAAATCCACACAAATAACAAACTTCCAGCAAAGCTTTGACACCACTGCCATCGCAGAGGAGGAGAGAGACAGAAAGCAGCCACCTTCCTATGCAAAATCAGAGTGAAACCCGAAGGCTCTCCCCCCTTCTCAAAGCACTCTTCATTGGCCTGTGCCAAATACTGCAGTGTTAACCCATGCCAGCTCTGATGATGGTAATGACAGGAAAGAGAGATCAAAGCAAGCCTCTTGGATTTGAAAAGGGTTTCTCCAAAGCTAAATTTTTCATTGCAAGTAAATTAATCTAGGCAACCAATGCCTTGTTTGAACATCTCCCGGTCTTCACCAAAATGCTAATTCCATCTTTTTCTCCCCGGCTGCTGCATCCCCTCTCACCATGCTCTGTTGTACGCTGCCCAGAAGGGGAACTGAAATGTCATTTCTCCCATCACTTCTTTTGGTCTGCATGCCCTCAGCCAAATGTCCTCACCTTGCTTTGTGAATCAGACTTCTGAGACTTTTCTTCTCGTGAAAGGGATTTACAAGTGTAATTCCTCATTAGTAACAACATTATGATTCTTATTAAGAATTCTGTGTTAGTAAGAAATCTCCCAATTTATACAGTGCTTACTCTCAGCAATGCCAGTACTCTGAATTTTGGATGTCCAGCAGTTAAACTGAAGCACTAGCAGAAACTCTCTTCTGGCCTAAAGAGGCACACCACCACCTCCACAGACTTCGGAAGACAGAGGGCAGCTACCTTGGCAAAATCCTGGCTTGGCTTCCTGGCTCTGCTGCAAGCTACATCTTTTTCATTTGTTTCAGCAACAAATGGGCAAAACTACACCTATAAAAATCTCCCCAGGTAGAAAGGTGGCTGGGGGCTCCTGTCACACCTGCTGTGTAGCTGCTCAGCCTCCAGGCACCTCACCTGAAGCAGTCAAATCACAGACACAGGAGCGTGTCCCCACCGATTCTCTTCCAGCACATGACTAAGGAAGAAACCTCATGAGAAAGCTTTGTGATGTGGGGAACTTGAGCAAGCTCACAATGCTTTTCATTCCCCTGGGCAACAGGTACTATGATGACAACGTGTTGCCACAGGGCAGTTAAATGCTCTTTTTTTCCCTTCATTTTCCACATAAACTTTAAGATAAAGAGTCCTCGGAAGCATGTCACAAGCACTTTACAGCTGAAGGAGGGAGAACACAGAGGCAGAATAATTCACACCCATGCTGGCTCTCTCCAAGGCCTGCTTCAGCGCCTTGGAGGTACAGAGCCAGCACAGTAGGTCTGGAAGGAGCCAGGCCCTTTTTCCCTGCTGCAACCATCACCTTGGCCCTACCACAGCTGGCCATGAGCCAGGCCAGGTGCAAGGGAAGAGTTGCAGAAGGGGAACAGGGACCTTTCCAGATCCCAGATGCACCCAGAGCTACCAACAGGAAGTTAAATTCAACAAACACTACCAAATTTTAAGTGAGGACTGCTTACTAAAACATGAGGAACAGCGCTTGACTTGCACTCTCAATAATCCTGGCTGCCGCGCTGACTTAAGCAGTCAGTTACAGCTCAGGCAGTATGTTGCTACTGCCCATTAGCTTCTGATGTCCTTCGTTACCACGCGCTAAGGTCTTCGGCCTGCTCCTGTTCTGCAGCCAGACAGCCTAGCACGGGGCTGCGCTGAATGGAAAGACTGCCCGATGGTGAGGAAAGACTCCCACACGGTTCAATATATTCTTTGGCAGAAAACTGAGATTAAAAGCAGGCTAAACTCAATTACTATTTGTGTAACTAGAGTATCCTGGTTACAGGGCCTGTAACCATAGTAATCATTTAAACAAAGCTTTAAGGAAAAAAAAAATCCCTTGTTATTAAAATGTTGATCCTTGATTCTGATTCAGCTTCTTGATCTTCCTACTGGCTCAGGTCTCAGAGGTGCTGTCTGCCTGCAGGTTTTGCAGGAGACACAGGAAAGGAAGAGCTCAGCTCAGAGCCGCCGAATATCCTCAGCTAGTATTTGTGTCTTGTGCTGACAGAATTATTAATAGAATTATGCTTCCAAAACATACGAATACCAAAGGATCAGATTGTCATGCGGGGATTCAGATGCTTGTGAACATAATACAAGTTATCGGCTAGCAGGGATGTTTCTTACAACAAGTCTCAGGCAATTAAACCGAGCCTACTATTATTCACATTCCAAACAATGTATTACTTAGTTCAGAGCCAAACTCATTTAAAACCTTAGGCACAGAAAAAGAAAAAAAAGGAAAAAAAAAAGATGGAAGCATTTGGCAATTCTATATTATTATTATTTAAGTCTCCTTGATTTTACGGCCGGATTACCTCCCATCTCCAAAGACTCCATTCCACAGTCATGACTCTTGTATTAGTAAGAGTCATTACACTAAGGGCAGCATTGATTTGTTATTCTGTAACTATCTGGATAACCAGGGAGATTTTTATTTTGAAAAGATCCTGCTGGAGCTTTTCTTTTTTTTTTTTTTTTCCCCTCCTTCAAATGCTTGTTAAATGAGTATGTAGCCAGGAAAATGGGACACAGAAAGCAGTAAGATGGATGTGATCTGCACACGCGTTTTTCTCACAAGAAAACAAGTGCAATGCATGTTTAACAAAAGGGAGTAGCTTCAGGGTTATGTTATATAACGGACCCGGATGTAAACTCTTGAATGTATAGCACTCCATGCAGGTCCATTAGAAAAATGAAACCTTTCTGTTCATAGGAGGCAGGAACAAATTTTTTCTTGAAACATAGCTTAAGAGCTGTTCATGAATGCCACCACAGCTGGTTTAAACCCAGAAGCTTTGCTCACATGAGCACAGCATCAGGCTGTCTCTGGGTTAATGAGCTATACCAGCAGCCGTAATTTCTCTGCATATCCCATTGATGTTAGTTGGACATCACTGAATGAAAAGAAAATATGCAGCAAACACAGTGACTAATAAATACATTTAACGCCAAAAAATACTAATGTATCAAGTCAATGACAAAACACAGCAGCTGCAGCCTTAACAGGAGGCCAGGTTTTGTTTTATATGGCCAGGTTTTACTAGCATCAGAATGAACAGAAGTTGTTTCACAGAATACTGTCAGGAGAGAAATCAAATGCGAATATAGCTGTGTGAAACCTGGACATTTATTTTTAGGTACACACACCCACACACATATGCAGCCTGAATAGTTTGTTCCCCTCCTCTGATACAATTAGGGATGCCTCCAGCCAGAACATGAGCCCAGGCTTGCTTTTAACCCAATTTGCCAGTGCCACCCCTATTTAACTATATACTATATCACGTAACAGCTTGAAAAGTTTTTTTTTTTTTTTGACTTTTCCTTTCCTCCACATTCTCCCAATGCTATTCAGTTTCTTTTAGCAACACAGTAATTACCATTCCAGATCAAAACTGAAGTTCTGCAATTTAAAGCTCAATACCATATGCCTCCCAAAAAGTGGCAGAGACTGCAGTAATTAAACCAGGGGAAGAACAGTCTCCCCTTTGCATTACTTCCCATTTTGTTTTCCCACTCAGGCTTAAGGCTTAAACCATTACCTAAGATCCCTTTAGCAAAATACCAATATGGAATCACTGCATTTACTTGCAATTACCTGACTGTGGCTTTACATTTCCATCTCATAAACAGATCTTCGTATGTTAAGAGGCAGGTATCCAAAGTGCTTTCTACAATTAACACAACACGCAGTTATTCAACTTGAATGTTATTCAAGTCAGTCACAGTATTTGCTTCCAAAATTAAATCTGAACAGCTATAGCCAGCTCTTCAGAGAGCGCTTCCAACCTCCTAATCACACCTCATCTCTTTTGAGCTGTGGCCCTCCTTCACCCGTAGCAGTATTTGCTTTACCTTTTGTAAGTTTGGATTGCTTCCATCACTTACATCCTTCCTGAATTCTGCGGTAATATGCAAAGGTTGAAAAATCTTGCTGTAAGCATATGGAGAAAGGTTTGCTAGATTAGATGATTAGTCAGACTGCTGAGAACCTTACACAGGAAGCAGGGATGTGAGGCTCCCTCCCCTGCAACAGGTTTCGGAAATGAAGTGTTCAGTCATAACACGGGAAGCCCTTCTGCCTAGGACTACTGTGCCGCGCTGCCGTCCACAGAATCCCTCGGCACCAGAGGGCACGTTCCCATTAACAGATGCAACGAAAGGCAAAGGATTCAGCACTCTGCTCTCCATTCATCCCTCCTGGCAGCACACAAGCACTCCCGAGACAACTCCCACACAACCACACTAGGCTGCAGGAAGGGCATTTCAAATGTCAACACACCGAACAGGACTTCTGTTGTGCAAAGGGACTCGTCACACTCCCATTTGGTGCAGCAGTCTTCAAAATGACTGCATCAAAGCTTCATTTTAAATGACACCCAAGAACTGTTTACCTTTAATATTTAAGGTGAATAGATTAAGTCTCTCAATAAACAGCAGGTGTGAGAAACTAGTTGACAGAAGAGCAGGGAAAGAAGAACCCACAGTATTAGGTGTCTGGTATTTATTATTTTTTAATACAGAGAAGTCACAACAAAATATTCTCTAACAACACACGCGAATGATATCATAACCAATTATTTTAATTTCATCAACATTCATTTTCTATGTACATATTCTTCCATCTGCAAAAGTGCAATCCAAAAATGTCTCAACAAGAAACCTTTACGGACAAGTATATTTTTGAGGTGTTTTCTCACCGGTGGCCTTACAACAGCATGTTTGTTCTCAGTTACCTGGTACAGCAAAATGAAGAGTACATGAGGGGGGAAAAAAAGAAAAGAAAAAAAAAAGAAATTGTGTTAGATGCCTCCCTCATAGGAATATTCCCTATTTTCCCAACTAAATTCATTATGAATACACTGCTCACTACTGGACACATGAATGCAAATAGACTATGGAATAGTCAATGGGCTATAGAGCACTGTAATTTTAGTGTCTCTGCAGCATTAGACAGAACATGAATTTCAGCCTGCTCACGCTGGTAAATGTCAACTTATGTATCAGCATGTAAAAGATGTCTTCTGTGTTAGTTATGGTTATCAAAATTTACTTTTAAATGCCCTACTGATGGATGAATTCATTTACACATCCAAAATATTAAGTCTATCTAAATGCAAGCCTCTCCTATGGAAAACACTTAACTACTGGAAAGAAAAGCATTTGCACATGCAACTCCTATTACTATCACAAGGAGTATCGTGCATTTAAGAAGAGTAGAATGAACCTCCAAATCCAGAGGACTGTATTCTCGTTTACAAAACATACTTCAGGCACAGTTTAATCCGACCACAGGCCAGACTAAAAAGAACACACAGCATCAGAAAAATGAAAGGTAGTGAAGAGTAAACTTTAGCCAAACAAGCAAAGCAAGCAGCTCCCTACATTGACAAACCATTTCCCTTTTGACACATTTAAAAGCTCAATGACTACTACCAGTGCTCGTCATGGCAGATAGCAAACCAACCGGTGTCTAGTTCAACCTCTTAAGTAGCCATTAAGTCCCAAAGTTCACTCTGACTTTGTACTTATGCAATGCCTAGCCAAAACTTTCATGGCCAAAGGGTGGGCCTGTCTGCTTGACTGGAGTCTGATGCATCTTATTAAAAAAAAATATATATATATATCTTACTTGCATTGTGCAGTAACACAAGACCAGTTTTCAGCAACAGCAAGAAGCAGAGAAAGTATTCCCTATAAATTAGGGACAATTTACTTTAGAGGAAAAGTTCAGAGGAATCTTTCTCTAGCTCAGCTGGTTTCCATCGAGAATCATTTTACAGTACTACATGTGCTGTTAGCCTCCAGTTGAGAGATGTGCTTTGCAAGAAAATAGGCGTTTCCTCAAGTGGTAGCTAAGACTCACTTAAAATCAGAATTAAAAGAAAAAGGTGATTGAGAACTAAATTGTTGCCTTGGATAGATTTGTAAACAACTTCTTGTTGCTATTAAGACTTTAAACATGCTTTCCCCTCCCCACTTTCTCGGTCTGCTGCATTCTTAATTTTGACTTGAATATATTGTACAACCTTTCACATGTTTGTGTTTTTAAGAAGTGGCCAAATTCCTTTTCTCCACTTCTACTCATTCTCGATTGTCATACATACATATCTGGAGAGGCATCTAAGAACATAAAGATTTATAAATTAAGCTGTATTAAGGAAAGTAAGTGAACAAGTATTTAGCAGAACTCCATATCCCGTTTCTGCCCTACCATGTGCGTTGCAGTGACACCTCCCCTCACCAAATGGGTGAAAAAAAATAGGTACAGAATGCTACTATTTTGTTACCCTTTCAGTGTATGTGGGGATTAATACCTTACGCTCAAGGCATGAGTGACTAGCACTCAAGATCAAATGCTATATGTATTCTTTAATTTTTATCATTACAGGAGCTTTGTCTTTGTGCTACAAGAGTCCAACATTTGTGTATGTGATCTGGTACCCATGGTACTGCCAGACAACTTAACTCCAAACTACCCTAACTCCAACAGGTTGTGGAAATATACCACTGAAGGTGAAGGGCTCATCCTCCCCAAGCAATTAATTTGAATTATAATTTGATTGTTCTCCATAAGGGAAGTCTACACTGCACAGCTAACCAGGTTTTATCTGCTAGCTAACTTCTTCCAGCCCACGTACACCTGGGCCAGATCCTGCTTCTATGGCCAATGGTTACAGTGCTGGTGCCACTGTAACTGGAGTGGGCGTAACTTGGTTTGTGATAGCCACACCAGGACAGTGTCAGAAGCGTCCCAAAGTTCTTCCCACAATTTGTCTTAAAAAGGAAACAGTTTTCCCCAAACTGTCACAAATAGACCCCCAAGGAACAACTGCACAAAACCCCAAGAATGTGCTCCAGACACAAACACACGGACAGAAGAGAGGACAGAGCAAGGGGAGAGCCAGTGATGTAGACTATCACAGCCTGTTAATGTCGCTGTTCAGACCAGCGGTGGTGGATCACCAACGTAACCGTTATGAGATAGCCCGGTCCTATCCAGATGTGAAAATCATTAATTGACTTAGCTGGCTTCTAAGGACATTACCACTCAAGTTAGCAGTAAGTGATGTGTGCCAACATAAGCCCTCTATGCAGCTTGAGTATTACTTGAAGAGTGGCTAATGCTTAAAGGAGCTAATTCTGCAGAGAAGACAGCCAGGAAATAAAACTGTGAACTTGGCATTTTTTATGCGCAGAGAAACATGGATATTCAGTTCGAATTTCACATGCACATTAATTTCTTAAGTTAGCAGAAAGTGTGATTCTCTGTCCAGTATATGCAACACTTTCTCGGCTTCTGACTTTTCTGTTTTCCTTCCCAGAGTGTGCAGATTATCAGGGACATTTTTAAGATCATGATTTCAACGGATACACTCTTTGAGATTCTAATTTGGGAAAACCAAAAAAACTTCAGAAGAAACAAAAAATAATCCCACCTCATAAAGAGAAACAAAACCCCTACCTCGAGTGACCAATCACTCCATAAACAACAAAAAAACTTACAAAAATCTCAGCTGGCTTTAGAAGCCAAGTAAAAGATTAACGACCTATTTTAAAACTTTTATTTATGTAAGGGAAAAGTTGGGAGCAAGAAACAAAAATTGCAGATTCTACAGGGCCAACCCCTATGACACAAATTCACTGCCTAATGCATTGACTACTATATACAGCACAGAGGCATGTAGAAAGTAAATACACTAAGTTTGCTTTCTTAAAAAGTCTCCAAGGTTTTAGATCCTGGACTTACATGATTTTGAAAGACAAAGGTGCAGCAATTAATTGACTTAAAAACTGATGCCATGTGTCATGTAAGTACCTCTCAGCTCTTACTGGTCTGATGACCCAGATCCCACTTCGTGGTCCTCTTTCCAAGCCAGTTACACCAGTCTGCAGTAGGCAGCAAAGCCTCAGTCCCAGCAGACACATACAAACATCCCCGTTCAGTTCAGCCTGTTCCTTCCATTTATCACAAGGTCCTAAAATATCTGTGAAGAAATACCTTTAAATAAAGCATTTTAAGATCTCCAGCTTGTTTTGGTATAAACAAATGACCTGACCGCTAACATTACAACACTGGCGGAAGCAGTACTATTGCCGTACAATCCGTCAGAGAGAAACACACAAACGTATACGGCAGGAAGACGCTATGCCAAAAAATAACTCAAGGTTGCTTTTTCTGGCATAGATTTACATTCACTTGTCACATTATCTTAGTTTATCCCATCTTGGGAAACCTGAAAGAAAGCCCACTAAGATGACAGCCTGAGGCATGCTCCTGTGCCCACTGGGACCAATGCAAAAGACTCGATGAATTCAACAGCTACAGGATTATTTCTTTTCAAGGATTTCCCATTTCCACCAAGCTAGAGGGACAACAAGCCTACACAGTTACCCACTTTCCAACTGGACATATTTCTCTGTCCCATGTCCTTCTTATAAACTGTATTACAATAGTACAAAAAATAAAACCAAATCATTTTAGCTGAACTTTACCCCACACTTGGGATATATTCGAAGGCCATTAAATTGGCATGCCTCCAACCTTCAGAGATCTCGTCAGGAGGATTCTGGTTTAACAACATGTATATATACATATTCATATGTATACAGACAAAGAAGCTGCTCTTTCAGTTAGAAAAGAAAGGAATTTCATCACAGAATGAATCCTATAAAAAGATATGTAATAAAGTTGAAATACCCATAAAATAGCTATTACTAAAGCAAAGCTTTCGTCAATAAGCCTCCAAAACTTTAAATGAAGAAAATGGCTTCACAAAGTGGTAGTCTAGATTTCCACAGTGAGGACACTGCTGGACGTTGCTGTATTCGGAGAAATACTGCATGCCAATCCGTACATCTATTACTGGCTTCCCACAGTGCTTACAGTTCAGTCGAGCCTGTGGAAAAAAAAAAAGAAAACAAAAACACTTTTGAAATAACCAGATTCACCTCCATTCCTTGCCGTAGCTAAAGAGACACTCAGCCCCAGCCTCTGGCAAGGCCACAGCTTCAGTCAGGAAAATGACAACCATGGTGCCTGCTGGTAAGGATGTTTTTCACCCAGACCAGTAACTCACAGGCATGCAGAATGGTTTTCACATGAAGTAACACCTACAGCCCAGCAAAGTCTGGAGAGCAAGTTATTTCCCACTCTGGCAGGAGGTACAGAATTTCAGAGCTTACATATATATGTATAGGCTGTTTTGTGCTAGTTCACCTCTGAACCAATTCATGTGCTCATCGTAAGAAGTGCTGTCTCAATAAGCCAAAAACGAAGCCCTGAATTGAGGAGAGAAACTTCACATTTGTGAAACTTCACATTTGTGCCATGCAATCCTTACCTTAGAGTTCCCACTGTGTATCTGTTTAGGTCTACGTTCGAACATGATCTCTCCTTGAGATGTATCAGCATTTTAATCTTTTGGTTTAACAAACGTATAACTTGATCTACTTTATCAGCATGGCATTGTGTCACTTCAAATATCTATTTAAACATTTATAATACGTATCAGGTAATATAAACTTAACACAAACTATTCTACAAAATCCAGCTGCAACAGGACCAACATTAACTGGATAGGTAGAAGAAACAATTAAAGGTGAAGGTGATGAGAGACAGAGCTATTCATAGTCAGCAGTAACAACAGCAACAGTGTCTTCAGGAGACATCTAGCTGAGATATCCAGCCCATGTTTTGTGCAGAAAGCAACAGGCAGTGTGAAAGCTCAGCAGGGAGTACGAAACACTCAGGAGAAGCAGAAGGTTTAAGACCACAAAGGAGGTTAAGAGTAAAAACAGCAAATGAGCAGCGAGGGCTTGATCTGTACCATAGTTTAACCTCACAGCCTCACGTGCTAACGAAAGCTTCAGCTCTTCATTGAAAAGAACACCAAATGATTTTCTACAGCAACCTTGACTTAAGGGACTTTCTTGGGAGGAGGGGAGGAAGCAATTAGTAAAGTACTACTGCTGTTGAGACAAGACTCAAAAAGAAACAAATCATGAAGTCCATAGATATCTGCTTTGCTTGAAAAGCAGAAATTCTAAGAAATGCAGTCTAATGGGGCATAGATTTATCGTGATTTTCTTAAAGTGTGGGTTTTCCCCTCGCTGGTGTCCAGCCCATCAGCTAGCTGCCATCAACCTGACAGTGGATGTAGTTCATTATCCTACATGCACATTCTTGAAGTATAATGAAATATTTTGAAATAAGGTATGAAATTATTCAAAACAAAAATTAGCAAGGCAATTCAGAGTTAAATTATATACCATATTTAAATGTCATTCCTCTACATGCAGAATCATCTGTAACAATAAGAGTGAAACAATGACGCATATTACCCAGCAATCAGTCGCTGAAGCTAGTGGTTTTATATTCAGATCTATTATTTACCATGTACTGTCATACTGTCCATTAATCATACAATTAAGACTCTTTTATAACGAGACCTTAACTCCTGTCTTGTACATTCAAAAGAAGCAATTCAAATTTAAATTTCCTGATTTTTACAGAGCTAGTAAGTTAGCATCTGTGTTTTATCTTTAAAAGTCCCTATTTAAAAAAAGCTACAATCTCAAGAGGCACAAAAAGGGAGGCATCTCTGCATTTTGTTGCAGTCGTTAACAATGTAATTCTAACCAGTACCAGCAACTCCACTTGTCTTGTGATCAACACATCTTGGTAAAAATGTTAAATTTAAAATTAAACTGTGTGTCACATATCGGTAAAGCTCTATTAGAGATTGCTCTTGTATTGCCACATCTTCAAGGGCAGGGACTGTCTTCCTTTTAAGCCTCATTCAGAACTAAGACTGCTGGAGCTTAGAAATTTTTATTTTATTTATTTTTAATCTTAAGAAATTAGGAGACTGCAAATCTTTATGGAAAGCATCCACAAAACCATGAAGTGACCATTCTTGGAATGTGAACATCTTGGCAAGGCACCTGCTCTAACCCAGTTACAAATCCTGTGTGTCAGGTGCCAGCCACTGCCTTCAGACATGCCAGAAGGGACCCCTGCACTGCACCTACAAAAACAGCACCCGATGCTATTTACACAGCTGCCTACCATGGGTCGTCCCTACCTCCGCAACACAACTCTGCTGAGCTTTGATGCATCAAACAGAAAAAAAACCGTTTTGGATGCCAATGGTCCTGCTGCCTCAGGCGTGTATGTATCTACTTTGGAGTAAACCTAGGCTCTTTCTCACCCAAGATATGAGGTGAGCACTTAAAAAAAAGCTAGGCTTCTTCAGGCTGTGGCAGAGTACCATCAGCACAGTCAATTGCAGCAAAGATTAAGGAGAGATGGTTAATCTCCAAGGACACAGACTCTTAGACCTTTAGATTTCCTCAGCTTTTTTGCAATGATTATCTTATGACAGAACTCAACTCAAGCAACTAGAAGGACCTTGAATGCACATATCATCTGCTAAAAAATGTGCAAATATTATTAAAATACTACTAGAATTTTACCTGATGCCAAAGGTAATGCCTAATGATCATCCCAAGCACCAGCTTTAATTGTGAATGCATTTAAAGGGGCTTTATTTAAAAAAAAAAAAATGTAACCACTGACCATTACATTAGCTTTTGTCTAGCTATAGGCCTTCGTGCTCCATAAGTTAAGATAAAGGGACATGGACTCAGCTTTCTTGTACTGCACACATAGGCTGAAAAAGAAGGATGGAGGAAGGGAAGGGAGGAGAGAAACACAAACCTCTGCTTTATTTATCATTAGTTGGAATTTCACCTTAGGAATCTTACTTATCTAGGATACTGACCTGACAACAGGGAGATGCTGCCAGAATATCGTAGGTATACATAGTTCCCAGCTGATGCCAGCTTCCATCCCATCGGGACTTGCACTTAATGCAGATAATTTTGTGAACCCCTTCTAAGCAGTCTACACAAACAGCATAGAGATGCATAAGCCTTCCTGTGGACAGGAAACACACTTCTTAAGGAGACTGTAACAGAAGATTAAAACAGACATTTCCTGCAGTGTGTTATTTGCCCTTTAGTGTTACAAATCACACCTTACTAAAATCTTTTTGAAAAGCGTGAACGATAAGTAAAAAATGCTTCTCTATCACAAATAAATAGGACTTAACTGAAGCTATTTTCCATGAATGCAAAACTCAGGAATCAGTCATCATCCTGCCCACCCCAAACCCCATTCCTTCATTTGCTGGTAGACCTTAGCAAAGTATTTTGTAAAAGGAGTTACTTAAGCTACATGAGCAGATGCCAGGTTAAGATATGTGGTCAGCTGCCATTTTTCCACAAATACAACTACCCTAGCTTCATCCCCATCTGACAGAAGTGGAGAAGTGTTTAAGTTTTTTAACAAGCCAGGTACAGACTCATTTAACAACTTGCCAAAATCTTCCAGCAAACAAGTAACTAAGGACCTAATACTCTTCGTGGAAAAAAGTAACAGCCAGAAGAACTTTCTTTCCTGTACTTTTTCCTGTTGATTCATTTGCAGTAACTATATTTAAAAACATATGTTACACATACAATTTTAATGTGCCATACAGAACTATGAATCTATCAAGCTCTCCCATGAACTTAGGTTCTGTACGAACAGCGATTTCGAAAACTGAGTTATACTGCCTTCTGTAAAAATCAAGTGGTTCAGACTTTAACACAAAATACTTTCTCCACAAAAAGGTCACTAACCTCAACAATTTGAAATCCAATATGCAAATTTCCCACAAAACAAAAGGCCTTACACAAACTACAAAGATCTGCCATCTAGATTAGGCCTGATTTGTAGTGACTAGTAGTTTAGAGTAGGCTTTAAGTGGACTGACACAGAGTATAATTCTGTAATAAACCATATTTTGCACTGCCATACAAGAAAAAGTTACATAGTAATGCAGTTACAAACAAAACTACTAATGCAACTACAAAACAGGACTGCATATAGTCTGTGCTTATGTTGGATTACGATTTGTGCCCTTTAGCATCAAAGGCCTGCACACATCACAATTCATAATTTAAGAAGCACACACATCGTATACCTTTTTTCTAGATATATGGAATAATATATTAAAAATTGCTGACTAGTAACTAGATACTTTAAAGATAACGGATTGGTTTTTAACTTGTTTTCTTTTTAAGCCAATTGTTTTAGAAAAATGAGAAGGAAAATCAGATTCTACCTAAGATATATATAAACAATAAAGTTGCCAGCATGAGCAGATAAATTCAGTAACTCCACATTGGGCTGTTCAGCTCTAGAGAAAGTGATGTGATGAGACTGAAGAGCAAATATAATAAGTGCTGTTCCTAAAGCGAACAACACGAGATTGGAGCCTTTCAAATAACTCCATGTGCTAAAGCTTTGTGTTGTGTAGGAAGACAATTTTCCCGAACTGAAGTTCTGTTCTGCTTCTGCATATTAAGATGCTACATTTCCCCACCACTTGATTTTCACAATCCTTGCTATATAGGAAATGAGACTCCTGATATCTTAAACATGCCTGATAAAAGAACTGATTTTCATTACTAAAGAGAAAATAACACCCTGGAACAGCACCCTTTCAAGCGTAATTTCATTTCAAAGCGCACTCCTGATAATAAACCATTTTACCCAGGACAAGGAGGTAAAAATTTTAACAATTGATTATTCACAGCACGTTGTCTGAGCAAGTTTTTCAGGTGTATCATCCAATGGGTAAGGAGCAATTAACTAAAATAAAATAAAAAAATAATAATTCGGCAGAGTTTCATTCTTAGTGGCAAACAATAAGAAGTGGCAAGTTTCACTATTACTAAACCATCTATTAGCACTGATAAGATCACAAGCACGTTGTGCATGCCTCCTCACAAAAGCAAATAAGCACTGTTATCTCACATAGGTATATTCTCTTTATCCTGGAGATTTTTCAGCTTGTATGTTTGTCTGTCACTTTTTCCCCTTGAAAATACATTAGGTAAGACAGAAACAATAATGTTAGCATGAATACAGTTCAGTGACTTAGTGCACTATGATTTAAATAAAGGAAAAAAATACAAAGTTTGTTGAGCAAAGGAATGTTACATGATAGATATTTTAACCATGCGTGAGATACAACATTTTATTGAAAGGAGAGAAACTTAAATGTTAAAATACCTCCTGCTAGTGCATTCCCATTACACTTTTCAACATGTAATTTTATGTTTTTGAAAAACAAACTAGGAATAGTGTCTCTGACTTATGTTAGCCATACTGGCTGCCAGCAGACTGCAGAACATACGTGTTTTGCCATGTACCACCTTAATCACTTACTTTGGGACATATCTCTCAGGAAGAGCTGAGGCTCATCCCAGCCCACGTTTTGTTGTTGTTTTGTTTCTATTTTTCCTCTAGGAGGAGAAAAATGATACATGCCTTGCTCCCAGCTCAGCAGGGAGCTGGGACATGGTCAGGATGCTGGGACACGGTCAGGATGCTGTTCAAACCAGCGGCAATTTGGAACCAAATCTAAAGCCCCCACTATCTCAATGCCACTTCATCCCAGCATAATAAAAGCTTACTTTCACTATGTCTAACTTCTCCAGGCCACAGAAACAGTCCTTGCCAAGACTGCACTAACACATGCCAAACTATAGCCCTTGCCATGTTAAAAAAAACAACACAACACTAACCACCATGTGCAATAAAACGAAACTGATATTCTCTAGTCTGAAAGCAGATGAGAGGCACAACTGGCGATACAAATATGACTTTCATTGATGCTGCAGTACAGCATGCTTAACATAAAAAGTTGTTTAAAAGGCTGATGTATGTCTTGGAGCAAAACTCACAACACATAAATCAGTACGTACACACTGCAGAACAGGGTGGCTATAGTCTACTTAGAAACTAGATGAAATATCTGCTGGTTATAAAACCAAAAGCAAGGCACGGATCTCTCTACACATCATTTGCTTTTTGTAATTCATTCCTAAGCATTTCAGCCTGACCCACATCATAATTTGGACATGACTCCAGCCTTTACAAAACTGCTCAAAAATGCAGAATCACGATGAAAATCTAAAATGGGGGGGGAGGGTGAGGAAAGATGAGTAAGAGAAAGCAGTCCCATCACAGAATGAAACCTAGCGTGACTGACAGACAACCTGTACCTTGAAGGTGACAGGGAACATCATATTCAATTTCATCGTGTCTTGATGGGCTAAGGAACAGGGTTCCATCCACCAGCGGAAACTGTTCAAACACTGGCAGTGCCCTGTGGCACAGTGCACAGTTTACAACGTTCCTGTGGCTGGCGCTAAGAGCAGCAAGAATAAACTTCCGCAGGTCCTCCCCTTGGCCCACTTGGGCGTCATCTTCCATTCGCACATGGAAAGTATTCAATTTATGCCTGGGGATGTGAGTGAGAAGCTCAGACAGGTCGAGCCTTCTCAGAAACTGCACGGGGGCATCGAAGTGTCCCGATCGATGTGCTTGCAAACCGGCTGCCCCGTAATCGAAGTGCGCGTTCCTGAACATGCCCCCACCGGCCATGTTCTTCTTGTGCGGCTCCAGGTGAATGGCGTTCTTCAGGAATTCTCCCAAGTATCGCGAGGAACGGGGGCCGCTGAAATGGGTGGGGGCAAGAATCGAGTAGCCGGTCGGTGGGGACTGGCCGGGAGAGACGCACGGGGAGCGAACCGCATAGCTCCCGCCAATGACACCCTTCTCTTGGGAGTTCTGCCTGTCCATCGAGTGCCTTCGCTGGATGTCGTGACTTAAGCCTTTCTGCGGCTTGTTGGCTGGCCTGCCCTTTTTGGCCTCTTCTGCTGACTCCGCCACGGACCTTCCCGTGCTCTTCTCCAACACGGATTTTTTCTTCTTGTCATCCTGCATCCGTTTCACCTGGTACCAGTCAGTGTCCTTCTTCAAATGACCCTGCCCACACCGACAGGAGCAGAAGCGGAAAGCAAGGTCGTATCCCTTCTTTGTCCACATGTTTTGGCGACACTGCTTTTCGTTCCAGCTCCTCGCTCTGCCGATGCAATTGAACTGGACAAGAATGCTGCTTTCCCACTCGTAGAAGCACTGAAGGTGCATCCAGGTGCTGTAAGGGCAGTGCTCGTTGTTGCATATGACCTTCTGGTAGTCATCCTTCTCAAGGTCCACTGGCCTTCCAAAGCTACAGATCAGTGGAGTAGCACAAGGGGCTTCTGTGGAACATAAAGCAGACATATTAATAACAGGCTGCTCCTGGCCTGCACATCACACTTCTCATGTAAATGCCGTGCCAAATACAAACACGAGTTCTTACCCATGATCCGTACTATCAAAGAGCCCACAAGCACCAGGTCTGGGTCAGAATAACAAATAATCTTTGCCAAAAAAAAAAAAAAAAAGGTACACGAAAGGAGCTATAGCAATGAAGGAAGAAGAAAACAAAAAGACAACACAGCTTGTTCAGCACTCAAAGCCGAAGCACCTCAGAAGCATTAACCCTCCTCAAGGCTCTGTGGACACTGCTGCAAAGGCAAGCATTAAGAAATAAGGAGAAAGCTTTGTGGACATTTCTGGAGGGTTGCTTTGAAGCCTGAGAGGCAACACGGGAAGAACACACAGAAGTGCTCGTTTGAAAAACAAGGAGGATATACAGCTGGGTTTTGCGATCATAAGGAGAGGCAGGAATTGATCTTTTCTTTGGGACTGAGCAAGAGACGATAGATAGTGAGAGAAACGGGAAGCACGGGACTTTGAATAGCGAGACAAACAGATCATGTTTCTTGTACAGAAAGGAGGTCCTTCATCATGTTTTCAGGCAAACACAGGATATACCACCATTACTGACCTACCTGATAGCTAAATTTCACAAACCAGATAGTTCTGTAACATAGATAAAGACCAAACGCCACGTGGTCTTTTGTGAGCAAAACAGCAGCCTTTCCTATATCCTTGAGCAAAGAACAGAGTATTTCAATTCTCTCCCTGTAACAGTATCACCTACACAAAGATGTTCTGTATTTACGACCAAGGACATTTTCCCCTCCCTCACCTAAATACCACAGATTACAAACTACTCCAATTTCTGACTGCATCGGTGCAGTTGGAAGGCACAAAAAAAAAAAAAAAAAAAAGAAAAAAGGAAATTCTCATTGGGACTTTTTACTGGATCTTAAGTGAGTCTAATTCTCACTCCAAAACAAGGTTCTCAGATGCTTAGTCAAATATTACCAAGATTTCTTTGTATTTCTAACGTCTTACTTCCTCAAAAGACACCGCTCCAATAGGACTGGCAGGCTGCCTTTTTACCTCTGCATTACTGCATTCAAACAATCACACACTTCTTCAGGGTTTTCCCCGGTCAAGTGCTGCCTCACCCAGCGCAAAAGGCTGCCGGGAGCTCCCGAATCCCGCTTAGAGCTCCAGGACTTGCGAGGGAGACACATCGAGCCTCATTGCAAGAACCTGCTGCCGACTGGGTATTTTTCCTTAGGATTTCAAGCTTCTACCTGATAAACGGGGAAAAGAAACTTCAGTTGTGTTGTTCTTAATCCAGCTCGTCACTGCTTGAGTGAATAATACAACATAATCTGCACTGGGGTAACAGGTTTTATGCTGTTTCCTTTGCTGGTACTCAAGACGTTCAATAAGAGGCACACAGCAGCAACACAAAGTATGTTTTGCAACAACAGGTCATTGGCATGCTAGAGTTTTTGCCCCTTTCCAAAAATGCTATAAGCAAGCAAACAAAACACCTTCAGTAAATTCAAGACCACGGAAGTTCTTCAGACTTATTTACCCAGAACACACAGGCACAAGGAGTACAAGAAAATTTTCCCAAGCCGTTCCCTAGAACATGCTACATCCTCATCTCATTTTTCTGCCTCTGCTTCACATGCCGGAAACAGCACAGTTGCAAGGAGAACTTGCCGCAATACCCTTCCTTCAGGGACTGACTATAAACTGCAACAAAGGTGCGTTCCCAAGAACGTTCTCCTGAAGAAAAAAAAACCCTATTTCAGTTCAAAATACTGACTCGTTCAGTCATTCAAAAGGAAAAGAAGACAGGTTACCAAACTGGAGAGAACAGTGCTAGTTAAGAGAAGCATTGCCCTGGGACTTTTTGCAAGTTCCTCCTATACAGGAGGCATGATATTCCCACTGCTTGTCTCAGGTCTCTGAAAAGCCTGCTGAGAACATGCAGGCTTTGGGATGTCATTTGAGAGGCATGAATTTTATTGGCAACCAATGACTAATTTTTCTCCAGTGTTTTTACTCTGTATTATTGAGCATAATGTCACTGTCTAAATGCAAAAGTGAGTAATTTATCTACTCTGAGTCAAAATCTGTCAGTTTACCAATTCACAGAGCTCTCCATCCATTCTCCCAGACCGTTACCTTTGATTCAAGTCACACTACGCCACACCAAGCATCTCTGCAAAGTTTTTCGTTATTTGCCATTCTTTTATCGTACTTAAGATCTGAAAGCATAGTTTGCAATAGTAGCATCCGATGCAGTTTATCTCAGAAAAGTCAGTTAAATTGAAACCATTCAAAGCTCCTCATCGAAAGTCAGATGTGCAGCAAGATATGAGAGGTACCACTACGAACAGTTCTCACTATGCATTTCCCACATTTATCTATTCCGGAACCTATTCATTTCCACCACTGCCAGAAGGCAGGGAGGAAGGACATGCCAACAATCCACTTATGCTCCCCCTGTGTTTCAGAGTGTAAATGTTCTAACAGTCGTGCATGTAATTATAGCTGACAGCCCAGAGAGTTACTACACAGCCACGTCTAGAGAATCTCCAGTTAAGAATAAAGACTTTACACTTGTTCGTCCATACCAGCATAGTTAACCGACCAGAAAATAAAAGAATTTCATTAATGAGACTTTGAACATGGTTCTGATTTTGGATGGAAGAAATACGTGGTCTCTAACCCTCTAAGAAGTTTACTGCCTCTTTGTCATGTGGACAAGAAATTAGATTAATAAAAGTGGCTGAAACGCAGGAAAACAAACAAACAAACCAGTCTGTGTATTCCACACAATGTATTCACAACTATTTGATTATAATAATGTTCTGTATGTCTAAAGGCTCTTTTAAAGTGTGACTTTCAACAGATTCTACCCCTTTTTACTGGTCTATCACCAGGACTGTGAAATGGGATCTTCTCCAGCTCTTCCTTGAGAACTTTAAGCTGTCATATTACCTGAGAATTTGCTACCTGTGATAACTATGAGGAAGAAAAACATTCGATTTTTGGACAGCAATGTCTTTTTTTTTTTCCACATTTAAGTTAATTAGATAACAACTTTATCAGACATTTCCTCACCTCATCTTCTACCCACTCAATGTAAATTAGCTGGTCACACAATCATCATAGCAGAAGCAAGCGTAGGATAGCCAGAAGACAGCAACAGAGCAAACAGTCTTCTCCCACACAGAAGACTCCACCAAATTGCTAAACAGTGGAACCGAAGTTACCCTGGAAAACATCATTACCAAGACGAGCAGCTGTTCCTTACTAACATCTTCTGCGAAAATACCTGAAATTTCACTGCTGTCCCTGCAGTAGCACAAGAACTACTAGAAAACCAGCAGGTCTCCCTACCAGGTGCCCACACTCCTGCAGCAAGAGTAATGACAATCTACTCAAGGCAACCGGTCAGGTTTTTTTTTTTTTTTTCCTGCTTTCACTGACACAGGTTTATTATTACAAAGTCCAGTGGTTTTGAGAAGATCTTGATAAAAATGCTGCAGTATTTCCACAACAGAATTTGCAGTGCCCATTACAGCTAAAGCTTTCAGCATTAGGTCCTACCAATTCTATACCATCAGACTATTTAAGAAGGCAGAAAACTCCACTAATTGGAAACCGTATAGAAATGATCAAGCCAACATTCAGCTCTGTCTAATATTTCAAACTTCATCAAGTCTATTTGTGCAAAACAGACTCTTCAGGACTGGACATCCCTTGCAAACTTCTCTCCACTCATGTCTCCCGAAAAACACGTCCCTACATAAAAAAATAAGTAAGAAACAGAAAGCAAAGCAACTTTTTGTCAAACTTTACCAGCTCACAGGAACAGATAAGTCTTAGGAGCAGAAACACCAGCATTCAGATTACTTAGTATGGGATCCACACTAGCAAATGTGAAGAGCTCTTCCCATCAATTCACACCCTTGAAAGCGCTCTGCGTTATTTTATCAACATTTTATAAATGAGACTAAGCGCTTATTACGGAATTACAAAACTTTAACATTCTCATTATCAAGCCCTTCTAGTTCCAATCAATTAGAAATGAATTTTAAGATTATTCCTCAAAAAGACAGAGGTAAGATCACTGCACTTATGTTTTACGGTAACTGTACTTCAGTTACTGTCAAGAGCGACCCACAATAAGCCTCTTCTGTGTAAACAGAATTTCACATGAGCCAAACTGCCCATCCACACATGGCAGCCCCAAGCTGGTTTGTCACCTAAATATAAATGGACTCCAAGTAACTAACACTTTGTCAGATTTCTGGTTTCCAAAGTTACAAAAAAAATAAACTTCAGGAAAAATTAAAGGCTAACAGGTATCAGGGAAGCATCCATTCTCCTAGCAGACCCTTTTGAAAGAAAGCCTAATTGACCATAAAAGTACCTCTATTTTACCTTTCAGTTTCAAGATCTCTTTCACAGCCTGAGAGAACAAAACACGGCAGCACGTAGTTTTGTGCAGCAGAACAGCTTTGGTGTTTAGAAACAAGTGTCCTGCTGTAGCAGAAAGGCTGCTGATTTGGAATCACAGCCGCACAATGACTCTTCCAAGAAGTTACAGTTCCACAATAGATGTTCTCTCATACTCCTCTGTAGTGATTTTGATCAGTAATTCTGAAACTAGGTGTAGTGTATGGAGCAGCACATACATGCTCTCTAAAACAGAAACAACAATATTCCAAACAAACGTACATCCGAGCAAAGATAGCTCACTGCTTAAACAAGGTTATATTTTTGACAGAACTGCCATAAAATTAACTTTTCTTTCAAAAACAAGAGCACGATGGAAGACTGCAAGGAGCTGGTTTGTGTTTGGCTTTTTCTCAGATTTTCCGTTCAGGTTTAAACATCAGCAGAAGTCAGGAACACAAACAGAGGATTGAGATAAATGTCCTTCAACATGGAACACATCAACCTGTTTCTACGTTTAACAAAAAGCCTTTAAGACAGTATACGAAGACCACCCTTGCCATGTAATGACACAAACAAAAGCAGCAGAATAACAACTGTCTGAGGAACTTCTCTGGTGAAGTAAATGGAGGAGAATGTTGTTTACTTCTGTTTACGCACTCATCAGAAAACCAAAGATGCAACCAGGCTCCATGGCCTCGGTTTTGTGACTGCTCACATTTGTTCTAAATCCCAGATGCGGATGCCTGAAGCAAATTTTGCTCTTCCCCCCATGTTCCCACATTACCCATTGAGCAAGCACCAGAGGCTTTCAGTCAGTGGACAGAAACAGATAATTATTTCCTGTACTCACCAGCGTAGGTTTCAGCTCACCCCCACACTTAGGATTGCTAGTAAAGCTCAAGGGTGATATTAGCAACGTGAGGCTGGGGCAGAGGAAGGAGAAGTGTGGTGCTGCTGGAAGAGGCAGCCCTATTATCATTTTAAAGCAACTGTGAGGAGACAGTAGGTTTTTATGGATCTGGAAAAAGAAATGTCCAAAAAAAAAAAAAAAGCTAAGGTCTTGGCATTGAGTCAGCTGTAAGACACCTACTACAGCCTGCTTTTGGTCTACCGTCACTCTAGCACCTCACCAGCTACACCACGGACACTTTGCCAGCACAATACTTAGGCTAGAAAGGATACCTGTGGGACACATACATTACACTTTAACCTATATTACCAGCTTCACGTGAACAGGGCTCTCTTCACAACCCTACACATCCAAAAATTGTTCACTCTGTCAGCCTGAACCGGAGCTGAGCCCTATCTGTGGAAGGCTACACCCCACCAACCATCTGCATGAATCTTGAGAGCTTCTCCTACCATCAGGATAGCTTTATTTTAATTGAAGTCAGACAGTATTATCGTGCTAATGCTGTAGTGCAACTATAAAAAGAAAAAAAAAAGTAAAGACACAACAGCAATGAAACAGGCTGAAAACTTGTATTAATTGCCCAATGTGTCTGCTCTGGTAAACCTTGAAATATAATCTGACATGCAAAAGATTACCAAGAAGAGACAAAAGGGTATTGCCATATGCATAACGAGCTAAGCAGCACAAATCATACAGCACTACAGAAACGATCAGTCACCTTCCTAAAAGCCTGAACGCAGCAGGAAGAATACACTGGGAAAAAATGTTTCACAAGTGGATTCAAAAGGCAGGCTTGGATGTTCAGTGCAGCAGCAGCAACAACAACATATAACAACAGAAAAACAGTAAGAAAAGTCTTTCAAAACAGCTTGGCTCACTGTTTGCATTGATAACGCTCACTGACGATGACTGACGCCTATCCAAAACTTCTTAGGCAATCTATGCAGACTGATTAAGATTAAAGTTTCCAGACCTCCTCTTGAAGGGAGGGGAAGAAACAGGACAACAGTATCTGCTCAGCCACCCAAAACATAGGCTTTTTATCTGACGAGACTCCCTATAACATTCTTGGAAAGAAAAGCCAACACTACAAGTCCATCTTCAGCGATTGGCAGAGCAGGACAGCGCAGGCTGATGTTTCACCTGGCACAGCGTAGCAGCAGTGGTCAATATTTACACTTGGAAGGGTCTTAAAGAGAAAAAAAGGGTCTTAAAGAGAATAAAAGCCATAAGCAGCCTGGCTGTACCTGGCAGCTCACTCAATGGACAGGATGTTACAAGTGAGTAGTCACATGAAGCGACCACCTTCCCTTCCTCAAGGGAAGATTTCAGGTAAGCTGGAGTTACTAAACCCTGGTTCAGCTGGAAATTCAGATGACGAGAGTCCTGGAGGGTGCAGCAGAGGCTAGAACCACCTCCGTGCACTTCACACTCAGCCTCCAAAGGCCTCTCTTCCCTCAGAAAATCTGAGCAAGGCCTGACCACAAAGCAGAGGAAAGAGGCAACGGAAATCATGAAGGCTTAAGTCGTACCTGTCATGTTAACACCTTCTAACTTGAAGCACAGCCAGAACAAATGCCTGTTTATGAAATCTGCGATTAGCACATGATACACGGTTGGTGTTATCTACGGCTCTCACTCAACCACCCACTCCCAGTTCAGCCATCACATCACCAAAGTAAGTCAGGAAATCAAGAGCAGAACTGTACAAACCAAGGACAGGAGGCACCTACATCAGCACAGTAGCTTTGCAGTTTGCTTGCACAGCCATCTGTGCTCCAAGCTGGACCAACTCTGCCTACACAGCTGAAACCCATCATAAGAATTCATATGGTCTTACAGAAATTACCAAAATCTGCGAGGTTATCATCATCTAGCTAACCTAGCCAAATCTTTCCACTTAGTCATCAAAACACAGAACAACTCAATCGCCAGCTTTGGCTTAGGATGTAGAGAGTCTCTCTGCACAGGAAAAATCCTGCTCTGACTTGATGTATACCCTCAGTCCAACCAAAAACATCACCAGTTCACCATACCAAGGAGAACAGACCCCCCAGGATAACTAATGCCAACACACTCCTGATACTACCATGCAAATCCTGGGTTGGCATCACCAGGCCAGGTAAGGAGCAGTCCTCTGTACCACAAGCAATTGTGCCAAGGTCAGGAAGACTCCTTGCACTGCTCCGTATAGGGTGGATGTTTATGGTGTCCTCTATCATGGTGAATGCAGAGATTGGTGACTATCTCAAGAGCGGTGGGCTTTAATGTCTTCTGAACCTTAGCTGCTGCTTTGTCCACACCTGAATCATAGAATCATCCTCACAGCAAAGCATTTCCACCGATAAATTCTTTTACTGCAGCCTTACAACAGCCTTCAATACCTTGAAATGTTACAGTAAACTCACCCTCGTGTCTGATGAAACAGATATCCTAATAACTAAAGCAGACTATAATGCACCTGCCCTGGCAAGTTTTCAGTGGCAAATTCCAACTTATGCTGGAAATAAAGGGATAAATGTGGCAAGGGCAACTGAAGAAGTAGGTGTCTTAATACCAAGCACAGATGTGGACTGGATTTGCCCAGAATCAGAGCCAGCTAGCCACGAGGCCCTGCCCAAATGCACAAGGAAGGGAACAATAAAGGGACAAAAGGCTGAATCAAATGGTATCGTTTCCAGCTTTAAGTCTAGGGGTGTTTGTATCATTGGTCTATACTTTCCAAGTTTGAATATGACAATATTTTTATTCTCACGTAAAAGGCTAAAGAAGCTGGTAGAAACTCTGGGAAGCTGGGGATGCAGCCTCCCTAGCTGCTGCATCTAGCGTCTCGGCAAGACGACAGCTCCGGAGGTCGGAGCTGTCACTTCCAATAGACGTCTGTCTCGCGATGCTGTGCTGGCTCCCAGCCCGGCCTGTGTGCCACCTCTGGCACCCGCGCAGCACGCAGAGGCCTCAGCTGCACACCGCTCCCAAAATGGTATCCTGGAGCACAGCAGCGGAGCTGGGGAATGCCAGGCACACTCAACAGCCAGGCTCTGACTGAAGCTATCTCCTCTCCCAGCAAGCATTCGAGACGGGAACAGCAGCAATATCCCACTCAAGCCCTGGCAGGAGGACTGAAAGACTCTGCCATCACGAGAGAGAAAGAAAGATAGAGTGAATGCTCTCAAGATAAATGTCACTGAAGTCTACTGGGAAATGCCAGCGCTCCACTCAAAATCCTGCCAGCTTTCAAAACGGAATTATCCACTCCAGTGACTAGATTACTACTTCAAGAGGCCTGTTTGAAATTATTTTGATTTCTATGCAAACTGTTTAAAGAAAGCCCGTGCCCTACTAATGCTGTTGTAATTCAGATACCTTGAAGATTAGCTGGATTATCTTTCCCTGAGCTATACGCAAGGTTTACCTCTATTTTTCCTCGCATGTGCTGTAGGAAGAAAAGCAGAGAAGGAAGGATGCCTGCCAGTCTTTATGCTACTTTCATATCAAAGGATGTGTCAATATGCAAGGCTGTAAGCAAGGCTGAAGAAAACTTACGAACATCTCCCAGGACTAGAAGCTGGTTTGTCACTGCTTGTTAGATCACTGGGAGGAAGATACGGGATGAGTACACACAAAGTCAAGCAATCAGTTCAAAAACTGTGTTTCCTCATATGGAACCTAACAAACATCAAGCATAACCCTTACTCATGTAAGCGTTATGCTTCAACCAGTGACTGATCACATGAGCACAATGCAGTTGGGCCCTGATACCCATTCTGATAGCAAGCAACTTAAAAAAAAAAATAAATAAATGTGTACTTGCTTGTATGAAAGGATATTTATTTTATTCAGCAATACCATAGACATGATCCCATTTGCAAATTGCCACAAAAAGATGTAACTGCATAGCTTTAAAAATTCCAAAACTACGATAAAGTGCTTTCAAAACCAATCTGCATTGATAGAGACAGTGGAATTTGCATTCAGCTGATTTCTGCAGTTAGAAGAACTCAATGGAATTAGGAAGAAAAATGGTTCTCCTTTACAAAGTGTGTACGAATTAGATTCTGACACTCACTGCAACCAAACAGAAACCTCATTTTCCAGGTGGCTTCACCAACATCAGTGGGACTCCCTCACTCAAGCTAAATAGCAAGGAGGTTCCAACACCCAACATCACTAGACTGCCAAAGTGGAATTAGATGTTATATGCAGCAGGGAATATTCATCAGCAAATACTAATCCACACTTATATATTAGAGTGATTCATGCTCTAAAAATACATTTTTTAATTGAATATTGCACTGGCAAATCTTCTGGCCCTCTAACTACCCCACCTCCAGGATATAAGTGGTTTTTTTGTAAATCTTACTGGTTGGCTGGTCACAGCTTTCTATATATTAGTCACCGTAGTGCTGAATGATTTGCTTTCTCCATACACTTGTCTTATGTTAATATTTTTTATTTGAAAGTAAATCAAAGCCTTACAAACTTGTACAACACAGGCGAAGAGTACACAGAAGCCCAGCTGGCCATTTTAAAACCAGGTACCTAGGAAAAAGTTCTCTAGAGATCTCCTATGAACATGAGGATATTAAAATACAGTTTTTAAGCTTCTTGGAGAATTTCTTATTTGAGAAGTTATAAATATTCAACTCACTCTGGTACAGAGTACATCGTACAGAGCAGATATATACTCCAATACGCCCACTGCATGAAGTGTACCTGCTGCACATCTCTCAGGAACACGTCATTTACGAGGAAGGCACATTATAATTTTAGCTGTGTCCTTCTGGGGTCTGGTCCTCAGCAAGGCGATCCACAGGGGGTTCCTGATGGTAAAGGCAGCCAAACCAAGGCAAAAGTACAACTGGGAGGTGCGGCAGTGACCCAGGCAACCCAGCCCCGTCAACATGGGCACTGCTCACACAACCCTTCAGCTGGCACAGCACAACGACGTCCCAGTGGGACCTAAAACACCCACCTCCATCAGCTCCCCCCCCGCCTTTCCTCCCCTGAAGGATTTTCATGACCAGGATTCTGCATAAATCTGCACGTGGCAATTCCACCACACATCCTACCAATTTGCAATTTAAGGTCTCACCTTTGCCAGTGGGGAAAACGCATGAACTTAAGCACACTGTAAAACAGCAATTCAGAGACAGATATACCTTTTTTTTTTCCCTCTCAACTTCAGTTTAGTTGGCTCTAATGAACCCTATGTTAAAGGGGAAAACTACAGACATGGAGAGCAGACAGCCAGATTCTCCTTTTCTCTCACCTTCTCATGGCACCAACGCTGGAGAGACCAAATGCTGGAGCGACAAGGACACGGGAACAAATCAGGAAGATGCTAAGGTAGGGACCAGCAAGAAGAGGAAAAGGACTTGGGTCTACTGGATAATGAGACCAAACATGAATGCAAGGCAAAGAAAATGGATGGAGCAAAGAATTTTAGGGCCAGAAACAACTGTATGAGGGGGTCTGGATCAAGAAGTTTATGGGATAAAAGGTAGACTGGCAGGAGCTAATGAAGTAAAAGTGCCCAAGCTCATCACAGCAGAAATGGAGAAGAAATTTGCCATTCAGAAACATCAGATCTGACATAAACCCTGTGGACGGACCTTTCTCTGCTGCTGCTCAGAGCAAATGATCCACAAAACACCTTGCCTCCCCACATTCATTTATGCCTGCAGATGAAGATTACCAACTACTGCTATTGCGAATTCCTGTAACCCACAGGGCTGAAGTCACTGAGGCACAAACCAAGGTAGTTACTGATGTAATTTTATATGATAGCTGAGATTTTCCAATTTGATTAAGAAAACTAACCTAGAAAATTATCTAGAAAAATACAACTTTATTTGGAATTCAACCGCTCTGAAGACAAAAATCTACTTCTGAAGACAGAAATCTAACTGACGAGGCTTCCCACTAAACCAAATTTCAGTTTCCTTGTGCATTATGACACTGGTAAATTAGTCCATTAGCCCACCATGACCTGTACCTCGTTCAGCACAGAATATAGATGTCACTTTGGTCAAGAAAAATTGAGCTATCATATAGAAAATTTCTCCTTGCTCTGAGGGAAGATGTATACATGGAAATTCTCCAGGAAAAGAAATGGGAAGGCACAGAAAAAGAAGCGAGAGGAAGCAGAGGAATGGAAGGCACAGCTACAGAGCGAGAATGCTCCTTGTGGACTTCATCACAATAGCTGCCAAAAAGTTGCAGTGCAACATGGAGAAGAGTCATCCCACCCAGTCAGTATCTATGCCCCATCCTCTCAATGCCTACCATCCAAAATCAGACTCATAAGCCTGAGCCCTTCTGCTGACTTCCACCACAGTCTGAGCTGTAAACATGCACTAACTAAAACACCACCAAAACAAAACAAACGGGTGCCCTCCTGGGCAGAGGAAGATCAGTCTGTGTTTCTCAGTGATGATGCCAAAATGATGCCAAAAATTGGCTGACACTTGGAGGGAAAATTGTATAAAGCAAAAGTTTCCAAAATGTAAAAGAGAGCAACACCTTTCTGCTGTAAAGGGCTGCTATAAGAGCAGCTCTGCGTAACGCAGCACCGCTAGTCCCGGCTGCAGAGAGAAGCCCAGGGGAAGTTAAAATTTCTGTTTCATTCTGGCGTTTGGACGGGAGGCAGAAACAATATATGGACCACATAGAGAACAATGAAGACTTACATAAATAAATAAATAAATTTTAGCCACTGTCCCTTCCCCGGATGAAGCAGGGTCCTGATGTGACCACGAAATTAGACTGTCACACTGACATCACGATGCAAAGCCAAGGCTCGCCTGGCCCACAAGGAGCAGCACAGGGAAGAGCCTCCCTGCACCCAGCACACTTAATCCTCAACACAGATAATCTCCCATGAATAATCGAGAGTTGACTGTGTACAGCAGAACTCTATTAACCTCACAACTCGCTGCAGCAGGCCGTGTCCTCAGTAAACTGCTTAGTGATCAATTAACCGTAAGCACACAGCCTCTTACAAACATCTCGAGTCTGGTAACGGGATACTTGCCTCCAAGGCCCAGCTATACTACGCAGCTTCATTTCGGATTCATGAGTTTTATAGACAAGAGGGAACTTATTATCGTCATCTAGTCCTTTCCCTGCACGTGAGAACTGGATTCCCAGCCTCGCTGCATGACAGGAGCCACTTTTTCTTTCATTTCCTGAACCAAACCTGTTGAAAGCTTTGGGTGTCTCAGTAAAAATACGATTTACGAAGCTTCCAGCTGAGGATTATCTGATGGGCGGTAGCCTAGGTAAAATAAAACTAGCTACCACACCTACTCCTCCAGCCTTTAGGAGTACCTGAAACAAAAGGTATGGCAAGACACAGTGACAAGTCACAGATCAGGTGCGCTCACCAGGCGCTTCAAGTAAATACCGAAACCAACTTCATACCTCTGTTGTGAGGACAAAAAACAAAAAAAAGGAACAGAGGTGTAACAAAAGAGACAAAGATGTTTCTGACCACTGAAGTCATGAGGAAGCAGGAAGGGAGAGAATAAAAAAGCATCTGAACTGCATGAGGTTCAACCAGTCCAAGTGCAAGGTGCTGCACCTGGGCCAGTGCCATCCCAGACATGCACAGACCGGGAGAAGAATTCATTGAGAGGAGCCCTCCAGAGGAGGATTCTGGGGTTCTGGTGGACAAAAAGCTCAACATGAGCCAGCAGTGCGTGCTTGCAGCCCTGAAGACCAACTGCATCCTGGGCTGGATCAACAGAGGGAGGTTGGTGGGAGCTGGTGAAGGGAGGTGATTGTACCCTTCTATTCTGCCCCTGTGAGGCCCCACCTGGAGTGCTGCGTCCAGGTCTGGAGCCCCCAGCACAAGAAGGATGTGGGTCTGTTAGAGTGGGTCCAGAGGAGGGCCACAAGGATAATCAGAAGGCTGAAGCACCTCTCCGATGGAGAATGACTGAGGGAGCTGGGGATGTTCAGCCTGGAGAAGAAAAGGCTCAGGGGAGACCTTACGGTGTCCTTCCAGTACTTAAAGGGAGCCTACAGAAAAGATGGAGAGAGACTTTTTACAGATAGACATAAGACAAGGGGAAATGGTTTTAAACTAGAAGAGGGGAGATTTACATTAGATGTTAGGAGGAAATTCTTCGCTCAGAGGGTGGTGAGGCACTGGCACAGGTTGCCCAGAGAAGCTGTGGATGTCCCATCCCTGGAGGTGTTCAAGGCCAGGCTGGATGGGGCTTTGGGTAACCTGGTCTGGTGGGAGGTGTCCCTGCCCATGGCAGGGGGGTTGGAATTAGATGGTCTTTAAGGTCCTTTCCAAGCCAAACCATTCCAAGATCTCAGGTTAGCTCTTAGAAATGCAACTTTGACTTCACAGGAGTCTGGCAAGCTTAGAGTAGGGACGTGCAAGGCACCTGGGACACACCGTCTTAGAGGTGAAGGCAGAAAACCTGTCCCACCAGCAAGCCGTAGTGCTACATGTGTTCACTGCAGAACTGGCAGCACTTTCTGGAAACTGCATGTGGGACATGGCTTTGTGCTCCCCCCACAAAGCATCCACACCTGAACGCACCATTTTCTGTTGTGCTTTAGAGAAAAAAAAAATTGGGAATGCCATTTCTCCCCACCTCAAAAGACAAGCCAACACACTAACCAACACGGTCTTGTGCAAGACGTTACCTGCAAAGTACATGTCACTGGACTGAAGTCATGATAAAAATGCTCTAGAAATCACAGAATCACAGAATTCACACAGAATCATCTAGGTTGGAAGAGACCTCCAAGATCACTGAGTCCAACCTCTGTCCTAACACTAACAAGTCCTCCACTAAGCCATATCCCTAAGCTCTACATCTAAACGTCTTTTAAAGATCTCCAGGGATGGTGACTCAACCACTTTCCTGGGCAGCCCATTCCTCCAACTCCTACTAATTTCTATGGTGTTTTTTTTTCTTTTTTCCCTCGCTCGCTCACTCAGAACAAATAGACAAAAAAAAAAAAGAAATTCTAAGCATTCTCCATGACTCTCCGGAGTAAGTAATATTCTCATAAAAGCACTCTGGCAAAGACCTTATGAGCCAAAGCAACGGGTAATTAATCACTAATATTCCTAAGGAAAAGTTTCCATTAAATGATACGCGGGAATTGGACATCTTGAAAACTGTAGTAGGATTCTTGGAACTACCATCGACTACCAGCAGCCAGGCAAAACTACTGCCAGAAAATATAAAGCCAGTCGTAGCTACCCCTCGCCTTCGATTTGGGAGGGGGAAAAGTCAAGACGGGGGGCTCTGCGGAGCTCGTTGTAGAGCTAATGTCGGACCTGAGAATTTTCTTTTTTGCTTAGCAAAGGGCGTAAGGAAGCGCTTGCCAACCTCCTGTTTTGGCCTTAAATGCCGTTTCGCAGCAGGGCTGTCTCCGAGCACGAACAGCAAAGCAAGTTTCTGCAGGATAAAACCTTACCGACCCCCCCCCGCCCCGAGCCCCAACCAGCCACCGACCGAGGCAGCAGCACAACACCCGGCCCAGCTCGGGAGCACACCGCCCGCGGGGGGCCGGCCGCGGCGGCATAAAGCGGGGATTGTTGCTCCGGGCGCTGCGCTGCCATTTCCGCAGCGGGCGCTGCCCGCGGGCGGCCGAGGCCCGCTGCTGCCCACCCGGCACCCCCCGCAGCAGCCTCACCCCGCCTCACCCCCCGCCCCAGCTGCCCGGCTCCCCGCCACCCGCCCGGGTCCCTCCGAGCCCTCCCTCCCCTTCCTCCTCCGCCCGCCCGGGGCCTGCGCCACGGCGGGAGGAGGCCGCGGGGCCGGGCCGGCCGCTCACCGCTCTTGGCGTCGCCGCCCGCCGCCGCTCCTCCGCCGCCGCCGCCACCGCCGCCGCCGCCGCCGCCCGCAGCCGCCGCCGCTCCTCCGGCCCCGCCGCCCGCCGCGGCGCCGCCACCGCCGCCGCCGCCGCCGCCTCCCGCCGCCGCCGCGGCGCCGCCGCCGCCCGCCGCCGCCCCGTTCTCCTGCTCGTCGCCGCTGCTGTTGGCGCGCTTGTTCTTCTTGCCCTTGCCGCCCTTCTGGTTCGGCATGGCGGGCGGCCGGGCGGGCGGGCGGCGGCTGCGGAAGGCTCCGCCGCTACCTCCGGCTCATGGCGGGGCCGCGGCGGCCGCCCTGCGCTGCGCCGCGCCCGCGGTGGGCGGCGGGGCCCGGGGGAGGGAGGGACGGGGAGGGGAGGCCGAAAGGCGGGGCCCGCTCGGCCGCCGCCGCCGCTCCACGCTTCCTCCCGGAGCGGGCGGCGAGGGGAGCGGCAGGGGCGGCGCTGCGGCGGGGGGCGGCCGGGCACGGGGCCCCGAGCGCGGCGGGGGGGGTCCCCGCCCCGCTCTTCGGCGGATCCCCGAGCCCCCGCGGGCAGGCCTCGGGCGGCCGAGGTGGGGTGGGACACAAACTGCAGCACCCCCCGGGAGAGGAAACGTCACCCAAAGGAGCAGGAATAATAAAAGTAAAAATATATATGTCAGAATAACGCAGTCGTGTGTGAGGAGGTGGAGGAGGGAAGAAGCCTTGCAGCGTCGCAGTGCTGAGACTCTAAAATTAATTTCACTACTGGTGAGGGATAGTAGAGGTGAACCTTCGGGAGCAAGTTGGATGAAGGCTGTCAAAAGTTCTCTGCTCACCTCATGAAGAGCTGGAAGGGGGCTTGGTGGAGGGGCGGCAGCCTCAGCGGCTGCAGGAGTCCAGGCTCAGTGGGAGGCACTGTATAAAATTGATAACAAATATTCCCGAGATTCCTGCACTGAGAGGTGAGATCTGCCAGTCAGCTGCAAAACACTGCACTCACAGCATGCCTTTGACAAGCAGAGGTTCCCCACTCCCAAACATTGCCTGCCCGTGGGTGTGCTCACATAGGTACCTACCGGTTTACCCAACCTGAGAATAAAAAATACAACTTGTCGTAAGACCAGCATACCAACCTCCATCCTGCACAGTTATTCTGAGCCTGGCACGCTTTTCCTTGCACAGAATTTAACCTTTTTTCCTTCTGACCCAAATCCTGCAGATTAGGTTTCCATGATTTCCTTGAGGAAGACGTACCAAGACGTGCAAGAATGTGCCCTCATGGAGGCGTGCACAGCTAGTGGCCCAGTCTGCAGGGAAGAGAGCTTACCTGGGCTGTCTGGGCTGCAGAGGTTAAGTCAAAGTGGGTAGGAGAAAAATTGTATTAAGTGAGGTCTGCCCGTTGCGAAGTTGCCACATTTTGTAAGTCACGTTTTATGTACAGTCAAAGAGTTCTCAAATGTGCTCCTGCTAGAAGCTGGACGTACTTCCTGCACCACCTTGTACCTGCAGCTGGTGCCTTAGTTCACCAAGAAAATTAGCCGCTGTATTTTCAAATACCCTTTGAAGCAGCTATCAAATAGAGTTTGTAGTCACAGGGCCCGGTTTCTTTGCCTGCAGACATCAACATTTTAGAGAGACTTTAAAGCAGTTTCTTGTGTTGGTGGAAACCTTCTGAAGTAATTTGCTTTGCAGTATCTTGTATTCCCGTAGCTAAATGTCCTGCCTACCTTAGCACACAGCTTTGAAGCTTCTAAATTGCATTTCTGTCTAGAAACGAGAGGAACAGAGAAAGTGTGGCCAATTTCTGAGGCTACAAGTTTGGGCAAATCCTAATCTCAGTCATTTCAATAGCAGAATTTCCATTTATTTTGGCAAGAGCAGGTCTCACCCCTAGTTCTTCAGGTTTCCAAGACAAAGAAATGGATCTGTTCCACTGCTGTGCTCACAGTCTCGTAAACGTGCTTGCCTGCCTGCCATGACAGGGATCAGGAAATCTTTCCAAGTCTTCATGTTCCTATAAAACCAAAAAATAAAAAATAACCATGGGCGTGAGATTGGGGCCTTATTCTCATACCCAGAGCGAGTGTGGAGTTTCAGACTAAGTGTTCCAGTTTGAGCCGAGGGAGAAGCCACTCACTGTGCCTCAGAGTCACTGGAGGAGTAACTGCTGCAACGCTGTGCCTGGGTACCCACGTAATGTCTCTAACATCAGCTGTGCAAATTTTGGCTTCCTGGTTTGCCAGGCAAGGTCCATTCAGCCCTTGTACCTGCACGTGTCATGCCACCTGTAGGTGAGACCTGTTCGGGGTGAAATCATGGATGAAAGGCCTCTTGGTAAAATTTCTGAGGAAAGATTTGTAGCTAAGTGGCAAAGCTTAATGTACCCAAGCAGTATGTGGGTTAACAAGGAGCAGAAGGCTTGTGAGCAGTGGGAGGAAGGCCAAAGGGGGCTCCTAGATAATACCAGCAGGTGAAATCTCCCCTCTGCAGTGGTCTGTTATCTCCAAGCTGACTGTGTAAAGATAAAGTCGGCATTGCTAATGGTAGGTATGAGGCCAGCCACAAGAGCAAACCTGTGCCATGGGAATGGGAGTAGTGCCCCTTTTCCCCAGGGGTCAATATGAGGTCCAGCCCTGTTTAACTTCTTCATTAAGGGTCTGGATGATGGGGTAGAGTAAATGTGCAGACAACATGAAACTGGGGGGAGTGGCTGGTTGACCAGAGGGTCATGCAGCCATCCAGAGGGACCTCAGAGAGGTGGGCTGAGAAGTATCTCATGAAGTTCAGCAAGGAGAATTGCAGAGTCCTGCACCTGGCGAGGAACAGCCCCAGGCACCAGTACATGCTGGGGCCACCCAGCTGGAAAGCAGCTCTGCAGAAAAGGACCTAGGGGTCCTGGTGGACACCAAGTTGAACATGAGTCAGCAACGGGCCCTTGCTGCTAAGAAGGCAGAATGGTATTCTTGTCTACATTAGGCAAAGTATCACCACCAGGTCAAGAGAGGCGACCCTTCTGCTCTGCTCAAGGATTGGTGAGGCCACTCCAAGAGTGCCCAGTTCTGGGCCCCCAAATACAAGAGAGACACGGACATACTGGCAAGAGTCCAGTGGAGAGCTACCAAAGTAGTCCAGGGACTGGAGCCCTTCTCCTGTGAGGAGAGGCTGAGAGAGCTGTGACTGTTCAAGTCTGGAAAAGAGGAGGCTCAGGAGGGATGTTATCAATGTGTATAAATACCTGAAGGGAGGGTGCAAAGAGGATGGAGCCAGGCTCTTTTCAGTGGTGCCCAGTGCCAGGAGAAGAGGCTGTGGGCACAAACCAGGGCACAGGAGGTTCCGTATGAACACCAGGCAGCACTTCTTTACCGTGCAGGTGACAGAGCAGTGGCACAGGGTGCCCAGAGAGGCTGTGGATCTCCCTCCTTGGAAATCTTCAAAAGCCGCCTGGACATGGTCCTGGGCAACCTGCTCTGGGTGACCCTGCTTGAGAAGGAGGTTGGATCAGATGACCTCCAGAGGTCTCTTCTATCAGTCATCCTGTGATTCTGTGATTTGAGTAGATACACCTAGGCAATTCAGCAATTCCTGTGGCTCTGAGGCATGCATCAGCTGGGACTGTGATCTAGGACAAGTTTCTAACAGACCAGTGAGTAGGAGCAGGAGTGTCAGGCAGGAGAAGGTTCAAGGCTTTCTGATGTTTGTCCATATCATCCGGTAGTACAAATTCCTCTCCGCAATCCAGTCCTTTGCAGACATTTTGTTTTTCATAATTAAGAAGTAAGCACCCCTTTTCCTTAAAGATGATAGAAGTTGTGCAGAGAGTAGTTCTGACCATTTCACTCTGAAATGTGTTATTTAAAAGCCAGGTAAGTAGTTACAGTATTTGCACAAATTTTGAAAAACTTAACCTTACGTCTGTTCACACCTGCATCTCTTCCATTTATCATACTTTCTCAGGAGTTCCCTTATCAGAATAGATATGATTTCCTCCTTTAATAAAGAACGAAGGTGTAAAAAAAAAAAAAAGCCACTTTTCACAGCCTTTTATTCTTATTTGGTTTTAATTTTTGATATTTTATTCTTTTCCCTATACAAAACACTAGCTGACCTAGGCTTAATTGATTTGCAGATGTTCATAAGTTGTTTGGTCACGCTGACTTTTAATTTAGAACATAAAAAACACCTTCACACCCAGCTGCAGTAGCCAGAACTATCACATTTTTGTACTTCAAAAAAAGATGTACATAGAAAGGATCAGGAGACTTTGGGAAAATGTAAGAAGACTGCATCTGTGGAGAAGAAAAATTCCCATAAGTAGTATATTTTGGTTTTACTGGTATTGGCCAGTATTTCATTCTTGATGTAATCTCTTTTGAGGTTAAAAATGAGCTGAAAGTATCCATAACAGAAATAAATGACTGCACCTAATCAGCACAATGGTATAGGAGGAAGCAAAACTTTCTCAATGGATACAGAGTACACGCTTGAAATCAGGGTCATACTCTGAGAAGAGACTCAAATGACAGGAAATGGGAGTAGATAAAATAGTGCCATTTTGCTTAAATTGCTGACATAGGGAGAAAGCCATATTCTACTCCATGGCTGTCAAAAAGAGTAAGGGAGCTAATAGGAAGAGGTTGTGAATCATTTTGTGATTTTCCTGCCTGAAATACTCAAAACAAATATACAGTATTATAAAATTTTTATTTGGGCACTTGTGTGGAAGCATAGGATGGCAAAGAAAGAATTAGATTAAGGTTAAAACAGTGAAAAGTCAAACTCAGACCACTGCAGTTCTCCTATACAACTTTAAAATGCTCATTTAAGTCAAATTTCAACCTGATCAAATAAAACCACTCATAACCAAAAAAGAAAAATAAAAGGTCCTTTGCAGGAGATGAAATAGTCTAATTCGAACTGTTTGTATTACTGCTAGTTTTCATTCTCCCCTATCCAGATACCGGGATGCCACTCACCCAGGTGGCTAAAAAGTCACTGCTGGGCTACAGGTAGTAATCTTTCAAAAAAACTCCCGCAGAAGACAGACAGATCCCTCATTCTCTGCCTCTGCAGTCCACACGTGTGGTTCCACAGGCTCACCATCTCCTCCCATCCTCGGTTATTGAAGCGCCCGGTGCCTGCCTGGGAACGCATGTGCAGCAGCTCCCCTGCCCTCCACGGCCTTGGCTGAGACTCAGAAAAGCAACGGCGGATGTGAGAGATGAAGTGACATTGGTTCTTCGACCTGCTCTCTCTTTTTTCCTCCTGTAATTTCTCCCAAGTAGTGTTATATGAATCCTTCCAATATTAAAGACAATGAGAGCTGTGTTTCCCAAAACATCTTTCTCCTTAATGTGGAATAATGGCGAGCAGGCTGTTGTAGTTGCAGTTGGTCAGTGAAGTTTGCCAGGGAAAAGTGGTTTAATCAGAAAATATGAGCGCCTCGGCTCAGAAATGATTTGTGGCAGCTGACTGAATGGAGCCTCTTGCAAAGCCCCGAGTATTTTTTTAAGTCCCAGGAGCTCCAGTTCCAGAGAAGCACATTCAAACCTTTTGCAACTACTGAGGGAAAATTGGTGGCATTTGTAACCTTCACTGCTGCTATTCAGAAGAGGGTAGGTGATGAAGTTAGAGGAAATTATATCAATTTCACATAGTTATTGCTGAGATGACAGGCAGTTCACAGATTTTCCAAGGGAATATCGTGTGCCTGTGAAAAATATCCTTATTGTAGGAAATCGCAACACACAAAATTATCCACAACCTGGAAGTTTTTCCATGTCTCTGTTAGCATTTCTTCTGGTCATTTCTCAACAAAACAAAACCAACCTCCTCCCCCGCTCCCCCCAGAAAAAAAAAAAAAGGACAATATGGGACAATATATAATCTGTAATCTGTTATTCATTCATTGAATAATGGATTCTATTTTTCACAAAGGCCCCAAGCAATGCACAGTCAAGTCTTCTTGGCATCTGTAGGAAGGTGCCACACCAACAACCATTGCAGGGGAACCAATGAAGTGTTCAGATCACTCTTGTGGTGTTTGCTTCTTAAAAATAGGGTTGTGTTTCAAAACATGGAGTGGGGAAGCATTTGCCACCCCTGCCGTCTGGCTCTGGCTCTGAGGGGAGGGACACGGGGTCAGCCTCCTGCCATAACTAACTACATGTAAACGTCTGGGTTTGGGGGTTTGTACTGAGCTCTCAGGAGATGGGTTCTGCTGTTGCTAATTGCTGTTACTCATTTGAACAGGAAGATTGTTTAGACATCTGCGGCAGGCAAACTGCAAAGCACTGTGGAGCTTTACACGAAATTAAGAGAAGTGCTGTTGTGTGTAATCCCTTGTGCTCAAGTGAGCTTGAGCACTGACAATCAGAACTGAAGGACCTGTCTCCAGCAAAGCAGGAGCACGAGGTTCAGCCTGTGCCGAGCCTGGTACCCGCTGCATTTCCCGGCATTGCGACCGGGTGGCTGTGGCTGCATCCTGGGCATGGGGCTTGCTGAGCACAGCCACTGCAGCAGGCTTACCTCCTCCTAGCACAAGGGAAAGCCCTGCATGGCAACAGCCACCAGCTATGGCATGTTGCATCTCTGGACACACCGCCGACTTTTGCAGTAATTAAGGGCACGCTGCTCTTCAAGCAGCAGGGCAGCGCTCGCTATGCTCCCAGCACCCTCGCTCCTGCAAACAGATGGGCCGTATGCACAAGTTAGGTTTCGGATGCATTCAGCTATAAAAAGCAACAATCGAAATCACCACCACGTCTACAAAGCATAATGAGGATTAGAGTCCAGCCCAGCGTGCCGGGAGGCTCATTTGCATTCCCTGGTCTGGCTGCTCCCCTTTTTCCCTTGTATAAAAGCAGCACCCCACACCCACACGTACGGCTGTCTGTCCCTCAGACAAGAGTGCTAAAAAGCTTTCATTGATGGGAGGGCAAAAGATCGTGTTCATCACATCTCTTTTATGCATAATTCTTACACATCACATATTTCTGCCACAATTATCGTTTAATTTATGCCTCTCCAGAAAAATGCACCAGTCGTCTCGGTGGTCACCCTGTTTATCGTCTCCGACTGCGAGAACTGGTACCAGCCAGGTGCAAGGACAATGCCTGGCTATTAATTTCTCTGCACCAGCTGTTCCCCTCAGCATGCACCAAGTCTGGGTCCTGCTGATGAGAACCCTGTTACGGCTGCTGCTGCGAGTTTAATTTTATTTTAAGAGCTCATCCAGGCTGCTTGTTCTGGAAGTGTGTGTAAGTATAGTGAGGGGTAAGTATATTTTGTAGAAATGCATATTCCAGGCTTTAACTCTCTCACAGAATAGCTTGTAAGTCTGTGAGCTTTTTTTTTTCTTTTCCCCCTCAGGCCCATGGGAGATGTGGGTTGGTAGGATGCAATAATTAGCAGTAATGGATTGTTAACCTGCCGTAGCTGCCCATCACGTTCTGTGCTCCAGCATATGGCTCAAATCGTGACTTAAATCCCAAGTGACAGCAGTCACAAGTCCAGTACCTGACAAAAACAGGTGGATGCCAAAAAAGAGCCTGCAGTACATCCCAGCTCTACAAAGACCCCCTAGCCAGCAGGGGACCTGCCTTGGACCTGCTTATGAGCACAGGTACCAGTCTGCAGGGGGCAGCTTCAAGGTCCTAGGACAATGCCCATTTGGGCATATTCTTACATGGACCCCAACCAAAAAGAAGAGATGGTGCTATTGTTAAGGAGTTTGTAGCGAATGGGTGGCAAAGGAAAGAAAATAAAATTGGTGTACTGTCATGAGGACTTTGAAGCCCATATTGAGGATCCAGGCTCTAGTCACTTGCTTTAAGGAGAATCAAATCTGTAGTTTCCCATTTAAAAATCAAATAAGACTGTTTGTGTTTTCAGAGAATTTCTGGTTCTGGTTTCAAGTTCTGCTGTTTACCAAAACATTATGTGTGAGATTTTAGAAAATTGCTTTGAACAAGACATTTTGTAACAAAAGGGGAGATATAATTTGCAGCTGTAGGAAAACAATGCAAAAAAAAACAACGAGAAATTAAACTGGGAAAATCTTCTTAGGCATAGACTTAGCCTCAATGATGTCATTGACAGATGTCTTCCCACTAATTGCTTTTAATTTAATTTTTCAAGTAGTTTTACTTCCAAACCTTTTGCATGAATATTAAATGGAAACAAAACCTACTGCCTTATAGCTATGCCAGTTAAATTTAACTTACACCAGTGGAGATTTTCCTTCCCCTCTTCCTTCTCCCAACTCAGTCAATTCTATTCTAAGTCAAATTTCCCCACCAATGGATGTATTTCTGCTCCTAAGATTTCTGCTTGCTTCCCCCAGCTGAGAGAAGGAATTTGCCAGTACTTAGACCTTGCTCTCCCTGCTAATCTAACTTGATCAGTAGATGCCAAAGCTAGCTTAGTTATTTTGTATTTTTCCAGTTTTATCTGCCAATAGTCTGTCGTTCTTTGTGTAGACTCAGGTGTCTGAAGAGTAGCATGTTACCTTCTTCTACAGGCTAAACAACAACAAAAAAAGACTGTCAGTATGCTCCTAAAGACAGTAATAAACGCCCTGAATAAATGAAACCACCAGCTTTGAGAGCCCACTCAGAAACAGCTTCAGTTTCGAGAGCCCTTGTGTTAGTGACTCAGATGTGCGCACACAGCCAGTTAAACTGTCGGTTCATGCAGAGACACAGCAATCGGGACCGCTGGCTATTTTTTGTGAGCATTGGCTCTCAGTTCAGGAGATCGGCATTCTCATCTCAGCAGTTCCACAGGTTTGCAGCATGGTGTAGAGCAAACCAACCTCTCTCTGTAGCTTAAGATTCTTCCTTCCTTAAAATAAGGACCGCCGTGTATCTGTCCCTTGTAAAATGCCTTGAAATCCATGTATGAAGTCAAACCTTACACTGAAAAATCACCAACATTTACAAAGAGATTTCTAACAACCTCAGAAAGCTATCCTAAAATTAGACAAAAACACACACATTCACTCATGAATATTCTAATTAGATAAAGCTGTCTGAAAAGAACACATTTCCAGTATGTCTTTTTTACAATTTGCCTTTTTATTTTTATTTTTGGTTTTGGACCAAATCACAGCAAACTCGGAAGTGATTAATATTTCCTGCAACTGGGATGTTCCAAGGAAAGGAAAACAAAAGCAAAACAAAATAAAAAACACACAGAAATACCAAAGACGGACAGTTTCCAAAAAAAAAATTTACATTCCCAAGTGAATCATGCACTGTAGACAATGGGTGCCTCAGGCAGGAGGTGAGGAGGAAAAGAAAATGAATCTTGCAGGATGCCTGCAGAGAACCAGACGCACCTCATGCATTTCAATTACTATTCCTCTTCTCTTTTTTATTTTTTTTCTATTTTTTTTTAACCCTAAACCTTAGCCAAAATTCCAGATTCTGTAGTTATTTTATGTCAGGAAGAGCAGTTAATGATAAGAGAGGTGGACGTCATTGTAGCGAGCTGGAGGTGGCCAGTCAGAAGGGGCAGCTCCCACCCCGGGAGGTTTTCCCATGCCAAAACATGTCCTTGGCCATCCCTCCTGGCTCTCAGGCAGGGCTCATGGGGACACCATGCAGGCAGCAGGTCAGGATGATGCATGCAAGGTCGTGCTGGGTAAAAGTGGTCAATAACTTACCACAGGCGTCAGCAGCATCTCGGCCTCACACAGCAGCCACCCCTGGGTCTCAACACACCTTCACGCAACCTGAACCTGCCGTGTCGCTGCAAGAAGGAGAAGCCTGTTGATTAACTCCCAGAGGAAAAGTGGATCGTGTATCACAGATGACCACACCAGGAAGCATGCACAAACTCAGTACAAATGAAAATAATGAAAATGTAGTATAGATACACATTCTAGAACCCCAAATAATCCGGTACCAGTCAAAAAGGAGGAACTAGGAGAAAATTGAGAGGCCTTTTTCATTCTCTAATTTGCCATCACTCCTTGATTTCTCCAAGTGACTCTGGGGTGGATCATTAAGACTCCTTCCTTCTTTGCTGTCATATAGGTGGAGGCACCACAGGAAAGTGAGCCCAGCGTTGGAACCCGTGGGGATGCTGTGGTCTCCAGCATTGTGATAAGACTCCACAGAGCTTTATGGAGGAAAACCCCAGGTACATGATCAGAAGGGCAGAGAGAGTGAGAGTTACGTTCAATCTTTGGAAACAGAGAATGGCTGAAGTTTCTTGGAAAAAATGAGCTTTTTTTCCCAAGTTCTCTCATCTCTAATGAGCAAGAGCACTTCTGTCAGGTATTGAGTTTAGTTTTAGGTTGCAGTGTTGTTCAGTGCTCTGGTACAAAAGTCAAATATATTTAATGTCCAGGCCCGTGAATCCTCTGCAGTGAAACAGAAAAAAAAAAAAAAAAAAAAAAAAGGCAGTTACAGAACAAAGACCAGTTAACGGGAGTATATGCATGAACAGCCTGTAGCGTTTTCTCATTAACTGCTGTGCTGATTTATATTGTTGTCATCACAATCTTTTGGTATTGTTTCATTATATTCACTGAATATTGTTACAATTAGATTGAAATTTGTCTTCATGAGAGACGTTGCCCTCGCTGGAAGACGAGCATGATATTCCTGGGCAACCTGTAATACAATTTGGCACCGAAAGCTGCCAGCTCACACCCGCTCTATCTTCATCGCTCTGCATAGGGCCAGTTTAACCTGGTGGTTTCAGAATACCCCCGTCGTGCTAATCCCTCGGATAAAAGGCAGATGCAGACCTTTGCACAGGACTGAGGAAGGGAAGATGCAGATGCCCCCTGCCCACAGCTCCCCAGTGCAGGAAAGAGGATGAAGGATGAAGGAGGATGAGGATGAAGGATGGAGGCCAGCCACTGTTGCTGGCTTTCATGCTCACACTGCCAGCAGCCCAGGGGATGTGTGCATGTGTTGTGACTCTCACACTCTGCACATCAGACAGTTAAATAAAGACCAAATAATCATCATTTCACTTTGCCACCTTAGTAAATGCTATTACCCTCATCTTACCTACAGGAAAAACGAGTCATCAAGTTATTGCTGAAAGAGCTGGGGCCGGTGCCAGGGCTGGGAAACAGGTATCCAGAGTCTCAAGTTTGCTGGCTCTTACCCAGCTTCTCTCAGACAACAAAACTGATTTCCCATGGAGTCAGACTCCAGCTGGCTCCTCTGCAGCAGAGGAAGGCCGCAGCCAACCTGTCCTGATGTCCCACGGACTGTCCTGGGCAGCAGGACCCTGCAGAATCGCCCTCTTTGCCAGGAGCACATCACGCTTCCTAGCTTTTGGCTTCTCCTAGATCATTTGTCATTTGTTGGGGGGAGCTGGGGGCTTGAGGAGCAACATCTCATCAATGTTCTCTGAGGGATTCTGGATAAAAGAGCAGGTCCCTGCCTTTCTCCATGGGAGTCTACATCTGATGACTCAAGTCCCCCCTTTTAGCCCTGCAGCCCCATGCAGTAGCTCTAGTGGCTTCCAGTTGCGCCTATAATACCAAAGCAGCAGGCACAAAAAATAACACTGACAAGCTGTGAAGGCAAGCTAATGTTTCATTTCTATTTAATTTGCAGAATTTTGCATATGTGCATGCAAACATAGGTGCAGATTAATGCTTCTCATTAATAAACAAACAAACAAACAAACAAACTAACAGTAGCCTGGACTTTTCTTCAACTCATGTGTCACAGAAGATGCTTCACAGGTTCCATATCCAACCCTGTCCTTTTCAAAGGCAGACCAATGCAAACTTCTTGCCCCTGTAGCTGTAAGTCAGTTCGTCCTACAGACTTGCTGCCTGTAGGCCCATGAGACTACCTGTGTTGAAATAAGCCAGCAGGTGTTGTTCAGCTTGCAGTGCTTCCCTCTTGCAACAGAACAAGGAAAGAAAATATTATAAATAAATAAACAAACAAACAAACATCAAACCTAGCAGAGAAAAAAAATGCTTGGCCAAGTCTGGAACTCTGGGGGAGACAAAAGCTGATTTATCCTACTAACACATCAGTAATTCTCCATGCTACAAAAAAAATGTCTGGTTCAGCTTGTTTGGTGTCCTGGCTTTCGGGCTGAAATCCCCCAGCCACATCCTCAGGAGGGAATCCTTTTATCAAAAAAACTGTGCTCTTTGCATTGCAAGTACTGCACGTAGCTGATATTGCCCTTCCATGATACCCTTGATGCGACTGGCTGTAGCAATGAGCCAGCAATGTGGCAACAGTAGAATTTAGCCACAGTTTGATGGGATAAGGCAAGTACAGAGAATTTGTCATGTTTGGGAGGGCTAACAACAAGGAGGAGGTCTCTGTGGATATTAGTAGCTCAGTGGGAAAACTCTGTGGATGCATGAGAAAACAAATGTGATACAACAAAGGGAATATGAGGTTGAGACAGGGATTTGAACCTGGCCTGAGGAGTCCACCTCCAGACTGAACGACCACAAGTGACAGCAGTGTCTGCGTGCACAAGGACAGCGAGGACACGTCTTGTGCTTGCAGCTGGTTGGGGAAGTCTATCTGCTCTGCCTATTTCTTTCTGGAAGGTAAAAAGGCACCCTGTTCTGCATTAAAAATGAAAATAATAAAAAAGCAAAACTGGAGAATTTTGACACTGGACACTTCTTAGCCCACCTGTGCAAATACCTTTGTATCCATTGGCAACAAATCTCCAAGGTCCATCTGCTTCCAGCCAACACACCGACACCCCCTGATCCAGCTCTGCGTGCTCTTACTTTATGCCCCTTCATTTTACCAGATCATAGAAAGGGAGGAGGAGGGAGAAATCCACGGGATTTACTTTAATCACTGAATGTAGCTTTGGATCTGCTTTGTATGGTGTCTGACCCACCCCCTTGCCTGTATGAGCAATGCCCCATGCTGAACTGGCAACTCTATCCTGCCCATGAGAGGAACAAGGAGAGAAGAAAGGGCGGTGAGAATCAGAGGCACTGTACGGTTTAGGTAAGCATACTACAGCAGAGGCAGTGTTTGTGATTTATGCCAAAAGATTTCCACCAGTTTTCTTGGCTTTTTTTACTAAAACTTGCTGAAGTAAGGAGGCAGAGTGCGATTTTACAGACTCTGACACATTTAGCTGAACGATCAAGCAAAAAGCTTGGGAAATACCTTTCACATTCAAATGCACAAAATAATACGTCTTGTAGTTTGTATCAGCCTGGCTTTCTGCATGCCTAGGATTTAAATGTAAATCTTTGCCAAACGTAGGAGTTTTTAAGAGTGTTAATCACATAGCCCTTTTTACAGCGTGTGAAGTGATTTGAAGTCATTGGGGAGCATTAATACCTCGCGGGGAGAGTTCCAGGTTGGAAGACTGCAGTTGCAGCACTGCTGAAACATATAAATCACTTCAGCTACAGCGGAATGTGATGATTCGAAACCATCAGCTTTGGAAATGGAAAAAAGGCGTGATCTTGAAAGATTCAAACCGCTTTGAATATGCTGAGCCCAGTCCTCCAGCTCTGATTGAGACGTGTGCAACAAACATCAAAGCACAAGCTGCAAGATCAAATACTTTCTGCTGGAAAACTTTCAGTAAAACTTAGCCTTTCTAGCTCTGCATGTATTTAGAAACACTGGGCCTAATTGTACAGCAGTTTGCGCTTGGCGTAATCACCTGCTGTTGTGCAAACTGAGCATAAAACACCTCTTTTGATCCAGTAATAATTGTACATCATTTTGCCATCTTCGTGAGCTGCAAAGCCATGGTGAACGAGTGCTTTTATTCTGTAAGGAGAAAGAAGTTAGAGTGACACTTTTCTCACTTCAACAAGATTGCCAGGCTATAATAAGCAGAAAAAGATGGCAAAACGAAGGGTGCCTGCAAAATCGTGGAAGTTACATAAAATGGAAGTAGAAAAAAATGGAAGCACAGCAGCTTCACTCCCACTAGTAACATCAGATGGAGAGCAGGTAAACATCATCATCTTTACTGTCTTGTCCTCTAACCTTGCTCACAGTCAGTCTTGAGGACTGCAGGGAAAGCACAGCTTGCAACTGTTTTATGTGTTATTTATGCTAGACCTGCCCTGGTTGAGAGCTCTAGTGTGCTAATGGGAAATTTTAAGAAAGGAAAGCTCTAAACAGGATTCAAGAACAAATAGTTGTCAATTATTGATGCTCAGTATGATGTAATTAGTGACAGTGGGTCGGACAGGATGCTTTTAAACATTCCACTCACTTCTTAAAGCCATCATTTATCCACAGAGAAGACTAAGTTTACCAAATTTCTAAGCATACCAAAATCATTCTTCTCCTGAACAAGTTTCCCTGCCTTTTGCCATGACTTAGTTCAGCAGTAAAGCTGCTATGAGAGCAAACTGGACTTGTATGTGCAGGTTGTGAGGAGCTGCGTATTCAGCTCTGTTAGTATTTGCTATTGCAAAAGATGTCTGACCTTTTTGGAGGAGCTCAGTCGCTACCGCTGCCTTGTAGCAAGCCTCTGCAAGTTTGGAGGGGAATGGTGACAAATGCTCTGCCTGCCTTCCACAGAGCTCCGTTCAAGCTGGGATGACAAGCAGCATTTTCTAGGTTGCCACGGTCCTTCCGCCATCGGCATTTGCACACCCAAGATCCTGCCAAAATAACCGTGCACAAGCCCTGCCAAAGGGCTGTGCCCACGTATGTGCCAAAGAAGGACGATGGAGAGTGCCACTGCAAACACTCATACATGGATCCAGAGCAAGACCCTGCTTGGCCACCTCCCCTGCAGAGGAGTCCACGAGGAGAAAGTGTTCCCATCAGCCTGCAGACAGGTAGGAAAAGAAGGAGTTCCACACCATGCCAAAGGCTTCTCAGCATGGTCAGTGATAAAGCACCTGTCTCCATCATCTCCTTTACCCAAACTGTAATTTTTGCAGAATTTGCAGGAACTTAATGTCTCCAGGACCTCAACTGCTCCATCAGGTTTGGTTGAAATCAGCTGATAGGTTCAAAACTTGCAAGGAAGAAATAAAGAGACAAGGAATCACATATTTTATATCCTTAGGAAATGCATATGCATTAAATATACCTCTGTGTGAGTGTGTGTGTGCATAAGCATACGTGTATATATGCTTAGCGATATGTAACTATTGATACTGATATGTATGTATGCTCTTACACACACTACTTACATAATATGCTCTAAACTGAGATTAAACATGTCAGAATTATCAATGATACCTTCCATGCAGCCTTAATTCAGTTTCTTGTGAATGTGCAATGGGAGATAACCTTTAATTATTATTATTATTATTATTATTATTATTATTATTTTCCACAGGGATCTTGTCATATGGTGAGAACTGTGATAGAAGCAAGACTGGGAAGTAATGATGCTCCTTGCTTCATTTGCTCCATCGTGTAGGAAATGAAACTTCTGCAAAGACCAAAAGCGGGAGATTGCAATAGAGAGCATGGCTTTTGGAATAAAGCAAGTGAATATTACAAAATAAAATTCAGTTGTATGCCTGCAACTACTGCAGACTTCCTCCCCAACCATAACCACAGCTCCCTCACTCTGTTTCACTGGCGGTGAATCTACAGTTTTGACAGGGCAAAGAAGTAGGAGAGTCAGTATAATATGGGCCAATATTACAGCATCTGTCAGCTACGAAAGAACAGGCGAGACTGAATCTGTAAGAAAAGGAAGGTACAAAAACAGGACACAGCACCAAATGGGATTATGTAGCTATTAATATCCTAACTCCATGTGATATGGTACAGTTCTTCCATAATAGAAAATTTGCAGTTGGAAAAATTCCCCTGGGAGATCTCCTAAGCTCCACCGTAACATGTGAAACACCCAAGTTTTCTGAAAGACCAGTCACTTTGTTTGAAAAACAACAACAGAAAGTGCTTCCCCAGTTCTCCTTGCCATAACCACCTGTAAGATAAAAGACTGTGTCAGATGTGAGTCAAGTAGCTCTTTAGCACTCAGTAAGAGATAAAGACATGAAAGCATCTCTGCAGTGCTCCTGACCAGGGGACCACTCTACTTGGAGGACTCAGTGACCCACTTCAGTGAACCTGAGCAGTCCAACAGCACACATGCTGCTCATACAGCGTGGCTTTGGGGGCTGCGTTGTGCTGCCCACACCCTTGGCCGCAGGACAAACCCGGTCACCTCGCCGCAACAGAGGAGCCTGAGGACATCTCCCACTCACTGCTGGTGATTAGGCCACCTGCGTGGCCTTGCCTTTGTCTGGGAATGCAGCAACAAGTTCTCATGAGAACACGGTTTAGGAATAGGGTTGTTTTCTTGTAAAGAAAGTATCTCAAAGGGCCAAAGAGGAGGAACCTCTCCATGGAGGGGATCTGCACAGGGTGCTGTGGGAAAATCCATCTGGGGCCCGCCAGATGCTGCACAAATAACTGGTGCCTATCGTCTCAATTACTCACTATTTATATTCCTCTCTTTGTTGTGCATCATTAAAATGCATGTTTTATGAAGCTATTTGTCCCCTTCTACTCTGCCCCTGTGAGGCCCAATTGGGGTGCTGCATCCAGGTCTGCATGCATAGACTTATTCAAAGAAACAATACTTATTTCAAAGAATTTCCAGCAAAAATCCTTGGTGCTATCCAGAAAGGCAGATGGCTGTCTCTTTGATCAGCTGCCTTTAACTTTCTCCAGCGAGGGAAGAGACAGCCACCCTTTTGAGCAGTCACCCCACGAGCCACATCTCAGAGCTGTGGTGGTGGAGAAGCAGCACGCCCACCCTCCCGCTGCGTGCCACCGAGCGAGGAGGAGCAGGGCGGGTGTCCCCACACCGTGTCCCCACACTCTACTTCCCAATCTCATCACCATGGGCAGGACTGGGCTGCTCACATGTCAGGTGTTAAAATCACAATAAAAGACTGTGTATCTAGAACATCATTTAACATCCGAGCTGTGGCCTTGGTACCATCCATGGTATGGTGTCACTAATCCATAGTACAGTGCCACTAACTGTTGTTGGCCATGAAGCCACAAGGTCATGACATTATGCTTGGATGTCTCACAAACTACTTGTGCAGAGGATGGGGACATGCATAAACAATGAATGCAGTTATTATATCTGTGATTTTCACTCTGACTGTCCCCTTGCTCCTATAGCCACGGTCATACCCTTTTATCATATGAAAGGCCCCATTGACTGCTAAACACTGGCAAAAAATAAATGTCCTGTGAAATCAAGAAACATTCTTGGAAATTTGATGCAAAAAAATGTATTTTTCTTGTGACCTCACCTTAACCATAGAATACCCTCAGGTTTCAGATTTTAAAAACCTTGCCCTCATCCTGTAGACAGTGGCTTGAAGACATGACCCATTTCCAGTCAGAAAAAAGGATAGCTAAGAAGAGACTCAGCCATTCTTTACAAAAGAACTTTCTAAAACCTCATCTTTACATCAGCCTCTCCATATTTTCACAGCCTGACTCATAAAATGCTGAGTGCATGTGGGAGAGGTAGAGTGGGAGTGAAGGGATGGCACTGCCATTTTAAAAATGATTATAAATAGATAAAACACCAGCTGTCTGCATTTTACCCTCAAGACATCATTAACTGCCCAAGATTGTTGCTATCATCTATAGCCTATAATGACATAGATGGGCAAAGATGATTAGTTTTGTTTCTTAAATTTAAAGGGGAGTGTCATAAAGCTTGACAGCAACACACACATATATATACATTGCAAGGTATGGCACAAATCAGGATTTTTGTAGACAGTTTCAGATGTTTCTTTTTTCACTTAAAATGGAGATGATCAATATAGCAACTTTAAAAAAGGTGCTTGTCTGATTGCTAGCAGTCTGTATTAAGGAAAAATTCACAGTATTGTTTACTTTGCATTGTTTATACCATTTATTTCCTCTTGCTTCTGTAGAAATAAGCTGGTTTCGGTTTCGTTTCTGCAGAACTGCAGAGCGCATCACGTCTCAGCCCAGCTTTCCTGCAGCAGTGCATCTTGACTGTGCTCGGGCTGCAGACCTCAGGGGAACGTGTAACTTCTAAACCCAAAAGCAGAGCCAGCTGTGTTTGGCTGATTTAAAAATGTAACAGAAGTATGTTGGCTCTTGGCCTAAACACAGTGATGATAATGGCACTGTGGCTTTGTCATTTTTTTTAACCCTTCATTTTCTAGCCTGCATATTGTTAGCCTTGTGAGACTAGATGTGTTCGATAATGTCAGCAAAGCTGTCGAGATCCTTATTAGGGCATGCATTTATGCATGGGGTCCCAAGGACAATTAGGAGTTCTTTTCCTCACTGTGCAAGGTACTTGACGGGGAACCAAGCTGATGCAGGCTGCAGGCTGCCAAATGTGTTTATAGAGAAGAAAACAATTCTGAGAAGCCACACCATGGCAGTTCCCCTCTATCTAGCCAGCTGCCTGGGCTTGTTTAAATGTAATACAATACAAATGTAAATACACAAAGCGTGCATTGTTTTCCGCAAGGCAAAGTAAGACAGGGGTTCAGGAATCTCACCCTGATGCATTTGCTTGAGCAAGTTGTTTCCTCCTGCGTGGTTAGCAGAGAAGCCCTGACCAACTCCCCGAGGAGCCTGAGGCACAAGGTTTTATAAAGTACTCTCTCTCCATCTGCTGACATCTTTTCCAGCACACTACGTGCCACGCAGGAGGTAAGCACGTAGGGCCAGCAACTACCTGCACTCACCTGCTCCAAGCACGCTCCTGCCCCCTCCAAACCAGAAAGATTTGCCCAGGTAATGAAAGGTCTCTTGGCAGACTCTCATGAAGAAAATTACAGATATTTCTGTATGGGGCTGAGTGTCCATGCTTCCCAGCATAGATCCTGGGGGAATTCAGGCATGAGTGTGTGCTGATCCCTCACAGACGTGGATCTGAGAAAAGCACTTTGATATTCTAACACAAATAAGGTGGCAATATCTCTGGCTATATGGAGACTCGTGCGATTTTGGGTTCCCATCAAAATTTTCCAGTCAGAATTTAGATGCCTATGGACTTGTAGCTGCCTGAGTACCCTGTAGATGTTATGAATCACAAGTGACTTCAGCTGCTCCTCCTACAACTTGCCCTCGACATCTTTGTAGACCTCCTTTGAATGCTCTCTATTAGTTTTATGTCCTTCTATTGTAGTGCCCAAACCTGCACACAGTGCTCGAGGTGAGGCTGCATCAGTACAAAGCAGAGCAGGACAACCCCTTCCCTTGACAGGCTAGCAATGCCATGCCTGATGTACCCTAGGATGTGGTTAGCCCTTTTGGCTACCATGTCAAATCATGTTCAACTCGATGTCAACCAGAGCCCCCAGATCCCGTTCTGTGGGGCTGCTCTCCAGCCTTGTTCCCTGGTTTGTACATATGGCAACGAAGCTGGTGAGGGGTCTGGAGAACAAGTCTTATGAGGAGCGGCTGAGGGAGCTGTGCTTGTTCAGCCTGGAGAAGAGGAGGCTCAGGGGTGACCCTATCGTACTCTACAGGTACCTTAAAGGAGGCTGTAGAGAGGTGGGGGTTGGTCTGTTCTCCCACGTGCCTGGTGACAGGACGAGGGGGAATGGGCTAAAGTTGCGCCAGGGGAGGTTTAGGTTGGATATTAGGAAGAACTTCTTTACTGAAAGGGTTGTTAGGCATTGGAATGGGCTGCCCAGGGAAGTGGTTGAGTCACCATCCCCGGAGGTCTTTAAGACGTTTAGATGTAGCCCTTAGTGATATGGTTTAGTGGAGGACTTGTTAGTGTTAGGTCAGAGGTTGGACTCAGTGATCTTGGAGGTCTCTTCCAACCTAGATGATTCTGTGATTCTGTGATCCAGGGTTGCCTCATCTCAGGTGCAGAATCTGGCACCTGCTCTTGTTAAACTTCATGCAGCTGGTGGTTGCCCATCCCTATCATTAGTCAAGGTCTCTCCGCAAGGCCTCTCTACCCTTGAGGGAGTCAACAGCTCCTCCCAGTTTAGTGTCATCTGCAGACTTAGTTTACCTTCGAGTCCTGCATCCAGATTATTTAAATTCCTCCAAAGTGATCTTCTGCAACATTTAGAAGACTTAGAAAAGACCAGTAAATGCTGCTCACTATATATATATTTTTTTTCTTTCTATAATTGTCATTTACTGAGCAGTTCCCCACCAGGAAAAAACAGTCCATTTTCGAGTACATGTTGTGCCAATATGTTTACATAACATGCATATACAAATACATGGTATATACTATTGTCCCGTCTGGAGAAAGAACTTTAAGGATGGCAAGGTGGCTGTAAGACTTTCAGTGTCATGCAGTGTTTGTATGTGAGTGAGCTCCAAAAAGGAGCAAGGTCATGAAAATAAATCCGCAGCATTTGTGAAAACATTCGTACCTGGCTTTAAGCATTGATCCAAAAGGATGTTGGATCTGGACCTGATGTGACAAGTCTGGGGATGCTTCTGTAGGTGGCACGACTACCTCCCTGGGTACCAGCCTGGTGCTTGACCTTCTGGAGTCATTCAGGTGCTTTAGCTCAAATAGGCATCATCTGCATGATATCTACGCTGCATCACAAAATAGGACTTCAGGTGTTTTATTCAAAATACCTGCCAGGAGCCTATCTTCAGCTACTGAAATATGCATCTGTATTGTATCTGAGGCTAAAGCTGTACTTAGAGTACTACACTGAACTGCCACCCTCTGGAAAACTTTATTAGAACATCTTCGTATTGAGTAGTTTATGTAACTAGATCTTAAATGTACTGGCTTTTTAGAAACACTGTTAAGCACTTACCCTTACCTAACCCATACCATTCTTTTTTAAAAAAAAAGGAATACCTGGAAATACTGACCAAACAAATTATCTGAAATTATTGTACTGGAGCTACTCTTCAGTCTGCTATTGATTTTATTTAAGAATGCCATTTCAGATCAAAATGCAGAAGATATCTTTCGTTGAAAATCAAACCTCAGAAGATCTAAGTTGGTACAAGGATTGCATCTTTGAGCAAAGGAAGAGTTTTGTTAGTGTCACCTGTGACATCAGCAGTTTTAACTTCAATCCTGTCTGCACATATTTGAGAGCACTAAGTATTTCCTTTGTCCTCGTGTTTTTGTCTTTTTTTTTTTGTGATACACAATAAATGCACCAAAGGGGTAAGTCTGGGTCTTTATCATAAGCTTAGAGGATGGTTTCCAAAGTAAAAAAAAAAAAAGACTTGTCTGTAGGCCAGCACAAACAGACAGAGTATTTTGGCATATATCATCATCTTCTGGGTTGCAAAACAAACTATACCATACTGACTTTTGTACTGAGATGTATTCAGACTTAAATATGTCATCAGGTCACCAAACTAATTTTTAATCAAGGCAGATCATATGTTGTTCCAGACAGCTGTCAGACACTGAAACATATTTTTTGGTCTAGGGGATCGTTTTCCTTCAAATTGTTCGTATTTAGGTCTACCCTTCACAGCTGACATTGGAATTAATTGCTTTCTTATACTCCATAAGAAAAAATCCTTCATTACAGAGCAAACACGTGACATATTTGCTTGAGAAGGACATGAACACTTTCATAACGTTATTGCCTTTGCCAGCTTCTGAAAGAAAAGCATATTCATTTTTTTGTTGTTGTTTGGTTGGCTGGTCTGCTTTAAGTCCTTGAAACTGTGATTCCCACCATACATCAGACATCATATATCGGATGGAGGATTTTCAGGCAACAGTGAACATGACTCTTGCTGTACTGTGTAGACCAAACCCTTAGGACTGTTCTTTTATACTAGGAGGGGCTGATATGAAGATACCATTACAGGTTAATCTTTTGATACCGAGTCATAAGGCCAGGCCTGTGGCATTCACTGGTTCATGCTGCATTGGCCTAACAGAGGTTCTGCAACTGTTTAAACTTGCTTACTAACTACTCGGTGCTGCTGGAGGAGAAGAGAATCTCAGCCTGTTTCTGAAACATCCAACTATGTGTAAATAAAGCTGCTAAGTATGAGTGGCAATATAATCAGTTTTTAGCATAGACGAACTTCCTGCTCCTCCTACTCTTCTTCTTTCATTCAAGTGTTGTTTGTGACAAACCAAGTGAAGACAACCAGCTTTACACAGATATGAATGGCAAAAGTGGCATGGCTGTCACTGAGAGGAATCCCCTGAAGTGGAAAGAACACCTCCAGAAAAGCTTTGGAGGGGAGATGAGAAACAAGCAAAAACAACATGCATTTTCAAAATTCGTTCCAACTTGAAAAAGACATAGGAAAGATATTATTGCATATATCTCTACCGTTCGTTTGCTCAAGTTCTCAGCAAAAAAAAACACGCTCACATGAGAAATAGTTGTGACAGTTGAAGCTGTTACCACCCATTGCCAGAGGTTATACAAACCCGTGCCTCAGTGAATTACCAGCTTAGCCAAAACTGCTTTGAAAGGCACGTTTATGTTCAGTCACCGGATTTTGCATGGAAACAGCTGAGGTGATTGCACAGGCTTCACTCCACAATTACTCCAACAATCCCTGCTGAAGACAGACAGTAGTAACATCTTAAATTGCAACAGCTAGATTTGCTTGTCTAACCTTGCTCACAGATTCCACCATGCTCTCACATGTCTTACACAGATAGGAAACCAAATTAGTTAAGCCACTTTTTAATTTCCCAACATCATCATATGCGGGCAACCACTCTACTGGTCACTCTTTCATGCTCCTATCAAAGACTTCCTGCTCAGGGCAGTCAGGAGATGACACTTGCTATTCTGGAATCACTGGTGCTCCTGGCCAACCTACAAAAACTCCCTCAGACCCACAGCTGGTAAGGTCATGAACCCCTCACAGGGGACTGCTGATCATCCTGTTGCTCACAAAAATAGGTAATGGCTTTCCCATACTTAGCTTTTCTATTATTGTGTCAAGTACTCCAGGAACCACATCTGGTATCCAGGCAGTCAGCTGTGGTAATTATTTCCTTCGCAGAGGTGTGGTCCCACACGTGAAAAAAAAAAATTAGAAATGAAGCCATGAGTGCTTGCATAGAGCCTAAAGAAGCCTGCACACTTCTGTGGCCACTAGACACATTGCACAATGCAGTTAGTTCTTGGAGATGCACTCTTGTTCACGTTGTTCCTCGTCTGCTTTCAGAAACAGAGGGACAATGAGTCCCAGCTCCCCTGAGCAGCACATAGTCACAGTCTGCCCTGGTTGTCCCAGGTTTATTTTAGTGCCAAGTTTCTCTGTCTCTTGCTACCAAGTGTTCGCAGACGCACTGAATACATTTATCAGCACAGTTAAGAGGATAAATCTAAAATGAGACATAAAAGTCTCTTCATAATCCTGTCTCAGCTCCAGCCCAGCACTGAGCCTTGAATCTACAGTTGCCTCAGTTTTTAAGAGGGAGGGAGGCCCGTTCTGTGCTTAAAGAGGTGCCATGAACAGAGAACTATAGCCTGGCTGGGGCAAGCTGCTACTCTCCATGCCAAACTCACTTCTCAAAACATCACAAAGCACTCAGTTTGTCTGCATGCTCAGGCTATCCTGTGAAGCCAGACAATGACTCAGGCTTTCGACAAAACACAAAGGAAAAAACAATTGTGGTTATCCAGTAACAAAGAGTTGCCAGACCTCCTCCCAAATGCAGGGGTCCTGGCCTCTGCCCCCCTTCTTCCCAGCAGCAGGGCACAGCGGTGCGTGCACTCATGCACTCAGGTCTGCAAACAGAATCGCTGACACCAGCAAGCCGTGCCAGCAGCCCACGCTGCTTCTGACCACAGCCGGCCCGTACCCAGATGGCTCAAGTTTCCCCACGTTCTCCAGATGCTGAGGCCAGCACAGGCAGAGGCAGCCCAGATCTGTTTGCACACAGGATTTCAGCTGTTTTCCTGTTGCACCAAGCAGAGCAAACAGAGATGAAAGGGACCAGCAGCTGAGCTTACTCGGCTTTGTGGAGAATCCATAATCATGCATGCACTCCCTGCATCTGGAAGTAAGGCTCTTTCAAGTACTTTGCACTTGTAAAACACAAGTAAAAGACTGCACAAAACACAAATCAAGTAAAGGGTGCGTACAGGAAAGCTGGGGAGGGACTCTTCATCAGGGAGTGTCACAATAGGACAAGGAGTAATGGCTTTACACTAAAAAAAAAAAAGGTAGATTTAGATTAGATATGAGGAAGTTGTTGTTTACTCAGAGGGTGGTGAGGCACTGGAACAGGTCACCCAGAGAAGTTGTGAATGTCCCATCCTTGGAGGCGTTCAGGTTGGATGAGGCCCTGGGCAACCTGGTCTAGTGGGTGGCATCCCTGCCCAGGGCAGGGCAGTTGGAATTAGGTGGCCTTTCAGGTCCCTTCCAGCCCAAACCATTCTGTGATTCTATGAAACTCACCCACCCGGTAACTGCAAGAGCTGTAAGGATGGGCAGCACAGAGCAGCACACTGCTTGCTTACCCACTGCTGCTTTCCCCATGCAGCAACTCTTTCTCCCCACACAACAGGGTATTTTTGCCTGCCAAGGATTAGCAGTAAGCTAGAAAACCTTCAAAATGGCTTTTTTTCCCCTCTCCTCTCCTGAAGGGATCTAAAGAACCTAAGATTTCTGTGATGGGAAATAATCACAACCCAAAGTTTCTGTACCCCTCCTGGAGAAGACTGCATGAAAGCATTCAGGGAGCTCCACACCTACCTCTTTCAGAAACTTAGCGAAAAAATAAAAAACATATTACATTGCCACATTGCTAGAGATGAACAAGGTGCATTATCATTCATGCCTTTCTGTGCACAATCTGGTCCTTGAACAAAATCCAATGCAAGCAAGTGAACATTTGTCTCTTAAAGATGAGAAAAATTAAAGACAATACCAAAAAATACAATTAAAAGGCAATGAGTTTGGAAACTCCAGCTGGAAAACTAGATCGTGCTTACTGTGTGTTTATGTGCTCTTTCCCTTGTCAAACTGAAGCTTTACATCTGCTTTAACCTGCATTCCTCACTGCCGCTGCTTTGATGGAGCTGGAAGCGATGAGGAATTGCTGCAGCACTGGTTTGCTTTAGCCACTCCTCCTTACACTAAGAGAAGGAACATCACAGGGGCAGGAAGGGTTGGAGGTTACAGCAAACTCTGTTGAGGAAATTCAGCAGTGTGGGAAGTAAACTGTGGTTGCCACACAGAAGCAAATTATTACTGGTTTTTGCTTTGTTGAATATGTCATGCTCGGTCTGCTTACAAACCTGTTAGTCTGTAGCCAGACTACTTACACATCCAACTCTTGGAAGTAATTTTGCCACGTGATTCAGTCAAAGAATGCCCATTCTTTGGAGTGGGGAGCAGTAACACAGAAAGAACATTCTATCTCACTGGCATGCGTTCTGTGCTGTCATTTAACTATGTTGCTTATAGAAATTCAGTTTGCCTTCATTTCAGATTGCAAATAAAGAGAGAATCAACCACTGCAAGAATTATATAAATTGAAGTATGTGCTTTTACTTTATACTTTCATGGCACGTTTAGATTTGTAAACATTAAGACACCAGTTCTATTTCTTCATATACTGAAAATAACCATCAAGTACATTTAGGAGTATTACCTGAGATTTAAAAAAAAAAAAAAAAAAAAAAAAAGAACTGGCATCTTTTACCTTAATCATGTACAGTACTGTTTTAGGAAGAATTACAAAAGGGAATGTTTTTCCAAAATAGGATCATTTCCTTTCAACTATAAAGACATAGAAAATACATTGAAATCAGCCTGATACAGAGGATGTTGCAAGTCATTGTCTCAAACAATCCAATTAACACACAACTGAAATGCATATTGCATCAGTCCTGCAGTAGTATGATATCAACATTATCATGAACACCTTGTAAAAGCAGTTCCCCTTGATAAGTGACAATCTTTCGTCGTTTTGCAGCCTTAAGAGTTCCCACTAGGGCTTCAAAGAGGTTGGCACACTTTTCATCAGCGAAGAGCACACCAAATTTCACGCTCACTTGTCCATCAGCATCTAAATCAAAGACAAAACATGAAAACACATGCAGATATTCTTTCAGTTAGGAGATGACTGGGGAACTGAAGTGATAGGCAGTCAGAGTGCTGGAGGTAAGCCCCATGGTGTCTCCCAGCTGCCAGTAACCTGACTTCACTTTCACGAGGTTTGACTTCATAATGGGAAACATACTACGAATGCTGATGATTAATGGTAGACAAAGGTCCTGCCTGTTAAGACTTTCCTTTTTCCCCCACCCCAGAGATTTGTATCAAGGAACATATCTGCTACGTTTATGTTATGAAAGACTGATGTCTTTCTGAAGCCTATGAACAATGCAGGCTATCAGACTTCTTTGAAGCATAAGGAGGAAAAATGTCTTGAAGACCTAAAATGTTTAAATACTTCTTTTTTCCACCTATTAATATTTTAGGTTCCCATTGAAGAAGGTATAATGTGAAGTAATTTATCACACAAAGAAAGAATTTTAAAAGGTTATCTAGGTTATTCTTAAGCAGCAAATTCTTAAACAGTCATATCAAATACAAGATTTAGGTATCAGGTTTTGAAAAAGAAATGCAGTTAAATGAAACTGCATCAGAATTTAAATATGTGAGCAGGTCCTACATCCACAAATTGCACAAATACTTGTAAAGAAAGTGGAGTTTTAACAATGAAAAGCAGTCTCAAGATAAAAATCTACATTCTAAAGAAGTTTAAGCAAAGGCTGGCACTATAACTCCTGGATTAGAGTTTCAGCCATACAGATCAATTCCCTCTACATAACACTGTGATGAATAAAACTGAAGCATACGACTTTCGAAATACAGAAGTTACCAAGGAAGGAGATGAAATATAAAGGTGTCATTTCTTTGAAGACTGTAGCAAGTATCTTTGTCTAAAAAAGGTAATTTTGCAGTTGATTTTAGTGGGGGCAGGATTTCAGGTCTGCTTCCTCTGCTGCAAAGGCTTAAATGTTTAACTTCACAACAGGACTGCTTTAAAGGATGGGACACTGGGAGCACCACGCAGTCTAGCAATAAATATATATGGAATATATATTTTCAGGTTACCTGAGCCTGCTTAACTAAATTTGCCAGGATCACAACAGGTTAGTATAACATGATTACATCTGCATGTTCAGAGGTATACAATACTTACTTCTGGTTCCCAGCCGCCGAATTTCCTCAACTAAGAGGGTAATTTCATGTTCCACGTTCATTGTGGTCTGAAACATAAAATAAATTTTTAGCAAAGTTATTAGGAGACCCATAAATCCTTTGCACATGTTCATCTTGGCCTGTTCTCAGATCATCAGGAGTATCACAATATTTTGTAAATCCCAGTAGCCCAGAGGCACATAATTAGAGGATCTTCTAAGATTTTAGCCTTGAAAGGATAAAGAGCCTTCACATCCCCACATCTGTGGCAAAATGGATAGAAGAAACTACCACCTTGGTACCTTCTATACACAAACACAAGGAACTCATATCAAAATGGGGGGGGAGGTGGTTTTATGTGTTTCTGCTTGGTTTGGCTTTTAAAGCGTTTAGGCCAATCATTATTTCAGGCAGCCACAAAAACAGAGCATCCTGCTAACATCACAGGTCATCAGGGTCTTTGCAACTTTCCGTCAACACCCACAATAAAAAGGGAGCATCTTCCTTTATGTTTCCCTCTGGGATACAGGATGCAGGGTAGGTGAGTGGCCTTGGTTTGCATGTGTATTTAAACCCCACCACAGCTTTCCACTCATCATGAGACAGCCCAGACATCCAGCTGGTTACAGCAGGGCTGTGCACGCCACGCCTGAAAGGACAGCATCTGCCACATGTCTGCTACCGAGAGCAAAACCCAACCAGAGACAAGCCACGGAAGTGTCCTAAGGCAGCCAGCGCTCATCTCCATTCATACTGATCCCAAGAAGCAAAACTTCATCAACTTGCAAATCTCATGCACCTCTTTGCTGTGAAAGCTCCCCCAGTGTGCATCAATGCCTTCCATCACCTCAATCATATGCAGCTTGGTAGATGGCAGCACTACAGTCACGCAAAGTACTATTTGGCTACAAAGCATCCCAGATTAACAACCACAGACACCTAAAAAGCTGTTCTGTGATGCAGTATAAAAAGAAGCATCAACACGATGTGGAACTCCTTCAGCAAATGTGGGCATCGAAGTAAGGACACAAAACTGTGCCCCACAGAGAAAGCAAAGTGTCAAATGCAGCTTTTGCTGGTGCTGGGAACACAGGCTGGAATAAAAGCTACAGAGAGCAACCCTGGAGCTCAGCGCTGTCCAAAAGAGTCTCAGAGTTGTGAGCATAGCGATCATCACTACTGTTCAAGAAAGAGCATTTCTGCACAGATCTGGTTAAGTAAATGGAGTTAAAAATTAGCATCCGGATGCATCACAAACCCTTCCTAACAGAAGAGCTCCCCTTCTTTCCTTTTTTATTGAGCTAAAATAGGTAGGGGTGGCATAGTTCCACCTCCTGACCCTTCACCAATTTGTCTGAGACAAAAAGGTTAACAGAAGCTGATCTTCAGATCCTAAACTCACTTAAAAAAAATCTTTTAACATGCAAAATTAAGCAAGCTTAATACCAGCAGGTTTCAGACCCAGCCTCATCCCTTAGTTTCACCCCTAACCCACCCTAAGAACAAACACCCAAGTGGATGTTAACAAACTACTAACACGCAACATTACAACAGCACCGGGCTGCCCTGCTACCACCTCTTCAAAGCCTGCCTTAAAAATCACCTGGCAACACGGATTCAGCATTTTAATTGCATGAGATGAATTCTACGAACGCCTATATTTTATTCACTGAGCACTAAATATATTGTTATAAGACACCAGGGAAAACATGACCCATTACCAAAACGCTGACACTATCACTACTAATTGCTCAAACTGCCAATTTAATATTGGTCACCGCGATGGCATGGTTAGCTTTTTAAAGACGTCCTTTCAGCACCTTTAAAGTTCACTTTTTTCCCTTTAACTTTTAGCTCTCTGAACCGCGGGGTACCTCGCACGGCCCCTAAGACCCCGTACCCGCACCCCGCCGCTCTCGCCCGCCGCAGCCGCCCCGCTCCCAGAAGATGGCGGCCGAGCCCGCTCGCTGCCCGCCCGCAGCCCCCCGGCGGGACCCCCCCGGGGCGAAGCGCTCCGCTCGCTGCTCCCCGCGGCCGGGCAGCCCGGCACACGGCACAGGGTAACGGGCGTGGGGTGCCGGCCGGCCACAGCCGCCCCGCCGCCGCCAGGCTCCGCTACTCACCCGCTCCCCGCCCGCCGCCGCTGTCTCCCCCCGGAAGGCGCAGGCCGCGGCACCGCCCGCCGCCGAGGGCAGGGTGAAGGCGGCGGCTGCGGTGCCTCGCTCCGCCCGGCCGGCCGGCGGAGGGGACGGGGCCTCCCCGCCTCGCCGCCTCCCCGCCCCGCGGCCCCCGGTGACGGCGCCCGGCCGAGCGCCCCAGCGCCCTCCTGCGAGGAGCCGGCGCTAGGGCTGCGCGGCTCGGCCGGTGCTTCCTTACCATGGCGGTGACCCCCGGCTTGGTGCCAGTGCACCGCGTCCCGCCTGTGACAAAGGCGTTGATGAAAGTGTCACGTAAAATCAGTTCCCAACCTGTTAGTAACGCCTCCTGCTCCAGCGACTCTGCTCCCAACGTAGAACAGTTTAAGTTGGAAAAAGACTCTTAGGACCAGCAAGTCCGACCATCACCACCAAATTCACCACTAAACCACGTCCCTCAGTGCCACATCCACACATCTCTCAAATACTTCCACGGATGGGGACTCCACTGCTTCCCAGGGCAGCCAGCTCCAATGTTGGACCACCCTCGCCGTGAAGAAATTCTTCCTAATGTCCAACTTAAACCTCCCCTGGTGCAACGTGAGGCTGTGACCTCAAAACCTGTCACTTGTCACAACCCTGGTTCCCTCAGTCACCCCTCATAAGTCTTGTTCTCTAGTCCCTTCCCCAGCTTCGGTGCTCTTTTCTACACATGCTCGAGCAACTCAAAGGCCTTGTAGTGAGGGGCCCAAAACTGAACACAGTACTTGAGGTGCAGCCTCAGCAGAGCCAAGTACAGAGGGACAACCACTTCCCTAGTGCTGCTGGCCACACTATTTCTGATACAAGCCAAGGTACCATTGGCCTTCTTGCCCACCTGCACACACTGCTGGCTCATGTTCAGGCAGCTGTCAACCAGCACCCCCAGATCCTTTTCTGCTGGGCAACTTTCCAGTCACCCTTCCCCAAGCCCATATCGCCGCACTGGGTTGTTATGACCCAAGTGCAGGACTCGGCACTTAGCCTTGTTGAGCCTCATACAGTTGGCCTTGGCCCATCAATCCAGGCTATTCCAATCCTACCGTCAAGCAGATCAACACTCTCACCCAACATGATATCATCTATGAATTACTGAGGGTGCACTCGATCCCCTCATCAAGACTGTTGATAAAAATATTAAGCAAAACTGAGCCCTGGGAACACCACTTGTGACTGGCCTCCAACTGGATTTAACTCCATTCACAGCTCTTTGAGCCTGGACATTGTGTCCCTTCAGTCACTTTCTGTTATTGCACCATACTCTCCATTGCACCTGGTTCCCCCAGGTGATACTATGCCAAACAGTTCTCTTTTCTGAGAAGACTAATGAACAAGGTTAACATAATTTACCTTTGATTAAGTCATGTTGCATTTTCATCTGATTTTTCATTCAGCTCCACATCCTTGCACTCTACCCTGTAGATAGAATGCAGTTTGATTTGCTACTGCTGTTGTCACTCTTTGCATCCTCTTCAGCTCCTAGAAATATGTACTCTGTATGTATCTTCTCCCAGGGACACAGGCATTAAAACTGAGAGCAGCACAAACTCCTCCAGAGCACTGAGACCACCACCACCAGCCTCCTGGCCAGCAGCCTGACTCGCACAAAATCTCTTCTGAAAATGCCCACTAGCTTCAGGCACTACCATCCCAGCTGCCTCTCCCACCTCTTCAACAGGCACGGCTGCCCCCAGAGCAGAGCAGGTGTAGGAGGCTACTTCCAGTCCCCACAGTTCACATCTTCATGCATCATCTTCTAAAGGCAAAACTGAGACACTCTGTCAGGCTGTGAGCTGTACAGCTAGGTCTGGTCCATCGCTATGCTGTACAAGAATGAATAAATTGCTAAAGGCATTTTAAACCACTATAGAAGCGCAGCTGGGGTTCATTTGGCAGAGCCTGCAGCTAGATGAATTGATTTATACAGTGGAAATGATACCATGAAGATCCATTTTCATCACTCAAGGGATGTATGAGAGATCACATCCCTTCCTTTTTCATTTTTTTTAAATGTCAGTGTTTTTAATAAAATATTAACCTTACAGAATAAAAATCATAATTTATGTGTACCAGAATTTCTGATTATTAAAAAAGTGCTGCTTTCTGCACAAGGAGCTATAATATTCAGCAGGTGATAGCTGCAGAATATATAATCACAAACAGATTAGCCATATTTAACACTTGTAAGGGGTGCTCTTTCCAAAAAAACAAACCCTGATAATTGAGAAAACAAGTTAAGGGCTACATTCCCAGGTCTATAATGAAATTAATTAGATTTAAGTCTGTCTGAATTGAATCAAAAGAAAGGAGAGAAACCTCTAAAAAGTGTAGCATCTGAAGAGCACTGTAACTATGCATATCCTGGCACATGTACTTGGCATATGTACATACTGCTTTTCTTATGATCATATTGTTGGCCAACACAATATTAAATACTATAGTAAAATGGACAGAACTTTACGGAAAATATAAGATAAATCTATTAAAATAGAATCTAATTAGCACTTCAGCAAGTATGGGAAATGTTCCAGTTATGTAGTAGTATAGAATAAAAGTGTTAATTTTATGTTTTTATTTTTAACAACATGTTTTCAGTTGTATCACGTAAGTACTCTAGATTCCTTAGTCATCAGAACAGCATTACATTTGCACAAATAATGTAGGCCTTTGTTCTGTGTAAGGTAATCATTAGTATGGATGATTTATGTTTGATTGAGCAATAGTTTGGGACATTTCATACCGAAGTTGTTATTATTATTATGAAATCTATGTTAGAAAATCTTCTCTAAATCTGTTTTGAATCACAGACCCTGATTTATAAGAAGTATACTAACTACACGTCTGAAAAAGACAAATAAACAAATAAATAAATAAATAAATAATTTTTTACCTTAGTTTCTTTTAATTTCTCTTTTCTTAGGAAGTACACTTTTTTTTTTTTTAATTTGAATTCTGTCTTTTGTAAAGAAACAATGTCATGTACCCAAGTATTGGCCCTAAGGAAGATAACAGGAGACAATCAAAACATAGTGTGCTTATACAATTTTATTTTTTTTTTGCCCTTCTTTGTCACGTGATGTTAAAATAATTCTAGACAAATCAGTAATCAAAACCACCTGTTATCATGACAATGAAGGCAACAGTGATCTGCCAAAGTATGAAAATGAGCTGGGCAGCAGAAGGACTAAGTGGCTGAGTATGTCCTTATAGGGGCAGCAGCAGAGAGCAGGAAATGTGAAAATTATGAAGATGGTGATTTTCTGTTTTTCTGTTCCCACAAAATGATACTTAAAACAAACAAACAAATAAACAAAATATATGTAAAATAGCCCTTTACAAGCACACAGGGCAGGCATGGAGATACTGCTCATACATATTTCATATCATTGGTTAAGGTCATCATCAGATTCATGATTCAAATTCCTCTTTCTGTACTTACCATGAGTGGTCCCCAAAAGTCATAAGATTCCACCTTAACACAGACTATTCTAATTTGACCTTTATTAGCACCTCATTGCACTGTTTCTGTCCTCCCAGATTTACAATTCTACATCAAGGCAGCCCAAACCAGGAATTATGCAACAAAAGATTTAAAGCATAGCTTGAGAAAACCAAAGCAGATGCACTGATCTGATCAAGCAATCAGTTTAACCCAGTGTTTTGCCTCCAGCAGTGACCAAGTGCAGGCATTTGGCAAAAGAATATAGTAAATGAAAACTATCGGTTGATCCCCTGGTTTCCCTCCAGGCTCCTGGCACTTACTGGATTAGGTTAGGGATTTCCTGAGCTAAAGGTTATACCCTAATCATCACATTTCAAATCCAGAGATGGATATTTGTCTGTGAATTTGTCTAATTCCTTAAACTTAAACTTTCATTTCATGTCATCCTATGACAATCATTGCTTAATTAATTTATGGAACTATGTGAAAAAGCAGCTCTTCTTGCTTATTTCTACATTCCTTCCTGAGAACTCAGTAAGTGCTTCAATTTCCTATGTTGTAAGCAAGGAATTATTTCATCTTCACCTTCCTCCATCGTGTTCATGATAGTTCTCCCACTGCTCATCTTATTTTCAAGCTGAAGAGTCTTAGTTTTAATTCTTGAAAGCTGAATGCCTTCCCATGTTGGTGATCTTTGTTGTTGTTCTTTACAATTTTCCACATCATTCCTTGTTCTTTTTTGAGATTGAATGACTAGAATTGTTAGCATTATTCAGCGTGTGGGTAAAGCATATACAATGGCATAACAATGCATTCTATTTTGTTTTCAATCCTAACAATTTCCAACATCTTACTTGCCTTTCTGAAAACTGCTGAGCACTATCCACGGTGATTTCAAAAACTATTTCCAAAGTGGTAGTAATTAATTGTTCTGTTACAGATAATTAGGATTATTCCCTCCACCCCCGCATATTACTTTGTGTTTTTCAATAAAACAACCACTGGCTGTTTTACTGTGTGATTTGAAATAGGATCACACACACATTGTCACGTCTTTTACTGTGTCATCAATGACAATTTGAACAACACAGATTCAAGCAGAGATCCTGCTAAATGTACCCATAACATCTCTCCCGCAGGAAAGTTGGCCACCAGCTCTACGTTTGTCTCCTCCTACCTTTGAGGTAGTTAGTGATCCTGAATGCAGCCCGTCTTCTTATGCCATGAGAAATTAGTTTTGCAAAAGTGTTTAGTGTTTGCAGTAAACATGTTGTAAACATGTTGTTTAACAGGTTTCTCCCAAGACAGGCAGCACAGGCTCAGCTTGAAAAAGGCATGTAGAAGAGTTACAAGGTCATTTGCTAGGTAATGGCCATATTGTCAGTTTTCCAGCATATTTTAACTAAATAACTATCTTTATAATAAATAACCTATGCAGTTCTTGTTTTGTACAATATTGTTCTCTTGAGTTTTTGTTGCATTATATAATGTGCTTGTGAATAGGCAGACACGTGCACCACATGCACACACGGAGGTCTCTGCTGAGAGAGAAACACGTTCTCTAGAAAACATTAGATCTGACCCTGTGATTTGCAGATTTTATTGCTAGAAGAGATCATCTTATCTGCCCTCTTATGTAACCCAGGTCTCACTTTGTTCTTTCAACAGATTTTTGTTTGACTTGTTGATTCAGTAGACACATGAATTCCTGTCACACGTACCTGCACATGCCTTTGCTGTCACACCAGCAACTCACACCAGTGCAAGATGCCAGAAATTCTTACTGTCTCCAAATCTGGACAAAAACTTCAGTGCTGTGATTCAACCAGGAGTGTGCGTCTTAGCCCAGTCCCGTCACGTATCTATGCAGTTGGCCGGCCATGAGTCACTTCTCAACATGGGTGTGCCATGCTCTGCAACCCACTGTAGGGTTGTGACTCAACCTGAGGTAGTAAAGCTACTTCAGCCCTGGCTAAAATAGGTCTTTAAAAATATGTTTTCACATGATTTAAAGATTTCAAGTGGCAGAGGGCTGACTACATTCCTAATTCCCATGGACTATATAACACCACAGAAAAAAAAAAATATCTTTTCCTTGAACAAGATAGGGTCACTGGCTGCAATAAGAAACATAAAATCACAGCAGCTCAGTGCTGGCATAGAAATCTGAGGGGAGTAAACAATAATCAGAGGATGGTTGTTTTTAGAGACAGTCAGAAGAACAACTATATTGTTTGAGGCAAGCCATTCAACCAGGAAAATAGCGCTCTATTCTCTTATCAACTCTGTACCTAAAGCATCTCCATCATTCTTGGTCCAGTCATTAGTCTTACTTGGCCATTCTCTGTCTTAAGTCAGCAGTTGTTTCAAGGGAGAAAATAATTTTTCCAAAACAAAGAACATATTGATGCTTTGTAAAACCTTACACGAATTTTCCTGTAAAGCCATGTTTCAAAAGATTAGTTGTATGGATTCTTGTCTTTGCTCTTCCTAAAACCAAAGCAAAACAAAACAAAAATGTTCTCTTTTTTTTTCTTTCGATGAAAAAACTGAAAAAGTAACCTAGCAAAACAAGCATTTCTTTCAGTGTAAAAGTAAACGTGACGGACCAGCCTCAGAACAAGACAGACTATAAATACAGACACAGTTACTGCTGACAGTCTTGGCACCTGAACGAGCACTTCCGTGGAATTAAGTGGAGTGATTCACTTACACTGCTATTCACCTGTGTCTGCCTGTGATAGAGGCCTTATTTCAGAAATGGCCTCAGGGCATCATCCCCTCCTTGTTATCCACTAGATGCCTCAAACAATGCAATGCCTCTTCTCCCTAGATTAAACATGTTAATCTTTACTACAGCTGAGCAGAAAAGAGGAGGAGTACTTAAAATTCTTGATGTAAATGACTGAAATGACTTGCCCTACAGCTAACCCGAGAGTAAACCTCTGCGTAATGACAGAAATATGCTATATTAGTACAGCCTAAAAGACTGCACTCATAACGTTAACTGTCAAAAGAAATACGGGATGACCTTAATCATATGTCTGATAGTAGTTACTTGAGAACCTCAGGACCAAACTCAAAACCTCTCTAAACACGCACAAGGTCAGAATTAGTGCATGATACATGTTGAGCTTGGATGATGCTTTTCCATATAGGAGGCTGTGAAGCAAAAAGGATACGCAGTAATGCGTTTTTTGGAGAGTATCCAAGAGTGTTTGGAGACAGTTTACACAGAGAAAAACTATATAAAAAGCTGATTGTATTTCATGTGTTTTATGGCATTCTTTGCTATAACAAATGAATACTTGAGAGAGAGGAACATGAAGACATTACTTTCTCAGATTCATTTTATCAAAATCTCTCTTGTAGCAAGGAAACAGCAGTACATCTCTTAATTTCCACACAGAATGGTAACAGATGAATCATCTAGTCCCTCTGTACTCCTGCTTAGTATGCATCACATAAAAACAAAAAAACAACCCCCCCCCCCCCTTTCCTCTACACATACACATACTGACATTTTGGGGACTTTTTCGGAAAACCGACAAAACTGGCTTTACATAAGGTTGTCAATTAATGGTAGCAGAGATGACAGTTACATTAATATAGAATTACTATTCACATCCCCTTCAAATACAGCTCTAGGTATAATATCTCTATTTATTAGTTTCCTATAAATTTCCTTCCTAAAGCTCAAGCGTTTATAATGACTTAAGACAGAAGGACATCAAATCTTCTCCTGAAGGAAATCTTACTGAAATAGTACTGTGAATTGACATTTGTCAGAAAACATTTATTTAACATATGAAATGTTGTCAATGCAAAAGTTGCTACGTTAATTTTTTTTTCAGTGAAATGTCAAGACCTCCTACTGGTCATGGAAGCATTTCAGTGTGCTAATGACAGTTAATAATCATTTAATGCAATGATCCTGTTTTTTATATGCATTATTTTTAGGAATAAAACCTGTAACTTTGCTATTCCACATTCAAGTTTTTCATCTCAAAAAGGTGCAAGATACTGGATCATTTGACCCCAATAATCTTTGCAATTTCACTGTATTTACCCTGTATTTTGAAGTCAAGTACACTTGACTTTAAAGTCAAAGTCAAGGAGCACTTTATTGGTTCCTGCTTATGGAGAAGTGTGTTCTTAAAATGTGTTAAAGTGTGTTCTTAAAATGTTCTTAAAAGTGTGTTCTTAAAATGCAGTTTTCTGGTTTTAAGATGCAATACCAGCTCTGAAATTCAAATTAGGTTCAAATTCTTAACTGTTCAAACTTTATTAATTTCATTGTCACTGCAGCAGCAAGTCTTTTGATCCTCAATCATCTCATGCTGTTTGAAACTACAACACACAACTCTGGTCAGACTCCAAATGCTGACGGTCTCACCTATGGAGCTGATGTTCTAGGAGGAATTTCTGTCAAGGTGCAGGAGGTCGAACTGTGTGCTGATTTCAAACGGTAGACAACTATCTACTAGGGATGTACTAGGACAACATCAAATTAATTTACACTGTTGAACATACCATACAGGTTGATTACAAACTGATGCGTCCGTTTTCTCCTGCATCTATAATTTATAATCTTGCATGGATTTTCCATCTGCTGCATTATTTGTAATTGTGAATCCAAAACTTCTGGGATAAATCTTACCATTTCTTTTTCACTTGAGGAATTTTTTTGCAAGCACCTCCAATGCATTGGAGAAGATTAGATTTTAAAACATAGTTAAGAAGTTTAAGTGTAACTACCTTGTTGTTTGGCTCATAGATACCCTACATAATTGTTACATGTATATAAGTGTTTCTCATGTATGTAAGTGCTTCTCAATAAATGCTTCTCAGGGTGTTGTGATGTAATATTTTGAAGCAAATATCTGTTCTTTGTCACACAAATGTACAATGGACACAAATGAATAGGATAAATGCATCTCACTTTCCCTATTTTTAGTCAAGGAAAACAGACAAGCTGTGTTGCACACAGAAAAGCATTTCCTCTGTATTTCCCTTGTATTCCCCAGAACATTACTCCATTTTAAAAGTTCATCTCCATTTTCAATGTAAGGGAGCCTTGTAAAATAATGTTATATGACATGAAAGTGTATTTCTGATGGCCTCCGATTTTGGCAGAAACAGTATGGGGGTGGAGGGCTGTTAATGATACTAGAAACTACATATGTGAGTATTTGTGCACAAAAAAACCACACATATATAACTGCAATTAAGGTCATATCATGAAACAGAAATGGGAAGGTGGCTTTATTTTTTCCTTTAGACAATGAGATACATCATGGACTAAGTATAGTAAGTCAGTGTAGGATGAGGAACTTGCTAGCTACATAAACATGGTGTGCATATACACCAGAGAGGAAAGGTACATGTGGGCACATGTACAACATTTGGGAAGAGGTACAAAGGAAATACTAGCTATATTCTTTAGGAGCATATTCAGGAGAGGTGAGCTCTTAAAACAGAAATTTAAAAAAATGGAACAGGGGCTTATTTTCAGTTATTTTGCACAGTTACATAGCTGGAGCCTTAAGAAGACAGTTCACAGATATCCTATGGGTGGAGGAAAAATACGACTCTCTAAAACAGAGTCAACTGATCATTATGTCAATCAGTGGATCAATTCTATGTAGAAATAGGGAGGTATGCAAAGCCAAACAGTACAACTTTCCCTCTTTCAGTTCCATATTGAATTATTATTTCATTTGCCAATTGAAGCGAAGGAGAAAAGAGAGTGGATCGAAAAATGGAGCGAGAGCCTCACCTCTTGCTTTTAATTAAAAGGGTGGGTTGTGACCCTTCATTCTCTAATCTTTTAGAAGACTTCCATGGACCTCAGCTGGCATTTCCTCAGTGCACCTTTCAGAAGAAATTGCACTAGGATATACGTCAGCCACTGAGAACTTTTTATCTGTAGATGCTAGCAAAGCAGAGTAATATGAATTGCATAGAGAACACAGCGCATAACAATTAACATCCTCCCTGAAAAGTCAACCCATGTTTAAGAAATCATTGGGTAAAGTGCAGTGTCTAAGAATTGGGGTAGGAATAGAAACATCCCTAGTTTTCGATCAGGCTTTTAAATTGTATTACCTGTGCATGGACCTGCATTAGTAGCCTTAGTAGAAAGTGAAATGTCTATATTGAGTTAGTTACCTGACTCTGAATATATAGTTATGTCATATAGTAAAGAAGAAAGATAAGGATCTCACCTATTGAAGAGCACTACTGTGGAGAGAGCTTAGGGCTGTTTTCTTACTTTTTGATAGCTAAAGGCACATGGAACCAAAACCAGTTCTTTGGTCAGAGTTGTAGGTTAAGAGACATACAACTCATAATGCAATAATTGAAGTACCAAGGCTGTATTGTTGACCCCATTCTCTTGTTTACCCAAAGATTCCTAAAGCAAATACACAAATTATCCTCAGCATTAACAGCTTCTCAAAATAGCAAATAGTCATCAATAAAGACTTGGTATGTCTGTTAATTAGCTACTATAGCAGAGAGTGTTTCCATCACAGAGGAAGGCAAACAGAAGGTGGTTAGTCTAGTACATCACCAGAAGTGTAGATCCTTTTTCATTCACTTACTTTCTGAGGAATACACATCCTTTATTTCATTACTGGGAAATACAGTTTGTACATGTTCCCAAGCTATAAACTAACCGCAAAAGCTATTTTTCTCACAGGTCAGATGTGAGGAAACAGAACCATTTCACTTCCTTCAACATCCCTATATAAAGAGAAGAGGAAAGTGGGGCCAGACCTATTGTTCTTACAGTTTCCTGTCTCCTTTTTGACTATGCCTCATTTGAAAAAGCAGGGCTCTGCCACTTAGAGTGCATCATCTCCATTTAGGGCATTCGGATATTTAATAATACATAAATGGCTCTTGTACAACACAGACAATATCAGAAGAGTCTTCATTTGATAAAAAGGCTGTATATCAAAGGTAGCTGCTGCCTCTGTTTTGCTTTCATATAAAATATTGTAGCTTTTCAAATCACAGCTCATTCAAAATGAGTTTTATCTCTTCCAAGAGAGTAAGATGAAAATGCACAAATATATATCCTACCCCTCAAGGAACTACTTTGCTTCTTTGCTTTTTTTTTTTTTTTCCCTCTGTATTTTTTTCTGATTCTTCAGTTGTTTGAGTGGCTGGAGTACGATGATCAAATATAAAGAGGGGAAAGGTCTGAGTTATGAAGTACATTTGGCCCACTGTTGGCTGCCCTCAACCTGGGCTGTTTGGCCAGGGTCACAACAATTCTTGTTGGAATGAGCTGGGAAATGGTAGAAGAGCTTCCTGCTCTTGCCCAGCTAGGAGCTGTAGCTGGAGATCTGTGAAAGCAAGCATGAGCTCACAGCTCCCCACAGGCCCTACGTGCTGTCCAATGCTAGTTCTTCTGTCTGTACAAGATCCTCCGCAAAATAACTCCAGTGATCATGCCCTCAGCTTTTCCTCTCTTGGTATCTCAGGGATTTGTAAGAGACCTATAAAAACAAGCAGTATCCAGACATTTTCCAGAGCTGGCCAGGAAGAGCTAGTATATCTCCCTGTGTGTTGGGAGGGGAAGAAGAAGATGCTACTTCATAGCACCTGTTCAAGCTAACATGTTCTAGATTACCATCTCATCCAGACAACAGCAGTACTTGGATTCCTGTAAAGAATCAGCCTTGCCTTGTAGCACCGCAGTTGTCTGATCTGCTGTGGAGCACAGAGGAGACACCAATTCGGGACACAGCCTTTCAATCAGAGAGGCGACAACACATTCTAATCCCTTCCAAATAAAATTGTTTCCTTTGTATAAAAGCCAAACTGCCCTTAGCATGAAAGAAAAGGCACATTGGAAGAGGAATGATGCAAGGAGCTGCTTTTCTTCACCTCTTAATTCACCTTCCAGAAGAGGGAGATGCATTCACGTGCTCAGGGCAGACTCCCTCCTCTGTCACAGACACAAATCCTGTCAATGGACCTTGGTGGGAAGCACACATGCGGACATGCATAACTTGGCAGTTATATGAAAAAATGTGAGGATAGCAAAAGATGCAAATGTTTTTCTGTATTTATACATCTATATCCATTCCATCCTGTCGGTTCCTAATATGCTCCTTCTATGATTAATTGCAAGAACTGTACAATTTGAACCTTTTCCTAGGAGGCGCAGGCAGAAATGAAGTACTTGGCAATAATTCCTCTTCGATTCAGACAGCCTTATCACCATGTAGATTTAGCACCCGTTCTACCAAATATAGTCCTCCGAAAATGACTGGAACAGAACATGATGTTTCAAAAATAAAGAAATGCAATTTCTTTAAAAACATTCAAATGTGTGGTAATTAAGTGTATATCCACCCTGATCAAATAATAGGTTCAGTTCAAAGAACATTTCTTGATTTCACATTACATACAGGATTGTCATTAGCATTTGCTAACTGAGTCAAGTTTAGCAGGAAGTTATGATGGTAAGAGCTTTGCTTTAGGAATTATTTATAAAGGAAAACTTCATCTTTCTTCTCTGACATCTTGAGTAACTCAATGCAAAGAGAAGTTTCAGTTCTGTGTATGTTCTGTATACTTTGCTGTGCGAAGAAATGAGCCTGTAAAATACATTAAAGGAAAGCAATAGAGAGAGACATTTAATTATTAGACTCTTTCCTACAGTCACCACAGATGAAGCACACAGAATTCTTAATATTCCTCCTATATGCAACCCAAAGATCAGGCAAAAATCATTAATATCTGTGTTGTTTTTAACAAAAGAAACAGATTTGAAAGCAGGTTGAGACATTTTTGATCTAGAGGGCTTCAGTAAAAAGACATAGACTAGCTCATTGTTATCATAAACAAATGTAAGACTTAGTAGGAGGTTCATTTTTTATTTATCCTAACATATCAAGAGCAACCCACATCACTATGGAGAAAAAGGAAGGACTTAAAATCCTTGGAAAACTGATATTAATGGAAAACAGCTCAAAGAACAGGCTGAGTCAAGTGTTGACCAAGAGGCAGAATCCCACTGTGAAATAACAAGCTGGTGAATCCAGAAGAGAGAAGGTACCAAAGCACAAGGAAAAGATGAGTTGGAGTACAAATCCCAAGACCATTAGCATTTTGGAAGATTGTGTTGCTAGTGGGAGGAAATAAAATGCAGAAGGAAAGGAGAAAGGGGGAAACCATCACCACTGAGTAACTGATTTTAACTGAAAATGGTTAAGGAAGAAAAACAGTAAGATGGAAACTGAAACATAAATGAAATGGGAAAGGAGTATTACAATTATGCATACAGCTAAAGCAGAGAGTAGGAAAAGGAAAGAGGGGTATATGTGTAATATGGGAAACAAATAAAGAGGTGAAATTTAGCTTTCAGCACTTCTTCCCACCTAGTAACCAATTTCTGAGAAATTCAGCAATGTGCCAGAAGTTTCTTGAAATAGCCATTAACAATCCTCCCTGATGGAGGTAATTACTTAAGGTAGGGAGGAATAACATCCTCTTCCATCAGCAAGTTGTAGTGCACTTCCACATTCAGGGGGCAAGAGGAAAGAGAAAAAAGTAGAACAATGGAAACTGCTTAAGAACCCAGAGAGAGCCAAGAGCCAAGAAAATAAGATAGTGAAGGGGGTATAAGAATGCATTCAGACCAGCTGGGGCTTCAGTAATGTGAGCCCCAGCTAGGGGGACTTCAATACAAAGAAAGACATTGAGGGACAGCAAAAGTAACCCAAATGTATGAAGGAAAAAGTAATTTGATTAAAACCTTATCAAACTTCATTTTATCAATATATAAAGAATTTTATACAGAATTATGTACATTAGATAATACCATAAAGTACAAAGAAAAATTGAAGCATCTTACTCCTCCTGATGCTACTGAATTATAAATAGAGGCTGTATTTATAAAAGAGGATGTAGACACTGGCATGAATAATCTGTAAATAAATATGGCAACAAGACCAGATGGATTTTGAGTTAAATATTGAAAGGCTTTCAAAGGAGTTTTAATTTCTCTAACAAGAAACTTATTTGGTAGTTTAATGCGAGCAGAAGACATCCTCTCCTTTTGGAAGAAACAATGATAGTTTTTAAATCTAAAGAGAGGTGGGATTTGACCAGCTGCTCAGGCTTTTGAGGTAGAGGTAAATATGAAAAGACCTTCTCCCTTCACTCATTCTCTGTCAGAGTTCCTCTCTGGAAGTGATCAAACACACAGCTGTGGTGGGGTGAGGATAAGTGCCCCGCAGCTTTTAAGGTGCAGGTATGAAATCTGAGGTAGAAATCTGCCCAAATCGTAAAGGAGTAAAGGCTTCTCTTTTCCAGTATCTTCCACTTCAAGGTGTTTGTTTTTCTCCTTTTTTTTAATCAAATATGTTTTCCTTTAGAGGCTTTAATTTGATTTCTTACTCCTTTCAACCACTTGACATACTTGGATGAAGGAGAAAAGGGGTTAATTTCTGAAATAAGTGAAACTTCTATAGGGGCTATTATAGATTTATACAAATTAAAAGCTTACTGGAGAGAGCAGGGAAAACTGAGCAGATGCAATGGCAAATGATACAGAAAAGGTATTACACATCTTCCATTGTGGAAATTTACAAAAAGAAATACTATGAAATACTCCACAGATAGTAGATGTCTCCAGCCAGGATCCCATACATATTTCAATGGTGACACAACACCCTGGAAAGGCTGCTGAGAAAAAGCTATTATTTGCCCTTACGGGATGTACTTGCACAGAGGTGCAAGAGGGACCAGAATGACCACTTTGTGGTGAGTAACAAAATTGCTCCAGATCCTCTTTGCTTGCTGAACACTCCTTGCAAAGGCCCTCGCCTTGTACAGAAGGAAATAACAACACCCCCGTGTTGGGACTGGCTCTCTGTATGGAAATAATTTTTTCATCCACCGATGAAAATTTCATAGTCTTAAATGTGGAACACCCTTTTGATGGAGAAACAACCACAGCAGGGCTGGTAGAAAAGAGGGTAGACTCTTTGAAATATGGATGCTATTTCATAGAAAGTAAAATAAGTGGCAGGTGTAACCTTACCATAAAGCAACATTTTTTGAAATTGTACAAATGGAAGGATTGCATTTCCATCAAGGATGGAAAGAGGTTACAAACTGTAACATACCTCCAGAAATGTACAAAAATGTAGGTACAGATACCTGTAAAGTGACAAATTTTGCATTAAAATGTAGCTTCTAGCCAAAGGAAAAAAGAAGGCTTTTAGAAAAGCAGAACAGGCCTTCTTCCATTTATAAATGTTAACACCATTCTGAAGATATTCTTCTGTCTGGAAATAAAATATGCCACCTCCAAAAGCACCTTCTTTTTGAAAAGAGCAGACAGTAACAACAAAAACAACTCTGAAGTCAGAGGCGGCAGGTTTTTTTTTTAAACACCTCACATTCATTTCTAGCCTTAATCTACTCATCTTTTCACGGAAGGATCAGGATAGAACAAGTTTCTGTAGCTCCTGATGAGCTGTAAGTAAAGGATTATATTGACAGAGATTGTAAAACCTGCTCCACAACATTATGTATGTGAAAGAATTTAGAATGACAAATAACCTCAGGGTCATTTTAATAAACTTTGGGAACCAGGTGCGAGATGGAAAGTGAACCCCAATACATATTTTAAAAGGCTGGAAGTTATTTAAAGTTGTTTTAATTTAAAAACACAGTATCTGAGCATATAACATACTTTCCTGCAAGCAAGGGTAGTGCACGAGTGCAGTTCTGATTCACTGTTGTCAGAACTCAGAGATCAGAGGCCCATCAAAACCAGGTAGATCCTAGACATTGCATTCCCACTGTACCTGGTGAAGACTAGACCCTGCTTATGTGTATGTTTGAGTTATGTTTATCTTTAGAAATGAGTCTCGACTTGTGTAGCAACTAGTTTCTAGAAACCAGTACTAATTTCACAGCTGATAAAATATACAGAAACCTGAACAGTGTTTTAACTGGCACTTCCCTTAAATGAGTAAAATACTGCTTTTACATTTTTTCTTTTACATTTTTTAGTAGCCATGGACACACATATTTCTGGTCACATATCAAGATGTATTCTTTTTCTAAAATTAAAAAAAAAAAAGTTTTATTGATGCATATAATTTCGCTCTGATTATAAGAGTTGTGATGGGCAGCAAAATACCTTTGCACTTCCTTCCATTAATTGGATCATTAGACTTGACCTTCCCATGATGATGATTTTCTCTGACTTTGATCCCTTAAAAGGATGATTACTTCAGTACCAATATGTCATTTAATAGTTGAATCATAGAAAATAAAATACCAGGTGGAGAATGACTTAACTCTTAGCTGGTCAGGACTCTGAATTCTAAGATATATTAAAAAGAGAGAATGAAAGGTACAATACTTTAAAAGCCAAGAGAGTTCCTCCTCTTGCTATCTTGAAATCATAATTCAAGGCAGTTAATCAAGTTTTTCATGTACGATAGACTGAATTTACTATATCAAAAATGAAAGTATGACTGATTAGATATTTTGGTGGGGATTTTTCCAGAAACCTCCTTCTTTGCATATCTAATATGAACACTGGGAAATGCTGTGATACAGATCTTCCCAAAACAAGGGAACTAATAATAGACATATGGTCTCATTGTTTAGGTTGGTTGCACTGAAAAGTGCAAATATGGAGAAATTAATCTAATTTACAAACATGCATTAATAGTATTTTCCTCAGCCCATCCTGTAGGAAACTGCATACTGCCCAGCAAATAAAACAGGACAGAAATCCTCACTGAGAATTCACTGAAATTATTATTATTTTTTTTATTATCAGTAGATGCTGACCTAATGGGAACAGGTAATGTTCTGAACAGCAAAACTCCCCTTGGATTGGAGATTAGCAAGCATCTAATCTGGGGGAAAGGAGATCCTCCAGCCAGACACTGAAACACTGTACTGGGACTCTAAGGCAACGATGCTTCCTCGGGAGTTAGAAATTAATTTGCTACGTATCATTTCATTCTTATTCTTTCTGCTAAGTCTTTGAACTAGCACAAAGGTTATGGTATGAGAACTGGAAGTGAGATCCAGCAACCTGTTCTACAAAATAGCTAAACAAACAGCTTTAGAGTGGTGCTATACACAGTGAAAAGCCTAGTATGTTCCCCCCCACACACACCTTGACGTGACATATCATGGTTTTAGTGAAATATACATTTATTAAACTTATTTCAGCATTGTCTGGATTTAGAGCTGTAGAAATAGTCCATTCTAGGGAATCTCCTCCCTCTGTTATTCTTTGTGTCTTGCACGTACTTTTGCAGCCAAGTAACGGCCATTAATGTCAAGAGTGTCCCCACTGCAAAAATTGCAAACAGTAAAATAGTAACTCAATTAAAATAAGGTGTTCAGATTATTTTTAGACATAAAACTCATGCAAAATTATTTTGACAAATACACCTATTTCAGTGTCTCCTTACCCTAGCTTATGATGAAGTTTACGGCTATAGACACACATATACTAATATTTCAGTGCCAGTGCCCACGCTAGCACACAAACACTGAACTTGTGACGCAAAGGCACTTGGAGCCCAATCGTCTACTAATAAGCACTTTAAAAATCTCTTCTACAAACGTCTCTGTAAAACTAATAGGATTGCAGTGCGCAATTAGGCAGTGGAAGAAAGGTTACGTTTGTTGTACTACAGAGGTTCTGATGTCAACGTAGCTCCAATTAAGTGACCTACGATGCTAAGTTGGCCTTATCTCAGCCTATAAAATCATAATAACCAGATATAATATCAAAAAGTTAATTATGTTTTCAGCGTAGCCTATATTGAAGAATTTTAAGTAAGTGGGAAATGTGGAGAATCTGAAATGTTAAGAAACTGTGTAGTTTCAACATTACTATCACTTGGGGTTGCAAAAGGCTGATTACAATGCATTTTGGGGAAGATCCTTTATTATTTTAATGAAGGTAATTTATCAGAAGTTTTAGTTTGTACCAGGAGGATGTACAGCGTATTATAAACAGAGTGGAAGATGAGTCCGTGGTTGAAGCTGAGAACAAAACCATGTTCGGTTGACAGGGAGGAGGGACGAAGTGCTGAAGGGAAGCACACCAGACACCAAAAGCACCCTGGAAAGGAAAAAAAATGGCGGCGCTGCCTCCCCCTCCCCGCCCGCCTCCCGCCTCCCTCCCGCCTGGGGGCGCTGCGGCGCCGGGCCCCGCTCATCCGGGCCTCGGGGAAGCGGGGCCGTACCTCCGAGCCCCGCCCACACGGCCCCAGCGCCGCCCCTCCGGCCGGGCGCAGGCGCGGGGAGGGGGGCGCGCAGGCGCGCCGCCGTGTGGGCGGGCCGGGGGGCGGTTGGCGGGGGGAAGGTACGGGCGGCCGCTCGCGCGCGGCGGCGGCGGTTGGCTGGGGGCGCGCGGCGGCGGCGGCCGGTGGTGGCCGGGCACACCGACGGGCAGGGCAGGGCCGGGCCGAGCCGAGCCGAGCCGAGCCGAGCCGAGCCGAGCGGCCCCGTGCGCTCTCCGGTGCCTCCCCTCCGCCCGCCCGCCCCTCTCGCCGCCAGCCGGTGGATGCGGGGAGGCGGCGGCGGCGGTGGTGGCGGCGGCGGTGCGCGGAGCCGGTGGGTAAGATGGAGGGCCTGACGCTGAGCGAGGCGGAGCAGCGCTACTACTGCGACCTCTTCTCCTACTGCGACACCGAGAGCACCAAGAAGGTGGCGTCCAACGGCCGCGTCCTGGAGCTCTTCCGCGCCGCGCAGCTGCCCAACGACGTGGTGATGCAGGTAGACCTGGCGGCCCCCCGCGGGGCGGCGGAGCCCGGCACCGCCCCGCCGCTACTGCCCGCGGGGGGACGGCCCCGGCCACTCCCTTCCCTTCCCTACCCTTCCCTTCCCTTCCCTTCTTTTCCCTTCCCTTCCCCGGGCTCGGGCCGGGGGGTGCGGGGCTATTGTCCGGGGCCAGCCGGCCGCCGCCACCTGAGGCCGGGCGGGAGGGGACGGCCCAGCCCTCGCAGCAGGCCCCGGGGTGAGGGGGGGGCTGGGGGGGGGGGGGGTCCGGCAGCTGGTGGGGGCGCTCGGCCTGTTGGTTTGCCCCCAAAAGGGTCTGGGGGGTGTGGGGGGAGGCTGGGCCCGCAGCCTGCCGGTGAAGAGCAAGGCGGGAGAACAGCTGGGTTCTGGAACAGCTTCTGTTCCCGGCAGGTATTAGCTGTAGCTATCAAAATACTTCCAACAATGAAAAATGGAGTGCTAATAGTGACGTAAGTCCGCACTTGCAGTATGTGTACACAGACTTGTAACGCTATTTCCTTGGCCAGGTAACATCTAAAAGGTGGTAGTAGTAGTACAGAGCCACTGACATAGAAAAGTCTGCTCTGGTGCGCCTCTTGTAATCACTTGGGGAACGCGTCCCCGGTGGACCATTCATACCAATACCTCTTTGCAATAGTTTGTGGCTTTTGGAGTGCCCTGTGTTCAACATGTTTTAGGGTGGCTCAAAATAACACATTAATTACAAACTTCTTTTGGATACAGCTTTAGCCACAGTCCATTCTGTCTTCTGTGCAGTTATGTCCTGTTCCTAGTGAGAAAAGCTGCTCTTTTAACAAAACACCGAAGTTACTGTAGCCAGAAATACAGCACACAAGTTTCAGTATTCAGCAACTGAGTACCAGATTTCAGGAGAAAACTTACCCTTGACAAGGATTACTGATCTCTTTTGGGCCCATAAAAGCAACTTCTTTAGTTGAAAGGAATTTAAGGTGCCCTGAATCATGTACTCCACCTCAGTATGAAAGATGATAGTTGTCGGCAGTTATGTTTTTAAATGAAGTAGCAGTAGTGGGGTGAATAAGAAATGCTTCTTACTGGTAAAACTAGTAGTCTTTTATTTGATGACTTGTTAGACTGGACTTAATGGTTAGAGAGTCTGCACGTTCAGTATTAGGAATGAGGTTTCCCAGGGGCCGCCCACCGCTCCTTTTTGCGTGTGGCCAACACGTTACAGAAGAATCATCCTGAGAAAGTGAATGTTTACATGTTCGTTGTATTTAAAATCTCTTTTTCCATAAAGCTTGCGTACTTTTTCTACACTGTGACCCAGGCTAATGCTGGAGATTTTTATGGAGGAATTTAGTACAAGAACTTGGAGACACTTTGAATTTTGAATGGAAGTGGCCGCAGATTATATCCTTATCTGTCGCAAAGGAGGTGAAATATTTTCTTGCCAAGTGGAGTGCATCATGAAGGAAAGAGAAACTACTCGGGCATCATTCCATGGGCTCTAAATAAGTGAACTTAAGAAGCAGACCTGGCTTATCTCTGTGGTGATCTCAAGGAAAACCTTGCCATTAAAACAGCAAACAAGATGTTAGATTGCTTGAGGAATGAAACTGTAAATAATGCAAAGAAAGTCAAAATGCCCTTAGTAGTTTGACCCATTTAAAATGTCTTGCGCAATTGCTATTGGTCACCTGTGAAGTACTTTGTATCTGAGGGAGAGAATCTAGTTGCCTAGCTCGTCTTCGTACTCATTGAAATATGGCTGCACCTCTGCTTAATGCACACACGGTGGGTGTTCTTTTGAGGGAAAGTGTGTTTGTTCCTTCAGAAGCTGTGAATGTGCAACTAAAAACTCAGGATGATACAAGCTTAAGAGATAATGAAACCCCATGATGGAGGTGGAATTTTACTTTAACCACACGGTACTGTGTTCTTACTTGTTCATTTGAAGCACCTGATGTTTGTGAGGGAAAGGAACTTGATTCAGGTACCCAATTTTTATATAATCCTGGAATGCAAGTGGAGTACTAGTCAAGTGAAATGCTAAGTATGTTGTAGGTATACAAGAGTGCAAAATTGCTGCTCTTCAAACTTGCAGGCGCCAGGTAGTCTTGAGGAACTACAGGAGTTTTTTTTCTCTTCAGTGCTATAGGTCTGTAGATACCTTTGAATAATCTAGAGTTGATCCTATTGAAAATGAGCATGTGTGACTTAGTTGCATTTTTAGACCCTTAACTTGTTTTGTTCCCAAGTCTGTCTGGGGGCTGTTTGCACATGCAACCTGTCCTGCAAGAAGCTGTGTTTGAGTTTTCTGTCTTGCAAAAGGAAAATTTAATACGTGATCTTATAATAAGTGTTCTTAATCATTCTCATTTCTGGCTCCAAGGGATACTACCAGCTGTCTATTAAATGGGAATAAATGAACATGCGGAAGACTGAAGCAGTTATGATTGGTGTATATAAATCATATGCTCTCAAAGCAACAAAAAACTGGAATGAAAAGCGGAGCCTGCCACATAGTATGCATCCGTGAAAGGACAGCCTTATCGTTACCACAGCGTAAATACCACAGACAGCCTTACAACCTTAACTGCGCGTGTGAGGACACCGGCCTTTCATTAACCTGTATTTCTGCCTTTCTGTGCACATCCTTGAAATGAGCATTCAGGTAGAAGATTTGCATAAAATGGTGAATAAAAGTATGTGTGTTGAGATGACAAGTTGGGCTGCTTCACAACAGTTAGGAGTTTTAAAATTGCTCTCAGGGCATGGTTCCACTCCGCAGTTACACCAGTCCTGTGGTGAGCTGCCACCGAAGGAGGTGGTTCAGTCTTCCCCCGGCCACGTGCTCCTGCTGCTTCTTCCCCTTGTACAGACACCAATGCCCATCCAATGCTGTTCTACTACACTGGTTCCAGGGGCTACACAGGCAGAAAATCACAGTTTTTGTTGATTTTTTTTAATCTCTGTATCACCTAACGGTGAGGTTGAATGGATGTTAGAGCTGGCACAAAGAAAGAGGCAGGAAAACTGTTCGCTGGCAAAGGAAAAGAGGGGAACCTTCCTCATTTATAGTTGCTGGGTATTTCAGTTTTGACTTAGCACGAGTTTCACGGTAGCTTAAACCACCAGAAGTTGGAACTACCTTATTCTTTTGAACATACAGTGAGCTGGTTCAGGGGGCTTGTTTAGCCAGAAGTTTTGTTGCCTTTTTTTTGTTGGTTTTTCGCTTGTCTCAGCTGCCTGATTGATGGCTCAGTTGCCTGTGCATTGGTGTTTATGTTAGCAAGCAATACAGCGCAACACAAGAGATGCCGAGGGCCTGACACTGACACTGTATATGCATTTCACAAGCTTTGCTTTGACAAAGTTCTGGCATGGTGTCTCAGCGTGAGTGTAAGCGGGAGTTCATTAGGTGCATTCCTAGAGTGAGCCTTCTAGGTTCACTTCACACAAAAGACATCCAGTTGCCTGTTCTGAGGTGGTTCCCGAGCGTGAACCAGAGCAGCGGGGGTGATCAGAAGATCTGCTTCAAAAGTGCTTCTCACATCTGACGTAAAATACTAATGTAGGTACGCTGTTCAAGTCTGTTCCTGGTTCCTCTGCGCTAGCAGTGAAGTTGCTTGTAAAAGCTATGGTCAGACAAAAGGGGGAAAAAAAGAGAAATTCATTATTTGTGTGTGGGATTAGTATAGCAGCTGTCCCGTTTGTTTGAACTTTCACTCTTTGATTATGAATTATAGAAACTTCGCAAGACAAGAATACGATCCGTTGTGCATATAATACTCATCTGAAATAAGTGAGTCAAAGCATCTCACTTTAAAATTACAGCATTATCATTAAACAACAAATGTTTAATGCATGTACTTTTTCGAAATCTAGTGAACTGTAATCTTCAGTGTTGGCATTGTATACCGTACTTACCCAACTTCTAATTCTGTGTTACAAAGTCTTTGAAATGACAGATGAATTATACAGTTATGCTATTTTTTTCCAATTACAACTGTGGTTGCACTAACTCATTAAAAACATAATATTAAGCCTATTTTAGTCTGTCTTGTTTGCCAATTTCAGGCATGTTTCTAAGGAGTCTTTACAGACAGATTAGTTCTGATCGTTCTTGTGTCATTGGTAAAGAAATTACTGCCACTGCTTGCCTACCTCTACCCTCTGTCAGAGTTTGCTTCCTTCACATGGAAAATTGTAAGAAAGTGCATACCTGGGATGCAGCTGCTTCACTGTAAGGTCCAGAATCCGAGTGTAAAGCCTAATTCATCAGTTACGATTTCTGTCTTCTGTTGTTCTTGGGGTGATAGCTTTTGGCAAGCACGGGGAGCAGAGAGCACAGAATGGCAGTTTCCGAAGGTGCCAGAGTTCACCTGTCGGCACGGGGTGCAGTTACAGTTGGAATTGCAGTCCACAGGCAGAACATGGCAAAATGAAATGGCAGGTTCTTGGGTTTGAAATGTTGGCTACTTTGTTCGAGGCTGGGTATTAAAGAAAACAGCAGTCTAAGAAAATAAAACTTTGTTCAGGGTGATTTTGTTGTTGCAATTAATGTTTCAGTGAACTTCTCTACACAAAGACTACCTGTTTATCAGATCAGTAGAATTTACTAAACGCCAACTGCAACTGAAAGCTGAGCCAGGGCATGCTTAGGTTTACCTGTGCGGTGGAGACACGCAGAAGACTACTTAAATTCAGCAAATTAATCAGAATTATGATATTTTCAGAGCTGGTGGGGTAGGAAGTTAGAATTCTTGTGCAGTGCAAATCTGTACCTTCCTTTCAACTGTTTGGATTTGGAATATATTTAAAAATTTATAGCACTTTCAGATCTTCTCAAAAAATGCATGCTGTGTAAAAACCGTTCTCCTCCTAATAATGATCTTTGCATAAACTGCAAACAAGCCCAATTTTAAAAAACAAGCCCAATTTTCACTTAATTGCATCCAACTGATACACTTTGGGGTTGTATTTTTTTTTAGTGTAAAGCTTACAGGTTTTCTGCATTTTAAAACAAAATTAGATTTCTTCTGAGGCATATTTGTAACAGCTGAGTATTAAGGCATTCTTCTAGTGTAGAAATATATGATTATATTACTACTAATAAAACTACTATTTTTTTGTTAGCCTGAGCAAGTAAAACTTGCATCTGTAGCCCTTTATAATTACAATGATATGTAATCTATGTAAATAATCTATATCATATTTATTTAAGGGACGTTTGTATGTGCTTTGTATCCCAGTTCTCATTTAGGAAATGAGTCGTTAGAAATCTTGTAAATAGAAGCAGTGCCTGGATCTACAGCTAAGAACATTCAATTTGTGAATTTTATATCTTTTTCCTAAAATGCTGTTGTGGTGGAGTATTTTTCTTCCAGCTAAGCAGTAAGTTAGATTTCTTTCTCTGTAAAGATGAGGTATTTAAGCAGTCTACTTCTTGCTAATGCCAGAAGCGATGCCTAGATTTGTATCCTGTGCATTGTGCTTTGCATTTTCTGTAGAATTCTGGTAAAAATGTTTTGTGTGAATGCTGTTACCTTCATAGAGACTGTGCTGGGCTGCAAATCAATTTCTCTTTGCAGTTAATTAGTTTGAGTAGTCTCATATCTCACTTAGCATTTAGTCAGAGAATAATTATTGTTTTTCAAACCAAAGGCAGGAAGCTGATGGCAAAACTTCAGTACTGTAGATAAGGTCTATTAGACTTGCATTTGTTTTCAGCTGGTTTCTCAGTGTAATTGTTTTTAAGCTTTTGAAATTGACTGGAATTCATAATGTATAGTCACTTCCGTAGTAAATGACCCCTTCATAATTCCATGTGCCAGCACAGCATTCAGCTAATTTTGAGTGTCACAGCTCAGCTTTGTTTGAAGACAGTTTTTGAAATGTGCCATCAGAGCACAGTAGAGGTGATTAATACCCATTAAAAATCAGGAATTAGGTGATCTTTAAGGTCCCTTCCAATCCAAACCATTCTATGATTCAAATATCAGAGCCTTTTGTGACAAATGCATCTGTCTTAGAATCAAGTTAACAAGTACAAAACTTGTAAACTTGATGTTTTTCCTGTAAAGATGATTCTTTAATACTAAAGTTTTGAGGACTTTCCACATGGGAGCAACATATTGTCTGTCAGACTTTTATTTGCTGGAGTTCCAGGAATGGTTACCAGGAAGATGTATTTCCCACTTGTTCTCTTACCTTTATCGTTTCTTTAGACCACAGGGATATTATTAAGGCAGCAGTGTTTTTCTTTCAGTCAAGCACTAAGGGAGCTGGTTCTTGCGTTTGTGACCTGTGTGTTTTTCCAAGTGGGGCTGGTGTCCAAAGAGTTAGATTATTCCTTGCACTTGTTATACAAAAAGTACGTTAAAACTTAGACGTGCCTGTCTCAGTATAGAAACAGTGTTTTGATAGGTTAAAGGACTTGGAAAAAAAAAACAGTCTGACCTGAATTTCTGGAACGATTAACTTACGAGATCTAAAATGCTCTTGAAGTATATTATCAGAGCAGCTAGGAGGCTCCACTTTAAATGCGTCTCTTTCAACTTAGTAACCCCAGAAGAGAGTGACCAGCACTGGGCTGTACAAAATCTAGCATTGGGTGCTGACTTACTGCTGCTTCAGAAAATTAGTCATGATTGTGTAGAAAAGCCTGTTCTTACAGCAGTGACGCATGCAACTTGTTTTTCAGAAATAAAATGTCTTAAGTCATTTAAGAACATAGTGTTTGTTAGTAGCTCTAAGTCTCAAATAGAGCCCTATAAATGTGCAGTTCTTAGAATTTTAATTACATTTTGTTTCAACTTTGGTAGACATTAAGGCTTGTAGACCTTTTTGGGAGAAGGAAAGCAGTGCAAAGCTAAGAAACTGATCAGTACTGTCTGGTCAGGTTAATACTCTGAGGAAAACAGACATAGATGGGAGAGCAGCACGAAGTAGTGGGCACAGTAGCTTCATGTGAGCTTGAAGAAGTGCTCAGGTATAACAAGACTGATCGAGCAGTCCTGTTTGGCCAGGCCACTGTGTCTCCACTAATTCTGGGATGGAGAACGTCTTAATTTTCATTTTACATTAGTGAAAAGCCAGTAGGTTGTGTTCACTCTTTGAGGCTTTTCTGTTTCATGTTTCTTCTGGTGTAGTGATGAAAGATGACTTTTGGTGAAAATACTAAAGTCCAAAAAGTAAAGAAATAACTAACAAGGAATATCAATCAGTGGAATGTTTCAACCATATATGAGGTCTGAAAGGAATCGAAATCAAATGCATGCTGTTTTGTTCAGCATTTAGCGATTTCGAAGAAGTTTTGCAGTTGCATGGCAGGAGCATCTGCAGTTAGAACATCCACGTGACCTCCCATGAAGAAACTTGCAAGATTTATTATTGTAGTAATACTTTGAAATGCTAAATATATTGCTGTAAAATGCAATACTTCTTCATTACCTGCTGACGTTGTCTGCTTTCTCAGTGCTTGTATTGATGCTTTGGCTGTTACCATTTGTTCTAGAAAATACAATCACTTGAGTATGATGGAGTCATCCCGGGAGTCTCACATTGTCACAGACTGACTCAGTCATTGCGAGTTGGTGCTGAAGTGTGTGTTTCCTCCTCTCCCATTGCTTGAATTCTTCATGGCACCACCAGGAGAAAGGAGAGAGACATCCTTGTTTTGAGGGGAATTCTCCATAAGCTGGTGTGTGAATATATTTCCTATATCTATAGGTGGTTTATTTGGGCAAGGCATACAGTACTTTGTGGATTTTGCAGTGACATTCTGTTCAGTTGCCTCATTTCTACCTTTTCGGCACCTCTTAAATGCAAAGCACACAACTTTCTGAAAGCTGCAGCCTTGCAAGAAATTTAAAGGCAAATGAACAAATCATTGCTGCGAACCACATGCTCCCATGTGTCTTGTAGCTGCTGAAGTGTTTATTGGCTTTAAACTAAAAGGATTCAGTTTAATAAAACAACAGATAACTGTCACTTTTTGCAGGCTTACTACACTGCGATCAGATATGAGAATCAGCTAGTGCTCAGGAAGGGGGAATTGTGCAACTGAGAGCAGAGAAGGAGCCACACAACAATGGTGTGTCTGAGGGAAGAGTTATTTAGGTTAAGCAGCGATGTAAAATTGCATAGGAAGAGGCAGGTATGTGGTGCATCTCCTTTTAAAAGAACCTTCTCATTCAGTGTCAAGAATTGAAAGTGGCTTTTCTGGGCTGTGTTTTGCTGCTTCATTTTTCTTTTTATTCTGAAATCTCCTTGCTGCTTTGTTATTGTTACTGATCATAGGTACCTTTTTCACATGAGCACCTGCTCTACCAGAAGAACAGCGGTAGAGAACATCTTGGGGGCAAGCAGAGAGCAACTCTACCTTCAGTTTTTCCAGTCTTCCAGCTATGGCTTTGTACTCCTTTACTTGGGAGGACAATAGTTGCTTTCTAAGTGAGTGTTCATCTGTCTATATGGATTTTCCTTTGATCCTATTAACCAAGTCAGGAAGGATGTGCTTCTTTGTCCTATTTTTGAGGATACTTGGCAATAATTGATTAAGAGTTAGCCCTCTGGGACAGTCTGTGGCTCTAGATCAGTAGTCTTTGGAGGGAGGCCCCCTCCAAATCACCATTTTGAACTTGTGTAGTTCAAACACGCGTGCTCCAGGCAGGCAGCAGCAGTTCCCCTGCGGCCTGTGGAGAGGCCCCTGGTGGAGCAGGCTGTCCCCCTGCAGCCCATGGGTCCCACATGGAGCAGATCTCCATGCTGCAGCCCGTGGAGGAGCCCCCGGTGGAGCAGGAGATCTGGCTGGAGTTGCTGCCCTTGGGGTATCTTTGCTGGAGCAGTCTGCTCCTAAAGGATGGACCCCATGATATGGACCCGTATTGGAGCAGTTCTTGAACTGCAGCCTGTGGGAAGCCCCCTTCAGGAAGTATGGCATCCCATGGGAGGGACCCAAGCTGGAGCAGGGGAAGAGCCTTGAGGATGAAGGAGCAGCAAAGACAAAGTGTTTGGGACTGGCTGCAACCACCATTCCCCTGCGCTGCTTAGGGTAAGAGATTGAAGGGGGTGGATGGAGAGAAGGTGTTTTTAGTTTGCTTTTAATTCTCGCTGGTCTAGCGTGTTACCAGTAGGCAGTAAATCTCAGTAATCTCCCTACGCTGAGTCAGTTTTGCCTTTGATGGTAATTGGTGAGTGATTCCCCTGTTCTTACCTCAGTCTATGACCTTTATCATATTTTTTCCCCTCCATTTGAGAAGGCGGAGCGAGAGAACTGTGGTGGTGCTAAGCCTACCCATCAGTGTGAAACAATGATAAATAATAAAGACGTGTGAAAAATATTGATTTAGAAATGAAGGATCTAAAATATGACCGGTTCAAAAATTAGTACAGTATGTGAAAACACTGAATTAATTTTTAGTTGTAATGTTCAATGCATTCACTTCTTAAAAGATACATTTATTTCATGTGTATGTCAGAGCAGAATTTCAGATGTTCAGTGCTTTTTGTCTGCTGCTTTTCTATTAAGAGAACGCAAGCGTGACTCCAAATCTGCTGACCCTTATTCAGGGAGTCGACACCCTTGTTTTACAAATTCCAAAATACTGGAGCAGAGTCATTCCTCAGAATTAAAATGCTGGCTCATTTTTATAAAAGCTAATTAAATTCTTTATTTCTGACGTGATTAATTCTGGAACTTCTGAATCATATGTATGTTTGAACCTGAAATGACCTGTGGAATGGGAAAGTTTAGCTCTATCCATAGAGAACTGATTCTCAGAGCTAATGAGTAGGTTTTTCTTATTGCTATTTGTTGCAGAATATATTCCATGACAGTACTGTAGCAGTCTGCTTGCACCATGGCTACATGCAGTGTGTGAAAATCAAGGACAGATAAGTATGTCTCTCCATATATAGAGACAGTAGGAGACAAAATAGTTCATTGCCAGAGTGCGTGCATCTTCTTGGAAGTACTCCAGTGCTATTGGTTCTGTTTCTTTAAAGGCCTGTGTTCTGAAGCCAGATTTGTGGCTTTGACCGAGATCCCTCTTCTTGGTATGGTCAGTAGGACCTGAAAGGAAGACCTTACTATTCGTTGTGCAACAAAGTACATCACTGTCCCAAATATACCGGCAGGTGGGAATTCTTAGTATCAACTGAGTGTACTTAACGCTATATGTAAGTACCTAATAAAATAACTATGTATTAGATCTAGGTAATATTATATTTGCTGTTCAGCACATGAATGTTTTCTACTTCACAGTTACTGAATTAAATATAGCTGCTTCTTCATAAATGCATTTTGCAATGATCTTCAGGTAGGTTTAAGTCTGTTTAAATATGCCAGATACTGCTAATAGTGGTGAAGTGTAGAATCCTGAGCAATAATACTAGGACTGTTTCCCTTAGTGGCAGTTTGTTTGTCCTGTCTCCAGATTTTTCTTCCTGTGTGCCAAGGTTTGTGGAGCCCTGCAGGGAACTGGGTCAGAGACTTGGTTAAAAATAACTCATCGGAAGGAGGATCTCTTGTCAGTTCTCTGTCTTGTTCTTACTACACGGTGCTGTAAGCAAGTCTTGCATCTGAGAAGCTGCCTGTTGTCAAGTGAGATTTTTCTGAAGGAAATTCCCAAATTCTTAATAATAACTAATCGATATTGTTTTGTCAAGCTGATGATAGCTGAGAGAGACTAGTTGGAGAGCTGTCAGGCTGGAAGACAGTGGTCTGCAGTTAGTGAAATAGATCCAGTTAAATGAAGTCACAGAAATTGATCTGTTGAAGATGGCTGCAGAACAAGATTAGAAGGTAACGAATGTCAGGAAAGATTTATTCAATTCAGAAAAAAACACAGGAAATAGGTGGTCTTAGGTCTTCTGTGTACGGGGATGGTCACTAATTACAGTATAGATTACTAAAACATTTTTTCAAGTTCCCTTATACCAAATTACATTACACTGTCAAGTTATGGTTAATTTTTGTTGTAGCTGAGTTGAGTGGATTATGTGACTTCAGAAGAGCACCTTTGTATGACAGCATATTCTAGTACCCAATATGAGGCTGTAGTGCAATACTTTTAATTTGGACAGTATCATGTCATTTTCTGTTTAATGTTTGTCCGCAAAGAGCAAAGCTCTTCGTGTCATTGGAGACATCAAAGGATTCTCATCAAAGAATGACTGCATATGGGAGACAGAAATAACACTATTGACACAGTGTTTTTTATTTTAAACTGTGAATCAAAATCATTCTGTAATCATAGTTGCATTTTTATTAAATTACTTAAAAACAGAGTATGGGTTATTCTGTTTTTTATTTTTTTGTCTGAAGTGTAGATCCTCAGCTTGTTTTTGAATGTATTGCTTGTTTTTCATTAAAAAATTATGGTCAATACGTGTAGCAAAACTGGAATATCATGTACTGAGCACTGAAGCACCAGTGTGCTCATATGGTCTGGTTTAACTTTAGTTTTTACAGTATCTGATACAAACTTACGAGAAAACTTGTGTTGCACCTCTGGTGCATAGTTTATAGGATATAATTCCCGGTAATTGTTTCATTTAAACCTAAGAGAAAACTTTCTTACTCTAAGGCTGACTGAACACTGGCAGAGGTTGCTCAGAGAGGCTGTAGAGTCTCCCTCCTTGGATATACTCCAGACACAACTGGACATGGTCCCAAGCAACCTGCAGTAGCTGAGCCTGCTTTGAGCCAGGGTGGTTGGACTGGATTATCTCCAGAGGTCCTTTCCACCTTCAACCATTCTGTGATAATGTACATTGTTTCTTTGTGTTTATGATTTAAAAAAAAAAAAAAAAAAAGGTTTATACCAATAAGAAAATGCAGTCACAGCAGGACTACTAGAATACTTCAAATTAATAATCTGTTTATAAAATTGGGACCAAAATGTTTATTCTGAATCTCAGTTCTGCTTCTTTCTTAATATCCATATGTGATTTGTATACACGTATCTATAAAGTAAAAATAACTTTGTGTCTATATGCTTTTAGTGGGTATCAGACTTGTGTTAACATCCTAGTTAGGTTGACATGTTACAGAAGGTCCACCGGAGATTTTGTTCACTCCCTCCTCTCACCATCCACCATGTGTGTTGTCACTGCCAGCCTTGAGAAGTGCCTCAGTCTTGCTTCTTACAGGCCTCTTTTATGGAATGGTTAGTTCTTTAGTAACTCTCTCCAAGCAGGTGAAAGATTTTTATCTTTACTATGTAGGTGGCATGCATCTTATTTCCTTTATTGCCTAACCGTTGAAGAAGTTAGAAACTGTTGTACTTTTGTATAAATAACATTTACAGATTGTGGGCTTGATTTGCCTTGTAAAAGAGCCTGGATGCATGGGACTGTGATAATCTGGGAAACTTTCCCAGAGAGGTTTTCTGAGGTCTGAGAGGTACATTTTGATAGATGTGATTTGTTCCACTTCACCTGGATTTCTTAAAAAGTTCTCAACCTTTCATTTTTTTCAGTTGACAATCATTTCCAAGTCCAAGGACCTATTACTTGAAACCAGTAAGAGTTCTAAAAAGTATGTGCTTGAAGAGGTGCCCTTTGTCAACATACTACTTCCTATATACGTCTGATCTGTGCCAGCTCCTAATATTGTTAATGCTACTGTTACCTCTTTGCAACATGCAAATGCACTGTGTGCAACTTCCTAATTGACAGCCACTGCACTGATTTTTGTATCAACAGTTTCAAGCTATTCTGGAACTTCACAGAGTTGTTGGCATTAACTTGGTTAATCACAGTACTGTAATGTCAGGATCTTCATATCTAAGGAGGTGAAAACAGCAATAGAGCATTTTGTCTTGAAGATGACTCTGCATTCCTTGAAGAGTTTAAGGAATTTATTCCTTATCCTCAATAGTCCTAAGAAGATGAAAGTCCTAAACATAAAACAAATCTCAGAGAAGCAATCCCTTGATTTTTTTTTATTTTTATTTTTTTGATCCTGTCAGTATAGCTTACTGCCTCGCCTGTTGAGTGTTTAAATCCTCCTTCAAGGAGATTATAGGTAGGCTGTTTTGGGTATGTTCAAGCATGCTGTCAGTCAGCTGAGGGGCTCCACTAGTTCTTTGCGTTTAGTGATTTTGCTCAACCGTCAGTCGTGTGTCTGGGTTATAGTCTGTTTGAACTGGAGGACTCCTTTATGCGTCTGGGTGGATTTGACAACTCCTTGTTCAGCAGTGTACAGGAATTTTTTCTTTTTCTGTATCCTTTGCTTTTTCCTTCTCATGATACTTAAATAGCTTTTTTTTTTTTTTACTTTTCTCTACTTTCTGAATCCATGCTTGTCTTTCCTCTCTAATACTTGCCTGCCATTGTAGCTTAATTATTAATCCAGTCTTCAACAAAGGTTTTTTTCAACCTGGCAATATTGACTAGCTCCAAAAAAGACAACTTCTAGTCTGGCACTGATTTTGAAATTGCCAAAAGCCATTGCTGCCTGATGATTGCATTGGCTTCAAATAAGTATGTCACTGCTTCCTTTCATAAAAAGCTTTTCCAGAGTCGTCTTGGTTATTTATCTGTTAATGCTAGATCACTGCATCCACAAGTTTTTTTTTCTTTAATTATTGTCAAGTGCATGGATACTCAGCAGTCTTCCAGGATACGGTGCTTATTTTAAAAGTAAAATAGCTCTTCTGCTGATTTTGTTTGTTCTAGCTGTGTCTCGTCGAGTCTCCACTGCTTTAATTCTGCCAGTTATTTAAACTTAGTGTTATTATTTCATCCTTAGGCTGGGCATGGACAATTTATTTCAGATGTTGATGCCTCAAAGTTTTTGAGTTTTCACCTGACAGTTTACTGTCACTTGTTTCCTTATGGCACTCTTTGTAGTCCAACTAGTGTATTGACAGTAATGTACTGTATTCAAAATTATTGAACTCTTTAGTTAATGAACATTAAAGAAATCCATTGGCATCTGTCCAGATACCATGCTGCATAAATAGTATATTGGGAAAATCCAAATAACACAGGTGCCGTAGGACAATGTAGGAAGTGTAATGCAGACATAGCCAAGTGAATTACTGCAGCAAGCTTCTGTACAGCAGGATTTATGAGCACTATGTACAGCTGTAGACCTGTTGATCCTCCTGGGAGTGCTTTGGGACTAAGTCTTTGTCCGCTTCCCACTCCTTCCTGTGACAGGTTTCACAACAGCTTATTTTCGTGAGGTCCTAGAATCCTGGTACATGGTAAGGAAATACCTAAGGAGCTTTTGTTGGGCTATATCTAGCTCAGCTTTAGTTAATAAAGCCATGTGTTTGATAGTAGTTACCAGAGTCTCTCTCCTGTTTTAACAATGCTACAGCATACAGACTAACTCCTTTGGGCCTTGTGGTTCAGTCGCTGCTATGTGAAATCAAAGCCGACTTTCTCAGTTGTAACTTGCCTGCAGCCAGTAACTGTGAACTTCTCTGTCCTTTAGAACTGCTTCTCATGAAAACTGGGAAATCTTTCAGGACAGCTTTCTCTAAGCCCAATAAATGTTTATCCCAGTAGTTACGAGACTGAGAAAATATATCGAGACTAGATTTGCTAAACTGGAAGCTTATGACTGAGCTCTGATGTGAAGGATGAGGAGGGGAATTTGTGATTAGTGGATGTAGATAAGGCTGAGATTGGGTACCTTCTCTGCATTTATCTTCATAGACGAGGTTTCACAGGCCTTTGAGCCTGGAGAGGGGTTTGAAGGAGATGTACTAGTAGTATTGTGAGAAGAGTGGACCTCTTGAGAAATATCAAGTTCATGGGATCAGATGGGATGCTTCTGAGCGTGTTGTGAGAGCTAGCTAACGTCATTGTAAGCCTTCTTTCTTATCTTTGGATTGTGAAGATCAGGGATCTTGGTGACTGGTGAAAGACATGTAGCCGCCTTCAGCAAAGAACTGCATCTTGGTCAGACACTCTTCAGTCTGTGAGAAAATCATAGAGCAAGTCCACCTGGAAGCCATTTCTTAGCATACGGCAAAACTAGTGACTAGGGTCAGCAAGCATGAATTTAGCAAGGAAACTTGTCAACCAGATTGCTGTGATGGAAAGACAAGAACTGCGTAAGGGGAGAAGAGCAGTGATGTTATCTACCTTGACTTCAGCAAGGCTTTCACCATGGTGTCTAACAGCATTGCTGTGTCTCATTTGGAATATTACGGTCTTGATGGGACTGCTAGGTGGGTTAAAAGAAAAAGTGGATTGTTGAATTCAGTCTGATTTGGGGCATGTCATGTTTAATGTCTTGCCAGTGACCTTACCAAAGCAGGAATGTATCCCTACCAGGTTTGCAGACTCCCAAAGGGGGGGCGAAAGCAGGCAGTGTGTTTGAATGTGACAGCTTGAAGGGACCAAAATTTCTCTAAATTCATAACAAAAAGATACTAAATCACTTTCATGTGGCACATGGGGGAAGAAAGGGGAATAAGATAACATCACTTTTGTGCTGTATTTCTTAAGTGAAACAGAGCATCTCTGTCATCATTTAGAGAACGTGAAGATTTGCCTTCTTCAATCCTGAAGTGATTTGAGATATATATATATATATATATATATATACACATACTTTTTTTGTGCTCTGAATGCTTTACAGGTTTATTTTACAAGTTAGAAGTTGAGCTGTAGCAAACCTATATCAGAATAGGCTGGAAGATACCATTTACAACTGTATCGAATTTTCACTTTTTATAAATCCTACCATCTTCATGGAAATTCTTCAGGCAGAAATCGGGGAGAGATAAGGGGCAGGACCATTTCTCCAATTTTATTAGTAACATCCTGTTCAATTTTGAGAATTGAACTTGAAAACCCTCATTTCATGTTTCTGGATTACATCTGGTAATCAGTATAATACTAATACCCTTAAAAGCAGATTTTTCTTTTCTATAATAGATAAGAAACAAAGACAGTATAGCTGCTGATAGAATAGCTAGTAGTGAAGTAGGATGCTTATGGGCTTTCTAGTCTAATTTAAAAAAAAAAAAGTCCCCAGCAGTGTCTTTTTTCACCTAGGCTCTCACAGATGTTATGAGAATAAAAGTTAGATAATTGGGAAAAACATAAGATTCAGACTTGCAACTTCTGGTTGTGAAGAATGTCATTCTCTTTAAGTCTTGCCACCTACTATTTAGGGATTCCATGTGAAGTTGTTACTGAAAGGTTGTATATAGAAAGTTATGAGCATTTAATGCAAGGTAGGCTGCTTTGAAATGTATGAAATTGCCTCTGTAGAGCAGTTTGTATTTTAAGTTTCCTTATAGAAGTAACTGTGTGTTTTGTTGCAGATTATGGAGCTCTGTGGTGCAACAAGACTTGGCTATTTTGGAAGAAGTCAGTTTTATATTGCTTTGAAACTTGTTGCTGTGGCCCAGTCTGGTCTCCCTCTAAGAGTGGAAAGCTTGAATACAGGTAAAATAAAGGATGGAGGGTGGGCTGGAACTCAGTTGCTAAGCGGAATTGCTGTACTTGGCTCACAGAGTTTGTTAGAGTAATCTTGTAAATTAATATGGTATGTCTTTCTATGTGTGTTACTAACTTAATACCAGCTGTGGAGAGACTATGAGGAAGCGTGTTCTTATTATGCAATAAATGAGATATCTTACTCCTCCTACTGAGTGAGGAGTGCTGTGCTATCATGGGCCAAGTGGGCAAATACTACTGACTACAGTGTTGGGGGCAATTTCATTCTATAGATTACTGTGTGATAACTTTTGTGCTGCATCCTCTGAATAAAGTACAAATAGGACTAATGTGTGAAGGAAAAGAGGAATGCAACATTTGCAGGCTTTTGTAGGTGATGAGTTTATGGAGCCTTGATTACAACAAATGCACTTACCTTTTCCAGTGACACATTCCTTTGCACTTGGCTTGACAGTTTTCTCCCTTGTGTAGCCCAAATACAGAGATTAATGGCTTAAGATCTTTCTATTGAAAAACCTGAGCTGTACAAGATCTTTATCAGCCAAAACATGTTATCTTGCTTTTTCAAAGGTCAGCTGTGATGTGGGTAATTAATTAGAAATAGGAGATGCTCATTTTAGAATGAGGGTTCAGAACAGCGCAGAGAGCTTTGATACGAGGCTCTGCTGTAGCCTTCTGTAAGTGGATCCATGTTGCTCTGAGATGAAAAGAGATTTAGGAAAATGATGTACTGAATTGTAAGCCACTGCAGCCTTTTGCAGCAAGCACATAACTCTCAGCTTGCAGATATTTTTGGAGTGCAACTTTGTATAAGGGTGACTTCTGTGGCAAGTTTTGTTTGTAGAATACATGTTATGAGAATTTTTATATGCTGGTAATATAAAAACTCTTAAGCTTTCTTTCTGAAAAATATAGATTAAGCAGAGTAGGTAAGGAAACTACATTAAAAGCCATTTGATAGCTTTATCACATACTTCAGTCCTATAAAAGCAAGGAATCATCAAGTATACTTTACAATTACGTTTATTCTAGAATTGTACAAATGGTTTATACTGCTTTCATTTTTTGTAGCCTTTTGGAAAAGTGCATAGTCTTATTCAACACTTTGCTAATATTCAAGTTCCTTTCTGCTCGTAAGCCACCCTCAGTGTATAAACTGTTACCCTTGTTTTTGTGCTGAGTGGTCTAAAGCTTCAGCAAATTGTAGCAGAATGCCGTAGAATCAGCAAGTTGGAAAAGGAACCTTCAGCTCCTAATACTTCATAGAACTGGGGCTTGATGAATAATCCCACCATAGTTTATCAAATGCCCATTGAAGAAAGTCTGTAATCTCTATGTGTAATTGTTTCAGAGTTTTCATATGCTTGATTTTAATATTTGATACCTTAATTGGACTTTCTAATATGAAAAAGGTTAGCTGTGATATCAGAAGGAATTTGAAGGAAAGAATTGAAATGAAGGTACAGAATTAATTCAAAAATATGAAAACTCTCACAAAAAAGTGGCAACTGGAACTTCTATGATGGTGTACCTTTCATTGGTTTATAACAATACTAGAAAGACTAGTAATGGTTTCTTCTAGGAATAATTTTCTGTAACCAGTTCCAAACCTACTAAATACAGTAAGTATAATTAACAGAACATTTATGTTTACCCTGTTTTTAGCTTTGGTTGTCTTTTGCCTTGGTTGCAGTGGTTCCAGTCCTGTCTATGAAATCTGGGCTTCTAGGATAATTTTGGGGGTGTCGTTGCAGATACTAAGCAGCTAAAATACAAAAGGCTAAAGACTTGTAAAATGATTCTGAGCTTCGGTTATCTTCCTTTGAGCACTAGGGTTCAGCAGCCTGGCCAGCTGGGTTTTGTCCATAGTTCATCTCCTGGAGGGTTTGAAGAGGCTATCCCAAACTAAACTGTCCGTTCTCTCTTCAAAGCTTAAATATTTAAAGTTAGTTAAAGCTTTTATTTTAGGACATTTACTTTATATCTCTGTATTCTGTGCATGTTTTTTATTCTGTGACTGTCTTAAATATTTTTCACGCGTTTACATTTTCTCTCCCCTTCTCTTCTTGTTTGTTTTGCTGTGTGGGTCCCTGTGTTTCTCTTCAGTGGGCAGGAAGCTTTCTTTATGCGAGTTGCTGAGACCAGACTACGGTCAAATTTTGGGTGCTACGTCCATTCAATGCAATTTTTGTCCAGTTGATTCTCAGTTAACCAAATGTTTTTATGAATAGACTAATGTTGTTTACTAAAAATACTGGCTTTAATTATACTACAATCCTCTCAATTTGTTTGTTTTTGCCATCCCAGAAAATTGTCCTTCCAGGAAGCTAAAAATTGAGACATTAATGAGCAGTCTCTCTAAAGTAATGTTTGCTTTCTAAGTATGGAATACCAGTTTTGGTGGAAGATGATGTTAACAAGGATGTGGGCATGAAAAGTATGGAAAACTTTATAATTTGTTTGAATTCAGGATCATAATTCCATTCATAACAGCTGTTGCAGTTATAATTCAGGAATTTCTGAATTATAGCAAATGTCAGTGTTAAAATGAGTTTTTCCCCTGTTACAGGGAAATGACAGAAATAAAGATGTCTTATATTTCAATTCCCATGTAAAAATTTAGTAGTACAGTAAGAATAAATCATTATCTAGTCTTGTCTTTAAACAATATTTCATGTTCCTTACGAGCCCTGGATGTTATTTTGTGAGATGGTGCTAGCTAGGTACCTCATGCCAAAACCTCATGATGGAACAAACAGTTGTGTAGACTCAATAGACTTCTTACCATAGAATCATAGAACAGCTTGGGTTGGAAGGGACCTGAAAGACCATCTAGTTCCCACCCCACTGCTATGGGCAGGGATGCCACCCACTAGACTAGGTCACCCAGGGCCTCATCCAGCCTGGCCTTGAACACCTCCAGGGATGGGGCATCCACAACCTCTCTGGGCAACCTGTGCCAGGGCCTCACCACCCTCTGAGTGAAGAATTTCCTCTAATCTGTTTCCCCTCTTTTAGCTTAAAGCCATTCCCCCTTGTCCTGTCATTATCTGCCCAAGCAAAAATTTGATCTTTTTTTCTAAAGCCTTCTCTAAGTATTGAAAAGCTTCAATAAGGTCACCCTGGAGCCTTCTCTTTAGGCTGAACATCCCCATCTCTCTCAACCGCTCTTCATAGAAGAGGTGCTCCAGCCCTCTTGACTTCCCCAGTGTCAGACATTCTAGTGTTCTATGCAATGACTTTTTCACTTTTTTTGTGGGCTGGTTTTAGTTCACTTTTCAGCCATGGAAATGAATTTCCTAGTACAACACAGAGTACAGTGAAGATATGGAAATGGGCATCCAAGAATGAGGAAGAAATTAGAAATTGTTTTAACGTTTGTCTGATGAGTGACCAGAAATTTAGCAGAGGTTGTGTTGCCTGCTTCTTCCTTGTGTTGAAAACCATTTAGCATGTTGAGTTGTGCCTAGTGACTGAGGCTTAAGTCGAGAATTTGTTCTTACTGGGACGATTTTTCTTTAATACTGGATACAAAAAGTTGTCTAATTGTTGAGTGCTGTTGATTCAAATGACACTCAAGTACAAATCAATTTAATGTATAAAGTTTTTGTAATAAATTGTATGCCATTTCGTTAATTTTAGTATAATTGATAGTACCACTGACCAATTTTTCAATATCAAAATCAATGTACAGCAATCAGTGGGAGAAATTAAACTTGGCCCATGCTTGTAAATTGTTTTTCAAACACACCAAATATATGAGTAAGCTGTATGGCAAATTCATGGTTTATTTTGATTCACGGTAGACCAGTGAGAAAACTGCCTGGGATTCAGAAAAATGATAGAAATCTTGCAGTGAGAAGTAGATGATTTATATAATTCTTAACTATGATACATAAAGCTAAGGGCCTTCTATTTTTTGTAGAAACTTTATTTTATAGATGTTCATAACAAAGGAAGGTGATATTGGATATTGTTCCCAGTTTATCTCATTAAAACAACTAATTTAGCTTCTCATGTAGAAAGGCATACACAGCTGTGTTTAGTCATTATTTGTGGTTTTTGCAATAAGGCTAGATTATATTGTCTGCTATAAATAAAAATGGCAGCAACTCACTAAAAGATGATGGTGAACATATTGTAGTATTTCAGCATTTGTTTTGCTGATGAACCATTTTTATGAAGATGTTCTGATTTTATGTATGTGCTAGAAATGATAATATCTCGATAGTTACTGCAAATCACACTTCAGGAGTTAAAATCTTGGTAAAACTAAGATAAAAATGAGCTAAATCTGGACTGTCTGGTTGCTACTCCATTAAATGCAGATTTGTAGCGCAAAACTTACCTCACATAGCTCCATTAAGTTCCTGTACCAGAATTTGGCTACAAGAATCATAAAGCGTGATGAAGAAAAGGCATTTGCTTTTTTCCAACCTGCAGGTGTTGGCTTGACTGTAGCAGTGTTCTCAGTGTTTAAATAATTGAGGCACATGAAATTTTAACTACAAAATCAAGTGCATGTTTTTTTTTTAAGATTCATAGTTCTGTACAGTAAATGGCCTGCTCTGTTTTTTTAAACAGTAAAGGACCTCCCTCTTCCCAGATTTGTAGTGTCAAAGAATGAACAAGAATCAAGACACACAGCCTTGTATTCTTCGGATGCTGATAACCCAGCTTCATATTCGGGTGTGATTCCTCCTCCACCTGGCAGGATACAAGTCAAAAAAGGCTCCGTGAGCCATGATGCTGTTCAGCAACGTACATCAACTGATCAACAGGTAAATTAACTTTAAAGGATTAAATAGGACTTGTAACCACTACTTTGCCACATAGGTATCAATCTGATAGCATTTCTGAACTTTGTTGCTTTCAATATTGTTTATTTAAAAAAACAAAAATTATAAGTTGTTATATACTACATCCGCTGCTAAAATCTTTGTAGGGGGCATTTTTTTAATGCAGTCTTAGAACATGTTTGAAATATTGGTGATAATTGATAAAGAATTGAGACAGAAGGGGAAATAAATGCATAAAATATGATTGCAACTATAAAGTGGTAATCATTGCATTAGTATCTAGTTGATCAGATGGTTCACGTCAGCTTTCTGATCTTCACAACAGCATTACTGAATGCCATTGAAGACTGGATGTCTAGTCCTTCAATATGCTGTCATAACCTTAAACCTGAAATACTTTATTTAGAAAAATCTCACAATGACTGTTCTCTTTCTTACATTTTATTGTTCAGGATTTTGATTGTTAAGTACAGAAGATAAGAACCAGAAATAAGACACGCATTTTTGTACAATTTTTCATTGTGTTGTAGTAATGAGGACACTGATTTCCTTTTGCTCACTGGTTCCCATTTTTAAGCTACTGAATACGTGAATGAATGAAAACTGTATGGGCTTACAACTTTGTGCTTCCTCATAATTCTTTGTTTAATTATAGTATTTACATTCGCTTTCCGTGGGGAAATCTAACAAAAGCAAGAACACTAAGTTCAAATACTGTGTTTTCCAGGGTGTATGTGTCTGTGCATAGGTGTTGACTCTCCTGTTTTCTTCCACCATGACATGCTCTTTCCTGAGCTTGGTTTGTAGAGAATCAAGTAACTTGGAAATTATTCTTAATCTTGCTGTGAGTCAAAGAACTCACTCATCAACAAATGTTTATTAATCTCTCTGGAAGTAGCTGAGGTTGATCCATTGTTTTTAAAGTGGTGTGGAGTAAATTGGCAGAGGCCACCTGTAATCATTGTTTGCTTGCTACTTCCTTCCAAATTGCAAATGAAGACTGATGAAATGAGGTCTTACTGAAGATAGCTTGTTGTTGTCCAAATTTGGGTAGGTATGTTTGAAATATAGTTCCAGAGAGGCCCATCAGGAAATCAACAATCACAGACCCACTTGATCTGATGATGGGATTTTAGTTTGGTTGAAATAATATTTGTATGCTTCCAATTGGGTGTTGAGTTTTGGTGAATGGCTGTAATTTGATACAGAAATATGACCTGTTGTAACTTCAAAATAACAAAGTCTGGTGTTTGAAGTCTACAAATTCTGTCAAAGAAACCACATACTCAGAAAGGTGTATAAGCATCCAAATTTCATTTTTTCTGTCTTGGCTGACGTAAAAAGCCCGGTATCTCTCTCTCACACAAATCTGTATAGGTGTATCAGGATAAAGAAAGTCTGTGTACAAGTGCTTTGAGAGATCTGGCCCAGGAAACAGTCTTGGAGCAGATGTAGCAGACAACACTGCATTGAGTCCAGCAGTTTTAAGCTGTATTCATGGTTCAGAACATCAGGGAAGTATTGTCTGATTTTGCACTCAGTTGTAAAACTAGATTTTCTGTGGCTGATTCTTACATTTCTGACTGTACAATGAATCTATTCAAGCAGCCTTGTCCCAATCTAATATTTATTGATTAGACCATATTAGAAACGAGCAGAGAATTTGAGTGCTCTTTAACTGAGAAAGCGATGGGAACCCAAGTTTCTCACTTAAACACATAAACAGGTTTTTTTCCCAAAATAGAAGCTGTTTTTTTCCTAGAAATTTCTGATCCAGTTGTTTTTACCTGGAGATATTGCTCAGATTTGTTAAAGAAATAAGTTTAGACTGTGAATTGCCATTACATGCTACCTCTTTCAGTGATGAAGATGGAAGGAGCTGGAGTTTGAGAAGTAAATTATTTTTCTATAGGTCACTTTTCTTTTGGGAGGAATTTGTCCTAAGCTTATATACTTCATTTACAGAGCTTGTCATTTAGCTGTTAGATACTCCGTTAGTGACTTTGGATTTTGATTTTTTTCTTAAACTGCTTGCTGGCCTTGTCAATGTTAACTACTTCAAAATACACTGATTTCATAAATAATATTTCAGCAAGAGTGTTTTAGGTGAAATCATATGATATCTTGGCCTTGGTTACTTTCATGTGACATTTTCTATATTGGTGAAATTAGTCACGCACAGGTTAATGTTCCATAATTACAAGTAACGTATGTAGAAGAATTTCACTTAAGGTATTGTATACTGGAATGTCATAGCTAGAACTTTCTTTATCAATGCGTTGTTCTCGCTGCTCCCCTCAATGAGCTCCATTCAGAGGCAGTGGAGTGTCAGGAAATTGCAATCAGGTTGTGTTTGAAAACAGTTGTAAATGAGGTTTCTTTTAAAGTAAGCATAAGGTAAATTCAAGAACATCCTTTTTTTTTTTTTCTAGCCATTTTTGTGGTGAAATTTTTAGTTTATAATGGTATTATGTAAATGAAGCACTAGCCAGAAGTTTGTGGGTTTTTAATATTACTAGTATGAGTAGTAGATGACTGAAGTCATGCCCAGCTCTCATGGAAGTTACAAAACTGACTGTAAGAGTAAAGACAAATAATGAATCAAACCTTTACTAACTGTATGTTGACTGCAGACCCTAGTGGAGATAAAACACAGGGAGAAAATATTTTTTTCTGCTAGAGGAATTTCTTCTTGCCAAATAATACAGTAGGCAGATCAAAACACTTCTGCTGACATTGTGGCATCTATATAATGGTCCATAATCTCAGTTTTTGTTTGACAAAATATTTCACAATAATCCTTGTAATCTTTCTCTGCCCTTGATCCAAATTTGTTCTCATAGGAAATACCTGGCTAGGTTTTTATTTTTTGTTTCAGATGAGATCTCTCTAGTACTAATAATTATTTTTAAGATACATTCCTGTTTCTGATGGATGTCTCACATCATATCTTGACAGGTCTCCTTTTTCCACAGCTGCTATAATTGACAAGTTAGTGGTCTGACAGTTGTTACGGATCAGTCTTGTCTTCAACTTGTTGATCCTCATTATGCACTTTGATATTCATTTCTATTCTGCAAGAAACTATTTTGCACTTTAAAATTTGATAGTACGGTGTTATCTATGTCCCTGAAGTAATTCTGATGCCCCCTTTACATTTGTTGTCAGAATTCATCAGTGTGCTATTTAGTGTGTATAAACAATTACCTAAAGCATCAAGTTAGGTCATTCCCCAAGTCAGTCTTTTAGAGCTTTCATTTCAGTCGTAGTTCTCATGCTAATGCAGTTCATTCTGTAGTGGGTTCTTTAGCCACTTAAATTCCTGTATTAATCTACAGGTTGTTGGAATTGTCCCGCATGGCACCACACTGAAGTATTCTGAATTTTAGGTTAAGTGTAGCGTGGTTCCTTTGTCTAGAAAACCACAAAAATATCAACCAACTTGAGTATAATTTCTGGTGCTGTGATTTATCCTCTTTCTCTGGGATTTTAGTTATTTTCTTCAAAACTTAGTCTAAAACCTTTCAGATTATTGAGGTCAAACAAGTTTGTGGTTGGCTGAGCCACGCTCCCATCTAAGAACATGTAGTGCTTCATGCAGAGAAGGTTCCATTGAACCTTGGACTATTTTGTTCTTCAATGTGAATGCTAGTTAATTACCAAATCATGGGTTCTGCAATGCAATTACCACCTCTAGCATAATCTTTCTTCATAATGGATCTGTTCCCTGACTCTTATGCAGGCTGTGTGGTATCAGGACCTGGATCACAACACCCTTAGAGCTACCCTTCGGATACCATGTCTGGCTTCATTGTCTCTGGAATTCTTCTTAGGAGGCTTTCTTCTGGCCTGAGGTGTGATGAGATCCAGGAAAAGGTTTATCATCCCATTTGACTCATGTATGCTTGCGATTTCCTTTTGAGGTTGAGATCACTCCAGAGTTGCTTTAGCACAGTATTGTTTTGCTTTACACCAGTTTGTTTGACTTACATTCACTATGGCTCTCTTTTTAGAGCTGTATATTATAACACCTTTTTTTAATTAGCACGTTTAGTTACTGCTTATCAGCCCCCAAAAGTACTAGTTCCTTCATAATGTCTTAGTTTAGTAATTCCAGTTTAATAAAAATCATGCTTTCTTAACAACTTAGGTTAGGTTGATTTTTAATGTGACTTTTTTTTAATTAAGATGTATCACTCGATTTTTGCCTGTTAACTATGAGTTTATTTTTGTAATTGAGAAGAGTGTTCTCAGTGGATTGATGTAACATGAAAATGTTAATTATTTATTTCAACATGCTTTAATTTACATCTGTTTTCTGCAATAAAGTAGAGGGAAGATAAATGTATTAAGATAGTCAAAGCCAGAATGTTGCAATTACTATCACTTCTATTGAGTTTTGTTCGGATAGAAATTAAAATCTTATGTTAATAAAATTTTTATTAAAGATTTAATAGAATTGCTTTGAAAGTGTTTCAACATTTTTTCAAAATAAGATTTTAATAGTAGCTGATTTAATAAACGATACATTAACGTAATGATACATATGCAGATGAGTAAAATTGTTCAAGTTCCCAAAGAGATTAGGTAGGTAACTTCTGTTAAAATTGATAAAATTGAAAACCAGGAAGTTATCAGTGAGTTGCACAAACTATTGTAGCTGTTACATGTTAGTATTTTGAAGAGCGTTCCATTTAGGTTCTGTACTGTAATACTCTCAGAAAATCTGATCCCAGATATTTCAGGTTTTCAAAATTAGATTCTTTTACTAATAGATTGGACAGAGGAAAATGAACATCCCTTCTCAACTGCATCATATTCTCTCATAAACTGCGAGCGTTTTGAGAGTGAATGTATGTGGCCGTTGAGGAACAGAGGTGTTCCTCAGGAACATATTGCCTCTGTTTACTAAAACTGGAAGTCTGGTGTAAAGTCAATGTGGTCTGTTGTATGAAGTTTTCACTTTCTCTTAGGCATGAGTATATTAAAACGGCAACTGCTTGTCCACTGCAAAGGCAGGCACCTAGTTGTTTTCCTGTTTATAAAGGGTGAGTTAACCTGTATGTAGTTAGTTTCGGTAAGTCCTTACTCACTGTGCTTTTCCATGACTGCTTTTGCATCTGAGTCAATGTTCCTATGGTCCTGCCTCTCAGTCTTTTCTGGACTGTGTCTTCCTTCTTTATGCTTGCATCAATCCATTAGTACTTTGGTTGAGCCGTTTTTTATATAAATATTAAAATATATAAAAAAAGGTGTTTAGTTTTAAGCTTCTAATAAGTTAGCTCAGTGAATGTGAGGAGTGGTTTGAGAGGGACTGAGATTGCACAGGAGAGCACATCTGTGCCTTGCTCAGTTGATTTAAAATGTTTTGGGAATGTCTCATAATGAAGAAGGACTTGACACATCTTCAGCTTCTTCCAGAAGCATTTTGACATTAGAATTAATTGTGTGTTTTTTCTGTTTAATAATTTTGAAGTCTGTAAGCTGAAGCTCCAAATTAGTTGTGGGAAATTTGTAAATGTTTAGGATTTCAATATAACATTGACTGGAATGGTAAGAACAAAGTTAACTGTTAGGCCTCTTTGTGCTTTTCATGATCTGACAAAAAATCTCACAAAATTTTATGGAAAGTGTTAGAAGATTTGAAGTTGGGGATCATTTATGGTTTATAGCTTGAGCATAAGTCAAAGTGTTAGGCTTATTCAATAATAACAGTTGTCAGATTCCTTAGGACAAGGCTGCTTCGTGGGGACTGTGTCAAGACTTAATGTTCACATCCAGTTACTAGAAGTAGTGAGTGGTTTTCCTTTAGGTAGGTATCTTACATTTGTCTACTTCACGGTTTCTTCTGTGTCTGTTTGGACCATCTGACTTAACTAGATAAGAATACTGGAGTATTCTTTCCCATCTTTCCCCCACGTTACCTGTAAGAGCAAAAATATACTACCATCTGAAATAAATTTCTTGCCAAGTAAGACACTAAGAAGAGGCAACTTCAGGCAAATTTCAGAAGGGTAAGTAACTGCAATAAAAATCTTGGCTGGTAGAGATACTGTGGAAAATAGTTGTGCAAATGGATGGTTTATGCATTAAAAATTTAAGTGATTTAGTACTGCTCTCAGCTGCTTTGTAACACTCTTTGCAAATATGTATGGGCATCCATTTAAATACTTTGAATGAAATGTTGAAAGTCATGTGGCATAGGAACTTGTTTAAAGAAATCTGACTCAGTTGTTAGGACTCCATAAAATCTCAGTTGCAGAACCAGCCATGCTGACCCTGTATCCAAGGAAATATAGAAATCAGAGATAAAAAGAAAAGTGAGAGAGAGTCTGCATCAGCACATCAGAAACTAATCTTGTCATCGTGGCCCCTAAAACTTTTTTTGTTAGGATACGTGTAGTTGTAGTATGTACCTTGATTGAAGAATGCTGGTTTATGGCACTTTCTGATTGACTTAGGTTTTTACAGAGGTAATATTGTTAAAAAGCACAATGGCCTTTGCATTTTTGGCAAAGTAGATGAATTTTTGGGAATAATCGTGTGGAAACCTGCAGTCGATCTGGCTGTTGGTACTTGATGGTATGTTAGCAGTTGATAGGAAGCTCCTTTCTGGATATATTCTTGTGACTTTCAGTTTATTTGGATAGCTGTCTGAAACTAACACAAGTTATGGGATAGCACACATTCAAGTGTGTTATTAAATGCTTGAAAACTTATTTACAGAGGGTGTGTTAGTCTCTGTGCCTTATGGGTGAACTGGAAAGGTAAATAAAGACTATACCTTATAATATATTCAGGTGAGAGAGTACCAAACAGATATTTTTGTCCACTGCTGAAACAACTTTTGAGATGTCTTAGCTTTGTTTTTACTTTTTAGGAAATTTGGAGCTTAAGCTTTGCCTTCTTGTACTTGTTTTCACTACTATAGTTTAGCTAGAGTTGGAAGGTATAGCAAACTAATTTAAAAATTAGCAAGGAAATTATTCTATGATATAAATACTTTGTACAATTTAAACTACTTTTCCATCATATTTAACTTCAAAATTGAATTATCTCATAATCTGGATCTCTTGTGAGAACTGATCTCAGTTAAAAATTACGCGTGATTCTATTTTCGTGTCTGTTCATGGGGGGGAAATAGTACAATATGGTATTAAGGAAAAGTTTGAACCTTAAAATTAAGACAACTACCTTAGTTTGTATAGCAGAGAAGTATATCATAAATGGCATTATTCTTCTGGGAAAAAAATACATTACATTTTTGCGTATTTAAAAATAATGGACATAGTCTGTCGACTATATTTTTTTTCAGTGTTTTATTCTGATTTATTTCTTTAGAATAAATTTGGATTGTGAATCATTTGATAAAATTTAGGTATGATGATAGGCTGTATAGTAAGTCTCTCTTTTGAGACCTGGGTTCAAATGTAACTTCTATCACAAGTGAAAGTGAGTCTTATAAGAGTCTCCTTTGAAACTAAGTTATTTAGCTTGGCATTGGTATTGTCTTAAGAATGGCAGATTAAGAATATGGTAGATGAAGTGTTTTTGAAATGAACGTGTCCAGTGTGAGTTGTACAGTACCTGACATCTGTTCCCTCATTTTGATAAGTACTAAAATTTTCACTGAGTATATTTTAACTGTAGCGATGATTGTTTCTAGAAGTTACAGTTTTAGATAGGCTTTTATGCATTTAGTTATATAGTACAAAACTTAAAAGATTCCTTTGTTTTATTAGGAGTCCACATCTCCAGTTGTTTCACCACAGCAGTCCCCACCAACCTCTCCACATACATGGAGGAAGCACAGCCGCCATCCCAGCGGAGGGAATAATGAACGACCTCTTGCTGGACCTGGGCCTTTTTGGGCTCCATTTAGTGAAGCACAACCAGGTATAAATGTCTTCTGTTATGCTTCAGCTGTAGCACAAAGTTGTGGAATTCTGAAATAAGTATATTCTGTGTGTTTTCCAATTCTGGAAACTTTGTTGTAGATTCAAACCTTCATGTTGGTGTCAGCAGTGTGGAATCTGTGGCCTTGTACATGGCAGATCCATTTCTCAGTGTGGTATGGGAAATGCTGAGAATTTGGAGGGAGGGAGAAGATGAAAGTGCAAAGTTATAATATGAAGCTCATTGATAGGAACCATCAGTATACCCAGAAATGTGGGGAGCTCAAGGAAAGAGGCAGATAATGTATTTTGTTTGAATTATGTTTCTGGTAGATGAGGTGACTTGTCAGAACAACTAATTCTCTTTTTGCTTCCTTTAAAGTTCACATAAGCATGACTGAAGCTACTGTATCTCAGATGTGTCAAAGTAGAATCGCTTTTTTCTGAAAGTTTTTTCTGAAGTTTTCATCCTTTTGTGTTTTTCATTTAACATGAAGACCCTCACTGTTGTTGTATTTCTGTGCTCTGATTGAAAAAATTTTCTCCCTTAGTATCTCAAATTTGAAGAAGCTGTTTTATTTTCTGATGTCTGTTAGACTTACATTTGGGAACAGTGTAGTAATTCTAATTCAGATTTCATTTTTGATGCTCATAAATAATATGTTGCATTTTGTAGGCTATGATTTCAGGTTGAACTGTCGTTGGTTGTTTATTTCAGCCTTGATATTCTAATTGATCTTTCAGTTTATCCTCACTCCATGGTTATAAGCATCCATAGAGGACCAGGTATTACGTTGTTAGAATTGGTTGAATAAAGAAATGAAACTTACTTGCATGGACATTTAGAAGTGAAATGGGTTTTATGCACAGGTTGATGTCAATGTTTGGCTGGCACTTAGTAGTAAATAATACTCAATTTAGAATCAAAAATAAATGTTATTAGTATGTTCAGGTTTTAGTCCAGCCATTTAAGCATACCGTTTGTGATTTTTTCCAGTATTCAGTTTCCTGATATCTCTTCCTTTGCAAGGTTTAGTTGCTTTTCTTGTAAGCTTGAAATAGAAGTTTGATAGCTTCTTTCTAACTTAGGCAGTCAGGGACTACAAGGAAGCATAGAAATTACTCCTACTGTTGAAGTGTTCAATATTGCCCTTCAAAATAAAGTTGTAATACCATGTTAATACTTCAGTTCGCCAGTGCTTTCCCTGTGATGTCTATTGGATATTTTTTCAGAAGTTTGAAAAACTTTCTGAATTAGTTCAGCATATGTTGATTTTACGTTCCATACGGAAACATATCCTTAGTGTGTTTAAAGTAATACAGGGATGCTGTTAAAGAACGTTTGTTTGTTCTGCCAGTGCTAAGGATAGAGGGAATTTCTATATATTTAATAAAAATTGTCATCCTCATTCACTGGATGATTCTTTTGTGCTGTAGATTATTCGTTTGAATTTCAGTTGTTGTAGACAGTTCCTCATTCTTTTTCCACCCCTTGTATTGAGCCTGCATTTTAAAGATGTGATTGTGTAGAAAAACAAGAATTCTGATGTTTAGGTGTAGAACCAGATAGACTGTTGTTTGCTTTCCTTAAAAACAGTGCTGCAAGCTCATCTTGATTCTGATGTAAAATGTTGCTGAGAAATCAGGTAATTTGCAGCTACATTATTTCACTAGGACTTGAGGCAGGACTATGCCATTTCACTTGTGATCCAAGAAAAATAAGAACCCAGGTCTCTCTGCTTGTGTTTCATAGTCTGTGAAATACTGTTTGAGAGTAGTGGTGGGCTTGTCAACTGAAAGCATGGAGCCTCAAGTATGAAAATATTTCTAATGGGTCTAATAATAGCACTGTCCTTAATCGGACAAAGATTGAAGCATAATTTCTGTTTAAAGAAAGATGTGTTCAAAGAAATATTATGACCTGTGCATAGTAAACACATTCCAGTGCATCATCATATTCCCACCATGAAGAAAATGGAATAGTACTCTGTATCAAATCAGGTGTACAATAAATTAATAGATAATGCCTCAATTGTCATTAATTGTCCTTGTATCAGAAGTGTCAAGCAGCACTTAGAGCTGTATTTCTTAATTTCTTGAGGAAGAAAACTGGTTCCTGTCTCAATAGAACAAAAGAATTTGGATTTTACGGTTTTTGCCACCTAGTTTTCAAGTAGTTCAGTTATGATAGTTAGTGATCCTTCATAAGGAGCTGGAATCTGAGGCACTGTCATGACTAGTTCAGTGAGTTTACACAAGTGATCTGAAATCATAAGCTAAGGTTTGTTACCATCTTTGTTCAAGACTTTTTGTTAAGGTGGGCCCTAAAAGACACATTTACTTTAACATCAGGAACAAAGTTTGATGACAGACACTCATCACCTGTGGGAAGTGAAGTTTATGGTTAGTTTAGGTCTCATCCTTAAATGTTAGTCAGTTCTATTAAAACCTGAGCCTATCAAGTCTTTCAGGCATCTGATTTACATTTGTTAAGGTAAAGCTGTTCAAAATTGCGTTAATGTTCCCAAGCAAAAATGACTGATTTCTAAACTCCCCCAGCCTTTTCACGTTTTATTGCTGAGCATGGTGCTATGTGGTGTGGAATATCTCTTTGGTTAGTCCGGGTCATTGCCTGGTTGTATCCCCTCCCAGCCTCTTGCGCATTCCCCAGTCTATTCACTGAGGGGGGGCAGAGAGAAACAGAAGATTTTGATGCTCTGCAAACACTGTTCAGTCATAGCTGAAACACTGATTCACTATTGTTCTGGTCACAAATTTAAAACATAGAACCATATTAGCTGCTATAATTCCACCCCAGCCAAACCCACTACATGCAGAAACAGAATTGAATGTGAGGTAGGACCCTCCTGCTTCTAGAATTACAGAAGAGGAAAAAATTCTGTGAACTTCAGCTCATTTTGCATTCCAGCTTCACCAGCTAGAAGGATGCTGACTCTGAGAAACATGGAGAAAGCACCTCTTCTGCATGCCCAAATTCAAATGGCATGTCATGGGACTAGAATTTATTTTTTAAGTTTGATCATCTTGTAGTTTGGACTGGAAACAGAGTTGAGCATTTATGTTGGTAATATCCAAATAATGATTTTAAACTAGTTAAAAAAAAGTCTTCTGTTCAGTCATAGGGTCTCTGCTAGCTTTCTTTGGCATTACCTGAGAGTTTTATTTCAATGTTTGAATATGTATGAGAATTTGCAGCCCCAAGCCATTCTCATTTGTTTCCCTTGTTGGGAGTGATTTTGCTACAGCTAGTGAAATCAGCCATCAGGAAACTTCGTGGACAGAAGTGGAGGATGTCTATTGCTTGAGTTTACTGAGCTTGCAGGGCAGTATATGGTCCTTTGTCTCCTACTTAATACTTGAGTAATTACTGATACTTGGCCTTGTTACAGGTGTGGTTATTCAGGGAGGGAGGAGCTCTACAGCATTTCATTATTGTACTCACCTGGTTGTTTCTTCACAAATAAGTGGTAAGGAGGGCTAATTTGCAAAACTACTTGAAAAATTAGTTCTCAAAAGAAAATCCACCTTGACATATCTTATTGAAAAGTATAAGTTACTTCTTATCCAGATAAACTACAAACATAAGAAACAGCCTAAAGTGAAGGGGTAACTTTTCTCCCACAGGAAATTAGATTACTTTCCAGAAGTTAACTATGTGTGTTGGTATTCAAGCTATAGGAGAAGAATATAGAGCAGCCACAGGAATTCAAGCTAGGTCTTCATAGTAAACATTGCATTAAGACCTCTCTAGCTTGTCCTAATCTGATATCTGATAATCAGTGTTAGGCATACACTCTATTCACAGTGCTTTTGATGGCGTTCTCTGATAGAAGCGCACAGTTTTGAAGTTTTATTTCTTCATTTGCTTTACAGATCATAAGTACTGACTGTTCTGAGTCTTCCCTATGACTCAGTTTTCTTCCACCTTCTCTTCTACCAGTGTTCCCAGTCTGGATTTGTAGTTTGAGAAGAAACTGGAGTGTGATTTTTTTTTTTTTCTAATTCAAGTGTGAAATAGATGTAGTTTTTGATGATTGAGATCTACTGGCTGGTGGTATTTCATGAATGTGTGTCTAGGTGTCCACAGTTACTGGCAGTCTTTTTTTAATGCTCTAAAAGACATAGGATGTCTGTCCCCTAAAAAATCAGTGTAGCCAGAACAGCAGAACAAGAGTGTCCTTGGAAGATTTGAACAGGGGAGAAGGGAATGATGTGTGTGAAGTACTTGGAAGTTCAGACAATTTGGTGCTACTGGTGTCCCTGTTTCTATGACAGTACTGCTTTGGAAAAGGTGTAATGCAAAGAGGGGTACAGATTGAATAGTACTAAAACTGTTGGAAGAAATAAAGGTAGGAAGAAACAAGCTTAGTGGTACTAATGTCAGTTGCTGCAGGGCAGAGAAAGGGAAAAGCCGTTTCATCAAAAGTAAACTCTGAGCATGGCATTTTCATTGGAGAGATGGGAAGGATTTGCCTGAATCTAGTCTGTTAGCCCTGTGCTGAGAGAGAGCAGGTGGATAGAAACTGAGCTTTACTGCATGCTTCTTTCTGAAGCTTTAGAGTTAGGCTAGCTACTGAAGAACACTGAAGGCAAAAAGAATGCTCAAACACATTGCCTTTATTCTCAGGTATTTGGGCTAGTCACTAGAAACTCCAGGTCAAATGGGGAGCTTTCAGAAGTGGAGGCGCATTAGGGGACAAGTTAGTTAATAGTGGTCCTAGTAAAGCCAATTTAAAAAAAGGGGGGGGGGATCTATTTCATTATCTTGTTGAAAATCAGAAATAACATAACCTTTCAGTTTTGTGTATTTGATTTATCTCTTCCAAAAATTATTTTATATCTTTCTCCTCCTAAAAGTCTCAATTTTTCCTCTTTGTAATGTGAGGTTAAATGTATTATATACAATTATGGCTGTTGTACATTGGAGAACAACAAACAAACTGGTTTTAACAAATTTTCTCATTACTTTCTTAGAAAAGGTCCTTTATGGAACTAAAAAGTAATTACATACTGTCAAATATTAATTAGCAACTTTGTATACTAGCAACTTTACTGTTACTCTAGGTGTTAGCCCTAAGTGTGCCTCACTGATTTTCAGATTTCCTTTGCTGCTTACTGCAGATTGTGTACCTGTTAGTGTTTTCAGTCTCCAAGAACCTGAAACTGTTTGTTAGCTTCATAGAATAAATTGCCTATATGAAAATGGATTTCTTCTAGCAATAGTTTGTCAGTTTCTTGAGAATAAGTTTTGGGGTTTTATTGCTTCAATTTGGATCTTAGTGGCAGTTGTGTCATTAACATACTTTTTGTTTGTGGGTTGTGTGGTGTGCTTATAAAAAGTCACAAAAAGTTGGCCTGCCTTTTAAGAGGGAATCTGCTTCTATAGAGGAGACAAATTCCTATTTACGTTCTTCTTGAAATAAAGCATTTCAAGAGAGAGAATTTTCTTGTTCAAGAAGAATAAAATATTCAGTTCCACAACTGCTGTTTAGATTTAAGGAGTTCAACATTTCTTTTAAGAATTGCGGAGTTGAAGGGAGTCCTGGAATTCTTCTAGCCTTTTATATGGTTCATTTTCCCTCTTCTCTGAGTTCCTTGTACGCAGAACAGTAGATGGCCAAATCTTTCAAGGTTTGCTTCATCATTGTTTTAATAATAATTGTTTTAATCATTGTTTTAACAGCAGTATTTCAGAAGTAGCTTATAACAAGGCACTGGGTGAATGACAGTTACTGTGTTCCAGTTACTTAATACACTGCAGATGTCATCAGTATGCCTTTTATAAACCAGACTGTTTTTAAGTAGCTGAGTTAATTTTTTAGAATAATTTCTAAGCTTTATGTGCCGAAAAGTGTGAGATTAAGAGGAATTTCAAAGGCTGTGTTTTTGAAAGACGAACTAAAACCTAAAAAATAAAAGTTTACAATAAGTGGCATGCTGAGATCACTTGCCACTTTTAAACAACTGTCCATACAGGAGCTCATTTCAATTAAGTTAAAACTTTGAGTATTATTCAAGAATTTTTAAGTGTATGAAACCCAATTTAAATTTTACACATGTGCAATAAACTTGTTCCTCACTTCTGTATTTTTAGTACAAATTTAAGTTCACCTAATGTAGAAATCTACAAGAGTTGTCAGGAGATAAACTTTTTCACCTTGGTGTAATTTAGATTTAGTTTTCTTCGCCATTCTTGAAGTGTGTCTTCCTGACAGCTGTCTCAGGCTTTTTTCACTGTTTTCCTTATCTGTAGTTCTTAGACAGTTTTTCAGGGTTGGACAGTTTTTCAGGGTTGTGTTCTGAAATAAGTGTTTCTTCTACTTTCAGGCTCATCTACTTCTAGTGATCCCATATGGTCTGGCCATTCACCACCACCTCACCAAGAAAATTGGGTCAGTTTTGCAGATACCCCACCAACCAGTGCTCTTTTAGCCATGCATCCTGCTTCTGTCCAGGTGTGACACTTTATTGGTATTTAATTTGCTTCATTCAGATTGTTGCAGTCCTTTTTTCATATTTTTCACTGCAGATGTTTACCATGTAGCTGTGCTGTAGTTTGTTCAATGCTATATACCCAACAGATACTTGTTTAAATTGAGTTGACCTCATTTGGAGTGATTTAACTGGAAGTTACTAATCTTAGAAATGTCAGCAGTTATGACTTTGAATTATTTGTGCTTAGCTTCTTTGCAAATGTGCTGTGCTTTTTTTTTTGCTTACATACCTGCAATCATTCCTACCCATACGTATCCATGTGCAAAAATACCCTGTCACTATCCTGTAGATGCAATCTGTTGATAGTTTCTTGTAGTTTTTAAAGTACTGCGAGATTTAACTATGCTTTACTTTTTGAAGGCAAGAAGTTCAGAATTCATAGGAACACTTTAGGTAGATAATACTGAGGAAAAATATTTCATTTCAGGACCAGACAACAGTACGAACTGTAGCATCAGCTACAACAACCAATGAAATTCGTAGGCAATCAAGTAGTTATGATGACCCCTGGAAAATAACTGATGAACAAAGGCAGTATTATGTTAATCAGTTTAAAACCATTCAACCTGATCTAAATGGATTTATACCAGGTAAGTTACTCTTTAAAAAAATATAATTGTGGGTGCAGTAGTTCTGTTACAAAGACTTCATTGGGTACTCTAGGTTTGCATACCATTTCAAAGAAAGTTCTGCATTTTACTGATAACTTCCTGGTAAACTGCAGTGTAATTCAAGAAAGGACTTGAAACCAGTTTGCCTTTTTTGTTTCAATTCTAGAAATAAGTTCTGTTTTTTCCCCAAACCTTTGCCAAGTAGCTTATCTCCTTGACCATAAATCTGCAAATCTTCTAATTATTTAACTTGGTTCAAATATTAAAAATTGTTATTGTAATTTTTCAGGATCTGCAGCTAAAGAATTTTTCACTAAATCAAAACTACCTATTCTTGAACTTTCTCATATTTGGTAAGTGTAATGCATATTGAGATTATTTTGAAAGATCACAGCTACCTGGCAATCATTTACCTGATTTTCTGTTTACTAGAAGGTGTTAAGTAATATTTCACTATTACTCTAGCAAGTTCAGTCTTACATTTATGCAAATATTACTTTAGTGGGCTTCAGTGGATCTAGCCTGACACTACTAAAAAGGCATTTTTTAGCTTGTGAAGAAATTTCAAGCCCTTCAGAGTAAGAAGTACTTTGACATTTTATATTGTTAAAGATGTATTTAAATACAAATAATGAATTTCTTAATCCTATATTTCTTTGAGTCTCAGTACATTTTATTTAAACATACAGATGCAAATATTTTTAAATGCAATTCGTGGTACTTTATAATCAATTCATCTTTGACTTGATGCAGATCTTTTATTGTATTCTAGAATTTATACTGCATCATTGCATTCTATCATTAAATGGCTTACTTTGACAGATTTAGTCTTTCAAACAGTGTAATGATTTATAATTCACTTTTTCCTGTTGAAAAACAAATCATGTTACCTCAGCAGTATCATTTCTAGGCACTTTAAGAAAGTGCTTTAGTATACCAGAAATCTGAGACCAATAATGTTGTGTAGTACTGTCTTAAATGCAGGGAAGCGAGTAAAAACCAACCCAAAATGGAGAGAAATAAGTGGGTTTAAATATATTTAACTTCTGAGAAATGTCACTTGATAAAAGCTCACCTTCTTTGAAGAATAAAGCATGTAGCACTAATATGGAGTGCTTAATAGGGTAAATAAACTACAGGCTGCATTCTTTGATCTTCCAAGTAGCACCACAAAAGTTTGTCATTTGGAAATAAACTTAAGAAATTTTGTTGTGTTTATAGTAAGTTTTCATTTTTAGGGAACTCTCAGATTTTGATAAAGACGGTGCACTGACGTTGGATGAGTTCTGTGCTGCATTTCATCTGGTAGTTGCTAGGAAGAACGGATATGATTTGCCAGAAAAGCTACCTGAAAGTTTAATGCCCAAACTGATTGATTTGGAAGACTCAACGGGTAAGACATGTTTCAGCACTGATTTTAGTATTTGCAATTGATGTCATAGTTAAGGTTATATTATATCAGCAGACACCTGTAGGTTTGTTGAGTGAGTGAGCATTTTGCTATACTTGGTGAAAAGTGAATCATTGTGCAATTTTTGGAAATCTTAATCAGTGCTCAGAAGTAATCCAAGCACATATATATTTCTCTACATGGAGATGTTATTTAAGAATAGTATACATATGGTCTCATTTGGAAATGCAGCCTGTGTTCTTTATAGGTGGTTTAAGGAAAACGAGATTATCACAGTATGGCTTTATTCATGGTCACCATTGTATTCCAAATTCCCAATCCAAATGTACTTCAAACTTGGTTTCAAATAAATATACTTCGCCCAAATTTCTGAAAATAGGGCATGAGTTTTCTAAGTCTTGAAGATACTTTAAAAATATTCTGAGATTCAATGCTAGGGGTAGGACAGTTAGGTAGTTTAAAAGTACAGGATCAAATAGCACAGATATTTTAATTCTACTCTTGACTAAACACCAGAATTTATCCTCCATTGCCCTCACAACTAGTTTTTCTGTGCATAGTCCTTTAAATTTGGTTGCTCCCAGATAAACCATTGGATGTATGAGTTCAGCTTGTTAATATTTGCCTAAAACACTTGGAAAGCAAAGTGGAAGCATCACTGAAAAGCAAACTACTATCCCATGTAAATGTGCTATTTAAAAACAGGCTGGTTTTGGCAATCTTTCATTTTTATTTTAAAACAGATAAATGAAGCTGAATATTTATAATCTGCTTCATAAATACTATACTTGCATTGAATACTGAATCTTTGTAGAACTTGAAATAATTTGTGTCAAAATGAACTTCAGATGATTCCTCAAAATTCCATTCTTACCATTCTTGATGGTGAGGCTTTGAGTATAGGTAATAGGTAATAAAACTTGTAGCCTTTTTACTTTACTGTTGCTTATGATCTTGTATTCAGAGGAAAGGTGTTTTTAGGTACCATTCACTACTGATGACTTCTATATTTGTGTTGCTTTTTAAAAAAGTGAAATGTATTGGATAGGAAAAAAACACCTTAAGCAGTCTTTGCTTTGGAAAGTCAGGTTATACTGTAGGTATTGTACAGGTATCACGGTTTTCTAGAGCTTTCTTTTTACTAAATATTTCAAAAGGGGGTCCCTTCCTATTGTGTTTGTCAGATTTCAGAGATTTTTAACCTGGCAATTATTGATGAGTTCTTAAACTAGATGCAGTGGCTCTTGCTATCTATGCTTTAATAATTAAACTGTGTTTTGTGGGGGTAGCTCAGCTTCTCAGCCTCTCAGCTGCAGTCAGCAGCAAATGCAGTGTTCTCAGTATGAGTAAGCACGTTACTATGGAGAAGACTTTTGTAAGAAAAATCTACAATTAATTGGGTGAAGGTCTAGCAAATGTCTAAAAGCTAACCAATCTATTTTTGTGTCAAGGTGATTGCCAAGCAACATCTTGATAGGATATGGAATAACGAAAAAATAGTTACAAAAATACCTACATATATACCTATATATTACCTACTTTAATTGGCATAGCCAGTTTTGAGAGTTTTGTCATATAACTGAAGTTGTCTGGAAACTTTATATATTGGACATAAACCAAGAAGTTGTGTATGTTATTTTACAGGCAGCTTTGTTAAAACTTTTACTTATTTTTATGAAGTACAAAGTAGTCTTTAAATTTGAGGAAAAACTTCCTTTTAGAAGGAGTAAAAATGTTTTTCCTCTCTTATATTAAAGGGAAGTTATCTTATTCTGGTGAATATTGAAAGGTTACTATGCTGTGTAAGCTATGCTAAAAATAAATAAAATCCAACTGATACTTGATTCTGCTGATGTTTTTAATGGCAACAACGAAAAGACTTGCAAACTTGTTAAGTTTTATACAGTTAAATGTATTTCTTCTATATTTGGGCCACCAGTGTTGGAAATAGCTTATCTTTTCTAGCACTTGACATGGATTTATCACCAGAACTTGTAGGTTAAATATTTTAGGAGAAGTTACTGACTTAGCTTAAACTTCACTTGTAGTTGCAGCAGTTCAAATCTATATTTCTATAATCTATTAATTTATAATTAAAATTTACTAATATATCTAAGTGTAGGTTACTGTGTATATTAAGATGTGTTCACCCTGAGGACTATAAATTAAGCTTATTACAATCAACCAGTTAAATTTCTTAATATTTTTCCCATAAAAAGCTGTATTTCAATAAAAGCTCACTTCCACAGCCGCCTTAGAAATAGGAACTGTAAAGTATGGTACTGAAATAGCTTTTTGACTGCATTTTTTCATGGGATAACAACTTTCTCAAAGAAAGAAATCGTGTTAGTGATCCTGTTCTGCTGACTGAAGCAACAATACCATACTTTCGGACAGTTCAAGATAGTGAGTTACTTGATTTTTCTCTTTACTTTCTTTTATATCAGTTTTAAACTTTTTCAATGTGTTAACAGTACCATTATTTACTTTTTTTTTTTTGGTTAGAAACTCTTCCTTCATCTTCCACGCTGGAAGTGTGGAAGCTTCAGCTCTGCACCTGAAACTTGCTGTATCTTTCCATTTTAATTTTGTGTGTTATAGCACTACTCTCCTACAGAATTTTAAAAACAAATTTTAAGGGAGGTGGTGATACCCCACACAATATTCTTATCTCTAAATTGGAGAGACATGAATCTCATGGATGGACCACTCAGTGGGTAAGGAATTGGCTGTATGGTCGCACGCAAAGAGTTGTGGTCGATGGCACAGTGGAGATTGGTAACAAGCGGTGTTCTTCAGAGGTCAGTGCTGGAACTGGCATTGTTTAACGTCTTTGTCAGCAACATGGACAGTAGGAATGAGTGCACCTCAGCAGGTTTGCCAGTGACACCAAGCTGTGTGGTGTGGTCAACATGCTGGAGGGAAGGGATGCCAACTACTGGGCCCTGGACATGCTTGAGAAGTGGGCCTGCGTGAACCTCAGGAGTTTCAACAAAGCCAAGCACAATGTCCTGCACCTGGGTTGGGACAATACCAGGCACAAACAAAGGGTGGGCAGAGAATGGATTGAGAGCAGCCCTGAGGAGAAGGACTTGAGGGTGTTGGTTGATGAGAAGCTCCACATAGGCTGGCGATGTGCACTTGCAGCCCAGAAAACCAACCATACCCTGGGCTGTATCAAAAGGAGCATGGCCAGCAGGGTGAGGGAGGTGACTCTCCCCCTCTTCTGCTCTTGTGAGGCACCAGCTGGAGTGTGTGTTCAGCTCTGGGGCCCCCAGCACAAGAAGGGCATGGAAGTATTAGAACAAGTCCAGAGGAGAGCCACAAAGACGATCAGGGGGCTGGAGCACCTCTCCGATGAAGACGGGCTGAGGAAGTTGGGGTTGTTCAGCCTGGAGAAGAGAAGGCTCTGGAGAGACCGTAAAAGCAGCCTTTCAATACTTAAAGGGGGCCTATAGAAAAGCTGGGGAGGGGCTCTTCGTCAGAGAGTGTAGTTATAGGACAAGGAGAAATGGCTTTAAACTAAAAAAAGGGTAGGTTTAGATTACATATAAAGAAGAAATTATTTACTCAGAGGGTGATGAAGCACTGGAACAGGTTGCCCAGAAAAGCTGTGGATGCCCCATCCCTGGAAGTGTTGAAGACCAGGTTGGATGGGGCTTTGAGTAACCTGGTCTAGTGGGTGGCATCCCTGCCCATGGCAGGGGGGTTGGAATTAGATGGTCTTTAAATTCCTTACCAACCCAAATCATTGTAAGATTCTGTGATCTTTATGCTGACTAGGGAGAGAAATGAGGTGTGTTAAGTTCTTAGAATACTGTGGCAATTCTGCAATGCATTTGAAAGATTTTAGTATTTTGAATTGGATCATACACTTAACTATCTGGATTGCATTGGCTTCACTTAAGATATAACATTGTGGTGTGGTATCTGTAGATAGGTAATGTCAGCTTTTCAGAATGAGTCAGATGTGTCAGCGTAAAAACTACCTGTAGAAGAAAACTGCAGTGAAGAGAGGATGAAGTCAGAAAATTGTGCAGATACTTCTCTCCAAGTCATTAAACATTTATTTTAAGAATTGAGTACTGTTGATAGCATCTGTCTCGATGGAATTTATGATCTGCAGCTGAAATGAACACTAGTCTAATATTTATTGTGAAAATTAATATCGATATTTTCCTTTAAACTCAGTTTTATATCTGTTTATAAAAGCTAACAATCCTTTACAAAACTCAGAGCAGGTTTTGCTTGTCTGTAAATTTATTTTTTGTTTAGGCTGTTGCAACAATGACACTTCTTTTTAAGGAAAATAAACGAAATTTAGTTCTTCTGTAGCTGGTATTTTGTCACTCAGATGCCTTCCTCAATAACAGAAAACAGACTGAGTTTTTGCAAGAATACTTAATTTCTACAGGGTGCTTTTAAGGCTAAAAGTGTATTATGTATCATAATTATATCATTCCTAACTAGAAACATTTGTCTTTTATTTAAAAGTACAGTTTTTAACAAAGTACAGCATATGAATTAATTTGATGCTTCTCAATCATTTTTAATGGAGAATCTGTCATGCTTTGTGTCGCATTAGCTGTACTCAAATTTTTCCAAATTTTTTTGTTTTATTTTTTCATGTAGGTATCTGTAAATTCCTTGAATTACAGGTAGCCACGTAGCCTATCCACAGCAGTTTTCAGCCTTTATTTTTTAACCTTGCATTTAAGATTATGTTGTGGTTTAGCCCGGCTGGCAGCCAAACACCACACAGCCGTTCGCTCACCCTCCCCTCTCCCTCTCCGGGATGGGGGAGAGAAATGGGAAAGTGAAGCCTGTGAGTTGAGATAAAGACAGTTTATTAAGACAGGAAAAATAATAACAATAATAATAATAATAGTATTAATAGTAATAATGTGTACGAAATAAGTGATGCACAATGCAATTGCTCACCACCCGTTGACCGATGCCCAGCCTATCCCCGAGCAGCCGGCCCCCCCCTCCACCCCGGCTAGCCACCCCTATATATTGTTCAGCATGACGTCAGATGGTATGGAATACCCCTTTGGCCAGTTTGGGTCAGCTGTCCTGGGTCTGTCCCCTCCCAGCTCCTGCTGCATCCCTAGCCTGCTCGCTAGCAGGACAGAGCGAGAAGCTGAAAAGTCCTTGGCTTGGTGTAAGCACTGCTCTACAACAATTAAAACATCAGCATGTTATCAGCGCTCTTCTCATCCTAATCCAAAACATAGCACTCTGCCAGCTACTAGGAGGAAAATTAACTCTGTCCTACCTGAAACCAGGACAGATTAGTAGTAGAAATATGTATTTCTAAAACATTACTACTGGTATATGTCGAATTTAGTATATTAATGTTGTGTGCAGTGACCACAATGTCATCTTGACTACTTGCAGACATCATGCTGCCTCTGAAGGTCTTGATAGCTTGATATAATGTTTGTTGTCAGTTTTTTTCTAAAGGAGATATTAGATGCAGCTTGTATCTTGAATAATTTAAGGCATTTTATCCGGAAGGGCAGTCGTACAGGATGTTAGGTACTGGGCATAGTTTGGGAAACAAGTCTCAACCTCACACCTGGCTGTTTACTGAAAGTATACAAGACCTTTGAAGTTTTGACAAGTTACTGGTTTTTCTGTTTTCTTTTTGTTAAAAGACTGAGGTGTTACTGACATTATCGGCTCAAGATGGGACAATTTATTTCTTTCTGGAGGTGTTTTGGATATTGTTATTAGTCTGTGCCTCCTGCTGTCCCCAGCAGCACTTTAGAAGTATCGGCTGCTATTGGTTTTTCAAGGTGCAGTTGGCCACCATTCATTCAAGTGTTCCCAGTTTGAATTTACTCTGAGCACCAATTTTACATATCTCCACCCCTCCAAACCATGCAACACCACCTGGTGTTGGATTTTTTATGAGTTTCTTCACAATGAAAGACAGCAGACACAATGCAGAGTTACAGCAGAAGAGTAGGCTGCAGAGTTTAGTTGTCAAGCCTGAAACCAATCCTTTTGAAATTTTTTATAGATTTTAATTTCTGGTACAGTGTGTCACATGTTCTTGTGGTAGTCATCTTCGATATATCTTTCAAGCAGTCCTCTGAAGTGGTAATTTAATTAAATAGTCTTCTACAGTATTTGACCTTGTTCAGAGTTTTAATTCTTTGGTCTATAGACGTTGTTAGTTTGTATAGCTACTTATCAGTCACTTTTTCCACCTATTCTTGCTACATTATACATTTGTAAACTGAACTTCAGTTGTTGGAAGCTTTCAAGGCATTACTTGTAGTCTGTAGCAAATTAGCTGACACTAAGCAGGATTTCATTGTGTCATGCAGTATGTAATCTGCTGTTTACATTTAGGTTACCCAATTCCTCTATAGTTAGAACAAAAGAGTGCTGCATCATGAAAATTGGTACAGCTCTGGAGGAGGAGGCTTTCTGCGAGGGATTCTACCTGCTGAAAGCCCAGGGAAAATTGTAATTACGGGAACAATGTACAGTTGCAATGTGACAGCTGCTAGACTGGTTCAGTTTGCAAGATGAAATGAATGGAAACACGGTTCTTTTAGTAAAGAGGCTTAAAGCTTAAAATCCTCTTTGCAGAGTAGTCTTTTAAGGGAGCGGTTTACTTACCTGTTTTCATTTTTTTTTTGCATCGATACACTGTTTTTGCTTTATCTTATATAAGGGTGTATTTTATTCTATAAGATAACTTGTTAGTGCTGGATTTTAGGTAATAAACACAAGTGTAAAGTTACTTTATCATACTATAAGTAATTATATTTACCTGTACATATAATCAAGATCTGAAAGTGCTATTTAAAACCTGAAGTACAGGGAAGCCAGTAAGATTGGGAATAATGTTCAAAGTCTGATTTTTCAGGAAGATCCTCTAAAGAAGGGTAGCACCTGATAGTACATGTGATTTGATTCTGTTTTGTCTGTTGCTAGGTATTTACTTGGAATAATCTGATCAGGAGGTGTAGGGATGGGTCAGGGAATAATGGCTTTACACTAAAAGAAGGTAGATTTATATTAGATATTCAGAAAAAAAATCTTTACTCAGAGGGTGGTGGGGCACTGGCACAGGTTACCCAGAGAAGCTGTGGATGCCCCATCCCTGGAAGTGTTCAAGGCCAGGCTGGATGGGGCTTTGAGCAACCTGGTCTAGCAGACCATCGAAGGGCGTTGGAACTACATGATATTTAAGGTCCCTTCCAACCCAAACCCTTCTCTTAAAAGTTGAAATAAGGGACACTTAGCATTTGAGATATGAACAACTTTTTTTTTTTTTGAGAACAAACTGAATGCCATTCATGATTTTGGTTTATAGTCATTTCTTTCATTTCAGAAGTTGGGGAACAGACCGGTGAGGTAGGTTATTCCAGCTCTCCAGCAGAAGCACCTCCAAGCAAGTCTCCATCAATGCCATCCCTAAACCAGACCTGGCCAGAATTGAATCAGAGCAGTGAGGTTAGCATTTCTATCTAAGAGTTATTTCATTGCCACCCACCATCAATAGCTAAATTGTATGCATCCGTAATTCAAAAGTGTATTGTTGATCGCAAGTTGTGAATGCATTGACAGAAACTTCAGCAGAACAATGGATACGGAATCAGAAGAAGATTCCACACATTAAATTGTAAAAATGTGTTTTAATTTTTGTCTTATTGTGACATGAGCTAATGTTTAAAATGCTGTCAATAATATTAAGCTTCATATTCATCACTAAATGATCTCGTGTCATACATATTGGAGAGGTTTAATTAATTTTTATTTCTTGGTGTTTCATTATTTTATAACTGAAGGCTTTTATAGCCAAAGCTTTTGCAAAACTTCAAAATAAACTTCAGAATAAATTCCTGGCATATCTGGACATTGATATTTTCTCTGGAGGTAATTTTACCACGGAATATAAAATGCTTCACAAGTAATATAGAGAAATTATAGCTCTGGGATTACATCAAAAGCAAAGTTGGATCTCAAGACAGTCATTGGTAAATTTCTTTAAATTTTAAATTTTTGCTGTTTTGTGCTGCAGGTATTCACTTGATCATTGTTTGCTGTCTGTATTTACTGTATAAGATTGCTTATATAGTAGGTTGTATTTTGTCAGCATTTGGAGCTGAGGTTACAAAAAAGTATTTCTTCACAAATGGCCATTGTTTATAAAGTCCTTAAGAGTTTAACTCCTAGAGTTTCTTATTGATTTTTATTTTAACATATTTAGCCTGTGATTTAATCGGAATAAACCAGTGTTTTATTCTGAGAGAGATTTCAGAGGCTCAAATGATTTCCTGATGGCAACCTTACTACAAAGATGGTATAGGCTTATTTTTTCATTATAAGAGAAAGTATTGAAATTACTTTAATAATGAGACTCTCAAGAAGATTCTAAAACTTCTTAACATCTAAGATAGTTCTATCAGTAGTTGAGTATTATCTTGCCTCTTACTGAAAGAGCTTTTTGTGGCTCCTCTCTTAGTTAGACTTCAAGTGACTAGAAGATTCTTGGTAAGATTTTTAGACAGACCAAAGCAGAGTCAGTATGAAATGGAAAATAAATGATTTTTTTTTTAGGATTAAAGGTTAAGAGCAGAGGAAATTTCCTTCATCTCTAGGGGGAAGAGAGCTGATAAGAGTCTGCCCTTCCTTTCAAGGGCAAGTGCAAACCTCACAGTGGTATCCTTAAATAAAAAACGTGTAAAATAGTGAATCTGAGTTCTGTTTGACAGAGTGGCTTTTAAATTGCTGGTAGAAAGTATGTTTTAGTAGGGAGGCAAGCAGATACTCGGTTATTGCTAAAAAGTTGTAAATGCTTTGCAAATGTATTAAAATTTGCATTGGTATATTTCCACATGCTTATGATAAAGATTTATTAAGTTAACTTGGTAAGCTGCATTGTAGTTGAACAAATTCTTTCAGTGTCCAATGCAACTCAAATCAACTGCATATAGGGTAATTACACTGGTGGAACAAAGTTAATGATAACTTGCTATCAGCCAAAATATTCTTTTACAAAACTGACTTTATACATCAAGCAAGAGACTGTGATACTTTCTTCTGAAAATCAAATCAGACTTTAAGAGCTTTGGAAAAGTTCTCTGACTAAATATACTACCAAACATTAACTATACTAAAATAAGAGTTAAACATTTATTAAGTGTTGAGTTTTTGATCTAACATAATGGAACTTCTGATTCTTCAGCTGTACGCTGTGCATGCTTGCTCCTAAGCATTTTCTTTCCAGCTTGAGTTAGGTCAAAGTCCTCAAGGTTTTAGTGCTGTGAAAAAATTTCTGGTATTACTGCAGGCACCAGTCTAACTGTTGACTCTTGTAGTTGTCATCAACAAATGAGTTGTTTGAAAAAGCTATGCAGCTTTGGATCAACTGCCATTCCAGACAGTTTGCATCCCAGTTACTTTAAAAAACATTGGTTACTCTTTTATTTTTTTCTAGCTCGCAGTTGAATTTTAGACTCTAGTTGCTAGGTTCAGTTAGTGTAAGCTCACAAAGTATATGGACCAAGCTGTCACCTTCAAACTTCAAAATAAAGGAACACCGTAAAAATCTACCTGGTTACTCCATTTTACATTCTCATCCCTATTCACATTCTCATCTCTACAATCCACTGACCACTTTTCTCATTTCAGACATCTTTTCCATCCAGATTCAATGTTGAGCATTTAGTTCTGAGAGTTTAAAAAATTGAAAAGCCTATTTTTTGTTGAAAGCAGTCTAGTGTCATATTAGCTTTGACACAGATATGGAGAGTTGCTTTTGAGTTCATGACTGTTTCAGATATTTAGATCTTTTTAGTAGTAATTTAGGTTGTTGAATTATAGCTTTTAGTAAATGTTTTGAAAGTATTTTTAAGACTTTTATGAGTCTTAAAGACAGGTATTTTAGATTCAGCTAGTGGTAGATTTATCCTAGCTAGTTATTTGTATTGTCGGTGCTCTTAAATCTCTCGGTTAAATGCAGTCCAGTAGATGTGTAATGTATGTAACTTCTTATTAACCAGGGAGTTAACAGTAACTAGCTTCTGGTACTATCTCAAGATGAAGTATGAATAGCATGTTCCCTGGTTTAGTCAGAAGGTGTTGATATTCATTTATGTGTGCCCAGCTATGGACCCTGAGGACAGGTAATAAATGCCCTGCGGTATGTTTTTGGAGGACTGGAGTAAGATGTAAATTCAGCACCCATCTCTTAAATATATTATATACACTATATATACATTAAATATATTATATACACTATATACATTATATATATATAAATATATATATATATATTATAAATATATATATATTATATATATATATATATATATATATACACACGTTTATTTTAGGTATAACATATATGCTGTATGCCTTTATGAAAGTGTTGAAAAATTGAGAAGCGAGATTTCTGTAATTAAATAGTCTATTTGCCAGTGTAGCCAGTAATGTTGAAGCCACTAGCCAAGTAAAGTTTAAAGGGTAGTGGTAGTTTTAAAATAAAAATTAACTGCATTTCATGAAAATGAGCAGCCGTGTAAAGGCAAGAGGCCAAATCAGGGAAAAGGCTGGCAGAATTTGGCTGTTAAATTTTTCACTTAGTAAAAATTGACTAAACACATTTGTGTAGCTCCATACTACTTGCAGTGGTGCTTCTTCATGGAGGGGTGGAGTGCCACTGAGATAAGTTGATTCCTACAAGAGGTGAGATGGAGCATTTAGGAAGGGAAAGCTTACATCCTCCCTAAAAAGGTGTAGTTTTGTATTTAAAAAGAACAAAACTGAATGACATCTCATGGTCTTTGCCTTTGTTGGCAAGTCTGGAATGAGAAGTAAGGCCCTGTCTCTGCAAGGCACCACACATGAAGGCTCTTATAAACTGTGTTTTTTTTCCAGATTTCATTTAATTAATTTCAGCTGACTGAAAACAGCTCTTTAGGAATTTCCTTAAAGACCTATTTCTGAAATACTGTTTTGGACTGGTTTTATATACAGGCTATTAATTTCGTATAGCTTCATGTAGAGGAGTGCATGAGGTTGGGTTGACTAACACCATATACCATGTCCTGTGTAGTCTGGAAACATTTGCGTTGATTTGTCTCTAGAGCTGGGACAAGAGTATTAATTTATTTTCATGACTATACTAACATTTTTATCTTTCTGAGTGCTAAAAATCTTGTTTGAAGATAGGGTAATATGGTATTTTACCAAGATATAACAAGTTCAGCATTCCTATTGTGATTTGTCATCTAGTTTTCTGGATCACATTAATTTCATGTACTTTGGTACTTCATTGATCCAGTCGTGGCTGTATTTTGACTTCCTAAGCATGAGGACTCTTGACAACTATGTATTGATAAAGCATGCCTATATCTTGTAAAACTGTTCAGAGATTGACTTATTTGCTTTTAATTTAACAATCAACAGTATGTTTGAATTTAATTCTTTGCCTTGACAATGATTTAGATTTGTAAAAATACTCTTACAGAATAGAATCACTTCTCAGGGGTTGCACTGGCAAGCTGAACTGGTGTGATTGGAGTACTCTGCTCAGCATTCATTTATCTGAGACTTTGTAAGAAAATCAGTGCTTACTAAATACATTTGACACTGGGCAACTACAAAGCTGAGGAACCTTTCTGTAGATTTTATAATTACAAACAGGTGGCACTGATTGACTCTCTACAGTATTTGATTGGCTAAGTTTTTTAACTTGTGACTTTCACTGGCAAACTCTGACGTTATTTCCGAGGTGACTGTGCACCTGTATCTTCATTACGAAATGTAAAAAGATTAATATCTGACAATAAACTTGGTTGCACAACAATATCAGACAGAAATAGAAAGATTTTTTTATGTATTAGTGTGGTTTCTAAGTCAAGTACTGCCCAGTGCAAATACAGTACTTCCCAGTGCAACATCCAAACTACTATGCTAAGTCCTCCTCAGTGATCTTTTACTCCCATCTTTCTCATCATGCTGACTTCTCTCCTCTGTCTGTTCAGCAGTGGGAGACATTTAGCGAACGCTCTTCAAGCTCACAAACTCTGACCCAATTTGATTCTAACATTGCACCAGCTGATCCTGTAAGTCAATCACTTAGCTTGCTTGTTTGAAATTAATTTTATTAACACTGAATTTCCATTCATTGTATATAGCTGTTATGCATGATTCCATGAACTGCTTTTTTGGGAATGGTGGCAGGCTTATTAATTTTTTTTGCTGATTTTAGGAATAGAAATTTTCTGGCACTGCTCACGTTTAATATCTGAGTGCAGTGAATGCTAATTTTCTTGATACAGATGCAATACAAGACTGCTGTCAAAACCTGTAGTAGACAAAGCATTTAAACAATATGTTTTGAAAATGAGTTAACTCAAGGGTCACTCCCCATGATAAATTAGTCCCTTTTTCAGATTCTGTCTTCAGTATTTTTTGAAGCTGCAGATCTTTATTTGCACAAAATCTTAGGAGCTGATAATGCCGACTTAACTGAAAAAGCTATCAGGCTTTAATGGAAGTGGTATTTCATACTGCTCATGTTTTCAGTGACTTGGTTATTAATTGGGCTTTTAGTATTTCTCCAGCAAAACCTGTGCTGTTTTAATGTTTTACTTAGCGAGGAGTGCTCTGAATGATGATGTACTTAAATATCTTGTCCAGCTTTGGAGCCAGAAATCTACTACATTGTTTCATGTTCTCCTGGTTTTCAACTTCAAGACATGTAACACTGAAGTGATTCTGTAGCACATTAAAATTACTTGAGAATTTAGCTGCTACTTTTCCTCCTGCTTTTCTTACATATTCAATTAGCCCTATGATACTGTCCATTGTCATTTGATTATACAGCGAAATATAATAGGTGCACATAATATGCATTTAACTGCTTCTAATATTAAACACGCCCCTTCTGAAAAGATAATATTTACAAAAATTACATCTATATGCAAGTATAGTACATATTCACAAATATATACTTAGTATGAGTACTCCAGTCTGAGATATCACTGATATTTATGTGCAAATAGCATTTCTAAATGCTGGAAGCTAGAATTCAAACTGCACTGTCTCCAGTGTCCAGAATTGCCTGGAATACTTAAATTAAAATGTCACTTAGTTAAAAAGCAGCCCCTTTTCATCTCCAAGATAGACTTTTTAGGGTTAAATGTACTATATTTTTGAAGTTGTTTTTGAAATCACTTTATGGTTGTTTCTCTTCGTATATAATTACTTAACAATGTAGAGCTATCACTGTCTTGTTTCCACAACAAGGTAGTAGTATATTCCTGCACATAATTATTAAATGACAGAAATCTGAAGTCTGAAATTTTCCCATGTGTGGTTAACTTTAAAAGTAGAATTGTGATGTGTGGAAAACTCATATATGGCCATATACTTGTGTGTGTATATACATGTGTACATAAATATAAATTCAATAGAAATTTATACTGGTTAAATGCCTTTGTACTCAATTCTTGTAGTTGAGAAGATTTTTAAAGAACAGCAAGCATCTTTGATGCGTGGTAACTTTGTCTTCTTACAGTAAGCAGAAATGACAGCAAATTTTCACTAACAGCATTCAGGCTTCTTATTTTAACAGTTTCAACAGTGATGCAGTGATTTGTTTTTTCAACTACCGTTGCTCTCCCAAGGGAGAGAATTCGCTTTCTTGAGTATTTGTTAATAACGATCTAAAGAGTGAGTTCATAGACCAGTTATTTTTTCTTACAACTGGAAAAGCAGTTTAGTTGGAGGAAAAAGATGAATGGAAAACGTTTTTAAAAGCACATTCATCTCCTGGTATATTAACATAATGTCCCTATTTTAAGTGAAAGTTGGTAGCATGTTAAGTTGTTTTCTGTAAAGTTAGATTATTAATCTGTATTAATACTTTATGTATAAATCCATTTAATTGAGGCAAATTATTTTTGTAGTAGCTGCACATTAGAGCAGAGGGCTGAAGTAACTACAGCAAGTGATTTTTGCATGATAATCCCATTATGGGGGAGAAAAATGCAGTATATCTTAATGTATTCCTAAAAGCCTCATGTGACGAATGTTTGAGCTATATCTAAAAATGTGGTCTTAAAAGTTTATATTTGTGTTAAGAGTAGTGCAAATCAGTTTAAACAGTTCTAGAAATGAATAATGTAAATGTACTATTCTTGGTGAAAGTGATCTACTTGACCAGTCAAAATCGGATTAAGCGTCTGATACCACAGCAGTTTTGAAACGATGTTTTTTCTAGGGACAGAATATAACCTAGTTTGTTCTTGTGCTGTCATCGTTCCCTCCATTTGCATATTCTGAACAGAGGTGACAGTAAAAATCTCACATGAGTATGGCTGTGTTTCAAGTTACTTGTGGACAAAACAAAATTTGAGATATTTAAAGCTATCTACACTTAGTTTAGTATCCTATCCAAGTGGAAAGGGCTGTCTATAAATTACATTAAAATGGAGTCACTTGTCTGAATAGCAAAGAAGATGCCTAAGTGTAAGGTCAACATCTATCTAAAGATACATTCTGTAGGGTTTATTATACTAAAATTCCAAATATTTTTACCACTTTAAAGAAGACTGAAACTATTTGTCTTAAAATACTACAAAGTACCTATTTTATTGGGAATTAGTCATACCATTTTAAAGGGGAAGTAATTTTCTGAGGCATCATAAGTAAAGCTTAGGAGTAGGGTTTTAAAGGTTTTTTTTGAAGATGCACTTGATGTAACAGACTTCAGTATGCCAAAAGTTATGGAAACCTGTCAAAATTGGGGTCCTATTTACAATAGTCATGGTTATCTAGCAAAACATTTTGAATGTGCTGTAAGTAGAATGTTAGGTTACACTTTATAAATGGTTAGAGGAACTTCAGCTCATACAGCTTTGGTTTTATAGGTATGTTAAATTCCCTAGAACTGTGTAAAATTAGACTTTGGGATTTTTGTTTAGAAATGACATCTCACATGGTGTCAGACACTCTTAAGGGCACAATGTAAAACTAGGTTAACACCACTTACTCTGTCTCCTCCACAGGATACTGCAATTGTGCACCCAGTTCCCATAAGAATGACTCCAAGCAAAATCCACATGCAGGAAATGGAGCTTAAAAGAACTGGAAGTGGTATGATGTTTTCCCTTGTTAACCAGGAAAGTGTTGTACACTTAGTGTTGGGTTTGCTTCCTTAAATATCCTGACTTATTTTTTTCTACTTGAAAATATCTTGAGTTGTAACCAGTATAACAATTGATGAGATTTCTGAGTTAGGAGTTTGAGTATTGTTCAGGTAGATGCAGAGTTTGAATTAGCCATTTGCTACAGTGAGGATTTCACCATCTGTAGAAGATTATTGCTTGGAGTAATAAAGAAGCATTATGGTATATGTTTGATTTGGGCCTCAATGAGAATGTATAGGTTTCCTTATTAAATTCTGGAGGTGGCTGTGAAGATGGGGGAACGTAGCCTGCTTTGGTAAATCCTGTATTTAACAGGAAATGAAACTGAATTTTGGAGAGACAACTTATACTGCTGTGGTCAGAAATACTGCTTATTCTTTTGAAACCTAATAGCATTCAAAAGTATCTGTAGGCCTATTTTATACTCTGGTCAAGAATAAACAAGGTTGTTTGATAATTTTCCCTGAACAGTGGAGTCTGCAGTCTTATAGATGTGTACTAATATGTCAGCATTTCCTAAAGTAACGTACAGCATTCAGCATATGAGAATAGAGAACTATTCTCAACATGCTTTTAACATTTCCTTAGCCTTGTAAATAAATGAAGATTCACAACTCTCAATCCTGAGAAATGCACACAAAGTGTAAATTTCAAACTTAACGCTTTTGATGTCTCAATTATTTTAAAGTACAACAGTTTTAGTCTTCCTTATAGCACTTCAGATAAGGGCAGAGAAAGCTACTGTGAAGCTTTAACCTCATAAGTAAAAGCTAGTTTGATTATATCTGTTTATTTAGACTGATTTTTTTTTTCTGTCCAGATCATACTAACCCTACTAGCCCACTACTTGTGAAACCACCTGATCTCCCGGAAGAAAACAAAATGAGTTCATCTGTAAAATTTACATCTGGAAATACAGTTAGTAAGTATCAAATACCTTCTGATCTTGTTTTTATGTTAAGCAAAATGTAGAGATATTCAGTGGATGAAATGCTCAAAAATGAGATAAACGTATCCTGAGAATAGAGACATTTCTGATATGATGTATTAGAAATAGTATTAAGAAGGTTCTATTAATGTCACTGTAGATATTTTCCTGCATCTGTGTTCAAAAATGTTCATTTTTATCAGTTTTGTCATCTTTGTTTTCTATTTTAATTTTAGGATGAGAAATTGAAATGTATGGAAAGTGGAATTGACTAAGTAGCATTTGATTCTGATTTCCTCAGAACCATGTAACTTGATGAGCAAAAACCTCTTGACAATAAAATTTTCAGACAGTTACCTGTTTTAGGTACTAAACAAAATAGACTTTTAGATTTTGTTTATAGGTACAGCTTTTCAAGTGTTTATTTGCTTATAATAGCCTCCTTGATTTTCAGCATCTCCTGTGTCCAAAAAGTTTTGCGTTATTTTGGTTTGATTAGTCAGAGGTCCCAGATTACATGTAGCCTGAATAATGAGTTCTGGAGTCTGTTGTGGAGATTGTTTTCCTGTTCTCTTTTAGCTGGGAACATTTTTCAGTAAAAATAAAGTTTGAAGAACTCATTACTTTAAATCCTTCACTGTGCCATATTAAGGCAGAAGTATTTAGGTTTGTAACATAAATTGCAAAAATGCATCTTCTGAATTGCTCTGTTTTCTTTTTTTCATGAACTGTTCCAATGACATACTTTTCTTCCATGGTAATTTCTTGAGCCTGTATTTTTCTTTCAAAGCACGGTTCCATTTTCAGTAGGAAGCCCTCTCATGCAAAAGAAAGAATAAGCAAATACAGTCTTGTAGTAGAAAAGTTACTACTATATGCAGGATGTAAGTTCCGAGACTCCTTTCATACTCCCTTATGTGAGTATAGTTTAACATTTGTAATTGTACAATTACTTCTGTAATTTTTGTTATACCAGGAAGGATTCTTCCCTGAGGGGAAGACTAAGGTGAAATACAACAAACCTTGTTTCAGTATAACAAAGGCTACTCTGTAGTTTCTCAAATTGAGTTACGGGATGCCCATTCTTTTACTGAAAGAAATGGCTATTGTCAGTATTGTAAGTAATTTGTGTGGTTGTGGTTAACACCATTTGGGTAAGTCCTGAACAAATCTTTTAATATAAGCTACCTCTAGAAACTGAATTTCTGATACTAAAAACAAAACAACAACAACAAAAAATTAAGAATCTAACAAGATTTTGTTTTGCAGATTTGCTGTCTCGATAGTTAAATTTTCAAGGTTCTTTAGAGTCATGCATTAATGCTGTCTGACTACCTTCCGTGCTAAGTCAGTGACAAAGTCTGTAATGTAGTTCCTTCAGTTATTGGGTTGATCTCATTTTTCAGTGTTTGCTTTATTTGCTTATTCTCGATTATCTGTGCCAGAATCCATTTAAGAATGAGTCTCATTTTTATTTTAAACAAGTATTTTTGTGTTTTTTTTTTTATATCACTGTTTTGGAAATGTTTTCTCATAAATGGATATTCTTAAATAAGAATATTTGGTTGCTAGGTTCACATTCTTTTTTTCGCATTGTACAGAAGAGTACAGATATTTCAGTGGTTTATTGATCAAAATTTAAATGCAAGTTAGTTATTTTACTTCACTTATTCTTCTGTTCGTGGATCAAGATTTTAAAGTAGTATTTGAAATTGAGAGCCAATGGAGATTCATGAGCATCAGCTTGGTATTGAGAAATTTCCATTTTGTCTTGATTTTTCATGTATTACATCGAGTAATTCAGCTTAGAAGTGATTAATTTGTAGAGAGTACCTCAAACCTAATCCAGGAAGCAAGGAAAAACTTCTCTATTGCATGATATGAGAAAAGTCATTAGGCATAGACACTGCGCTGTTATTTTTCTTTGCAAATGAAGTGATTTGGAACAAAGGAGAAGAGAATAAAAAAGCTTAGTGATAACTGGAGAAGCTAATTCATCTGATTGCTGGGCACCCACAGTGTTGAAACTGTTGCTATGCAAGTAAAAATAAAAGCAGCAAAAATAATTACTGTTTTCACAGTTTGTTTTCACTTCAAAGCAACATACTACTTCAGCGTGTCATAAAGGACAAGTTTGTGAATGTTATTTTAAAATCCTTTTAAACGATGTAAACAAGATCATGGAATACTGCAGTCGGAAGGGAAAGATAATCTAAATTACCTCCCTTCATAATGAAATACCAGCAAAGCTGGAGACTAACGTGCACTACTAGCATGGGAGGGCAGAAACCACTCCTGAGAAAAATAACATTGGAGAAGTCCCTGTATCATTCCTAATAGGAACTTTACCTGATTACCGTACTGAAGTAACTGGTAATGCTCAAAAGGGGTTCTCTTCTATTTAAGATTGTGTTCAGGTTCATGGGTTAGGACTAGCCAATATATGAAGATTACATTTGCTGAGTGACTAATCCTTTGCATTATGTAACCATTAAAATTGTTTACTCGAAATGGCTTTGAAATCAATTCAGAAATATTCCTTATACTGTCAGTGGAAACCCAGTAGTTTCATACTGAAATGATGTAAAACTTCTTGGTCCAGAAGATCTTGCTCATTCCTCCTCAGAAGTGGGATTGATTACACACATTCTTGTTTCATTAGGTTATATTACATCCTGAATGGCTCCAAAAATGTATACACTAGTAGAGATGTCTGGAGAAAGATCATTTCATTAACTGAGTAGCTGACTTCTGCTTTAAGCTTAATTTTCTCAGTTGATCCTTGGAAACTTAAATACCGTCACATAGCCACAAATTCTGTAGGTTTTTTTTTTTAAGACTGTGTACCTAGGTATTTTTTTTAATTTTCCATAGATCTCATTCAATAGAGACATACCTGTAAACCTGCAAAATAACTTCTAATCTGAAATTAAGGTGAAATAGGGTATTACTCAGCTGGCTGTGCATGGTAAAGGTGTCAAGGCAATTTCACTAGACCAGTGTATCTGCAGTTTCAAGAAAAAAAAAGGAACAGGTAAGAAGGTGCCTTAATGAATAGGAAAGCTACCTGTGCAGGATTCTCATGTCTGGGTCCTGTTCCATGCATCTTTGCACTTTTGAAAACTTCATTGTCCTCAGACGTTAAAGTAATCGTTTGAGACTAAGTAATCCAGAAAAATTATTATAGTCTTAAGTAGAATTTTCTCTTTACTGGTAGCTAATTGTGTGAGTCACATTTTTCTTGTTGCTTACCCACCCTACATTGTGCTTCACCAGGTGTTCTGGAATCATCCCAAATTAATCTTTGACAGCCATTTTTCTGTCAACATTCATTCCATGCCAATTTTGTGATTTTGATGAGACTAATTTCTGATGAGAATAGTTGGCTTTAGACAGCTTTTAAGGCTAAGAGTGTGCTTAAGAAAACTGTCTGAATGATGCTATAATAGCATCTTTCATTTTCATAGGTAGGCTTAAACAAAAGCTGAACAGTTAAAAAATATATATATTTAGTCCAAAACAGAGCTGACTACTACTAGCGTTGAAGGTACAGAAGTTACACTAGTAACAAAACTATATAGTTTGTCTGCGTACTATACATATCTTTTGCTTTGCCTGACTTCTAAGGTTAGTGACAGGCTTTCAGTGCTTCTACAATCACACATTCTACTCGTTCATTTTTTTGAGTGTCCCTTATGTTGGCTAAGTTGTTATAGTGTTGGAATGCCGAGTGTTTTAGAGCTATGCTCAGGAAATTTACATTTAATATTTTAAATACAATATATTATCTGTATCTGTTGGAGTATATTGGTTGTGCAAACTGAATATGAAACTTTTTACTTCTTTCTACCAGCAGATGGTTACAGCAGTTCGGACTCCTATACTTCAGATCCAGAGCAAATTGGAAGCAGTGTAACACGACAACGGTCAGTAGAGTAGCAACTGAAAAAATAAGAATTGATTAAAGAAGCCTGTTCTGAGCTTCTGTTTTTTGACAGCTTGCTTAGGAAGTGACAGCCAGATAAACAATTACTTTAATAGTCGGAAATGTGGAGGCAATCTGTATTTTAACATATTAAAATGTATGCTGTTCATGTTAATGTGGAAAGCAAACGTTCAGAAACACAGGCAATCATAATGTTGCTTGAAACCAATCTTTGGTATCTTAAAAAATATCCATTAGGCATTAATGGAGAAGAACCTTGTGATTATGTACTGCAAGAATTTTTTTTAAAAAATCCTGGCAGTAACTTGATCTCTTTTGTTAATGGGCTTCTATAAAATGAAAGGCAGGAACAGGCCCAACACAAATTAAGGGGCTGGGTGAAGTTATGCAATCATATAACCAGCAACTGTATTGTATGACATAAGAGAATGTGCTGTACCAGCTGGTGCTAATTGTCCCCATTAAATCTGTGCCTGAATAGGATAAAAACCAGCTATGCCATTAACCACCTTACCTCTGAAACGGATTGTGAGTTTCAAAACAAAAATAGAGTGACTTCCATAGCAAAGAAAGATTTGCAGTTACCTTTCAGTACGGCAGCTTGAAAACTTTTTTGCCCCATTGTTACTTAATGGGGAAAATGGACTCTGTCCTGCTTGTGTGTATTTTTGCACTATCAAGAAGACAGCTCGTTGTTTGTTTTCCATGTTCTTTTCATCTCTGATTTTGGGTTGGGTTCTCTTGCTGATTTGTGTAGATGAGTGGAGCTTTCTTATGAGCTGCCGTTTTCTGGCACAGGTAGTTTCTATCTAGAACTGACAAATCTGGCCATGTCCACACCCACTTCTACTTCCTTCTATTTATACCTTTTCTACCAATTGCAGCTTTATCTATAAAGATGACATTGTCCTTAACACTACCCTAAGTCCAGAGTACTTTTTGTATTTTCAAAAAGCAAAAAACAAGTCTGTATCAGGTAATGATACTTATGTGATACTATGTGTCAGGAGTGTTTGAAAACCTCTCTCCCTTTTTTTTAATCCTACTTGTGCCCTTAATTCTTCATTGTTTTCAGACTTCATTGTTTGGAAGGTTACACAATTTACAAAGTATCCTGGAGAGTATATTAAGGAAACATTTTTTTCTATTGAGATAACTTGATTTTCTGCCTGACTTAATATGTTCAGGAATGTCAAGTTTTGTATGAAACCTACGGAAACCTACAGTACCTGTTTCCTCTCCTAGTTTTATCTCATTTACAGAAAAATGTTACAGAAGTTAGTCATTCAGAAAAGATTTTATCACTTGCATATGAGTTGAAGAAAATAGTAGCAGTATCATAAGTGTTTCAATAAATCTGTCTTGCTCAAGACAGAGCAGACAAGTTAGGAAGTTTAAGCAAACTGTTTTTAAGTGGAAGCTGCACAAAAATATTGTATGCAATAAATCCCAGTATCCTGCTTAAGTTCCCCTTGAGAAGTGCAGTACTAACCATTGCAGCCTTTCTAAACTTTGTGTGTTTGATGAACTTGCAACATACATCCACTAGATGGTGATCATACCTAAGAATAAGTCAAAATTTCTGAAGATGCTACCAAGTGTAGAGATTGGGAAAATCTCTAGCAGAGAACTACAATCTACCTTGTATACTGTGATACTCCTTAAACCTTATATATCTGCAGGCAGATCCAACAGAAACACATTCTTCTTCAATGACATTAAACTTAAGTTTAATTAGGATGTTGAGTACATTTTATGTACTTTGAAAATCAAAGTGACTACCACCTGGATGAAATTACCATATTTAAGATTCTGTACTCCTGAACTATCATGGTTTGGGTTGTGTATGAGAAACCATTGGTTTCCTAACGATAAATTACTAGCAGTAATATAATAATAATATAGAGAGTGGAGATTTAAGTAAGTATAAATAGAAAAACAATTGTGAAATCAAAGGATACCAGAAGTTTGAAACTGATTTTGCACTCTTCAAAATCAATGGCAATCATCAGGCTCTTTTTCATCTGTCAACCTTTACTTGTTAACTAAATATTTAGAAGTTTTGAATTTTAGTTTTGTTGTGGCTCTAAAGTGATTTTAGGCAGCTTTTTGTTTTGCAGATCACATTCAGGAACATCTCCAGATAACACCGCGCCGCCGCCACCCCCGCCAAGGCCTCATCCTTCTCATTCTCGATCGTCATCTTTAGACATGAACAGATCCTTTTCAGTTACCCCAGGTAGACATACTGTGTTCCTAGTATATTTTATTTTTCAACATATATTCCTGAAGCAGACAATTTCTTCTTTTTTCCTCTGAAGTGAGATTTAGAATAAGCTTTTAAAACACTACTTCTGAATGAAAAAGCTGAAAATATTGCCACTTGTATTGAAATCTGTACAACGCTTTGCTTAAATAACTTAAGACTAAATTTGAATCATAGAAGTGATGGCGTTGTAGCCCTTTGGACAAATGTGAGAATCTAAGTCAGGAAATAATGTTTTGGTAGTGTATCCATGTGCAGTGGATTGCATCTGGCAGTAAATGTTCAAGAGGAGTTACTTTGGTATTGGATATATTAAAGATGAGTGTTAAGTGTCTCAAGGCAAAATCATTAAAGGTCATTTTTGGTACTGTTGTTAAGAGTTATTGTACTTATGATTTGTCGGTACATTTCAGCTTGGGATCACAAAGTAGGGGGAAATGTTAACAGTATATAGTGGGAGTAAAAGAAAAAAATCAGGAAAGTATGACAATATTTTGAACGGGAGCAAAGAACAAGATACATGCTCTGATTCCTTGTTTTCTCTATTTGCAAATTTGAAAGTTGACATTACAGTAGTGGTCCTAAATGACAGATTTGTATGTAGGCAAAATTTGTATGTCTTCATTTTTTGACAAGTCAAAAAATTAGATACAGTGTAATTTGAAAAGTAACAACCTTAGCTAAATGTGATCCCTCTTACAGGACAGCAACAGGCTGGAGTTGTTGCCTATCCCCCCGCAGTGCCTCCAAGACCACAGCCTTCACAGGTGATGTCCCTTTTGAAAAGTCATACTCTAACCTGATGCACTGGACGGTACTATTTAGTACTATTGTTATTTAACTCTGAATTTTAACTTCCCTCTAAAATGAGGAGTAATAGCTGATAATTTTTTGAAACTGCTGGGGTGTGAAAGATGTGAAAGGTCAAACTTATAGCCAAATGTTAGCCTTTCCCAAATAAAGAATTGCTTCTGATAGAACCATGTGAAAGAATTCAAGTAGAGGAAGAAGAATTTAACAGCTCTGAGTTGTAATAAAGAGAGAAATGTTACACTTCAATATTTCTTTACCTGTGCCTGTATAGCCACAGAGAGATCTTCTAAAGTTTTTCAACTTAAATGCTTGTGTTTACATCCATGACTCTGGCCCAGGTAACAGTTTTTAACAGAACGCGTCTGCTCCAAAAGGCATGTTTCGACTACTTCCCTTGTTATAAACTTGGTCATTTTTGTAGTCTCAATCTGAGTCAGTTCAGTTAGCTGATTTGGTAGAAAACAAATCCTGCAAAAATTGTTTTTGTCTCAGACAGCCAAATCCTTCAGCTGTTCTGCAGAGCTGACATGGGACAGGTAGAATCTCTTTCGAGTTGTTTTTCAGGAGCAATTATTTTTGAGTCACAAACAATAGAAATAAGGCCTTGTGGTTGCTCTGTGTTTTCTATTTTGTTCGAAACTGGGTTTTGCAGTGGAAATATTTAATAGTGATCTCCTGAATGCTTTCTCTGATATGTACCACCAATTCAGACATTGCTACAGTGTTTTTCTTTCTTGAAATATTTGTAATGTCCATTTCCTGCTTGGCTTTCTGTTTTCATCAAACTTCTTGAAGTGAGCCAATTGATTCAGAAATTATCAGGAAGGAAAGAGGGTATAATGACAGACATATCCCATAGACTATGATCACATAATCATGTGTTTTTCCCTATGGAACTAGACTAAGATGTTTAACAGAGCCAAGTCAGACTATGAAACAGCAGAAACGTATGTACTGTCCAGTGAGTCTAGATGGCCCTACTCTATGCGTCTTTGGTCTCATCCATTGGATGATAGTACATCTGACTGAACTTCCTTTTCTGTTATCTGTTTCTGCTTTCACAACCACACAGAGCAGTCTGTCTTTTAGACAAGATGCACTTTGTTCTACAGACAGGATATAAATCTTTGATTAAAAAAGCAAATAATATTTAATATTCTGTCACAAACTGTTGTTTGGCAAGAGTCTTTGCATCAGGTAACTGTTAAGAGCATTGTTACTAAGCATTTTTGTTCCTTTATTGCAGGGTGCGGGTCCTCATGTGCATCGCCCAGTAGATGCTGAAGGCCTAATAGCTCATACCAGTACCTCACCTCAACAAATACCAGAGCAGCCAAATTTTGCAGACTTCAGTCAGTTTGAGGTGTTTGCTGCATCAGCTGTAAACAAGGAGGAAGATGATGAAATTGAAACACACTCGGAAGTCTTGCAGGTGAGTGGACATGAAGATGTCGATTGTTTAATGCCACCAACAGTTAGGAGATTTTGTTAAAACCTACTTTTGCTGTTTGAACCAGTGGTTTGGTTTGTGTGTTTTTTGTTGTTGTTGTTGTGTGGTGCCTCAGTCCCTTGCTAGAAAGCACTTACATTATGGATGGCTGTGCTTCTTTATTAATTACCAAACACGTAGGCAGAAGAACTTGTTTTCCTCTCAATTCTTCATTGTAATTCAAAAGATTTTATATTTATTAGCATATATGGGCACAAACATAATTGTGTTTGTACGTTTAACACTTAGCACAGGCAAAACTTCTCTTCTGCTCATTCTTGCCAGCCTTCCAAATGACTTACGAAATGGTAAGTTTTAAAGTAGGCAGTAGGTCCTAGTAAATGAGATAACTATCAAGTATTTTAAACATCTTCTAAAACCCCAGTAATTTGGTTTTGTTCAATGTCACTGGACAAACAGCTGAAGTGAATAGAGCTTTAACATATTTCTACAATAGATTGAGATGTTTACAGAGCCTTGTTTCCTACTACATGACATAGAACAGCTAAAAAGCTGAGGTTTCCTGACTGTGTGCCTTTTTTGTGAGCTGCTTCCAGGTCAGAACAATGTGACCAAGACAGTTTTAGATGGTTTTGCTCCAAAGCATGTATTTTTACTTTATTCCAGCCTATGCCTCTAAAGAAGACTTCAGCTTTTAATTTAAATGTTAACTGTATTCTTATACAAGAAACACAGCATACTTCTGTTTATTCCAATTGTTGCTGAATCAAGCATTTGTTAAGCATTAATTTTCTAAATGTAGTTTAATATCCCTTTAGGTTGAAAAGCCCTCTGATTCTGCAAGTTCTCTTAGAGTTGCCAAAGCAGATGGAAGAGTCGAAGAGAAAGCATCTGCTAATGTTTCCACTAGTGCGGTATGCAAAGTAAAATTGGAAGGAGAGCACAGTTGTCTGATGTATATGCAATTTCATGGTGGTTTTGATTTATTACACCAACTTTATGCACTTAACCCAATTTTATTAGACCCATTATTTGCTTGAAATAGGCACGTGTATGATGAATTCTTGCATCATAAGGTGTTCATGATTAGCATTATTCTCAAGACAGCAGAAAATTAAGATACTTGCAAGTGTTCAAATGTTTGAAATAGAACAAAGCTTTTCATACAAATCTTTGTAACGGTAGTTTTTTTATGGTATAAAAGCATAATTATTAGGAGGGAAGGAAAGGGTGCACAAAGGAAAGGGTGCACTCATCTGTTGTGTATTTGCAATTGTCAGCTAGAGTTCTTATTTTTTATCTACACAATAGGAAGATGCAGTTACATGTCCATCAGAAAACATGATTGTTAATTCAGTTAGCTAGTTAACTGGTTCTAGGAGTATGTAACACAAATCAGCATGTCATAGATTGAAGTTAAAAAGCAGTTTCTGAGAATTAATAGGCTGTGTTTTCCCCTCCAGGGTAAAGGCACTACCCCACTTGCTCCACCACCAAAGCCTATTCGCAGAAGATTAAAATCAGAAGATGAACTAAGACCTGAAGCTGAGGAACATACACAGAAAACAGGTGTCATAGCTGCTGTTCTTGCTTCACAGCCATCTATTCCTAGGTAACCCAAGAAGTGTATAAATACATCTGTTATTGGGAAGTTTACATTTAAACAGCAATACACACTTTCTGTTCTAGGAACTGCAAATAACTTCAATGTGTTTGAATTAGATTTATGTAACAGCTTAAAGATTTTTGGTTTTACGAGATCATCCCAAAGCCCCTGCTTACTGAGAGACCGTGTAGAGATCTTGAATTCTGGAGTGTGAACCCCTAACTTCTGCGAGTATGTTGGAAACAAGCAGTGGAAGTATTAAGATGCATTACTTCATTTTAAGTAATGGTTACTATTAACAGTCCAAAATCTACAGTCTTTCTGTCCCTAACACAAAAGTAGGCTATTACATTAGTCTCTTTGAGGTGAATGAGTGTGATACTACTGTATGTTGGGACTTCAGAAAAGTGGTTATGAGAAGTTTCTAAAATGTGCTTCTTGCTGTTTCCTTGAAACCAAGTACATGTGACTTCTGCGCAGACAAGATTAATCGAGCCAGGCAAAAGAGGGAAAATCAACAGTGCAACAAGTTTAAAATTCTGAAAAGAGAATTCTGTTCATTTTTAAAAAGTGTAAATGAGGTATTCAGTTAAGTAATGAAATGACTTAAAATACTTCTAATATATTTTCAGATCGGTGGGGAAGGACAAGAAGGCAATTCAGGCATCAATCAGACGTAACAAGGAAACCAACACTGTTTTGGCCAGATTGAATAGTGAACTTCAGCAGCAACTAAAGGTAATACAGTAATCTTTATTTTAAAAACAAATCAGAAGAAGGCAAGATGTCAGTGATGCACAGTAGCTGGCATTTCTGCAAACCAATGATTAATAGAGAGTAGAGGAATAGAGGATATCAGCATAAAATATTTAGTTGTTTTTATAGATCACAGAATACACCTAGTTTTGGTAGAATTTGTGAAATTACAAAGGACACTTGTTACTACTAAATACATTTTTCAGTGCATTGATTTGCTTTTGGCTACACTAAAATTGCAGAAACCTTAAGCTAATACAGTCTAGAGTAGCTGTTGTGGTCATCAGATACTTTGAAAACAGTATTGAGAAAAGCAGATGAAGTGGCTTGCTTTCTTCTGAAGGAAAAGGCAAACCTTAGTCTTATCAAAATAATATTTTCTAAGCAAATATATGCATACATATATGGGATGCAAAGCTTGCAGCTCAATAAGAAGAGCTACAGCCATCCATTTATCTAGGTCAGCTGTTATCTTTTTGAATTTGTCTGTAGGCACCATTTTTCTTAACATCTTTTGCCATCTTTCTTACCTTATGTCTAATTTTAGTTACCAAGTTAATCAAACTTAATGTAAACATGAACTAAGTGGTACTGTCTAGACTGGAAGATAGGCCATTTTAAAAACGGATCAAGTGTAATTGTTTGTTACTGTTTCTTAAAGAGAGTAAAGCTGCATAAGTCAGGTAAGAGGGGGAAAATTGTCTGTTTCTCATCTTTTAATAAAAGCATTTTATACTTTCTTTAAAAATGTTAGATTTGCAGCTAGTTTCAACTTCATGGTTTTGGGTGACTTGAAAGGAATGGAGAAATACTAAGTGGCCACACTCTTGAGCAAAGTACTGATTCTTCACTTGTGTGCTAACTATCTAGTCTTCTGTTCAGATTATGAGAAAAGCTCTCCACATTTTTAGAGGAGACCTGAATATTAGTTCTTCAAAACTGAAGTTGACATTTACCAGCTTTGGTCACATGAGGAAACTTTTAATGTTAATTCTCTGTGGGCAGTCAGTAGAAAATATTTCTTTTGTAGGATGTTCTTGAAGAGAGAATCTCCCTGGAAGTCCAACTGGAACAACTTCGACCTTTCTCTCACCTCTAAGCCTACTGCCGTTAACTGTGAATTTACTAATTTTGAAAGGGGTATTGGTTTAAAGATCCTATTTAAAGATCCATGCATCTAGCTCAGTGCACTCTATTCTACATTAAATGTTGTGGTTCTCTTTTGTCAATTTGTCCACTTTTGTATTTAAGTATTTTAATTTCAGTACAGAAAAAAAGAACTTTTACCTTGAATGTGACACTGCCTCTCACATCGTTTTCTGTGGGCATCTGTGCTTTTTGTTGAACTTGAGTTTGCAAAGTTTGTCGCCAAAATTTCCAACTGGAACTTCTTAGTGGTTTCCTTTTTTCCCTGTTGAAACATCTGTGCAGAAGAGGATTGCTTATCAGTTGACTTTAAGCATGTAAACTCTTCTTTTGCTGTGGCATTTATTTTATTGTGCCAGAAAAGAGAAAATCTAACAACGTGTCATCAGCCAATAGTACCTCCCAAACTGCCTTGCACAACTTGTAAGTTGTTCACAATTCTACAAAGCCTGCCCCTTTGCAATAAACCAACTTACACAGGTTGACAGAGTTCTTGCAGGCTGTTCACCATATCAAACAGATTTGGGTTTGTGTTTGTTGCATACATTGCAGAGTATGTAACCGCAGATTGTCAGGTGTTCCATTTATCCATCCATGACCCTGATTCAGCCGCATGCATATAAAGACTTATGGTACAATTGGTAGTCTCTCCAACGGACCTTTTTCAGTCCTCTTTTTTTTGTGAAGAGTTGGGTATAAATCCCCAACATAATTGCACATTTCCTAAGCACCACCTGTAATTGCATGTTTCACACATTACCTTTTAATAACAGATCACAGCCACCAGTCTTCACTATAACAAAATGTATTGTCAAATAATGTGTCAATACCTCTGTGAACTTCTAATTCCCAGCAAAAAATAAATAAATCTAAAAAAAAAAAAGAACAGTTTGCTTCTTAGGAATTCTGGGGTACCTTCTGTCATCTTGTTTCCAGGCCTTATTTCTCTGGCATATAGACAGGCTTCACTATTAACAGAGTTCCCCGAGTGTATCCTGCTATTCAGGTTGATGTACTGTATTAGGATTTGTTGTATATTGTATGATACACACCTTTTGATCTCATATGTAAATTTGCATTAATTGCTGACTAACAGCAGATATTCTATTTAATGGCTTCTTCTGGCTGTGGGATCATAGATGTTTAACTGCATGGATGTATCTCTGCAGAATCAGAACTAGCAATTGTGTGATTTTTACACCAATAAAACAGCACAATATTTTAATTTTGTTGATTCATCTTTACCTGGGAATTGAAACTCATTCAAATAGGGGGAGGGGCTTATTACAGGTGTGCAGGGAATTTTTTGTAATTTTGTGGTATGTACAAGAAATAGTTGCGTACTCCCTTGACCATTTTCTTTCCTCAAATTTTTTTAGCTGTTGGTCAGAAATTATTAAATTCTCTTGGTAATCTGTGGCTATACTCCTTTTGTATCCTCCTATGAGCAAATTAAATGTAGCTGTAACTTTTAAAAAGTAAATGCTGGTACTGACTTGGGTCGAAGAATTGTATAGTTCTTTAGTCTGCATTTCCAGTTTTATTTCTTTGAGAGTACTTTTCAAAATTAAAACTAAATGGATTGCCTGTTAGCAATACTTACCTTCGCTGTCTCACCTTTATGCTTAAATGAAATTCTCTTAATATTTGCTTCTGTTATAAGAGGACAGCTCAAGTCAGATTTTTCTGCTGGATATGCTGTTACAGTAAAAATGAAGTATTTCTGGTTTCGGTTATCATACACAGACTGGTTAATTTTTATTACTATAATTATTCCAACATGTTTTCAAATGTCATGAAAGTGTTACAGATGACGTATATGTTAATCCAAAGCAAGATTCCCTGATATGAAAAACAAGAATGTCACAGTTGCATAAAAAGATATTTTCTACTTCCATGTATAAATGGGTAGCTAAATGGGCACAAAGTTTACATTTTAACTATATCTTGTCAGTTAGTAGATTAAAGTGTAAGCCTTGAAGAAAAAAAAAAAGATATAACCAGGGATATGCAAAACAAGAAAAAGCTTAAAGTAGGTCACTTCACTGCAGTCAAAGGATGTTGATTTCAAACCCAACTGTATCTTGTCTGTACAGTTTATTTTAAAGTTAAATACACCTTAAAAGTAGCATGTTTTTCATATTGATATTTAAGTATTAATCCTATGTTTACAGCAGCAGGATTCCTAAATCAGAATTTTGCATTTTAAGCTTAAGGGTAAAAAGCCTTTAGCATTCAAACATTACATGTACATATGAATTTTTAACATCCATATCTTTCAGTTGAATGATGTTATGTAGTGTTTTAAGTGAAGAATTTAAGCAAATTGAACACTTTTGTATCTTGCCAACAAATCTATTTTAAGGGCTTCTATGGTTTATTTTAATACATCACTTAGTACACTTAACAGTTTTTTCTGATTAGAAGAGCTTCTAACTGAAAAAAGTATATGTTTTAAGAACATCACTGCCAATGATGTTCAAAAATTACCTCAATTAGTAACGTAACCAAACTTTAATACTTTATGACATTTACTTGCACTTCCCTGTCTGCTCTGTTTGTTTTATCTTGGTCCAAGTACCTGATGCATTATTTTTTTATGATCCTAAATTGTAAGCTCTTCTGGGCAAGGAATATATGTTCAGTACAAGAGAGATGCTCTGTACTGCACGTATGAATACAGGCCAATAAGTAGCATAGAGCATGATTCATGTACCCAGTTAGGATGATGGATAGGGGCATGCATTTCTTAAACACCTGCAAAAAGTTCTTAGGATTTTGTGATTGGATGAGCATATGTTTTCATGTCTGATTTGCTTTTCCTCTTTCTGCTACTGATGTGCCTATTTCTTCATTCCACCTGCTTTAGAGTTGCTTTTCAATTGCTTTTTCTCTCTACTGTCCATCTTTGGTCTGCAGAGATCGTTTCCAAAATGCAAAGGTGAAAAGCTACTTTTATTAAAGCAGTACTTTAAGTCTACCCAGTGTAAGTTAGGTATTCTCAATACTTTTGTACCTCATGTGCCCCTCGGTTTACTTGCAGTTGTTTACTACCTGAACTAGAAGATCTCTTAACGGTAAAAATGTCTTATGTAGGATAAACTAAGTTGAAGTTAAGAAAGAAAAACTAAAAATAAATTTTCAGCATTGTTTCTTGTGTAAGATGTCTGTCCCTTGTGGATGGGGTGTGATGTTTGTCTTCCATGCTCTCTTGGGCTCAGCTATACTCAGTTTCTCTGAATTCAACCTTATGTTTTCTGAATCACTTTTTCCTAAATGGAGAATAAAAATGTATCCCTGTTGATGAGAGATAAAAAGCAATTTCCCTGATACTGCCCTGCTAGAGAGGGAGCTGTTTTAAAGCTTGCATCTCTTTAATATTTCTCATATTCTGTGTGAAGACAGTGCTTGCTCAATCATGAAAAGTTGAATAGTAATAAGGAAAAACTTATTTCCATTCCTTACTCTTCTGAAGTGTGCCCAGTTATTACCTTTAAAATCTCCCACCATCACACCCTGCCACTATTTGCTGGGCTTCTTTCATTATAGGAAAGGCAATGAAGAGTGAATAGTGGTTTAATGTGCAAGGCTGTAGCCCTGCCAGGATGGTGGTGGCTTTTTGTTTGTTTGTTTTTCCAGCACAAGCACTTTTGCAGAATGTTTCTGAAACCCTACCCGAAGAGAGCCTTTGTGGTTGTTCTTGTACTCATGGTCCAGTTCACCAACACTTACTTGGCTAAATAATTTTACAGAAGTAATACAATGTTCTGTTATAAAATGTTTTTCATTTGCTATAGAGGACCCAACTTTTCTGGCAGAAGATCTGATTCATTACCTAGTAACATGGGACTGTAGATTTATAAGCTTACACAGTTCAGCCACTGTTTACTTTCCTGCTATGTTTTAGAGGGTTTCTAAGGGACAGTCTTTCAGTGCTATGATCATATGAGGACCAGGGAGTTTTAAAACATGCTTTTGTGATGTTCATAAAGTGCGAATTACTAGCATTCGTTTTCCTTGTAAACCAATATTTAGCACACTTTCATCTTCTCCCAAGGTACAACTTTTAAATGAGTGTAACAAAAAGTAAGGAATAAGGATCAAATTTTCCATTTCAGACTAGCAACTTCTCAAGTGCCAGGCGACTTCAAGGGGACTGCTGGTGTTTGTGGTGTACCTTTCTGAATCCATAACTCTATTTAAATTAGATCTGCTCAGGTAGTTTCATGTGCTTCTGACAACAGTTGCTTCAGGCCAACCTCAAACTTAGAAGCCTGGTACTTCCAGCCACTGCCTTGCCTTAGAAACCAAGTCTCCAGCCATCTTCAAATTTCAGCCACACTCTTTGGGTAAAACCCTTGTGTTTTCCATTGAATTTAAGACATTGTATTTTACAATGTGTCTCCTGCAAGAACTTCTGGCACAGATGATGATCACTACTGCATCACAAGGCAAAGATGTGCTAATTAATTAAGGTGAAGAGAGAAGCTGAGCTCCTCCATCAAGGTGCTTGTGCACCAAAAGCCAAATCAGGTGAGTACAGCCATCTGCATTTTTGGTACTGTTTCTTATGCGAAGAATAGCGTTACCCTTACGGATCATTGCATTCTGAGAGTCTATTAGTATTTTGTTGAAATTTATCTCCAGTATTTTGAACATCTAGAGCATTGCTTTTTAAAGAGACTGATACAATTGGTTGCTGTGCCAGATTAAAACAGAAACATGCTTTATTTCTTCAGAAAGCAATGCTGCAGTGATGAGATTTGGAGCAGTATTTTTTTTCTCCTGCAAGCTTTTAACAATTTTTAAGAAATTATACAATATGCTTTAACAATACATGTAATAGAGAACAGTCTTATTTTTGTAATGAGAAATTTCGAATTCATTTATAGCTGTATTTACATATTCTCAAAAGCAAAGCAGCAAATGTGCAAGTAGCCTGTTATCCATGACCTGAAGTCTTCTAGATTGGCACCTACAAATTAAAAGACACCAACTGAGCTGCAGCTCATTTTGCATTTACTCTAACAACCGATACCCTGTGACAGTCCCTTGCAATGAGCTAGCAAAAGCTGAGAATTGTTATTTAGATTGTTCTGCCTTATTGATGCAGATCTAACAGAACCATCTTCCTTCCATTTACAGTGCAGTTGTTCTCTGGGGCCTGCTCTGATGTCTTGTTCCCACTGTCAAGTGTTTTATACTGCCTGCTGTTTGGTACTTCTGGGAAGTCAACAGAGTGTTTGGTATGTATTCGTTCATATTAAATGTTCTTACTATCTTACAGGGAGGGAGAAGAGCTGTGATAAAGTCCATGTTATGTGAAGACAGTGAGATTGCATTAGGCATAAATCACTGACTGAATTTAATTGCTTGTAATTAAAAGGGAATGAACTTCCAGTGTTGCTGGCTAAAATGTTCTGTTAGTAATGCTAACTCAGAATAATACCAAATACTACTACCAAATAATACCAGAATAATACCAAATAATACCAAATAAATATTAACAGTATCCACTGTAAATAGGGAGAATGACATAATTAAGTCTCAGTATTTTATACGTGGCTTATAAGAATCTGACATGCCCCCGACCTCCACTGTAAATCTCTGATTTGTTATGGATTTAATGAAATCTATGTAAGATCATGATCTAAATTCTTAACCAAGCTTTTTAATTTTCAGGTGACCTTGCTCTTATGCCTTTGTTTCTTGTACCTTTGTGTTACATAGTTGTGAACTACAATCTGCAGAATACTGATGGAATCAGGCCACTAGGGCTTGATAAATTTGTTGCTGTTACTTCACACAGCTGACCGCTTCAAAACAACTCACATGAACATGTTAGCATTTGTATACATTTATCATTTTAACAAATGTACTGGGGAAAAAAACACAACAGTCCTTACCTATTTAGATCAAAACTTATTTTTAGAGTTCATTTTTGTCTACTAAATGAAAGATCTGTCTGAAGACTATCCCTTTATTTTTGGATAAAGAGGCAGTTAATTTAATACCCCTGGCTCTTGTCTTAGAAAAGAGGAGTTGGAGGAGACACTGCTTTTCTTTTAGCCTTTCTTCCTCACTTTTATTTTCCTTTTTTGGCTCATTACGGTTCTAAAGCTGTCTCGGAGTGAGACAGCACTAGACTGGTGATGCAGGAAATAGTGTCTCCTTTCAAACACTCTTTTTGTTGTCAGTGTAAGTTTAAGGCAGGAAATATTCAAGGTTAACACATTTTTTATCATCATAAACAACTCTTCAAGAAACAAGATAACAAAAGGAGTTTGTTTCTGCAGCTGCTTGGGGCTTGTGTAATTTTATAATTGCAAAAGACTGCACAGATGTGTTACAGTATCTTCCTTTCCTTCAAAAGGTTGGAAATGTGATTAGTTTATTACTGCATAAGAACGTGCTCAGTCCTTCAACGACCTTGCTACAAGATTTTTTTGTATGAATCCAAAAGATAAGGAGCATATACCATTAATGGATTGTGTGAAAGACACTTTGTTTCGAAGAGACAAAAATTCTAATTGTGTCATTCTTTGCCGTTACTGTATTCGTTAAGACTTGCTATTGCCTTCAGGCTTAAGATGCTTGAAGTACTAATTTTTGTATTGTCCTAAGGAGCTGTTTAACTTGGAACAGTTTTATGTCCGTATCTTGAATTACACCTATGCATTATGTACTTAAATGCTACAGCAACTGAGATCAAGACATCAACAGACCACACATCTGTAAGTTACCTGGTTAAAAACATAAGCTGAAGCAGAGTTAGATGACAGTCCAAAAAGGAATTAAAGTTTTCTTTAGTGTAAAATAGCTTTAGCTATGAAAAATACTGTTTAAAAGTGTATTTTGGAGACCTGTATCTATTACAATAATCTGATATACTACACTGCTGTTAGTGAGTGTCTAGCTTTCCTCCTGAACTAAAACTTGCTGAAAATGTCATTTTGCTTGTATAAATGCAGCTATAATAATGACTCTTGCCACCGTAACTAGCACCACACCTTTACATACCTTAAGGTATGAGACTAAAACATAAACATGGCTGCCTTTTATGCTGAGGTCTGTATAAGCAAGGCACTAGTGCTGACAGTGAAAAGTTATTGTGTGGAAAAGGGTTAATTGCCTAATCAGTTGTTTGTTTTCTCCACTCTTTAACCAATAAGCTTCATTTTGTGAGGAGCATGTTATATTCTTGTTCTACTAAGCTGTCTTTAGGTTTCACAACATCACAGGTATATATATTCATCATCACAGTGCAGACTTAGTGCTATGTGCAGCCGAGAAAGGAGCTGCAGCTGATGAAATCCACAACTGCATCTTGCAGCTAAAGCAGATTCTCCAATTTTGCACTGTTTACTCACTGGACACATGCCTCCTTTGGAGGGATGAAAGCTTTACTCTCAAGTAGAAGGTTAACGATATACTCTAGCGGTCAGCAACCCTGCCCAGAGCAGGGGGGTTGAAACTGGATGATCTTTAAGGTCCTGTTCAATGCAGGTCATTCTATGATTCTATGATACCCCTTGTATTATAAGTATATACAACAGAATTTGCATGTATCATCTAACATAAAATCTAGAACCAAAGACATGGTTTCATGCCTTAGAATAGAAATTTTGGATCTAAAAGCAGCCTTACTTCATACTAATACAGATTTTCTTCCTGTGAATACAGAGGTATTGTTTCTACCAGATTATTTATAACAAACAACTGCAGAATTATGTATAGTGGATTTATTGAACAGTAACTTTTCAAATTTTTGAATTTCACAGAACTTAATCAAGATATATGGACAGTTATCATGCATGCTAATTCTGTTTAGTGACATTTCATAATTATTCAGTAATGAAAAAAGTAAACTGCAACTATTCATACCATGTAAGAACTCATTTCTTAACATAGCTGAACAGAAAGCACCGCCTCTAAATAAAATTTTACATTTAAAATGTCTTTTGACAATAAATTAAAATTTCAGTGGCAGTACTAGTAAACAAAACACACTAAGGACAGTGTGCAGATTGTCTATGTACTGATTAGGAAAACAACAACACTACTACCTCCAGAAAATTTGGAGAAATACAAATGAGCTTATATACATACCATTTTCAACAATATGAACAACACTGAGCAGAATAGATTTCCTTCCACACTTCCCCCATTTTCCCCATTAAATAAGGCAATAATATAAATCATACCACCATCACAACCACCTACTTCAGTCCCTAGAAACTGAGTACTGACCAAATGCAGTACTCAAAGAGGAATGCGCAAGAGTAAACACTTGGATTTGCACTTTGATTCTTCGTTGTGTAAGATGATTAGAACACCACCAACAACTCTAGCTTCCAGTGGCAGGGAGGGAAAAAAAAAACACAGAAAACTGCAAGAACCCAACTTCAGAAAGCTGTTCTTTTCAGCCTGTGGCACTATTTGGAATATCTTGAGCATCTGCTAAATGTAGTTTTTGGCTGAAGCAAGACATTAAGGAATAACATTTTCACAAATAGATGAGGTATAAACAAGATAACGATGTTATATGAAACCATGGGGCACTTAGTCCTGTGACAGATCAGGTATGCACCAGTCCAGATTCAGTTCTGAGACCTAGATTCATTTTCAACCAATGGATTAATCCTCTCAGTAAGAATGAAGCATTACTTAACTCCAGAGTTAGCTAGCAGATTAAGGGAGAATGGCAGAGGAATGTTACCACTATTACATGCCATTTACATTGTTCATGAGACTTGGGCTTAGACAGCTTTTCACAGATGGTGCACTGATGTATGTATTCTCTGTATCTTAAACTAGAGTACCACCTTCCTCAGTGAATACACATTTTTTAAAAAGAAATATCTAGACTGTAGTATAAACTAAATGCAACGCTCCTCACCTGTATTCTCAGCTCACCGAAAGCACAACATACAAGCCAAGCCATGTAGCTTTGTCTTCTTGATGGGTTAAGAGCATGCATTTTGTTCAATTACCTAAGGTCAGCTGAAGTAATCAATGCACCTGTAGCCTGACTCTAGAAATAATAAAAGAAAGGCTAGCCCCATATCCACAGTAAAAATCAGTGCTAAAGAGCTGCATATATTCCTAGAGAAAAAAAAATAAAGGAATTAGGATTCACTTATCAATGAGACAGTACTTCTGAATACTAGAGAAGGAATATGTTTGTTTCAGATTTTCTTGGCAAAGTGCACATGGAGACTTTGCTTCTGATGGGCTTTGTTATCTACAGCCAACAAACTGTCGAAGTGTTGAATTCTAGCTAAATAAATCACTACATGAAAAACATCCTGTAATTAGATCTAGTAATTTATGAAGTAGAAGGACCTAAAATCCATGCTATATTACAATACTAATTGCAAAGAAGGGACATTATTGAACAGATCTGACTCCTAGGAAGATACCAGTTACAGGGAAATACACAGTAACATGCTTACAGTGAGTAATTATAATGCACAATAAACAGTTAAGGAAAAGGATACATAGATGAATTCAGTTCTTCCAGCTGCAAAGTAAGTATAGAAAGTATCAGAAATGCATTTCAGTTAAAGGCAACAATTACGCTGATAAAATGCAAGAAGTATTTTAAAACAACAACGCAAATCATTAATGGTTTGAGCTGACATGTTTGATTTGATTAGAAAAAGAACAGCAAACCTGCACTGAATTTTGGAACAACAAATTTAAATCTGTATATCAAGAAGTTTTAACAACTTGAATTTTAACAATTAAATCTTAAATTTTGTTGTTCAATTGAAATTAAATGTTAGCAATTTAGCGATTTGTTTGTATGGAAACACTAGAGAAAGAAGAAACTGAAAGTGTTGAATGTGTAGATCAAAAATCCTTGTCATCTTCCACAGATGAAAGAGGAAGTGCCACAGGAAAATGGTCATAGCTGATCTATAGGCTGTCTCTAAAAATGCCTACACCCTCAGACAGTTTACAGCTAGACTGCTCCACTCACCAAAACAAGCAGCAGTCTACAAAAAAAGAAAACAAGGTACTGTATTTCTCAAAACCAAGATGAAGCAGCTAAGACATGTCTTTACTTGTTACATAACTGTTTTCCTCAGCTCTAAGTTTCGTCATGGGTTGCAGTCTGCGCAAAATCAGTACCCCTCCAGCAGTGTTTTAAACACAATCCATGGACTGTGTCTCCTGCCTTCCCTGTACTTACATCTGATAGCAGCCTATCCAGATTGGAGTCACTGGCTAGTTTTCTTTTATCTTCGGGGAGTTCTTCCAGCTCCCCATAGAGCTCCAGATTGAGGCGAGCAAGTTTCTCCTGCATACTCCGCACATGCTCCATTTGCTCTATGGAACATTCATTTCCTAAAAGGACAAACAGCAGCTTTAGAGAAAGAAACCGGAGGGAACAACTGAAAGCATGAAGATAGTTTTTTACATTAGAGAATATGAATTTAAGCATCAAGTTTAAAAGTTAACTTGTTTTCTAGAGGATTTCTTCCTTTTTCACTACTGAAATTTCAGTCATTCTGTCTGGTGTTAGTGTTGTGCTGATTTTTGGTAAGTGTTGGATGTACTTTAAGATTATACATTTACTGACTACATTTTGACTTTCAATCCCTGTATTTTTTTTTAAATCTGATCATAATAAACCTTCCTAATTTTGATTAATCTTGGGATTTTTCTTCAGTGTAACTGATTCTTTATACATTATAGGTTTTCTGTATTCTCACATAAAATCAATGTGGACGTAATGTGACATGCTGACCTAATGCTAAACTTGCAAAAGCATACCTGCATCTTTCTACACAATGCAGAAAAAAATGAAGTAGAAGAGTCGCTTATGGCTTTTTGAAAGCTCCATCAACTGTGAAGTAGTAAGAACAGTAAAATATGATGTTAACATAAGAATATGATGAGTATAATGCAATTTGCATTGAATTACAGTTTACTCCATAAGAGTCATTACCAACAGCATATGAAGTGTTAATACACTGTAAAATCAGGTACCAAAAAGTGATTTCTTAGTAGAAGGTATCAAAAGTGGCTTTAAGTTTGGTACCTGAAGTCTACAAGCTGAGGTACTGCCCTAGGCATGTCATGTTGGTTGGAAGGTACAATCAAATGGCATTTGAATCATCTCAAAGTCAAACATAAAACAGCATTACCATATAAAAAATATGGTATGATCTATTCAGTCTTATTAACCTTGATTTCATACAGCAGAGACTAATAAGACAAACCAGCAGTCTGTCAACATAGCACACTTGTTTGCAGATGTCACCATCAGGTAGTTTAAAAAGCAACCATTCTGTACAGATAATTCACACATTTACCAAATGCTTGAAGTTTGCCAGAGTGGAAGTCATTCAGGAGGCTCAGAAGTCCCCTTTCCATTTCCTGGACATCTGATACATCTGTGAGAAAAGAGTGCTGGATTGGTGCTGCCTGTGCCCCTTTTGCTTCGCCTCCTGGAGGTTTGGCTTTCTCTTTTATTACTCTGAAGAAATTAAATGGTTAAACAAAATGATACATTACTTCCTTTGAAAATCTGAGATGTAGAATCATTTGACAACTGGGCTGTGAAAATAAAATGAAAAATATTTCAAATACTCCTTTCAAGTTAATAGATCACAAGCTTGTCTTAAGAATAAAAAACACAGTCTTGACAGTTTAATACTGCAAAATAAGGATTCCAACAATCTACTTTCCTATTAATAGTGAGAAACAAAACATGTATGTAACAGCCATCTTGATAACCTAAGTATTGGATTGTATTGGATTGCTCTGTGTGTCCTTACCCAAAAGGAACACAGGGCACAGGCTATATAGTCACCCAAAAATCATCAGCAAATAGAAGACAGAAAAATCCCTCATAAATCATACACACGCACTGTCAAACCCGCCTATGCTCTGTAACGTGTGGGAAATGGCTCATTATCATCTACCCAGGAAGATCCCCTTGCCCCTCAGACAGGTTTTCCTAGCGCTCCTTCTTAAAGCCTCCAAATTTTGTAAAACCCAACGTCAGAAGCAACCTGCCGGTACTCTTAACGCATACCACACGGACCGCTCCATGCCTGAACAAGCGTTAAACTTGCTAAAAGCGTTCTACATTCTCAATCTAAAAACCCATGCGGCATCAGTAACTCACGGACTGTTCCAAAACGGTGCTTTCCCAAGGGCTGACTGCCCCTCCGCATGCAACACGCCTGGGCGCTACCGCTCTCTGAACGGAGCTCCCCAAACGAAAGCACAACTGCTGTAGCTCATCCTGCCCCCCATCCGCACCTCTTCAGCTTGGGCTTCTGCGCGGCGGGCTGCGGGGCGCTGCTGCCGAAGGCCGTGCTCTTGCTGACGGGCACCGCGCTCTTCTTGGAGCCGGCGGCCTGCGCGGGGTGGGCGGTGGCTGCCTTGGGGCTCCGCCTTTTGATTTTCCTCTCCTCCATCTCCTCCGGCTTGCCTCCGCAGGGGAAAAGCGCGCTCAGAGACACGCGCTCACCCCGGCACCGGCCATAACGGCACGCACCGGGCCGCAGCGGCGCCGCTTCAGCCTCCTCCGGCTGCAGAGCCCAGCCCCCGGGCACCCCCCGGCACCGCCCGCCGCCGCGGCCCCATCCCCACTAACGGCCGCGCCCCCCGCCGCCGCCCCTTATATAGGGCCGCAGGCCCCGCCCCCCCCGCCGCATGCCCCGCCCCCTGCCCCGCGCGCGCGGACCCCCGGCCCCGCCGGCCCTCACCCCGCCCCCGCGGAAGCGGCCGGCTCGGGCTCGGCGCGCGGGTCACGTGGCTGCGGGGAGGGGCGGAGCCGGAGGTGGGGCCGGCCTGCCCTGCGCGGGGCATTGTGGGAGGCACCGCCCCCTCCGCGTGGCGGGCACAGCAACTACCATCCCCAGAACCCCCCGCGGCAGGAGGCTCTGCGCATGTGTGCGAGCTTCCCCCCCGTCCCCCCGCCTCCCGCGTGCAGATGGCGGCGCGCAGCCGTTAACGGCTGATGGGGCGGGGCGGGGCGGGCCGTTGGGCCGAGCGGCCGTCGGCGCCCGAGTGGCCGCCTGTGGTAGCAGCGCCGGGGGAGTCCCCGTGCCGGCTGTGGGAGCGGGTGGCCCCGTGGGGAGCTCGGGGTGCCCGTCCCACAGCCCCCGGTGTCCCCTTGGCGGTATTCCTGCCCGCAGGACTGTCGTGTGCAGAGATGCGGGACTGCAAACGGGGGTGTCTCGGCACGCCTGGAGCTCTGCAGGCTGCACGAATCCTTGTCGGTGACAGGCTCTGTGCTCCAGAGGGCAGCAGCGCTTCGCGCTCTCCATCTCCATAGCCCTTGGATACTTTTTTACCTTTTCAATTGCACTTTTACAGCTTTCTGTTAAGTATCAGGGGTAAATAAGAGATCAGATAAGCGAAGGTCCGTGCTTTGTCATTACAACTTCATCCCTGCCACAGGTGTTCCCAGGGGAGTTATTGATCTAAACTGACTGAGGAGGACCCTGATACCAAGTTTAGCTTCATACATCTCCTGTCCTTTCCAACCTCAGTTGCAGTCTCCAGTAGCTGGTTTGCAGGAGCTTAAGTTTCAAGGCAGGTACCATCAGCGGGGCGTGCCTACCTACCCATAGGAACTAATGAGTTCCGGTCCCCCGAAGTGCATTTCCCGGTTCTGTCTCTTGTAGAGGAACTCAAACAGTTGCATTTCTAGTAATCACTTTCTCTTCCATGCCCCCTGTCATTGATGACTTTAATGACTTGAATGCTTTGCCCATCCTTCACTGTAATGGCTTGTAGCTGGGGTTGGTTTTTCCCATGTGGCTAATTCTTCTAGAGAGATGAACTTGTCAACTATCTCTACTATGTGCTTGTCAACTTGAATTTCTTCTATTAGCAATGAGATTTTAGTTTTCACCTAAGAACATGCTCATAACTGTATGTTTTCTGATGAAAACAGAGATATAGCTTATGCACCACGAGTGAAGGGTGATATGAGCTGCAACACCCAGAGTGCAAGCACTGGCCAGCAGCTTTACATGGTATGTATGTTTCCGTGAATGTTTCCATGGTATGTCTCAGTATAAAGCTATTGCGTGAAAGGCCATATTACCCTGAAAGGTGAGCAGTTAGGATGTATCCCAACCTCTACCTGGACCTTCTTTAATATCAAAAAATGATTCTCTGTTTATACACTGATCCTGAACCTTCTTCCGGATCTTGAATTAGATTTAAGGGGCCATAACAGAGCTTCATCAGGACTTTCAGTAAGGCGTTTCAATTGTGAGACTCAATGGCCACTTTGAGCCTGTAAAGTGGTGCTGCCAAAGGGAGATTGCAGTTGCAATTACACTCAGATGAAGGACAGTGTCTAAAGGCCCTCTGGCATTAAGCTGCAGTGGAAGTAATTTCTGGGTAGCAAAATACAGCTGGGATCTGAGTTGCTCAGTCGGTTCTGGTATGTTTTGAACAATTTTCTTGCAAGAGAACTGTGCCAGAGACCATCACCAATAGACTAAAATTTCACATATGGGAATATAGTCTACGGGGTTTTACACTAAAGCTATATGTCTTGTAGGAAAAAAAAAGGCACAAGTGAGAAGAAAGGAAGAAAGAGAAAGAGGAAAAGAGAAATAAAATGAGGAAAAAGAAAGAAAAATGTGAAAGAAAAAGAAAAGAAAGGAAAAGAAAAATGCGAAAGAGAAAGAAAAAAGGAAAAGTGAAAGAAAAGAAGAGAAAAAGAGAAAGGAAAAGTAAAACGTGGAAGAAAGAAAAGTGAAAGAAAAAAGAAAAAGAGAAAGGAAAAGTAAAACGTGGAAGAGAAAGAAAAGTGAAAGAAAAAAGAAAAAGAGAAAGGAAAAGTAAAATGTGAAAGAGAAAGGAAAAAAGTGAAAGAAAAAAGAAAAGAGAAAGGAAAAGTAAAATGTGAAAGAGAAAGGAAAAAAGTGAAAGAAAAGAAAAAGAGAAAGGAAAAGTAAAATGTGAAAGAGAAAGGAAAAAAAGTGAAAGAAAAAAGAAAGAAAGGAAAAGTAAAATGTGAAAGAGAAAGGAAAAAAGTGAAAGAAAAAAGAAAAAGAGAAAGGAAAACTAAAATGTGAAAGAGAAAGGAAAAAGGTGAAAGAAAAAGAGAAAAAAGAGAAAGGAAAAGAAAAAGTAAAACATGAAAGAAAAAGGAAAAAAGTGAAAGAAAAAAGGTTCTGTAACACTGGAGATACATTAAACAAAAATGTGGTGGTGAAAGACTTAAAAGAAAGGTAGAAAAACAGAAACAGTCATTTATTATCTTTTTGATTCCTTAATACAAAAGTTTTCTGATATCCAAGTAGACAAGAGCTGGCAAAATTCATGTAAGCTCTAAGCCAGTCACAAACTCTCATCCACAGAGCTGCGTGAGTAAAATCCTCGTTCACCCATATACATATATATACATATATATGAGGCCTGCAAAACTGGAAAAAAACAAGTTTTGCAGAAACATTTTTGCAGGTATTTGGGAGATTTCTATACAATAAATACTGTTTCTATTAAGTTTCTATTAAGTAACTTTTGAAGAGCTGGTGTTCATCTATCTCATTTCTCGCACACTGTGTAAGCAAGTAAATGTACCCTCCTTGCAGCTTGTATAGAGAGGGCTTTTTTTCCTGTGATTATTGGTGGTCTGTGTGTGCAGAATGAAGCAAAGAGGCTAGACCGCTGGGTTGCAAGGTGACTAGGAATTCTTCCTTCCTTCCAAAGCAGTTGAAATAGAACATTTTGTTTGTTGGTTTGTTTCAAATAAAGGGAAATTCTTTCCGTGACGAATGTAAACATTTTTTAAAATAAAATTACTTTTATATTCGGAAAGCATTTAGATTCCACTATCAATCCTGCTGCAATTTCATCTCTCAGTATGAGGGATCAAATACATACATAGTTATTCTTATAAAAACAGAATATGCACAGTGTGTGATTTCCCTAGGACACCCCAGGAAAGACCTACAATAAGTTTTAGCATGCGGGTAATGTTTTACTATAACATTTAATTATGTATTATATATTATATATTAACAAATAACATTTGTTATCACTGCACACTGCCTGATATTAGAATATTATTAAAATGTCTGTTACTCACTTCTATATCTGATTTACTAGAGCCTACAGGGGCAGATAATTGGGAAAGCATCTGACCTTATTGTATGTTTTCATAGTGAAAGTAATTTTATAGCGACTAATTAATTTCTTATGAAAGATAATAGTAAGTTAAGAGCAAAGAATCAAAGGTAGTGTGGTCATGATTTGATACTACAAATCCTATTGCAGATAACACTGTTGTCTGGAATCAAATAATGATATCATACACTCACCAGGAGGGAAAAGAAAAAAAAAAAAAGTATGTTTTGGATTGTCTCCATTTAGCTGAGCTTTTGCATAATTTTGTATTGTGGTAATGATTCACAGTTTGGAAAATGCTTTTTCTTCTTATATAAGGCTTTTTTTTTCTTTTCTTTTTTTTTTCTTTCTGACAACACCAGCAAACATTGCAATGCTAGCGTATGCATATACTTGTTGACTTAAGCAATCCAAGGGTAAATGTTTTAATAGGAACAATTTTAATATTAAAGAAGCAAATTAAAAAGTTAATCGAATCTGATTTTATTTACATATATATCTCCTTGCAAACTAGAGGCCCACCTTTGAGGATGCTTTGAAGAAGAACTTCAAAGAAATAAGTATGTATTTTGTATTGAGATATGCATGCAAATAAAGACAGATTCCTCTTTTTGAAAGCCCTATTCGGTTAACATGAGGTGGCAAGTAGGTTCTAGAGGCTTCCAAGAAAGTGATGAAAGCCTCTTGTTCTTTGGCTGATATAATTAATCTCAGGTGTATTTCACAGGGTTGTACCTTGTACTCTTGGAAGCACGACATTGCTGTAGTGTTGCCTTCCAAAAAAAAAAAGAAAGAAAAAAAACCCCACATCATAGTATGGGACATACCTGTTCATGTGAAGTAAAGTACTTATTTCTTTTTTTAAGATGAGCAGCATAGCTAAGTGTGTCTGTATTTATCAGCCAGCTAAGCTGCTGATAGTGCAGCAAAGTTGAAATGATATATAAAGAAAATGAATTAACAATGGAAATAATACAGATGTAGAATCGTGTGTTAGGCATGCATTTTTTACTGCTTTACAGAATGATGACAGATATGCCCTCAAGAAATGTCACTGAAAAAGTGTCAACATGTGTATTTATATTCTCTCTCTCTCTCTCTCTCTCCACACTATGATCTGCCTATCTAAATGAACTAATATTAGTGTAGATAAATATTTAGACTTCTGTATTATTACTGATCAGTTCCTGCATCTCAGACATGAATGGTCCATCTGAAGTCAAAACTGTTACACCAGAGAACAAGTAGTTAAAAACCTCCACGAATATGGTGTGTGTAAGCCAATGTTAGCTTACTGAAAATAAATAAATAAATAAACAAAATTCAACACTTTGTTAGTTACCAAAACATTAAATATGTGACCTGCTTAAAAAAATAAAATAAAATAAAAATCTTTTGCCAGAATGTATGTGTTGAATAAACAACCTCCTCGGGCCAGCAGCAAGGTGATTCAGGCAACCACAGTGGAGTAACAAGGAGAGGAAAGAGGAAGAACAGAAGACGCTAGCAGAACCACGTGGAAAACAGAGTCTTTTAGGTAACAGGTAAGCCACCTCTGAGGCTCGAAGCTTTTCCTTTCCTTTCAGTTTGACGCAGTGTCCTACAGTGTACCAACCTCTTTAGTTCCCTGGGAATGTTCTCCAGAGGCTTCCTTAGCCAGTTTTGTTCCAGCCTTCCTCACTTCTGGAGACACCTGTGCTAGTTGTGCCCCTCTTTGTTCCTTCTCTTTGTCTAGGTATACCCTCAGTTCTCCTCTCCAGCCCTGCTTTGTCCCCTTGCTTTTATAGTCCCTCAAAGACTGATGTGATCTCCCCAGAACCTAGGAGCTCTCTGGAAATGAAAGTTGATTCTGCTCATCCTGGCAGCTTTGCTGAATGCCAGCAGCTATAATGAATGGCAGCTGTGTCAGTCTGAACAAAGGTCTGTATAGCTCAGTGTCCTAACTGAATGGCCCTGACCAGCCCTACTGTGGACCTCCCACCTCACTGCCCATGGGCCCAGGAGCCCCATTTCAGGTCAGCTGGGGCCTTCAGTCCCTCTCTGAGCTACGCCATAAGGGTGCCAGCCTCCAGCTCTCTCTCCAGCTCCTGGATGGACCCCTTGGGTGTATGCTGGGGCCTTGTCTCCAGCCCTGACCCTGCTGCTCCTCACTGGGTTCCCTGGTCCTGGTTCAGGGCTTGCTGTGCCTGGGGTTGTCGATGGACCCTGTGACAGGCACCTGGCTCCGCCCGCCATGCTCAGACCCCTTGGGATGGTGCCGTGTCGCTGAGGGCACGACCTACGCAGGGCCCTTCTCCTGGGGAGCAGCCAGGCCTCACTGCTCCCTGACACCAGTTGCCTTTTCAAATTGCTAACAAATACTAATGCTTGATTACTTGTTATCTTTATAGACATAGGCTGGGTCATGAAATGTAATCTTTCTACCCAGCTCTGGATTTTATTCTGAAAGGTGTACAAGAGATAGGAAGGTCTTTACTTACTGTAAACTTGATCATTTGGGAGACAGATCTAGCAGTGATACATGGCAACGTTGTAACTTAATGCTTCTTTTTTCATGCTCCTGTTTTCCAGTTATTTGGGGAATTTTGCTTGCATAACTCCTAGACTGTTAGGAAAAAAAAAAAAAAGGATTCATAATGTTCAGTTCCAAGGCTGCACATACAGAGGTCATTAACCAAGCATTGTCAGATGTTCATATTCCAGTTCCATTTCTTCTGCTTTAACCTACCCATCTTAGGAGACTCCCAAAACTTCACAGCTATATCTCCTGGGCAAAGGAAGTCTATCTTCCTTTCTGAACACCAGAAATTTCCCCCCATTATTTTGAGTTGTGGAAACTTTTCTTTCCCTTACATTCTCCAGACTTTGTCTCCCAAAGGCTTATGGGCCTCAGTATTTTTCTGAAGAGTTCTCTGGGCATCTGGAAACTCCCAGCTTTCTTTCCCAAGACACCCCTCTAGATTGAATAGGAACAACTGCCTGTTGCCAAATTCAAATAGTGAGCATTCTTCCTTGAATTTAGAATAAGTTATTTTTTTTATTGCTGAAGTTAACCAAAAGTGGTTCTAAAATACACCAAAAGTGTGATTGCTGCTGAAGTTTGCTTGCCTGTGGCATCCACAAAGGGAAGCAGCAGCAGCAAATAACTCTCAATTCTGTGTTTTAAACAGATAATGATAAAAAGAGAAGGTGACATCTTATATTTGGTGTAACTGAAGTTACTGCTGGAATCTTCAGAGCAGAGGTGGGGGGATGAAGGGAAGAAAAAGAGACCACTAAGATTCTTTCCAGGTTGCACCTGTTAGAACATCTTTAAAAAAAAACCTGGAAACTAATCCTGGGCTCCCAAGTCCTGCAATCTATCTGTGATAGTCACTGGTAGTATCTTATTCCTGTTCAGTGGTTTCCCACTCACGATGCTAGTGTAGATATCAGATCCTTCATTAGTTCAAATGCTGATCAGGTCTCTGTAGAAGAGCTAACAGTTTTATGCTAGCTGACGATGCAGGTAGGTGGCAATGTAGTGTGTCTTTTTGGAGGAGAAGGAGTTTCCTTCTTTTATATGTCAGGAAATTTATGTTGAAAAAATATAATGAATATGTTCCCTACTTAGTCTGGATTTAATATGCACAGAATCATGGAAATAGCATCATAGGATGCTTCAGGTTGGAAAGAACTTCATGAGGTCTCCAAGCCAAAGTAGGGGCTGTGAGCTCAGACCAGGTTACCCAGGGTTTTATCCAGCCTATCCTGAAATCCTCCAAGGACAGAGACTGCACAAAAATCCTGTGGTACAGCATATTGTTCAGACCAGGGTTATTGTCACATCAGGTCACTGTGGATTTGTCTCAAAACCTTCAACAGGTGATCCGTGTTCCAGTACTGCTCTACATTTCTAGTGAAGATGTTTTTCCTTATACAACTTTGATTTGATCACCCTCTAGGTATATATCATGACAGAATTTTTAGTTATGTAAAAACATGCTAATTTTCTACATATTAAGTGTTTGTTGAATAGATATCAAAGCCATCGTACAGCTGCATTTGCCCTCCTCTAAGTTTAAATATGTGTAACGTGCAGTAAGATCCTCTGAGGTAAAAGCACTTTGGGACTGTAAATTAGTTTCTTCAATACTAGTGCTCCCCAGTACTCCAGCTGAAAAGGGAGAGTCTCTCATTGGATCTATCAGCACAAACAGTACTTCAGATATAATCCCAAAGTTAATGCATTTTTTTTTGATTCTGTAAGGGATGTAAAACTAGGATTAGTGAGAAATGCATTGGCGGTTCACTAGTGTGTAATACATTCGCATTTTGAATTATTTTTAAACATATTCCATGTCTCTGAAGACTGGCATGTTGTAAGAAGAGTAGGGTTTTTTGAAGGATAAGGCTGTGAGACACCTAAAGGGAATGTTGTGGAATGAAAGCAGGTAGGGAAAAGACTTTTCACACAGGAGGATCGCTAGTCTCCTTCTCTGTCCCTGTCTTGCTTGCTCACTTTTCAAAATACTTTATCATAAATAGTCTTTCTCACAGGATACAAATGACCCATTGATAGACTTGAGAAAAAGCTTGGAAATGCTTGCATGTTGAATATTAGACAAGGATGGATTTTATATATGCTTTTAAAATAAATCAGAATAAACGTAGGGCAAGTCCGTCATCCTTGGGCAACCTGCTGACTTATTTTTGCAAGCGCTTATTTTACCTCTCATTGTAACTGTAACCATGTTTACAAACACTCCAAGATCAGCAACATGGTATTTACATGAATTCCATTAAGGTCAGCAAAACTGAACTCTCCAAGAGCAGATCAGAAAACACTTGACGGAAGGCTTTCCTCATGTACGACTGGGGACATAGTGCAGGCTGTGTTTTGGAAATGATACATGGAAAGGATTGTTGCATTTTATTTAACCTTAAACTCATAACAGTTGTACTTGGCAGGCACCTGCTCTTTCCCCATTTTAAATATTGAAATATTGTTTAAATATTGAATGTTGTTTATGATTAATTCAGCACAACAAGATAGAACATGCCGCTCATATCACAAAGAACCAAAGTGCATCTTTTGTTTTCTGTAGCCTGCTTTTTGTACTGTTCAGTAATTTATCATAAGATGATTGTAATGGAGCAAGACAGAAAAAAAAAAAGTCTTAAGATAACAATTGAAATAAAATACTTGCTCCATTGTTTTCATAGCTTGGCTAAGTGCCTACAAAAAATGTTTTATTTATTTTACATTGTTTACACCTAATGACAGTAGGATAAATTACTATTCGTGTTCCCTCTATGAAATGCCACTGAGCACAATTGCTAGTACAGTGTAACCTAGGGGTGTCAGGGAAGGTCCAGTAAATAAATATTAACTTTTCAAAGCAATTTCAGCCTCACCTCTAGTGTGAACAAAAAAAGGCTTATGGACATAAGCCATTGTTTGTCATCTGTGTTGTCATCTGCACACACCTCTGAATCTTCAGTCATAGCCAATAATCCCAAGGTACCAAACTCTGTACAAACTCGGGAGCACATGAAGGCAATTCCTATTACAAAGGTTGTACAGCAGATGGATACAAGACAAAAGAGAAAAAAGAAGATGGGAAAAGGGGAAACAGACAACATGGATCTATATGATCCGCCAAGGTTTTAGCATAGCAGTAAATTTTGTCTAAGGTTCTGTGGGCACCATGGTCAAGGATGACTTTGTAGGTTACTGGAAAGAATTTGTAGGTTAATTTGTTGACAGATCTTTTGACATAAATGAAAAACAAGCAAAGTTATCAGTTTCTTCTTGAGACACACTTTTTTAAATGGAAAATTTGATATGCAAAATCATAGGCCTCGTTTAGAAAATTTGATTCAACTCAATAAAGTCCAATTTTTAAGTGAGATTTGTGAAGATTATGTCTGAAAAGAACTTTGAAGGCAAGAAAGCAGAATTCCTTCACTGAATGCACATTGAGAGCATGAAAGATCACTTCCAAACTCAGATTGTTATCTTAATATCAAAGTTGGACAATGAGTTATTTGCAGTCTGCAATTGTTTCTGGTCAGATGTGTAGTTGGCCTCTAGTTACTTCTTTGTGTTACATCTTAAAATGAATTCCCTTCCCCTTCTAGGTCTTGGTGGCTCAGTATAAATACAATCACTATAATGTCTTAAGAGTGTCAAATGACCATTTTTTTTCCAGGCTAGAAGAAATATTGCTGAAAAGTTCCACTGACTACGTGAAGTCTTCCAGACCACCAGACAGACATCAGAAGTCATGTTTGTAATTTCAGACTTTGTTTTCTTAGACATATACAAATGCAGAACTCAAAATAAGCAAAAATCTCTTTTCTAAGAGAATAAATGCACACAAATATTTGCATAGAAAACTGTTTCTAAGCAATGCATACACTAAGCAGTATACTGGAGTTTTCTTTTTAACATGATTTTGCTCCAGTAACTGTAATTAGGGAAGGAGAAGTTAAATATTTAAAGCATTTTCCTTTGCATTGGAAATACTACATGAAAATAGCAGCAAGAGGTCTCAGGTCCGAACTGAACACCTGTGACTGTGTGCACCGTATTCCTTTATAATAAGGACAGTCTTGGTCACAAAGCATTTAAGACAACTTAAATACATGTTGGAATACAGTGGACATGATGAGAGTAGGACTAGTCCAGTGAAGGCAGTTGTATGTAGCCTAATAGTTAATCATAGTTTAGTACAGTTGATATTAATGAGAAGAATTTTAAGATTTTCCTCAATTAATCTTAGTAGAAAAATGGGTTTAAATAAAAACTCCTTACCAAAGTATGTTAAAAGCAACAACTATAGAGAAGGCTTAGTTACTTAAAAATTATAGTCTTCAATGTCAAATAACTCACTGTATGCATTTACAAGTTTTGGTTGTGGATCACAATAATTTTATTAGTGTTCAAAACTGTAGTTATAACTGTCATTAAATATAAAGCATAAAAATGTTAACATGTTAAAGAACCAAAGTGGCATCGTTGTGAAAGAGTGTTTTAAGTTTTTTCTCTCTATGTACAACCAGGGATTAAATCTGCAAACATTTCTGAAAGAGACCATAAGGGAGGCTCCTGGAAGGAGACTCAAATACAATCAGCTTTTTCTTTTTTTTTTTTTTTCTTCTAAACAAACTTTTCCTTGGACTGAAATTCTTTATACTTTCTTTCACCCCACGAGAAGAAAAGCCAAACAGAACTTCTTAAGGTACATTTCACTGCATTTAAAACTTGTTTCCAACATTATTAAGCAAAGTGTTTATATGTTTTTTTCTTGAACTAACTAAAAGATTATTTTGCCAGAAATGCTTAAAAATTGGCATATTCGTAGTCCTCCAAGGAATGCGTACTCTGCCAAGTTTGAAAACACTTGGAATAGAAAGAAGGTCTAAGTAAATCTTGCATACTGTGCTACATTTTGTACTGATGTATGAACAACATGCTCATGCTTAACTTGTACAGTTTGTCTGATCTATGCAATAAAATAAACACAGCTGCATTTGTTACAGTGATTGCATAATCACATATTTGGTACCCACAAACTTTTGGGAAATATTCAGATAGCAGTATATGCTAAAACTTCCGATTTCCTTTACGTTTTCTAATACCACTTTTATTTTAAATTTAATATAAGTTTTTGTTTGTACAAGTTAGAAATTTTAATAATAATGTTTCTGCAACACTCGAAGTTCAGATAATTTATACTTGTTATAAAGCAGTGGAGCAATGACCACACAGGTAGTAAAAAGTACAAATGTGCCAGCAATCATAGGTGTCACTTTGTTACCTAATTTGGAGGCATATAACTCCTCAAATGCTACTCCAGTAACTCCAGTACTTTGCTACTCAGTGTAATATTTAGATCGCCTTAAAAGAGCTTTTCCCTTACTGTCAGTCCTCCAAGTTATTATTTTGTAATCGAAAAATATTTTACTAGCCTTTATTTATTGGCAATATTCCAGTCTCTGACACTGAGTGAGTATATAAACAGAAACGTTGAGCTTTGTAGCATGAACACACTGAATATCATCCCAAACAATCACCAGGTAGGTGAAATTATGCAAAGGAACTTAAACAAGGCATCTAGAAATCTTTTAATGATCTACCACAGTGGTAGTTTCTTCCCAAATGAATATTCTTAAAAGTCAGCTCAAAGTCAAACATATTTTTATTTCCTGGCATATAACAAAGAAAACGTACTGTAAATATCCAAAACACGAATAATATGCTAACTATGTTCAGGAAATATTTTATCTTTTTTTTTTTTTAATTTTATTTTATAGGAAAGGTTCAAGATGTACCCTGTGCTTTTTAAAAACAGAGGGGTGAGTTTAGGCAGCGGGAGAGTCTGCTGCAGATTGCTGCATACAGCAATTTCCCCAGTGACCGCTTCATCCATGTTGCAGACCACAGTGACAAACTGTGTTCAGTTGCAAGGAAGAGAGTGGGAAAATCTGCATCGGCTGGTAGGCGGTTTATCATGTTCTGCATTTTTCCAGTGTTAATGAGGCAGGAACCACTGCAATGTATCAAAAATCATTTGTGACTGACTGGCACACACTGGTCTGTGTTCGTCAACTGAAGTGAAGCAAGGATGCATATTTCTAAAGAAATATTATAAATATAGTCAAAAGTACTTTGCTGTAGATGCAGTGACGGATTGTGGGAAGCTAGTACCAAAGGAGAAGCTGAGTTCTGCTTTAGTGAACAGCACAGTCTGCACGTTCGGGGAGCAACTGAAGAGGCTCCCATCCATCAGATGCATTGTTTGCTCTGACTCCTGAGGCGTTCATCTGAGAACAAAATCAGCCTTGTTAAAAGAATACACTTTCAAGACTTATTTGACTGAATTGTTTTTGAAACTGGTTTAGTTGTTTTTTATTGTTTTGTTATGTTTTGTCTTTTTTATTATTATTTTTGTTCCAATATTTAGCTAATGAATCAAAATGTAAACTGTGCAATTACTTCAAAGGAGACCACATGTAACACAATTAGCGAAGACACAAATGTGGTCAGTGTCTAAGATAAATACAAATTTCACATGGAATTTACAAAAGCTTTCAACACAAACTGTTCTCATTAAGCTAGGGATGGCAGCAAAAGACTTTGCTCAGCATTTATGATATCTCCATATGTTGAGTCTGATTTTCAGCTGATAATTCCTCCAGCCTTTGCTCTTCCAGATGAAGTTTTTCTTTCACAAATAATGATACCCATATTCCTGTCCTACAGTCAGTTGCTGTACACATGCTTGCAGCTATGTAACTAACTTGGTAATAATTTGTAATTATACACGGTATTTGGATGACTTAAGTCCTTGTGAAGCAGAAACCTAAACACTTGATCAGTTAAAAAAGAAGTAAGTTCCTTTAGAACAGAAGGGTTTTTTCCTGCCATGGAGGAAGTGGAAGTGAGGAATGCACTTTGTTAAAAGACACAGAAATGCCTTAACCAAATGAAGAAAACTGGTATGGCAACTCTAGGAGTAGTACTACCAATACGTGGAGATAATCACTCAGCAACTTGGTTTCTCTAGAAGACTCAGCTTGGGCCTGTTTGGCCTGTTTCCATTTTCCAAGAACTGGGGTCCTAGAGGCGAGCTGTTTCTGAGTGCCACCCGATCAGAGTGGCTGGCAGTCTTCTCTTTGCACTCTAGTCACTTGAACACAGGGCCCAGAAGTCTCTGATGATCACTATGTGCTCTGAGATCTGAGGTAGCTTTAACACTATGCTTATGTTCTCATAGACTCTACGATTTCTTGCATGGTTTTTCTATTCACAGCCTAGATTTTTCCCCACCATTCTGCTCCCCCGAGAATGATGCTACATACTGTTGTGGCTTGAAGAGCAGATAGTGAGAGCAGATTTTCCTGCAAGTTCTTCACAGCACATCAAGAGACTCATTTTATGCAGCTGAACTGCAGCAGTTTTACACTGAGGTCTTCAGATGCTTGCAGAGCGTGCATCTGGCTGGTGCTGAATCATATCCTTATGCCATCACAACTACTGCTTCCTCCATGGTATCATTCCTACTGCAGTTAGCTTTGATTGTTCCACTGCCCCACTGCTAGCATGGCTTTCTTTTATCCAAAGACAGCTGTGTAAAGATAGAAAAATGAGAATGGGTTTGAGAGTTTTTAAGCTGGCAGAACACAGCGTGCTGACTCTTGCACTTGTGTAGATATGAGGAGCGCTGTAGGTCTGAAAAGCTCAGGGACCAGCTGGCAGAACAACTAAACCACAGGCTGGACAGACTTGGAGAATTAGTCTTAGCTTAATGCTAGGGCTGAGAAAAGAGAGCAGGGACAGGTGCACGAAACTACTACCTTTTAAGATAGCACTCCAGAAATTATTAAACTCTTCTACTATGAAAGTGTGGATACATCTGCTAAGTAGTGAGAATAGCAGGAATGAAGGTGTTGAAGTTACACTGCTGCCTTTGTTTAACGGTGAAGATAATATGGTGAAAGAAATGAGCAAAAATATTACAGAAATAAGTAGAAAAGGGAGCTCAGCTCCAGGCTTCAAGCAGGGAGTTGCCCCAGGGATACACCAGAAAAGGAAAGCTTGGGGTGGACAGAAGTTTGTCGATGAACAAGGATACGGTCACTGGAAACCCTGCTCAGGGAGACAGGACTTTGTAAGCAACCCATGTCAGAGAAATGCTTGTTGTCACCAGAGATATTATTAGTTAAAGATTCTGCTTTGGGACAAGGAGGGAATTTTGGGGGATCCATTGGGTAAGGATTGCAGTAAGCAAAAATACCTGTTACAGACCCTTGTAAGCTTGAAGAAAGTTGTGATTGGAAGTTTTGCTGCATTGTCCGCTAAAGATGGCCTTCAGCCTGACATAGTGGCATGTGAATTTACAGAAACACTGCAAAACAGCTCTCATTCTTCTGTGGTGATTGATTTGATTATTAGTTAGTATTTATATACAGCACAAAATGTAAGCAGTCATGAGAGACATCACAAAGAAACACGGGTAAAATTCTGAGACCATTTGACTTTGTCAGGAGTCAGATTTACTCCCATTTTCTTCATATCTCATGCGGGGTTCTTTGAAAGAGGTTTTCTACTGGAGACAGCAATGAAATGTAAGATGACTGAAAGAGTCCAGAGCCCCAGCAAGACTGGGAACATCCACATACTTTTGGTTAACCAGGAAAGAATAAAATATCAGAAAACACCCTTCTCTTGCAGAATTGCCTCTATTTTAAGCCTTCACCAAACCCCTACAATGCAACAGCCAAAGTAACTCAAAACTACAGAAGCTGACTATGTGCCCAGAACATTGAGCTTGCTTTTGAAATTACAAAGCAGAACTCATTTGCACCGCTCTGGAAGCAACCAAGAAACACCCCACCTCCTCCCAAGCTACACTGTTGTGTGCTTCTTCATATTGACTTGGTTGGGTTTTGCTGGCACACGTAGGCAGGTAGCTTGAATCTGTGGGCTAAGCTACAATAGATGAGCCCAGTGATCCCAGATGACCACATCTAAACTACCATGTAACTACAATTTCAGGAAGAGCTGCCCAATGTTTAATGGTTGGCCGCATGGTTCTTGCGCTGCTGCTCTTCTGGGAGCCCAGAGGGATTGCAGAAGCGAGCAGAGGGCAGGGTGGTGTTCCCCCACAGCAGGCGATGAGTAACTTCCACAAGGCTTGCCTTCTGTTTCTTGAAATAGCACATGAAAGTTACTAAACACTTAATTTGGTAATTTAACTCCAGGCTTAAAGTCCTGCAGGTAGACAGCTATAATTCAGATCTAATGAACTTTCCAGTGCTAGCACTGAAAATGAAATCAATATTGAATTGAAAAACATTTAGTGCAAGTTTCTGCTGTCCCTCCTCCCTCGCATCTCCTCCTTTCCAGGCTCTGTTCCCCTTCCCAGAACGTCTCCCACTCCTCATGGCGGGCACCTGCCTGTGCAAGAGCTGGGGGAGCAGCTCGCAGCCCCCGCTCCGGCAGCAAGGGGAAGCGCTGCAGCGGCAGCATGGGAGGGGGCACAAGCATCCTCTCCGTGCTGCTGGGAAGGTGAACGCTTCCCAGCCACAACCGCGTGAAGCAGACAATCCTCATGGGTATCTGGGGGAGTCTCGATGAAGGTCTGTATTTCCGCTGGACTTAGAAATTGAAAAAGCTTCCTTCCTAGCACGATGAATACTTTAAATCTCCACCTGCTTAAGCACCGAAGCTCCTTCTCCCTTCTTATATCCCTTCCTTTGCATGTGAAGAATCAAGCCTGAGAGCATCATTTACTGGCTTCAGTTAATTGGTATTCATACCTCTGTCACTTAGTATTTACATTTTTTCACACTTGTGGTTTATTTATTTATTTATTTATTTTCTGATTTTTCAGTACAGTAACATCACATCCCAGGAAAAGATAACCAAGCAAATTAATGAAAAAAAAATAAAAAAAGTATCATTCTGGAATAAACATATAAATTTTTTTTTTTTTTTTTTTTTTTTTACTAAATGCCAGTGCATTTTAAATTCGGTTTTATTTCTTAACTTGGTTTAACTGTCAGTCCTAACCAGACCTTCTTTTCTGAGACATTATCCTACCACCAGCACTTGGGATGTCACGGTGGTTCATTTTACACTCTGCAGACATAGGCATCATTGACATCAGTAAAGTAGGCTTCCCTGAGAGTGAAATTGTGCTCATTCACAGCAGCCGAGGATCTTTACTGCATTTAGGTGTTGCTCAAAGTTTTGGCTTATTGATATTATTCACTATTGGGTTAAAATCTGATCTATTTTTCCTGCTTAGAGATAGAACATGCAAAAGTATTTGCTGAATCAGAATCTTGATATGAATTTTCTTTTGTAGGAAAGGATATCAGAGTCATAAATTTACCTTTTAAAGCTACCTATTGCCAAAACTTCACAATAAAAATGAGTAATTTCCAACCAAGCAAACACAGCTTTATGCTAAGCCCCAGCAGGTATGTTGCTGTGGGTTGTCTTCAGCTGACACCTGAACTTTCTCTGCTTGTTTTCTTCCTACTGTGTTTTCCATTTAAGCCCACCTGATAGTTGGCTTCCCTCGATCCTTGCGTAGTTTAAACAAGACAGATACAAGGATGCACTCGTCTCAATTCAAACAGCCTGGTGAACAGGTTTTTATCAAATGACTACTCCAAACAAATATGTCTAAGAACTAATGAAGACATTATGTCCCAAAATAAAACCAGAAGAATTTAATATGAGAGAATGACTGCTTTCTATCTTTTGCTAATCGATACCGACAGCTTTGCTGTTGTAAGATTATTGCTTGGGATTCCTTTTGTGTTTAGTCCTTGCTTAAACACCATTCGGCCTGTTTGCACCATGTTCTTCTCATCATTTCTACAAATATGGCACACAGGCACCCAGCTGTACTGCCCGTAACAGAAAGGCAGCAAAAGTCTTCCGAAGCTGTCCATTGGTAACTTGTTTGGACTGAGGTCTGAAGAAAGGTGTTTTTATTCCTCATAACACCAGATTGTGTTGCTTTTGTTGTTGTTCTTTCAAGGAAAACTTGAAGACGAAAGCCTTTTTATGCTTCGTAGATGAGAAGAATTAGTGACTTCCAGTTTTTGCATATGAGTATCACCCCTAAAACCATTTCCTGTAGAATGCCACCAAGTCTTTGCTTTGTGCTCAACTGTCTGCGGCCTTGCCCCCAAACTCCTCCATGCACCAAGGAGCTTCTGAAAAATTACCCATGGAATTGTTTACTTCCCATTTCCCTCAAGCAACAAAGGCTAAAACTGTGTATGAGAATTACTGTCATTCAGAGTATTTTGTTCTCAGTTATGCAGCCCCAAAATGCAAAGGGCGCACTGGATCCGTCCCAGGATCCCTTCTCCTCCTGCTTCCGTTTCTTTCATCACACTGATGCATCAGCTGCGGAGGGAATGGAGTTGGCCATGGGGCCGAAAGGGCCATACAACTGCTTTTCCCCAGAGCCCTTTTCACAAACAGCGTGAGACCACGTTCTTCTCTTTATCATACATCAGGAGTGGAGCCAGCAGCCCGGTGCCCAATTAAAATGACATAGCAGCTGTCAACAGTCGCTCGTAGGCTAAATCGGTTCTGGGGGAGCAGCCCATGGGAGCGACCACCCAATGCAGAGCCCATCGCCCCATCCCTGGAGGTGTTCAAGGCCGGGCTGGATGGGGCTTTGGGCAACCTGGTCTGGTGGGAGGTGTCCCTGCCCATGGCAGGGGGGTTGGCACTGGATGGTCTTCAAGGTCCCCTCCGACCCAAACCATCCTGTGATCGCCTCTTCCAGGGGCAGGGCGCGGGGGGGCTTCCCAGGCCTGGGTTTGGCTTCAGCTCTCTCCAGGCCGTCCCGCGGCGGGGCAGGGCCCGGCCCCGGCTCCCCCCTCTCGCACCGGGCTCGGGGCAGGGGGCGGCGGCCGCGGCCCTCCCGGGGAGCCCCGCGGGGCCGAGGGCAGCGAGGCCGGGCCGCAGCCTCGGCGCCGGCCGCCCGGGAACGGTGAGGCTGTGGCGGAGGCTCCAGTTCGGGGAGCCGCAGGTAGGCGGCGGCCTCTTGTGCTTTTCCCAGGTTGGCGGAGGCTGCTCCCCCCCTCTCCCCTCCTCTCTCCCCAGCTCTCGCTTTCCGGGTCGGGAGTTTGGTGCGCTCAGAAAAGTGCCTGCAGCGGCGCCGGGGTTCCCCAGGTGGGGTTGCTCCGGGCTTTTCTCTCCCCTCCCGCTCCTCCTCCTCCTCCTCCTCCTCTTCCTCCTCCCCTCCCTCTTTCTCTCCGGCCGCTTTCCCTCCTTTGTGGCCGCATCCAGAGCTCCTCGCCCCCCCTCCCACGCTTCCTCCTCCCGCCCCGATCTCCACTTTCGCGGGGGACAGCCCCGGGCCCTTTCCTGTCTCCCTGCCGCCGGGCAGCGCGGCTGCTCGGGGTCTCTCCCCGCCGCCGGGGCGGTGCGGTGCGGTGCGGTGCCGGCAGCCCCCGCACATGGGCTCCGTGCGGGGCTCCCCCTGCGCCGGGGCGGCTCCGGCTCCCCGCCGGCCCCGGCTGGCGTAGCGCGCCCGCCCTGATTCATTTGTTGTTGTTGTCGTCCTCCCTCCCTCCCTCCCTTCCCTCCTTCCCTCCCTCTCCTCTTTTTCGGAACTTTTTCGGGAGGCTCTCGGCGCCGGGGACGCTTCTTTCTCCTTCACCCCCGCCCCCCCCCCCCCCTCCCGCTTCCCCGCTGCTTTGCCCGCCGCCCCCCGGCCGCGATGCCGTTCCCCCTGCGGACCCTGGAGCCGCTGAAGCTGTGCAGGTTGGAGGAGGCCGGCGGCGACGGCGCCGAGCGGGGCGGCCCGGGGCCGGGGGACCCCCCCGGGGCTGCCGAGGGGGGCGGCCGGGGCCGCCGGGGCGCGGTGCCGCTCTTCGGGGCGCTGGAGCAGGTCAGCTCCTACGCGCTGGTGTCGCTGCTCATGCAGCTCTCCGACCTCTCCCGCTGCGCCGGGGACATCTTCGGAGGGATCCTGAGCGAGGCGGACTCGCTGTGCCACCGCAACGCCCGGCTCCAGCGCCGCCTGGGCGCCCTGGAGGCGCTGCTCGCCCGCCTCGACCACCGCAAAGTCAAGATCCGTGAGTGAGCCTCGGGGGGGGCGGGGGGGCGGCGGGGGTGGGGGGGACGGGGGCTGAGGTCGCTGTGGTCTGGCAGTGCCTCTGCCCGGCCGAAATCTCAGCCCCGAAAACCTCAGCTCTGAAATCTCAGCCCCCAAGCCTCAGCCCCGGGACATCCGGGGGGCTGTCAGCGCTCCCCGCGCCGGGAGATGCCCCCCGGCTTACCCCACCGTGCTGGTACGGGTTTGTGCTAGATTTGGGGTCAACCAGGCTCCTGACAGCCCAGCCCCTCCTGCCCCATTAGTTCTTTTGTGTGTGCACGGGGAGAGCCGGGTGAAGTGAAGGCTGGATGGAGTTCCCAGCTGCTCGTGCGTCTCCGCTCTCCTGAGCTCCTGCTTTGCTCTGCTGCGTGCAGGCTGATCCCGAGTTCGTAGCTGCAACTTCGTGCGGGGCGCAGACAGCAGGGTCCCGGCGTGGCCTTGCATTCTGACATAGCGACACTTCGGGGAGGTTTTTCTTAAGTTCCCATATCGGCCTGAAAATCGTCCCTCAGAAGTGACTGTGCAGAAGTGATTGTGCAGCTGCACGTGACTACAGAAAGTTTCTTTCCCCAGCTTGGTCTGACTCGGGAGAAAGGATCATGCAAAAATTGGGTCTGCTACACGTAGTTTCGTTGGTGCATGTCCTAGCTCTCCGCAGAGTAAGTGAAAGATGGGTTTCAGCATCAGCTTAGCTGTCTCAGTGTGCTGGAAACAGTCACGAGTCACAGAAGGTGCGTAAGGTGTAAGCCTAGCCTACACAGGCTTGATGCCCCGAGACCACTGATAGGCTTCATTTCAATGGAAGTAGATAACCTGCTTTGCATATGGCATACTTGCCAACAAATTTGGGAAGGAAGGCCTTTCATAGATGGGGTTCAAAGAATATGGACCCGGTATGGGTAACTTGCCTGTTTCATTGCAGAATTATTCCTTATACCATTCCTTATGGTGTACTTCAGTCGATTCCCCCCTGCTTCCAAAGGAGGAAACTGTCATCGCTCTTACCAAAAGGCTATTTCTGTGGTTAGTAAGCGTTTGGCTAAAGTTTTGCGATAGCATGTTTGACTTCTTGGTACTGTGTGAGTGCTTGCCAAACTCAAGGAGCTTTTCCTCCTCACCAAGACAGATATATTCTTTTCTGCTAGTGTTATGTTAGCATGGCATGGCATAGCATGGTGCGTTCAGACTTAAAATATGAATGTTTTCCTGCTGGAGATACCTGCAGTAAGGTGCTGTATTACATCGACACCCTGATATAAAGCAGAATTTATTTATCTCTGTGTTTAAATAGGGAGCTTAATGCAATAAAGTGGTGCAACACATCTAAAGAGAACAGTGAAATGAGGCTAGTGCTGCACTGTACAAACCCTGACATTTTGCATGTGTCAGACATTTGGTTATTGTATTCTCTCTTGGTCATCATTTGGCACAAGTTACATGTTTGCTACTTATTTATTGTTATTATTATTATAACTCAGTTCTTTGAGCTAAGCTTGTTATTGTTTTTAATGTAATGATCTTTCCTCTTGTCATGGCAATTCCCCAAACTGGGTGCAGTTCTTATGTTTGCCTTTCCCCATGTGGTTTTAAATTCTTTGGTAGTCTCTGCTGTCAAATTTCATTTCACTACCTAACAGTTGCGTTGCTGCTGCTGCTAATATTTACTTTTCAAAGAATTCATCATTAATTTTCGATTACTTTGATAAATGAGATGTTTCTAACCTTTTTTTAAATTGCTTGAAATACAGCCTTCTTGCAAAGCAAGATTACTTTATTTGTGTATCAGGCCCAAGGAATTGATACGTAGGCTAACCATGTTGACATGAAGTTGCACGTAAAGACATGTCAGTTCTCTTGGTGCATGCCTTCTTCATATTGTAATCGGGCCAAGGGGACAGGGCAGGATGAGTTGTAGTTACCATCATGAAGTCCTCTGTAATGGCAGCCATCAAGGCTTCTCTGCAGATTTAACCCCATTGCTGGCTTTAAAGGGAAATATCTCCAAAACAACAAGAATGGTTTGGTTTAATTATGCTGGCTTTGTTTGGGAACAATGGCAAGGGTGGTGTTATTATTATTTTTTTCCTTTTCTTTTTTTTTTCTTCCATTTCTGAAGATACAGAAAGTTCATGGAGGAAACTGCTGGAGTGGGACTGTAAGAGGAACAAGGGTTGTAAATGAATTAAGCTACTTTCCCATTTAACAGATGCTTGCTCGTGAATGTTTTCTTGTGGAGGGAAAATATTACTAACTGTTGGACCTCTTGTGGCACACAGGCAGGCGAAACACAACATTGTATCAGGTGATTTAAATATCCTGGTCTGGCTTTCAGGATGAGAGGATAGGACACTGTACACCTGCTTTTCAAATCACGGGTAATTTCCACTTGCAGAAATGTTTTCTGTTCTCTTTGTGCGGCCCAGACAATAATTTCCTCTTGGAAACAAAGCTTCTTGGGTGATCCCAGCGTGATCTTTAATGGGAAGGACCAGAGAACAGGCAAACTTCAAATATGGGTCAACAAAACTTTGTCTATGGTGGGTTGTTCTGCACAGTCAGGAACACTACTTGCCTGTCAGGCTGTATCATGTCCTTGCATGCATGTAGGATCCCTATGCTTCTAAGTGCTGCTGTCAGATGTATGTTTCTGCATATGAGGCTCTTAGTAGTTACTACGTATGAGTCTCTTAGTAGTTGATTACGTCTTGAACGATCTCTGCTGTTTCTCTTCTATTACCAGCTCTTTGACATGCTTTAGTGAAAGCGTTGAGGTACATCCCCTCACTCCACCACATGCAGGAGAACTTTCTGATTTCACAGTCTGGCTGATAATGTCCTCTGTTGCAGTGGGCGCTGAATGCTTGCGACCTTTACAAGGGGGAAACCTCCTCATCTGTCAATGCTAGCTGGATTTCTGTAATGCCTGTCAACTGGGAGGCCTGTTTTCCAAGTGTTTTATACTGGTGTGCCGCGTACACTCAGATAGTTTAGTTTCACATATGCTTTAGGATATTGAAGGTAGCTTTCAGTTGTATGGGATCTCAGTGATGGTTGCTTTTTCCAGGGTCCACCACTGGTGATGGGGTTCACTGGAAAGGTTCAGCTCTCTGTGGTTTCATTTGGCTGTCTTAACCTTTACATCGACGGTGGCAGAGAAGTCTCTGTTCATGACCCACGGCTTAGAGACTTGTGCCTGACTCCCTCTTGCAATTAGGGGATATTTGTAAGGCCATTTGGTGAAATGCTTTCCTGACACTTATTTGAGCTTTGCATGATGAGCAGGGTGTTGTGCCATAAGAAGGGACATCAAAATTTGAGACACGTCCCTGTGGGCCTGATGACTGGTTTATAACTCATAGTGGTGGGAGGCACTGATGGCTCAAGGTGGTTTATGAAAATGAAGTGCCGCATGCAGTGCTTGTGAGCTGACTTCAAGTGCAGTAGCCTCATCTAGAGAATTAATTAGATTCAGTAGATTTTCGACACTCTTTCATCAGGTTTTCATTAAGTTTGTGTGCATTGCGTGGTGCTTTGTTGTACGTTTCCAGCACACAGTCACCGCAGCATGGTTTGCACCATAGAGCTTGCCTAACAGCTTTTCATTTTCTAGGCACTGTGCATCTGTATTTGTGACCTAGCATTAAATGATGTAGTTTTCATCACTTTCCATTCTTAAATGTCAGGGTGGGTGAGGACAAGCGCTGCTTTGAAGTGATCAGAGCTCATCAAAAGGTGTGTGATGGCAGCAGAGAAACCTGGCGTGAATTACAGGGTCTGCTCTTGGGAAACGCTGTGAGGCCTTAAACAGTCATTGTTTCTATAGTGAACACCAAAGGATGTTTTTTCCATTAATACTTGTCTTTCACCATCAGCAAATATTTATGCAAAAATTAATATTGCTGCTCTTTTCTCTGAGTCCTAATGGTTTGACAGACTGGAAGGCTGTCCCTTCCCTCTTCTATGCCGTTTATTTTCAGTCATTCTGAAGAGATGTTTTGAGAGAAATGCTGGGAGGTTAACCTAATGACAGCTTCTGGTTCAGTTTCGCCAGTAGTAGGATAGGGTTTGGCCAGTTGTACCTCCTCTCCTAACAAGAAGAAACTGATCCTGTGGGAGGGAGGAAATGCTACCTCCTAATTACTGTTGTTGTTTAAAATCCTTCGGTGTTTGCTTTTAAAGGCACAGAGCATACTCATTTGATGTTCATGTGGAAAGTGTATGCATATGTATATGTTTTTTCATGTCTAAGCACATTAATGAAAGAGAGTGAGGGGGATGGGGAGCATGGCTTTCCATTTGTCTGCATGATGTAAGGACAATCCAGTTTACACTTCATCTCCTGCTATTTTGTTTAGTAAGTATTTTCCACTCTTTGTGTGTAAGGCAGTCCTGGAGCACATTTCCTGCTTTAGCTGAACAGGAAGCTTTATTCAGCTTATTCCTAGGGAAACCCCTCCTCCATCCCTAGCCACCAAAAGTGAACGTTATTCAGGACAGTATCGGCAGCAGGCAGGAGATGAACCGTCTGGCTGACTTTCTGGGCTTTCCGTAGCTTCTAGTGTAAGGAAAGTGGGTATGAGATATCCATCATCTTGGAAGAGCAAGAAGAAACCTTCTTTAGAAAACCCAACCAGAAAGAAAGAAAAAAAAGAAGGAGAGAAAGAAAGGAGAGAAAAAAAATCACAAACCATGTTGTGCTGAAGCTTTAGCAAGAAAGGACTGGCTTTCATCTGAAAAGTTCTGTTCGAACATTTGACTGTTTGGGTATTTGGGAGCTGCTGTTCAGCTACGATACTCTACAGATGCTTCAGGTGACCATGCACTGTGGTGCTTTTCTCCTCTCTGTAGCTGTGAAATATGAAGATTCAGCAGCAACTTGAAGCCATGTTAAACAGTTAATTGCTAAGTTCGCCTAAGAAGAAGAAAAAGGAATTTTCTCTTTTACCCCGTTGTAATTATTCAGATTGCTTCTGAGCAGCAATATAACTCTTCCTTTATTTAGCTAGTGCAAGACTAATTATCTGTGGAAATTCAACCTGATCCAAAGGAGATTTCGCTTGAAATAAGCAGGAAGAAAGCCTGAGTTAGAAAAAGATTTCCCATGGGGACAGTGGGCCAAGTCGCTGTCCTGCTGAGTGGCAAAGCTCCAGTTGAATTCAGTTTGATGGGGATTTGGCTTGCTGTTTTGAAAACAGTTGACACTCTTTGGCTGAAATTTAGAGCTGCTTTGTGTATTGCTCAGAACCTATTATACAACACCTATGAAGATTTATTTCTGTAGATCTTATGATTGGCTTGATCATTCAGGAGAACGGTGTTTGGGAGAGGTAGTTAATGAATTAAACATACTCGTATTTGGTTGTTTTTAATTAAGATCTATTTTGAGCATTCCTAAATATTTAAGGAAACAATAAAATGTCCTCAGAAGTTTCTCTTCCTATCCACATTGGCACAATCTCAGCTTGGTTCAGTGAGAGCTAGTAATCTTGGTCTTGTGGGCTTCTCTCCTAAGCTGCTAATATGAAGTTCCTGCAGAAGAGGCATTTTTTTGGGTGAACCTAATAACAAACATAAAACAACACAGTGGAAGCCGCTGAAATTCCTCAAAACCTCTGCCTTGGAGTTGAAACCAGCCTCTCACTAGTGGAGATTCAAGCGAGGTTTCCAAGGGGGATGGGGAGCAGACGATGCCACACGTGCAGAGTTGATTCTGAAGCACTTGGTGCCATGGCAGCCATGGGATGCTGCACTTAACGTGTCTAAGGCAAGGTCTACCGTGGTAATTCTTACTCAGGGAGAGGATTACTTGCCTTGGGGAGAAAAAGAGGAAGGGAGAGGTAGCAGTATGGTTATGCTTGGCGTTTTGAAATCCTATTTTTCCAAAACTGCTTTGACTGCTGCCCCTGAGGAGCTGGTGTTAGTGCAGTACAAGCAGAAAGGGCGATTGAGAAATAGGAGGAATTAAAAAATGCACATCGAAGGCTTGGCAATTATGCAAAGTCACAGTTTCTTCTGTAGTCGTAAACTAGTTATCAGAAGAGAAGATCAAAGCTGTCCATCCTAACAGTTAACGAGATCAATTAAACATGGTAATTAAATGTTGTTCTTGGCTGCAGGTTTGATATGAAATCTGCTGATTGGATGGCGGTACCAGAGAGCCTGGGTGACATGCCACTTAAGAGACTGGAAAAAAAATATCTTGGTACCTGTGGGTTAAGCGCAGATTAATGTGGGCGGACTTGGCAAGTTGTTTGTATTTATATCGGACTGTGTTTTAGTTGGGCAGGGCTTCTTCTAGCTGCAGGCTGTCATGTTTTTTTTCTTTGTCATTTGGGAGTTACAGCGCTTTATGTTAAGTCGTTTTTATTTATTTATTTATTGGTCTCTTGTCCTTTAATCAGCACGGTCCGTATGAGATTTCCTTGCCCTTTGACAATTAAGAGTAGTTAGAATACGAGCATTTAAGGCCCTGCTTAATGTGGTTTAGCTTGCGTCACCTTGCAATCTCGAGGCAGAGTAGTTATGCCTGCAGAGAGTCAGCGCAGAGTAATTACTTTGCCATAACTCCTCTGGGCAATTTCCCCATCAGAGACACTGGTCTACATGTTTGGTTTTTTTTTAGGTTAAGGCCTGTTTTATTTTTCTTCATCCTTCTCTGTAGTAGTCCGGGCTTCTGACCCCACATGTACTCTGTGGAGCACGTACTCCATCTCCAGCACCCATCCTGCTCCTGGTGTGGGCGCTCTGTGATGGCCGTCCTGCCCCTTGCAGGCCATACCGTACCTGATAAAACAGGCCGCGGGCATCTCCCCATCCTGACATACAGCACTCTGCGTGTCCAGTAGTTGGGAGGGTTTGGGCAGGAGAGACAGAGACAAATGGGGTGAGATTTGGTGGAGCTTCTGGCTTTCTCATGACAACCCTGTCTCAGCCCTCCATTTCATACCCCTGGGTGTTTGCCCCAGCATAAGGCCTTCCCAGCTGGGGCTGTGGTGCAGTGGCAGTCTTAATCCTGTCTGAATCTGTCCCTTCAATGACTGAACCAGTTCATTGTGCTGGTTTTCAAGTGTTTAAAAAATACAATATCTGGAAGCAATAGCCCCATGAAGATCTGTCTCTTCTAAAGCCTGTGCGTGCATTCCTGGCAGCAAGCTTCAGGCCTCAGCACATTGCTGTGGTGCAAAGGTCTTGAGATCTTGATAATAACAATGGGATTTTTGTTGTTTTTTCTTCTTTTTCATTTTTTTTTCTTTCAGCTGCCTGGGGAGTTGGTAGTCAGTTCCTACTTATACATAAGAATTCAACTGAAGACTTCCTATGAACTAAATTTTTAATGCTTCCCTACCAAACACAGAGACACCTGCTGCTCTGCTATCGTAGTATAAATCAAGAGCAAACCATTTACACCATTACAGTGGTTGAAGTAGGAATATCCAGGTATTACTTGAACTAAAAAGCTCATAGGAATTCACTTTAATTTAGCTCTGTGGCTGAGTTCTTGTAACTTTTGAGCTTAAATGACATTTTCGTGTTTCAGTGTGTTTAATTTCCCTAATCTGCATGTGAGCAGCAGGCCTGTTTTAATCTGGAGTTTAATATCTTGACAATGAGTGGACCTGTTAAGTTAGTTGATTGGATGTTCTTTTCACTGTAATCAGGTTTTAGTCTAAGTAAATTTTGATTGTAATTTTTTAAGTGACTTAGCTCCCACATTTCAGACATTAGGACTATGGCAGATGCCTCCTGAAGTAAATTGGAACTACGGATGCTTACTGTATTTGAAAATTTGAGCCACTTAATTTTTCTACTAGCAATAAATAGGGATTCCAGGCATACTGAGTAATAGTGACTGTTTCTTTTTTTTTTTTTTTCCATTTTTTTTCCTGGTTGAATTGCCAAGTGGAAAATGAATACAAGAGGCTTCTACACGTGAACATTTTCTCTTCATTCCTCCCAAGTTTTTTTGTTTGTTTGTTTGTTGTTTTTCCCTTTCCTAATCAAAATGCTGGCTACAGAAGAGCTCTCATCAACTTCTAAGTGGTGAGATAAATATTGCCATGCATTGGCTTACTACATATATTATTCTAGGTCAGTTGTCACATTGATAAGTTTTCCCAACAGTCTGGGGTTGAGTAAGAAAGCAAGCTTAGCCTTTCTTCTAGCAAAGGGACATCTGTCTTCTGTTTTCTACTTTGGCGAGTTTTGGCTTTTGGCAACAGATGGAGTTCTCTTATGGGAAGCTCAGCAGGACCTGAGAGGAGTGCTTTGTAGGTTATCTCTAGTGGCACCTTTTGTTCCTATTGTATGGGAGGAAAGAGCTCCCAAGTGAAGGGTGTTGGCTTTCCCTGCCTATTAAATATATAGTTGGGGCTAAATAACTGAATCTGTTCGAATGGCTTGAAAATGGCTTGAAAAACCAAGTGAAGTTTGACTAATGCAGAATCTTTAAATGTTAAAAATTGAACCACAAAATATTAGCCACATGCTTCTTGGAGGTGCTTAAAAATGTTGAATTAGAAAAAAGGAGGCCAACTACCAGCAAATGGGAACAAGCTCTTACAAAGTTCAAGTAAAGCATTTATTTTTATTAGGTGCGGCACGTGATTTTCAATTTAAAAGAAATATAGGACATGCAAAGTTTGCTTGATTACACAGCAAGATCTGCCTACCTTCCCCTTCCTCCCTCCCTCCCTCACCTCCTCCCTCTCTCTCCCTTCTGGACCTGTTGCAAATAAAATAATTTTTCCTGAAATTTTCTTTTTTTTTTCTTTTTTTTTTTTTCTTCCAATATATGCAGTAGCCAGTGAAAACATCCAAGAATCCAAATTTCTGGAAACAGTCACTCTGTAAGATTGAAATGTATGTTAATGAATAAATGATAAATAATGCAGCAAAGTGTATAGTTATAGTCTGTCTTACACTATTTTGATTTGTAGTGTTGGAAGGATAGAGGCCATGTATTGCGCAGCAGAGGAACAACATCTGCAGTCTGGGAACTTTAACATTTTACATATGAGAAAGAACTTACTAAGATGTGGCTGCCCTGGGTGTGCAAGGTGTGCTGCCGCAGCCCTGCCTCCATGCTCACGAAAATCCCCCGCAGCATCACGTAGGATTGACCTCGTCCTGGGGAGGCAAGCGCTGATCCTAATGATGGTGGTTTGAGTAAACAGATTATTGCAGCTGATTTTGAAATTATAGTGACAGTTATAATTATATCATAATTATAATAGATGGTATGCAGGGTTGTAATCGATAATCATCCCCTTTAGTCAGGAAAGGAAAGAAAGCTGGAGAAGTGAGGTGAACGTGAGGCAGGTCTCCTGCCCTGCCCTGTCTCGGTGGCCATCGGTGGGCCAGGGCCATTCAGCTGGATGTCCCCCGCATGGAGCAGAGGGACGCTGTGCTTGTCCTGAGGGACGGTGAAGCTGCAGTGTCAGCCTTCTTACCAATTTCCTTAAAACATGAGAAAGTATTTATGTAGTGCACCCACAATGCAGATTTAGCTGTGAGCATAAGGCTCTCTGCCCTTAAAGAGCCTAGTCTTAACGCACACAAAGCAAGCTAGAAGATATCAATTCAGTGAAGCGTGGTTTGAAAAGACTTGGGTTGAAGAAACCAACATTTCAAAATAGTTATGGGCCTTCTTGAGGTCTAGATGAAGAGCAGGTAATTAGAAATCCGCTGAGTGTTTGCCTGAGGCAAGGAATGCCACAAAAACGCGGAGCTCTTGGTGTTTCTTTGGTTTGTCACGTTACAAAAGCCTGTTTTTTCTGTATCTGCTACAGAGACATCATGTCTATGTGACTGTAAGGAAGACCAAAGCCGTCTGCAGTGCTCGTTATCTGGCCTGCTCCCACTCGTTGCTGAGGCTGGCTCGAATTCTGTAACTCGTGATGACCCCTCTGGAAAGCCTGGTATATGGGATGGGAGGGTGTGCGGTTTGAGACGTGTTGTTCTGGCCCTGTTGCTCTCAGAGAGCATGTTCTCCTCCTCTCCCTTCCCTTTTCCCAGCACACATAATGCTGTAGATTTTTCCTTACTGACCATTTTGTTGCTGTTAGTAACCTTGCTGGCAAGTTTTGAAACTTGCTGCAGTCTGGAAATTGCTACAGTTTGTCAACAGGAGAATGAGGAGTACATAGTTTAGCTTTCTACATATTGTACTGCAGGTTAATGCATCAAATACTTGAATGATTTAAATACATTATGTGGTACAACCAGTAGAAAAATGAATTAGGTCACAGTGGACAAAAGCGTGTCTTCATTTGAACTCATGTCAGCTTGGCAAGTTTGTGCTTGGTTTTGTCACTAGTTATGTCTATACTCATAAATATTTTTCATTTATATTATTATTAGTGGCTTATAAAAATAAATATGAATACTTTTCCAGAAATGGGAAGGCACCTCCAGAGATCATCTAGTCCAACCCTCTACACACAGTAGGCACAGCTTGAGCTGGGTGCTGAGGGCTGTGTCCTGTTGGGTTTTGATTATCTCCAAGGGTGGAGTGTCCACAACCTATCTGTGCAACCTGTGTCAGTGTTTGATCACCCTCTCAGTAACAAAGTTTTCCTTCTGTTTGAGTGGAATTTCTTCTATTTCAGTCTGTGCCAATTGGCTCTTGGCAAAGTAGTATAAACAGGAGTGCTTGTAGACTCTTCCTTCCTAGAAGGTTGGCCAAGAGGGGTGGTAATTTGTCCACCCAGGATGGGCAACCTGAACAAGAGAGATGGAATACTCTGCGGCCTTAGGTAAATGTCTTAACACATTTGTTGGAAAATGGTTGGGTAAGGGAAAATATTAGTTAATCAAGTAGCAAAGCTGGCAGCCAAAAATCACATAATTAGTTACAGGAGGACTTACGACCTTGCAGTGCTTCTGTGGAATAACTTTAATAGTCTCAGCAAAAAAATGCCTACTGCTTTTGTTGAAGGACAAGATAATAAACTTAGTGATCAAAAGGATGGAAACTACCTCCAGTGGAGATAGTGGAAGCTATTTCCGCTGTCTCACCTTACAGATACTGTTGGCAATGTCTCTTTCAGAGTGGAAAGCATTCGGTGTTTGCAGGAGGCATCCTGAACAACCCTAATGCATGCCCAAGAATTTCAGTACCAGCTTCCTTTTCAAAATTCTGACAAAGATTCTTGGCTAGGTTTTTGGAAACTGTCTAGGATCTAGGTTACATTAAAACAATAGCCTTTTTTTTTGCTTGTCACAAGGAGCTTTATTAAGCAGGTTAGGAAGGATACCGTATAGTTCTGTTCTTCATTTTGCTGGAGACAAGCAAGAGAACTCCATTGAGAATTACAGAAAACATCTTTTTCATCATCCACAGCAGCAGTAGGTTGAATAAAGTAGTCCCTCAGTAGCCTGAGTTGCTGTTAATGAATGTATTTTCCTATCGTTCCCCTAACTAAGCGCCCTTTTAGGCTGAGTTAATTGGCAGGACTTTGTACACATGATGGTGCTTTAAATGAAACCTGTGATTTAAGGGCTAAATAAAAGCTGTTGGAGAAAAAAATCACTTATTTTAAAATGTTTCTTTTTTTACTTAGACTCCAGGATTATCTGGTACTTTACATAAAATATTACTTACACACACAATAGTAAACTATTATTATACTTTTTTTTTTTCCCCCCAAGGAAAGTTCATAAACTCTAGTTAAAGTATCCAAATTCACATGGAGGAAGCCAAACTGGCATTTGATAAAGCTATATTTAAAACTCTTGGCAGGACTTTTGCCATATGAAAGATATTATGTATAAGTTCTTGGAATAAAACTTCAAATTTGAGATGTCAATTCAAAAGACTATCAGATCATTCTAAAATTAAGAGATTTAAATACTACATCACCGTTTTGCATCAGAATTCTCTTGTCCTACACTCTCTTTGAATTGTACATGTAAATTGATTTTTGTTGTAGCACCTCTGGGAAATATGCAGTGGATAAGCTTGCCATTTCAGGTATTTGGCACCTCTGTTGCTTTCTACTGTGAAACCTTGCAAAAATGGGGTTCGCTGAGAAGTCTGGCTGTAAATACTTGAGCATAATGAATGTTTTTTTTCCCCCTATTGTGTACCTAAGGAGAATAGTCATAGCCTGTGGAATACATCCTGTTTTCTATGCTGCTGTGAAACCATTGATTTTTGTAATGTCTTCTACATTTTTTTCTTTTGCTAAGGCCACCACCACCCAGGACTTCTCAAAGCCAAAGTCTTGAGTTTTTAATCAAGCTTTGTTACTGTTTGTAATGACTATGGTATAAGAGCAGGACGGCAGTGGTGGGGTGAGCGGTGGCATGTTGGGTCTGGTGCTGTGGACTTCTGCCAGCGGTCTGGGGTGTCCTGGAATCAGAAAGTGGGTATTGTGGCAGTCTGTGCTGCCATAATTATTTGATGTTTCCTTTGCTTTTTTATTTATTTTTTTCTTCTTCTGCAGATGGAGAAGGTAAAGTGGGTAGACCAGAAGGCACAAATTGAGATGGATGGATTGAAATGAAAAAAGATTAGCATGGGAGGCAAACATCAGTCCCATTGAATTAACGAGGGTCTGTCCTCTGCAGCCACCTTGCAGCCAAGTTAGATTATTGTGTATGTTTTACTGTTGCCAGTTTTTTTGACAGGCTTTTGTTTATAAAACCCAGATGAATGGGAGGGGCAAAAGTGCAACTTGTTTTGTTTTGCTGGAGGGAATTTTAGAAGAAGAGTAAGTCAAAAATCCTTAATAGATAAAATGCTGTGGGTGAGATCCTATGAATAGTGCTGATGCTTAGGGTGCTCAGGGTTGCCAGCATCCCTATGAGACCTCTAATAATGACCAGCTCTCTTGTACTGTAAGCTTGTAGGATCTTCTATAATACAATGATTTTGGAAATAGTCTCCACAACCTCTCTGAATGCCTGCTGTTTTGCTGACTTGGACTGATTTTGAAAATTAAGACAGCTTTAATGAACAATAAAAATAATAGCATTATTCCCTGTAATACTTCATAGATTTTGAAATACAAGGCATTATTCTTCATCCCAGTGTTACATGAAATTAATACTTTATTATCATCATAACATTTCATTTAGGTGCACTGAAGAAGTTCACCACATCAATAACTTCGATAATGATCGATATTAGGACGGCCCAAAGCTGCCTCGGGTTACCTGTTCACCTGCTCATATGCCCAAAGACACTCTCTGCAGCACTGTGATTAATGCTTGCTCCTTCAAATCCAGCTTGTGCTGGAAGCCGTCTCACTAGTCTGTTGATTAATTCCTGTGCTGAAATCTTTCCTTCTGCTTCAACAGTCCTCAAAAGCCTTTCTCAAAAATCCCCACTTTGATTAATTCTAGCAGCCCTTTGCAAACAAATTGAAGGAAGTTTTTACCACAGAAACTGGTTAAGGATCATAATGTACACATACCTTATGAAGTAATTTCGGTATGTCTGAGAATTTCTGTGGAAAGGGTCAAAAGCTTTTTGACTTCAGTTAAGTAAATTTCATAAAAGAGGTATATGTGATATCCCCAATGATTAATAGCTCTCAAATACTTACTCCAGCTGAGTTATGCAATATGAATCTCTGAAGAATTCACAGTAAAAAGTTTGTGAATGGTAGACGTGAATGTCTGCAGTGGCTTTTGAAATTTTATATGTGGAAAGTGCTAATGGGAAAAATATTTTGCATAGCACCTAAGGTAAGGACAGGGTCCAGGATTTTTTGAGGCCTTGAGTTTAAGTCCCACTGATTTAATACTTTGAGGCTTTGCTATAAATTGTTCCTCATGCTTCTGGCAGAATAAAAGTTGAAAGAATTCAAGGAAATTAGATTAAGGTTGAGAAGTAAAAAGTAACAAATGTAAAGGTGCGTAGCTCATTCTAACTGCTGCATGTAAAAATATGTTATAATATACTTCAGATTGTATGATAGGGTGCTATTTCTGAGTACCTCAGTATGGATTTTTTTTTTTGGCAGCATGATGATTAACACTTACATCAGTCCTAAATCTTTCAGTGCTTTTCGCTTGCAACCCAGAAATTGGAAATGAACAGACACTTACTGAAAAAATCTTTCCAATAGTTTCTCTGGTCTGACCATGGAGAAGTTTTCAGTATGATCAGAAAGCTCAAGTGAAATTTGAAGGCTTATGGCATCTGTACTAATAACAAGGCCCTGAAGATCATAGAAGAAGTTAGGAATTTTGGGGGTTTTGTCTGAAAATGGAAGTTTTGGCTGTGTGTGCTTCCCTAGGTGGCTGGAGGTAGAGCAGGTTCCTTCTTGTCCTGGAGCACTGGGGCTGGAGTTCACTCGGGATACCTTGCATTGTTTGGCTGCGGGGTGCGGGAGGGGAGCAAAATCAACAGTTTCAGTAGTTAGGTGGAAAGGAAATGTAGTAAAACTCTTGTTGTGGTAAAGGAAAAACATACCTGAACACATGCTAGAATGAGATCTCCAATCCAGATAGGCATTGAGCCTGTGTTTATCTTGCCTGTGTTGTTCCCCATCACTGCTACCTCAGAAAAAGCTTTGAACGATGAGGCTGCCGGGGCTCTCACTTTGTCCCAGGCTGCCTGCACTGCCACAGTCGTGTTCCCTTCTGTTTGTCCATCACTCGTGGGTCAACGTCTTTTCTGGTACCATGCAACCATGATTTCTGCCCAGTTTATATGGCAGTGGTGGCTTTCAGGTCTCAACATCCCATGTCTGGCAGCAGTACCCCTACTTTCAGTTGCCTGACGAAAAGCGACAACCCAGATAGACTTGTCCTGTAGGCTGCTGGTGGGACCACTCCTGCTTCAGCTGCAGACCTGTTTCTTTGATGCTGGGAAGAGGTAAGTATTTCTACTAATAAAAATAACATCAGGCCTAATCTAAGATGAGCGATACTGAGCGTGGCTGACTGGTTTGCTGGTGCTGTGGTCTGCCTGGTGGTACAGGCCGCTTCGTGCAGTAGTGTGAGATTTTGTTCAGAGACAGAAATTGTTTCCAGTCAGAGCCACAGCACAGACCTCGAGACACTGTGCTAATGGGGCTTTGATGATTATTAGGAATAAAAAGATGAGAACTTTTGCTAATGTAGGAATGCAGTGCAGTGTCTTTGTTTCACTGAGACAAAATGCACAGTCATGCAAGGCAGCGCTGTCCTTTCTGTTGCAGGGGAAGATGGATCTTTTGCAGTGCTGCAGCTGGTGACCAGCAGCTTCTTGCTGTGGTGTTTTACTTGGTCCATATCAGAACCTGCTGATTAGATGTGCAGAAGAGTAACAAGAAGCAAGGAGGAAAATTCACTGTAGTTGAAGCCATGCAGTAGTGGTGGTTCCTGTGGTCTCAAACATCAGGTCAAGACTTTAAAAGAGGTGTGGATTTCAGTCTGTGTCTCAGTATCCAAAAGGGGAAGCAAATGTACAGAACTGAATTTTATAAAGCCCTAAAATTTATTTATTTATTTATTTTATTTTTGTTATGCTGAGGAAAGACACTTTACCCCACACTTGCATTCATTTAAAAGGCTATTTCCTTTTTGCTGTTCTGTCTTGGTGTGTGTGCATACCAAAACACGAGGCAAGGACAAAACAAAGTGCTACGGTGACTCCACAGGACAGGCAAAATCACTGGCTGGCACAGAGGCGGTGAAGCACATGTGTAGGGCATCTGGCAGCTCCTGGCAAGCAAATGTGCTGAACAACTTGAGGAAGCACGGCCAAGCGCTGCCATGTGGGGCTGCTGCCAGTTAGTGTGAGTTCGAGCAGCCCCAGGTTACAGTGGCACTTGAGAGAAAACCATCAAATGGGAGCCAGTTCTGGTACCTACTTGGCCAGCTCTCCGTCGCTTTATGACCACGTGGTGTTGGCACTACCTTTCTCCACCTCTTCAAAGCCAGTGGCAATGTTTTGGAAAGGTATCCTATTCCAAAATAAATGTGCACATGCAGATTTGCTGAGAATTAGCACAAAGTGTGAAATGAAAAGAGATTAGTTGTTTTGGTCTAAGTTGGTGTGTAGTTTAACTTTCTGTAACCATTCCCAAAGGATATAATAAATACTGAAATACTTAAATATAAGGCCTCATTTTCTTTAATAAACGGCTTTGAATAAAATGTTCTGAACTATTTTGTTGACTGTAGAGTGGCTAACGGCATGAATATGTTTTCAGTATTTTTGTTCAGCTTATGGGTTGATAGACCACTGTTTAAAATGATTCCCTGTTTATAAGTGCATTAAGCTAAAATATATTTTTTGAAATACCATTTGAAAGTCATTATTGTCTTAAGATCAGATCGATAGTAGTGATGTTTTTAGGGTTTCTTTAAACGAACAAACAAAAAAACCAACAACAAAACAAAAAAAATTCTGCTCAACTCATTCCTTAAAATACAGCAATTCCCCCAACAGAAAATACTTTAAAACATTATTTTTAGCTCAAAAGTAATTAATAAATTAATAAATGAGATTTACTAACCTTCTTCTCACCTGCCTGCTATCTATAAGCTTGTGTGGCCTGATCTCCTGTATGGAGTCATTCATATTATTGCTAGCTGAGATCTGTTCTTGGTAATGTAATTCCCCACAGTAATGCTTTTTTATTTATGAAACCCTGAATGTCATCTCTGCACCATGTGTTTATGATGAGAGTGAGGTTTTTCAACCATAGGCATTACTCAAATTTACATGCCCGGAACTTCACTCTTTGTAATCTTCTGAGGTACTTGTTCTTATTCTTGCAATAATGGAAGTTCAGCTGAATAGCTATGAAGGCTAACCAAGCCCGTCCTTGCTTTCCGTACTGTTTGCTTGTTTTTATAGTTGTTACTTTTAAATTTTTTTAGCAAAGTCAGTAGTGTGAGTATTCTGAAATTCTTCCATTTTGTGGAAGGCACCTGGATGGTCCTGGTTTGCTCCACCTCGGTCCCTCCCAGTCTGGCCAGAGACGTCCCGCTCCCTGCTGAGGGGTGTCCAGCTCATCCAGCTGGCTCTGGGGCCAACCACCCAGCCCACCCCTGTTAATTACCATTCCTTGAGGACCGTGCTGCCGTGGCATCTGTTAGTCATTATACCTTCTTGAAAAATAAGCCGCTGGGAAGAATATATGAGGGAGAAAAACAGTGCGGTATCAGTTTAGAGCACAGAGTTGATAACAAATGCTGTAGTGCAGGTTTCTTGGCTGACATGGAAGCCTCGTACCTTCATACAAACAATATACATTTCTTTCATCACCTGTTAAATGAAGTCTGTGCCTGCTGCTTGCGGGTGCTTTGATTGTTTTTAGTTTAAGCATGTATCAGTAGAAAGCTTTGAAAATTATTATTTTTTTTTTTCTCTATCCCTTAGCCTGTGATATCTCCCCCCGCTAAGACATGGTTGTTATCTGGCTGTTCTCTGGATGGCTTTTCGCTTTGCTTTCTGAGGCAAAGTGGCATAGTGAGCACTGAGAGGCTCTGGTAATGCAGGGTTTGAAGCCTGCGTTGAATCAAGGCTGTGGGAGGTGGCACCAGGTGCTCCCTGGGACAAGCTTGGGAGTTGTCACTGCACTGGTGTCAGCAGCTTCCCTTCAACAAGGTGATGGGGTCGAGTTGGGATTTTTAGAACAGTTACAAACAGAATCTGTGCCGTGATTGTGAAATAGCTTCATACTTCAGCTCTCACTGTTTTGACCTAAAATTGGATGGATACGATTGCTGCATGTTCCCAAACAGAATAATTATTTCACACACTAATACATAAATAGGCCTTCCTTGCCTGATACGATGCAAGAGTGACAGAGGCAAGTACAGTGTGTGTGCCTAGATGTTGGAGTGGTGCCCTGCATAAAACTGCAGCACACTTCAATCTATGATGACTTATGTTTCAGGACAGCTTCTGTGTCTTTTCAGCAAGTTTCAGCCACTGGAGCATGTAGTTGATCAGAGAAACAAGCCAAGCTCAGATAACTGTGGAAAGAACCTGGTAGGAACTCTTTGTCTGGCATTGCTTACTGTAAAACCATATGTGCATAACTATGTCCTTGGGAGGATGTTAAGACATGCAGTTTCAACTTGATGTCCAGCAACTTACCTTGCAAGCTAAACCTGAAGGCCTAAGCTCAGCTGATACCTCCCTCCTAGATTTTTTAATTCTCTAAGGACAACTACAGGTGGCTTTCATTTAGTGGTCTCTTCAGACTGAAGCCTGTTAGCATGCACAAGCTGCAGACATTGGGCTGGTGTGAAATAGCAGCACTTTCTATCCCTCCTGTTGAAGCTGAGGTCATGGCACCAGAAAACATGAAATTAGAGAAGAAGCCTCCCTAGGCTTTGTAGCTTAGGAGTTAGGGCACTTAGTTGGTTTCGGTTAATGTGGGGTTTGGTCAGTGCTCCAGGATTTTTTCTACTTTAGTCCAGTGATGTTTTTCATGTCTTTAATAATAATACCAACTGTTACTAATAAAAAGTTCTGTGTATCCAATTCTGGGTTCTCAGTTCCATGTAGTTTATAAATCTAATTCCTTTACCTAGATAGCCAAGTATTTTTGGCATACCAAAATGGAAAACTTTGCTTCCCGTGTTTCTCTGTACATCCCCTCTCTCTTGCTGTCTCTTTTCTTTGTCTGTATGGACTGGAATTTTCTCTTAGCTGAAATTCCTGTTTCTTTCACACACCTTGGGTATTCATTAGTTTTACCTATTGAAATTGATGCCAGACCTGTGTAGCTTGATCTACTGCTGCAATTAAATGCAAATTAAACCAGTTTTGCTCAACGTTAGTCTGCATTACAACTCAGTGATTAAAAATGCCCGGTGTCTTGAAAAACCTGAGTCAGTGAACTTCTCAGCCTGGTACAGCAGTCTGTGACTTACATGGCAGGGGCAGAAAGCAGCTGATGTTGAGTTCAGAGCACAGCAACACAGATGCATCCCAGATCCTAAATACATAGGAGACAGAAAAATACCCCTTCCTCTTTGTAGCTGCTTTCATAGATACGGAAGAGGGTTTTTTAGAAGGCTGTTCATAAATGGTGTGTTTCATGCAACCAGAAAGTAGTGCTAATGTCCAAACAGACAGGTCTGCACTTGTCTTTTTTTTTTTTTTCTGTCTGTTGTTCTCTTTTGTTTTGCTGGAAACTCAGAGCTTTTAGGACTCCCCATAATCCTGCTTCCCCAGCAGCTGGGGTGGGAGGGCTGCTTCTCTGTGTCCAGCCCTGCCTAGCTCTTCTTATATTCATTGGTTTCTCATCTCCTTTTGCATTAAAATGAAGTTTCCTCTTCCTGCTTGGTGGTTGTTTTTTTCCTCTCTGTTTTCTTCCCTTGCACATCTCTATCCTGTTTTCCCTTGTTCTATACATTTCCATTTCATATTGATGCTTCCTAAAAAGCTCTTGTGTTCTCGGAATGTTCTGGTTGTAACAGTCATGCCCCTTAAAATGAGCTCTTTTTTCTGTGAGGTGCACACGGTGTCTGCTTTTGAATTTCTCCTTGGGATGGGGAGTTTGTTATTGCTCCACATACTTGCTCTGTACGGTGTTTGTAAGCACAACTACATGTACAATTTAGCTCTCAGCACTGTGTGATACCTAATAGATGTGCTGGAATGAGCAGGCATATTGCTATTGATAGTGGGTAGCTATTTACTGCCCAGTGTATAGTTATTGCCTAATTGCTTCTCATCAGTGTTGTTTTTTATCTGATTCCACCTCTATGCATGTGTTCATTTCTAATGCAAGTCTTAAAAAGTTTGGGAAACTGCCTTAAGATTGTCAAGCTGGTGACACTCGCGGGTTGTCTATCTGGGATGCTTGGTTTATGATCACGTTTTGGAACTTTGTCTACCCACATGAAGAAGGCATTTCTCAAAATCAACTCCAAGACAGAATCCAAACACCGTGTTATGTTTTTTTCCTTCGTTTTCAGTGTCTCCAATCGAAAACTATTCATTCAAAGGAAATGTTTAAAATTCATGGTGGTTTTATTCCTTGTCCCTAATGCTTGGTCATACTTAACGTGGATCCTGAGTGCTTAGGTTGTAGTTTGTCAGTGATGTAGTTAGAGTCAGGATTTCTGGGATTTTAGCATCATGTGGACTTTTTTGGTACCAGCATCATCAATGCACAGTACATCTTTTGACTTCTCTTGGGTAAGTGTGAATTTACTATAACCAGCCAGTCTGTAATTAATAGTCACAGTACCAGCGAGCAAACCGATCAAATGTTGCCTCCATGAAAGCTGAGATGACTGGCTAGCTAGCATTATAGTGTTTTTCACCTTTAATGATTTGTGTTGGATATGAACCAATGTTCCAATGTTTGGACATTGGTCAAACTGTGTCAAAACCCTTGGCTTTTGTGAGATGCATTTGTTCCCTGCCCACGGCCACTACTATGGAAGGAAGAGTGATACAGGTTTCACAGTGACCGCAGTATTTTTGTCTTTTAACCCGTAAGTAGAGTCTCGTGTTACAATGCAGAACCAAAATGCAAAGAGCTCTGGCTTGGGGGCTCAGGCTTTTGACCTTCTCTGTAGCTTTCTGGGTACATCAAAAGTACAAGTGGTGGCATTTTGTAAGAAGAAAATACACGCTCTCTTTTAAACTTGCGTATGCAGACAGTGTTGAGAGTTGGTTGAGCACTGGAGTATGATTGACAAGTCTTGAACTTTAACTAGAGCTCTACCAATGATCCTCCACAGAAACAGGGATAAACTCTTCCTGTGTCCCTGCATTCACTAAGAGATCTGATTCAAGTGAGCTAATAGGAAGCATCGAACAATTCAGTGAAGAGTGCATTCCTTCGGTTCTTCCTGTTGAAACCAAGGCCTCTCTCCATTTCCTATTTCAGCCTTGCTACCATTAGTAATCCCTCCTAAGCCTGTGCTGTGACTCCGAGTTTTGTGATCCAGCTGAAAGCTAAGCTAGGAGGAGGAGGAGGCTGGTGCATCCTCCGCTGGGGCAGTTTCCTGCCCTGTGCTTCCCTTTGGCTGCCGGAGAGTTAAGTCATGGGGAGTGGGCAGTGGGGCGGGGACCAAGGCCACACTTTTTTTTTTATCAGTAACTGAATTCAGCTGTGTGGGGCTTCGGCTGCTTCCCTTGCCGCTGCATACCTCACCATGCCCCAAATCAGGGGGTTTAAATACGGGAAGCAAGGGGAATAAAGCAGGGGTTTCTGTCCTGCTTGGGTCCTTGCAGCCTGTGCTCCTCTTTGACGGTAACCTGTGAAGACAGAGAGCTGGGGGGTCGTGGGAGAGCCGTGGGCAGAGGCCCTGGTGGAGCAGCAGGAAGCCTGAAGGGAAGGAGGCATCCAGGTGGGAGCAGAGATTGCCGTCAGTAACAGTGGGGTCGGTCCGGCACTGGGGCGCCAGCCTGGGAGTGCTGGAAGGGGACAGCAGCGGGGGGCCTAAAAGGGGGCAGATGGAAGTGGCAAAAGGGGGAGGAGGAAGGGGAGAATGTGTGTGTGTGTTTGTTTTCAAACAAGCAGAACAAATGTCAGGAGATGGAATTAGAGGGACTGGCGGGGGCTTAGAGCCTGGTTGAGATGGTGCTGGGGTGTCAGCTGCTGTGCTTGCGTGGGTGGGAATTGGTGTCCAGACCTGGTACTTGCGGAGTATGTCAGAGATCTTTGGTTTAGGCTTCGGAATGTGGCATTTAAGTAAAAGCAAATGTTCTGCTCTGCCCAAGGATGTCTCCTGCTAGCAGAGGATTTTTGTGCTACCCTCTCAGTTCATGATCGTGTCTGAGGTTGTATAAATTCCTGCAGCAGAGTGTAAAACCAGAATATAATCTGTTCACACTGAAACATTTGCTTCCTGATCCTTCTGAAGGACCAACTTCCCGAGACTGAAATATAATAATGATTATTTCAGCATGCCCAACCTTGCTTATTGCCCTTTCCCAGTAATTGTTGCTGTATGTTTTGAGAGGAATACCCATTCATTTTTTCTGAATTTGCATCTTCTTACCAAAGTATAGGTTGAATCTGTTCTACAAAATAATGAATGTGATTGAGAGAAGAGAAAAAAGAAAAGAGAAGGTCCCTGCCCTCTCCAGTACATTATCTGTGGAAGTCTCATGCAGCTTGTCTTTGCTGGAGGATGTTTTCTCCACTTTCGGTTGCTATGTGAAATGCACTAACTCCAGAAAATTGTAATTGGCGATCTCAGGGGAGGTCAAATATAGAAGTTATACTTAACCATATGACATGAGTCCACTTAAAAGCCAACAGAAATAGAACTCAGCCACAAATAATATAATGCTGCAGTAGTAATAAGAGACTGTATTCTGTTTTTGTTTCTTTTTTTTCCTTTTATGTTTGTCCCTGCATACAATTCCTGGTAGATTGGTTTTGGGCATCAACCTTGTACAGCTTCAGATGAAGCATTCTCTGAGGAAGAACAGTGGTTTTTACCACAACAGATCTCTGCAGGGTCTGCTTAGAAGATCACAGGGTTCCTCTTCTGCCCAGCCAGGGCTTCTGACTTGAGAGGACTGATTTGCAATCAATTTGTAGAATTCAGATTCATCGTTTACAATCAATTGAAACTTTTACAATGAAAAGGAAGCTTGCTACTGGATGTTTTTGCAGTAACTGGACTAATACTGCATGCATAGAAAAATAAAGCAAATGCACAAATAAAGATCTAATTATTGAAATTACCTGCTTCAAGTGTCAATACTTCAGTACAACCTGATTCAATAACTGCTTCAAGGGTCTCAAGTTTGGGATCATGTGAGCAGTGTCTGTATGGTACAGATGAGCAGTGTTGTTAAGGGCAGGACATTCAGGTTGGGAGATCTTAGTGAATGGCTGAGAAAACTCCAGAAGCCAGTGCCGTGAGTCCTGTTTTTGTACTCAGTTCTTACATCTCCTGACTTTCTGCCATGGAATTTTTTTTTAAGACACCAGTTAAATAAATTTGACTATTCATTTGTAGAGTGGTAGGTCCTCCTGTGTAGATGGGAGAAAACTTTGGAAAATGTAACGTATTGGATAAGAGAGAAAATATATTCTGTTTTTTTTTTTTTTTTTTTGTATTATATGAACAGTTTGTTTTTGCAGTCAAGATTGTTTCAGGTTTTTCAGTGAATGTTGCACTTTGCCATGCTTCAAAAATAAGGATCACAAAAATCTGTAGTCACGGTGTGGTCAACAGTCTTGGTGCCTGTTGTGAACAGGAGCTTTGCTCCCATCTGGTTACCTTGGAAAAGGGCTTGACGTGCTCCTTCGGGGCTGTCTTCTGTCTTGGGGGATGGACTTACAAACTGTGAAGATTTACAAGCACGTGTTGAAGAACTGCCGAATATCTTGTTTCAGAGACTTTCCTCCTCTACCAAAAATAACCTTTCTGCATGCTAACTGTGTAAGCAACGAGTGGTGGTGGAGATGTATTGTGTCTGCGGCGGGGAGGTGGATTGAAAGCTGAGAAGCTGCTGCTTGACAGCGAGGGTTTCCCTGCTTTCTGTCAAGTTGTCTGCGGTTATTTACCTACTTCTTTTTTTTCTTTTGCTTGCAGCCCAACAGTTATGAATTTCAGTCATTCTGCAGTGGGAAATTTGACTGCCCAAGGGGCTGGGGTGTGTGCATTATGGGCTTTGGGCCCTGTACACGATCTTAAGTTGAACAAGACACATCTGCCTGTCTGCTGCTCTGTCAGCCTGCAGAGCGTGGGGCTAGGGAGCACAAGGCACGCCCGCAGCAGGGGAAGAGCAGGGAGAGGCAGAAGTCCAAGAAATGGTAAGGTCTTGCCTGAGTGTAGAGGCTGCTTTCTGCTGTGAACTTTTGTACCCGCAGAGCTCTTGGATTCAGCGTGGCCAGTGGGAGCAGTCAGGTTGAGAGCTGCATTCGTGATAGCCAGGCAAAGGCGTCTGGGGGAAGAGCTGCAAGAGCAAGGGGAACCAACGCACGTTGGAAACACATTAGTTTCTAGAGTCCTTGCGAACTGAAGAATCGCAGAATAATTTTAGCTTCAGAAAGGCATGTGGAGTTGAACTGGTGCTTTTTGCAAGCTGGGATGACCTTTGCCATTCTTAAACTGCTGCTCACTGTGAGAACAGAGGTGAGGCAGGAGATGAAAACTGAGCAGAGTTCGTGTTCCCGCCAGTGAATCATCTACCACTTCCCACCTCTGGTGGGAAAACAGTAACTAAGAGAGCAATGTTGGGAAGACCCTGGAAAAAATCAAGTGTGGATGAGGCAAAGAAACAACAAAATCATAAATGTAGAATGGTGGCAGTAAACAGCGTGGGCATGGCACGTGAAGTACTTTTTTTTTTTTTTCCAAGTTCAATTGAAGTTTTAATTTGTGGTGAGATGTTTTTTAAAACGCTGACATTATCAAGGATTGACACTACAAGCCATTCCCATGCATCATGTGGATTGGAAAGTGTTAAACAAAGCAGACAATACCTTTATTATTAAGTGTTTCTAAATTCATCTTCTTGGTGAAATTCTCTTTTTCTTTCAATTCTCATTTTGGGTTTACTGTATGAAAAACTCTGTGGCTTGATGGGTTACAAATGTTTTCACACAAGCATATTAGCTTTTAGATTGGTACATAAGCTGCTTTTTTTAAAAAAATAAGAAAGTGAATAAGCTTGTAAAATAGTGTATTGAAAACAAAAAAAGTCTTTTTTGCATATAGACAGATCTGATTCATCAGAAAGCATCAAGATAATTGTCACGATTTTCATTTTAAAAGGAAACCAAGAAATCTTGGCACAAGTGTAAAACTTTCTGTTGCTATACTGGCCTGTTGCCTGGAGCTAAATATTTGCCTCATGAATTTTCCTTTCCCTATCAGGAACAGGAAGCGATGTTACAAATGAAATACATTAAGGTTTGTAAGTGATGCCTGTTATTTAAAAAAAGGAAAGATGCGGTACATGTTATACCATTACAAATGAGATGCAACAAGGGATAGGTTTTTCTGGCTGAAACTTGTATGGTCATTTATTTTTCATAATTTAAGTACTTCCTAGCGTGGAGGTATTGTACCTACCTGCTGGAAGTCTCCTTCATCTAGATAACTACATATTAGAGTCAATTTTAGTTAAACAATTTCAGACACTGTCAAGACATGTAGATGTATTTTACTTTTCTACGGGGAACGTAGTAGAGGATGAGCAATTGATTCCTGTTCTTTTCTCTCAGTGGTAGGACAGCGGGCTACATGGATACAGCTGATGATATGCCGAATGCTTCTCTAAACCTACAGCATCACATTTCTTTCTCCAACTTGGTGGATTGTTTTTTTATTTGTTTATGACAAAGGTGATATTGCCAGTATTGATTGTCTATATATCCTTAAGAATCTACTCCACACATGGAAAATAATAGTGATACTTAACAGCAGTAAATCATTCAAGCATCCTTGCTGAATCTTCAAGGCGGGTTGCTTTTTGGCCATGTTCTGCTTTGTAAGTAGCACTTGCCTTATTTATGGTATTAAAGGATAAAATTTAATGTCAAAATAAATTAGCCAAGTTTAATTATTAAAATTTAATTAAATAAATTAAAACGCAAGGCTTTTTTTTTTTCAGAGTTTAAGTAATTAATTAATTAATTTGCTACTGTATGTGTCCCTGATGTTAGGGAAGTTGTTTTTCCTGCAGTCTCTTTCCAGGGACATCATGTTGTCTGGTGTTCAGTCATTTCCCTTCCATAACATACAATAAAGTAAGATTTCTGACCTCCAGTACAGACTTACATCTTTTATTCCCTTTACAGTTAATTCTCATACTTTTTCCTTTCATTTTGCCCCTGTCATGCAACTGTGAAAAGGCTTCCCTTCTTAGCAAAGGATACCTGGCATTAACCGTTCACTGCATGTATCATTACCACATATTTATAGTTCTTGAGTTTGCTAGCTTGAACAAGAACTAGACACATAGTGGAGTTTTTCCATCTGTTCTGGAAAAGCTTTGCCTGGTAATAAGCAGTGCAGTTAGCTGAAGTACTCTGCTTTTTCCTAGTGCTATCTGCTTTCTCCAGACCCTCAAGGAACAGCGGGAAGGCACAGAGGTAGCTGTGCTTTGACTCCACCTGTGTGTGACCATACGCCCTTGTCAAGTCAGACACAGTAATTTTAGAAAACTGCTGTAATGTCTTTTTTATGTTTACATTTTTTAATCTATATAGCATTCAGAGGATATAGGCAGTCATAAGAAGTGCAGTCCTACAAGGGACCTATCCATTGCTGTTGCAATCTCTTGACTTCACTGGGTAGGCATTTGTTTTTGTAAAATGCATTGGGATACATATTCATAACAGAAACAATTTATTATGTTAAAGGCTTTCTATTCAACTTCTTTTTTAGTTTTGTGTTGCATAAAAGGAGTGAAGTTAGTGTAAAATAAGTCTTTGTCACTCAGCTGTAATGTTTGTATGTTCAAAATTAGTCATAATCATTGCTTATTAGAACGTAGGAACTGCACTTCAATTAGATGGATTCTAAATAAATATATATATATATATATATTTATATTTATATATTTAGAATTCATCTAATTGAAGAGAGAAATGGGATCGAAATCAATACAGCTCAAACCCAAACCTGTGTCCATTCAAGAATTTGAGTGACCTGAGTTAGAGGCTTCAAATGGAGAGGGGGAAGAAAAGTAGTGCCTTTAGGCAAGAGAAAGAATATAAAAAAATAAATCTGAAGAAAGATGAAGAAAGCTTTGGACTGAGCCTGGACAAAGCTCAAGGCATGTGGCATTGGGGCTATGCCCTGTGACAGTGTTTTGGGGCTGTGAGCGATGGAAGTGCCTCCTTTTTAATCCGTCACACACACAAGGATGCTGTGTGTTGCTATGAAAACTTCCAAGCCCTCATTGCAAATTCTCTTTAGCTACAGCAAATTGTCACACACAGCGATTTTCTCTGGCTGTTCTAATGTAAATGGACAACAATTGATTCTTCTGTTGGAGAAAAAGTGATACTGAATAAACCATCTGCATGGGTTTTTTGCCTAGTGCAAATGCTGGGAATATAGCTGTTTCATTCTGCTAAGGGTTTATTTGATGATTCCAAGCTGTGTTTTATTTCTGCCTTTTTGTTACTGCAAAATCTTTTGCAGCACAATTCCTTTGACTTACTGGTTAGCTTTAAAGTAGCTTTTAAACTTAGAGACCTTTGACTCCTGTTTTGTCTCAAAAGGCTTTAATAATGAGTTGGTGTAAGTTGTTTCAGAGGCTCTTTGGATCTTTTAGACACCAAATGGTGTCATATAAATTGAGATAAAATCTCTGATAAATGTGGACCAGGTTAATGATTCTGAGTGAGTCCCCAACATTATATTTATTGTTTCTAGGTTGTTTTAACTTGTGGTCACCCATTGAGGGACCAGTAGAATAGCCTATTGTGATTTGCAGCAGCATGTGCCGCAGAATGCACTTGCTAGCGCTTTCCATCCACTATTCAGCTTGCTGTTGGCTGTTTGTTTTCTGTTTTTTAAAACGTATTTTCGTTGCAAAACTGCATTCAAACTGTTTGGTTGGAGCAGCCCATTTGCTGGAGCTCCGAGATGCTTCGTATTGTCACAGCTGGCTCCTGACGATGGACACAGACTGTTCTGAACCGAGTGGTAAATGTGAGTGCTCTACTTATGTCACTGCTTTTAGATATATTGATTTTATTTAAACCCAGCACGTGTTTTATGACCGTGATTGAATGTGGAAGAGGTCACGGTAGTGTTTGGAGCTCTGAATACCAGCAAAAATCCCAAGGATGTAAATATGTAAAAAACAAGCAAACCATGGGCATAAACAACTGTGTGTAGAACATTGCTGTGATGAGGAAGAATGATTTTTGTCTTCTGCTATTTCTGAAATAATAAAAATTAGATAAATATGTAGGATTATAACAGTGGTTGGTAGTGAATAAAGGTCTTTGATTAAATCTGACTTTATTGCCCCTTCAAGGCTAAAAAGCAAGAACTGAGAAGGAGCTAGAAAAAGGAGTTTGGAATGTCTTTCGTGGCGAAATAGGAAAAAAATGTAGAAAAGCCTGAAACAATGGGTGTACATAGAGTGCAAAGTTTAGGGAGATGATTGCGCAAAAACCTAAAGGCAAAGATGAACTAGATACAAAGCTCATGTACTGCATCACGTATTCTTTACGCTTAGTTTATTAAAGGACTTTTCTGCTCAGGTAGTGTCATAGCAAGTAATGAAAACAAGGACGGACAGAGAAGCCTTTCTGATGTGTTTTTAGAATTCTTGTTTGTATTTAAGGAATTAATGCAATTTTTAGGGCATGATTCTACAAATCTGTATAATTTTTCTTATTTTGCATCACTTAAACAACTATACACGTGGTCTGTCAAATATGAGAGCCTTTGCAGGATTAAGACTTAACTGGTATAAAAAAATAAGATCCTTAAAAGATTTTTATGCTTTTTGAAAGTTTTTAAGGCATATATGTACTTGGTATTTTATCTCAGGTATATGTATTTGCATAACTTCTGCAGTGGAAAGCCCACAGTTATTCTTTTCTTTCTGTTTTTCTCTCTCTTTTGTGTGCTCTCTCTTTACATTTTTTAACTCAACAACAACAAAAAGTTTTTCATTTTGATGTTGGAGAGTTTTTGTTCCTCTTACTACTGTGCATGTTTATATTTTACGTTTTAAAGGAAATTAATTTTGAATGGTTTCTGATTAGTGGCTTGGCCCTGCTTCATTGTCGTGCTGATTTTTCATATGACTCTCTTAAAAATAAAACTGCAGAGAGGCAGATATGGCAGCAGGGGAGAAAGAGACGTCCTAGATGTCGCTGGCCACCTGAGCGTGGGGAAAGCTTTTGAGGCCACAGCAGAAATGGGGAGCCAGATCCTGACATATGTATCAGGGCAGGGAGTCAGGAAGGACAAGGTGGGGAGAGGAGTGAGTGGCGAGGGCAGGGGATAGCTGGGCATGGTGTGATGGAAATGGGCTCTCCTTTGCTCCCAGGTCAGGAAAATTAAATATCTGATTGCTAGTGTCAATTTTTCTCCTCCCAGGTTTTATATAAACTGCTATTTTGTTATTACCTAGTAATCGTGTGTGCTATGTCCCATCTCATATGTTCGCTAAAATTACTTTATGTCACTGTGAACTTTTTAATCTTGTCAGAATAAATGGGACTTTAGAAAACCACAGTGTCCTTGCAGCATTGTCTTTAACTTCAAGCTAATTAAGCAAGGAGCACACAGGCACAGGTGGCTGTCACAGGAGAGGGCTTGGCACTTCATAGGCAGCCAGTGCAGAAATCACATTTACTCCTCGTTTTCGCCTTCATCCTCCCCCTAATTATTTTGGTTCTGGCAGAGTGACTACCTCCTTCTTATCTGGCAGAAGTGTATCAGCCTGGCACTTTGAGCTGAAACAGAAAAAAATTGTGATTAAATCGTGATGCTGGCTTTTCCATTTGCTGAAGCTGGCGGTAGCTGGTCAAGGGGAGTACAATGCCCTGCTAAGTCTGCTGTCAGTATCAGTTTAATAACAACATCAAAAACATCTTTTATTCACTGCTAGTTTATAAAGCTTTTCCTGATTGTTTTTAAATTCGCGTCACCCACTGAGAGAAGTTCTAGATTTGTATTTATTTTGGAAGAGCATGAATGCATGAATGTGTCCCTCCTCATTGTGTGTAGGCTGAAGTGAAATCTCAAAAACATTGTGATAGATCACTATTTTTTAATGTTAATAGGTACACAAGTAAGACTGCCTTTTTTTTTTTTAATTTTTTGGTTAGGGAAGGCCAGGACTTTGTGTATTGCCTGGAGGTGCTAATTCAAAGGCAATAGGTTACAGAGGAACTGAAAGAACTGAAAAATTAAATGAAGAGATGCTGCTTGTGTGACTGAAGAGCTCAAGTAAACTACAGTCAATTTGCTTTTGTATTTGTCAGTAGACTTTCTTTTTAAATTAAATATCTAATAGTCTTATATTTGGGAATACAATAATGCAGATTTTTATGTAGAATATGAATTCTTTTACCATGGGTTTGTCCCTTATTTCAAAATGGACAGGCAAAGGAAAAGCAGTGTCAAGCTAAGGTAGTGCAAAGGTAAACTGAACTATGGAGATGTAACAGAAGTTTTTATTGATTCTGTTCTTTCCGTCTGAATGTTTACAACAAGAAAAAATGTTTGGGATCAGACAGGCCAGAGCTGAAATTTAAGACTTTTATGACGGTTTGAAGGTCCTGCTAATTTGCCTGTGGGCAACTCGGAAGCAGTATCCCTTGAGGGCCTTGTGTCGTCTGTGCCACGCAGACAGGCCTGATCCTTTCTGTGATTAATATGTAAGCCTTGCTTACCTGCTGACAAAAAATGAATGAAGCTCTGTTTTCTGTCAACTAGCAAATTAGTTCTGTTGAGTTATTTCTTAAAAATTATGTAAAAACTTGTGAGAAGCCTGAATGAAATAGATCTAGGTGTCGTCAAGTGAATATTGTTTGGAATTTAAGGTTATTGCAGTGTGATGTTTCTGGTAATAAATGAAATCTTTGGTCTCAGTTGTTTTGCAGATGGCCACGTCATTCATATTTCCAAGGCACCTCTGTAGTTAGCATAAATTTACAGACTCTTTGACAGGACAAACAAATGTCAAGACTTTTAAAAAATAGGCATTAAAGCTTTAAACGCATTTTCCTGCTCACGTAAGCAGCTTGATGACTTTCTCTCCCTCCTCAGAAGTGAGGAAAGGAGAAGTGTGTATATAATAACTGGTCCAACCAAGCACAACTCTTCACTGTGTTGTAGTGCAATACTGTATGGACAGTGGCATTGTCTATAGCTAGTGCAGTGCCATATACATACAGCTGATGCATCTGCTTCGTTAGCTGTGAAGGAATGATAGTTTGTCATTTGCTTATTTTTTTAATAATCGTATGTTGTGGAATGAAAAGGTAGACTTGGAAAGTCACTGTTTTCCTTCTTCTACTTACCTCCTTCTGCACATTTAGAAATACCAAAAATGTCAACTCTGATCTTTCTTCCTTTTTGTGAATGATATACAGTAAGACTTTAGAGTTTTAATGGTGAAAGATGCACAGTTTTTCTTCACCCAGTGTATTAGTGTAGCCCATGTGAAACTCAGAAATTTGTAGGAGAACTTTCTGGAATCCGTTGTGTTGGTTTCTGTAGTCTTGGTTTTGTTACTCTTGCAGTGTCATGATTTTTCAAACTCTTGATCTTCCAGCGTAGACAGGATCTGAATTTCTAATAGAAAAATTCAGACATTTTTACAGATCAAAATGGAACAAAAGTAGACAAGTTTCTCCAGAGCTATTAACCTGGCGCCTTCTCATGAATGCTAATTAATCTACTCAAAACTAACAATGACACTTCAATTACAGAGATTTTCCTTGAAAGCTGCGTTATCCAGAAATTTTCAGGATTTTTTTTAAGTACTTCTGATGGTGGTTTAATCCTCTGATGAGGATTAAATTTTGTAACTTTAACATAAAATCTTATCTAGATATAGATTTTCTAGAGAAGATACTAGCCAAACAGAAAATATACTTACAAAATACAAAGGTTGTTCAGGAACTTGCACGGGTTCATAACGTTAGAGAGTGATGAAGGAGTAATGAAATAGGATATTCTACAACAATAAAGTGCATTTAAGATATTTTAAGAGTTATATTTGCAGGAATGTTTTTTTCTGATACCTCACGGTGTGAAAAAAATCCAGGCGGGCTAATACATTGTCAGTATTTTCTCTTCCACAGTCTCCAGTTAAATTGGAGCCCAGCTCCATCACGATTTTCTCTTCCCAGCCTATCCCTCTTTATTCCTAGTGTGTGAGAGTATAATTTCAAAAACACACCTATCCCCTGGGCAAGAACCAACAAAGTGTGACTTGTTCTACTGGATGAGCTCTTCAACCAAACTAATGCTTTCAAATTAGGCCTGGAACTGGGTTGATGAAAACAATAAATTGAAGATTGAGAGCTTGCTGATATTCAAATTTCCCATACAGAACTTCATACAGTTTCATATTTGTGTTTGTCGGGTATGCCATCATCTGTCTTGAATCACTCACTGAACTATGTGCCATTGAAATCAATGCAAGTTTGGCATAGATCATGGTAACACATCTTGATTATAAGTAATGCTGAATATAGGAAAATTGTACTGGTGTTTTGGTAAATTCTAAATTTTGAATTTTGGTGTGGTGTTGAACTTGTGGTAATAACGCAAGACCACAATCAAGACTGACGTTTTTGTGTGCTTGGTAGTCTATACAAATAGGTTGGCCTCAGAAAAACCCTGGAAGTTGCTTTGGGGTTAACAGATAATTTGGAAGTTGGTTTTGGCTATAGTCTTGTGTTTATAACTTGCTGTTATATTTATTTGTGTTGTCCAAAGTTCTAGTCTCGTTAGAGGTTTTCTTTTAATTTCTTTTTCTCTTGTGTGAATTTCAGTGTGCATAGGTAAGGTTGAAATCAAACATAAATGTTAACACATCACGTTGTTTGAATGTTACTCAAACAGACATTGAGTGGGTATTAGAGCAGATTCAAAGTGAATATTACCAAAATAGAAGGAAGTGCAAGTACATTTTAGCAGAAGGGGTATCGCTGAAAGCAGTGCAAGAGAGAGCTGGTGACAGAATCAAGTATCCTTCAAGGTTCTGGTTCAGATTTTACCAAGTAGCTCTTCAGGTCTCAAGACGCAAATTTAGAGCATCTGGCATGTAGTTAGGGATTTCGTTGTGTTGAGCTGCGGGGCACAGTGACAAGGAGGATTTGGCCAAGGTCCGTGCTGCCACAGCCGAGCTGGAGCCGCGTGTTCCCACACAGTTCGGTGGCGGGGCTGGTGCAGCTGTTTCCTCGTGCTGGTGGCTGGCTCTCATGATGGGAAATGATAGGAAAGTTGAAAACAGTGGTTCACAGGGAGGCTACAATTGGCAAGCTCTCCCACTCGCTCGCGTGCAGGAATCTACACGGGGCATATAGTAAGGTAAACAGACTCTGGTTTCTGGAAGGAAAATTGCATTTGTGCCAGAGCCGATTCATGTGCAGATTAGCTACCTTTGCCTTGGGACAGGGCGGGCTGTTAGAGATAGTAACAACTTCACTTGTCTGATTTTTACCAACTGCTACAAATCTGTCAGAAACCTGAGGTGAGCTTTGGTGTCCTCTGAGAAGGGAACAACCACAGAACTGAGCAAGGTCCTGCCTCGAGCCCTCTGCTGCAGGTTAGTGCCCCGGCAGCCAGATTTTCCAAAGCTTATCTGTCTAGTGCTTTATCATTAAACTTTTAAATTTTAATGTTTAAAAAATTCACCCTCAATCTACTTTGAGGTTTTATGCAATAGACGTGTAAATAAGGCAGAATATTTTCATGCTGTTTTTGGAAATTGAGAAATAGTTCACTTCTCTGTAACCTGTTTCCATTTTTACACAAATTCTTCTAAACCACAATGAATTATAATAAACTGCAAGACAGTAAAAATTTAAAACAGATATCATTGTGACTCTTGGAAACTTGCCCTCTCCAAAAGGCTTCTGACTTCCTTAAAAGCATTAAGTCTGTCCATATTTATTATTTTGCTATTTTGCAATTAGCATGTGCCTAACCTTTTACATCTTTGACCACTTTACTACAGTGTGCAGGTGCTTAATGTATTACGCAGTGGGATTTACAGATGAATGTCCAGGAACCTTTTGGTTATATTAGGCTGTCAAGGATTTTAAAAAGAATAAGCTTTGGCTGGATAGCCACGTTTCTGGTTCTCTGTCTTCCGTGCCTTATATTCCCTCTGTCTTGCCTAAGGGAAAGCAGAGCTGCTGGTCAGGGACTCTTGCCGAGCAGTGCTCTCACCACTGCTTGTCCTTCTGCAGGAGGCAATGGGCACGTCAGACTTCCCGAATATTTGCTCTTAGCCTGTTCTCCGAAGCTTTGCTACCCCCTGATGCGCAAGCTCTTTGACCCATGTTCTTGGTAGCGTATGTTGTTTGTCCATGAAGTTACTGCTTAGTTACTACTGTCCTTGCCAATTGAAATGCTGTCATTGCTCATCTTCCCCTGACTTGCTTGGTGTTGTATTTTTCCTTGATTTCATACTGCATGCGTGAGCTTTTGCTGAGTGATACATGCAGAATTATTCCTCATTTAAATATATAGAGGCTTAATGCATACCTGAGTCTAGTGAGTAAGGAAATAGTTGTTTAAGCTGCAGCATTTTATTTGTATCTTGTAACTCAAATAAACAGTACAAATCCATAGGCTCCATTCCAACTAACCTTGCTTTTAATAGTACTATGAAGCTGCATGTGTATGTTTCTCTATTACCATTTCTTTTGTTATCCCCAGTTGTTTTATTTTCTCTTAAGGCTGTAAATGTCTGGAGAAAATGTTGTTTCTTCCTGTGTGTTTGTACAGCTCAGACTGGAGTCCTGTACTGTAAACAAGGGGAGGGAGGCTTTAATGGGAGTGGTGCAGGTGGAAGGCAGGAGTTCTGGCACCAACACTAAAGGAAAGAGGTGGGGCTAGTTTCAAAATGAACATAAGCTCCAAATTAAGATGGGGATGCAAAATTCAGGTAACCTGTTTTTCTCTTCTGCCCGAGTCTGTTTCATACCATGCTTTTATAGAGCAAAGTCTCTGGGAGCACTTGGTCAGACCTCCAATACAGCTCCTGCCACTTCAGCCACAGCTCTCAATAACACACGTCTCAGCCCATCAGCTCTCTTAGAAAGCTCTTCGACAGTTGAAAATTATAAAACATAAAAATGTTTTTCACTCTGAAAGGTACACTTTCCCAAAGTACACCTCAGATACTCTTCCTCTTACCTAAGGGTTTGCACTCTGCAATATACATAAGACACACAAATTTTCATAACTTTCTGAAGGCAATATTTGAGTTTGAGGAATGCTTTTTTCTAGTAAGTCTGCATTCCCCTGGCATTATTTGTGTAATTCTTCATCTATAGAAAAGTCCTGTCAAGATTCCAATTTGTTTGCAACATTTCAAGATAAGGCAGCAAAAGGCCACATAACCAGCAAAAAAATAGTGCAGAAAAAGTCCAAATACCAGCAGCTCTGAAGTTGGAAATGGTGGCTTTATCTGCATGTGTTTGTTATATATGTCACTTTTGATTGAGCATATAAAGTCTGCATCCTCACAGTAGGGTATTTTCTAATGATGACAGGATGATAGGCAGGGCGCTGTGTCAGTGATGACGTTCTGAGAAGCAGGCAAAAAATCTCACTGTTAAATCCCTTTTGTTTGCAACCACTATGAACAGGTTTGTTAGATTTAGGTAAAATGCAGCCTCCTGCAGAAGTACAGCAACTGTACAGAAAATATTACACTCCATGCACTCAAAAGTTTTTACAGGCAGCACGAGTTTCTTGCAGCACCCACAGTGTATTTACATGCTGGTGTAATGCCAAAGAGCCACAGCTCCTCTCACTTTTGTCAGAGCCCAAGGAAACGCAGTATTAGAAGCATTTAATCATCTTGTTTTGCATGTTTTGCAGTTTCCCATGAAATACTTAAATAAGAAAATAGTAGTGAAATACAAATATATGTAAACCTTGGGAAGGTAGCTGGGAGGGTTGATAAAATATAAAATATATTTTGTGCAAGTTTGACTATTTGCACCAGTTTTCACATTTAAGCACCCTTAAGCATTTAAACGTGCTTAGGATGTGCTTCCAATTCTTAATGATTTTTTTTAACTGTGTGCTATGGTGTAGTGCCAGGAATTGGCTTTGAGAGAGACCCAAGGAGCTAAAAATCGAGCTTCGCAACTTAAGTTTTGAGTGAGCTAAAAGCTTCTACATGTTAGTGGTAGGTTTGGTTAAGCCACTTCTTGGAGTTGCTGTTTGGTTAAACTTTCAGGTGTGCATATACTGATTTTCCAGATTACTGATTTATAAAAGTAAGTAGAATATGGATTATGAAGATGCATAGATACGTCTATGAATTGTACCCTTTGTTTCTGTGCTAATAAAAGGCACAAGTTAGCTTTCCTTCTCTAAAATAATTGTGAAGCTTGATCAGGGGTGGGGAATAAAACAAGCTCTGTTACATATTTCAAAGTATTTTTTTGGTGCACATTAGTTTTATATATGATTACTTTATTCTCCAAAATCTACCTTTACAATAATTAATCAAACCTGTGACTCTTGCTGCTTTTCTCTGCATGCTTGTCGCACACGTGATGTTTCTTTCACGTGAGGCTTCTTTCACATTCCACATTCCACAGAAGTCTGTTTCAGAGCAAGAGTTAACATCTGAATGTTTTGTCACTCTAGTGGTGGAAAAGATCTGTTCAAGTCTGCTGTGGTAACTCTGAAGAAGAGCAAGAGCCCAGGAGAACAGAAATCCAGCGTTTGAAAAGATGGAAACGAATTTATGCTTTAATAAAAGTGATGCTTTTTTTTTTCCTGTGGGCAAGGATATTGTTTGCCTTCCAAGTGAGAATTCAATTAATAGCTTTCTCAAATCCGTTCTCATTTAAACAGCTGTGAATGTATGAATGAAACAAAATGTAGAGAATGTGAATAATGCAAACAAATGAGAAACTTTCTTTTTAACAGTTGAAGTAAATTGAGTTCAAGGTATTTGGAACTGATATGGAATAAAGGAAATCAACAGGCATTTTGCTGCAGTCAGAACCCTGGTTATAACACCAAAGTGTTATAGTAACTGATTATTCTCCTTGAATTCAGAGCTTTATTTGAATACAGGTGTTGTATTTGCTAGAAAACTACACCACTTGATTTTGCAAGTGAAGCTTTCCTGCGTGCTGATGTTCACTGAGTGCAGGTGACAGGCAGTCACCTCTCCTGGGATGCGATTTCACAATTTGTCCCTTCGTGACCTAAAATCTGGATTACAGCTCGGGAGTGCCAGCCATGGGTGGTGACTTCAGCAGGCAGGTCGTGTTTTATGCTCACGCTATAAGGGACTCTTCTGCAGTCTCGTGACGGCATACGTTGTCAGTGACAGGGAGTTAGCATCTTTGAAACGTGGTGTTATTTATTCATCTCTCGAAAATGTGTGTCATATACATGATGCAGTACTGCATAAGATGTAGCTTTGTCTCCAAAAAGGCTTATGTGGCTGGGCTTTACTTGCTCATTTATAAATTCCTCTAAGCCTAGATAAATCTCCCTCTGGCAGGGAGAACTGGCTTAAACTGTGTTTTTACAAGATGAATTCGTATCTCTTGTTCCCACCCCACGCTCGCAGTCGTTCCAGCACAACCTTGCAGTTCTTCTGTGACCCCGATCAGGGAACTGATCTCACTTAAAAATGTAAAGGCGGGGGGAGAAAGGGGGAGGAAAAAAAAAAGAAACACCACAACAACCATGCTTTGTGGTTTTTGTTTCGTTTGGTGAAGCCAGATCTGATCCTCAGTGTGGCTGTGTAAACAGTCGTACTGGCATCGCTGTAGGGCAGGCAGCAGCATCCTAAACAAACACAGCCGTGGAAGGCTCCGGTGCATGAAATCACGTCCTGGGCTTACGGCGCGTCTGTGCAGCAGTCAGGCTGTCCTCCTGGCACACTCATGCTGATTTTCTTTTTTCCTGCTTCATTCGCTTCATTCAGACCTCTTCCCTTTCCTTGAGGTATGAAATATCCTTTGATTCATTTGTAGGCTACAGGAAGAGTAAAACACATTCAAATACGGATGGGTTTACGCAGGACGTCTCTCTGGTTATTGGTGCTGGCATTGTCGATTCCTTTTGAAGCTGTATCTTTGAGACACTTACCTGCTTTTTTGCTTTCCTTTTTTCTCCTTGGAAACTTAGCAACCGCTCTATAGCTTCCTTTGCTTTTTCTGTCTTCATCTGGGAAAAAACCCTGGTACAAGTTGAAGAGAGCATCTGACAACACTAATGAGAATAAGCATTTTTCTACTTCATTGCGGTCTCTACCTTTTACCCCTCCACATTAGTCTTTAAAATCTGCTGTGCAGTAGCTGACCAAAATAATTCAATTTAAATACTTTGGGAGCCTGTATCCTCCCTCTGCTCGGCTTCCCCATTCTGTGGGCTGGCTGCGCTGTTTTGTTCTTTATCTCAGTTAGCTGCTGGGGTAGGTTGCAGATACATTTCTAATGTGAGAAGGTGGCAGAGGCTGATGCTGTTATTACTGCATTTTGAATACATTGCAGTCTGGTATTTTCCTGTGTCTGGAGCGCTTTGAAGAGCTTGAGAACCAGTTGTGTGCCCTTTTTGAAGTCCTTCCTCCTGAGTGAGGAAGGAATCCAAACTGGTTGTCCCTGCTGATGTATGAACCTGAGAGCTTTTCCTTAGGACTGCATCCTAAAAAAGGGATATGAAGGGACACAGTGACACAATGGCCACCCTGCTATGTTTCTCCTTTTTTTTTTTTTTCCCCTTCTTCTCCTTGCAACTCAATGAGGAGCAGCAAGGCCATACCTGCAGCATTGCTGGGACTGCCACATAAAAGAGGTGGCCTTAACCCTAAGAGTTGCTGGTGGTGTGATTCCTCCTGCGTTTTTGATGCTTGAAACAGCTAAATTGTGTAAAGTCATGCATAGTACCTTGAATGAAACAAGATAAAATCAAGAGGAAAGGAAACAGGACCCAAGGGCCTTTAGCATGCCCTTCTAAAGCTTGCATACAAAAGATATGTAGAAATTCTTATTAAAGATCAGCCCAAGTCTGCTTTTACACCTCTGATCTGAATATCACAGTTTCAAAGTGGCGGAATTGGTTTGACTTTTCAGCTGGTAGAAGAGAGGGAGGGAGGTGAAAAATGTCTGATTCACCAGTTCGTACATATCCAATATTGTCTTGTCATGTTAGGCTTCGTTGCCTTTTGAATATGCATGATTGCTACTTCCCCTTGGCTTAATGCTTGGAACAAGCCAGCGTTGCAGAACTGCCAAAAGGGCTTTAAAGCCGTTTCAAAAGCCGTCTCAGAAGCGTTTTTCTGGTAGATCAAATGAACATCATTTAGTCTGTTTGAAGTTTTGACCAGAGGGACGTAAGCTGTAGTCTGTCGGTGGAGGTGCATGTGGGGCTCTGCCCTCACCTTTCCCCCACAAAGTATTTTTTGGTTATTTTTCAAAAATACAGATATTTGGCTTCCCTGTCTATTTTAAGACCACTGATGCTGCGATAACTCAAGAACACAACCGCTGTGTGTGTTCTCTTTATCCAAGCCATTCTTCAGCTGTTGCAGCGAATTATAGACGGTTCATGATGAACGTGAGGCAGATTTTACCTGGTAAATCACCATCACTCTAGTGTAGGCAGGCTCGGCATCCCCTGAGACCATCCGCAGCTTCAGAAAGCCTGGCTGTGTCTGACGGGCACCAGAGATGTTGCATATAGACTAACCGGGTGCTGAACTCAGCCTGTGTGACCGGGCTGTATTAATTGTGCTTATATTAGCTCTCTGCTGACTGGAGCCGGCCTGGAGCACAGCGGGACAGGGCCGGCAGCAGGGAGCCCAGCAGGCCAGGGCTCTCCCTCCTCACAGCGGTGGCGAGAAGCAGCTGTGCTTGCCAGGAGCTTCATTCGTGGCTCTAGGGCAGGTGGAAATGGGGGAAGCAGAAGAGGGAGGGATGGAAATGATGCGTGAAATGTGAACGTGCTGGCTCCATCACAAGGTTACAGTCCAGATATAAATATTTAAAGTCTTTCATTCAGTGTAACCAAATCCATGTTCGGTCACAACGTGAATTTCACTTCATATAAATAAAGAACCCCGAAGTTATGTAGGAAATAATCCACATTTAGTCATTTTGGCACCGCTTTCCCATGATGGTTCACCACCTCCTAGACCCCGCACTACTGGCAGCGTAGCTTCTCAGCCAGCTCCTCACAGGCCGGGCCGGTAGCTTGCAGCGATCTCGGTGGTGACATTCAGCAACAGGCCGCTCCCAGCCGCTCCGTTGTTTGGCCTGGTTTAATCACGGTGCTTTGAGTAGGGTTGGGGTTGTGGTCAGGCAATGCAGAGTGTGTTTTGAGGAGTGGAGCTGAGCGCCCTGCGCGCTACGTCTTGGGGTGACGCCGCTATCTAGGTTGATGTTGGTGGCGGTGACTACTCGGTCTTTTGAAGCAGAGATATCAGCTGGATGGCTATCTTTCGTGTGCGTGGTAGTACGCCGAGCAGATACGGAAAACTGATTTGCCACGTGGTGGGAGGTGGAGCTTGAAAACAACAGCCACATTTCCAGTCCTGAGTTGTGTTTAGTTGGTTTTCCTTTATTGTCTTCCTGCATTTTATTACAGCTCCAAAAACATACATTCCTCCGGTAGAAGATAGTGACCTATATATTAAAGTCCCTGTGCAATTACCAGTATAATAAACCCAGGAAACTTCAGGAACTTTTTCTCAAAACCATAAAAAAGCAACAAAATTAAAGATCTCCTGAAGGTGGTAGTTGGCCGTGTGGAGATCTGATGGCCTGGTGCACATACATGGAAGCCAAGAAGCTCCCAAGTCCTCCTCCCATATTTGACAACGACTGCGGCGTTGGTGAGCAAGTTGCATCACTTCTGTTTGGTTTCCGTGTTAAATAGTTTCCTCTATTAACTAGCCGAATGGTTTGTTTCCTCTGGAGAACTTCATCAGGAAGCTGCCAAACCTGACTTACGGTGGAGTCTGCCTTGTTCCTGACTAGTCTTATTGAAGTTCGTGGGTGTGCTTGTTAGGCTGTAATTAGACTTTGTTATGTGTAAGTAGCATCAGGCTATAAACATAATATCCTTCTAAGATGAGTGCCGCTTAAATAATGCGTAACACTCTGTTTTGTCTATCTGGTCCAGTTTAAATCCTGTAAGCCTTCAAAATGAAACACTGTATTGTATGGCTGTAATAATTTCCTGCAAGTAGCAGCTATTTCGTAACTTCACTTATACCTGCCTTATACTTGGTAAAAACACGTGTATTATGTGCTGATGTTTCCTTTACTTAATAATACACTTCTTAATTCAAAATACTTTTTTATTCAAATATCTTTCTTTTGCAAATTAGCTCTTCCTGTTTGCTGCTGGCCTCCAGTCCTTACTCTCATCTTGCCTATCAGTGTTCTCTCCAAAGCAATTAGTTCCTACATTCCCTGCTATACTTTCTACAAACATTTTCATATGTGACATAAAATCAGGCTAGATATTTCCAACTTTGCATCAGCTAGACCGGCTGAGGGAATCAATCCTGTTTTGTTTCTTCCTTAGTTCTGCCTTCCTTTTGCTTCCTAGGTTTCTCTTCGAAAGCTAAGGTATGTGCAGTGCCGCCTTCTATCTTTGTGCAATTTCACAGTGGTTGGAAAAATGCAGAAGGGTCAGGTGGTGTCAGCTGCCCTTCCCTTGCTGCCTCACCTGCTGCAGGCTGGCCCTGCTGCCGCTTGTAGCAGTGACAGCCTGTCCTGAGCTGGCTCCGGGAACTGATCCGCCTTGGGGGAGAAAAAAAAAAAAAGGAAAAGGGGCAGGCTTTCTTCATCGTTTTTAGATCCTTGCTGCATACCCATGAGCCGCTGAGCTGATACGGACATTGCTCAAGCCAGCGTACTGCTGATGCTTTGCGAAGTGAGGCGGTGGGCTGAGGTTATGTGTGATGGATTTGCTGCAGGTTTGAACGTTTATGTGCATAGTTTCAGACCCTACTACTGTTTACACGTACTTTAAAGAAAGTAAGTATAGTTAGCATAACCTATTCCTTATGTGCACTTGGGGTTGCTCAGAACAATGTACCCTTGGCTGCCAGCTCCCTGCTAACAGGCTGTATGTTTTCAAGAAGCACAACCCCAAACACGCTTTTGTTCCTGCGCACGTTCCCTGATGAGCAGCTGTGCCCTCTCCTTTTGGGGTGAGTTCTTCCCGGTCCAGGTCAGCTTCTTCAGGGATGAAAATGGGAAGAAGTGTACCAGGGCAGATCTCTGCACATGGGTGTGCAAGAAGGGGGAGCAAGGTCCCTGTGGTGCTTGCTGTGTGCTTGTGGGCCTGATCCTTGCTCTACCCCTGCTTCTAAAGGAGGGAAGGCTGTGAGCTGAGTGGGTTTCCACATTCCCCTCAGGCCCTGAACACAATTATTATTATCATTTTTTTGTTAAAGGTGTAAAAATTGCCACAAAGTTTTTAGTGTTACCCAGAGGGCTTAGAGGGCACCTTGAACACAAAATTCCGTTGTTTGAAGTTGGTTTTCGTTGAAGTTGTATGTGCGTCTCCAAAATTTCCAGGTGTTTAGATATTTGCTTAACAAAAAAGCTTGTTTTGTGTGAGCTAAGCCCAATACACCAGCTTTGATTTCCTAGGAGAACGAGCTACCTCCTCGTCCTGAGGACTAATTACGGGGCCTTTCTGTTTTCTCAGGAGTCTCATCCCCTTAGAATAAATATTGCGTTTTCAGAGCACATTTCCTGGCTCAGAATGTCAGCTGTTGGGATCAGCTATTGTGGTGCTGTCGCCTGCCCCGCGGGGCTGCTCCTGCCTGACTGCACGGGGGAGAAAAGGGCGAAATTGCTGCGGCTTGCAGAGATGCTTTGCCCTAATTATTATTCTTCGTGGAGAAGCCATGGTCCACCTTAGCACACAAAAAGTGTGTGTTTGTGAAGTATACACTCGTGGAGGTCCAGGTGCAGAAACAGCCCCTGTGCGGGTATAAGCACCATTACTAGTGCAACTGCTCGAGGTGCAAATATTATCAAATTGTTTCTGGTTTTGCCTTTGCAAGTCTTCGTCATTTTTGAAGCAGGGGGGTAGTTTGAAGCTTCTTTTTACTAGTTAAGTAAAAATAGGATGTGTACAGTCTGGTTTTGGAACAATGGGTATGGCACTTTGATTAGGCAGTTAAGGGAACAGAAGCACTCTGTTTTTTATTTTCCGCAATTTAAGCACAGTAAAATGCTGTCAAATAAGGTCTATCAGGATCCCTTAACTCTGATGAGGCCCTTTGCTTGCATTTTTCTTCCCTGCTAAGCTGCTTGCTATTCCAGCGAGCTCCCAACTTTTGCATGATGTGAAGTAACGAAGCAGAACATTAAATCTTTTAAATCCTGAGAGTGGCGGCAATCTACTGAGCACTGCACAGCGCTCTTGTCAGTGAAGAATGCATGCGTATTCTCTACATTGTAATCCCCGGAGTGTGAAATTAGATCTGCTACCGGTTTCTTTCTATTTTTTTCTTTAATTCTTTTTCATATCAAATATAATATGTAGTTTAATCTCCCTATCTGTTTCTGGGTATATAAAGCAAGGGATTACCCTTTTGGTGAGTAGATTTCTTCTCTTTTTTTTCCAGTGATACAGCTTAATAGTACAATTTAAATAGAAGGAATGGTAGTGTGAAGAATTAGAGGCTTTTTTTTTCCTCCCTTTATTCTTACATTAGTAGATACTCAAAAGGAGCTCCAATGTCAGTCCTTCACAACCTTATTTGTATATATAAAATCTGCTTTAGTAGCATGTGTGATGAAAGTTGGTCTTAATGAGTGCTTTCAAAACCCTAGTTTAGTAAACATAATTTTATATCAATTTCAAATTTCAGTAGCACAGTCATACCAGCGCGTCTTAAATAGTTCTCCTTTACCGTGTTTTTGTTCACAGTTAACTTATGGTTGACTTGAGTCTTTCTTTGCCCCAAGTTTGAACAAGTCAGTAAGCTTTTTTTCTGTCTGTGTCTTCAGCTGTGAAATGAGACCAGTGCTTACCTGGCACGTCGTGGTGCAACGTGAGCCTGGTGAGTGAGTGTGCAGTAAAATCAGTAAAATAGCAATGCTTGAGGCTCAGAGCGGGGCCAGGAGGAGCAGGGAGAGTCGGTGAGTGACTGACGTGAGTCACAGAGGTACCCTTATGTGTGAGGATAAAAATGTACAGGCAGGAGGGGAAAGACACGAATGAGATTGAGTTGGATTAATTTAAATAAAGGGATCCAGTGGGGCGGATAGCTTAAACAACAGAACTTGCTCACACCATGAAGCCCCCACGTTAGGAAGGATGGAGAAGGTTCAGGTTCCTGTATGGAAAGCTGAGCTACTTGGAGATGTTCAGCAGAGGACGCAGCAGGTAGTGTTTGCTGTGAACGTGTTATGAGTTAGCAAATTTGACGTTTGTCTGATGGGATTCCCGTTTGTTGGAGCAGAGGAGGACTCAGGAAAAAGGTGCCGATTTCCATGCTTCTTAGCACAGGTGTCAGTAGGGCCATTGCTGGCTGCAGTCGTTTGTTGGGAAAGAACTAATTTTGCATCCGTGTACATTAGGTTTCATGTTTGGAAATAATAGGGGTGTGTTGCTGGTCCATGCTTATTACAGGTAGATTTAAATAAAGGGATATATTTTTGACATTTAGCTGACTAAACAGAAGTTGAGCATGCTTTCAAGCTTTAAAAGAACAAGTTGTCCTTGCTGTTCTGACTAAGCTAGCTTTTTCATCTGAAAATGAAGTCAGTTAAAAAAGAATTGTCAAAGCCTACACAATACCCAAGGTCTGCTGCCACAGAGAAACCTGAGTATTCTTGGCTTTAAATTAACGTATTTATTCACTGATTTATCTTCAGTTAAAATGTAGGGAGTAGAAAGCAATGAAGCTGGAAGGGGCTTTGATGTAACGAATCATGGAAGCACAGGTGAAAATATGAAAAACTTAAACTTCCTTATACCAGTCAACTCACAGAGACTGCAGACTAAGACTTAAAAACAACCAACCAACCAAAACCAAAGCCCACCACTGCACAACAATGAACACTTTTCTTCAGGCTGATTTGCAAAAATATTTTTTCATGTCTTTTAAAATAATAATTAAAAGCTTTAAGTGTTTGTAGATATCCTTCTTGGAGGGCCGTCTAAGATGTTATATTTGGAGTCTTCTGTGACCCTCTAATACCAGTTCCATGGCTACATCTAGGGTGGAATGAAGTTGAATGCTGTGCCTTGCTATGGCCTGGCATGTTTTTTTGTGAAAAGTACAAACATTTGAAACGTTGGAATTTCTGTTAAGAAGCTGCACTCTGGGCTCTCGCTTCCATTATCTTTAATCTGGGTGAATATGTCTAAACAACTACTCCAACATGGCAGTCGTCACCCAAATGTTTACATTGTGCTGCGAAGTAGAGGAAACACATGAAAAAAAATCCCATTACTTGAGATTTATTTGACATACAGGTGTGCGTGGTTTTAGGATGCTGCTGCATCCCTTGTTTCCTGGAGAGTCCTCTGTGTTGATATAATAATTGTGGCATTTGTCTCCTCTGTGAATCCTGTTGCTGTTAGCAATGCTTTTTTTGGCTTCCAGAGACAGAAAAAAAGAAGAACCCTTCTCTTTAAAATTCCGTGAGACAGACAGGAAGATCAGAGTGGAGCAGAGCTGCCTGTTTATCACTTTCTGTGCAGAGAGATGCTGCGCTGACTGCTTCCTTGCTTCCTGCTGTGGCTCACTGCAGTGACCTGCCTGTGCTCATGTTCATTAGTGGAGTTCTTGCTCATGCTTAATAAAGTTAGGGCTTTTGATGCTGTTGGCAGGACCGTGTGGTTGAGGGCCCTCAGCTGCATGGATTTGGCCATAGCTGGAGTATAATGAAGCTGTACTTGTTTGCTCACTTTTTGCCCCAAAGGTTTGGAGCGTGGCAAGAACTTAGGTATGCCTTTGCGTTAGGCATATCTTATACTCGGGATATAACTCTTGTTTTAAAACAGTAAGGAAATGTGGTGAATCTCATTGTTTAAATTATTTTATTATGGACACAGTCTGTCTAGATGCATTCACACTAAGAAAAAGAAGCAGAGGTCAGCCAGGTGCAAGAAACTCTGTATGTTTGGTATGCTTTGTAATCTAAACAATTTCATTTTAAGAACTTGATCTAAAAGACTTTGAAAAGCTTTCCTTCCTCCATTTTGAGGCATTTCATTATTTTTTCCCAGTGAATACAGCTATAAACTTGTTGTTGGATGAATCTTCCAAATCTCATTACATTACCATTTTAATTGGAAAATGAATGAAAAGCTGACAGTCATAACCAGGGGCAAAAACAGATATGAAAGAAGTGAGAATCCTCAGAGGGGCTCTGGCCCTTCCTGAAGTAGCCTTTGCTTTGCACTTTAGCAACACATTCAAATTATTTATATAGAAAGTTCAATATGGATAATAACCATTCAGCGCTCCTTCAGTGATGCACTTTTGAAAAACAAAAAAACAACAAACAAAAACCAAGAACTTTGCACAAGCTGGTAGCTTTTGAAACCAGTTTTTGAATATTTTAAAACACAGAGTTGCCCTTAGATGGACATAGTCTTGTAGCTAATAATATTGAGAACTTGGGAGTGTCTCCAGTGATCCTACTGCTTTATGAATGGTCTAGTCTTAGTTCTCCTAAAATTAATAAGAGTTTTGCCACTGGCCTCAGTGGAAGTAGGGTACGTCTCTAATTATTTGAGCTTTACTTCAATTAAGTTTGGTAGTAATTGCAAAGCTGAGGCGCAGGCATAGAGTTGGAAAAACAGACATGAAACTCTGGCCCTTTAGAAATTAACTGACTTCTATTGTGGGTTTGCTCACGGAGTTTTTTAATAATCTACTTAATGGAGATAACTACTGTTCTTTAGTTTTCAGTTTGTAATGCGGAGGAAATGATACCGTAAATCAGAAGGTGCTCAAGGGGCTTCACTTACTAATACTCTCTGATGAAGTGTTAGATTGTTTTGATTGAAGCATGGTGTGGACGTGTAGGTAGATTATTGAGTCTGTTGTACTCTAATAATAAAGTTCTCTCTTCCCTAAATACTAACTCAGTAATGGAAACACAGCAGAAAGAAATCTTCTTTGTTAGCAGACGGCACATTTAAGCAGGTACCAATTAATTCTGCTCTGCTATTTGTGGCTGGGTGGTGGTTTCAGACAGTGGCATCTTCTTCCTTGATGATCCTTATGGTGATTTGCTTTGTGTTTTTTTCCACGTACTGCAGGAAATTCAAGAGCCAAGGTTCCACCTTCATATTATTGATGTATGTTATATGATATGTTTCTTTGTAGAAAATGACATGCTTTTGCATGTTGTCAATGCCAGGCTGTGCTGACCTGATTGCGCCGCATCTTTTCCGTAAGGAAAGAAGACCAGAGGTCCAGCAGGCGTTGCAGTGGTGATCTGGTTCACTCATACAAATCTGGGGCTTAGACATGTGTCTGTGACCTGCACCTTGCCCAGTGCCTGCACAGGGAGCAGGGCCCAGCTCAACGACCAGTCATTAGGGTAAGAGGGCGTCTTCAGAGGCTGGGCCCTGAAGACTTTCTCTGTGGCTTTAGAAAAAGGACCACGTTGCGGGAAGCTGCGGTGGGTTTTGCTCTACATGTCTGTGTATTAATGTGAAAGTTATGAGACTCACAGAGGCCACCAGCAAAACGTTGCATCTCTTTGATTACTTGCTCTGGCCGTGCTGTGGTGACACCTGCATATTCTACACTCCTGACACCCACAAAAAATGTTCCTTTAAAAAGAAATAAAAAGCTTAAAAATAGCCCATGAATGTTTGGTTTGGTCTACTTGGTTTGGCTGGGTAGTGGCCAGCAAGGGTCCTTGTGCAGCATGGTGGAGGGCACAGGCAGGAGTGGCTGTGGTGGTGGCTGTTGAAGCCACGTGGCCACCAAACATCGAGTCATGGCTTAAATATAGCTCACGCTGCTCTAATACTTAGTTTAATTTATTTTGGCTTCCCTAGAGAAAGTCATTTGTTATGAAAACTTAAATGTAATAACATTGCTTGACTAATTCCTCCCTCATTAACCACGTGGTGTGCAATAGGGAACGGAGGAGCCGCTCGAGCTGGGTGAGCCCATTTTTCTCGAAGCACGCTTGATCTCAGGAATCTGTGAGGCTGAGCTAGTGATGCCTCTGCATTTCAGTAGCCTGCATTGAGGTATACATTGAAGTTATAAAGGAATGTTCATTTCCAGTTAATTTTAATAGGAATACTTCAATAATTTAAAATGCTTGAAAAAGATCTTTTCAGAAGACAGCTTTATTGCTGTATTAAAGCTCAGTGCCACCGTCCGCGTTCTTGGGACACCAGGTAGCAACAAGATTTTGCCACAGATGTCGCAAAATTGGATATGCTTTGAGTCAGTGTCTCAGCCACCTTCAGCATGGTAGGGAGTTTTGGCAGTGCAGAACGTCTCACAACATACAATAGCTTTAGAAAAGTGCATGTCTCTCTTTTTCTTTTAAAACAAATGTCTTCATTTTTAGCTGTAGATCAATGCTGATTTTTTTTTAATATGGAGTGGAAAAGAGGGAAGAATGCATTTCTGTACATAAGAACTGTTCTGGTTTTAAAAATATACTACAAATGCATTTATGTCTTCAACACCAGTACTGGAGATGCCCTCCATTTGCAAATGTGCCTGTTGTTATCTGTTAATTTTAAAAAGGATGAGCCAAATTAGAGTTCAGCGGTAACTGTATGAAGTGGAAAATTTGAACAGAACCGGTCTTAATGTTTCCCCTTATAACTGTGGGAAATACACGATCTTATCTGTGGTAGTGGTTTGCTACCGATATATCCAGTAACTACAACAGTTACAAAGAAATGCAACAGAAACACGTTTTTCCTGACTAAATGTGAATTTCATTGGGAATCTGTAACGATTGCAATGAACATGCATTTTTGAAGAAGATTAAGTAAACAAACAAAAAGATAAAAAGGTTGCTTGGCAGTCTGACAGCCTGCTGGAGTTTCTGCTGACTCTTCCGAGTTTCCAGTGTGATCTCTTTCCTTTCAAAACAGGACGGACGGGTTCAAAATGATCTGGCTGCGCTAAGTGAGCCTCTTTTCACTGTCACAGTAAATGAATTTTGGTTAAAGGGATGCTTTGAGCAAAGGTAGTGACAGATTTATGCTCGGCAAAGCCTTACCTGATGACCGGAGTCTCTAGGCCTGGAATTATTCTATATTTAGAAGGCGACAATTAAACATAGCAGGAGCAACCGAGGGCTTTTTATTACAGCAGTGTGGCATTTCTGATGCTGCAGATAAAAGCAGCACTTTGGCTTACGGATGAAAACTTGACACTTTTTTGTGTGTTTGTATAAAAGCCAGGTGAGAGAGTCCGGGCACATGGATTCTAACCGAAGTGTGTGTCCTTACGATTTTGTAATAGGTTTTAAGCCAAGCGTAAAGAACAACAGAGAATGCTGCTGAGTAAACTTCATTCAATAAACGGTTGGAAGAACTGCTGTAAGAGAGTGAATAATAAAACCAGGCAGAGACTCTAACTCCTTGGTTTTTAAACAACGCTAGTGTACCTTTAGATAGAAGTCTTCAAAATGCACATTTACAATACAGGCAAACTAGTTTCAGTGTTCTCACACTTACTCGCTCCAGATGAGGGACATCTGTCAACTGAAGTGTATGTACAAATGTTTTTTAAAATGGGATCGAATGTTTCATGCGTTCCAGAGGCAGCGTCTCCTTTTGGATGGCTTCTATGTTAGCATTTTGTGCATTGGACTTCACCTACTGGGTAGATTTAAATAGCGTGCAGTAAATAAGAGGAATGGAAAGCGTATCTATCTGTGTATATGGATAAATAGACCTAAGCAGCTATCTGATGGAAGCAATCTCCTGCAGAGAGAAGATGCTGACTGAATACACTCCAATCTTGCATATTGATTTTTGCGTGTGTGTGTTCCATAGAACCGTAAAAACCTTTGAAATCATCTGCCCATTGATGACTTTCAGGCCAGGTCGGCCTTCTTGCAGGGAGGCTGGCCTCTGCGGTGCCAGGAGAGATTCTTGCTTCCCACCTGGAGGCCGTCAGCGGGTCCCCTGTTTCTGCTATAGTGCGTCCAAGTTTAAAAAGCCTGGAGTTCCTTGAGCCCATCGTTTGGTAAGAGGACAAACTATTTTTACATGCAGTATGTAAGGCCAGAACTGCACAGTCCAAGCGTATTACAAGAAAGTGTTGGTATGCGTAAAAAAAATATACGTATGGCCGAGTTTATATTAATGCAGTTATGTGAAAAGTTGTTCTTAGGAAAGAGTTCATATTGCATCGAGTCCAGGTTTAAATAATGAACTCCAAGAATCTCCAGTTACTGATGAGTTTCTTATATAGTGCTATTGTAATTTTTGGAAGAAAAGCAGGAGTGACTTCATTCGAATCAAGGAGTATGGCTTTTTTCCACCGTCTCCTGTAACTAGTCAGAGAGAGAGAAGCACGTGTTCTCTGTGCACCTTCCCAAATGACTGAGCGTCCACGGTTACAAAGCCCTCATTGAAATGTGGCAGTCCTTTTCAAATAACTACAAGTGAAAAATGAATTACCAAGTTTTAGTAAAGTGTATGCTCTGCTCAGCAACACTTTCTTTCTTTTCAGCGTGGCAAAAAAGTAATACAGCAGTCAGTCTGGTGTGCAGTTTGCAGGAATATGCCAGGCCTTCATAACCAGAACTGTGTTCATTTTAGTTCCATGAGTTTCCCCAAAAGGGAAGAAGCAAGCCGTGTAGTGCAGTGTTAGCACAGCCACGTTTTCCAGAATTTCTGCAGTTTGCAATAGTAATACTTCTGCTTACTTGTTCTCTAGAAAATGTGTTGGTAACGTGAGTGATCGTCTCCGAGAGGAGCAACAGATGAGGGGGAACAGTGAGGGGAGGGTGAGAGAAATGGTAGCAGGGATGCTACTTCGAGCAAAGAGTAAAAAGATCCTTGTATTTAACGAGCAGGGGATGGGAGCTGTGTAAGGAGATGGGTGGGGGATAAAATGAAGACTTGTTTTCAGGGATTTTCTGCAATAGGGATGAGGAGACTGGCACAAATGAAGCTTCATAGGGGTGGGAAGATGAAGTGTGAAGGTTGACGGACACAATGTGAGAGATCTAGGGAAGCTGTGCAGTGTCTGACCTGGGTTGTTTTGTCTCAAGTGCCCAGTTCCTTCCTAGCTGCATCGAGTGGGCTGGGGTGTGCAAGAGCTTCAGCTCTGGTTGCTACAGCTCTCTGTTGGACAGTAGGCTTTGTCTCCCCAGGAAGCGCCATTTCAGTGTCCAGCCCCTTTGCATGAACTTGCATGCTTTCTGTGAAACCAGTGGAAAATCAAGGCATTTAATGGGGGCAGATTTCCAGGTATGGAAAGGATGGGAGGAGGGTCTTCTGTGCAGCACTTTATTACCATGTCACCAGCTGCTCTTTGGATACGGGAGGCACGTTGTCTTTAAAAGAAAAAAATACTTCCCCAGGATTGTTTGGGGAGCTGGCTGCTGGCTTCTTAGGGGCAGAGGTAGGGCCGTACTGCCGAGAATTTAGAAAAGGGAATATAATAAAAACCAGGCTGAAATGACATCATTCTTTGCTGTTTCATAAGCATGTGCTGCATGTGTGGACAGTGCACAGATGTTTTGCTTTGATAACTTGCTGTGTAGGTTTATGGCCGCAGAACGTCAGTAATTAACGAGGTTGGTTGTATTCTGAACTGCAGGAGATCCTGTGTAAGCAGGTAGCAGATTTTAAGTTACATCTCTGCAATGTTCAGGGTGTTCTAGTCAGAAAACCTTACTACTTTAATATCTACTTTTTTAAGTATTATTTTCTTTTTGATTGCTTTTCCTTCTCCTTTTTGAGTTGCAAGTTGTTTCCAGACATTATTTTCACTGTGATGAAGACCATTTTCATTTTCTTTTTACATTCTTTTTTCTTTTTAGCTGCAGTATGTATGGAGGTGTTTTGATTCTGTCCTCTTGCTAGAAAGTCAGAGCAGTAAACTTTGAATCCGTTTCTTGCCATCAGGATTTCCTGCCGACAATGTCTGATACAAAAACAAAATAAAAATTTAAAAAAGATGAAGTCTCTGGAGAGCTTTCTAATGGTTTGTCTTAGTTTACTCTTGTGTTCCAGACTAGACTTCTATTGTGTCTAAGAGCAGGATTGATACACGCTGCATGAATCTGCTGATTGCTAGAGAACAGCTTTGCTAAATTAACATAACACATGCCGTAGGTTTCTCCCTTTTATGGTCTCAGTTACAAATAGTTTTCTAGCTCTAGTGTGGTTTGGTGACTGTATTCTGCTTTTAAATAGACATTCAACATATGTGTTTCTGCTTTAACAAAGAGCCAACAAGCCATAGATCAAATCAAAAAATCATTTTTCAGTTTGACCATATAATCCTACTAAATGGAGTTTATTTTTCCTTGTGTGTCTTTCTTCATTTGCCAAAATTTCTGTTCTTTAATATTATCCCCAAGATTTCTGAGAACCTCCCAGTCAAATGACCAGGACTCTATTTTAATCTTTTGTGTTGATGATTCAGAAAGGCCATAAATCAAGAAGAAACAGCAACTAAAAGGTAACATAAATATAGTGGAGATGGTAGCTGTAGCAGGCTGCTTCAGTGACGGACCAACTGTGGTTTAGAGTAGAGCAGAGCTTGTGCTTCTTCATAGATTTGTCTTTCAGACGAGTGAGAGAGATCAGTAGAACAGATGAAATTTTTCATTTAATATCATATAAAGAAGGCTGCACAACTGAAAAAACCAAACAAACCACAAAACACCAAAACCACCCCCAAAATAAAAACAAAGCCAACAAACCCAAAAATCCCAACAAAGTCAAACAAAAAATCATGTCCAAATACCCCAAACCTGTAAAATCCTGTGCCTTCAAAGATGCCTTAAGTCAGAGAGCTTATGTGGGTGAGGACTGACTTGCAGTCGTCTTTCACCCCCAAATTCTGAGTAGATTGTAGCATCTGGCCTTGGGCAGAGGGTCATCTCCATCTTTGTGATGGAAACATCAGCTCTCATTCTGCTGATTATTTTTTTTTCTTTCAAACCAGCAGTAAGCTCCCGTGTTGTCTAGCACTCTCACCATTGTCTTTCTTTGCATGCCAGAAGCATGCAATCTTTATAGTAAATGTTCTGAAATATTATTTATTTCTAGTTCTAAAATGTTATTTAGTTCCAAAGTCTTCTGATCAGTTTTCAGTAACTGACTCTTCTGCTTTACATGCCATATCTTATATCAGCTGCCTATTTGTTTGATCATAAAAACAGAAAAAGCAATCTGGGTTGAACACTCTTGTTTTCAAGGCAGATTTATCAATTGATGTCTTAGTTTACTAAATTTCAACAAAAATATTTCCAGTATGCCCTGATTTATCTAATCAGTCAATTATGGCTCTTCTTTCTCATCTCCCAATATACTGGCTTAATTTTCTCTGACAAAGGATGAAGGAAGAAAATGTCGGTCAGTAACAGATACAGGGCACGTGGCTAAAAATTGGCAGGCATATTTAAGCTTTAGATCCAAAGTGTTCAGTGTTGGTTTGGTCCATTCGAGTTTGTGGTTTAATATTTAACACAGTGCAATATAAAAATTGGTAAGCAAATTTGTTGGTGAACTGGCTTCAATTCACTGACTAAATTTTTAGTCTCTTGTCTTTGGCCTAAATTCATTACTGATGCAGGGAAAATAACAGAGGAGAGGAGGAGGAGGATAGTTGAAGTATAAATCTTGTGACAGTAATGGATTGTAAGGTGGACGCACCCGTCCAGAGCTATGTTCTCGCCTTTGCACACACCCAGCTTTTTGTGATTCAGAAAAGACTTCTTTTACACAGGGCTAGTTAAAGAAGGGGAGGGAGATGGGTGTGCTAGTGGTCATCTCAAGCAAGGTTTACTTTTTGCTGAAAAAAAATGAAAACAAAGTCACCCTTTTCACTTTTATAGCTTTTAAAGTATTTTTTTTTAAGCTTAAAATCTGACTGTGATCAATGATGAGAGTTTTTTAAGAATCAAGACCAGATTTTCACTAGCTACTTTTTACAGAAAAAAATGCATTGTAGGACAAGAATTTGAAGTTTCAGTGATTTAGTTTTTGAGCAGAATGACTTTAATCACTTGTGCATGTTTAGTTGTATGTTTCCTGAGAAAAGAGTGTGTGTCACTGGTTTGTACTGGCTTTACCATTAAGTCTTTACCATAAAGGAAGCTTTCTTATTTATTTCCATACAGGAAATACAGCTGCTTCTCTTCCGATGCTTTGGATCTTACAGTATTTTTGCTAGTGCTCTTGTTCTAGCTACTTGGTAGCCAGTAATTACTTAGGAAACTGCTTTCCCTAATAGGGGTGTGCACCCCATTATCCAATAATGAAAAGCCTGTATTTTTCTTGTTTGCACCCTGATGGGGCATCAGATTGACAGGGGTGACACTGAAATGACTGCAAATTGAAATGACTGTATGCAAACATTCGGCATCCTCCCCAGGAAAGCATCCTGTGTCTTGCTGCAGCTGCATTCCTGCCACGTAACTGCCTCCACCACAGACGATTTGGCCAAGGTCTTCCCACCTGTGGAAGTGTGTTTAACCAAAGCATTCGGGATCATGAGCTTACCTGAAAAAATCACGAGCTATGAAAACAGAAAGGATTTTTTTTTTATAGCTCTTGAGGTTTGAACTTCTGTGATGTTTGGGTTGTGTGAATTTCCCCCATCCCTCAAATTAAGCGTAGAGACTTTCTCTTTTCTTTGAAGTTAAAAGATGAGAATCTCACCTAGATCTGTGACTCCCAGGGCTGGGATGTGGGAAGCAGCAGCAAAGCTATGATTCACCCTGGGCTTTGCTGAAATTGGCAGCGCTGCGGAAGGCGGGAGGGAGTCGATGCACATGCACGGTGCTTCCCCCCCCGCACGCAGAGCGCCAGCCTCCTTGCTGCGTGCTACCTTGCCTCGCCTCCCCGTAGTTTCCCACTTGCACTACCCTGACAAGCTGTGCTTGGAGCTGCTATGGGACTGTGGAAAATGTTCGATGAGGTTAGAGATATTTCCTCGTGGGTGAGCGTGTGGCTCTGACTAACAGTGTCCATCGCCGGAGAAGAAAGCAGTCGTGGAGAGGCTGTGGGATGAGGAGAGAAGGTAGGAAGGAGGCCAGCCTCCCCGCCAGGAGACGGCAGGCCCAGCTCGACAGGCAGAACCTGTAGGACAGCCACAGAGGAACCTCTGCCGAAGACATGCAAAGGCAACAGCCCTCTGAGCTCAAAGCTAGCTGGCGGTGCCCGAAGGATGAGCGTCTGGCCAGCAGACCCGCTGCTGGCGGCGAGGAGAGCATTTCGGGCGGCATCCGGAGCAGGGGGTGTGTGTTGGTGAAGGAGCGAGCGTGTCTCCTCAGCTCAGCCGCGAGGCACTGACGGCTCTTTTCCATCAGGACGCTTCGTTTTCCCTCTGTCCTTGCTGCTTTATCACCAAAACGTATTTTTTTTTGCCCTGGCTTAGAGTTGCTTTCTGCAGTAAGCTCTGAAGGCGAAGGTTTCCAGTGGAAGAGGAGGGAAAGAAAAAGGAAGTGTTGAAAGCCAAGCAGCAGGCAACAGCATTGCCAAGAGGGCCTAGCGTTAAAAATTTGTAAAGGAAATAAGGTTGCCTGGAATTAGGGTGGAAATACATCTCCATTTAATTTCAACAGGCTGCCCTAACAAATTGTAATGTCTAGTTGGCTGGCAATGTAGAAATAACCCATGAACCAAAAGAAAAGTTTACTTCGGAAGACAGCTCTCTTAAATTATTTACCTTGGCTTGGTCCTCTCCTGAATTGGGGAGAACATAACAGTGTTTTCCTCTCTTGATCCCTGTCTTGGCTGGTTGCTGTAATGCTTTTGGATATAATGAAACTTTCTTAGTACAGTAGAGAACTTCCGTCATAGCAAAAGTGATTGCCAAACTTAAATATATATATATGTATTTAATATATATATATATTTATTTTCACTACATGTATAGAGAGAAATTTGTCTGAATATAGTAATGAACTTCCTGTGATCTTGGATGCCACATCCCTTTTGCACTGGGGCAATGACTTTTCCACATGTTACGAAGCGTTTTGAGTTTTTTTTGGTGACATAATTCAGATAAATATTCCGACTGCTCTGTTCTCCTCACCCCACTGTGGAGCTTTTTTTTTTTTCCCCTGCGTTGAAAACTACCAAAGACTTCAGGCATCTTTTTCCCACACACAGTGAAAATAAAGCACCATTTACAAAGAGAGAGAGAGAGGGGAAAATAAGACAGCACCTCGCCCCCGCAAACAGATTTCCCCCTGAAGAAGAGGTTGTTTGAAAACCAAAGCTTTTTTTGAAGTACAACTTGAATAGGGATCCAGGGAAAGACTCTGCTCCCACCACTTTCTCCTCATCAATGCCCTGGATTGTCAAGAAGGGAACTTTATTTTCTGGCTTTTCTTGAGAACAGAAAGAAAAGGTGCCTTGTAACAGCCGCACCTGAGGGTAGCTCCCATTGAACACCCCGGAGGGGGGCTGCAAGCAGTCCCAGGGGCTCGAGATACTCGCAATGATCCCTAAAGCAGCCAGAATTTGGGAGCCATAAAGGAGCTGCTCAGTCTGTTTGCTTAGTTGTTTTACATAGACCTAGAAAGCAGCACTTTTTTCAAAAAAGCACGCACAATTGTAGCTGAACAACTCAACTGCATTTTAATTTTAAAGTTACCCATTCACTACTGAATGTAGCCGAGATGTGATTTAATTTGCTCGTTTGATTATTTTTTTGGTGATCTTTAGCGCTGTCAGTCTGTTACCTTTTGCTGGCCCTAAACTAAACAGAGTAACTCGGGACCCTGTAACAGAGCAGCCCCTTATAAATGAAGGTCAGCTGAGTGCCGTGCTGGAACAACAGCCTTAAACCAAGGCGTCTTTTGTTAAGCAGAGAAATATTAACTACACTGAGAGTTCCTGAAAGTGGGTGGTTTCTCCTACCAAGCTCAGTAACACTTTGTCGTAATGAAAAAACAATACTGTCTGCAAGCGAAGATTTAAAGCGTCTCCTAGCATATGTTTGTCTAGGCTTGGGAAAAGGTGCCATTGGATGAGAGGAGCAAATCCTGCTGTGGCCGTGCTCATGCTTGAAGGAAATGCTTTAAGTGCCAGCAAATGCCAAGATGTCTTTCATGAAGCTACTTTTAATTTATTTTTAGAGTTGATTAATAGTTACTGCAATATTTGCCTTGCACATTTTTAATGGAATGCTTTAAAATACTGTTTAATATGTGATCCCTTCTGTGTAATTGTGCTCTCATGTAATGTCTTTGGTGAGAATGAACTAGCACAGTTTTACCCAGAATTGTTTGGAAGACACCAGTGTGAAAAGTAGAGATGACTCACAATGCCTTGGAGGAAGAAGAGCTAGCAATTAACCACAGAGCCATGGTATTATCTCTGTGCCAAAGCTGGCTGAGAAAGCTGGTGTGTTTTCCGCTTTGGTATTTCATGAAACAAAGTACTGCAGAGAAGTATTGGCTCTTTAAGGAATCTTGATAATCTTGTCAACCTGATGGGTTTAGAACAGGTAGTATGGGAGGCATGTGAATCAAAAGAAGGTGGTGGTTCCCATCTAGAACCCATTGTTATTTTTATTTGATGAATAAATGCATATGAAACATGCTCCTCATTTGTCAGTGGACTCCTCCAGATGAGTAAAATTGGTTGCATAACAAGAATGTGGTATGTGATAGAGCGCGTGATTAGGTAAGTATTTCTGCATACATTTCTTTTGTATGTAATCTCATGTGTCTGTACTCGTATTTCTGTAGGAATATCTGTATGGGCATCTGTTTCTACTACTGGTAGCTTGCCAGATGACTGTAAATAAGGAATCCTTACTGCAAGTTAAATGATAAGTATCTTTTACTTCTCAGTGTCCTTTGTTTTCCGTGTGAGTTTAGTTCAGTCGGGTTCATGTTGATGAAGGTGGCGCGACTTTACAGTCACAACTAGGTGAAAAATACACCAATTAAATCCTCATTTTGATTTCTTTACAATAAAAATCCATCCTTTACGAAACACGTTAAATCTTTTCCTCTGTGATGTGCTTTATTTAAATTAGCTCAATGTTTCCTTGTAAGTTTAATGGTCTTTACTTTTGCTCACACAGAGTACAGTAAGGAGTTGACTTCCACGTTGGGTCCTCCTCCTCTTCCTCACCCCCTGAAAGACATACCAACACATTGCTGTTGTGGTGCACTGCTCTGGGGCCTGGGCTGGTTCTCATGCATGCTCATGGGTATCTCCTGCTGCAGCACCTCTTCCTGCGTAAGCATGCATTCCTTGTTCCCAACGAGCAAAAGGTGAAATACCTCATGAAGTACTGGATTTGGCACGTGGGCTGCCAGCTGTACTAATTGCTTTACCTCATTTACTAGAACAGAAAAAAATGCAGAGGTAGGAACAGTCTTTTGTCATTGGCCGTATGAGAAGTCATGCCGAAGGAGGTGTTTGTGGGTGAATGATGCATCAGGTCTGATATTCAGTTTCCAAGGCACCTAAAGAGGAAGGTTTTGAAGAACTTGTGTGATGAGGAGCCTGCAGTGGCTTTCAGGTTAGCGGGGTATTGCAAGCAGATTGTACTGTGGGCAGGAAAAAGCCCTCAGTGAACCCTAAGCCTGTAATTTAGTCCACTGGTTAATATTGAAATGTCAGGGAGACTTCATTTGAAAATGAGTATCAAGGTGTGTATCTATGCCTTGATGAAACTGCCTGAAATATTGAGCAGTGGTTGGAATTAGCTTCTGGAAGTCAGGAAGTCTGCTTTCTGGACGGTTTCTTTCCTCCCCGGGAGAAGCCGATTTGGAGTGTTAGTATTGTGGGAGACATCTACTGTGCTCTCAACAGATTAGCATCTGATGAACAAACATTTTGTACACCTGTAATTTCAATAATATGTGATTGCTCTTTCACTTTCTACCCCTCCCACTCCATATTTCACTAAGTGCTGTGCCAGAAGATGTGCTTTCTTCAGATATGTAAATCAGATGCTATGGTACAAACTACATTGCAAATCATGATTTGGTTGTCTCTGTGCCGAGCAGCAGGCAACAGTTTCAAAATTGACACTCACAGCTTTTTAACCCTGACTAAACAGCTGTTCTCTCGAGGCTGATTATTTCACATGCCAGTGGTTGAGCGGCAGCTTAACATTGTTCCTGCTGCTAGCATGAATGTCCTGATTTATCCTGTGTTCTCTTCTACTCAGGATAATTTGGGGTTTTCGTTTTCCCTTCTGTCCTCACCTTGTTTTGGCAGCTGGTGAATAGGAAGCCTTCCTGCCTGTGTGTTTTCCATACTGCCCACTTGGAGTCACCTCTGTGAGAGTGAGTGGCTTTGCCAAACGTTATTTTATGTTCTTGGGTCTTGTTCCCCCTGGAAACTGCTATTGGTAGGGAAAAATATTAAAGTGTTTCAGGTTTGCAAAGGAGAATCCAAGTTGGTTTCAGGCCTAGATACAGCAGAAGGGGAAATAGCAGGGGGGAATTTCTCTCATTTGTCACAGTTGGTGCTCCTGCTGAATACATGGACGTGTACATACGCAGTGAGCACACACACAATACATACTCCACATAGAGCATGTACACATACATAGGCCATATATTATTTTAGAAATTTTCTTTTCTCGTGCATTTTTATCGGACTTTTAACAGGGCTGTTTTAATTGGAATTAAATGGAACGATGTAGGGCAGTAACTGAGACAAACTCCGTGTTTTCCTCCTCGCTCTCTGCATGTCAGCAACATTCCTTGCACTCATCCTCCGCCTAGAATTGAGTTTCTTTTAACCTAGAGCCTGTTGTGGGGAAGAGAGGGGATTGCAGCATTCCTCTGGGTGTGGCAGGGCTGGGTTGCATTTACAAATTCTCTCCAGAGTTGCAACACTTCCTCAGTGCTTACCAGACTAAGCAGGCATGCAAACGTACAGCTGCACTGAAAAAGCACAACAGCCATCCTGTACCTGGGCGCACACATGCAAAAGTGACCCTTCTGTCTGCCTTCTGAAGTCTGATATTATTAATGCATGGTTTACAGAAATAATATGTTCCTAGCTTGCTTCCTATAAAAGAAATAAGTACAATGCCAGTAAGATCAAGTAATTTCACTGTTTTGGCTGTGACTTAATTTTGAAATATGTTTTAAAAAGAGACAGGACATGAGACAAAAAGATGTGTGCAATCAGCACGCATATTATAGGAAGGAATTGTTTCCTTTGTTTTGCATGGCAAACATGAGACCTGGTTATAATGCGTATATAAACTGCTTTTTCAGTGTTGGAGTGCTCAAGTCTGCCCATGCATCTCACTGGGTTCTGAAGTTCCTTTTTTGCATTACGTATTATTGCAAATAACTAATAAGATTTATTAAAGTGCGTATTTTGTAAGCCCAAAGAGTGTTTAAAGTTACAAACAGGAAAAAAAAAAAAAAAGAAAACCCACCCTTTGCATTTATGGGTCTAGTAAATAAGCTGAAGAATGACAATTTCTGAGATCACCGATGATTTTTCTCTGCCTCTTCCTTAACCACTCTCTCCTTTTTGTGTGTGTGTGTGTGGTTCTGTTATCTATAAAAAACATTCAGATTAGCGTGTTAATTAGTTTATGTTAACCAGCAGAGGGCTTTTCTACCTCAAAGCAAACAGGCATATCTTCACTCCAGTTTCCCTGCTATCCCCTTAATAGAGAAGTGGGAAATAAAGACATTTATTTAGTTGTCTAGGGTACTTTCCTGCTAGCAGAAAGGTCCTCAATTGTATGTGAATAAATGTTTCTTACACAGTTTGTTTTTAACTGGCTTCCAGTTGTTTTTAATGAGGCTGTCAGCATTTCCACAAGAAGCTTGGATGACCTAGTAAAAGTTTCTTGTGCTTCACCAAAATCTCTTATTTCTAAATTCCTCGTGTAACTGGTGTGCTGCAAGGCTTCATGTGCATATTCAGGTCTTAAAAGGGTTTTGAGCCCCTTTTTAGTATGAAAACAGCATATGCTGAGTAAACTAGCGTACACAGCAGTGTTCAGGACGGCTAAGTAAATACAAGAGGAGAGGAATATGGGTGAAGCAGGAAAGGGTTTTACAGAAGGTAAGAGGAGCCTGCCAAGAAGCAGAGGGTGGTTTTGTTCAGAGCATCCTTTGTGTCAGTGGGGTCAGCAGCCTTGGGAATGGGTCAGTCGGTGTGGTCCTGCAGCACCCACGCGCCCCAGTGCTGGCTGGCCGCTGTAGCACCTCTGGGCTTTCTTCTCTGGCCCATGCAGGTGGCTTTTTGTGCTGAACTGTTGCTGATAACCTCTTGTGACTAAATGAGTGGCAGGGAAAAAATAAAAGCTCTTTGTCAGGGAGAACACTTACTCCCTCCTCAAAAATTCCGTATTTAAGATAACTAATCTTCATGGACCATCAACACTTGAGATTTATTGGCTAACAGTTGTGAGCGGAGGGTTTACCTGGCCAAGCCTTGGCTTCAGAGCAGAAGTGGTCGAGAGATTTTTTGCTGTTTTGCTTTTTAAACAGATTTTGCATTACGAAACCAGCGCCAGGCAGCTCAGAACTACCAGGCTGAAATCGAGGCAGCGGCTGCAGGCAGAGCAGGAGCTTTTGGTAGAGCAGTCTTAATCAATGAGGAGTCACACCTGAGTCAAAAAAAAAACACACTAAAATAGTTCACTACATTTTAAGCCGAGAGATCATAACATCTTTGTGTGAGTAAATTGCTAAAAGCTAGGTCACCAATGTCTCACCTTCCCCGTGTGGCTCCTACCGCCTCTCGCTAATCCAGGCTAATAACGCTGCGCCAGCGCCTCATGCTTTGTTCCTTGGCGCCCTGTTTGTTCGCAGGGCTTCCCAGGGCGCTTCTTCAGGAGGATTAAAAGCGCATTTTCTATTTTGCAGGAGGAAGAGCCTTCTTTGTGCCGGGCTCCGTCCTCCTCCTCCCTGCTGCTGCGGGAGGGCGCAGGGCGGCGGCAGAGCCGTGCCTTGCTGCACGCTGCCGCCTGGCGGCTCCCCGGCCTCGGGGCCGGGGGGATGCGGTGGTTTCCAGCCCTGCCCCGCGTAGTGCTGCGGGGTTTTGGGGTGTGTGGGTGTGCGTTTGGGGCGTGGGTGTGGGTTTTGGGGGGTTTTGGGGGGTTTTGAGGGGTTTGGCTGTGCCCCCAGCTCGTCAGCATCCTGTTAGTGGTTGACACAGATTGCGCGGTGAGGTGAAACCTCGGTGCTCTGGGAGGAAAGGTGTTATGTTATTTTACTAATAGCTGCAACCTGCTTTATTTGGAAGATTGTTCCTGGCTGCTATGAGGTAAACCTGCCTGAAACATAAAGCTGCCTGAGCCCTTTCCCTCCGTGCTGCTGGGAATGCCAGCATCCTTCCCCTGAGGGAGTCCAGTGTGGGCCAGGGAGGGTCTCCTGCAGTCAGCGGTTGCCTGACTCCCTCTAAATTCACAGGGGGTTTCCTCTGAAATTTTGGTTGCACATCCATCGTGGAACTACGGTGATGGACAAAACCCAAAGATCATGACTGTGTTTGTGTCCGGTGGGCGATTTGGTTGGCCGAGCAGGACCTGGTGTAGGAGAGCCTCGCTCAGGTTGATTTCTAGAAACCGCCCCCTGCTTTTAGGGAATTTCCTTACTGAGGCAGGTACACCTCTTGTCAGAGGGAAAAGAATTGCCTGCCGTGACTCAGTGACCCCTTCCAGGGGTCCAGAAGTGGGAGGGAGGTAGGGAGGCTGGTGGCAGGTCCCTTGTGAGGAGCTGCCCGAGGCCTGCTGCGGTGTCTGTGGCCGTCCGCAGGCTGCTGAAGGCTGAGCTGAGGCTGGGATCCTCGGGGCAGCCCGGCCGCCTTCTCTTTTAGGTGCTCGTTTGTGGTGTGTTGTGTATTTTTAAGCTTAAAATAATTTTTAAAAAGGATAAAACTGGCACCAAAATAATTGAAATTTTAATGTGTAATTTGGGCCTCCAAAGGCTCTGTAATGGCTGTGACAGAAACAATTAACAGGCAGTGCTTTCTGTGCAGGGCAGGGCCTGCTGAAGTAGGTTATGAGGCTGGTCGCCAGGAGACTTACTTTCTTTTCTTAGCTTTGGTGCTTATCCTTTCTTCAATCTGGGGCAAGTGATCTCATTTTTGTTCTTTTTTTTTTCCTTCATTATTTTTTTCTTCTCTCCGGTCCATTCAGCTTGGAAGGGAAAGAGTTTCTGGCTATCTGCTTCATACAAAAAGGGACACCATTTTACCAGACGTTTCGGGCCCTGTAGTAATGCCAAAATGTGCTCCGTCTCAGCCTTGCCGTAAATAATCATTTAGGAATATGGATTACTGTGTGGTTTTCCTATCTGAGCGTGTTACAGGGTCCCTGTAAGAACAGACGTGCTTTAGATGAAGACCTCAGATGAAGGCCAGGTCCACAAGCTTCCTGTAGCTACTGAATTTCCCCGTGTCCCTGCCTTGGAGATGATCAGGGGTGCTGGGGAGGTGACCACGCGTGGATGATCTGGTGGTGCTGGGGGCTCTTTCGGGGACAGAGAGTGCCTCAGGGCACCCTACGCCCTGCACCCGCCCCAGCGAGAGCTGCGGGATGAGCAGTTGAGTCTACAGGTGGGATGCTTTCAATGGGCTTTTGACTGTGCTTAATCCAAATGGCTTCATGACCGGCTGGTGATGAGTTGTTATCACCTGGAGGAAAATACCTGGGAAGCCTCAGTGGGAGGTGTCCTCTCGGTTGCTGGAGCAGTCGCTACCCTAGGAAGCTGTGCTGGTGAATCACTGCAGTTGCTGTCTGGTTGAGTCATCAAAAATGATAGACTAGGAAATGTACGAATTAAATTAACACATGAATTGTGCCAAAAACCACAGCCCAGCCGAAAACAGAGCATGTCTGTGGGTTTGTTTTTTTTTTTTTTCTTTCTGTTTTGATGTTTTTTTACACTGAACTGAAACCTTTTCCTTGCAACATTTTTTGTTTGCTGGCCTTAGGGAAACACAGTGGCTGTGAGCTACATATATGTGTTTGCTTAACTTGTAGAGAATTCTTTGAAGAACAAGTTTGTGATAGATGGTGAAAGTCCTGATGGTGTGTGAGGCTATGCATATTTACTCTTGCTTGTAATAAAAAAAAATACAAAACAACAACAACAAACTGGGAGGAGGACCAATTTAGATTTCTACATCAAGCTCTAGTTTTCCTCTTCTGTGATTACTTCATGGTCTTTACAGAGATTACTGAGATGGGTTTGTATTAAGTGAAGCAAACATAATGCCTTAATCTTTATATGCGTAACCTGGAAAATATGGAGCCTATTTACACCTATGACAACTTCATAAGGGAGAAAATAGGAGGGTAATGATCTAAACTTATTAGATGTGTACCTTGTTTCTGTTAAGGGGCTTTGCAAAGTGTTTTACAAAATTAAATTGAATCCCCTAAAGTGTATAAGATGCTAAAATTTTCTACTTATTGGCCTTGCATTTGGCTACCGATTAAAGCACGGATTAACCTGTAATTCCATTTGTGTTAACGCCTCTATGTGTATTGTTTTGCAAATAGTAAATCACAAATTTACTTTGATTCAACTGGGCAACAATGTACACCGGTACTTAGCTTCTCATCACCTACGAATAAAAAGCATTTTGTGGTAATGACAGTATCGCAAATGATCTTTTCCTGCAACAAAATATAGTAATACCAAACTCTGAACCAAGTGTTGCACCACTTTGTATTTACAGTAACAGTGGAAATGTTATGGTCAATCACCTAAAGCAACGTTTTCTCCCTTGCATCATCGGGTTGTGACTCAGCACCATGATAAAAAGCCAGAGCTCCAGACAGGTCAGGAAAATTCTCAAAATTAAATGGCTGCCAAGACTCTGGGCAGGTCTGTGGGATTTACTCTGGCATTTTGGGTTAGTCTGACATGGTTTTACTTCTTGTTGCTTTCTCTAATCTGCATCTAAGAAGCACAGTGGAGAGGAGATGCCTGTGATCCTGCAGTTCCTGCCAGGGTTTTTATATGTCTGGGTCTGTATAATTTAGGCAGTAATAGCTGTGGTAGTTTACAGTTCTCTGTCTGTTACCGGCAATTCCAAATGATGGCTTTTTCTCAAAAGAAACAATAAGTTGACTTAAAACATGATCTTTGATTTTTACACGAAATCCTGCCTATTTGAACACGGACTGTGATGAAGTGTATATTCCAGTGGTTGAAAGTCTGGGGGGTTGTCACCCCACGTTCGCAAAATCTTCTCTTTAAGCACAAGGTCTAAAGAATAAAAACAAAACAATCCCCTCCCCCAAACCCTGCCCAAGTCTCTTGTCACTCTCTCAGCGGGAAAAACAGAACAAAACAAAACAAAAATGCCATAAAAGAGATGTCTTTTTAGGAAGAAAACCTCCAAAATAGAGGTACTCAGTGATGACAGGGTGAGAAGAGCAGTTGTTAGCAGTGTGTGCTCCCATTTCCCCACCCGCACAGTCCCACTGCACCGCCACTTTGGGGAGTGCTGGAAGGCCACAGTATGTACATATACATTACCTCGCCAGGCGAGCTCAATTTAAATGCAGCCTATTAAATTATTTACAGAAGACAGTTGGCCAACCCATTGTATTGTGCTGTAGGAGCCAAAGGTCACTTTGGTGTGCGCGGTTGATTCATAGGGAAATCTGATACAGTACTTAGCTCTTTGCCTCCCAGTCAGTGGGTTAAACCTTACGCTCATTATGAGTCAGAGAGCTGTAACTTTCAGAAAAAGCCGAAGTCTGTGTTTCTGAGGGTCTTTGAAGAGGCCGTGCAGCAGAATCCAGAGGGCCACGAGAGCATCTACCAGGGAATCAGGGCGTGTTCGGCCGTAACAAAAACCTGGCTGACAGCGTGATAGCTGAAACTCTCTACCCATGTTTTCTTAAGGTTCCAGTTCTTGTGCTAACATCTTCATCAGCCATTCGGAAATTAAGGCATTAATGTTTACTCTTCAGATAGGTAGCACGTGGTTTTTTTTTTCCTGGTTCCTGGATACCAGCTTCTCCTGGAAGATTCACTGAACTGGTTTTATTGGGTGCCTGATACATTCAGGTCTATCCTTTTGCCACAAGATACAAACTTGTGGGTTTCTTGGTGAAAAATCCTGTCAAAGCACGTGGTATTGGGGTGCCTGTGTGCTGTGTTTTGCCAGCTTCTGTCTGCTTTAAAATACTGCCTGTCCCCTGCCAGGCTTGCTCCCTCCTGGAAGCAGCGGTGGTGTTGGGCAGGGCGAGGCATCGCGGCAGCTGCTGGTGGGGTCTGACTTTAAAGCCAGATGCTGGTTTAGAGAGAAGGTGGGAGAACAGAGCACAGCTGGGAAACCTGTTTTGTGAGCAGCAGTCACACCAGTGGGAGTCTGGGCTCTGACAGCGTCTCCTCATGCACGGTTTTTGTTTGTGGCTATGCACTTGTCTTTTGTTTCTTTTTCCTAGTGTTACCGCTAGGAACAGGGGCACAAATGTTTTCAACATACTCCGTTCAGGAGCTTGTGGAGCTTGCAAGCCCAGAGTGTTATTTTTCCTCTCTCCGAGTCCACAGAGGCGCACAAGTGCTTTTCTATTTCTGCGTGCCGGGTTCAGAAGTTTGCACTGCTGGCTGAGGAAAGGAGGAGTTTTGCTCCTGCGGTCGTGCTTTTAGGAGAGCGAGCCGATCGTATTTCACTCTAATCCTAAGCGATAGCCACGCAGCCTCGTCTGCTGTTAGGAGAGCCTTCCCGGAGCTCCCCGGCCGGGCTTGTCCTCCAGGGAGAGCGGGGCAGCCGGAATTAGGAGTCGGAAGCGTGGTGGGTCTGTGAGCCCTCCCGAGCCGAGCCGTGCTCCGGTGGGATCCCCGCCTGCCTGCCCGTGGGCTGTTTCCGACGCACCGGGGCCGGGGGCTGGATCGTGCCTGGTCCTCTGAGCGATGCCAGGGAGAAGAGCGGAGCTGCAGTTTGCGCTGTTGAGTGGAGAATGGGGAAAACACGTGCCTCGGTGCTATATTCTGCTCCACCGTTACACGCTTGCCTGAGCCGCTGCAAGGTGCCACTTTCTGCTGCTTTTCTCCCCTTTGTTTTCTTTGGCAGCTCACGAAGCGCCCTATCAAAGCAGCTTCAGGGGAGCTGCGCTGGCACGGCGACCTACCTCCAGACTGGTGCTGGTCTCAACGCGGCGAGGAGAAACCTGGACGGAAGTCGCTTTGAAATTGTTTAGCCTCCCACGAAAACCACGGGGAGAGGGGACGGGAACAGTTTCAGAAAGACCGGGTTGGAGCTGAGGCCAGTAGCGGGCTTGAAAGAAAATGAAAAAGGAGTGTGTTTCCAGATCTTTCAAACTCAAACAAAACACAGGCTCCCTCTCGCGTGCCGTAAGCTGGATAAATTTCTCCTCCTTGTCAAGGCAGACAAAGAGATTGTTTCGCAGCGATGGTGAGCTCTCCTCCATGTGCGTGCAGCAGGTAGACGAGGATGACGAGAACTGGACCTACAGAAGCCAGCACAGAAAAGGTGACTCGCTTTCTCTTTCACCCTCATGGGCGCTGCTGCCTGCCAGCCGGTACCGGGTCAGTGCCCGTGTCCAGGTCCCACCGGGAGCCCGGAGCTGCTCGCTCGGGAGCTGCAGGAGGGGTGGGAGGAGGAGGAGGAGGAAGGCAGCATGAGAGCCGAGACATAGCACTGCCTTGCCAAGTTTTTCTCAGGTTAAAACTGTGGAAGCTTATGGTAATCAGCTGGAAAGATCTTTAATTTCCCGTATGGGAGACATAAAGGTACTGACTGTGGGGTGTGGGGGTAAGTTGGGCTTATGCTTCCTGGAGCCAGTAGTGGCTAGCGGCAGATCTTCTGGGCAGGTGCTGCAGGAAGCTCTCCTCTCTCTCTGTGGTACCAAGAGCTGTTTAAGACTCCTCTTGTAATACACTGGATGGCTTTTTGGATGATTGCCTTGTGGTCCTGCTGGAAAATTTGAAGTGTATTTTGTTTCATGAGAGCTGATTGAGAAGAGGGCTCGCATGCAAAGTAAAAGTGATGATGGGCTGGTAATGGGAATTGCTTCACAGAGAGGAGGAGAGACGTCTAGGATGCGAGATAGGCAGCTCCGAAGGAACTCTCGCAAGGCACAACGTGGAGTATATCTTACAGGGAACTTTAAACAGCCGCTATTATGTTTGTTTGGATTTTTTGGAGTAGAGTTTGTCAAGCATGCCTCATATTTACCATAAATCATAATAAATTTCAGAACTTTGCTTCTCTGAGATGGTGAGTTATTGTTACCAGGGCATTTACTGGCTGGCAGACAGTAGCGTGCGTGTGTGGGTGTTTAAAAATACTTCATAAAAAGCAACTTGTTCATAATTTCTCTAGTGCTGCCAGAGCACTAGTTTGTTAATGGGAAGTGTGAGGCGGGCCCGATTCTGCTGTAAGGTCACTTTTGTGAGAGCAGGCAGGCTCTCCAAGGACATTTGAACTTCAAAGTGGTTTTTATTTCTTTTCACTTCTGGGAGCAGTTAAGAGCTTTGTGACCAGAATTTCAGTTCTGAGTCAGAATAAATTGTGGCTTTAGTAAACGGTTTGGAAGCAGGAACACTAACACAGGATGTATACACTTGTGCTTTGCTTTCAATACGCTAGGAGACGATTTTAATCTGTGCTTTGAAGATCGCTTTTTAACCCTTTTCACTGCTGGAAAAAACTCCTGCAGTGCGAGCTTTTATTTGCAACTGGTTGCTGATTTTTTACTTTTAATTGTTGGCATGTTAGTATCGTACAGCACCGTCAGCTCTGCGCCCAGTGTGTTTGGGAGCTGTCAAGCAGCGTATCAGTCCTGCTGCCTAACTCCCATAAAGTTTCTCATTCCTTAACTAGCGCTCACACCACAAGGCAGAGATGGGAGAGGAAGCTTTACTGATGGATTAATGGTGTATTAATTTTTCTGAGAGTGTTATTGTATGTGTGATTTGCATAAAGAAGCCATTGTGCAGGCTGTAGGGGGAGGGCAGAATTCCTTCCGTAATTGGGCAGCGAGCTACGAAAGCCTCCATGCCTTCTCCTGGTGGGATGACAGTGTGTCATTTTTGAAAGGAAGGCGGAGGGAGGTATAAATCAGGTGGGGTTCGTTTCCCCTGCACAGGGATATAGCATGCAGTGTGACTTGGCTTGTAAAATCTGTCCAGATCGTAAATCCAACTGTGTGTTTCTGTCTGACTGGGGTTCTCTGCATGGAAGGAGCTGATAAACTGGCAGGGGATGCCAGGGCTGAAGGGAGCTTGGGTTATATTCTGGCAGGAAAAACTTCTTAAAACTACAAGCGTTTCGTCCAGTGCGCTGCAAGTCAGGCTTGTGCGATGTCAGAACAGTTTGAGTACCAGTACCTGGCTGAGTCGTCATCTTGGTTTTGTGTTCAAGGGCAAAAAATGTGTGATAAATGAATACTTGTGTTCTCAAATTAGCTTGCTCCATTGGACCGTTGCTTTACTGCTTGCCAGCCTTTGTAAAAATGAGGGCTCAAAAAAGCATTGTCTTTAGTGCTTGAGTTAACCTACACGGCTTAAAATTAAGGCAGACTAGAAAGAAGCAAAATGCATAGCAGGCTGGGAGGATGACTAGTGCTGTATAGAAAATCCGATTGTTTATGTTAAGTTAGCTGAAAAACTATTAAAAATTCATTTATCAGAATAATTTTACTTCCAGTTCTCCCTTGGGTAAATTGACGAAGCCTGACAAATCACAGGTTCACCTTCTACCTTTTCCTTTAGCTAACTGTACATGTAAAGGAAGGAGCGTTAATAGGAATTGGAATTAAATGAATTGTTTTTCTTTCTGAGCTCTTTCTCTTCCTGTCTTTTTAAACCTCTTATTCTTCTGCCGCTTCATTGCTCTTCCCGTCTCATGTTGCATTCCCACGAGGCTGCTAGGTGACAAGCACAAGGCAGCATGTGTTGCTTGGTATTTCACCAGCAAAATGGCTAATCTGCATTGGCTGCAAACTGGGACTTGCAAACAGTAGCAAGCAGCGAGACTGGTTGGATTTGTCAGTTTAAAACGAGTTTAAAACGAGTGAGAGAAACAAAAAGTAAATGCTAACTACCAACACAGGGCACATCCTGACCTCCTACTCGGCTGAACTCTGTTTGCGTGGAAGAAAAGTCAGGTTCTGATGCTTCACTCTTCGTTTTTGAAACCCACACAATAGCGCAGTGGAACCGGTAGCAGCAATTAGACTTCCCATCTGATAAAGCAGTTACTGAAAGAGACGGTGGAAGTTGATAGTAAAATAAAGGTTTGTTGTTTGAAACGTTTATCGCTGATCCCTCTTTCTCTCCAGTGGACTTCTGAAATGAGAGCAAACTGTTACTCCTGTGTTTCTCTTCTTTAGCCTGATTTTTTAGGTCCAACCTCTTACCTTTTGGAGTAGCAGAATATTTATTTATGCTGGGGTGTGCACGCGTGGGTGGGGTGAAATGTCATACCTCACATTTCGTAGTTTTTAGTTGAAACAACAAATGACATTGAGAAATGTAAGTTGTTTATAACAGTCAAGTGTGATTTATCCTACTGAGGACAATGCATTCAGCGTGGCCGGGGGCACTTTGGACTCAGCCAGCTGGTTACAGACCCACACGCTGCTCTGACGGCGTGGCTGCACGCGAGATGTCGGTGAGGTGAGGTACGGAGGTGCCTGTGGCTGTGACCCTCCTCTGGTGGGAGTCTCTGGGGTGGCGGACACCGACCCTCTCGGTGCTGTAGCTGCTCGCTGCCACTTCTGTGAGCACTCGGTAACTTCTCTGTGTGAGGGATACAGGCCTGCTTTCCCTCACAGAAAATACCTGTGCCATGGCTCCTCCTGCTAGTACTTCGGAGAGGCAGGTGTGGGAAGAGGCCCAGCGGTAAAGGTGGGGAACAGCGGTGTGCTGTTCCTGCCCCAAGTACCTCAGACTAACTCACGGTATATTTTTTTCCTGTAAAAAACACGTTATTGAAAAACACTGATGGAATTGTTCTTTGAAACTGGAGAGAAGGTACTTGAGTACACGAAGAAGTGTTTCTGATGCAAGGAAGTATACAAAAGTCATTCATGTGGAGTTTTTTTTCCCCAGACCCATTTGCTGTATGACATAGCAAGTTAACTTCAAACAGAGATAACACCTGAGTCACGCATTTACCTCGGCTTGGCAGAAAATGAGTCAAGTCGCGTTTCAGCATCAGAACACCTTCCCCAGTTTGGCAGAGTTTGGATGTCCTTCCCTCCTCCCTTCGGCTGGGGGCTGGAGCAGGACAGCTGCAAACGGCACTGCCCTCACCCCGGTCCCACGGGGATGTGTTTCCCTGGAGCCCAAAATACCCTCGGACCTTGTTTCTCGTGTGATTTCCTTCGGATTTTTATCTCTGGTCAAGTGTTGATGAAGTCCGGTAGCTGTTAGGGCTGCCACAGGCAGCAGTGGTGGAAAGGAGACTTTCACCCATGTGTGCCTTCTCCAGCCCTCTCCCCCCAGCTCCCGTCTCTCCTTATTTCTCTGTTTTTTCACCCACTGCTTCACTTGGTCGCTTTTCAGCCTTTCTGCACCACGAGAAAGTCAAAAACTTGGCTGCTTTTTACAGCAGGCTGTTCTACCTGAAAAACCTCTTTGCACTCATTAGTCAGAGAAATCTCATTTCTCCTATAACTGGGCTTTCTAAAGAAAATCCAAACAGAGTTCAAAAGGTGGCAGCCACTGGCAGTTTGCTGTCTGCTGGCCAAGTCTGAACATGAAAGTGTGTTTGGAGTGCCCTTTTTTTTTTTTTTCCCTTCCAAAACCAGTCTAAACTTCAAACTTTCTTTTAATGCTAAAATTTCTTTAAATTAATGAGTAACTCCTTGTGTGTTCAGCCCTTGGTGCCACTGTAGCGTGTCTGATAGAGGTAATTCTGACGTCCTGATGACAGCTCTTACCTTAGAAATACCTAAACTGTAAGTTAGCTTCCTAACCATCCCCTGCATAGTATTGCCTGGGAATGCCATAGTTATCAGGGAATTAAATTTCCATAAATTATTGAAATTTCCAGAAATTCCTTTCTTCTGTCACAGCAGCAGTTTTGGTGCTGCCTTGTTATGTCAGTAAGAATTATGTTCTTTAGCTGTGTCTATGTCATCTGTGCTTGGCCTAAACATTTGGTAGTATCAAATAAGTTTGATAATATTGCATACATTTTCCTTAGCATTCCAGAGGCACAATCAGGACTCTAGGCTCTGAATTTTTATAACACCGACAAGTTTATATTTTCAGTGCTTCCTGTAGTTTCGGGATTTACAGCTCTGACATCGTCTAACTTCAGCAGAGAGCTTGCTTTTCAGAGCATCAGGATGGAGCATCAGGATGGTCTTTTTCTAAAGTCCACATGAATTTTAAAACTTTGTTTTTAAATCATGAGCACAGCTCTTACGTATTCCAGTTTGGCTGAGGTGATTTCATGGAAAATCACATTTTCCTTAGTGATGAGATGTAAGAGTGACAAGAACTGGTAAGTCTCCGTAAGCAAGACTATTGAATCCATACCTCTCTACTACAAAATTATTTAACAGGGCTTTTTTCTGTATGCTTTTTGCAGAAGACCTTGTGTTCAAGGGGGAGAGAATGTGTCAGTTAATGCGTAGATAAAGGCCTGTAAACCTAAGGGAGCTGCTGGCATTTGTAGAGGCAGGAATATGTGGTGGTTTGTAGCGGGGGGGCGTCTGTCTGTGAAAATGATTCTTCAAGCTTTGGGCAAGTTCATAAATAATCATTTATGGAAGCCTCCAAAAGCATTTGTGTCAGAGACTGGACTAGCTCCAAAATACATACTGCATGTTTTATATACATTTTTGTGGAAGGATTGGGTTTTTTTTGGGGGGGGGGAAGAAACAGATGTTTTATAGACACACAATTTTGCACGTGTGAGGAAGTGTATAGAAATCTAAAGGTTTAAGTGGAAAAAATTAGTGATTTGATACGAAGGCCCCTTTTTGTCTTGTCATACCTGTTCCTTTCCCATGTAAGCTCTGCTTGCAAAGGTAAAATTGGATATATTTATATGTGTTTGCAGCAGTTCTAAGAATTTGACAATATGGTCGGGTTTGCATCTTAGTACTACGGTGTGGTTGACACCGTTGGATGCTGTGCACTTACGGAAGCAGTTCCCAGCTGGGAGCAGAGACACGGCTGCAGTTACTGAGGCTCGTGCTGTTTGTCCCCGTGCGTCTGTATGGTTGAGCAGCAGAGGGTTGTTTAAAGCTTTAGTGCTGTACAGCGGCAATCAGGACTCTTCATGCTGGTGGAACAGCTGGAGCTATTTGAAAATTCTGCACTTAACTGCAGCTCCAAGTAGCAACTTCTGGATGTTTGCACTTAATTGCAAATTTAATCCAAACTTTTCCTTCTTTCCCGCATCTTCTGGTAAACGTGGCCATACGTGGGAGTCTGAAAGTGGGTTGGCTGAACAAAAATTTGTAAGCTACAGAAACAGATTAAGTTCAAGTAAGAAAAGTTGATCTGTGTCACAGAATCATTTGTTCAGATGTACTTCTCTACTTTTGTTTTATGAAAAACCATAGATCCGACTGTCATTGCTATTTGTTTCATAAAATCCTTCCCAAATTCCAATCCCTTGCTAGTTTTATTCCACAAATATCTTTTATCCAAAAAATAATTATAATTGCTCTTTGTCATCCGATCAAAACCTTTCAGATGAAAATGGAAATGAGAAAAAATAATTGTTCGTGACCTTAGACACGTACAGACACCTTTCCCTCTTCGGGCTGGGATGCCGGGTACCTGTTCCTCTCCAGGCCGCGGTGAGTGGCGAGCTGCAGCCTCTGTTGAAGAGGTTTCAGAGCAGACTTCTGCAAATAGCTGTGGCTGGTTTTGCTGTCTGTGTGCTGTCTCCTCCAAGAGCCGTAACCTCTTACTAACGTAAGTTTACGTTGCTAAAGGGTCTTAATCTCCTAGGAGACTGTGGATTTTTTTTGTTATGATGAAAGAGCTGGCAAGAACATGCTTGCTCTGAGTTATTGTGGGGAATCAGCATTTCGGAGCTGTTGTCTCAGTGCGCTTTTGGTAGGTGAAGGGCAGGTAACGGCTGAAGCTCTGCTGGCTGCGGCTCCCAGGTAATATCCCAGCTCCTGGGCAGCTCTGCGCTGCCAGTGTCACTCATTTAGGTGTTTGCTTACTGACACCTGTTATTGTGGAGCCATATCTTCACCTTTGAAGTGACACTGCCTGCTTTTATCTCCTGAATTTCACTTGCAGAGTAGCTCCAGTAAGAGTTTTCTTGGTTGGTCCCTGGAGAAGACCACAATCTTGGGAAATGCAAATCGAGCAAATTAAGTGACACCTGACTTAACCGTGCATTTCCAAAGTTAAAAGGACATCACAACCCAATTTATCTTGCAGTTCAGCTTTACGTGACGTTTGGATTAGCACAGTAGGCAGAGTAGTGCACCTCTCAGAAGAGCGTATCATTTGCTAGCTTCTTTGGAGGGGTAAAGAAATGAACAGGGTGCCATGATTTTCCTTCTAAGTGTATGGGTTTTGAGCTTTAGGAGTGGTTTCAAGTTGTATTTCATGATTCATATGCAGCTTTTGTTTTGTTCCCAGGACACCTCTAGTTCTCTCTTAAATCCAGCTAATCCTTAGGCTGAAAAATTTGGGCAAATGCTTCCCTCTCGGGAGAGGGGCAAAACTGATGTCTCCTGACCTCCACATTTTTCTCTGAGCTCTCGGTATTGTATAAAGCAGGCCGGATGTTTCCAGGTGTTGTATGCCGTGTTTGAGATGAGACAATGCACTGTATGCGCTTTCCTACTCCCTGCTAATAAAGTAATAGCATATATGAAAATTGCTGTTTCCATGCAGTTGTTAGCCAACTGCTCGTGAATTGTCCCCTGAAACGGAGGGAGTCTGACTTTGGAGTGGTCATAGCTCACCGTTCTGGCAGGACATTGCAAATATTATAGCTCCCTTTTTTTTTTTTTTCCCAATTTGTATTACAAATGAAAAAAAAAAAGTGAATTTGAAAGTTAAGAATGTTTTTAATGACTGAAGCTAATGAAATTTGCAAGAGTGTATTTAGTTTCTCTTACAGTATTTGGAACTTCTAAAAAAGGGATTTGACAGCTTGTAATTTAAACTGTGAAATATGTTTACCTGTCTTTTATCTGCAGAATCTCAATAAAAATAAAGCTAATTAAGCTCTAGATTTTCCATCCAGTCATCCATTCATCTGCTTTTTTTTTTTGCTGACATTTAATTTTTTTTTTTTTAATTTAAGTTTAATTTATTTACTAGCCTTTTTTCCACTTATAGCTTGAAAACTCTTGTCTATTTCTGGTGAATTGAAATGGAAACTCCACTATAACTTCATGTGTAGCTTGCTGCTCCAAAGCCAGAGCTGAAGTCAGCTGTTAAAATGTAAGGCTTAGGTGCTTGTGATGTCTACGCGAGGTGTATTTCCAGTGTGAGCGTGCATGTTGGACACCTAAGAGGGTGGCATGCTTTCCATCCCAAAGGAAGGTAATTAATATGTACACCCTCTGCTCCTTCTGGAGCTTCCCTTACATATGATAGTGTGGCAGCTTCGACTTGGCACTGCACCTTCCTGAAGCAGATGGTTTCCCTGGACGTTGAGTCTCCAGGAACTTGCAGCGCACCAAGGGGAGCTGTGAGCTGCGAATTAAATGCGTTTCAACTGGTGTGTCGTTTTCGGGTGCATCACTCAAAATGAAAAGATGTGAGAGCCGAATAGAAGGCTTCTGACAAAGTTAAGAAAGTGTGTGTTCGCTGCTGTGTCTGCGTATCGGAAGGGAGAGGGGGAGGCAGAGACGTAGCTGAATCCCTGAACTCTGAATACTCCGAATTGCTCTCTCGTAGGCAGCTCCCCAGTTGACTGTATTAATTAAAGAGGGAGCTATAGAAAAAACAGGCTCGTGGCTTCAGTCAGTCATGCCTAATTTCAGTGCTTGAAACAGGTACGGAAGAAGCCAATGAATAATAAAGGCTGTTGCCTTGTAGAAAGTGAAGTCTGTTTGTACTTGCTTGTAATTTCCATTGATTCTTTTAAATCTGCTTTTCTCCGTTGTCATCAACAGTGCTGAACAGCTGAGGAGTAAGGGTGCCTGAGTACAGCGTAGTGTACACTACGCAGAAACTTCCATCCAGGGCTGTTAACTCAATTGCGTTAACCTTGGGTAATGCATGTGATGCCCTATATAATCAATACAGTACTCGTTTCAGAATAAAAGTGAGGTAACTGTGGTGTGCGGTGGCAGAACCAGGTATGAAATTCCACGTTCGACTTCTGGCCAACTCGACCCGCTTTTGCCAAGGCAGAGGCTCCCTGTGCTCGGCAGGAACCAGTGCACATGTGGCAAGGGCTGCAGCTGGCTGACACGGCGAGCTGAGCCCGACACCGAGCGGACTGCAGCTCCTCCACCACCGCCGGTAGGCTGTCATGCAGCTGGGACTGAGAGGAAGGCAGCAAACCTATTAAATTAATCAGGTCAAACGAGAAGTAGCTCATTTCGTTCTCCCTGCCCTGCGCTGACACTTCACACACACGCGTGCTGGCGCCTCCATGAAGAAGCAGGAGCTTTTCTACCCTGGGGGTAGCCATAGCAAATGCCTGGGAGATAGCTCAGGTTTGTAGCTTGGAAAGAGCTGGAACGGGAAGATTCAGGAGTATTTCCCATTGCAGTGCTGTAATAACCTAAAAACTGCTGCTGCCTCGCTCTCTGCATGGCCCCTGGTGAAAGCTCTGGCCCAGTTTGCAGCCCAAGGACAGCGAGTGTCAAGCGCAAATACTTCTACGTTTGTATTCAAGGACTTGGGCGTCCCAAAAGAGAACGGCTTAAAGTACTGCAGGTTTAATAAAGCTTAATTGAGTTCGGTGGACTATTTGTGGTTCGTTAGGTGAGTGTTTTTGACTATGTGAATGAAAATTGCTCCCAGCCAGTACTGATGGTTTGCTTGCGCAGTCGCAGTCGTACTCCCCAGACCAGAAGAGAAACTGGTATTTCTGTTTGTTTCTTTGTGTTTGTCCTCTGTGTGACAGCCCTGGGGAGCTTAGGATGATTGTTCTGTATTTGATTACTTCGTGTCATAATTGTGCCTATTTAGGGAGGCAGCCTGTTCTGCTCTGCTCCTCCTTGTAGGACACTGCACAAGGGTACAGTTGTCTTTGTTGCTCTGACCTGTTAAAGTGCAATTTGCCTTCTAGCCTACAAAGAGCATGATAGCGCAGTAATTGCAGGTGCCCTTCTCGCCACCCTTAGTTTTGATATTCCCCGTTACCTCAGCGCATTCTTCAGCAGCCCTGGTGAAATGCCCTGTCGGTCTGAAGGAGCAACCCACGTGGAATCATGGTACCCCGTGGGGTATTGCTGGAGCCATGCACACATGAGTGGGCAAACGAAGGTGCCTGTGGGTTTTTCTTTTTGTTTCATTTTAAAAGTAAACATCATTGACAAAGCTCTGTTGCATCAATTAATCAAAGATAATTTAACACCCAACTCTGAAAAAAAAAAAGATTTTTTTTTTCAATTTAGGAGTAGATCCTTTAACAGCGCATTGAAGTTATGGGATTGCCTGTTGTTTTTCCAGGCTTTTTCTTCAGAATTTCTCCTCTTGCCTCTCTTGAAATTTAGGACTGTCAGTTTCGGTGCAATTAGTTTTCTCCTTGTCATACAGGGAGCCTGTATACATTTTGTCCTCTTTGTTCAACTTCTGTGGCAAATAAATTCCTGAATGAATTTAGAGAAGTTGGTTGCGGATTCCTTTCTTGACCTGCAGCAACTCTTAAAAAGATTTTGTCCTTTCCGTGCCCTTGGTCTGAAGAGTAAGGCAAACAAAAGATAAGGCGAACTAATTCATGACTTCATTTTGTTTGTTTTCTTCCTCACTTAAGGCAGAAGATAACCCTTTCTGAAAATCATTCATTTTGTTGGTTTTAATGCTAAACACTTTGCAGCTGCAGGGATTCCTGGGTTTATTACAGAAGAACTTTTTGTTTGTAATAGGCAGAAGCCATAACACAATTTCATAAATGCTGTCTGTAATATCTAGTTGAAAACTCTGCCAGTTTAGCTATAGCTATTGTAGGTATAGAAATAAAGCTGTCTTTTAAAAAGCTGCTTTTGATGAAGCAAACAGGTAGATAAATAAAGAATTTTAATTCGGCTCCTGAATTTAGATATGACAGAAGTGGAACTAGATGCCTCCTTCAAGTAAGGTGATAGCACTTTTGGCTTAATTCTCTAAGAAAACGATCTGAAGTGGTTTCAGAGGTTTTATTGGAAAAAGGTTGTTTTAGAAATAAGGTTAATTATGGGCAACATTTACAGATTTTTATAGTGGCCCTGTTTTTCCCTGTTGCTTTTAAGTGCTTAAAACTCAAATTTCTTTACCTTTGAATATTTGGAAAATCAGTTTCTCGTGCCAGCCTTGAGAGGTATGACAAGGCCCTGTAGCTGTAAGACTACAGCTTGTAAGTACGTGCATAGCTTTATGCTTGCTGTTTCACTGGTAATTTGGGAAGGTCCATTCACCGTAAGTCACCTCCATGCATTATTTTTAGCGGGACTGGACACCACCTTTTACGTCTTGCTGTGGTAAATGTTTATCAGTTTGAGTTATTTGAATGGATCGATGGGGTTATTCTAATTATTCCCTGTGGATTCTGCTTGAAAGGACATCCTTTCAGCCTCATCATCTGAATGAGCCGTTTGTCTTGCCAGGTCTGCTGTGACCTTCTCCAAACCAATTTCATCTTCTATAATAATTTTTAAAATATTTCTTTCCTCCCTCACTGTGTGAGGAAACTCCACCCTAATCAGTGAAAAATTCCTCAAGTGGAACTGGTAATAAAATAATATCAAGTGCAAGAGAGAATAGCAAAATATTTTCTCTTGCTTTGCAGTTAGGAGAATGTTTGGTGCTAGTTACCAAAATAATAGTTAATTTTCATCCAGTGCTCGGTGTCCGAGTCGATGCTGTCCCTTTAAGCATATGCCGGTGCTGACCTCCTTCACCTCACCCCTCTTATCACCCATGCGGCCACCACGCCTGGTAGGCTCAGGGTCTGGCTTTTCTTAGTGCTGGGGCTGGCTGGAGACAAGCGGTGTGGGACTGTGACTGTCCTCTAGTCGAAAATTGTATTTTTACTCCAGCTGTTTTCTTTGGATAATTTTTCAGGGCTTTTTGTTTGTGTGCTTTATGCACAGTTTGAAAGGGAAATGTGTCAGAATGATTCAGGCTTTAGAAAATCTCTTTCAATAGTTGGCGCCCGTCCAGGGTATCAGAAACATAGGTCTCCACAGACCACTTTGGTTCTAAAGGGAACAGTGTTTAATTAGACGTCCTAACAGCCCTGCTGGCTGGCGGTCACACTGGGATGCGCTTTTGCGGTACAGCAACACGTGAAGCAAGACAGAAAGTGCCCAAGTCCTGATCCTTTTTCCATGAGTTGGGCAGACATCTGCGCTTTTTTCCATGCTCGTTTTAATGGTGCAATCCTTAGTAGCAACAAATGCTACAAGTACATACATGTTTTTTTCCTAAGTTTGACTTGAGAGCAAGAAAGAATAGTTTCGATGTGTCAAACCTCCTGACTTCATGTGATTAAAACTTTTCAGGTGACCATGACCAGCCCTTATTAAACACGGCCATTTATATATGGGGAATGGCATAATTCTCCATGTGTCAGTCATGGTCTGCCCTATCAAACCAGTGTGTTTAGTATCCAGTTAGCAGGAGCAGTGCCTTTGTGAGCGGTGGCCGTGGCAGTTGGCATCACCTCCTGTGCTTCTGCCCTGATACGGTAGGTGTGGTGGGCACTAGCATTTCTGGAGGCACCATTTCACACTTGCAGCTCTCTCTTCATATTCAGCTTGATACAGAATGCTTTATTCAGTCAGTTATACTTTGTAATTTGCCGCTTGGAAGACATTTGTATATTATTTCCGTAAGAGTTCAGCACCCCAGTACAAGGAGAGGCCTTGATTGCTTAGTGTCACAGACAGCACAGTGCACTGTGGGCAGTCAGAGAACTAATTTTCTGGTGGGGCTCGGGACCAGGTGTGAGCTCCTGCAAATGTCACAGGTGCCAGAGAACATCCAGACACCTCAGGCTGCGTAGGCTCTTCCTTGGCAGGTAACCTGGGCAAACACCTGGGGTGTTTGGGAGATGGAAAACATGTATCCCTATTTCCAGAGTTCTCCTCTCCCAGGAGGGCTTTCGCAGCACCCACATAAACCAACGTTTTACATGGTTTACACATCCACTAATGTAAACCCACATCAGCTGGACCTGCTCTGCATGTGGCCACTCTCATTTAGAGGCATAGCTGCAAAAATGAGGTGGTGGTGCTTTGTAGTTCCTCAGCAGCACATGTGTTTTGCCTTAAACCGTCACTGGATAAGCTATGGAAGCAGATAGAAGCTAGGTTGATCCCCAACCAGTGGCTTTAAAGGCAAGCTCTTTTTTTCCTTGCTGTTTCTTTGACCCCATGACTGACATCCTATGGGACAGTAGAGGCACTTCAAAAGACCCCACGCTTGGTGGCTCGGGCTTCCCTCATTTGATTTTTTTTTTTTTTTAAATTTTGTTCTCTTGGTTGTTTTTTGTTTGTTTTTGTTTGTTTTTGGTTTTTGGATGAGTTCCCTCTTTCCCACAGACATCAGGAAGGTGGGGATCCCCTTCAGGCTTCCCCACTCCACTCCTGATGAGGGCAGAAAGGGAGCTGTTGAACAGGACAGAGGTTGCCTCAGGAAAGGCTGCTGGAGAGCATCTCTGCTGCAGCCGGGCCGCCCTTGGTTGGGGGGGGGGATGTTGGCCCAAGCCCGCTCTGAGCAGCACGTGCTACTGGTGCTATGGCCCAGAGCAATTTCAGGCTTTTCAGCACTTCACTACCACGTTGCATCTGGGCTGTGTCTGATTTCTCAGACAATAGCACTGTTCTGTAGATGGCATCCTCTGACTTGTTTTATTTACATTTTTCCCACTGTGTCTGTGTGGGCTTGATTGCTCTTTTTCTCTCTTTTCAGTATTGTTCTGCTCATATTTGTGATTCCCCTAGAATCTGCTGTGTTGTTTCTCAGTCCCCACGGGGGTGTTCACAGCTGCTCCCAGTCCCCTGTGAATACCACTGATGTGCTTCTTACTTCCTCTTCCAGGTAATTAATAAGTAGATTTAACAAGATTGGACCTTTAAATCCCTCTGGTAGCCAAGGAACCTTCCTCCAGCTCCAGTATGTTTCTGTTTATTTTGCATATATCAAGTGTATTCCTAGAGCCCTCTGAAGAATTACAACAGCAAACAGTGCGTGTATGCTTGGAACACCAGAAAAATAAATTAAGAGGAAAGGGTCTTTTCTTCTTAGAGCATAAGGAAATCTTGAAATTAGTCTGTACGTTTTCAATCAGATGTTTAAAAAAAAAAAAAGAAAAGGCAGGCTAAGCTGTATAAAAACTGGATTTGGGGCTGTTCCACTGTAATGTCTCCACATTTCAGCCACAGCAGTCTGCTCTTAGCTCGCTCTAAAATGAAGCAACTTCTCTTACATGGTGACAGATCCCTGAAATGTGATATTTAAGATCTAAGCATGGCTAATGGTACTCGGCATCTCATTAGTGCTGCTTCATCATCTGTGGTCTAAACTACTGCTTTCAAGGTGTTTGAACCATTTTTTAATTTTTTTTAAATTTATTTTTTATTTCTAGAGCTCTGCCCCAAAATAACATGTTTACATGTGTTCTTTATCATAATTTGGCTTTACATGAAGAATTTTAGGACAACTAATGTATTTGGAGAGAGCTACAATTCTAAGTTGTTAGTAAGGGAGGTTACCCTGACCCTTACCCTAGGGAATGCTCCCTAGTTCCTCTTATTTCTTTGCTGTTTAGGACCAGGCCCTACAGAAGGTGGTCAACACCACTTTAACTTAGTGTGCTGCATGCGGACCCAAGTATCACCAGTAAGCAGTGGAGCTGGTGGCAGCTGCTTGTGACCCTTACAAAAATAAAATATGAAGTTGAGTGCTTGTCTTCCTATAGGTGTCCTGTGCAGAAATAAGCTGTATGCAAAAGCTCTTTTTAGCAAGAAATTAATCTCTTGTGTTGAGCTCAGGAAACATTCTGCACACAGAAGGGAATAAACAGTATTTTTGGACTGTGTTGTGCAAGTCTAGTGCCCCGAGAATTGAGAAGTTAGTGGGAATCCCCTCTCTGTGCAGAGGGAATGTACCTTTGTGGGGTTTGTGCTGGTCCTGACTGTCCTAAATGTATTCGTCATAAAATGAGAAGTCAGTCAAGATACAGCCCTGTTTGGCATTTTACTTATACCTTCACACAGAAAGCTGGGAGGAGGAGTGCCCTGTCTCTAACTAGCATTCAGGTGAAGAAGAGCTGTCTCCGACTGCCATCCGAACACAGCTGCATATTCTTACAATCCTATCACAGGCCCGAGTTAGAAGGGACCCGCCAGGATTGTCGAGTCCAACTCCTAATTTCTGATTATTAATTGGGCATATACCTATATCTGGAACAGAAAATGAAGCGCTTTCTGGAGGGGTAAGACCAGCCATATATTCCACAGCATCAGGCTAAAGCGCCGTTTTCCCAGCGCAGACCACGCTGGGCCTGCAGCAGCGACACCGCAACAACACGACGTGCTGGGGCCTGGGCCTGCTGGGCCCCACGGAAGAGGACCGGGAGCCTTTTCCCCGCTGGTCCTAAGCCGCTTTCCCTCTGCAGGCAGCGTGCCCCGGGGAAGGGACTGCTGCGGGATGTTCTGCCCGAGAGGTGAGGGGCTGTGCGGCCGGAGGGTTTTGTTTGGCGATGCGCTAGTGCGGATTTATCACCGCTTTTGTTCCTGCGTGCAGGGAGTGGGACATCGCGGCCCTGCAAATCCTGCAGGACGGTGCACAGCAGACAAAAGGGCGAGCTTTGCATTGCAGGAACTTCTGTGGTGGCTCCTGCATGGAGCAGGGAGGGCCCTGTGGCGGCCCAGCCGTGGCCCCACTCACGTGGGCCCCAGCGGAGAGCCTGGAGAGGAGCAGGGAGCGGTGCCGCTGCGGTGGTGTGGATGCCTGATGGAAACCCCTGCTGCTCTGCTGGGTCAGACATGCTGCACAGCCATAGTACAAAGACAAGGGTTTGCATGCCCAAGGCAGAAGGGAGATGCTTATTTTCTTTAATTGGACTTCCTGAGAATGTGGTTCTGAAAAGACTGAGAAAAGCTCATTATTTTTGTTTAACATCTGTACTTCTGTTTTCATTCAAAATCTGTGTTAGTGCCGCTCTCCTTTTCTTACTGAAGAAAGTAAGAAGCCATTGTTGAAAGGCGACAGCAGAGAGCTTTTGTAAGGAAGCGGTTAGGAGTGGTAAAAAATGTCCTTTCCCTGTGAAAGGATAGCAATTAAGTTAAGTACTTGAGTGCGCATCAACCCTTGTTCAGAAGCTTTTGCTCTTCTCTCTAAGTTGCTTCGAAATGTTGACTATTTTCACTCTACCAATGTCTTTTATTTGTCAAAAATCCCCAGGAAGCATCTTGGTACGCTTGCCAACCATTAATTAAAAAGCAGAAGTAAAGTTCAATTCCTGCAAATTTTGCACTAATGAATCAGTTGCTGGTGAATCAGTCAGGGAATCTAGACAAAACCTTCATTAATTTAATGACACAATTTTGCTGTGTATCAGTTTACCTTAAAAAAAATTGCTACTGTGTACAAAGTTTCAAAAACAACAACAACAACGAAAAAACACCAACAAACCCACAGACAAAACAGAACACCTCTATTTAAATATTTTAACTGCAGAGCAAGAGGTTTGCAGTTCATGACATAGTTCAGTGGATTACTAGAATTCAGAAACAGTGACAGCTGAAGCTTTTTTAGAGCATTAACTTAGAGATGCAGAATAGAAGTTATTGTTTAAATAAAGAGCATAATAGATGAAAGATTTTCAAGTGAGTTGGGCAGCTAGGCAGCTAATAAGACTTGGTCTCCTCTGACCTAGAGCACCTGATAGAAAATGAACCCAGGAGTAAAGTTTTCAGAGATGTTCAGCAGATGACTTTGTACAGAAAGGTACATGATAAAACTGAACTATGCTTGCTTTTTTATTAATCTCAAGTTGAATGTATGGAAAGAGTGTTTTTAAATTTTTCAGATTGCATTTCTGGATAAGTTGCTAGTTTCCAGGCACAAAAGCCCATCTTAGGGCTGTGCTTCAAAACAGTGCAGGTACTGGAGAGTTTTGTTGGATAGCAATATATTTTGATTGCCATGTTTTAGTTTTTTCCTGTTTGTATGCTTCTTACGTACTGTTTTCTCTAAGCTACTGTGCTGTGCACTGTTTTATGAGATTGTAGTAGACTTTTCCCTACCTTTAGAAGCAGCAGTTATTGTCTATTACATTATTAGTGTGGTTTTGAAAATCATGATCCTGAAATAATCAGCTAAGGCGTTATCACTGATTTCTTCCTGTTAACCTTAACGTGCGATGGAGAGAAGTTGTTTTGCCCCAGTCCTTTCATTGAGGAGGAGGATTTGTTTGTCTTCGAAACAGCACAGCAGGTCTGTCTCTCAGATACTGTTTTTGTTTAGGCTCTGAAGGCTCTGGGAGAAGTGGTGCGGTTGTTTACGTGCTACCCTGACTCCCATGTTGTTTTCTCAGTCTGATTGTGATGAGCAGCCTTGATATGACAAATGATGGGCACTGAGTTTGTTTACGGACTGAGTTTGAGGTGTATTAGGTGGGTGTGGATGTGCTCGGCATGCGTAGGATCAGTGATGAAATCCCTGCTCTAAAACTGGGGCCCGTGTAGGTTTAGGAGCCTGGCCCTCTGCCCACACACATCCAGCACCCCGGCTCCTCCTGGCTGGGAGGGTGACCTGAGCCCTCCTGCGCTGGGTGCTGGGGTGGCCCCAGTGCTGCACCCTCCTGCAGGCAGCACCTGGTTCTTCGGCACAGACCTGGGCTCCCCCTCGCCACATGCAGCACGAGCCGCCTTGGGGCTTGTTCAGAGCTGGGCATCCTCAGAAGAGACGATGCGGCGTGATTGCTACGGTTGTTTGGAATTGGAGACATACGAATGGAAGAATTAAACGCCTTTTCTCCCAAAAGAATTAATTCCTAAAAAGGCCGTGAGCCTCGGTTCGTTGGCATGTGCTGAAAAATGAGATCATGTTTCTGTAATATTTGCCTAGAGTTTCTCTTTCGTTCGTAGTTTTTGTTGAAGGCGAAGAGTGCCAAGAAAACGCTGTAAAGCAAGCATGTGTGCTTACTGCTTGCCTGCACTTGGGATGTATTTTCCATCCTTGCTTGTCTTACAGCTGTGGATTTGAGAGGGAAGTCTTTTATACTAATAATAGCAAGAAGTTATGATAGAAGCTATCCATGAAAAATCCCAGGCATGTGCTGCTTGTTCCCTGGAGAAGGGATCCATGGTAGAAATGCAGATTTTTTTTTTATTTTTATTTTTTTTTAAAGATCACAGGACTGCTCACCAGTTGTCTCCTGTGTTCTGTGCATGTAAGGACATTCCTTGGATTCTTTTCTTGGCAATGTTCTCATAAAATATCCAATGTTTGAAATCAGAAACAGATTTTCTCTGATGTTTTTAAACAAATGCATTTTCCAAGTTGAACTGGGCAAGCCAAAATGTGTACAAGTTGCTTTCTTTTTTTTGTTTCTTTCTGCTTAAAGTTTTAATTCGTTCATATAACAGCAAGTCAAAGTGAGGGAGGGGACTTGCAGTAATCTAAATGGAGTAATCTGTCAAAGCGAAGATCCTTTGCAGAATTTAGTGTTTGGTTTAAGCTTAAGAAAGCAGCTGATTGATTGTGTGGTATTTGTTCCTCTGGCTTCATTTCATCTTTTTTTTATTCCTGTCTCAGTTCTGTGTTATCACAATCAGGCTAGTGAGTCAGACCCATTCATTTTGTGGTTGTTTTTTTTTTATGTTGTATGTTATTTTAATAGTGTAAGTAACTTTGAGGACGCTTCTCATCAGTAATTCTTCAAAATCTAAAAGCCATTTGAAGAAATGCAGAATTAGTACAGGCATATCAGAATTAAATTTCAAGCACGGGACTGTTTGAGTTAGTAAGCCTGCTTCTGAAAGAAGAGCTCTGCTGTTCTTCGTTTCTCCGGTATTTCACGGAGTTCTTCTTCCTGCTGTGCTTGTTCCAAGCTGTTTTCTTTGCCACTTCTTTTCCTGTCCCCATCCAAGCCGATCACTGCCTGGTGCATCTGTGATGCAGCTGAGGCCTGCCACTGAGGGGAAGTATTCACATAGCTTGGTCTTAACAATTACATCTGTGTGAATTCTTGCCATGGCAATGCACAGCTAGAGAGGTCTGTCAGACGTGGCGTATTCATGTGCTGAGCAAACAAACCAATTGTTGCTTTGATACCGAAGAGATTTGAGTGTTTAAGATTGCTTGAAGTTTGGAGTTTTTGTTGATTAAACAAGAACTTTTATTACCCCATGCAGAAGGAAGTAGAGATGTAGAGGTGCAGAGATACATACATGGCTAAGCATGTTCGTAGCATCTGCCACGGGTCTGTCCTCCTCATATCAGAGAGCAATGAATAGGACGTACTTCTAAGCGTGCCTGGAACTGCAGAATGAAATTGAGCATAACGAAAGGAAGATTATAGGTTTAGATAATTAAATCCTCACTGAAGTTGCTCAGGTGCTTGGAAGAGCACCTGCAGATCCCCACGTACTTCTATTTTTTCTTGTAAGGTAGGGAACACATTGGAAGGAGGGCAGCATATATAAAAGTGAAATGAGTTTCCAAGGCAGCAGAGCACTGAGGCAGTGCCCGCTCCTCCTCTGCCACTTGTTCCTGGGTCTGTGTGCAGTCGATGGAGCAAAGGGAAAGCCCAGTGCCACTCCTGCCATGAAGACCCATCAGGGAGAGCTGTATTCCCCAGCTCTCATTTCCATTATTTGGAGATTGCCCATAAATATATTTGTTCGACACATTGTGTAAGCATGTTGTTACGCTCCTTCGGGTTGCCTTGTTTGACTGCCCCGACAGAGGCCACCAAATGGCACAGGCTCAGACCCTACCAAATGAATGCCTTTTGTTCGGTGTGTTTGTGTTTTTTTCTTTTTTTGGTAACAGAACAGGGTGTGGGCACGTATTTTTTCCGTTAAATTTTTAAGAGCACTAATGGCAGTGGGTGAAGCTGGGCAGAATATAATCAGGCATTAGATAAAAATCTCCTCCGGTAGGCATGCCAGCCCTCCCCAGGGCACATGGGTCTTTTGCCCTGCTACACAGGGGGAAACTCACCCTAAATTGGCATGGAGACAACGCGAGCTGCATGGATTTGGATGTGAAAGCAGTTAGTATTGAACCTCCCCTTCAGCAGACCTTTAGCTGATAATTGGAAATGTGGAGGTCAGGAGAGGTTTCTGTACGTGCCTGGCTTTCGGTAGGTGATTGCAGCTTGTGTTTTTTAAACACAGTCTGGTGTAAACACACAGGAATACTTGATGCTCATGATCCATTGGTTTATTCAGGTGTTGTTGTTCAGTCTTTAAGACTCTTTGAAAATTGACTTGTCTACTGTCACAAACAGATAATTAACACGTAACTTTTTCTCTGCCTCTAGTTTTACTTTCACGTGAGCATTTAATGCATTCCCTGCCTTTCTGCTCCGTGTCTACTTCATTGCAGGCTGCAACAGGAACCGTTTGCACAACTGACACAACACAGCAATCCTGAAGGGGGACTGATAGTAAATGAATCATAGAAAGACCACTTGCTGTTTTCCGTGACCTGCTAACGTTTGCTTTCAGGCAATACCTGTTAACGCCCCCAGTCACCTTGGGGCTGGTGAGCACAGTGCAGATGGCGATTGCTGTGCACCGCAGTAGCAGAGGGCAGTGAATTCCTGGCAAATTGCAGCAAGAAGCCAACTCTGTTAATTTTACACAGCAAAAGTGTGCAGGTTAGAGAATATGAAAACATAAGCAAAAAGTAGCGTGCACAGCTGATGGGATACATAAGTATTGAAAGAATTTCGTGTTGAAGTGGTCTTTAAAAGAGCATGCACATACTTGGAGCCTATAAATATCTCCACACATTTTTCAGTGGTTTAAGCTTAGTAACGGTTTCACATTGTTTAAGTATAACATTACCAGATTCGTACTGTCCATGCTTGTCACTCGTCTACATTGGCATTTTTTCTCCCCCAGCAGCATTTGTGCAGAAGACTGGTGTTGCTTCTGGGGAAATGCCGTAAACTTTTGTCAAATGGGAGACCTGCTTCTTGGGAAAGCACATTGCCTGGCATTAAGAGATGGAAATTTTATTAATTCTTTTATTCAAAGTCCTGCCACAGCTGTGATCTTGCCTGTGGTTACTGTCTGGTGAAACAGTCTATAATTACCCCAGGCATCTTATTTTAATGCTATCCCAGTGTTGCCTGACTTCCAGTCCTCTAGAGCATCCCACTCTTTTCTATCTATATTTTAAAAAATTCAGAAAATGTTTCTGGCACTTAAAGCTCTCGTGTAACTTATCTGGACCTTCAGATTTGAAAATATTTTAAGCTTAATTGCTGGTCTTATGCAGAGGGATTACAAACGCAGGTCTTATTTAGTCTAGCTGGTAGCTTGGGAGGTAAATATCACAAGGAGGGAGGAAACCTGCTCAAGTTAAAGGACTGTATTGGCACAAGATGAATGGTTATGAGTGAGTTCTGGATTAATTGAAGTCAGACATTAGGTCCCAAACCATCGGAGGAGGGAAGTTGTGGAACAGACTTCCAAACAGGATAATGTGGACAAAGAAGTGTTTTTAAGATGGCTCCTGATAACTTTTGGTAAAGTGTAAGTTAGAATTTGTAGAGCCCGTAAGTGGAGTCTGTGGCAGAGGTCCTTTGGCTACCTGGAGGTCTGGGGACTGTGAGGGCCAGGAAGAACGATCTCCTCACACGCTTAATTGCGGTGTCTTTGTGGTGTTCTGCTGCACTGGAGGCCAGGCGGGGAGTAGGGCACGGCACAGGCCCTGCTGGCATGAGGCCCCGCTGGCATCGGACTGCCTGGCAGGTGTTCGGACGCTCCCCTCACACGGAGCTACAGGTGCTGCTGAGGCAGAAATCCTGCCAGCTCAGGCTGGCTGGGCCCGATGGGCTTCTCCTCTCTTATTCTAGCACTGGGTGCACTCCGCCTTCCTTAGGAGTTGTATTTTACAGATTGCCGGCTCTCGCAGGGACCTCGGACCTCGCTGACACCCGTCAGTTCTCCCTTGCCCTTTACCTGTGACGTGCTGTAGTTACACAGGTGGCAAAACACCGCAGTGTCTTTCTGTAGGCCGCCTGTTACAAGGTCTTTCTTGGCCTGGGAATCCTCCTAATCCAGAGATCTGTTAAAACTCTCTTTCCAGCACAGCATCCTGGGCCCTTTCCGTTTCCAATTTTTTAATCCATCCCCATTCTCATTTAAATCCATCGGTATACTTTTTGTCACATTTTCATATGTCAGGTGAATTCAAGAGGTTTTTGTAGTTGCTGGCAACCAGGAGGCATCACTTGAGCAGTAGCACCCTGTGGATAGCTGTCCTTCCCCATGCAAACCAGGTGCCTGCTGGAAAACAGGCAGCTTGTGGAGACACCGAAGGAAGAAGGACGAAAGTTGGTTTTAAACTTCCCTCCTGGCAGCATACTGGGAGGGAGGGAGAACTGGGAACGTGCTTGGAGTGATGAAGGTTGTGGAATTACTACTAGTAGTATGTACTTAGTATCTTAATTAGAATTTTAGAAATATATATATATATTTTCACATTCCTGTTATACCGCTACATTTTGAGAATTTTGGAAAAACAATTTTGAAAAGGTGAATGAAAGCTGTCAAGTTGTCTTGGTTTCTTCATTACCTTCTGAAGGTTTGAAAACAACACTTTTCTGTGCCATGGAGTTCCATTTTACAAAACTGTTCCTGTGTGCTACTGTGTGCTGATTTCTAGGTGGCAGCAACAACCCTTGGCAGGATTGAGGCCAAGGATATACTTAAGAAGGGGGGTGGGGGTGGGGGGGAGTTGGACTATTTTACCTGCTCAAACAGTATTTGGAAAACAGTTTCTGATTCTTTTCAGAGCCTTATTTTCCTTAGTCCAAGTGTCCAAATTGTATTGTTGTGACCCTGGTCGTGCCCTGTAGCAGTGTGACTGGCGAGGACAGTGCCACTGCCACACAGCTGTCCCGGGACTGCTGCTACGAGGTATATTCAACCCCGGTGGGCCAAGCAGCTTGTAGCTCCAAGGTCTCTGATGGCTCCTTGTGGTGTTTTCCTGAGGAGAGATTGCTCTGCTTATCAGACTCTACATAAGCACGAGCTCATGTGGATATGTGGGCTAATCACTTCAAGTTTGCGAAAGCCATTTGCATTAGGAAATTTACATTTATGTTTACATTTAAAGTAATAAAACACACCACAGATTCATCACTGGAACTGAGAGAACCTGATTGTGTAGAAGGCGTGACTGAAGTATCACGAAAATGCAGTTTCTTGAAGGCGAGATTCCTATGGCTGCCAAGTGCTAAGTAAACAGCCAGTGTGCTCAGCCGTTGTTTGGATAATTCTGTGGATCTTTTTTAAAGGATTAAAATTTTTGCTGCTGTTTTTCTTAAAATTTTGGAGCTGAAATAACTCTTTAGTTTTAGGTTGGAAATATCAGAAGACCCCAGATAACCCAGGCTTGCAGATCAGTATCAGTGAGAGAACCAGTTTTCCTGCATGCACCGGAATGCCTGGAAACTTTATCCACAAAAACTCAACAGTGGGCAGCTTGAGCCAGCCCCTTGCTATCTTTGTGGGACCCTGGTGCTTTTTGTCTTTGCAATAGTGGCTGCAGAGAGAAGCTTCCCCTCATCCTCTAGCTGGAATTTCAAAGACTAGAAACTCTTTCTTGATTTTAACTTGAAATCTACCTGGGATGTAATTAAGTCTGTAGATTTTGAAACATGGCTTTCTGTTCTTGCTTTCTTTCACAATATAAAGAGCTTGTTATGCTGTTTATTGTTTTATTTGGTGAAAAAAAGTCCATATGTCCATCTTACGTCCATCTATATTTTGATTTTCTTCTGGCTTCTTTTCTTAATGGATTATTTTTATATCGGTTTAAAATAATTTTACTTTTCCACTAAAAATTTGAAACCTAGTCTTGAATTATCATCCTAATTTGTGGGGCTTTATGGTCATTTTTCTTTAAAAATAAATCTAACGGGAGGGACAAAATACATGTAAAAGCTGAGTGACTCTTTTGAAGAGCAGCAAAGTTTATAATGATTTGTTCAGCTCCAGACTTACCTTGATCAATAGTCTGAGGAAGATGTATTTTGTCAAAATCTGTAATTCCATAACACGTAATTCTGAAATTGCCAGAAGCGCAGACTTGGAAAATTATATAAATTTACTGTGTCGTGGTTTGTGTTTTTGATGTGGGCCAAGATACATTTTGCATTGCTCAGTCAGGGATATTGAATACAAAATTCTTCCCTGACGCAATAATGCCTGCATGTGGGGAGAGTAATCTAGAGGGGGTCTTATTTTTGAGGATATTGCTTGGAATTTTAGAATTATTATTATTATTGCTACTGAACAGACAGAAATTGAAACCCATAGACAACGGGCTATATTAATTTGTGTGCTGACTGTGGCAGGTACACAGATGGCTGCCCTTCCCAGATGATTTTGTGAAGCTCACCATTTCACTTGTGTTCTTTCACAGAGCAGTAACTTGAGGTGCCAAAAAAGAAGGGCGCTGGTAGGCTGGAGCAGCTATAGCACTTGTGTTTAATCGTTTTGTTGCCAAATCAGATATTGTAATTATAAGAACAGTTGCCTTCAGCCAGTAACTGTGTATTCTGCATGAAACAGCACTCCAGAAAGTCTGCTGTAGAAGACACAAAAGGGACAAATCACTTTGCCTTTTTTTTTTGTAAAAAAAATCAAGACTATATAATTGATACTAAAAGTTTACATAGCATATGGATATCTTATTGATCCCTGGGCTCAAGAAGAACATTCTTAGGGTGTAACTTTGTCTTGGATTGAAATACTGCTACTTTGTACTGCTCCTCATTAACCTAATCTTTCCGTGGTAATGGCCACATATTTTTGTCATTACTCTTTCTTATGGAATTTGATGCATTCCTCTGCCATGATCTGTAAATCCGAGAGTTTACCTACTTTTTTTAAAAAGCCTTTATGTGACCTGCTGTAAAATATGCAGGCTGTATCTAGCCATAACTCCTAAGAAGCTAATTCTAACTGGCTTATCTTGCATAAATACAGTTTGCAAGCAAATGTGATGCCTTAGATTAAAAATTTCGTACTGACCCATTCCAGGTTAATGTGATGATATTTGATATAAAATATTGGTTTAGCTCTTTCAACATGCTTCTCTTTGCTGAGGCGCAAGCTTTCCTTAGGCTGCGGGCAGAAGCGTGCGACGGGGTTACTTTTCTCATTGGCTGTGCGTTTAAAAATAATGAAACTACCTTATCTTAATCAGCCAGCGACGACTATGAAAAGCTACGCCCGCAGTACGCCCGCAGTAGCGAGTGCCACGGGAAGATGGCGCGTAGCCTGGAGCGGCGACTGTGAGGTCCCATGGGACGGGGAGGTGGCGAGGGCCGCGCTGAGAGGGACACCCAGAGCCGAGCGAGTGTGCGGCCAAGCTATTAGCAAAACCACGCTTCTTTCTTCCTTTAGTGTGAAGGCTAAGAGCGTTTTTCTGCACCGACCTCCTCGAGGCATTCTGGCGTGCAGAAAATGAGGTGGTTGTAGGAGCAGCCACCAAAAACTGACCTCTCTCTGTAGGGCTTTGGATCCGTTCAAGCTCTGGGCTGTGTCCCCGGCAGAGGCAGGCCTCCTCGCGCCTGCCAGCGGGAGGTGGCACCGTGTGTGGAGGTCAGCATCATCATCAGTCCCAGGCCGAGAAGCTCCCCTCCAGAAGGACATGGGCTTAGGGGTTGCAGCCTTTGGACGGAGAGCTTTTGGTGGAGGCTTTTGTGAAGCAGCACAGGTTGCTTTGGTTTTTATTGACCCCCCCCCCTTCCTCAAGTGTGAAGTCCCATGTTTCGGTGAACTGCTGGGAGGAAGGGGCGTCGCTGCTGCTCCACGTCCCCCTTCGGGCTTCTAAATCTGAAAGAGTGCTGAGAGAAAACGGGTCGGGAAGGTGTCTTCTTTCCTTCTCTGTTGCCACGGTAATGAGGTTAATAAGCAGAGCTGCTCTGGGCAATCCTACCACCCCTGTGAGCTGCCATTAGCACGGGCTGTGAAATCAGCTCCCAGCGCTGTGCCTCCTCTTTTTGCACGGCGTGTGGGCCTGCGGTGCTGCCTGCGTGGCCCTCCGGGCTGGGAGCCGCCCGCTCCCACAGCTTTTGGCGGGTCATTTCTTGCTCCGTGTTTTCAGAAATGTGGGACCTCGCCCCTGAAGCCAGGAACTGCTTCCATCTCCCTGATGTCCCCGTCCTCACGCCCAAGGGTGCCTTGCCCCCCTTCCCAGAGGCAGTCCGCTTCCCAAAAGGTACCACCCCAAACGCTTCACCTCAGCAAAAGCCTCGCTTCTGTATGGTGGCAGAGCTAAACCAGCAAAGAACGGTAAGATATTTCTGATCTACCTGCTGCTTTCACTGCTGGCTTTATTTGCTTTCTTGTTTGAATATGATCAAGAGTTGATATCAAACAAAAGACACTGTTTGTTGCTCTTAATCAGGCTTTCAAATTGAAAGATGAACAATTGCAACACACAAGTGTATTTTTAAGTGCTCAGGGACTGCCAATAATGTAATACATGTGCTTCTTCTCCTCCAGTGTCTTACACGTATGCCATATCTCAAAATACTTATTGGATTAAAAATAATTACAGAGGGCTATTACATAACAGCAAAGGAAAAATGAAATTAAGGTATAAAAGCGAGAGTCATGGGTGTGCTGAGAATTGCTGAGGCAGGGAGATATGGGAAGGCTGTTCCAGATTATAGTAGCTCAGCACAAGAGGTTTGTATATAAAGAGGCAGAAAAGGGCTGTTGTTGGAAGCAAATATACCAGAAGTATGTGGAGCAATCTCTGCATGGTTTTAATGGGAAGCATGTTAATTTTGAGCTCAGAGTGAAGACAAAACCAGAGGAGCTGTTTTGTGAATAGGGATGGAGCTAGTAGAGAGCGCCAGAAAAAAACTTCTGTCAGGAGGGTTTTTTGAAGACGTTTCTGCTTTTCACAAGGGCATTGATTCTTTACATTTCTTGATTTTACATTTTTTGTTTGTTTTCTGTCTTCCTGTTGTGTCGGAGTTGTATGGGTCCGTGCTGTGTGGATGGCTTTGCAGGTTCAGCGCCGTGCAGAGGGCTGAGCTTTGCCCAGGGGTGGCACCCGAAAATTGCTGTTGGCAGTTCTGACACCAGGAGCCACAGCAGCCTGCCTTCAGGGGCTGGCATCCAGTCTGTCAGGCGCAGTTGCCAGCATCACTTGCCATAGCTCTTTACAAAGTGCATTTTGTTGTCAGTGTCGCTTTTAGTTGCCATGCCATTCAAGCTCTTTCAGCTGCATGTGCCTTATTACTTACGTCCTTAAAAAAAAAAAAAAAAAAAAAAGAGTTAAAAGCTTGATGTATGCTGTACAATAGCAAGCATCTGATAAAAATAATTCCATGAAAGTATTCAGGGACGGTGCTAATGCCAGGGAATGTGAACGTGGCTGTGTGGAGAGAGCTTTTGGAGCAGCGTGAAGCTTGGTGTGCATCCTGGCTGCAGGGCGGCCGCCCCTCCTGCGGCCCCTTCATCTCCAGTGCTCATTGATGTCTCTCGGTATTGTAAGAGCTTTTCAAATGTTTGACTTGCTTCAGAAACTGTAAAGCTGGTACATCCTGCTCCCTTCCTGTTTGACATACTCATTTTCAGTTAAAAAAACGAATTACAATACCTCAAGGGTTTGGGGTTTTTGTTTTTCCTTTCTTTGTGAAATTCTTCAGCTTTTGTCTACTCTTGTGTGTTTAACGAATGTGAGTCAGGGCTTCAGATGCACTATTTTGTTTGCTTGTTTGTTTAAAAAGAACTGTAACTACAATTCAACCCCCCAGCTGATCAGCTGAGAAGCCCAGAATGCATCAACCCTCTGCAGTTATAAATAGAGTCGCTGTCTAATGAGGGCAGAGTTCATCCCCGCGGATTTCTACCACCTCCCTTTAATTTCGCATGTGGCTGCTGGGCTCGCATTGGAAATTACTGGGTTTGATGGTTTTTTTTTGTTGTGCATGGTGTTGATAGAGGCGCTGTTATTTTACTACATTGTGTATATTACATTTTTTCTTCTACACAGAGGATCTGCAAATTATACATAAAGACCGATGATCAAATTTCTCATGTGGCATATTTGGAAGGATTATGTTGATATCAGGGTAGGACTGCCGTGCCCATACTTTGTGATTCCTAATCCCCTGTGTTTCCATTATGCACATCCTGTAGGCTTTTAAAACTCCTACATGTAATAAGTCATCAGTATCTCTGCTGGTTTTGGAGGTCAGGAGCACGTAGGCATGTCTAATGAGAGGGCTGATGTTTTCTTTGGTTGTCTTTTTATTTTGTTTCTTGTAATCACCAAGTTAGTCGCAGTTTTGGGTGTCCATCAAACTCTTAACCACCTTTTTTTCTTCAGACCAAATGTTGTTTCCAGTATAATGTAATCAATTTGCTCTCTAATTATTCAAACTCTCCCTAACAGAGCCTGAGAGGCTGTAAAGAGATGGTTTAGCAAACATGAAATATGCTGATAAAAGGATGCATACGCGTGTCTAACAATCTGCTCAGAACACTTGTACTTGAATTACTAATAGTTCAATTTTTAAACAGCGTGAAAAAGAATAATAAAGGAAATAAAACGCTATTTGGGGAAATCTTTATATTAATAATAGCTCAAGGCTGAGAAAATGATCAGCCTCACTTCTGTGATTTTTAGAAAAAATAGAATAAAACAGCCCTTTAGCTGAAGTAGACTATGTGAAGTTCAATCAGAAGTTTTATGGTAAGATTTCAGGTGAAACTTTGACTCAGATTATTGCTCCATATGTTTACAGTATAAAATAATTGTTTTTATAGGTTTTTTGTTAAGGTACAGTTGGCAAGGTACACAATGCCTTTCTCACATGAGAATGGTACATCCTCTTCCTAACTCTTTACGGTTCCTCCTTTGCTAATAGCTGAGATCACAGCCGTCATCAAATCCTGTATCATGTATGGTACCAAGGCCTTCCAGGCACCAGGGAAGAACAGACTTATTCTTTAAATAAAAAAAATTGTGTGGACCTTAATGCCTGCCATATGGTAAATATACTTGTTAAACTGGATTTCAGCCCTGATCCCATTATCGTGTGTCAGCCTTCCTCCGTGAGCATGCATTGAAAACATGGCTAATGGAGTATTTCTGTAGTCTGGAGAAGTGCATGTTAAACGTTATTGGGTCTGCAGGCCAATATGTTATCCTGTGTCATCTTGTTAAGTGCTTGGGAACATCTCAGTCTGCTGAACACGGAATTTTGCCTTTTTCCCCCATCTTATTGCACCCATGTTAGCATTGCGTGTTACAGAGCACCGTTGGTTTGAGGTGTATGACTACACCTCGCTTTCATGTCAAGTGACAGTTGCATGGCGTTGTGATGACATCAGCTAGTGAAATACAGTTTGATAACATGATTTTGAGTTGTTAAAATAAAAAAACATAGCATAAATACAACTGTATTCTTGCCTCATAAAAGACATTTCTGTCTGCGGGCCATGCAGCAGAAATAAATACAAAATACCAACGCTCCCTTCTGTCAATTTTCAGAACTTTTGTGCGTGTTTTAGACAGGGACTCTTCCCAGGACAGGGCTTGTTTCATCCCTGTTCATTAAAGTTTTCTGGCACTCGTCATTCTAAGACCTGTTTTCATCCGTTGGCAAGTTTGCTGAGATTCAACCCTGTGAGGTGTCTATAAAACATTATATAGTGGAAATATTTTGTTCAGATCACTGTGCAAAGTAGCAGAACATTGAACAAAACCAAACCAAAATGAGCCAGTTTCTGGCTGGCTTTCTACACTTCGCCAGCACTGTTGACTCAGTTTCGCAGATGATTTGTGCTGGGTGGTCCTGTGCATTTTGCATGCCTGAATCTGGATGCCACCCTGGTGCGGTGCCCGCAGGCAGCCTGCGTGCACACGCTGTTCCTGGGATGGGGCAGGAGATGCAGGTGGCAGCAGGTCTGTGTCTTTTTTTTTTTTTTTTCCCCTAACCAGGGATTTTTCTGCCCGAAAGATTGTTCTAGGCACCAACCAGACAGCAAAAAAGCCTTTTCTAGAATACGTAAATACTTACATGACGCTACTGTAGAGCTGTAGCTTTGATGACTGGTATGGGTTGAGACCAGAGCATCTATGAAGAGGAGTTAAGGAGGCAGGCCAAGAGTCAAACAATATCAAGTCAGCCCGAACTTTAAAAAGTTGCTGAGGACGCGCTGTACAGGGTGCATGTCTCTGTGCTGTTTCCCTTGCTGTCCCAGTCTGAGCGCGCCGCTGAGCTGGCTGAACAGCCCAGGAAGGGCGCGCTTCCCGAGCCCTGAAGGCAAACAGCGCAGGGGATGCGAGATTAGGGTTGGCGTGGAAACCAGCGTGGAAACTTCCTCTCCTCGGTGGTGCAGTGTTTGGGAGAGGTGCTGCGGGCTGGTGGCTTGTGGGTGGAGGAACCCAGAATACAGGAATTGTAATCCTGGCTTTTCTTCTCCGTGGGCAGGTTCCTAAATCCCCTTGAGAGCGTCTTCGTCCTTAAATAGGAGTAATGCCTATCCTCTAGAGGCGTTGTGGGGATGTGTTTATTTATGAAGCACTAATTGGGTGCAAACTGGTAACTGCTTGCTCTTTGTGCTCACCATAAATACGGCTGTAGCCTAACCTGGAAGACACCTGCTTCTTCTTGTGGTGGCAATTGCTATGCTTCCGACTTTGAAAGGGGGTATCCTTCCTAAAATCCAAGTATGGAAAGTGCAACGCTTTGGGCTTTTTCTTTACCCCGTGTATCTTTTCTGCTCTTGCAGCCTGGAAGAATGCAGGTGCCCCTGCTGCTGGCCGATCCCTGCCCAGCAGCGGTCCTCTGGCCGTCGGTGTCACGGCGATTACAGCCGGCGAGCTTTAAATAAGCTCCTTGGCTGCGGCCATCTGCGTACGGCCCCGGTACCTGTTGTTCAGGGGGTGCTGAATAATCGGGGATAAAGCTTAAGAGGAGCAGCAGGCTTGGGCAGAAGCAGGAAGGGAGAAGGCTGGGGCAGACGCCTCCGTTTCGCAGCTCCGTGCAGCCGGTGGTTTCTGGCTCTGTGCTGTGAGGCGGGGGCAGCGGCCGGCAACCCAGCAGCCAGAGCGAGCTGTTTCATGAGACGATTGATTTTTACTGTTTTTCCTTTTTTTTAAGGGGTAATAGAATCCCGTTCGAAACAGTTCGCAGCACAACCGAATAGTTTAGCTCGTCTGAGCACAGGAGGAGAAAATCTTTTCCTTCTCAGTGTCCTGAATGCGTCCGCTCAAGGGTTATGAGCAGGCCACTCCCTTCGGCTCCGAAGTAGCCACTGGGGACAGCGGGGACATCCTTGAGAGCAGCGGCTGACAATGATCGCCTATGTGCACTGCCTGCCCGCCGACCCGATGGTCGGGTGCCTCAGCAGGAGCAAGTGGCAGCCCGGCTGCGAGGATGAGGAGGAGGAGGAACTCATCCCGCTGCACTCCGGCAGGATGGGCAACGGGCACCCCAGGCTGCCCGGGCGCCTCCAGAGACGGGTGCTGAGCAAGGAGGACGACAACTTCTGGCCGAGTAAGAGGGAGCGGTTCCTCTTCGGTAGCTGGCGCGGTCGTTCAGCGCCGCGTTTATTAAGGGAATGCATAACTGAAACAGATTTGCAAATGGGGAAAAACACTCATATTCTTTTACTGTTTTGGAGGATGAAGGGACTGGGAAGAATTTTCGTATGGAGAGAATGTATTTTCACTTCAGATGAGTGTCTGTAAATGCTGCATCCAGTAGGCGAAGTTAATACTGCGTGGCACTGTCTTTGTGCGTGTGATATGTCCGTGTTTGAGAGGCCTCAAGCACTTGCTTTGAGTTCAGTGCCGCTCCTTTTCTGCAAAATTATTGTTTTAGGGGAGTGGAGCCGTTGACACGTCGCTCTAACTGAAAGCCATAGAAATAATCGGTGGATGAAAAGGCCGGGAGAAGGAAGAAAAGGGTCTTAACGTTCAAAGACCTTTAATGCAGCCAATGAGGACTTGTTTTTAAAGAAATCTGCTTTCAAATAACTTTAGGTCTAAGGTTGTTTTCCCTCTGAATGTGAGCAGAAAGAATTCCTGAATTGTGATGACTGTCTCTTTTTCAGATCTGTATAGTTTCAAGTTTCATTAGCAAATACAGATGGGGAAAGGAGAGAGCACAGGATAGACAATGGTAATGCTCAGCTGCTTTGTTTTTAGCCGTACTGCTTGCCTTCCTTTTTTTCTGACCACCTAAGCAAAGGCACCCAGCTGTTCGTGGAAGGGTTGCTCCAAAGAGTGTATTTAAGGGTGATGGGGGAGAAATTTCATGAGACAAAGGAAGCTTTTCCTGCAAAAACCAGCTGGCTGGCTATCTTGCAGCAGGCCGTCTTCCTTTTATTTTATTTTTTTAAGTGCATTATTATGTTTGCAACTGTGTTGATTTCCTTTTTCCTCGGTAGCCTCATGCTGATGATCGGACAATGCCTAGATATTACCAGCGTTTGATAAATCGGCGTCCAGCCCACGATGCTAGCCCTGGCAGTGAAACCACGCGCACTTCTGTTTGCTGCGTTACGCTTCGTGTGCAATCACGTGGCCTCGGCACTAGAGGAGCTGGGGCTGCCCAGAGGTGTCGGGAAGCTGCTCCTGTGATGCCTCAGGGGGCAAGACACAGCTCCTTGGTGCCATGCTGGCCAGGGGGAGGCAATTTGAAAGCTCCTGCCGCCTGGCAGCTTGGTTTGGTCCTGGCAGGAAGGTGTGAAGCTGACATTCGGAGCTGTTCTGGTGCCCTCAGAGGCAGCCAAACGCTCTGGGGCACGGAGATGGGAGCAGGGACCATAGGCAGAGCATGCAGATGGCTCCCCGCAGCCCATTCTTCCTGCTCACACCATCTGCAGGGAAAGGTGCCCGTCCCCCTTTCCTGAGGTTTAAAGTATAAAACCCAGAAAGCGAGCAGGGAGAGAGGGCTGGGGAACAGAGCAGTGCCCTGGAGAATATTTTACTGCAGTATTAGAAACAGCCATTAAATATATGCTGATGATCTTCTCTGCATTTAAGAAGTTTGAAACTCTTGATTTTGTGTGCAAACTGAACACTTGGTTTTGTGTGCAAACAGCTGGGTCGCTCCAAGGCACCGCTGGGTTTCTTTCAGGCCTCAGAGCTGGAGCGATGCCGTGGCTGTGCGAAGTAGAACCTGGGAAGTTTTCGCACAGCTCAGTTGTTGGATTTCGATCCCAGATATGCAGCGGGAGCATCTGCTCGTCCTGTCCAGGTGCATTCATCTTTTTGGTGTTGCTTCAGTATTCCCCTAGCAAACAGGGATGAATTCTGTGTCGTTCTGCTGACTGTTATAAAAACCATGCGCACGTGTGTGATTGTGTTGATTCGTAGCATAGCGCACACATAAGCGGTTTGGTGGCAGATTTGTGGACTTGTGACCTCCTAAAGCTTTGAAAAGCTGTTTCTGACCCCCAATGATAAACTTCTACTTGTTTTAGGCCGAGTTTATTCCTGGCTTCCTCACGTTGAGTTTCACTGATATCTGGTACGATCCTGCGGCTTTTATTTTTTCTGTCTGAATTACAAACCATTGAACTTTCCATATTTAACACTGAGTCCTTTAAGTGGTGAGTGGAAAAATCTGTTGCCCTGCTTTCTGCCCTAACTTTTCTGCCCATGGTACCAGCACATAGGGCCGACTACCAGCCCTGTCTGGTCGGCTCCCTTTCCCTCTTGTCCCTTCGCACCCTGTGGAAACAAAAGAATGGGAACGCAATTAAGCCATCCGTTACAAGTGTTATTTGCTGGACAGGTCCTATTTCTCTTTGAGATAGGGAGAGTTGTGTTGCTTTTAACCTCTGTTAATGTTTATTTTAAGGAACAAAAGTGTTTCAGCATGGAAGTGCTTTCTGGGAACGGGTCAAGTGATAACTGCCGAGCACAGCAGGTGATTATTGGCCCAGCTTTATCTCTGGTGATAAAGGCCTCCCTTTGGGGTCCTTATCGAGCGCCATGAGAACTGCGTTTCGAGAGGTTTCACAGTGCTGATTTACTCAGTAGAAAATGCCCTCGGCAGTGTTGCTGCTGTCTGAAAACATAATGCAGTCAAATTGTTGGACTCGCTCCCGTGTGGGGCCAGCTTCCTCTCTGAGGGATGTCGAGGTCCCGCAGCAGAACCCCCCCGGCCCCTGGTCACCTCCAGCGTTCCCGCAGCAAAATACTCGGGTGTGCGTTTGGGTTGTGATGCTGCAGCTGTGACGACCAAGTGAGCAGGTTAGGGCTCGGTGGTTTGTTTTCAGCTGTAGGAACGGTCTGATAAAAACGTCAACGTAGGGATACAGCGAAGCGAAGGTTGAGCCTTACCAGCTCGGCCTTGTTTCAGCATGCGTGATGCCATTCCTCTGCCACTCTTTACTGCCACGTTCATTGCAAATAGATGATGTGTGACTGAAAAGAGCCGGAGGTCAGGAAAACACCTTGTATCAGCCTTCCAACCTGGAAGAAAACCGGCGTTACGGCAGCAGAGGAACGGTCACCATCACGTGCGTATTCACGATTACTGACCAACCCCAGCACTGGTACTTGTCAGGTAGTTGGTTTTCCTGCAGCAAAGCCAAGCTGAGGTGCTAAGCTGACCAGGCTTGGCAGAAGTCCCAAGGGTTGTTTTGTTTTAAATGCCTGCTGAATTGGCATCGGAGCCTGTTGGCAGTGACTGCTGCCGTTGGCGACTGTCACCTCCTCCTGTCGGGAGTATCGCCTGCCTCTTGCGGTGAGCATCGCTGCTTCGTGTTTTAGCAAATTTTCATCAAATTTTATCAGAGTTTAAAGATGCAGTATGCTGTTGCTAACCTAGCTCAACTATTGCACCCGTCTGCTTTTTGTGACAGTGCTGTTTTGGTAAGGATTTTGGAGATTTTTTCCTTCTTTTGCAGACGTGGGAGGGAGCCAATTGCAGTACTGGATTACTTCTAATGTTTGTTAAACAGTAGCTTCAGTTATTGGGACTTTTTCTCCATGTTTTGTTGCTCAGTAGCTCATGAAAGAATGCTCTATTCTTTTTCATTCATTGCCCTTTCTAAGGACAACAGATCTGTCGTAACTGCAAAGCCGAGACCTTTCTGCATGATGTGTGTTTTGTGAAAAACGTATAGAATTTGAAAGAATAATAACTAAACCTATTTATAAAGAACCGAGTCGGGCATTTTATTATTCGCTATTTGCAATGTCTTTTTTTTTTTCCAGGTTTCTGTTCCCAAAGCTATGAGATTTAAATTTCCCAATTAAAGGAAGTGAAATTAAAGAAAAAAAATGCCAAAATACTTGTGGCTTTGGGAAGCTTCATTCTTTGCCCTCTCATTTAGCAGCGTGAAACAAAGACTGCATCGCTTTGCATCCCTCCCGGAGCCGGGCCTTGCAGAGCACTGAGCAAGCCTTTGTGGCCTTCGGTGGTGTAAGTGACAGAAGGGCTCAGTCTCTGCCGCTGAATGGCCGTGGTGACTGCTCACAAAGCCCGATGCAAGGGGCCGCCCAGCCCAGCGCCCAGCTTTAGCTGGGGCACCGAGCTTGTACCGTAACAGCTGACACATACAGCACAGACAAGACGGGTTTGTTTTCAGGACAAAAAGCAACATGAATATAATTTTTATTGCATGTCTTTAAAAAAAAAAAAAAGTGTTTTTTTTCCCCTTTTCTCTTAGTGTCCTTAACAAGAGCTTATCCAATGCCTGTTTTTTCTTGGAAATTGTACTCATTTGGCCAAAAAAGCCATCAATACCTTGCAAAGCGAAGGAGCTTGTCCTTTTGTATAAAATTACTTCAGGTCTTGGATAAATGACAACCTTTCTCAGTGTCACAGTATGCGTGTTGTGTGTTGCTGCAGGTTCCCTGCATGAGCCGTACAGAGCACACCTCCCTGCCTCTGGGGTGGTCATGCACTGGCCAGGCACCTGGCCTTGGTCTCCTGTGCCGAATGAAGCTGTTGAGATGCAGCTCATAAGCCAGCCCTTCTGAGAGGCACGAGAGTGCTGTGGATGTGGAGAGGGAGGGCAGGAAAAGGAGCGGGGATGAACTTGGAAAATGGCAGAATCACAGAATGGTTTGGGTTGGAAGGGACCTTAAAGACCACCTAATTCCACCTCCCTGCCATGGGCAGGGACACCTCCCACCAGACCAGGTTGGCCAAGGCCTCATCCAGCCTGGCCTTGAGCACCTCCAGGGATGGGGCATCCACAGCTTCTCTGGGCAGCCTGTGCCAGGGCCTCACCACCCTCACAGCAAAGAATTTCTTCCTAATGTCTAATCTAAACCTACCCTCTTTTAGTTTAAAGCCATTTCTCCTTGCCCTGCCACCACAACCCCTGACAGAGTCCCTCCCCAGCTTTCCTGCAGGCCCCCTTTAGGCACTGGAAGGCCGCTGTAAGGCCTCCCCGGAGCCTTCTCTTCTCCAGGCTGAACAACCCCAACTCTCTCAGCCTGCCTTTGCAGGAGAGGTGCTCCAGCCCTCTGGTCATCCTCATGGCCCTCCTCTGGACTCATTCTAATAGGTCCATGTCCTTCTTGTGCTGGGGGCCCAAATGCCGAACACTGGTTAGTGTTGGGATACCATAAGACATGAGAAGTGAATCAACAGCACGAGTACGAAGGCCCTGGTGTGTTGCCTCACTGAAAGAAAACACACTGCTAGCCTGGCCGTGTGCTGCTAGGTTCAAACGCCGGGATTTGTGTTCGCATTGCAGCATGGTGCTGGTAGTGGACAGTTTTTATGCCTTCCTCTTCGCATGTGACTAAACGAGAAACTGTGTGTGGCTCTGAGGAGCGCAAGGAAGAGGCGGGGAGGTTTTAATAGGGAGCTCATTAACATCACTCAAGTGTGCCTGGAGGAATCTGAAAAAAACAGGGAGCTCCGAGACAGCTTTTCTGTGGTGTCTGTAGCAATTTTAGCAGTGTGCATCTGCTGTGATTAAGGAGGAGGAGCAGCATAAGTGCCAACCCAGGTGTGAAACAGGTGAGACTTGAAAGCCGGTGGTTGAGGATGATGAAAAACATAGAATGGAAAGGCTCCTCGGTGCTTCGTCTGCTTAAAATTCATGGATGGTAGTGACAGTGTCTTACTGGAAGTTGCTCCTTCTGGTGCACTGTAGGTAATAATTAGGTTTGAGTGTTTTAAGAAAATTAGGCTCAAACCAGATTAAAGCTGAAACATGACAAGGACAACGTTAAATGCCACAGAAATGACACAGGCGTTTCAGGGGATGCCTTTATTGGCCTGGCTAATGGAGTCACACTAGCAATCAGAAATGGATGATGGTAGCGTTATCAAAATCCATTTTACTGTGCCTTGTTTCTTATTGCCTCTTCCCCGCCTTCCCCGACAGGCCAGCACTGTGAGATGACGTGATAAAAGGTAGCCAGGCTTTATAGCTGAAGTGCATTTTCTTGTGCCAGAGGAGCAGAGTAGCAAATTCTCCGATTAACGAGGCAGATACTCCTATCATCCCTTCTGGAGCCTGTTTTTCAGGACTCTGCAGATCAGTGCCTTCTGTGCATCCGCTCCTAGGTGCCGAGGATGGCTGTGTGCCTGCACATGTGCTGTGGTGGTAAGGGGCTTTTGCACTGTTGGGCTCATTTGCAGTGCTCCTGCAGCAGAAATCCTCCTGGTCGCTCATCTTGTTAACTGTTCCTAAATGCAAAAATTGTCAAAGATTTCCTTCTCCTCTGCCTTCTCCTGCTGCAGAGCCCAGACGAACGCCTACCAAAGGAAGCAGTGTGAAGTCTCGTAGATCACAGAAATTTTTTTTTCTCTCCTTTCCCTAACCTAATCTGATGGCAAATGGAAAATCGTGCACGCTGCTTCATCCTTTGTAGGTGGCTTGAAGATGTGCAAGCCTCTGCCTGGGCACAGCTACAGATCAGATCTGCCTTTGTCCCTGATGCAGAGCCACCGGCTCCGTACTGCTCAAGGAGAAGCACGCTCGCTCTCTGGAATAGCTCACTTCTGCTGTTAACCCTTGGTGGGCATGCGCAAACATTTGGGAGGTAAAGCAAACTTGCACTTTGCTGTCGTTGCAGCCGGCAACGTATAAATCTGGCTTACTGATACCTTCCAGTGTTCATAAAAAAAACATGTTTAAAATAATCCCAAATGCCAATAGGCTTCGTGACATTTAAGCATGAGCGATGCTGTCAGTTCATCCGCAGACAAAAGCGGTACGTCTTAATTTGTCTAATTACGCTGTAACATGCAGACCAGCTGCTTCTGGGAACAAAAGCAGTTGATCGCACCATTTTATTAATTGCATATTAATTGCCACATTCATGTTAACCATATGGGAGATGGAGGAATGGAGCGAAGGCTACTTAGTGGTGGAGAAGAGAAAATGAACTGAGTGCTATCTTCAGAGAACAAACCTCAGAATGACAGGGTGCGTGGTGTTAGCGGCTGGGATCTGAGTTTTAGAAGAAATTTGTATTTTTCCCCCCTTGCTAAATTATTATATTTACATCTGAGTAGAAAAGATTGTGCCTTGAATGACGCCTGTGTGCTCAGGAAAGCGCTCTCTGCAAGTTGGTGGTGAATTTGTTTGGTAATTTGCCGAAGCCAGGCTTGCTGGCACGTGGCCGTCTGCCTTTGTCTGCGTCTGTACCGATGGATGCACCCTCTCTGCTGGGAGCAGTTTGCCACGGGAGCAATGCTGGAGGAGCCAGACGAAGCACAATACTTGTTGATTTTTGTACTTCTTGCGATTTTGCTGTAAACTTGTAGGCTCTAGTCGTGTTAAGTCTTGAGCTGAATTGGGCTTCCTACGGCAGCGTTTTCTCTCCTGAGGAGATGCAGTAAAATATTGAAACTTTGAAGCTATAGGGTTAGCTTGTGTAAAATACCTACAAAAAAAAAGCAAATAGTGAGCTGGTTGTTGCTGGTTTGCAGTGCTGGATTGTGTTTTAGGATGTTGGGTGTCGTTTGCAGTGCTGGATTGTGTTTTAGGATGTTGGGTGTCGTATTTTCTGAAAGCAAGACTTCAGAAAGCTGCCCTCTACTTTTTACGGTGCTGCGCGAATCCAGCAGCCACTCGCAGAGGATGCTCGGTGGTCCTGTCAGGCAGGAAATGTAGGTTAGGAGTACACGAGTGGTGACTTCTCGCCGTCACCCCCAGACTGCGATTAGCACGGTCTGGTGGACGCCGGCGCGGCGGCCTGCGGGGCTGCGGCGCTGTAGGTGGCAGTCTCTGCGTGCAGCAGCAGCCTCTTCTTCGTCTTGCCCTTTTCACCATGGCAACTCTTCTTAATTCATTTGCAAAGTTTGCATAGTACAGTGGAATAGAGAAGGATGTTGCGCCCTTGTTGTTGTCACTCCAGTGCTGGCTCATTTTAGAGTGCTCTTATAATAGTGAATAACATAAGGTGGTCAGCTTCGGTTTCATTCCGCTCTTTGTTGTAGAGGATTGTAGAGGATGATGGTTTTCTTTTAACCCTACATTTCTCCTTTGCAGATTACTCACAGTTTGCCTTTGGTATAGTTTTCTTTTAATGGTGGCAACTCCCCAGTCAAGTTGATCGATGAAGTTCTGTTGGGCTGCATCCAGTGGCTGGTTTCTGCCTGCACTTGCCCACATTTTCGCTGTGAATTGAGGTTTGTCATTTGTGGCATCCGCTGCTCTGTGTGCTCCCCAGTGACGAGCTGCGCCTCCGCACCTGCACGTCCTCTTCTTCTGGCCCGTGCACGTGCAAACATGGAGAAGTGATGTGGTGTGTGCTAAGGATGCTTCCTAAAACAGATCCAGAAGAGCCCCGCCAAGGTTGGCCTTTGGTGTATTTGCCCTCTCCTCCTCTTCACACCTCTCGAGGAAGGCTCACAAAGCCCAGTTCTGGTACTTTCAAGCTGATGTGGGGGCATCTGGTTTGGTGGGAGAAAGAACCCAGGGCAGAAAGAAAAGGGCAGTTTATCTCAGAAAGGAAGCTATGAGCTAATTGCAGGTCAAATATCATTATATCTCATTATGTGAAGGCACAGGACCGGACCTGGAATACGCTCGAGACGACTGGCTGATTAAATGTGTCTGCTTGGCTATCCCAAAGTGAGTATTCCCACGTGCAAGGCTTAGTCCCACCTCATTGCCTACAGATGGCATTTTGCTTGCATTTCCTAAATCTTTTAGAAGAGTTGGAATTGGGAGAGCTTGATTGTTTTTTTAAAAGGGAGGGGCATCGATTGGTTTGATTCACACACTGTGCAAAAATACAAATAGAGTATACAAACTGTTGGAAAACACAAAAGGATGCACGAAAAATGCACAGTTAAGAAATTATTAACAAGCAATTGAAAAGTAGACTGGGTCAGACCTATTCTAAGAGTATGTGGTACGAAACAAAGGTGATATTCTTATGCCTACACAGAAATTGGGGCAGAGGGGTTGTGGTGGTGAATTTTTTCATCAGAAAAATGCTTTAAGTGGCTCATCACAATTACATCTCAATTGATGCTGTAATACATCAATGGGATCTGGATTGTGGGGATGATACATGATTGGAAAAACACAGCTTGAATTTAGGTTTGCCCGCGGTTACAGCAGTTACACACACAGCATCTCACTTGTGAGCTGACTGGTTCTGACCTGAAGTCACTGGCAGGGAATAAATAGGAAACCCCATGATGCCACTTGGGCAGTCACAGCCAAGAGGCACTTAATCAGCCTCCGCATGTCTCCTGTGCACACGCAGGCATGCGGAGGGCTGAGTGTTACTCATTTAAAGGCAGAATTCCCCAAAGCGCTGCTCTTAGGCTGCAGCTCCTCTCTTTTGTTTGGAAACTGGTTTTCAATACACCGGCAACCTAGGTTGCTCGCTAGATCCTGATCCCTTCAGAGGAATAAGAGCATGTGTCGCTGGAGACTGAACTCATGGAAAAGGGTAAAAAATCGGTAGGTGCTACGGTGGCCACACGCTGCTCATCCTGAGGGTCTTGTCCCCTGTTCATCTGATTTCTGGTCTGAGCCACGATGACTGCAGTATAAGTTGCCTTCCTCCTTGGCTTTAGTGCTCTGTTTTGTTTGTCAGCTGTCCTTGGACGTTTCAGCAAGGGCTTTCGGAACAGGGAAGTTCGACACAAAGGGCTGCGGAGGCCCTTCCCTGCTTGTAAATTAAAAAATGTCATGCTCCTCCCTGAGCACGCTTGCCATTGCCCGAAAGCATGGACAGAGTTTCATAAAAGCGTTTTTCTACACCTGTGTGATCTGTTCCTCATTAAACTTGCAGCTGGGTAGTGTCTCCAAAGAAGGCTTACCACCCCTCCCAGCTGAACGATCCCTCGTGGCTTTTTCCAGCAGCAGCAGCAGCAGCAGCTTTCAGTCGGCCTGGCCGTCCTTTTGTTTGTCCAGCGCTTGCCGGGAACGTGGTGGCACGGCCAGAGCAGGGGCAGCGCGCTGCTCTTTGGCAGATGGTGGCAGCGATGTCAGGGTAAATAATTTATAGCGTCAGGGAAAAAGGCACCCCCTTACGTCCAGCAGCCGAAGGTGAGTGCAAGTGTTTCCCTGTTTGTGATGCTGCCTTGTCCTCTTAGGGTTTTCTTAATCAGAAGAGGAGTGGGATGCTGATTGCCCTCACATAAAAATAAGTATTTCCAGGGCCTATATGAACAGTGTTTGAATGTCTTCATTCCTGGAGTAGGGTGTATGCTCTTTAGAGAATATTAGACACCGTGGACTGCTTCAGAGATGTTTAACAGCTGTAGCTGGAACTATTTTATGCAAACCAGCTGTGGTTTAAAAACAAAAATGTAAATTGAGTTTTGGTGTGCATTAGCTTAGCTGATTTCTGGCATGGTGGCAAAGTAGAGATCTTGTTAGGCAGCGCTTCTGTCTGTCAAATCAAACTGGGATTGAAGTTTGTTTAGTGCTGTATTGCAGTGTCCTTAAAAGATGTGAAAGACTAGAACTGGTTCTATCATTATCCAGAGGGATGGGAATAAGGAAGAGGCTTCTCATGCATAATACATTCTGCAGAATAATTTTGGGAAAATACAGCTGTGGTTTTATTGATTCATTTTCCCAAGGGTGTAAACTTTATTCACATTGACTGTGTTATTGATCTCCCACCTCCTCCTTTACATTCAAACCAAATACTCCCCTCCAGGGGTCAGACCTGCCCTGGAGCCTGGGGGAAGCATCTCTCAAAGGTTTCTCACCTGGCTCTTTCTTCCAAGCTATGTTTAAAGTCATGCTTCCCTTCTCATCTCCATAACCTGTGATGCAAAATGGTGGAACAAATAAAAAAAGCATTGGCAGAAGTATTTCTACAACTACCATTAGCAGTCTTGAGTTTCATATTTACACTCTTCCCCTCCAATGCCTTCTGTGTAATTTGTATTTTGTGCTAAGCAGGGAAACTGGAGATAGCAAAAATGACATTTTAGCAATTAAAATGGTATCTTTCATTTTCGAGTGGTGTATGTTACACCCCTTGATGTTATAGCTTTGCTGTTTGTTTGTTTTTTCTGACAGTCTCCATCCAAAGCAGGGAATAACTAGTTTCTCTAAAACAAGAAAAACTGTGGGGATCTACAGGAGGGATCCTGGAGGAAAAAAATAAAAAATAGGGCACTTCTTTCTCTTTCTGGCAGGAAATGAAGGCAGAACTAATTCAGGAGAAGAGAGAATTTCCATTTTCATCTTTTCATGGATTACCTTTTGATGAAGTAGATGGTGAGGCCTGTATTTGCATAACGCCCCCACCTTTTTATTTACTGATAACTAAAAATCTTGATAGTTGGTGCGCTCACAGGTCCTTCTTGAAGATGCTTGGTGGTAAGACACCTTTTTCATAGTAGCATCATGTAAACCACTAGACACATTTGTCCAGTGAACAAATGAAATGCAGCTCTACAGCTGTTCATATTGACTGAACACAGCACGGTGTGAGGTTTGCTTGATTGGGTATGATTAATAGCAAACATGTTTGCATCTCTGACTCTTTTAATCAAACAGGTGGTAATAAAAATTTAAGTTATCCACATTATAAATTTCAAAAGTTCAACCAATTAGCAGTATGAATTTATGAGGCTATCCTTTCATTATAAAGGCTTTATTGACAGTGTCTAATAAGAAGATGCAGACTACAAAAAGGTCATTTTGAAATTTGTTTTCAAAATCCATTGGTATTTGATCGTGTCCGACATCAACACGCATGTGAGCAGCCGAAGACGTTCTCTGGAGATGCTGTGGTACAGATGTTGGCTCAGCTGTGTGCTTAGCAGCTTGACACAGATCACCGAGTCCTGCAACAGCACAATGATTAGGTGACTGTCGCGTGCCTTTGGCTGGAGAATATAGTCTTTTGAGGTAGTTTGTGCCACTATTTAATTGGAACATGCCCAGCTTTTCAGATTTTATCAATTCTTAAGGCTTTAGGGAAAATGCCAAATGTCATAACTGCCGAAATCCATTTATTGTTTGTGAACCTTAGCTTTTACTTACTTTGGGGAAGTAACTGAAAGTTTCCAACTAAGAAACAAAATTTGTTTTCAATCTGCTATGTGAGACAGTGAGCCTTGTTTGATTTTTGCATTAACAGGCACAGAATTGTCTGAAGGCTGGTAGTTTTCAAGGATTTTATTTTTTTTAATTTACAGATTGCAAAGTTCTCAGCAAACTGCGGGACATACCAGCCTAATTTTGAGAGAGCGTCTTGGAGCTTAGGGAAAAAAAAAAAAGAATTTACTAGCTCTTCGTGCTAACTCCTTGTACCAGAATAATCCATATATAACTAGAAGTATCCCAAAGAGCAGTGTTGGGAGGGGAGGCTGAGATATGCTGCAAGAATTCTTTCTATGACCTTTAAATAAGTGAAATGAGCGGGGAGTGTGTCCCCTTCAGGACACCCCTAAAGGGAATGCAGACTGAGATTAATTTAAGATGTCTGTTGGATATTAGTGGGGATCCACGAGGGCACAGCTGCCAAAGACGGAATTACAGACCGAACAAGGAGACAGTGTGGGACAGAAGTCCAGCAGTGGTGGGTTTGCAGTCTGGTTTTGTTGGTTTCGCTGAGTCCCACAGAATGAATAAACCAGAAAACTTAAGCGAACTTGCTCACATTATGTGGTTTTTGTTTGTTTGTTTTCCCCCATCCCTAAGACAGAAGAGGACTCTTTGCCACGGTGCATTTTTAGGGCAAATAAAAGCAAGATTATCCAGAGATGTGCTGCCAACGCTTTTGATCAGTTCTTCAGGATAAGCCGTAGCATAGGAGCGTTAAGGTGGATTTGGAATTTAAAATCCGGATGTTTCCTGGTGGAATGTTAAAAGGGTCTTCCTATGGAGAGAGCAAAGGATTCGTCTGGGAGCTGAATTCGCCTTAGTTCGGGAATGGCCAAAGGCTTGTGTCTTGCAATTTAAAACAAAGACATTCAACAAAACTGCACATTCACTAAACGTTATCTGTTCTGTCTGCAGATACAGTGTGTCAGGAGATGCTCTACCTGAGCAAAGCTGCTGCTTTGTCTGCGTGCAGCTCGAAATTCTCCCTATTCTCTCTGGTGATGTGTTTGCATGATAGAGGATCTGTGGCAAGACGTTTTGAATTGCAAAAGGAATGAATTAGCTTTATTGTGCGGTGACCTAAATAGGATCATCAGATCAATCCGCCTGCTGCTTTTCTGTCCTCTCTGGCTTAGGTTGTGCTGCTTCTGCTTTCCCGTCTCATCTTCCCCTCTCTTCCCCCACCAGGCAGCCCCCTGGCCAGAGCCTGGAGCTGTAATCCCTCGTGGGATGAATAAATGAAGGGACTCTTCTTTAAGGCAATACCTGCCCGGTAATTGCCTGTGTGGAGACAGGCTTGGTGCTTCCCCATGAGTTCACTGGGCCGGGGGTCTCTCTTTTCTTTTGTGGTGGCTTTGGGATAAAATACTTCTCGTCCTTTGTTCCCTCTCCCCCGTGCATTCTCCTCTTCATCTTGATCGCAGGTCTAATGAATTGCGATTTCTTAGTAGCTGGGGAAGTATCGTGCTTCACCCAGGCCGAGGGTGCCTTGAAAGAAGCCATTGTGAAGGGCCTCGCTTGGAGAGAGGAGGGCAGCTGAGCGCCTCGCCGCTTGGGACCGATGGCGTTTGTGGGGGGAGCACTTTTGTTCTCCTGAAAAATGCCAGGAGATGGCCAGACGTGATTGGCTCTGATAGGAGGGGGGAAAAAAAAGACTTGCAATCATAAATTATTAATTCCTGTGGTCCACAGGGGTGGGTTTGAATCCATTTAAACACCAGCAAGTGCTCAGAGGCATGGGTGAAGGTGGTCAGAGCAGGAATAAAGCCTGAACACAGCTACATTTGGTGTTTCTTGTCGCAGGTGCTTCGTGTTAGTTTTCCTAATGACAAAAGTCCCAAGTAGAAGTACAGGTACGGTTTTTAAGGCAGCATGGCCTTAAAAAAAACAATGGCCTTGCCAAAGGCTTCTTCCTCTGCAGCCTCACATAAGCTGATTTTGATTTTGAAATTTTATTTCAAGCGAGTGACTGAGATCGGTAAAAAGCAAACACATTGATTTCATTGTGTTGATTATATCTGCTTTCCAACGTTTTAACTTTCCCTTTTGGTTATTGCATCAAGGCTCACTGGAAGAGCTCTTGCCATGCAGTTCCTGGTTCAGTTACACATTTTCCCTTTTTTTTTTCCCCCCTCTGTTAAAACAGCAGCAATGCTATGCAGCTGCTTAATGGAGGATTTTTCCATTGTCTAAATAAAATCGCTAGGGCTTACCTCCTAAAGTCTAGTTTTCAAGGCGGTGATACATCTGTTAGTGGTTTAATGCACCGTTCATTCCATGAAGTTGGTATGTGTGTTGGGCTCATCCCTCCTGCATGAAAACTAGTGGAAAAATTTCTTTATTCATTTTATTCTTTTATTCATTTCATTTACTCATTTACTTTATTGCTTGTGGCAGTATCCGTGTGAGGTGGCAAGTCAGCGTCATCCGTGTTTCCGAGGATGTGGGAGCTGAGGCAGCGGGTTAATATTAACTCCTCCAAGGTGAACTCACAAGTGTGCCACGGAGCACGGCCTCCCCAGCCTCCTACCAGCACGGCTCGTAAAGAACCGATACTGCGGCATGCACACACCTGCTGCGTGCGCAGCTCTTAGCCAACTCGAACACTTCCAAAAGTTTTTCTACCAAGGTAGTTTTAGTTTGGTAGTGGTGTTGTTTTGGGGGGTGTGGGCGTTGACTGCTGGATTGGCAAAGTTGGAGGCTAAAGGCCTTTGTTTGGGTAGTGACTACAACATGAATTTTCTCAGACTGTCCCCTCTTTTTCTTCTCATTGTGGAAACGACAACCTTCAGAGAAGCACGCTTCGTTCACGCTTTCAGCTCTAGGAGAGCTACCACCAGAGCCAGTTGTGCTGACAGTTTTTGTGCCTTGCAAAGTGTTCTATAAAAACCGGGTTGAGACAACATGCTGAATTTCATGGAAGCCACTGGGTTTGTCTCCAGTGAAGATGAGTTTGGGGTTATTGCTGACCCGCTGCAGACTCTGAGCGATGCAGATGCATGTTCCTTGAGGCATCCCCTCATGGTACTGATTTTTGATGCCTGGCCACCTTATCAGCACGGCCACAGGGAAGGTGAAGGGAGGGTGAAAGGCAGCCATCATTTATGGATTGTTTGTTACTGGTTTTGAATAACTGTGCCTACATGCTGGAGATCAGGGCTTGACGACAGCCATCAAGCGCTTGTTTTCAGGAAGGAGAAATGCTTCAGGCTGGGGGAGGATCCAATAACAAAGAGCAACCCTGGACTTGGGACACATTGCAGTCCACAGTGGAAAAGGGAGGAGTTTGAAAAAGGGAGGAGTTTCCCAAGCTGTCCAAAGTAGCCAGGAAGATGGCAAAACACCAGGTACAGGACCTGACCCTGAAATGTAGATGACACCTGCTGCCTGTGGCTCGTGAGCCACCGTGAGATGCCAGAGAGGCCTCAGGTTCAGTCTGTGTCCCTGACCAAGCTTGAAAGCATCACCTTCTCCTGTGCAAATGCACAGTAGTTCCCCTTCCCGCTTGCAAAAGCACTTCCTACATCCTAAAAAAGATCAACACCACACTAAAAACCAAGTTACCACCTTCTGTGTGTGCTCTTAGATGGCAGCGCTGCTGGAGTCATGCTGGGCTCACCCCCAGAGTGTGTCCACCAAGTGCGCATCTAACAGGGTTTTAATGATGAATGTGTAATGGTAAAGTGCTAAGGGGGGTACTTTTGTGTGTGACTTTTTTAAAATACTAAATAGCATTGTCAGATGTGTCATGTTAAATATCACAAAAGTCCTTAAATCAGGTGACTCTCAAGGCCTACAGCAGCTAACAACAACTTGGGTAGCCCAGTTTATAGCACATAACGATGGTACCTTAAGTTCCTGGCTCGGAGTTTGTATGTAGAAGATGAGATTTAAGCTGTCACCTGAAAGTTTGTTTATAATTTCTGCTGCACTGCCCAAAGCATGTTCCTCCTGAACAGCAGTACCCGCTTTCTGTAGGATGAGGCCTACAAGTCAGAAGGTGACAATTTGAAGTCTTTGCTGTGTGAAAACAGGGTGATACGTGAATGAGCAGTCGCCTTGTTGCCAGAATTTTGATGCCAGGGACATTTTTTGTGTAAGGTGCTTGATGGGGATCAATGCAGAAGCAGAGGTGCCTTCCCCATCACGCTGCCATGGCGTGGGGGTCCTCTGTCCCTTTGGCACAGGCGCGCCCATCAGAAGGTCTCTCGGACCAGCAGCTGCTGGAAAGTCCTGGCACTTTTGGTGTCAAACCCGCGTTGTGATTGCCAGTTCTGTGGAATTGGAAAATACTGATAAAACACCAGTAGCAGTGTGTTCAGACACTGATGGGGGCACTTTGCTTACGCTCTTTTCTGCGTGGCACTGAGTCTCGGCGTTGTGGTGAAGCTTGGAGCAAAGTTCCTGTGGAGCGTTTGCTTTTTACGCTGCAGGGGCCAGATCCTGCTGCAGCTTTGGGGTCAGGCCGAGACCCCTGCTGCTGGCATTTTTCTCTTTCCTGAGGAAAAATCCTTCGCATTGTTAACCCGAGGCAGTTTCCTACGCTTGCTTTGTGAGGCAGGGCTTGCTTCTTGAGTCTTAACAGTGTGAAGGGCATGCCCTGCTGAGCACATTGACTCGCTGCTTAGCATTTTCCCTTTAACTGCTGCAAAATTGCAGTTCCTTCCTAGGAAGGACAGCCGTGGACCTTGATATTTATTTTTTAGGGCGTGGGGATGTAACGTGCACGGCAAAAAGTTGGGCTGTTTCATATCTCTGTGCTTGAGCTTCATTTGACGAATAACAGGTTCTCCATTAGACAGAAATAACTTGATTTTGTTTTCCATGTATCTGGTCCGGGTTGACGCTAATAAGAATAAATTGGGAGCGCTGCTGAATGAAATCCAATATGTGAAATGACCGGGCTGCCGCAGTCACTGCGATTGCCTGGGGCCGGGGGGGGGGGGCAGCGTGTCTGGAGGGGGAGACACTGCGGGGCCGAGGGGCGGAGGGGAGCGGCTGCCCTTCCTCTCCTCTCCTTTCCCCTCCCTTTTTCTCCCTTCCCTTCCCCTCCCCGCCCCGCTGGGGCTGTGGTGAGCGGAGCGCTGGGCTTGGCCCTTGCTGGGGTGGGGTGGCAGGGTTGGGCAGAAGCACTGCGCCGTCTGCCAGGGAGCTGTGGGCCTGAGCCAGTGTGAATGGCATTAGGGGTTGGGGGTTAATTATTTTGTTTAATTTTCTTTTTTTTTTTTTTTCCTCACATTTTATGTGTTGAAGCTGGCGGTCGTCAGCCCGCTGGATTGCATCCGAGGGGGAGAAATTGGGGTGAAGGGCTTGTCGGTGGTTTTGTGCACCAGTAGGGAGGTGTAAAGTTGTAGTTGAAGGGGAGTAAAAGGGAGAAGGCTGGAGGAGAGAAACTTGGAGCACAGGGGCTGAGCGGGACCAGGCTGAGAAGTGGTCACCTTTCCGCACCTCCGACTTTTTATGGGATTTAAACTCCAGGATCGCAGCCGAACGCCTTGAAAATGGTGGTTTTCATCAACAAAAAGCTTACATCTCTCGTGAAACTTTTCAAGAGAAAGAGTAAGTAGCCGTGCGTGCTTTCTGTCCTTCGGGGAAGGAGCCCGGCAGGGGAGCGCAGCTCAGGCTTTCGCGCTGCCCTACGGCCGCTGCTGTCGCTCTGTTGAGGATGTGGGGAAATGGCCTGGGACGGCTGCCACGGGCTGCTGTGCCACTGCCACCTCCTCTGCCCTTCTGCGGGTGTGGTGGCATCCACCTGCCGGCTCCAGGTTGCGATGGGGCAGGTTTGCCTCTGGTTAGCGAGAGCAGGCACAGACCGGCTGCATCTGTCCCTTACTGCAGCCAGTGCGAGGGGACGGGGTGTGGGACCAAGGCGTCCTGAAGGTGAGGAGAGTGATGGGCGTTCTTCAGAAAGCTTCTCTGAGGTCCCTGAAAGCAAGTGAGGAAATTTATCTGAGAACCTCCCACCACCCTCAAGTCCTTTTAAGACAACACAGGCATTGAGCACTGTGTCATAGGTATGCCTTAAGCTTCACAACTTTATGTTCTTTGATGCGAGTACAGATTATTTCCGTCTGAACCGATTCTGGCGGATGGGCTGTGGTGTTAGAGGAGAAGCCCTTTTTCAGGTGACAGGAGGCTGTTGCCTTGGCGTTGCTTCCTGACGCACCTCCTCCGCTACCCCAGAGGCACGGCACAAACTTCAGCAAGGATGCTGCGGGCAGCGAGCCGCGCACATCCACCTGCAGCATGGAAACAAGGGAAGATGCAGAGTTGGTAGCAAGGGCAGCACATTGGGGCCAAGTCAGCAGAGCAGGTGCCTGGGAGGCGGCACAGCTGTAGTGGCTTTTTCTTCTCTTTTTTTTTTTTTTTTTCCTGCTTTGGAGAGCTGAGCAAGGATATGCAGCTTGCTGGCCGCAAGCCAAACGCTGCCTGGGGGATCATAAAATATGACCCCCAACTGCCCTTTTCCTGTTTATTGCGGGGCGGAGGGGTATGGCCATTCAACTGTAAAAGTTTTTATTGATGATAAACTTTAAATGAAAGGTAATGGCTGTCTCTCGGGAAACATAAATGATAAACAAATCTTAGACTTATGCGCTTTGGCTGATTCATTACTGACTGTCTGTAGGGAACTTTGAACTTGAGCAGCGTCAGCATGTTACTTTCATGTGTATACTGGCAGGGAAGATGTGGCCAATGCAACCCCTCTTTAGTGCTCTTCTGCTCCAAGTAGTATTTCCCCAGTGAGTTACTGCTGTCCAAACCTGCTTTCCACTCATGGAAATGTAAAGTAGCTGATTTGTTGGCTTTGGCTGAATTTTGGTTCCTGGTTTTTGTGTGTGAGGTCAGAGAAGGTTATTTCACGGTACAAATGAACCTGTCGTAATCTCTCATGACGACTGTCACATTCTCAGGGTCACCCTTGAGCAAGGGGAAGCTCCTGGCAGGATCAGGGGACAGGAAAACTGATTTCATCTGCTGAGACTGGGAGCTAGAGGGGGCAAACGGTTGCAAGTTCACAATAAATGCATCAGCAAATATAAATGCAGGAGGAGAGAAAGGTGTTTCCTACACACCACAGGAGAATGCATTTCGACTAGAAATGAGAGGAGGGCTTTTAAACTGCCATGGAAGCAAGGTTCTAGAGAGCATTTGGACTGTAGACTATAGTGGACCTAAGCCTATGGTGAAAAACAATCTATTTGTAGTAAAAAACAATTCTGTGATTCTATGAAAACAATCTTTTTGGTTTCAAGAGGATGCATGGCAAACTTACATATGGGGTTACATGCTACAGCTACCTACAGCAGCATTTAGTTTCCTTCTTTTTGTCTCTCTCTGCAGCTGTTTCCAACTTAGATGAAGAGAGCAGATGGACTGTCCATTACACTGCTCCGTGGCACCAGCAGGAAAATGTGTTCCTGCCTTCCTCAAGACCACCTTGTGTGGAGGACCTGCACCGACAAGCCAAGCTGAACCTCAAGTCAGTACTGAGAGGTAAGATGCTGCTACAGGCGCTAGTGTATCCTAAAGCGATGGTGGTTTTTGCAACAGTCTTTGCAATCCAAGTTGTAGGCTTCAGAAGAAACTTGTTTGGTTTGGCTACAGCACACCAGGAACACTGAGTGGGGTTTACCACTAGAGATAAAGGGAAAATACTTTTGCTATCAAGAAACAAGGAAGTCTGTTACCTGGTAGAGCACTCTAGAGTGGAAAAATAGAAAACCTGGTGGGTTTTGGCCACTTTAGTCCAAATTTAGGCCCATTTTAGGCCTTTAGTCCACTAAGTTAGTCCACTTTAGGCCCATTTAGTCTTTGGAGTGCTTCAGAAATGGTGCCTTCCATTTCAGTAAGTCCTGAATTATTCCATTTATGTATTAGTTTAAGAACCAAATCAGAGGTATGTCATTCAGCGACTTTTTTTGTTGCCGTACAGTCTCATTTCTGGGAATGTAGCTCTTTGTGAAAAGTCGGAAAAGGTGTTGAGTGGAAAGAAAAGAAATGGTGAACAGAGCACTCACAAGGACTCTTTCAGTAGTATAACTGCTTTCTTGCAGAAGGGTGCAGGGTTTTTCTGAAGACCAATTTCTGCCCTTATTACTCAGGGTGTACCCCTACACTCCAGTGTGACATGCACTGAGTTGTGTTAGTGCAGTGGGCAGGCAGCAAGCAGAGAGGACTGTGAAACAGCTGTTGCTGGGCCAAAAGGAGAGCTTGAAATTACAGCATATTGTCCGTGTTCTGGAAATTGTTAGCAGGGTTTTCTTTACATTGGTTATTTTGCAAAGGGGGTTAACCTGCAAAGGGCCAGCTTATTTTGAGTCCCTTTTTGTTTCAACAGGAACCACAGGCACTGGATACCTCACAGAGTTAACTTGATATAAAAGAGTGGTGTATTTTTGTTTGTTTAATACTGCATTTCTGCTTTTTAAACATGCAGAAAACTTCATTTTATATGTCTTGAGTGGAGAAGTGTTTGGCTGTCACGTTTTATTTCTCTTGCTGTTTCTCCAGTTAATTGATTTTCACCATCTCTTACTAGGTGCCTTTCATTATCATTTAATAGGGTAGTCTTGACAGCCAGGGTTATTAGCTCACACATGGCTCAGAGGATAGCCTATGTGTTCCTCTGTACTTATATTGGATTAATACATTTGTGCAGTACTTTAGCCTTGAAATGTTTACTGTTCCCTTACAGGCACACTTACCAGTTCTTTCAAAAAAAAAAAAAAAGATATTTGCCTGCTTTAGATGAAAATAATACTGTCTAGATTTAGTGTTTTGTAAGCCTTAACTACTTGTTCTTATATTTTTCTATTCTCTGCTTGGTTCCATTATCAAAGAAAAATCCACAGGCTAAAATGCTCTTCTGATTTTCTTATGTTTTATTGGAAATATAACCACTGCATCTTCTATTTCAATAAATTTATATCTAATCTATTTGTGTGAAACTGATTATCATATGCTGCTTCCCCCAGCTTACGCACCTAAAGTTATTTCCTTCTGCTGGGACTTTTCTCTAGAGCTGCTTCTCTTTATAAAAAACAAACAAACAAACAAACAAAAAAAAACAAACACAACTATTCAGTACTACAACAATTTACCAATTAGACATTTGTGGTAAATAAAACTTGCATATACACATGATGTGGGACTCCTTGTTAATGAAATTTCATGCTTTCAGGGAAGTAATTGAGAGAGAGAGAGAAACAAAACTACGATGCCTTCAGCAGACCTCCAGCTGCTGACATAGTCAACAAAACTCCACTCTTATTTATTTAATTACTTTTTACCTCAAGCTCTTCCCTGGCCATGTTTCTTCCTTACAAGCAGTTCCTCACTGTGGCCTGTAGCTGTCCTCGGTAGCTACAGCATGAATTTAACACCATTTTCAGTAATTTCATTACTGCCTGCAGGGGCTCCGAGCAGTAAGAGGGGCATTGCCTGAAGTTTTATCAGCTTTACTCTTCAACAAGCACTGTGAAATCAGGAGGACACCAGTGCTTCTGAGCACATTTGGAGGATTAGATTAAAAGTTCTCTGCCCAGAGTTGAGTTTCATTTAGCATAGAGGCGTTGTAGAAATTGTTGTGTAGTTGTGACTACTACTGAACTATTTTTCCATCTGCTGTTTCAGAAAAGACAATTTTTTTCAAAGCTGCTTAATGGATAGGAAGTAAATTGCCTAGTGCTATGTGATTATAGCATAGAAGGCTGGAACGAAAAGTAATGGTCCATAGCAAGTTGATTGCAGGCTATTATTTTGTTACTGCGTTCATTGCTGCCCTAGTGAATGAGAGAAGTTAAGTGTAAAACTTGCGTTACCAATAGTAATTCACTTGTAGAGCATAACATTAATTTAAACCACCTCTAAAGATATTTAATGTATAAATTTTTTTCAAAATAATTCAGGTAAGATATTCCTTTCTGTCAAGGTGTTCTTATCCATCTAGTTTTACCCACCTAATACTAACCAGATAAAACCCTGAGTAGCTTTTAAAATAACAGGTCAAACCTATTTGTGCTGGTACAATTTTAAGAAATCAGCAAATTTTGCCAGCATGGGTGTAGCTAAAAACAAACAACCTAATTTTCGGGGGGGAAAAAAAAAAAACCACAACCAAGTGCTCTCTGCTCTGTGATCTCAGTGTACTCTTCGTACCTTTAGCAGAAGCAGTGTTGCATTTGGAGGAGGAGGAAGAGATTTTTCTTTATTTTTTGTGCAATTTATTACTTTATAATATATATATTTGTCTATATTGAAATGTCCTCTGCTTATTGCACTGTGAAATTGCATGCAGCTTGTGATCATAGATGTTACATGGAGGGATTCTGTTAGATTTTTGTACCTGTGAACTAGACTTTTTCACTCTTTCAAAATCAAGGGACCACGCTGAGCTCTTCCTTTACAAAACTACTTTCAAGTATAAATGGTGAGATCTTGCATTCAAATTTCTTCACAACTGAGGTAAAGCTATTTATTAGTTAGGCATGCAGGTGCTCGGGTGCCATCTGAAGTTTTTTTTTTTATATAAACAAAACAAACAAAAAAAAACCATAATATTTTCCAGTAATCTGAATTAGAAAATGAAGCACCTGGAAGTTGGGAAGTTTGTGATGCACATTATTTGTTTCTATTCTCAAGAATCGGGGTGGCTTTATTAGACTTTCTATTAAAATGTAAAGTTGTTACTGACTAAAATCAGTGGCTTGGAAATGTTGAACTCAGGCTGCATGACTACTAGAAACTATTTTTAAATGAATGTCTTTAATGTCACTTGAAAGTCTCAGCGGCTGAGCTGCCGGAGCAGAAGAGCTAATTGAGCTGCACTTCATTGGCATGGTACCATTGCAATATGATTTAAAATGCAGTTTACTAAATGATGCAGTTCTTTGCTGGTGGTGGTAGCTCCCATTATTTTAAATGTTTTGTTTCCAGTGGATAAAACAGGCTCTCCCTTTCTCTGGGGAAGCAGCCAGCACCTTGGATCACGCAGCGGAGCAGATGGGGCGACACGTTGGATGTCAAGCGTGGGCCATCCAAGGCACCTGTTTCCCTACCCTCAGGGCCAAGCTGCTCTAACAGGCCTTTCCTGAGAGCCTGCTTGAAGTGGGCTCTTGCTCATGCCTCCACGGTCACCTCCTGTTCCCAGGATACAAATGTTCAGGTGGGAACAACACGATATTGGCCCTTGAGGAGTTTTGTGCGGCTCTGTGCCACTCTTTCCTTCTAGGGAGCAGGGGAAATGGGAGGTGAAGAAGATGGGTGGTGAGAAAGAGCTAAGGCTCTGCATGGTGTCTGGACCCCAAAACTACCTCTTTGCACTGCGTGCCTTCAGCTTTCGAGGCTGAAGGACTGCTTGACCTTTTTTAGTCTTGTGTTGCCGATGTCTACAGAGTGGTTGGACTGGCATTGAGAGTCTGCTGTGTACACTTACTGCAGTGTATCCTACAGCTTTTTTGGCCTTTGAGGTCAAGAGGTTAAGTGGGTGTTTCACCAGAGTCAGGATGGTGGCACTATCAACCAGCCCCTGTCAGTGTGCACTGACAGATCTGTCTTGTTGCTCTGAAGCTTTTTAGTACTTAAAGGATTGTGGACTGAAGTGTAGACCAGTTGCTCACCTGAACTCGCTTTGCTCTGCATTTTTTTTGAACCATCCTGTGCTCTCCATGAAATGTGGATATAACTCAGCTGGAGTAATAGGGGGCAGTGGGCATATGTGGCCTGATTTCCAAGGGGCAGTCATCTTCCAGTTCCAGCAATTGGCACTGTAGGGTCCTGAAAACAGATCAGACTCTCAGCCGATGGCCTGTTCCTCAAGGGTCTTGTGAAGCTCTTTCTGCTCAGTTCAAGTTGCAGGTCTGGGATAATGTTTTGGTGCACACTGCTGTTTATTGCCTGGGCTGGCTGTCATTTCCAGTGGGTTAAGATGGCAGGTCTGTACTGAGAAATTTACGCCTGTAAACAGTGTGAACAGTTGGATATGCTTTCATACTATTTTTTTCAAACTATAGCTGTAGAGGATTCTTGCACAAGTGTCTGTATTTTGTGCCTTTTCCCCCCTGGCGTAATTGTGTTGATTCAAACTACGTATATAGTATAGGGCTTGTTGTTCCAATGTCTGTGATGATTCATTTATTATCTCATCTTCAGAAGAGCTGGATTTGGCTGAGAGTGGCTTCTGTTTAGCTTTGTTGGCCAAATTCAAGGAATGTATTTAAGCAGCAGTGATTGGAACACTTGATTTGTTTTCTAGGAGACATCTGGTTAGCATTGTCAAATAAAACCGGATTTAAGTAGTTACTCATAAAGCCCCTATTATGTCTTGCTGCAAGACCCTCCAGACAGGTACGTGTTTACCCTTTGTCTTCTGAGGGCATCTGCCAGATCACTGCTCAGATGAGCAATATTAGGGTCAGCCCTACTAGTCAATAATCCTGCTTAGAAGATTATGGACTTAAAATAATCTTATGTTTCATTAAAGAGCTGCAGAGTAGTGGGGAACCACTGGTCTAGTTCAGATTCAGAGGGATATTAAGATGTGAGTTCCGTAGCAAATGGAAACCTTAATGAAATAAAAGACCATTAAAGGCTAGGGGTAGACCATATTTTCTGGAAAGGCCTTGGAGCTGTAAAATAAATTTTTTTTTAAAAAAAAAAAGAGAAATCAACATATTTCTAATTATTTTAGTTTCAGCAGTCATGTTAGTGCCAGTGGTTCTGTCCATGTACCCTGTTTTTTTTTTTTTTTTTTTTTTTTTTTTTTTGTTTTTGTTTTTTTTTTTTTTACTGTTTCTGAATTAATTCACAGTACGTCTGTTGATGGTTTTGGCCAGGCTCCATACTCTAGCCACCCTTTCTAACAGGGAATTTAAGGGGGGGAAAAAAAAAGATTTTTTTTTTTTTAAAGGAATATCCAAATGAAAACTAAGCAGAATTTGATTGGGAGTCTACAGTTCATGTATTTGAATGCTGCTCTTGTGCTGAAAAAAATGAGTTACTTGGGAGGATTTAGATTCCCTATTTTTAGGTTTAGTTATGTAGTGCAGTGTTGAGTGTATAAAAACATACAGGGTTGTTATACGTAGATTGATTGCATGGTGTCATACATACATGATGAAGTGAAAGCATTTCTAGTAAAAGGGTTAAGAAGTCTAAAATTTGTTTCAAAACACTAATGATAATATTTTCTTAAACCAGATTAATGTGTTTTCGTAGTATTTTCTGATGGAAGTCAGAGTCAGTAGGAAGATTTGATTGAAAGATTATTGAACCTCACCCCGTTTCAAATCTGTGCCTTTAGTGGAGAGAAGAAATCTGAAGTGTTACTGTCTGGTATAATTGTTTCAGTGGTAGGTAAGCAACTTCCATCACAAGGAATAACAGACTTTCAGTTGATTTCCAGTTTGTGTTTTTATCTCCTTCTTCTCTTAGATTGGGTTGTTATAAATGCTTGTTTGCTGCATTTTAGGTAGCTTTAAGCTGAACATTAAGTGTCCTAGGAGAAAAAACATCAGAAATTCCCTTTGTCTTTTTATATCATCTCTGTTCAGTAGTCTTAAGAAACAACAAATATCCATAAAAATGCCAGAGAAAAAGTGTAGAGAATGTTTTTTAATGCCAGCATCAAACATGCAAAAGGAAGCAAATAGAAACTGTTAAACTTAAGACATCTTGTCACCAGTAAATGTAGTGGTATAACACTCATGCAGAAATTTAAATTAACTCAAGACAAACGGTGATAACTATTTTGAGCACTCCCCAATGACAGCTTGTTAACAAATATAATCTGTAATGGCTGTTGCATTTTGGTGCCTTTAGATAGGTTTTCTGTATGGCTAAGTCATACCGACCACCTGGGGAGCTATGGGTGGGATTATATTTATTTGTCTTTGAAAAGCTTCAGAAAAAGAAATAAATGATCAGAATGTTTGTATTTACTTAAAACTCTAGAAGTATTTTCACATTTCAGAGGTCCTTTTAATTTGGATCCTTATTAAAGGCTTGCACCTGATCTGGACTCTTGGAGAAAAAAAAAATCAAACTGCATGCCTCCTTGACTTAAATGTTGCACTTCATGCACCATCCTTGTGCATTTACACAGCTGAGCCCTGAAGCAGCCTGGGGAGGCTGGTCTGGAGGGTTGGGCTTCCTAGCCTGACTGGCTGGCCTGCTGTCGCGTCAGGACACCCTTCCCAGTGTAAAACAGGGCACTTGTGCATTGGAGAGGATAGACCTAACATAAGTACATTTGATTGCTTTCAGTTAGATTTATTTGAAGTATCCATTCAACAGACTTCTCCATTGCAGGAGAAGGCTCCATTAGGGTTATCTTTATCCTGTGCAGCCCAAAACATCTTTGTTTCTGGGAACTTACCATAGTATCTGTTATTAAATTTACCTGTGAAGCTGGGCTTGGGCACTTGTGCAAGAGGGAACACACTTAGCAGTGTTTGTCTTGGAAAAGTCTGGTAGACTTGGTAGACTTTCTTTTTACTCAACAAATAAGAAGGCCTTGTAATAAATAATTAACTTTAGGCAATAGGTTTAAAGCTTGCAGCTTCATACAACACTTGCATGTGAAAGAAGTCTGTTGGGTACCAGTGTTGATTGTCTCTAGGGTTGTTTTATGCTTTTGTATATGCACTTGTATATATATGGAGCCAGGCTCTTTTCAGTGTCGCCCAGTGCCAGGACAAGAGGCCATGAGCACAAATGGGAGCACAGGAGGTCCCATATGAACATCAGGCAGTACTTCTGTACTGTGCAAGTGATAGAGCACTGGCACAGATTGCACAGAGAGGTGGTGGAGTCTCGCTCCTTGGAGATCTTCAAAAGCCACGTGGGTGTGCTCCTGGGCAACCCACTCTGGCTGTCCCTGCTTGAGTAGAGGGTTGGACCAGATGGCCTCCAGAGGTCCCTGCCAACCTCAGCCATTATGTGATTCTGTAAAAATACAAATCTAGAAATATCACTATCAAATTACATTTTGGGGAAAGAGATGTGAATAATAGGGAAGGCAACTGGACTGGCAAATGCTGCTATTAGCCAAAGCATCTAGATAGAACTGTTAAGCAGAAATTTTTTCAGCTGATCTGGCATGGTAGTATATATCTGTTGAAATTCCTGACCCGTTAAAACGGGAGTCTGAACAAACCAGCACACTGGATATATCACAGCTGAAGTTCATGAACTTGCTTTACAGTTACAATTGGTCACAGCTCAGTTGTTACACAAGTGCATCGTTGCTGTGGCTTTACAGCATATTTTAAAGCTTTGATATAGAAGCACTCCCTGTGATACTCAAGTTCTGCAGATGATATGGGGATTTATACATTTAAGAGAAATGGGATTTGATCCAAGCTGAATGAATTTTTGGGAGGAATATAAAGTAGTAGAGGCAAGCTGTCTGCCTCATTTAGATTTATGGACAAAAATAGATGCTGCGTTGGAATTAAACTGAGCTGTTTTTTTAAAGTCATATTTAGCACGAGATCTTTGTCGAAAACCAGATTGCTTTTGTACAGCTCTGCATTTATACAACCTGTTTCATCCACACAAAGAGAGTTGTGCATTCTTATCCCTGGTTTGTAAATGAGGGACACGTAAAGAGTGAAAGCCAGTGACTTTAGCTAGCTTTACTAACCAGAAAAGACCTTTGAACTAAGGTGTCTCATTTTAATTACAGTTCCAGGACAGATCGTTCTCAGCAAGCTCTTTATCTTGAAAAGTTATCTCCTGGAATTTCCCATTAACTGTGCTTCACAGGCAGTCCAGAATCCTTGTCCCTGTCCTGCAGTTTAGAAAGTAGTCAGGGAGGCAGCTACGCCCTCTAAAGGGGACCCAGTTTGGTAGAGTATGTTCCAGTATAACACTGGTGTGACCAGTCCCCCACAAAATGTAGCTGTGTCCATTACATTTAAGGCAGCAGCCTTTTTGCCTAATAGAGCATGCCACCAGTAAGCTGGATGTTCGGCTGGTGCTCATCTCACCCTTAAATAATTTTAAATCCTATCTACTGAAAAATCCTTTCAGGCATTTTACTTTAAGCAACCATTGGATAATAAGCACACAGTTCTCAGAAGTGGAGATGTTGAAATCCCTGTTACATTCTTCTGCTCCTTGTGAGAGAGATGTCTGCAGTGTTGTACCAGGCGCTGGTTGTTACTTGTGTGGAAAGGACACGAATTAAGGCAGCTCGGGTTCTTCTTTAGCTGGCTTTATCCCAGGGTGCCTCAATGTGCCCATGTGCTGCAGGCAGAGGGTATATACCCCCTATGACTCTGCATTTAGGAGGTACATCTGTGAAATTTAGATGGTGTCATGTCTGTCTACGGATGTACAGCACTTGCCTGGATCTAACCTGAGGAGATTCGCTTGGACAGCAGAAATCCCATGTCTGGAAGTCAGGTCTTCTGACACCCGGTCCTGTCCCTCACAAACTCGTGAGGTCTTAGTTGTCTCACCTCAACTGGAAAAACAAATTCAAAATGTGCCTGAAGTAAATTAAACTTACATGCGATTATTTATCAACCTTAACACAAAAAGTTCTTCTAAATCAGAAAGCAGTGATATATTACATTACTGTGTTTATTAAAGAGCAGTGTGATATATGAAGTAATGTGTTGTTTTTTAAAAGTTTGCTTTCACAAGACAATTTTCACTCTCTTGGAAAAGTGTACTTATGTAAGACAAACGTATGCTGTACTGTAGTCTGTCTGTATTTATAAGACAGTGTTTGTAGTTGACTTAGAGGAAGGAGGTTTCTGTGTGTTTACAGAAGAAGGGAATGGCTGCAATGCCTAAAACAAAAAAGGAAAACAAAAATCTGACCTGAGGGAGTAGTTTTCCAGTGATATGTGCAGTGAATAGATAAATGTATTTTAATACGCTAGTCAGCAGATTTGTTTCTGTAGGTGACAGTTTAGCTGACTCTTGCAGATAGTAGCCTCTCTCTACAAAAAACCAAAAACACACCCACTACAAAACACAAGTTACAACATGAAGGGCGCTGCCAAGAAGTCACCCTGAATGTAGTGGAGATAATTTTTCAAGCATGCAGACGCAGCTGTCAGCGTGTCGCTTGCCCGCCCTTGCGTACAGTGGGACAACCCAGAACGGTGCACGTGCTGCCTGCTCACCTTTCACCCTCCACACCGCAGCCTTCCCCTTTTCGCAGCTGGGTGTGTGGTGCATCTCCTCCTCCATGAAACTGCCCCGATCCATCCAGCATTTTCTCTTTGGCTTTTAGCAACCGGTTCCCAGGCCATCTTCCTTGGGCATGAGGCAAGCTCAGGTGTTTCTGGGCTGTTCTGTCCTCGCTTTCAGGCTTTCATCACTCAGCCCAACCAATGACTACCTACATAGCTACTTACTTCAAGCAAGTCAGAGCTATTTAGATGTCTGAATAACTTTGATGCCGTATATGTACATTGTGAATATCACGTTAGTTTAATGTTCAAGACAACAGTGGTTGCTAATAAATACTTAGAAACACAGACAGGTGGATTTATTTTCGTTAAACTCTTTAATTGTGACAGCATATGTGTTCGTGTGGATGTAGACACCTACAGAGCTTATGGTCTGATCCTGCAACAGTCACGTGAGCCGTATTTACACGCGTAATCTCATTAGGACTAATTTAGTAAGTGACAGCTACAAGTTCAGGCCTGAGGCATCGAGGACCGGGCCTGGCTGTGGTGGCAGGAAGCTGTGGCCCTGCGCTATGGCTGGGGCTGTGCCACGCAGAGAGGGCCCAGGCCTTTCACCCTGCTGCCAGAAGAGCAGTTTTCTGAGGAAGCGTCTGAAAAAATGACACTCAGCTTTGAACAGTTACAATAAAAAGAAATAACTTTACAGGTATATTAGGGTTGTTTTCAGAAGCTGTCTCCCTCTGACCAGTTCTGTTGCTGGCAGGGCAGTGCGTTTTGCTTTGTGTAAATTTCCAAGATACTGTGACTAGTTTTCGTGGAAAATTTCTGCAAGTATGAAATGTTACCAAAGGAGAAGAAAAGGCCCAGTACCTCCAGTCCTCTCCCAGAAAACCCAGTCTTTCTTGCATCATGGAGCAATACGTTGTGTGTGTCTGACTGAGCAGACAAGGTATTCATTAATCCCGGTTTTCCACAGTAATACCATGTCAAACAAATGGATGAGGTGTCTGAGCTGTGCCTTCTGTTCACTCAGGTGATTTGTGACTCAAATTCTCGTGTAAGAATATGGTTTCAAATTGTTTGAAAAGCAGTAAATAGCTCACGTATGCGAGACTTGCTACTGTGTGTTATCAGCTCAGGGTCAAACGGAATTAAATGTGAGTTCCTAGTGTAAATTGAAGAGATCTTCAGGATTGAGAGGCCTTGGTGGTATTTTGTGCCCTTGGCTTGACTGCATGCCACAGAGGCCACAAGGGTTTACGTGGAGAGTTTGAGTTATTCAGCTGGAGTCTGACCTTCAGACCTTGCCCTACAGAAGTATTGCCAAAAATAGTAAAACATAAGAATTAATAAAGCTCGCTAAGCTGCACAGCAGCACTGAATCCAGTGTTCATGGTTCAAAATTCTTGTACAGGATTGCACTCAGCTATATTGCCTGTAAATTGCCCCTTTTGGAAGAGAGAACTGCAATTAGCTCACGTATTGTTGGTGAGAAGCATCCCTAGCATGCTGGTGTCTTATACCGGGATTTAGTGAACTCTGCAGTAATGAAACGCTGAGCAGACATATGAGGGGTTGATTACATGGCAGCAACTCAGATGTAATGGTATGGGCACTGACAGCTTTAACACATTTTCTCCTGTCATGCATCCCCTGAATATCCTATCTACCATGCTCTAACAACTGTGACAGTGATGAGGGAGTCTTTAAAAGGTTTTAAACCACATTTCCCACACGCTTTCTTCATGCCTAACTAAAACCACCCTGTGAACGGCAAAACTCAACCTCAGGCAAAATTTTCTTCTCTAGGAAAGGTTTAATTTAGTCACGTAAGTGGGGATAAATTGTATTATAACATAATATGACTACAGTCATTTTAAAGCAATGCTTATAATACAGAAGTTTTGACATTTAATATATCACTGGTATAGAAGGAAAAGCGCAAGACCTAACTTAAGACTCTACCTAATCAGAAAAACACTTGAAAGGCAGCAGAAGTCTGTGCACGGCACCTCTCTGCACTTAGTCCCAGAAGCTACTAAAGGGGGAAAAACAGGGACGTAGTTCAGCCTTTGTGCCATGGCACCACCCATTGTAGCCACCCATTGCAGTTGCCAAGGCAGAGGCCTTTCCTAGTCCTCCTGGGCGAATGGCCACTGTTTGTGTAACAAAACCGGTTCATCTGGGGCACAACAGTATTATTGCACAGTTCGGTTCAGATCCATGAGTGGTAATGCAGCACACACGGCATATTTTGAGCTTGCTCTGCATGTGCTGCTGAGTTGATCTCAGGCAGACGTATCCTCAGGAATTGCTGTTTGCATCCTGCCTGATGCAGTCTCCCGTGTTTTGCCCTGGCAGTTTTTAGGCAGAAATTATGGAAAGCCTGTACACATTTTTGTGTATTGGATAATGTGAGTGATGGCAGCCCTGCCATGGGATACAAGACTGTGCATATCCCTGGCTCAGCTAGCACTAATATACTGTCACGTTCTTAAAACCAAAGATTATTAATAAACAGAACTGACTCTCTTCTTTTGTTACCTGTTCAGACATCTCTGAAATAGCATGCTTATTTGTAGGAACTTTTTCACTAACTCAGTGTCTAGTGCTCCTCTTTGTTTGCATAGTGGGGCTGTGGGACGAGGACAAGGTATTGCTCTGGGAAAAAGGATCCATGTCTGGAACTTTTTTTAGAGTACTTCTTTCAGGTTTATATATATATATATATATATATACATTTATTTATTTATTTATTTATATACACCAAACCTTTAGCTGAAAAATAGAAAGCTGATTGCTTACAGAAGACCGTGTGCACCTTATGAGAGTGGTCAGTTGGTGTGTGTGCTCCCCAGCTAGCACAGTTTTCATATAGAAGCTACTACCCTTGGTGTGGCAGTGACAGTAGCTTCAGTTAGGGGCACTGATTAATTCACCTCATGTTGTGCTTCTGGGCTGTTGGAACATGAAGTAAAAGATACCTGCCTGAAACTTCTGATGAGGTTTGCTGGCCTCAGGTGCTGTCTAGAGCGTGTGTTTCTTGCTGTGCTGTGAAATGCGCTGTGACACTGAATAAATAAAAAAGCTGTACTTTGGGACAGGTCACCTTTCTGTTGGTGTGTTTCAGCAATTTGCAGCAATTCTCTTGGCTTCTGCAGCCACATCCCTACAATAGCTTCTGATGTTACATGCATCTTGTGTTGTGGACTAACAAAGGCTGTGAGCTTGATTAACTGTTTTATTGTCAGTTCACTCATTGAACTTGCTGTGGTCTTGAGACATTCAGTGTTGCCTTCCTCAGGAGTTCAGGAAGCTCTTTGGGCTTCATGAGGTACGCTATTCATCATCTTCATCGCCTTGGTTAAGAGAATAAATAAGGTTAAGCAGCTAATACCAGAGCATGCTCCATAAAAGCCTGTGGCTCTTGGGGCATCCATCCAGTGATGCCTGGTGTTGGAGAGTCGCAGAAGTGGTCAGTAAGGACCCGAGGCCTCATCCCAGCAGTGAGAGGAAAAATAACTTCACTCCCATGTACCTCTTAGGTTTCCTTCGTGTTGGTTTGTGGTGATGAGTGACTGATCTGAAGGCAAAACTTGTGGTGCCGAAGTTGACAGCTCAGTGCATTAGCCCCTGCTGCAAGTTGGTGCAAGTCTTCGTGCCATTTCGTCCTGCCCCAGGCCACTTACCACTGCTCCTTTGTAGCTCAAACCAACAAACCGGCCTGACAGGGTGCTCACATTTGTGAGCGTTAAGAGCTGGGTCTTGCTGATCCAATGCCAGGTTTGAGGGGGTGGAAGAATTTGTTTTACCGTGGTTGCTGGCAGCCTTTTCTCACCCCCCTCTGAAGCACGGCAGCTGTTTGCCAGATGCATGGGCTGTCAACACGCTCACACATGCCAGACAGACAGGTAAGCGGGGTTACTGACCCTCTGCTGCCCAGCTGTAGTAATTGATCGGGATCTCAGAACCCACCACCGCCACCTGTGGTCCTTGAACTGAGGGACAAGTGACAGGTTCATGCCATACAGCCCTTTTTGACCCCATGCTGAAGCATGCGATAGGCCAGGACATATGTCTGGCTCCGATGGAAGTGGCTAATTATCAAATCGCATACTTGCACTCTTGTGCATGTGCACATGCAGGGAAATCCACCTCGATTAAATCGTCACAGAGCTGTGGTTGCTCGAGGTCAGTTAAACCACCACCGTGGAGTTCTACAGACCTCGGTCTCAGAAGCATATGGATGTAACAGAGAAAATACATGCAGGAGGTGCAAGTCATAACTCCAGTTAATCATTTGGCAAGCAGAAGACTCTAAAATGTTTCCCTCAAAATAAACATTGCATATTTTCCATTTTAAGAGGTATTAAAAAGATCAAGGTAGGGAGACAGATGATACAGTCACAGAAAATCTTTCTCCAGCAAGTGATGACAAAAGCACTTTGTGTTGTGCCTATATATTGTGCAGAAATTTCAGTTCCTTAGATAGAAATATAACAAATACTTATTTTTCTTTTTGCTTTCCTCGTCTTTCAACAGATTCAGATGTCTGTCTCTGGAAATGTAAAATTAACAGTTTGACTGGGCTGATGAGTTTGGTTGCCGCATCTTGAACATTTATATTTTCCTTATGCTCTGGCGTCTGTTGTTCTTTAGCACAGTCGCACTGAATATCAATTAGGAGACGGGAGGATGGTTATGGAAAACTTGGTGGGGGGATGAGGTGCTGACTGGTATTTTGGCCGTGTTGAGCGGGCATGCACGTTTGTTCTGAATTCTTTCTGAACTTTGAATACTCTTTGCTTATCAACTTAAGCGAGCTCTGCAGTGCCATGAGATTTTGAGATCCCTGTACTTCACGTTCTTCTCCAAAATCACAATAAATGGTCTATTCTGCAGGCACGAGGACAAGACAAGTGGTCAGTGCCAAAGTTATTTAGCAGATGGTGCTTGAGTAGCGAGCAACATCATCATTTCAAGTGCAAAGCGCATAATGGGTGTCTACCGGCCTGGCAAACGAGACCCTGGTGTTACGCTCATGCTTCCGTCTCCCATCCTGCAAGATGCTGCCATCTGTCAAGACACTGAGCCAGATCTCACTTAAAAAAAAACCCAACAAATAAATCAATTTCTCTCTTCTTTCCAAAGCTCTTCCCATCTCTTGATTTAAATAAAAGCCACGTGTATACACTCTATGTGTGGGCATACATACATAATACATATAGAGAGGTGAAAATATATATAAAAAAATGAGAAATGCAACTTTTGTTTCATTACTTGGGACAGGCAATGCTAATGCATGGTAAATACTGTCAGTAAAATGTACGTATATAAGGGCCTTGTACACAAAGTGTAAACAGGGGTGGCTCTGGTAATACACTGATTTCATCTTTCCCTGTCTTTTGGCAGAGTGTGACAAGCTGCGGAGGGATGGCTACCGGAGCTCTCAGTATTACTCTCAGGGCCCCACCTTTTCCTCATCCTCCAGTGCAATCTGTGGAAATTACCAGGATGATTATGAAGAAATTGAACAAAAGGTAATGGTGGTGGGCAAAGTAATGGAAAGAATATGTCTGCTGCAGTTTAATTGCCTGCAGTATTATTCAAATAAGGTGGGATTTCTAGAAGGTCATAAAGATGCTTGTTCCTTTGAATTGCAGTATTGTTAGGTCCTCTAACTTCCCTAGTCTCTTAAAATCCCAGTTCTACTCATGCATTTATGTAAAGTCATCGTATGGCACGATAAAGATGAGAGAGGCAGAATGAGTTTGGTAATGTTCTGGGGGGAGAGCCCAGTAAGGGTAACCGTTTTGCAACTAATATGTGTTTATATTCAAGTACCAGGGAGCGCTATTAACCATCCGACAGTGTACTCAATCTGAAATAGCTGCACATGCACACTTTGAATTGCTTTTCTAATACAGACAGGCAGTTTCATCAGGTGGGCTTTGTCCTGTTGGATGACAACTGCTTGTGTAAAGGCATCCAGAAGAATGAAGGATGGCCCAATGAGCTGGGTTTACCTTCTCTGTTTCAGTTTGCTTCATGTTCATATGCCCACTTCTCAACTCCCTGTATACTTAGCTTACTTAGAGTTTAGAAAATAAACAAATAAAGAGAGAAGGAAGGGACAGCTGAGCAAAAATCCTAAGAAGGTTGCAGAAGTGTCTTGTATACATCAATTTACATATATATCAATTACAAAACTTGTAAGTTGTGTTCATGTTCTAAAGAGGAAAGGAAGTTTTGCTCCCCTGTCCTTACCTTATTCTGTTGTGCCTGTGAGCTCCAAAAGACAAGCTATGGCTAACTTTGGTGCTGTGGGCTAAGATCGTAGTGCTGGGGTAGACAGAAAGATGTTCTGGAGCCTGGGTGTCCAATGCTGGAGCTGAAATGCTCGAGCTCTTGACATTTTCAAGTTAGATATTCTAGAATACTTTGCCACAAAATGTTGCTTGAAGAGTGGGAGGATATCCTTAATTGTAGCAGAGTATAATATTTTGAGCTGTTACTAAGCCATAGGTGCTTTTGTGTAGTATGGACCAAATGATTCTGTCCGTGTGTAAAGTGTGGAGATCCTGAGAACTCAGTTTAAAGGGTACAGTGTTTTCAGTTCTATCCTCCATGCTTTTTAAGCACATAACAAAAATTGTTGTGGAATACGTACATTCTCTCATCCAGGTTTTGATTGCTTTATATCTGTGTATTGGCAGGGAGTGTTGTTGCGTCCTGTTGGGCTCTTTGTGGTGTTTACTAGCAGCAAACAGAATGTAAAGCATGTTAGCACTGTGGGATGTATTATAATGACAATTTGCAAAACCTTACTGAAACCAGTGGAATTACGATTTTCACTGGTGAAAAAGTATTAACTGTTTGTGGCTGTTAAGGTACTGCATATATATCTCTCTGCATACATATATAACCAACTTGCCTTAGCCGGTGCTGTGCAGCATGTGGCCCAGCTGCACATGTAAAACAAAACATTAAAAATAATGTAAATACAGTATTTTTAACCATTCACATGAGAACATATTAGCATGGGTGAGGCCTCTTCGAGACTAAGAACTGTCATCCTTATGTGGCTAAGGATTTCATGGTGTGTTAATGAAACATGTTACTAACAATTTCTGTTTATTCTGAAAACTTTTTAGTATAACAAGTTGTGCTTCAAGGAAAGGTTAGCACTTCCATTTCAAATTAGAATAGTTTCCCTGAAATATTTTTAGCTGAAAGTAGGATTCAGAGCACTAGAGAAAGAGAGTTGCCAAACTGACATTCTTGGATGTTGCTGTTTATCTCAAAACCTTAACCTTAACCCTGTCACTCTTATTTGCAGCTTGGGAAGATGCTGATCCTTGTAAACTGCAGCATGATACTGCCTTCTTGTTGTAAAACTCTGTGTTTTGTGGTGTTCTTTGACTAGTATCTTTTTTTAATTGGCTTTACATTATGTAAGGGAGTAAAATTTTACTTTTTTTAAATAAATGAGCGTTTAACAGATCTCTGAAGCTGAATTATAATTCCACTGGTAAAATGCCAAGCGCTTCTAATAAATCTTATGCCTTGAGACAGTCATCTTTCAGACGTCAGAAGAGTTCTTCAGTAACAATGTGGAGCTGAGGTCACCAAAATCCCATGATTCAAAATGTGAACTCCTTACCGCTCGATGAAAGCTTTGTGGCTTTGTTGTCTGTTCAAAGCAGAAAAGCCAACATTTAAATTCTGTGCATGCAGCACTTGCAAGCTGAAATTTGAGAATAGCAGAATAATGACAGATGAATGAATAGCTATTTACTGTTTGTAAATTTACTTCTAAGTTGACGTATTTGCAGAAAAACTGTTTTACTGTGTGGTAGTTCCACAAAGGAAACTGTCTTTCCCTTTTATCTACTTTTTTTTATTATTATTTTTTTTTTTTTTAAGTTTATTGTAGCCAGATATTGCACTTGTCTGTCTTCACTGGAGACATAATTTGAAACCATAGTTTAGATCACACAGAGAAGACCTAGATCTACAAACAGTCTCTTGTTTTGTGGAGGTGGGTGTTTATCACCAGAGGGTAATATTCATACTACAAAACACATGGTTTGCTGTGATTCTTAGAAAATGTTTAAGAGAAGCAGAACATTTGCTGTTGCAAAGCAAAACCACTAGGGATAAGCAACCCGACCCAAAACCAAGCCAACATAAGTAGAAAACACGGAAACCTGAATTCTCTGAGTGTTAGTGTATATAAAACAAAGTCCTTGGAAGTAGCCTTTTACTCTTAGGTTGATTCCTGTAAGTGGTATTGATGGAGCATAGACCAAGCCCCACGTCAGTGTATTTCTGCTGATCCTAATTGAGTTTGTTGGCAATTAAATTGGTTTATCTGGATTTTACATCTCAGTACAGCAACTAGTGTCTTCCTTTGTCATCTCTTACATGCCACTGTTGGTGACACTAGCTGGGAAGTATTCCTGTCCTTCATACTGGTCTGTTTTCCTAGTGCCAAGGATGTATTGAGATGTCACTTTAACTCTAGTTCCCTAATATTCTGAAATATATACAGTGTATTTTAAGTATATTTGTCTTTTGTGTGTGTGTGTGTTTTTTTTTCCTCATTCTTCTCTCTTTCCCTTTTATGACTCATTATCTCTGTTTCTTTTTGTCTCACTCAACAGTCTAGTCTGTTAGACTGCATCTCTCAGTCTTGCATTAGCGCCTGCTGTAACTTGGTTCCCTGGAGCAACAAGGTACTTTGCCCACGAGTGGGACCATCCAGCTGTCATACTTGCAGCTTGATGTTACTTGTAGCATTTAGCACATATGCAATCTTTTTGTTCTGCTCTTAGCTTTCAGTTACTGTTACCTGCTTCTGTTTTCTATTAAAAATAAAAAAAAAATACAAAAAAAAAATACTGCTCAACAGAAGAATGTTATGCCAGGATTGTTTCCTATCTTTTTCATCACTATTCCTTTTTTGTCTGCAGTCCAATATCCTTTATTTAGTTGGTTCACTGAAATTTTGTAATTACTTTTGGTCTATTAACATTTGTCTCCTTTGAAACCCCTCCTCTGGTGAAAAATGTGTTTTATTTATTTGGCTGCTTGGTTGTTTTTTTAATTAGCCAAGGAAAAACTTTCCTAATTGGAGTAGCATAGTTTTTAAATGATGAATGTGTGCTATAGAGAGTACTTGCTCCCAGACGTGCACTATATCATGTCTTCATTCCATCTATGAAAATGTTTGCATGCCAAAAACCCGTGGTATTTTTCCCTAGGTCCTGTCATATGGCTTACAAACTTTTCCTTGATACACTCTGTGTATCACAGTGACAAACATTTACTTTGCTTATTTATGGGGCAAAAAAAGTGTACTTTTGCCACTGTACTCAGCCAAACTGTTGGATGTCTCTTTAATATCTGCAAGAGACTGGTCAGTAATCTGAAGGGGAAACAGATGCATTGACTGTATTGGCTTGAGGGACTTGGCGAGGTCTGATCTAAAATTTTCCCGGGTGTCAAGAGGGGCTGAAGATGTTGGGTGCTGCTCCAGGTTGGAGGTGTGAATGCCTGAGAGCCCTGACAGTGGGCTCTAGCAGGCCTGGAGATACTTCAAGACCGTGGTGCCCTCAGCTGGTCTCCCTACCCCTCTGCTGCGGTTGCACATGGGTACTCTTGTAATCAGCCGATGCATTTTATACTGCTTTATATTTTTTTGAAAATGCCTCTCAGTTTACTGGGTTGAAGCGGCAGTTCAAAGCATAAAATGTCAAAGCATAAGGAAGTGAGTACAGAAACTCTCCAAACAAACAATAGAGGGTAATTCTTCACGCACCACATACTCAGTGCTGCACAGTTGCTGCAAGGGTTGTAAATGGTGAAAGTTTGTGTAGGTTCAGAAAGCAACTGGATCAGTTCTTGGGAGGAAGGGGAGTCTTTCCAATTCTGAGAGACTCTTCAGGGGAAGGCAGCCACTGCATGCTTCCTCTGATTTGATTTCACGTGTGTGTGAACTGTTGGACATTACCTTAAGACAGATGCTAGGTAGGCTTTATAGAGCTCTGATCTGATGTAGGATGACTTTTATGGTTTTAATCCCATTGCAGCAGAGCAGAGGAAGAAGAAGGGAATATTTCTGCAGTGCGTGGTTAAGGGGATAACTTGCTTGACGGTCAGTAATTTCTGCTGGGAAAAAGAAAAAAAAAAGAATCCCTTCCTTAATGAGACAGTGAAGGCTGTAAAGTGAAGGATCTAGTAGGGTGGCAAAGTTGGCTAGTGCAACTGAAGATCTGAGTGTAGAAATAACAAGTAACTGTTCTACCAAAATCTGGGGGGCTAGACTGGAGGCCTTGGTTTAGAGGGACACCAAGTCGAGCAGGACATGACTAATTCAACTTAAATGTAATTTAATGTATAGCTATAATGGGGCAGTGTTCCATAACACAGTATAAAACCACGTGGTTGAAGCAGTCACACAAAAAGTGCTGATTGGCCAAGTAACAGGAATGTACAGATTGTTTTTGTTTTAAATTATATTTATTGTTCAGTGTGGTTCCTTTGCATTTGTAAAAAAAAGGCACTTGAAGCCATCAAAGGCTGGAGAAGAAATAGGATGCTGAGGAACATTAATAGACAGATGAATTGCCATGGTTGTCATCTGCAGTGCTACGGATTTTTTCTCGGCTTTTTTTTTTTTCTGAACAATGATAATTTTAGGAATGGTTGCAGTGGACAGTGAGGTAAACGACATGCCTAGAAGTTTTAAGTTCTTTTGCTGAAAAGTAGAATTTGTGTGGATTGAACATTCCTTGTGGAGGTCCCATCTTCTCAAACAGCATAGTATAAACCACTAGAATAGAACAAAACTAAGAATAAACAGGGAAGAAGAGGGGACTTGAGGCAGCATGTACTGTGAGATGCACAGCATAGAGTCAGCTGGGACTGCTCAAGCGGTATGAATGTGCTGAGACTGTGAAACCATTCTGTACCTCAGTGCCTGAGCAGAGAGGGGAACAAGAAGCCAACAAGGCAGTGGAGAGGCTCCGACTGAGCCAGATAGCTCCTCTCTGTCCGCAGTATGTTTATGAGCCAGTTCTCTCCTGCTTTCTCATTTCAACTTGTCCTTCAAAAATTCACGCTTCTTCCCCTTTAACGTGTGTTCATGGAAATATGGCTCTGTCCAAGGCTCTCACTTTCACTTACCACCTTTCCCTATTTTCCCCTTCCCATTAAAAAGCACAAATTCCAACAAGTTTTCTGGAGGAGGTGAGTGTAGCATTCCATCTAGAAGCTGCACAGAAATTTGGCCATTTAAGTCAAACAGTAAAGTTGTTTTGAATCAGAGCCGCTATAAAAATGAGAAGAGTGCTTTCTGTTCTGCTATGAGCATAGTGTTTATGAGGAGATTTGCTGAGCAGATAACATGATCTCAAAGCACTGCCTCGGCCAGTGCTATTTATCCTATAGCAGACCTCACTTAAGAAGACGTGCCTGTCTATATATGTAGCAGCAGTTTGTTGAATCTTCCTGCAGACTTCTGTGCTGTAAATCTAGGAATGTTGTCTAAAACTATGTAATTCTTGCGAAGGAATTTAAAATATATTTTTTCTCTCCCCCTAATTTCATCCTATAAGAAAATCAGATAAGTAATTTGTGTGAACGAAGCTGAAAGTTGAGCTGCTGCTTGCCACTCTGCACAATAACGCTGCGTACAGCTTTGCAACTGTCCTGCCCCTGAAAGGAATCTTTACATCAGAAAAGCAAGTAAACATACCACGGTCACTGTGAGTGCTTTGGAAGAAAGTTTCTAAATAGAGACAGTCACGCTTACCCAGAAACCACAGAACGTGTACCTACAGATGAAACACCGACACTTCTTCCTACACTCTAAATCACCTGCAACTATTCTGCTGACCTCGTTTGTAGAAGTACCACACCACTGTCCAACAGTAGAAGATCAGTTTTCCTGAACCAGTGCTTTGACCACAGCTGCACAGTTGGGTTTTCAATAGCTTTTCATTCGTTATGTGCTCACTGGAGTCATTCCTTTCCATCTTTCTTCCTCAATTTTCTGAACTTTTAATTCTCTAAAATTTCAGATTGTGGTTCCAGGCTTTTTTGGATAGCTAGGATTCCCTTGTAGTCAGAGCTTCAGTTCTCCACTTTTTCTTTCAGTTTATATACTGTAGCAGAAGAAGTGTTCTGTTTTGGCCTGGTAGTTTCCTTGAGAAGGGAGGGCAGCAGTGTAACCAGTATCTCTGTCACCCGACGTGCTGGAGTAGCCCTGGTGACTGCTGCCTGACAGCTGAGACCTGGCCCAGCACTGCGGGCTGAATGTGACAGGGACTGATGCCGACGCATCAGTAGGTGGCTGGAGCTCATCCTCACCACGCACAGACTGCAAAGCTGTCTTTGCCCCCACGCCGCGTTGGTCACCAAGCAGTTGTAAAACCTGTCTGGGGGAGGCACATCCTGGAGGCAGCTTTCCCTTCTGCAGTGGCATTTCTCTCCGACATTGCTCAAGCTAGCGAAGGTTGTTATAAATTTGAGTGATTTGAGATGGGAAAGCATTTTAGTTTGCGTGTAAGTACATACACATACGTGTGTCTGCACTGTGTATGTGTGTAAACTGTGTGTGTACACACACCCATAAAAAGATAAACATTCGCGTTATATTTGTATAGAAACAGTTTTAGAACCTTTTAAAAATAACACAGGCTTGAAGAAACACCGGTGTCCTCCAGGCGACTTGTACTGAAAGAATTTGGAGGGGCTTTTGCAGGGCTGAGCCCATGCCTGCAGAGCAGCGTGGCCCCTCCACCGTGAGCAGAAGGGTGCTGGCATCCCTGTGCCTGCAGGGGTTTCTCCTGGCAGAAATGTATAATTTGCTCAAAAAAAAACCACCCACATTTCAAAGTGCAGGTCCAAACCACAAGATGACATTCATAATAATTATCATGCCTGCAATTATTATTTTTTTGTTATTACCTGAAGAGATTTCACTTGTCTTTCTTTTTTTGTTGTTTTTGCTTTTTGCCTGGAAGCTGCCTTTATTTATATATTTGTTTTTAATGAAATGCTGGGCCCTGTCCTAAAGAATTCACAGTCAAAGCACAATGCAATAAATAAGTGGTTATTTGTTTATAAACAGCGTGAACCTCCTCCGGGTAACAGGGAGAAAATTAAAGTCAGAAACGATAAACGGTGGTTGTGGCAGAGTGTCTGGGCACGCCTTTTGTGTACCGCTCAGCTTGAAGAGAAACCAAATTGCTTAGACTTACAAATAATAATAATAAAAAAGTCCATATGTTGTAAGTAGCAATAATGTCTTTCTCAAACAGCTAGGGAGTAACTTAGGGAGAGGTGGCGACCCAGTGCTGGCAGCTGTACCTTGGGTAGCATCCTGCACTCCAGCGGGAGGGAGGAGTAAAGAAAAGGTGTGTGGGGAGGGGGGAAGAGGAGCTTCTTTCTCCTCCAGGTCTTTCTTGCTCTCCTGCTTCTGGGATTCCCTGGAGTGCCTTGGTGGCCCCAGGTAGAAAAGCCTAAAGCCTAGGTTTGCCTAAAACTTGTGACCGCCTGCTGCAAGCCCCTGTGATGTTTTTCGTGTGCCCTGAACCTGCCTATCCTCGGGGTTTGCCATGGAGCAGTGCTTTCATATTAATAAAAAGCAACATTATGACTTTCTGCCCTTACTGGCACCCAGCTGAGGACCTTGCAATGAAAACAGATTTGTTCCCTTAAAGCAAATGTCTCTTTTGGCATTGTAACTTTGTCTGGCGGAAGGGTTTGTACAAGCTGTTGCAACCTCTTTTTGCAGTGCACAAAGGTATTTTGTTTGTTTGAGGTGAAACACCCATCGTGGATGCAACATCTGACGCTCTGATAAGGGAAAACTTTAAAAATGGCCATTCTGTGGCTGCTAATATTGTTAAGTACTTCACCCCTCAAAATCGAGCAATACAAACACCTCCACTGTGGCACGAGTTTCTCCAAGGCCACCACAATTACTGCTCCTGACTGCTCCCTGGCTGATGGTTGGTTATGTAGGGTGCATTGCTTGAGTCCTTTGCTCAACCCTCCCAAAATGTGTTTCTTCCTAACAGATGTCTTGCTGAGACCTTACACACCCCATAGCCTAGTACAGCTAGGTTGAAGCAGGGCTCAGTCTCATCTTCCTAGTGGGACACTGCGACAGGACAGAGGAAGGGAAGGCAAACCCAGTGCACTCCTTTGGGGAGTGAGGGGGGTTGATCACTGCAGGAACAGTGTAAATGTGTAGGGTAATTAGTTACTGTGCTTTGCTCTGCTCGAGACCATTCATAATTTTCTCATTTAAAGACACTCCCTAGTCTGATGAGGTGTCTTGGATAAATACAATCCTTTTTTTTTTTTTTTTTTAAGTCTCTCTTTGTAGGTCTGAGTGTGATACTCATGGGGGTACGTTTTGTTCCACAAGCCGTCACGCTGACTGCAGCGGCAGTACCGCAGTACTGTCATACGCCTGTGCTTTTGGTAGAAAACTTACACTGTCGCATGTATTTCTGTTTGCAGTGTTCCGTCTCTTCCCCAGAAGAAGAAAAGCTTATTACCATCAAAAGGCCTAAAACCCCAGTTTCAAATGAGTTATCAGATATCAACACCCAAACCAACTGGACTAAGTCCCTGCCACTGCCAACGCCAGAAGAGAAGATGCGACAGCAAGCACAGGCAGTCCAAACAGATGTGGTTCCTATCAATGTGACTGGTAGGCTTTTAATTTGAATAATTAAGTTACAGTGACTGGGGAGGGAAGGGATAAAAGGGGACCCATGCGGGTGGACAGCATTTTGGCATATATTTGTGCATGAATTTTATGTCACTTATTTCACCTTTCTGTGAAAACAGTATTTTGTGTTTAATAGTCTGTCTCTGAGCTTAATGAGAAAAACTCAAAATTGCTTAAATGATCATTAATGAAGATAGTCTACACATTGTGGGCTTGAAGTGACGTTAGATATTCATGAACTAAAAAAAGATTGATAAATCACTGAGTTGCTTTAGGCTTTGCTGAAGATACATAATGGAAAATCATGTTTTATACAATACTAATGACATTCAGGATTTTCTTCTAGGATTTTTACTTAAGGAAGGTTATCAGAGGCTTCGATAGTTTGAAGACTAAAAGTTCCAAAGTTCGAGAAGAGTTTTCTAAGGTCTTACTTGTATCAGCAATAAGAGGTTTAGGTGTTGAGGGAGAATAGGGAAAGAATAGATAAGGTTAATGAGTCTGTGTCCTCAAGCAAGACTCTTGGTAGGTCACTCAACTTACATGACAGTAGCCCACATTTTCTGGTTGCAAGCTGTATATTGACTGTTTGTTTTCAAAATGCTCTTTGGTTTCACTGTTGCAGAATTCTCACTCTGTGAGAATTTAATAAGTTAATTATATTAAAGTGTAATGCTGAGTAGATATGTTGATGTGTGTAAATAGAATTTCTATGAAAGATTGAATTATCACCTCAATTTAATAATTCCTCTTTTTCTGCAGTATCAAGATTGTCCACTATTAGTTAATTAAAATAACTGACCGTTTGCCTGCCAAAACAAGGATGATATTCAATATCCAATTTATTTCAAATGCCATATGGCATTCTCTGGTTCCATACTCACTCTTAAAATCAGTATCTTGCAATGTTTGGTTTTGTTTTGAAAGTAGTTAGACATTCTATTTTTCTATGTGATTACCAATATTTTTTTCACTTTTTTTTTTTTTTATAAATTAGTGTTTTGTAAAAAATGAAACACTAATTCTCTTACTGAAGATGTCTGATGGTAAAGTTTTAAGAAGTAATGTAGTTTAAGGCTAGTGACAAACATCAGAAATCTCTGAGAAATCAGTAAGAAAAGTTTCCTAAAATAAAAAATGGAAAACAGTTGAAAGCAACAGAAAAATATGTACACCCCACCTCTGGAAAATGAATAGAAGGAAAACAAGTGCAGTGCTGAAATGTAACTAGGCCATTATCTAGGAAATGTAGGCTACAGGTGCAGAAGGCAGAGTTGTGGGGACAGTGGATTATGTGATACAATCAATAAGCTTGAGCATGGCTTAGATACTGTGACAGCAGGAAGGTGGTATACTTACGGGAGGGGTAATCTGCAGCGTGATTTAATGACCCTGTGTACTGAAAAATACAGGGGGGAAGTAAACAGGTGGAAAGAAAAACAGTGTAAAAGAGATCAAATAACCATCACAGATTTAATTCAGTATCAGTGGATATACTAATGCATCTGGATAAATTACACTTGCAATTTCAACCAGATTAATTCAAGTGGTGTGACAAACCCTGTATCCCCTGAATTAGCTGGTTTGCCCTCAACAAATGCAGCAGTTCTCAGCTTCTCTGATAAAAAACAGTGCACGTGCACATTCACCTTCCTGGACTGTGTTGTGTAGCATTCATTCCCCTATAAACATAGTAATAGGAAGGTATAGAAAGGGAGGGCAGTGAAGGAAGACTGGTGTTTTAGTGTGTGAGCTGGTCTCTGGGAACCAGTTTCTCTTTGCCATGAAATAATCGTGTTGCTATTTTGCATCAAGCCAAGTGAAAATAACAGAGTCCCACACACACATACAAAAAAAGCTGCCGTCCTTGTTCCCCTTTAAAAAGTCACAATCTGCTCCCCTCCTCTGCCCTCCCACACTCCGAGTAATTCTATTTTGTGTAGTTCCTTATGTTACTACACGAGGCAGGAAGAAAATGCCCCAAAATTCTGTGCCGTTTGTTAAACGTGCTGTGGAACGAACCATAGCTGGGCTTTGTTTTGATTCGGCTTTTTCTTTGCTTGCTCTTTTTCTCGCTCTCCCAGAAGAGAGGTCAAAACCCTTCCATTTATTACTCCTGGCATGAAATAAAACGTTAACCTCAGAAGAGGTGACAGCATTTTCAACAGTGCATCAGTAATGATCCTGTTACAATGGCCTCTCACGTGGCTGTGCAGCAACTGCTCCACTGGTTCAGCTTGCGGGGCTCTTCGGTGAACAGATTGCAACTAATACAGCGGCAGGCAAAATCTGTCGGACAGCCTGAAGGTGCAGGGGCATTGCATTAGGCTGACAAGCTGCTGACTAGACATCCGATTTGGAAGCTGTTTCAATCCTCGGGAGCGGCTGGGCTGAGCTTATTCTGGCCTGGAAGGGGTTGGGCTGAATTTTCAGTGGTGGCCAGTCTTTGCTTTTACATAGCCTGTGGGTTAAAAGATGTATAGTGGTGTCTGCTGTAGTGGGTTTTCTGGAACTAACTTTCTTTCCAGATGGAGGAGTCTGGTGTTGGTGGAGGTGATCAGAGGCAGGCTGGATCCTGCAAAACATTTAAGCATTTGCTTGAGTCCCACTTGACTGACTTTAGTGAGATGTAAGCACATACTTAAATATTTTCAGTGAATCCAAGAAAATGAGTAAATTGTGTGAGGGAAACCAAAGTAAACTGAACGAGGAATGCTTAGATGATTTGTTACAAACCTGACAGAAGAAAAGTATCTTTACATCTGCAAAATTATATGTAAACATCAATATTTTCTAAAAACAAGATGGCAACGAATAAAAAAAAAGAGACGTTTTGATTTTGCTTCTTGATTTAGAGTTTATTGAAGCTGCTGCTTTAAAATCCTATAAATTTGCGCAGTGGCTTTCAAAAAGTTGTTTCAAGTGCCACTGAGGATGGATTGGTCAGAGTTAGGTCTTCAGTAGCACAGGGGAAGAAGGTACTGTGGATCAGGGGACACACAGTGACTTTTCCCATGGTCATCCTGTTTGTCTGTCTGAAAGTATATAAAAGACTCTCCTTGTTTGCACCCTCTTCTTAGCATTTACATATTATTTTATTCTACAGCATTCGAAGCAACATTTTAATTTCTTTGTAACTCACTGTCTCAGGCATAATTGCTGGCCTTTGAATGGATTAAGACATGTTCAGAGATGCAAAGCTTTCTCTTTTGAATTCATTATAATGTGGCCAGAGTTATTATCCTGCATGGTAGGATTATCTAATAGTCCTGACCCTGACCCCATAAGGGTCCTAACATCATAATAGCAGTGATGCCCCAGACAGTGGATATTCTATCTCAATATTTTAGGGCTTCTACGAAGCCTGTGGGATTCATAGCTCAAAATTTCATAGATCCCATGGGATTCCTTCTCCCTTCATCTTCCCTCAGTTCAGTCAGTCAGAGACTCAGATGAAAGCAACTTCTTTGTAGTTGCAAGGATTCTGCCTAGCACGAGTGCAATTCGTGGGAGCTCAAGATCCATTAACACAGAGTGAGAGTCTTTATATTTACAATATGGTGAATGAAACTGCTGTGTTTTTCCTTGTATTTTCACAAGTCCATATGCTACGCTTTACTATATGACTGTATCTTTAACTGTTATACAGGTAATCAGTTTTTCTACACTATCTGCACGACACACATCATACTGATGTGTAGTCAACCAGGGATAATATTTATGACATTAGTTAATGTGCATTACTCACTTTTCAGAGGTAAATAATTTGGTCATCAATTTTCAAGAAAGCATACAAGGCAAAAAACATATTTGTATATAAAGCTTTTTCTGCATTTAAGTTTTAAATAGGTCATCTAAAGGATACTTAGCACTGCTTTAAAGTGCTTTAACTTCTAAAAGGGGAACTTATGTGTGAGATTGGGAGTGGGTAGATTTTTAGAAGTGTAGAGAATTAGCTCACAACTTAGTGAGCAAGTTTTATCTTGCTACTTGTAAAATGGCCAAATTATGAACCTCTAACCAAAAGTGAATTCCTAAAGAAAAGCTGCTCAGCCTTAATGATAGTGGTGCTTCTGGGTCCCATTATGATACAGCACATGGTCATCATAAGGCTTTGTCTAGCAACGTGCACTTCCACATTTTTTCAGCTCTTTCCATTGTCTATATGTGTAATCATTTATAAAATCTCAATTCTAAGCAGCTTCCACTCTGAAATATTTATGAGATCATAAGATCAGTTTGATCTCTGCATGCTCCCTAGTACTTGTTTGTATTCATGTTAAAAGATCACCACCAGAAATACGATAGACCTGACAGTTTCAGAGAAACGTGGTATGAAAAAGAAGTGTCTTGTGTGATTTAATGATGGAGATCTACAAAGAAATTGCAATAGCTGTTGCCAATAGCAATGTCTGTTCCTGTATTGTAATCTTTCATTTGCAGGAGCAGATTTGCTTTTTCCTCAGGTTATTATTTAAAAAAACAAAAACCAACACCCTCCAAAACAAACAAACACAAGAAAAACAACATACAGGGCCAAATTCAAGCAAGGATTCTGATCACTTGTGGAATTACAGCTGCTCTCACAAGACCTGAAGTCAAATTCCTCTTGAAACTTGCAGTACTGTGTAGTGCATGTGTGTGTCTAAAGCCTTACCGTGGCAGTATGCTGTATCTTTTCCTCCAGTGTAAACTTTCACTGTAGGACCAAGCTAACATCATTTATTAATGCCTTTTTTCATTTCTACAACAAAACTAGTGGAAGAAAGTGCATGATGTCAGCGTGCTTGGAAGTAATGTTGCTTTGCTTGTTCTACCATGTATTAGGGGAGAATTTCGACCGCCAAGCCAGCATTCGGCGGTCTCTAATTTACACAGACACGGTGGTAAGACGGCCGAAGAAAGTCAAAAGGAGAAAGACTATAACAGGAATCCCTGACAACATACAAAAGGAGCTAGGTATGGCTCATCAGAACTGTATTCCATCCACTGTTCATTGTCACTGCTTATCATTACTCGACTAATAACATTACCAGTGCTCATGAAACCAATACAGTCTGATAGCCGATTACAGTTCCAAATACACGTGTGCCTCCTTGCCACCTTGTGCATCTGGAAATTAGGGCCTTTTATCTGTTGACTTCCATCTGCTGAAGGGAACGTGGTATTTTGAAAGCGGTTTACCGGTACAATGGAAATCTGCAGGGATGTGAGGTTCATGGTGCTTAATGCCTTTCTGGAGATTTGGTCCGCTCCCCCAAGATGGTCACTGAAGCACACCTGAAGTGGGCAGGCATTTCAGCTTGCCAAGAATTATCCAATGGAGTAAACTAATTCACTGATGCCTTCCTGAATCTGCTGAGAGTTACATCAACAGAGAAGAACCTGTAAATTTTCCAGCTTGTCTTAGATTTAATTGACAGCCTCTCAAGTATCAACATTATTTGATTTGAAGTAATTTACATGTCATCATTAGCTATTGCATATATACCAAAGGAAAAATGCTCAGTCAGTCACATTTACACTACCTCAACCTGTCAGCTTTTCACAGTTAGTAGCATAGATGGTATTCAAAGTTGATGGAACAGTCTGAATTTTGGCAACCTTTCAGACAGTTTTTGCAGAACTCTGATGGTAGCACTTAGTTATTTTTTAAAAAGATGTTTTCATTTTTCACAGATGATGACTTTACAGATAAAATGATGCCCTTCTGCCTCCCTTCTCTCCTTTTTTTTGCAGTAGAGAAAGAATGTCTTAAAATAATCTGGCAGAATATATATATATATATATTTGTTTTTTTTACATGTGCAATCAACTCATTTATTGACTTGTTCAATAAGTTTTACTACCTTGCGTTTTGCATCTCTTTCTTTTTAATTATATTTTCACTTCTTGCTTCTTTGTCTAGATTTTTCAGAAACAAAAGCAAAAATATGCAACTTTTCTGGATGGGTTTGAATAAGCTAGAGAGCTAGGCATAGGGAAAGACAGGAAATAAGCAAGTACATGAACAGCAGTTTGTGACTGGAACTGGAACTATGCTCTTTCAACTGTAATGGGACAGTGCCCTGCCATAGGTATCCTCTGTCTCAAGAAAGAAAATTCACTTGTCCAATCCCTGCATTGAGTCTTCAAGTGGCAACTTTAAATTTTATTACCTTTGGATCTCACATAATGATTTTATGTCTAACTGCTGCTCTGAGATTTGTCCAAAGCTGCGAGGTGTCTTTGTTGATCTCTTCTTATGGGATAGATGCTGTTTTGTTCCTGCCATAGGGAACTCCTCCTCAAAATGTGTTTTCCCTTCCTCCTTTTTATTCTTAAGAGTTTTTATTCTTAGTAAGAGTTTTTGCCTCTTAAATGCAAAATTGACACTAGATATCACTTAAACTTCATTTTCAGGATTCTTGCAGTGTTCTTGAGCGTGGTATTCTGAAAATTACATACATACCAAGGTCATAGTTTTCACTTTTCTGTAGAGATTTTCTTGACATAGGTAGGACCTACCTTGAGAGCAGAGCAGAGCAGAGCAAAGCAGAGCCCTTTGTTCCAATCTACCTTTTATTACTTTTAGGGGTTCCTGACTCTCTTTCAGGCAGGTGAATTTTGAAATGACTGGCAACTGTACTTGCGTGGATGTGAGGAGAATGCTTCCTGGTGACAGCATCTCTTAAGCTTGGAGGTTACATTTGTGACCAATTCAGACCGATGCTTAATGCTTGAAAACATCAATGGCAGTTTACCTGGTGGAATAAACAGAGAACGCAGTTGGCATCTATGTTAAAAAGAAATCTTCAGTGAATATCTTAAGAGTTTGTGACTTTTGCCAGTCCGTTTGCTAAGGACAATAGGTTCTGTGGTCTTGATTTTGTTCTTTCATCTCACGCTGAGCACATTTCATGTTGCACTGCTTGAAGGTTTTCCTTGGCTCCTATTTTCAGTGGCGGAAATTCTAGGGCTGACAGTATCTCACTGTAGGAGCTCTCTCTGGCTGGTTCTCTGGCCTACAACCGGCAGGCACGCAGCGCTTCAGCCATCTGCCCTACAGTGGAAGTTGTCCTGAGTAGCTTCATGTTGCTTCTGTGTTGGTTGCGTGTCATCCAGACAGCAAAATGTATGCCAGGAAAGCTCTCTGATGGCAGTTTACATCCTGTTAGCATATTGCTTTCCATCACTAGAAACAAAGCGTGTTTGAAGAGTGTCTTCATCTTATGGATGGAAAAACTAGACGTGCTGCAGTGAAGTGACTTTGCTGGAGTCACCCACCAGGCTGCTGGCAATGCTGGGAATAAATTACATCTCCCTCGCCCTTGTTCAGTGCACTTTCTGCCTTTTCTCCCCTGTCACTCCTCAGATATTTCTGTAGCCATCCATTCCCTATTTCTCTTACACTGTCCCAAAACAAACATCGAGTTGTTTTAAAACATTCCACAGTTCATTTGATCGGAACAAGGATCCGGACTAAACTCCAAATCAAGCAATTGCATTGTGCCTGTTGACATTCTTCCTGTGGTTTCAGCTGAATAAATCTCTTTGTTTCTCCCCTAAAGCATTGCTGCGAATGGCTACAGTATTTACACAAAGATTAAAATCCCTTGGTACACCAAAGTTGCTGTGCACAGGCTAAATAACCAACACGTACAGCAGATTCTTGTTACCTCTTGTTTATTCTTCAGAAGGAAGCAGAAACTTGAGAGAACCTCAAAGCTTCAACCAAGCTTGAACTATTTTCCTTTCTTGCTAGAGAGCCTGGAAGAGCTTCTGCCGGGCCAAGCTGCTGGGGTTCTCCCCCAGCTGCTTTGGCTCCTTTGGAACAAAAAAGGCCAAACAGAAGAGAAATCGTATGCTGATTGCTGGCATGAGCTCAGCGGCCATGGTACCCTCGTAGAATTTAGCCAGACATACTGAAAGGAATCATTAACGGTACCCACGAGGCATGTGCTGAAAGTATCTTTAAGCATTCCTACTTTGGAGAATTGTAACACAGCCGTGTTTTCACAGGTGTGTTCCAGCGATGAACCACTCTCTGCAGGGCCTGGAAACTTCCGCATAAAAACGCTGTGTAAATAAAATGCAGTGTGACGGATGTGGTTCTGAGGCAGACTGAGAGTATTAGATGCCTGCTAGTTTAGAGATGCTGGTTATTCTCTCAACAGTTGCTGTCTGACAGCAGGAGCATCTCAGTACTATTTAGCAGAGCAACAGCAAAATAAAAAAAGGTGAAGTATTCTTTCTCTGCCAAACGTAGGAATCAAAAAAGTAGTTTTGCGTACCTCTGAATTATCTTTGTTGTCTTGTAGAAAACATATATATTCAATATTCAATAGAACATACATTCAATTTAATTATATATATGTCAGTGGAGTTAATGTTGGATCAAACCTTCAAAAAGGGCAAGAAGCTTTCATTTACTTCACACTTTTGTGCTATCTTAGTTTCTCTGTTCTGTGTTGCTAATATCCATCATCTCTAGCTCTCTTTTTCAGATAGTACCTTTTATCCAAACCGGTGTTCTCCCCTCAGGCAAGAAGATGATTCTCTTCTCCTTGGTACGGATGAGCAGCTCTCTGGGAGAACCTGTCGCAGGCCTTGCTCATTTCTCAGCTGGTAATCTTCAGCTTCCCTCACATGTTCTCAGCTCTCCAGACTGAAATAAAGGCAGCAAAATGCCTTCGTGTTTTTATGGTCCCTTCTCTGTGTCAGTGATCTAGGATCTGACTCAGACTAACTATCTTTTTGTGCAGCTACAGCTTACCTGGCTGCACATGTTACTCCAAAAAGTCTGTGCCAGTGCAGTCCCAGGTACTGCTGAACAGTTTCTGCTGTCCTGGGCTTGCAGCAGGAGCAGGTCCCAGACCATGGTATCTGTTCTGCCACAGACGGTGCAGTTCATCTTCCACGTAAGCATGTCTCACCAAAGCAGCAGGGAGGAAACCACCTTCAAGTTTTCTACCTTTTGATTTCTTCTTCTTCTGCCAAACATCTTGCTTTTCTTTATTCTAGTGGAAAGTTTCTGTCCTCTTGGTTTACCAAAGAAGGTCTGACAAGTTCATGCTTTGCATGTACTTTCCTTGAATGACTTCATCCCCTTTTTTGACCTTTTTTCAGGTGCAACTCAGGGTCTTTATGGCTGTGTGATTTTTTTCCCCATCTACTGGTTTTTTTTTTTTTTTTTTTTTTTCCAAGCAAAAGGATTCAGAGGGTCAGAACAACCTCATATGCTTTCTTCGACTTGTTTCCCTGCCTCCCATCTTCAGTAGCTCAGAAGAGGTTGTCATCTACAGGGCTTTTTGTCAGTCATCAGAGTGGATATGACTGACACCTGAACGCTCAGTCCCTCGCCTGCTTTCTTGTGGCACAGCTCAGGACCCCGTTTGGTACTCCTTTGAAATGGTTTGTAGGAAACCATTCCACCTCAAACAAATGTGAGCATTTGTGTCCTTTTGATCCCTGGGAACTCAGCTGGTCTCTTGGAGACTCTTCTTAACTGATGTTCTTTTCCAATCAGTCCCTTGGGTGCTAGCAGTGCTAGCAGTCATTCAAACTGGGTCCTGCAGGTGAAAGTCCCAGGTACCAGGGGGTCCTCCAGGAATACACGCAAGAACCCAGCTATTCAAGGCAAGGAATTCTGCATCCTGGTTCAAGCTGCAACTTTAAACAGTCTTTGGAGAGAAACTCTCAAGAGTTATTTTGCCTTTTAACTAATTTTTTTTTTTTAGCTGTAGTTTCTCAACATTGCACCCAGAGCAGAGTATTACAAAGTATGCAAGTATCATCAGCTTTTTGATAATGGGGAACGAAACACAGGGATGTCAGGGATATAATCTTTTACCAGGGGCTGGATGTTCAGTTACCGAAACTAACTAGTTTCACTAATTAGTTTCAATTCCCTATATTTTCATAAGAATTCTCCCTCTCAGGGTGGCAGGGATATATGCAAGGATTCAGGATATTTTTTATCTGGCAGTGTGGACACGTATTGCAGGATCCTCTGCAATGTTTTTCTCCCCTTTGAGAGATTACAGATGCATGGAGCACAGTGAAAATTCCTGAAATTACCCCAAGCCTGATGTACTTGTCTGTTTCTTGTTGAGCATCTGTTAAAAATCATTGGTATGCAGGCACTAGGGTAAAACAGATGAAGGATCTCTGTGTTCTTGGTGTGTTTTTTTTTCGTAACATTGTGGAAGTTGTGGTGCCTGAATAGTGACTTGGCCAGGTCACCAGGTTTGGAGGAGGATTGCTAGGTGGGGCACGAGAAGAAAGAAGATGAAAGGAACAAATCCTAGGAATGTGCCTATGGCAGAAGAGACAAGTGCTTAGAGTAGAAATGATTAGTCAGAAGTAGTCTGGGAAGAGAGCTTGCTTCTATACACTAGTTGAAACAAGCATGTTCTCTGTGATATCAACACACACTTTATCCTCTCGAATCCTCAGTTTTCCACCCTCCTTTCAATGCACAGAGGACTCTTCTGCTGCAGCAGGCTGCTGGTGCCACCAGATCAGCCAGAGTCATGGGGAGACAGTGAGTTTTCTAGGAGCTGCTACCCAGCCCTAGGGATTACATGCAGACCCATTTTTTTTCCATCAAATTAGCACAGTCTTAGTCTCTGTCACACCCAGTAACCACCAGAGTCAGGCATGTACAGGTTACCCCAGCTTTCCCCAACTTGAATTAAGTGCTTGGAGCTCAGGTATGCATTTGAGCCTCTTCTCTGTGTTCTCATGCAAAAGATGTTAAATGTATTGCATACTCCTCTTCTTCCAGGTAGGGGGTGTTCTTTATTTGCTGCTGGGGTCTACACTGAACATGTGCATTAAGGAAGAGCATTTGCCCTTAAAAAATCACTTCAGCATTTTCAGCATAGCAAGAAGTGGGGTAACGAAGAAGGAGTCCAGATACAGGTCTCCTTTGGTGGACTTTGTGCTGGCTGCAGGGCTGCTGGGCACAGGATAATACAAAATGCAGACAAGAATATTATTATTTTCATCCACATTTATCATACTACCAAACTGCAGCTACTTCTGACTTTGTAACATTCAGCATCTGTAACCTGATGGCCATTTCTGCAATAAGTTCTTGCTGCTGTCTGCTCAGACATTGTCCCTGGAACTAGATGGGTTGGTGGATATTATTCTTTAATTCTAGAATTTTGATGTTACAGAACTCCTGTAACTTCTGACTGTTGCTTAATCAGAGGGTTTTTTTGATAGACATAGAATTTTTAATTTAATATTCAAATAACACTGTGAGCTGTCCCATAGAACTGGACTGTTCATCTCTCAGCTTCAGTACTAACAAAGGCAGTTTGCTTTTAAGAATTTTTGAAAAAAAAACCACAACAAAACACTTTTTTTTTAGTTACTCTAGAAGCAAGTGAAGGCTTTTCAGTACATTTGGAAAATGCAAATAAAATAATCCTTACTGCTGTACTTTGAATTTCACCTAAACCTTAAAACCCTCAACATTTTAAAAGAGCACACAATTCCTCAGTGGTCCTTCGTTTACTTGTTTGTTTCTGAACCAGTTTCCCTGCAGATTTCTGTTGTCCCCCTACAGGAAACAGAGGAAGAAGAGCAATTGTATTATTAAAAAGGGCAAGTAAATCCTTACAGCTTTGCATGAGGTTGTGCATACATGTAAAGCTGAAAACAAAGCTGAAATGATTCAGAATATGCTGCATATCTACAAAACATAGTTCAGACCTCAAAGTTAATAGCAGGAACCATGGAAAGCCCCTTCCCTGAACATATCCCTATTCATACATCTGTTCTAGTAATGAGCACAGGGTAGGGGCTGATGCTCAGCAGCATCCCGCGGTCACTCGCGTTGCCCCCTTGTTAGCGAGCTGCTCCAGCACAGGTTTAGCACGGGCCAGCCAGCAGGCTCCAGGCTTTGCCTGCCCTTGGGTGCGAGGGGATGGTGCGGGAGCTGCTCCAGCAGTCACTTGGGTACAGTCATCCATACGGGAAAAGGGCCTAGCTTGGATTGACGTGAGTAGGGTCCCTGTCCTCTTCTTTAGTAGCACCAAGGTTTCAGATATAGCACCACGGTTTAATTTTGTATTTCTCCCATTTTAAAGCATCGTTTGCATTTGCAGTCGTCAGTGTGTCCCAATACCACATTCTGGAACTCCTAGTTTTGAAAAGAGGAAAGAGGAGATTAGCAAGTCCAGTCTTGTGCTGCTTTGCCGTTTGCCTTCCCTAGCAGGAACTTTTTAAAGAAGCATAAACTGTCCATGTGTGTTAAGCTGCTTGTGAATTGGACTGCATTTAGCTTCCTGTGTGAACACAAATAGATTACATGCTGAAATGAGGTTCTCTCAGCCTCAGGTCAGTATGTTACAGTACTAGATGCTGTAGTGCTTACAGCTTCGTTCTGCACCAGCCCCCTCACTCTGTGTCGCGTGTGTGCGTGTATTTCACCGTGGTAGAAAGAGGAAAAGTACCCCACCTCTTTGCTTATTTATGGAATTTAGTACACAAATTTTTATTACCAGATATTTTTAATTGGCTAACAGTTGTTATCAGGCGTGTCACAGCTCCAGAAACATTCACAATGTCTGCTTAGATGGTTTCCTCTCTCTTAACCAGAGGGGGACACTGATTCTCTAAAAAAAAAAAAAAAAAAGGAAAATGTGGAAAGCAAAAATATTTATTCTTACTGTACTGTTCTTAATAACTGTATACAGGATATGCAAATAGCTATTTTGATTGGCTGCAGTAGTCCATCTGCTCTGACAGTATCTCATATTAGATTATCCAAGATGTTTGCCAGCATCTGAGTATCTAGCTTTGCTCTAAATCTTTACCAGGAGCAGAAAGAGGCTACATTTTCATGAGAGCAAGAGAAATCTACACAAAGCAAACTAAATAGGCTTCAAGCTGCTAAAAGACTACTTATGTGCCTGGGAAAAAGAAGTAAACAATCTTCTTGTGTGTGCTGCTTTCACTCTAGTCTTTTCAGAGCCCTCTTTTCCTTATCCTAAATGCCTCTTGTGGCTGCCAAGAATAAGGATAATTAAATGTCCTTTAAGTGGTGTTTAAAGCTGCACGATAAGAATACCTATCTTCCTGATCCGGTTCCGTACAGTAAATGTAAAGAGTACAGTCCTATTGAGCTGTGCTACCTCATCTCTCCTGAGAGCAGCTTTAAGGTGGAGATTTGAAATAACCAATTTTCCCTTGCAGTGACATGTGCAGCATTCTTACACGCATCTCCAGCAGCATGGCTGCCTCTTGTGTTTGCTATTTATAAAGCGGTGCGACTGAATCGAAAAGCAAGAGCCTTACACAGACTAATTTTAAAGCTGTACTCTGGTTCTTGATTTTAAGGCAGCTACCAATAAAAATGTAAATGTAAAAGAACCTTAGGGTCCTTTCTACTGACCCAGGGATGCTGTATTTTGAATTAAAACAGTTTTTCTATTGTCCTCAAAGTCTGCTTATGCCAATATATCATTATTATTTCATCTTTTAAAGTACAGTTATTTTTGGTTTTCTGGTGGTGCTGAGGATGAGGTAATCATTAGTACTAGCTGTTTCTTTTCCCCATTTCCTGGAGTTATTCCTCGGTGATAAATAGAAAGCAGTTGTGTGGAGAAATGTTATTTAACGTTTTCCTTTGTAGTGTTGGATCCTATCTCTGTATAAATGTTGTTATAGCATGTGTATTATTTACAGTAAAACAATGCATGTTTCAGTGTGTTAGCCTCCTTTTAGAAGAATGGCAAGACCTGGACAGCTATCCATGTCTACTGAACATTTTTTCTGAAGTCTAATGCTTTTAAAAAGCAGACGTGATTATTCACATTAGTCTCCAGATTTCCTTCCCCTTTTCTTTATTGCACGAGGCATTAGCATGGAAACACACTTCACATTTCTCAGGCTTTTGTCTGTTCCCGCTGCTTTGCCTCGTGGAAGTCAAACAGTGCTACTTGGTTTCTGACATAACTGATTACTATGGAAATTATTACCATGTCATAAAAAGAGGATTTCATGTGTCGAATGTGCGGCAGGAACACAGAGGGTTCTGTAAGCAGAAGGTTCCTAGTAATGAGGAAAAAGGGAAGAGAAATGCAGAAAATAAGCAATGCCTGTGCAAAATCCATTGTTACAGATTCTTTTTCAGGAGGCATAACCTTCAAGAGATTGGGGATCAAGCAGATTGCTGATTTTTTATTGTTGTTGCTTTTAAATGAGTAAGAAGATAAACGTGAATTTGCGCTTCAAGGAATAATTATTTTATTTTGACTCCAGCAGTTGGCACTGGCCAAAGCGATTTCCGAGGGCATTCGATGTATGTCCCAGACCACTGTTCCACGCTAGGGAGACTAGACAGCTATCGCTCTGCTATGCAGCGGTCTGAAACCAAGGACACCAGCTGCCAGACCGAGGAAGTTAAAGTTGTGCCCCCTTCAATGAGAAGAATACGAGCGCAGAAAGGACAAGGCATTGCAGCCCAGATGTCTCAGTTCTCCAGCTCATCTGGAAACATGTCAGTGATGAGTGATTCTGCCGCAGTTATATTTGCGTCTCGCCAAAATAGTGACATGGGTTTTCACAGCTTGCCTCGGGCTGGTGCAAGAGTGTCTATGCAGTCCCTAGAACAGACACAGAGCATCTCTAGGCAGACAGAAGACATTGCTGGCACTTTACCCCACCAGATAAGTAAACTGCAAGTGGATGATGGTGTTGTGCATCTGAGGAATAATCCCACGACAGGGACTGTTTCGCGGCCAAAGTCGCAAGAGGTGAGAAGCTATGACAGTGAAAAGTCCACGAGCCCAGCATGCGTGGTCTCTCCTCATGCCACCTACTCAACGAGCGTCATTCCCAATGCAACGCTGTCATCTTCCTCAGAAGTTATTGTTATTCACACTGCCCAGAGTGCTGGCTCATTGGATAATAAAATGGGAGGCTCTGCTGTGTACCCAAAGCCGAGAGACAATCCTGTTGCCAGCAATGCAATAAGCGGGAAAGAAGATCACCATTCTTCAAGTGGTAACTGGAGTGAGAGTAGCTCCACACGTCACTCGCAGACTTCAGATACCATCCCATCTAACACTGTCATGATGCTCTCTCTTGGTGACTCTGCTGTCTCTCTCAGCACTCCTGGAAATGCAGAGGCTGGATCTCAGAGTGCGAACTACAGCTGCAGAAACAATCTTGCTTTACCAAACCAGTCCCAGGACAGCGATGGTAGGAGTGAATCTAGCTATTCAGGGGAGCGAACGCAAGCAGCGGTGAACAGCACAGAGCATTGGCTGTACAAGTCTGCGGAAAATAGCGAGACTTCTTCACGCAAGGTGGCTTGTACCACACCAGGCTGTGCCACTCCTGGTAGCAACCTGAGCAGCAGCAGCCTGGAGAGGACGTCGGCCAGAGAAGATTCTACTTCTCTGTATTCTGTGGAGCAGGATGGTTATTACAGCTCCATGCCCGTGGACTCTGGGCTGAAGTCAGACATGCCGTGCAATAGCACCAATGGTTTTGGGAACCCCAGAGACAGCGTGATTAACGTCTTTGAAGGAAAGGAGAAGAAACATCAGGATGACCCGTCGGGCCAAGGTGACAAATCCCTGGTGAGAAACATCTCTCTAAAGAAGGCAAAGAAGCCACCTTTGCCACCATCTAGAACAGACTCACTCAGAAGGGTACCCAAGAAAAAAGCCCAGTCCAACGGACAGGTACTTGATGAAACCCTGATTGCCACCCTCCAGCATTCTCTGCAGTTGAATCTCAAGTGCAAAAACGGCAGCTCCCCTTCCCAGAGCCCCTGCAGCGATTACGAGGATCCCTGGGTGCTGCGCTCTCGCAGCCAAAGCTCGGTCAGTGCAAGCAGCAGCATGATGTCCACCACCGCTCCAAACCTGTACTCCATCTGCACCGTCACCCCCTCCCAGAGCGAAACGAGCAGCATCAAGTCCGAGTATGCTGACCAGTGGGGTTACTACAGTGACTACACTGCGGCGGCAGATGACCAGGTAAAGTCCCCGGTGACCCATTCTGCCAGTACGTCGTCTGCTCTCAGTGATTACAGCATCAGCCACTTCAGCGATGGCTCGAGGGCTTCTGTGCCACAAGTGCCCAGTGGACTGGCCAAACCAAAGAGCACTTCTCCGGAGAAATCCCACCGAGTCACATCACCATCCAGTGGGTACTCTAGCCAGTCCAATACGCCCACTGCGCTTACTCCAGTGCCTGTACTGTTAAAATCCGCATCATCAGGAAATGGGAAATCCAAGCTGAAACCTAAAGTGCCTGAAAGGAAGTCCTCTCTTCTGTCTTCAGTCTCCATTTCTTCATCCTCCACTTCTCTTTCTTCAAATACATCTACTGAAGGGAGCATGAGCGTGAAGAAAATGGACCCCACCCCGAGCTCTCGTCTGGATTCTGGTGCACCTCCTCCAACACCTCCTCTCCCAACACCTCCTCCACATTGCCCTGAGCTTTCTCCTCCCTATCCCCCTCCTCCTCCTCCAGCAGAAGTCATGGATCTAGCACTATCACCAGCCTCTCCCACATTTCCCCCTCCTCCGCCAGAAGCTGATGCAAATTCTTCCTTTGCCCACAGCGTCCAGTGGTTACCACAAGAAACTTCCATCACTTCATTCTCTTCCCCTTTTCCTCCTCCTACTACGTTCCCCTTAGCTGTCCCACCACCAGCACCACCTCTTGATCCGAAGCTGACAAAGGGTGCAACGATATACCCACAGTATTCTTTTAAGAAACGTAATCAGGAAGATCTTTGCTACAGCCCAGTGAAACAGCCCTTCAACAAGCAAGATGCATCAAGACCAGTGATGCCCTTAGTAACTACCAAAGCATTGCAAATGGTGCAGCTGAGGTCTGTGAAAAAAGCAACAGAAGGTGAGCCATCCCCCGAATCTGCTTCTGAAACCACCTCTCAGGAAAAGGGTACTGTAAGCTCATCATCGCAGTCTTCCCTAAAGCCGTCTCTCTCCCTGAGACTCAGTAACAGCTTAGGTGAAGAGGAGATGAAAACTCATGGCACTTCATTTAAAAACTCAGCCCAAACGCTGGCTCAGAGTTCTCCTCTGACTCTCTCTGACAACATACCTGCACTTGACAGCGATCAAAAATCTGCAAGTACAGTAGGTCTAAGCAAGTCTATCGAAGCTGTTTCAGTGGGGACAGCTACCGAAGACACGCCCGAGTCTCCAGTGCAGAGCAAAGACTTCCATTCTGGCATGTCACCTCAGGGGTCACCAGCATCTCCAGACAAGACTCAGGTCGTATTGCCAAACAAGAAACCACCTCCCATTTCAAAGAAACCCAAACTGTTCCTCGTTGTACCACCTCCACAGTTAGATCTTACAGTGGAGAAAATAGCTGAAGTGAGTGATACTGTCAGAGGCGCACCAAGCCCAACTAAGAGAGACGCTGTGCTTGCACACTGCGAGGAGGCGAGAAATTGTCTTACAGATGGACTCAGCTCTAGCGAGATGGACTCTGGCAGCCTGGTTCCAGAGGGAGGAGCTGCCGGAGTCACCTTCTCCGAAACAGTGGGAGCTAGTGCCTTTGTGGCACAGCCTGCTGCATCACCAGTTCAGGAAGAAGCCAGGCAGGAGGAGCAGCCTGCTTTTGACGAAGGAAGCAGTTCAGGCAGCAGCCAAGACAGTGGCAGTAACACTGACGGGCACCTATCTCAAGAGAACGAAAGCGGTGAGTCTGTTTGCTTTGCCTCCTCTTCAGACGTAGCAATAGCTATGTTAAAGAATGTGGGGAGTGAGGATAGCAATCCTAGCAGTCAGATCGTCTTCTGTAGAGAAAAGAAGCTCTTAAGGTAGTTAAAGCTAAAAGCCTAAAGAAAGTTGCAGGGATCAGATTAATAATTGATGACATTTCTTCTTATTCCTTTCTGACATCTCGTTATCGCAGACGTGGAACTAAAAATGATGCTTTATATAACTGCTAGGATTAAAACATGCTATGAGAACATGGTTAGCTTTGTTGATTTTGATTTTGCATTTTAATGGAAACCATAAAAATATTCTTTCAGCATCGTACTCTGCATGTGTGTGAACAAGCACAGGCTTTTCATGCACTGCAGTTTCCTAAGCGAGTGTATTCTGAAATCACAACGACTGGTGTACTTGCTAAATCCCTTGGGTGTTTTGCCTTGGAAGCAAAGAGGGGTGATTTCAGGATTATAAATCTGTTGGGTTCCTGTGATGGACTGACAGTATTGTTCATTATTTCTGCGTAGCCGAGGTGTTTGAGTCGGATACAGCAAATAGTTCCTTCCTGCCAAGCAGTAGTTATGGGGAAGAGACGGACGGAGTGGCAACACCAGCGAGACCAAGGACTACTGAGGATCTTTTTGCAGCCATCCACAGGTACTGTAGAAATTTCCCTGTCCGTACTGCCTGGTCCGTTAATTCCCTCAAAAATTAATTGACGTTGCTTTTCTAAAACACCCAGTTACAACAGTCATTGCTTTAATTGAAAGCACACGTTTATCAGCTTTCTACTAAGGCTATGTATGAAAACATATGGAAAAGAGCTTGTGTTTAATTGTTTTACAATATATTTAATTCATTCTGAACTAAAAGCTACTTGGTTAAATCAATATAGATTATATTATAAATATCCTGCCTCTTAAAATATCAAGTTACATCTAGTATTTATTGTACTGTTCTCAATCTGCCATATTAACTCTACTGTTGCTTTTTCTGTGTATCTTTTTGTTTTCATTCTCGTTCTCCATCTCTTTTTACTCTTCGCTGCTTATATGGTGCAGTTTGGGACAGAGGCTCAACGCTAATGCTTCATGGCAAGCGTGGCTGAAACTGGCAAGTAACGCAACATGTCAGTCATATGGCAAAACATATGGCAAACGCTGGATTATAGTTTGCCATAATCCAGCCTGAGGTCGGGTGTTTTGTGTCAGACTGGTTCATGAATGAAATGTGCAATACTGGCTCTTATTAATGACATTATTCATTTCCCTTAAAAACAGAACAGGCAACTAGATTTCCATGCTGTTCATGGTAGGTTTGCAAGGAAAAAAAAAAAAAGAAAAGCTTAAAAATACAAAATGGAACGTGTGCACCATTTAAACAGTACACACAGAAGACCATTACCACTCTCTGAACTATCGAGCTTGCATTTAGACTAGTATCAGTGTAGTGGTAGTGCCATCTTGTGGCTCTGTCTTTTACTTCAAAATCTGAAGGGGCCATCTCCTGGTCACAGAAAGTGCTTAGTGGCATCCAGATATGTTTATCCAGGTGTCTGGTCAGTTTGCACATATGTGCATGACTTCTACATCAGTACTGAGGGACAGAGAAAGCCTTTTGTGAGAAGTTGTCTAGGATTTGGGAGACCACTTGGGATGCAAATGCTTTTTCTTTCATTTTTGAAACTATTCTGTTTCAGATGTTACAAAAATGACATATATGTGATTCTGACTTTTTATAACTTACTGTTATCCCTTAGGATTTGGCCCGTAGGAGCTCTTCTAAAAACGGTCTGTTGCATTCATGCTGCATGGCACTCACTAGGACTGCGACAAGTCTGTTTTTAGAATGAAGTATTCTGGCCAGCAACCTTTTCCATTTTGTATGCAGATAGAGAGTGGCTCTCTGTGTGTATGCACATACACGGAATTCATGAGTTTATGGGGAAATGGACAATGCAACTGGATGTGACATAGTTAAAACTGCTTGACACATTTATTAGTAAGACCTTGCTTTTGTTGGCTTTAGACTTGAACCACTTATCTTCCTTGGTTGTTAGTTAATCAAAAATGTTCCCCTCCCTCTGTTTCTAAAAGGTATTATTTCAGTGATTGGCACTCTTGAATATGTCCTTCAGAGTAAGACAAGAAATTTGGTGGTATGTATGTCAAGGGCAGGAAGAAAAATCTAAGTTTAAGTCACAGTTTTGTTTGAATATATATCCTATCTCTGTCTGAAAAGCCACCAAAACCAAATCTGGTTCTTAACTCTAAGTCTCTGCCATAATTTATACATGCTGAGAAAAACTGGTTAAATGCTGTCAGCAAACTGACCACTCTGCCCTGCATTCACCGTGTTGCTGAGTTACTTCAAGCCAGGATAACCAAGTCTTTCCCTGCAGATCTTTGAAATTGAGTTTTGTGCTGTTTTTCTTTGGAATTTAATTTGATTTTTGGCAGCAGTACAACCTCAGCTCTGGAGTGTTTAAAGATACCCACAGGCAGTCAGTATCCTAATGAAAGGAAGTCTCTTCCCTGTAACCAATTCACACACGTGCTTGCACACAGCATTATAGAGCCATCCAAGCACCAGATCACTTGCTGCCTATGGTACTGACACACAGTCAAATCTAGACAAGCTTCTCAAGTTTGCCAATACCAAAGTCATCGTTTTATCCTTATGCTATCTTCTGTTGCCCATTCATCCTCAGGCTGAATGGATGTCAGCATTACATTCTTCTCTCAGACAGAAAAGTGGCAGCGGCAGCAGCTGAAAATAGCAGCTGTTACAGTTGCCTGTGGGGGGTATCACAAGTGGTATATTTGTGAACTTCACTACTTAGAGAGACAGGATCGCTCCTAAGTATTGGCAGAGTTTATGGCAGTACCTGTTGCTGCCACCCACTTAGCTGATGGATCTTGCTACTTTGTTTTGTTGTATTTTTTTCTGTCAGTAGGCTGCAATGCATAAAAACATTTGAGCTTGCCGTGGCAAATTCTCAGACCCTCTAAGAAAGTACAGCTAAAGATTGCCTTGAGTAGAATCTTGGTTTACAAGGGGAACGGTGTGTATTGGACACATCCTTGATAAACATTAATATGGAATTATACCATGATAATCTTGTATTTGTAACAAGTCTGCTGACTTGTTTTAAACTTCTGGCAAAAGAGAATATGTAAAATTAGGATTTATTCAATCTTCTTGAATTCATTCTTGTTTAGCCCGCAAAGAAGCAAAGCAACTTTGCTACAGACACAAGGCATGTTATACATCCCTTTCTTTAAGATTTCTAATAATGTAAAAATGGGGCAATAGAACTCCAGTTTCCACTTATTCTCAGTCCTATGCTTGTTTCTTTTTTTTTTTTATTACTGCACTTTACATTTAAATTAAAAACACTGAGTCCTTTCATGTGGAGAGAGAACTTTCGTTCAGAAAGTTGGGCTCTCCTTCATTAAGTCAACGAGTTGCAATGGTAGAGCACCAACAGGACTGTGGATTTAGAAGCTAGAAAACTTGGTTTTCACTATTCATTTAATTTGGGTTTTTGGAGGGATGGTTATGTCTGCCTCACTTAACTTGTTCTTAACTGCAGAAGCAGTGCATTGCAATATCCTTTTCTAAGTGAAGTGCACTAAAATACACTAATTCTCCAGAAAGCGTCAAATGAAACAGAAAAAAAAAAACAACAACACATATTTGGAGGCATAATTTTAATCAAATCCCCAAACTAACAGAAAAATGGCATTGAGAATTACCTTCTTAATGAATTAGTCTTAGCAGTTGAATAGTGACTCCAGAAAATTTGATTTGTTAAACAGACTCGAAGTGTTTTGGACATCAGTATTGCTGGGTTTATTGTTTCATTGTCCCAGATTTGCAGAAAAAGAATAATGAATTTAGCATGTACCTCCAATACTTGCATTAATGCCTTTACAGTTTTGGTGGTGTTCTTGCTCATACTTTAGATTTAGATTACTTCTCCCTTCTCCCTCTTGTGGCTTTAGCTTAATTCATTGTCATCCCTCTAAGCTGAGTTAAACTAAGTGAGGAAAAAAGTTTCATTTGTTGTTTTCTCTTTTTTGTTTTCCAAATTCAGATCCAAAAGGAAAGTCCTTGGCCGTAAGGATTCTGAAGACGAGCGCACCCGCAACCATTCTCCATCACCCCCCGTAACACCCACTGGTGCTTCCCCAACTTTGTCTACCCTCAAACAAGCAGGATCCATTCAGAGAAGCGTTCGCAAGAGCAGCACCAGCAATGACAACTTCAAAGCCCTGCTGCTGAAGAAAGGGAGCCGCTGCGACACCAGCTCCCGCATGTCAGCAGCAGAGATGTTGAAGAACACGGACCCGCGGTTCCACCGAGCAAAGACAGACGCCTCCCCTGACCTTTCTGACAGCCCTGCCAGCTGCTCGCCCAGCAAGAGCAAACGGGCCCAGGAGGAGTGGGCCAAGAGCGAGGGCCTGATGCCAAGGAGCATGTCCTTTTCTGGCACTAGGTACGGCCGATCGCGAACGCCCCCCTCCGCTGCCAGCAGCAAGTACAATGTCCGCAACCGCATCCAGAGCAGCCCCATGACTGTGATTAGCGAAGGAGATGGGGAAGTGGTGGAGCAGTCAGAGGGCAGGGTCCGAAGGACTTTGGAAGAGCAGCAAGAGAGGCAGCTCGATATGTTTAACAGTGATGAAATAGACATGAATGACTTTCCATATGCCGAGGAGCCAGGCTGCAAGGAGACCTTGGATCCAACCCATCTAGACTTAATGACTCAGCCAGGTACTTCGGGGAAGTATCTAAGTCCTTCAGCTGAAGAAAGTTAAGAGGCTGTGACAGAAGGCATTGGATATTTGTCTAGAAAATGACAGAGGACTAGATTCCAGAAGAAAGCCCAGATCAGGACAAGTTTACTTCACGGAGCATTTATTCCATGAACTGCATGTGTGTGTTTAAATGCCGAAGCAATGATAGTTCTGCATGGTTGGGTTGGGGTGGGGAGGACTTGCTTTGAATGAATGGTCTGTGGCTTAAAGAAAGTAACAGCTGAAATTTTTGTGTAAAGCCTTAGAAGTCCTCTTGCGGGGTGTGGGGAGGGATTTTTCTCAGAGCCTGTAGGGGTGTGAAGTTTTTCTTTTTCTTGAGACTGCAATTGTGCAAGCAAAATTTAGGAATAAGCCTGAAAAAGAGGAATGGGAAGGCTTCTGTGGTACAAGCTGGACGTTTGCTTCAAAAGCATTGCATTGGTGCAGCGTAGTGCATTCGTTAAGCAGAGAGGTAGGACGAGGTGCGTTGACCTGTGAGAGGGTAGTGGAGTTGGTGCTGGGGCTGCAGGGCTTCTTACTCGGGTACGTCCCAGTGTCGGAGCGTGTCCTGCTAATGCAAATAGGTCACCGGGTTAAGAGTTGCTCCAGGGTACTTTGTTTTTTCCTGAGGGAAAATGAAACACGAGTTACCATGGAAGAGGGAGCGAAGTTTTATAACACAGTACTAGCTGCTGTGCAGCCACACACGTACACTTGGCGAAACACTCATTTCCAGGTGAATTGCTTCCCTGACCAGAGTATTCCCTTAGAGAACTGGAACAACTGCACGTGTGCAGAGGTTGTGAGCAGACAACAGAGAAGTGGGAGAGAAATTAAACTGTATACTGCTGGGGTTTGGAAAGGTTACGTTTCTGAATTATAAAAAAAAAATAAATAAAAATTGAGAACTTGCACTACAGAGCTGTAGGTGGAGCCTGTCTTTCAAAATTGAAATTTGGGAGTAACATTTTGCTAGAAGTCTTTCTTCCATTTGTCAGAATGGAAGGGCTATCACTTTTCATCACTTGAAATACAAATACTTGCTAACTTTTGGTTACCAAAGAATAAGTTACAGTTACTTTCCTTTTTGATTTGCCTGCAGTATTTCTTTTCTTTTTTTAACCTTAATAATTTAGTGAGGTTCGTTTTTATTGTATATTTTACAGAAAATAAAAACATTAAACAGTTTTCCAATTGTAAAGAAAACCATTAATTAAAACTGAACTATTGGCTGGAGTTTGGGGTTCTTAGTAGGATTGAAGCTTTTCATTTGTAAGAAGAATTTTTACATCATTTGATGGCGTGCGCAGTTTTTGTATTGTTTGTAAATATTAAAAGTTGTTAAAATATCTTTTGATCTCCCTACCGTAGAATTTATACATTTTTAGATTGCTTTTAAAAAGAAAAAAGCACTCTTTGTAGATTATTTATTTTAGAGAAATATGCTTGTAATCTCTTTCTTCAATCCTTTACTTGTTAGTAATGTAAATTTCAGGGGCCTTTGTTTAACTCTTCCCTTCACAAGAGGGGAATAGTGATGAAAATGCTGTGACTTTGCTTCAATAAAGAAAAAGGCTGCCAGTTGCCATATTGTCTTTTGAGTTGATTAAAATCTCCTTCAAAAGATGTGTTCAGCAGTGTATGGCAACCCGCTGAATGCCATAAACCATGCATCTGGCTACTAATCTCCACTTTTCATTGCAAATGTTACTAATTCAGTTTAGAGACAGAACTAAAGCATACTGACACATCCATCCCATTTTGGCATGTCAATGCTAAGACTAAAAAAATTGAAATAATCATAAGCTTTTTTTTTTTCTTTTTCCAGTATCATACATGAGTGTTTCTACTACTCCTTACTTGCAATCTGTCCCAGAAAACTAAAATTCTTGGAGAACCAGATTATAAGCAGTATAGGAAAGAAGTGAAGAGTGAATGCAGCTGCACACACCAGAACAAGGCTGGGATTAACTGGTGCATAGCAAACTTTCTCCCATTTGTGCATGCTAAATGTATTTAAAGAACTGTTGGCTTTTGGAATTAAATGAAAAGCTAAATGGATAAAATAGAACATTTCAGGTGTTATTAATATCGATCTGAACTAGAGGTCACTGACTGTTCCTTTGGTGTTTCTCTCAGAGCAGATCACGTTAAGCACAGAGCACTGCAGAGTGCATGGAGCACTTCTAACAGCAGGTACTTTCCTTCTCAAAGCCATGCGTACGTGTTGACCGGTCCTCATACCACCATCCTGGCAGGAAAATACTCAGGCTTTGTTTTATTGTTTACAAATGGGGAAATAGTCTAAGTGAAAACCTGCAGTATTGGAGGGAGTCATAGTTCTGTTGTCTGTAACTTCTGCAAAGTTTTGCAGCATTTTACTTAAAAAGTACCTCTTGGAAGGAGCCTAGCCATTTATTTTTTTTTTTTTTTGCCTGATGCTAGCCACTTGATGCTGCCTTAAATTTATAGTCTATATAGGAAACTCTTTGGAAAGTCCTGGTTTATTTACGCAGCACATTGGCAACACAGGTAGGTAGGATTAAACTGAAAGGTAGGCTAAAATATATTTAGTAGCGCTTATAATGATATTTATTTAGACAATTGACGTAACTTTCATATGGAAGTGTCACCATATCATCTACCCTCTGTGGCAGCTCTCAGAATTGGTTCGTAGCTCGTATTTTTCAGCAGTGTACTCCTCAGCCCAAGTTTCCACTACAAAATCTTAAGAGCACAACAGCTTTAGGCTGTGTTTTCTGTACTGGCAACAACTTGGTGTGTATGTAATTATGGTAAGGAAAACATGCTTAACTTTGTGTCACACATCCAAATGCAAAGTTACTTTCTTCAATTATAAGCTTCCTCTGTAGGAAGGATTTGCAATTGTGGCTTTATTGGTCAACAAGTATGGATTAAGTTTAGAAAACCTATGCTAAAGACATCCAGAGCCCACAGAGGGAAGGGAAGATATGCAAACTTTCACCAGGTTCGAGAGAAAATGAAGACTGCTGTCGTTCTGATGCTTAATTAATCATACTGTTACTGGGCTTCTTCATAGAAGAAACCAACTGTAGTTGGTTTACACTTTTCCTCTAAAGCTAGCATCGTTGAAGCTTGATCTGAGATTAATTTCTGTTTGTCCTTTTATTGAGAATGGTTTTTAACTTCCACATTTTCCTATACTTTGCTCTGTATTAACTCATTTTGTGCTTCCTTTATGTTCAAAGTTCTGTCTTACTCCTGTCCGATGTACGCAGCCCCAACCCCCCCTTAGAATTAGAGCTCCTAAGTTATTACATGTTAATACATCTGTAAAGCTGCATGGTATTTACAAGTTTTCATTGCTCATACAGTGGAAAAAGGGGACTTTATTAACTTTAATGAAGGATGGTTATGCAAGGAACAATAGCTTGGTGAGAGGAGGTTTGGAAGGCTACTGGAAATCAGTGAGAAGAATTCAGGAAGAGGTGGATTTGATGAAGATGTGGTTTTGGGGAACCAGGACTGGTGGCTCATTCATGCATACAGCGCAGCCTGGAAGAAGGCATAGGATAATGGCAGAAAAGGTGCAGTCAGGAGGTTACTGAGAAGTACGGTGACTTCAAGGAATGTCAGTAAGACATTGGGCAGGCAGGTACAGAAGAGAGAAGGCGGCAAAGTAACCATTGGATAGTCACAGCAAGGGGAAAGAAAAATTTTAGCCTTACGTGTTTCTTCACAATGCCGTAGAGCAGGCCAAAGTCAGTCAAACATGGAAAAAGCATTGCAGATAAGGAAAAGGCAAAATTCTGTGTGCTTAGAGAAGTGGTAACAGGCTGAAGTGAGGAAACATCAGGCAACGCTGGACAGGCAGCTGCAGGCTCGAGCACAATAGCTGCAAGGGTTCTGTACGTAAAAGCCATGCCTGAAAACTGGAAAGAGTATGGGATCAGAGAGACTAAAGCTCAGATTCATCCTGCCTAATTTCTACCAACACCCCTGTGCCCAGTGATTCCTACCAACTGGCTATGGTTCTCCAGAGACACCTGTATTCTAGGAACTTGCTAAACTTTATCAGTCATTTCCTAGAGTGAGGAGAGGCCATTTGTGCACAGGGATAAGTTTCTTTATAATATTGCAAGCAAATATATCTTGTTGGGTGTTCTTCAGATCCCGCAAAGTTCTGGAAAAGCCATTTATAGCAGCAGTCACTACTCCAACAAAGCTGTTGCTATAATGCATTCGTTGAAGTGGTTCACGATATATTGCTTGCTTCAATAAGAGAAGACTAAAAGGATGGACTTCTCCAACAATAAAGTGTTTTAAAAAATTGCAGTGGCAATGAGGAATCATTTTACCTGTTTTATTTAAATGAACTTCAGTACTCAGACACACACACACACAAAAGAAGAACGCAAAAGCGTACATTATATTATCTTTCTGATTTTTCCACTTACACTTAGTTTTCTGAATAACTTTCAGAAGTTAGTTCTTTCATGGTTAAGATTAGATAAGTCTTCTGACACAAAACTGATCATTTTTTTGGCCCTAAAGTAGCATTATCAATTCTAAATCAGTGGTGCATAAAAATCTTGCAGGTATTCAGTAGCTGATCGAGGCTGTGGCCGTACTGGTCTGAATTAATATGCATTGAAAGATTAAAACACAGAGATGTTTAATAAAGAAGTGACATGTCATGTATTGTTCTGGAATACTGGATAAGTGCCTTAATAGTGCTTTGACAGCAGAATGAGTACATTTTGTGTTGCAAATTTAGCTCTTTGCAGTTGGGTTATTTCACATAATGAGTGAACAACCTTTTAAGGGCCAATCAATTCTCCCAACAATGCAAATGCAAAATGTCATTGATTTTTAGTAGGAAATTGTCTGTTAATAATGAATCCAAAAGTGTATTTGCGTGTGCATGGGTATATACAGAAGAGAGACAGGTCAATCCCAATGTACATGAGTTCCTTCTATCTGCAGCACATTGCTTTGTACCAAACTGGTATAAACTTGTGTACCAAACTGGTATAAAAACAGAAGTTCCAGCTACTGAAGGAACAACAACAACAACAAAAAGTAAAAATCCATCGGGACAGGTAGGCTGCGGAAGTTTGTGCAGATTCACTATGTCTTGAAAAAATAAAATAAAATTTGACTTCTTTTTGGATGGTAAAAATTAATCTGGGAAAAAAATCAAATGTTCTTTTCCATAGACATACAAATTAACAACAGTCAGATAAAATCTGGCAATGAACAAGGGAACAAAATGCCATATCTGCCGTCTGAATTAGAATGCTTCCATAGTAGCAGTACTTAAGTTAAGTCCCATATTCTTGGAAAACTAACACCTTTTTAAAGTTAGTCAAACATACATTGAGAGATCCTGAAGGCAGGAATTTTTGTGTCTATTTTGCTGCAATCCAGTGCAAGAGGAGTGTCAGAAACGTAGCGAGTAATTTCATTTGGAAAAAACAGGCTGACTTCCAGGCTGTTTTAAACCTGGTGAAAGAGCATTGAAATGATGAGTACTCAGTGCCATGGCGCAGCATCGCCAGTTGAGAAGCTGCCCTGGTGGCTGAAGATGGTGCCATCCTCTCGTTAATCATGATGTTTCAGTTTAATCAGCAACGCACTGCCTGAGAAATGGTGATTGTTGTAAATTACTGTGCCAAGTGGCAGCTGCAGTAGTAGTGAGTCAAAAGGATTTTTTTTGAAGTCCACATTAATATAGCCAGTACAGCAGTCATAAAATAGGGAGTGAGAATGATTTTCCTATATTTACCTTTTTACAGAGGCCTAATACAAAGCAAAAGTACGTTTCAGAAAGCAGATCTTAAGACAACAAAAATGTGCGCAGCAGGGAGCATATGGCTGGGCCACCTGGTTGCACTGAAGTCGAAGTGTGGCTATGGGGTAGCTTGTAAGCCATGTACAGAAGAGGCAGTACCAAACTGCTGGCGATCCCCGATGAGACTGGCATATTTCCACACAAAGCACACTTTATCTTTTACAACAAAAGTCTGTGTTAGCCAAGATGAACCAAACTTAAATTCTGGAGAAAGGTCTTGATATGATATACAGGAAAAACGTGCACCACAATAAAATGCTCAAGAAGGCAGTCCTTCATTTGTTCCCAAATGCAACTTTGATAATAGTGTTTTGCTCCATGTACTGATGCGGTTTTGGGCAAAATTTTCAGACAGAAGTGAAGACCGTGGCACTTGGGGACGTGAAGAGCAGTTGATAGGTTATTTCTCTGAGATTAAAAAATCACCAGTACTACTTTGTTTCTAGACTGTCAAGCACAACCCTAGGCAAATGAGCTCTTGTAAAATAAAAGCTTTTTCTCAGAAGTTTTTGTCCTGAAGTCCTGGGCTTCAGAACTACAATTGAGAACGCAATAAATTGGTCATTGAATTAATGCGATTAATTTCTTGTGTGATGACCTCTGAGGAGCCAGGTTGGATTTTGGGAACAAAGAAACTCAAAAAGTACTTTCAGTGGCACAAACATGCTCTGTCTCAAGTGATCACCAGTGTGTGGGAAATTGCAGTGTCATCCTAGAAGAGAAACTGTTAGTACATACCAGAACTTATCTAAAATGTTGGCTGAGAAAAGAGGGAAGAAAGTATCTTGACAATAAACTGAAACTGTCTTTCTCAAAACTCCTTCTGGTTGTCACTGTTGTTTGTGGGCCTTTTCTTTCTTTGGATGAGCCACATCTCATGTCATCTATTAATTTATGTTGAGTGCCTCAGTCAGCAGTGTTACAACAGGCATTTTCTCATCCAGCTTCAAACATCACGCTAGCATCAAGACTTTTTGTTGGTTCTTTGTGATACTGCTGTATCTTCTGAAAGGCCTGCCAGGAATAATAAATATGAAGGGAGGCAACACTGGTAGTCTGAGCTGGATTGTCCTTTATGCCCTAGTCTCTAGAACATGGACACCCAAAGTTCATATGTCTGGGAAAATCCCATCAGTGACTGCTTCTGTGCCAGTTCATGTGCATATGTGACAGCATGGGGTCCTACAGCCTTGTTGGCTCTTGTCCTTATTCATCCCACCTCGTCCTTACACCCATGGAGCAATTAATTGCAGACAGCTACTGACAGCAGTGACACCACTTCAAATACAATGGTATGAAAAGGCACTTACAGTCTGCACTTCCATGCAGGCTGGGAGTTGTCTCCACTGCCAGTGCCCAACATCAACTTGTGGTTTCTGCCTACAGTGTGGGAGCCTCTCCTATATAGCCTTTCAGCCTACACCTTTGAAGACTGCTGCCTACAGTCTATTTTACTGTGCTCTCTTCATCTGCAAACACTTGGATTTCTATGATACCTGTGAAAAGATGTGGTCCTGGAACAAAGACTAGCATCTGTTAAGCATCTTATCAATGAACAAACTGATAAGATGAGTGCACACCTTCATTTGCATTTCTCAAAAATTTGATGTCCTGAGAGATGCTTTCTGGAAAAGTAAAATTTCATCAAATAGAGTATAACTGCGAATACTGAAAATATGAATGGAAAAGATCTAAATTTTTCCTGGTAGTTTTCATTTAAAATTTTCAGTAGTCTATAACTTTAAGAAAATACTGGAATCTGGAAATCAGTTTGTTGCCTTCATGTTTGCAAAGTAGTCAAGTTTCTTCCTCTGCTCCCTGTTTCCTGCTGGCACATGTTTTTATTGTGCTATTTGAACAACCAAGGAGGGAAAACATGACTACAGAAAGTAATATGTGACCTGATGTAGCTCTTATATAAACTGTTGTCTTTGTAAGAAAAGGAAAAAAGAAAATAAAAGAAAAAAAGAGAGAGATCTGGCTTTTGCATAAGAATCACCCCAGTAAATGCCTATGGTAAGAGGGTAATGACTTTTGCAGTATTAAAAGCTAATTCAGACCAGGTTTTGGCCCTAGGCAATGCACGGTTTAGTTGATGAAAATGAAAACTCCATTCCCTCATGCAGGTAGGTACTAGTTCACTGACTTTCTTACTCTGTAGAGTCCCTTTGGATTATAGAGAAACAAACAATTTGGCAGCACCCCACAACTTAGTCCACACCTAGCAGACACACTCATTTCTGCTCATTCTTCAGAGTAATTCTATCAGCCTGGTGTTCACATGGAAATAACTGCAAAGATGGACTGCAAAGATGGATGCAGGGTGGACCTGCACCAGACTCACTAGGTAAGTCTGTATTTTTGTCCCTCCAGAAGACCAGGTAAGTAGCTCAATGGCACATAGAAACTCCAGCAGATCAGCTAAAGAATATGGAGTTCAAGAAAGCATCTATCTGGGTGACTTCTTCAAAAGCTCCACTGGCTCTTTTAATTCTGTAGAGGGGGCAGTAATACAGCAAATAAATATGATTTAAATTTGTTGTCTTACCATAGTTCTGTGGGCAACAAAGTAGAAGGGACTGTTCCTCTGTACCTTCACGTCTTGTTGGATTCTCTGCTGTATCACACAGTGCACACTGCAATAATATGCTCCCCATATTTATGGGGTCATTCCTCTGTGGACTTTTTTTAATGCCTTACAAAAGATTGCCTAATACTGTAGTCTTTCCCTTAGTGAGGTCACTATTATGGTCCCTTTCCTACCTCCATTATACTCAAAAAAAAAAAACCTTTGTATTTTTGAAATTAGCTAATTTCATACAGATTTCACAGGGTGGTCATAGCAAGGTGGAAAAGCCAGTAAGAGGAGATGGAAAGACTCTGAGATCACGTGCAGCAATCACCTTGCGTTAGACTAGTTTCCTGAGGAAAATTTACTAAACAACACACCTTTGCTCCTCACTTATGTAGTAGACTCCTAGCACTGGGACTGGAGGGAGTATGCCTGAAGGACCAGTACTGGTCCTGACTATTACCTGGGTTTTGGGAAGCCTGTTAGGAATGGGAGCAGCTCCCTGTGGGCCAAGCACTTCAAAGACTTAAAAAAAAACATTCTTCCTGTCCCTAGAAGGTGCTTATTAGCTTCAGTTACTATCTCCCTTCTGAGAACTGGAAAGAGTTAAATTTACTCACAGGTGGGCACAAGAAAAGACCACAGCTGCCTGTGGGAAAGGAAGGGCTCAGCCAGGTGGTAGCAGCTAACGAATTCTCAAGAAAGTCATGACCAACACTAGGATCTAATTGAAAGTAGCCAGAGTGGCTAAGAAAATTAAATTTTGGCTGCATAATGATTGCTTGAGGGTTGCTTTACATCCTGCAAACTCCTTAACCACTGTAAAAAACAGGTCACAGGTGAAGTCTTATTAAAGTTACAGTTAGTTTTGTTGTGAGCTTTGAAGGTAGCAGTTGCATTTGACAATACCTGTAATGCTGGACCAGAGCTGAATCTTGCTTTCCTGTGGCTTGTCAGGCACAATTTGTTACAGGTAAGTGCACAATATTTACTTATGTTGCAATATTTGTTACTATTTTATTGACTATGGCCCACAGCAGAATTCATTCCTTCTCTTGGAATGATCCTTGCTTTCATAATACTATGTCAGGGAAAAATTGTTGTTCAAGGAGTTATATCAAAGCTAAAAACCTTGTACAGTATGGAAAACAGCCCTGGAACGCTCTCAAAGTGGTTATAATGAAGTAGCTTCAGGTCAAAGGTTCTAGTTGCTTTGGAATTGTCCAATGAATGTTTGTTCTTTAGTACTTGTATTTACTCGAAAGTTACAGCTTTGAGTGGTGTAAACAGGAACTAGATGATGGAATACTGAAAAGATTTTAAGAGGAAGAAATTGTAAAGGAGAACTGAGAGGATCTACGAGTTACAGTGCTTCCTATGGTGAGCATGGTGTGGCTCCAAAGAATAGCCTTCTCATTTAGTCCTTGCTTTAAAGTTGACTGCTGAAAGGACATGGTACTACCTATCAGCTTCTGCACCCTTGATTTAGCAACAAGTAGATTTAAGGCAGCCTGACCGGAAAAACATGTGGAGGCTGTGGGTTAAAGTGGGGTGGCTGCAGGTGTTATTCTTGCTATTACTAGACTATTTGCAAGATGGATTCCCTCTACTTTTCAAAACCAAACTTGTTATGTAGCTTCTGGATTGCTACAGTTTTGTATCTAGCAAATTAAGATAAACAAAATCATGCTGGTCGATCCTTGTGGCTGTGCAGCAAACATCATGATTCAATAGGTATTTGATGACCCTTTCTAGAAAACTGCTATGGTGTCCAATCTCCACCTAGAGAAGGGAAAAGTGTTAGGGAAAGCATTCCCAGGTCCTCTGGACACGGAAGCAACACAAGATGCACATGTACTGAGAACAACAGAAGTTGTTTAGGTGCAGTGATGAGGTGTATAGCTGCCCTGCAGGTCTCCCTCACACAGTCGTGTTTTGCTGATTTGTTTTCATGTGATTTGCTGCCCCTTCTGCTCCCTTTTTCCCCCTCCTGAGCTCTTCTTCTTTACCAAGCTTGTCTTCTCTCAAGTAAACAGCCTGCCTCTGTTTACTTGCTCTCTATTTACTGACTTAATACCTTTATGTGGTATCTGTGAAATGGCTGCCTTAGTAACTGCTGCCTTGGTCAGCAATTCTACTTAGCTGTTGCATGACCCCTTATCTGTGATGTTCCTCAGCTGTGTTATTTCCTATATAGCTACTGTGTTAGCATAGGTAGCAGCTAAGTTAAGTCATCAGTATATACATTACTTCTTTAGCTACTTGAAATGCCTTGTAACATCTGCCATTCTCTTGTTGGGGTATGTGTGGATCAGGGCTGGCCACCTGCATGGGCACCTTCAGAGAAAGGTGTGAGGGTAGAGGACATTAGGAGCAAGCTCTGCAGGTGCCCAAAAGCAATGGGAGTACTCAGTGAGGGAAACTACTATTTTGGTATTAAATATTTATAACTGCAATGATTTACCAGAAAGTTACTTAATGGTTCAATATAATGCTGGATTTTCTTGGAAGAAGCTGCTGCTTGGTCCAGAACTACCATGCAACATCTCTAAAGTTCCTGAATGGCTTGGAGAATTTTCTGTTCCCTTCTCCAGGAACTTGACATGCAAAGGGAAACATCTCCTAGAAACCAAATTTAAAAGGGGGGGGGGGGGGGCGGGAATCCTTGTCCCACTAAGGACATTTGATCATGTGTGAGTTAACCCAAGTTGTTCATGACTATTCAGCAGTTATCTCGCTGCTTGGGGCACACAGCCGTGGAAAGGGAGCCTCGCTGCCAGCTTACACAACCCCGGGATGAAGCTGGCAGAGGCCGCACCCGCAGACTAACGCGGTGAACTCAGTGAGGGGGATGTGTGAAAATGGTGGCCGCGGCCCTACGCCGCCATCTTGAGCTCGCCTTGCAGCTATGCTGCCATCGCTGCCGGCTTCTATTGTCATGCGCGGGCCCTGCCCCGGGCCATCCCGAAGGTTATTGTGAATTCCTGAGGTGCAACTGCAACAAAAATCAGTCTCTTTCCACAGAGCTGCTAGGTGTCTTGTCCACTTTCGCCAAATAAAATGAGTTTTCAATAAAGTGGGAGTTTAATCTCTGTGTCTGCATAGTGGCGAGGCACCTAGTGTCGGGAAGGCCTGCTTGCGCAGTCTGCTTTTGGGACCCAGGAGATAATTTGTGCCAAACAAGCAGATTGGCATTATAATGACAGAGTGGTTTTAGCTTTGCAAAAATGGGTATCATCATTGTAGATAAATATGTTATATAGCTTTGTAGTGTAGAAACAGGGAAGGTCCCAGAGAAGACATCTACATCTTCCTTGCTCCAGCTAACACTCTTCATCGCTCCTGACAGATGTTTGTGTAACTTCTTTGTATGTCCAGAGATGGTGATGCCCGTGCTTCACTCCCCTTTTAGACTGTGGATTGCTTTTAGAAATCTGTTTTTGCACTCTTGCTGCAATTTAAGCTTTCTAGTACTAGTCCAGATTGCTGTAGGCATAAAGTATGAGGGATTATTTTATTCTGTTTGCAGTTACCTTTTATGTATTTGAAAACTTAATATTTCAGTCTTGTCTACAGCCAAAACTCCAATGCTTTTCTTTTACATGGTGTACTCTAAACCTTCACCTTTCAGGTTTGTCAAGCTGGACATGAGTTCTTTGTAGACTGTGAGCTATGTTTGCTTCAAAGGACATGGTAACTGGTCAGCAACCAATAGCACTAATAACAGTAGTTCTGTGGTTACTGCCTAGTATGTCATCACAGGCTGATACGATCAGTGGTAGCTGCTAGGCAATAGAGATCAATATTTCACAATGTTTGCATAAGAAATATTCTTTTTATTATTATTTTATAATTTATATTTTGCTTTACTGGATTTTTTTTTCTTTGGAGCGTAGATTTGAGTGAGATGCTGCTTGGGTTAAAAACTACCAGGGACAATTAACATGCAAGACCAGACAAAACTGTGTTGGAATGAGGTAAGGGACACCAATTATAGATGGGGGGAAGTCTATTAGTCTATTAGAAAAAGCAATTGTAAACATGGCAGTATTACTGCTAATTTGAATTTGAGCAAGTACCTGTTCTTAATTGTCTACAGTACAGCTAACAAACATAAACTATTTGTCTAAGGTAGGATTTGAGACTTTCCCGATAAATACTATGTGAGAGATGAACACTCACAATTCCTGACTAGTTCTAGAAGTATTTTGGTCCTGATCACAAGAAATAGCTCTGAAGAAGTTATCTGAATTGTAACCAAAATAACTGGAGAGCAGTTTAGAATAATGAACCTGGGGTGGGGTTGCAGACACTACCATGGTAAGAATAATCAAGAACTTCTGCTGAAGAACAGTATAACTAATTTCAGAACATAGCAGATGTTTTAAGGCAAAAATATACTAAATTTGATACAATGAAGGCTGAATTTTCAAGCATACCAGTACAATTCTTTTGGAGTTAGTGGAATATAGAAACACAAGAGGCAGAAGTGATTCTCTTTGAGCGTTAAACCTTTTAACCTTGCTAATTAGCAAGTATATGTTGTTTGGTACTCTGCTTTCCATGTAGCTGGCAACAACTGCATGTACCAAGTATTAAGGAGGCATAAAAAATGCAAGGAGACAGTACGTTCAAATACAGTACGTTCAAATGCATTAGTGAATACTAGGAATTCATCCCAGATATGGTCTGAAAAGAAAAATGGTTGGTTGCACTTGCATTTATCCGAAACAACAGCTGCTGCTGTTCTCACCGTCTGGTAACCAAAAGTAGGCATTAGAAAAGGAGAAGATCTCAAAAATGTAGTTTAAGAAAATGGTGCCATTTCTGAATTACGAAGGACAGAGTGTGTTTTTTTCTTTTTTTTTCTTTTTTTTTTTCTTATTTTAAGAGAACTGTATGAGTATCATCAGTTTTGACCTGGACTATTTGGTGGTATGATTTGTGCCACTCTTGACATAACAACATGAAACTTAACTACCTAAAAGTGTCTGGTCTCTCTTCTACCAAATAGCGATGATTTATTCTTCTATTATTGTTACACTTAAGAGGAAAAAAAAAAAAAAAGGTAGTACATTCACAAAGCAGGATGACTTCTACACTAGCTCATATTGACAACTTGTGAAAGTTGCTATAATCACACAGTGCAAGTCAAAACAGCTTCTGTTTTAGGAGTTGTACCAAGACTACACATGGTCATATATATGTTGTTAAGCCACAGATAGTCGTAGAATCATAGAATAGCTCTCACCTGCAAGGAAAAAGCTGTCAGAATACATAAAATCATCGGATTTCATGACAGCCACCTTCCAGATGCTCAGAACAAGAGCATCTGTCAGCATAGTGAAAGTGCTATCCTGTCAGAAAGAGTTAAAGATATGCCACTGCCTAAAAGCAACCATGTGCAAGCCCTCCTGAGACACAGAACTGGCACCAATGCATCTGAATGATACTTACTTTGCTCTAGTGGTCAAGAAGTGAGTATAATGTTGTTTTGAAATAGAAACCAGATCTTTTTGTGCATTTGATTTTATTTTTTCCCCAATTCTCTTACACACTGTACCAAAAGGTCACAAGTTTTACTGTTTTAGACTTGTAAATTGAAAAATAAGTCAAGCCAGTAATCTAGAACTTTAGGACCTTGCAGACCTTAGCTTGCAGCCGTAGTGTGGGTGTGCTCTTGTGTGATGGTGCCGGAGTCTTCCTCACCCAGAATGATCAGGTCTTCTCTGGTTCTTCTCATTGTTCAACTGTAGTAAAAGACAGCCTTTAACAACAGCCCATAGTTGAACTTGTGGGGACAGTTCCTGCAATATTTTTTAAAGATTTATTTGCTTTCCTGAGAGCTGTGTTCATTACAGAGCACTGCAGAATGATATGCAATGTTTATACATGCTGATTAAGTAAATCAGCTTGTCAGAAATTCAATTAAAATAAACACATGAAGTAGAAAAAAAGCAAACTGGAATAGATTCATGCTAGGAGCCCTTTTTGTGACTGCTGAATCTGTAGCATAACTTATCATAGAATCATCTAGGCTGGGAAAGATGGTCAAGATCATGAAGTCCAACCATCAATGTTATGTTTCTTGGCAGCTGAGGGATTTCAGATGGGCAGATTCTCATCTGTCTGTAAGTTTAATCCTTGTATGACGTACTCGGTTTTCTCAAATTCCAACATTAACAGCCTAGAATTGATTTGCTGTCACACTGTACATGTAGCCTTGCTACAAGTGGAAGATAGAGAATCCTAGAATGAGGTGAAAAGGCTCATTCCCTGTTACTCCAAGTTTCTTCCTTCATAATTCACTGACTTTGGCTCACTTGGATTTTTTGCTAATTTTAAAGGCCATAGCAGATCCATGTTTGTGCCATGAGGGGCCACATGCTTCAGCTAAGGTGCTTCTGTAGGAAGTTTATTTGGTGCTGCTGGATGTGCCATGCTCTCTTCATAAGGAGGCACTGGATCTGGAGAGAGCTCAATGCGAGCATTGCCCAGGGTAGTCTTCATGGTGGCCTCCTCGTAGGATGGAGGCAAACACACAGAGAGGAATGTGGCATCAGGGAGCAGAGTGGAGTAGTGGAAACTCTGTTCACTGGTCCAGGGCAGCACGGAAAGGAAATTGGGCACCTCGTGCTCAGGCAGGGCCTCGGGGAGGTCGATGCTGAAGATCTGCCCCTGCGGGGTGGGGTGCTGGCAGCGGCGGTAAAGGAAGAGCAGCAGGAATGCCAGGAAGAGCATCATGGTGGCAGGCAATACGATGCACAGAAATGGCTCTATGTCTTCTTTGGTTGAACTTATCTGTTGTCTGCTCTGTAATTAAAGCAAATAGATAGTGCACTGGATTCCTGGAGACCCCTTAATCAGAGAGAAAATACATTCTCCATCCCCCCTGCAGTGAACTATCTGATGCATTCCCAAGTTATTTTCTGCCTGTATTAGTGGCACTCACCAATATGTTTTGCAGGCTAGTGATTTGTCAAATTCTATTTACCCATTTAAAAAAAAATCTTGTGACAACTAGACACGAAGATGGGGAAACCCACCTCCTTGAGAAGGGGAACAACAGACGGGAACTCTATGTATTTTGGTATGCGTCTTTATTACTCTTGAATTATGCTGGGACTAGCCCTCTTTGGAAAAGAGAGGTTAAGCTTTTAAAACTTGAGACAACACTGAATTGCAGAGGAGTAGGGCTAACGATCCACTGTCTAGTGTTGTTTCATTCTATTTGGAAAACTCTACTGTTTAATGAACAAATACTGTGACAACTGCCCCTTTCATCAGGACCTACTGCCTACCATGCCTGTTCTTTGGTTGCTATATTCTTAAAGGCCAGCCCCACATAAAACTTGGTGTGTCAGGACAGCGTGGACTGGGGCCCTTTCTTGCACTTGTTCTGCCAGCTATCCAAGAATCACTTTCCCTGTTTAAAACTGTGGAAAAAGAACTTCTGGGAGTCTTGGTAGCAGCCGGACTGGCTTGTCAGCTTAATCTCCTGCATAATACAGCACAAAAGACCTCTGTACTACAGCTTCTGAACCATGCTGTTGTGTTAATAGGAGTTACAAGCTAGCGTTGTTGTTGTGGTGTTTTTTTTTCCTTTTTTTAATAACATTTGAGCTCTTCAGCTGTGTTAGTTTAATTTTCAAACTTTAATATATATAATTTCCCATCTAGCTTCTAATAACTAGATCTCATTCACAGTTTAGTCTAGAATAGGGACCTACAATGTCATTTATGATCAATCATTCCCTTTGCAAGTACTTGAAGAGTAATCAGATTGCTTTTTCATATCTTCATGGTGAGACTAAACAGATCAATGTGTCAGATTTATTTTTGAATGGAGGCAGTTACTTTCAAACCAGGATAATTCTAGTGGTTCTTTCCTCAAACTGTCTGGAACAGGAATACAAATAGGCTGTTTGCAGCAATGCTTCTGGGGGAAAAAAAATGGTAGTAACTGATACACCTCTTTAGTCTACTAATACTTTCTCTGCTTATTAAAAGTCATGGTCATTCTGTTAGCTACAAAACCACACTGTAACCTGTATTCAACTGATTATCTACCGTGCATTTGTTACCTCTCCACTGCATAGTCATATTATTAAATTATTAGTATGTGGTCATGTTTAAGAAAAAAAAAAAAGTAAATAGGTTTTACTTTACAGCAAAACAAATAGTGTAGAGGAGATTTCTGCCTTTTTTTTTTTCCTGAGGTATTGTGGGTCTGAGGCCAAACCCATTAAAGTCATTTTAAAATACATTTAAATATCATGGATTCACTATTAAGCTTTTTTTCTTCAGCTGTCTTTTAACCACAGAAATGCATACTAAAGAATTGTCTCATATCCACTGATCATTTCTTATTAAAGAGTTTCTGGCAGTACAAGCAGTTGTCTTACCTCACCATTACATGAGCTACAAGAAGCAGCAGAGTTGGAAGAAAATGTTCATCTATTACTCTAATGTAGCCGTTAAATTATTTAATAAAATGAGGAGATTTTTTCTTATCAACTTTGCTACTTTTTTAGTTGTTGTTGTTGGTCTTAGAAGGTACAAAAAACAGTACACAAGAAATGAAGAAAGAATTGTGTTACTTCTGTGCATTATGGATATTGAGATTCCCTCGTACAGTTACGCAACAGTGCTTTTGTAATGGATATTTAAAAGAGCTGAGCTTCTGTACAGCACTTTTCATGATCCATGAAGAGTACATTTCTGAGGTTTAAGTTCTGGGTTTAATTTGTGGGGATTCAAGTGTTGTTCTTAAGATCTGTGAGTTGTGCACTGTTGTGGTTGTTGGTGAGGACAGAAGGTGAGACTGCCAGCGTTTGATGTATGAGGCTAGTAGAATCATAGAATCATTAAGGTTGAAAAAGACCTCCAAGATCATCTGGTCCAACCATTACCCTAACAATGTCACCCACTAAACCATGTCCCTAAGCACCAGGTCCAGCCTTTCCCTAAGCACCCCCCAGGGACGGTGACGCCACCACCTGCCTGGGCAACCCGTTTCAATGCCTGACTGCTCTTTCTGAGAAGAAATGTCTCATAATTTCTAACCTAAACCTCCCCTGGCACAACCTGAGGCCATTCCCTCTCATCCTATCACTAGTTACCTGTGAAAAGAGGCTGAACCCCAGCTCCCCACAGCTTCCTTTCAGGTAGTTGTAGAGAGCAATAACGTCTCCCCTGAGCCTCCTCTTCTCCTCTCCTCCAGAACAACCCCAGTTCCCTCAGCTGCTCCTCACAGGACTTGTGTTCCAGGCCCTTCACCAGCTTCGTAGCCCTGCTCTGGACACGCTCCAGGGCCTCGATGTCCTTCTTGTAGTGAGGGTCCCAAAGCTGAACACAGCACTCGAGGTGCAGCCTCACCAGAGCAGAGTACAAGGGGACAATCACCTCCCTGCTCCTGCTGGCTACACTATTTCTGATACAAGCCAGGATGCTGTTGGCCTTCTTGGCCACCTGGGCACACGGCTGGCCCATGTTCAGGTGAGCATTGTTCAAAAACTCCCCTCACCCCCCCCCATCCTTTTCCTCTGCACAGCTTTCCAGCCACCCTGCCCCAAGCCTGTAGCGCTGCATGGGGTGGTTGTGACCAAAGTGCAGGACCCGGCACTTAGCCATGTTGAACCTCATCCCATTGGCCTCTGCCCATCGACCCATCCTGTCCAGGTCCCTCTGCAGGGCCTTCCTACCCTCCGGCAGATCAACACTTCCCCCCAACTTGGTGTCACCTGCAAACTTACTGAGGGTGCACTCAATTCCCTGATTCAAATAATCAATAAAGATTTTGAAGAGGATGGGCCCCAAGACCGACCCCTGGGAACACCATTCATGACCAGTCGCCAGCTGGATTTCACTCTGTTCGCCACCACTCTCTGGGCCTGGCTGTCCAGCCAGTTTTTCACCCAGCAAAGAGTGTGCCTGTAAAAGGAATATGAAGCCCTGATTATCTTACCTTTAAGACCAGTGCACCATCCCAGTGAATTTCACTGGAAGGAAGCTTATATTTTAAATAATAGCCAAGGACCACTGCCTTATCCTTCACATATTGGGGGAAGCACAGCCTAGTGTTACAGCTGCCTGGTGCTTCCTGATCTGAGACATGGCCTCACACAGGGGCTCGGTTGTTGAGAATCCATGGGATGGCAGGAAAAATAGGAGGGACTGATGGAGTAGATGCAAATTTGCAGATGCCCATAACTTGAAGCATAAATCACAGTGACTTACTGTACATTTTGATATTACCTTCTGCCAAGCATTGTATGTAACTGGTTTTACATCGAGACGTGGCTCAAGAAGTATTTACTGCAGCTGATTAATATTTTGTAGGTATATCCAAACACACCAAAAGTACTGGGAGACAACTGAGCGGTGTTGGTCACTGTTTTTCTGCTGTGTTTTTGTGCCTGTTTCTGAGAGGAGTGGCTATGGAGCTACTGAAGAATGTTATGAAGATCTTGACATAAAGACTTGGAAAATCTTATAGCCGTAAGAACAGTGTATACCAAAAACTGTAATTAAACTAAACAAATATTTTTTTCTGAAGCTTTAAAGCTACAAAAGAAACAGTGGGCTGGTGGCTATAGGTATTGGAAAATAAGTGCCAGAAATGGAAAATAAATGTTCTAGAAATGAAACTGAATCTTCAGTAATTGAAAAATGTAAGCAAATTAACCAACTGCTGTATGTATCAAAAGAAAAATGTTAACATCTGGAAGTTTCCAAAGCAAACATATTAAGTGACTTAGGGAATTACTTGGTAGCATTTCTTTGACTGGTTTCTTTTGATACTACAGCTTCAGGTGAGGTCTGTATGCTCTGCCTGTGTTACCATGAGCAACTACTCTGGATTTTTTAATTGACATAAACAAGACTCGGACTTCCAGCCTGAGATAAGCTACAGACACACAAACACAGGGAAAACAGCCTGTATAAAGAGGAGAAAGCAGAAAAGCATGCAGCTGTAAAAGGAATTTAGTTTCTAAAAAGTCCTCTGTTTTCCCAGAACTGATTTTTAGTAGGATGGTTTGGCCATTGGGGGTTATTTCCCATCATAATCATTCTTTTCATTTATACCTTTGTGAGGACAGAAGCAAAGGGTCAGTTTTCTTCTGTGTGTTCAGTATTTTAGAAGTAATAAAGCCTTTCATTAGTAATCTGTCTGCCTGCATCTTTTTTTTTTTTTAACCATGCTGAAGATGTACAGTTGCCAGTTTACAGATTACATGACCCATATCAGTTTAGATGAGCTTTTATTCATGCCTGTTGATAAAGGAATGAAATGGAGAGTGCAGAGTTGTGTGGCATTTCCATAATGAGTAATTGAATGGTTTTGGAATTGAACTTTTAGTATAGATAAAAGAAACCTAGTACCTACTTTAGAAGGAAAAGACCTAATAATACAAAACCTGAGTTTAAAGGAAGCTTTTGTGTAAGGATAGGGGGGGAAAAAAGAAAAAGGAAAAATTAAATAAAAAGAGCTTGCTTGGCTTGCTTAAATTCCCATTGAAGTGGCTGTTCGATTGGTGCTAGAATTTATTATGTGAATGATTTGCTAGGGTACTTAGAACTTTATTTACACGACTTTTTAAATATAGTCCATATTTATGCTAATAGTTTGATATGGGGTTTGAAGTTGAATCAAGGAACTGGTACTTCTGAATGTTTTAACTGGATTTGGAGCAAAGTCTCCTTTGAAGTCAGTAGGCTGTGGCCCATGTATAGGTGCTTTTCGAAGTTCCATTCTGCTTCTAAAAGCTGATTCATTATTGCTTGTAAAAAGCAAAAACATTAAACTTTGGTGAACGGAAAAACATTTTGATGTGCTTTTGTATTTGGTAATAACAGCACAATTTTAAAGAGATCCTAGATTTACACTGCATTTTCAAATACTTATTAGAATATGCTGCTGGTGCTGCTGTCTGTTTCCAATTGTCAGACAAAACCAGTTTCAGGGTGTGAAGACATTGCCATTCAAACTCTGGCAGTCTTACTGATAAGGCAGACTATTAAAATCATAGAGGCATTCAAAAACTACTTTTTCTCTCCCATTTTGCCCCATTTTTTACCCATTTTGGTAATTACCACTCCTACCCCCTTTCCTTTTACAACAATATACTTGACTGCTAAGTAGCATGGCCAGTTTATTTGCTGGTGCTACTTGCCTCAGACATTTACTAGGGGTATATGTGAACCTGAAATTTTTATTCCTCATCTGAGAAACCCTTTCTCTGCATCCCAGCCAAAGACAGAAAAGCAGGCTGTGTTTTCATCTCTGATGGCTACTTCCCTCCCCCCACTTGCCTGCCTGTGATCCTCTCTCTGAGAAGTAATCAGCACACAGCTTAGAGAACAAGAGTTCATTGCCACCTGCTACGGACTCTAAACGTCTGTAGAAAGGCTTCATTGGACCAGATCCAAAGAGTAAACATGTATTTAAAAGAAAAGAAATCAAGGAATAACAGAATACATTATGCTTAAAAGAAAGAAACTTCTTTAACTGCCACTCCAGCAAGGTTTTCCTTCTGATGTTTATTTTTTTTCACCATATCTGTGGTGAAAAGAACTTAACAGCAATAAATAAATGCTTTGATGCTACGTAACTGAGCATTACTGCTTTAATACAGCTCGATACCCATGTATTAACTATGTACATACACTGAGGCACTGTACAAACGTACACACACATGCAAAGTCAAAGGAGATGCCACAAACACGAGCAGGAGGGTACAGACCTGGAGCTCTGTTTCCAGCAGTGGCCCACTTGGCTCATTGTTTAGCCAGTCGTAGTTCCCCCTGTCAGCGTGTCCCAATTTCCTCCAGTTGCTGCCTAGGAGCCACCTCATGCTTTCATCTACCTTGTCTTCTGCCTTCGTGCCTCTACCTTGCTTCGCTGCTTGCCACCGCGTCCCCGCCTCCCAGCCTCGACCTAGCTGGGCTGCTCTCAGCTAATGATCACTTGGAAATTGTATCTCTCCCTTCCAGCACCGAGGAAAGAAAAAATAAATAAATAAAAAATTAGACCCCCACCCCCCATCAGGAAGCCATGCAAGCAGATCTCTGATTCTCTCTCCACTTCCAACTCAATCTCCCTGGATTTGCTTCAGTGGCCTACATTACCAGCAAAGCTGGCATCAGGTATCAGGGCGCCGTGGCTGATAGCGCTCTGATTGGAGAGCTCCCCGCATTAGGATTATTAAAAGGGGAATTTGCATGGGAAGCTGAGACCACATGGTCCTGGCTCCATGTGGATAAATAACCGCCTGTATTTAGGTATCTAATAAACACTTTTCCAACAAAAAAATAATAACTTCTATGTCAAGAGTGAAAGTTCCCTCTCAGTTGCAGAGTGTGAGGAAGCACTGAGGGTCCAGACAGGTTTTTCTTCCCTGCTGCTGGCACATACAGTAAACAGTGAGAGCAGCTTCTGGGTAGAGAGGCAAGGACATAAGGCTAAATGCTATACTGAATTATTTAGCAGCCCGAGAATGTAAATGTTAATGATAAATCCAGAGAGAGAAGTCTGCCAGAGCAGCTTTGGTCACTGAGAGCACACGAGCGCTTTCAATAATGAGTTGTCAGTGTAGTTAAATCTGGACTCACTAGGATGCGTGTTGTTAAATAGAGATTGTTTCAAGTGAGAAGCCTTTGTGGTGTTTTTTAAGAAAAGAAAATGTCAGTGATGTATATTAACATCTGAAGGGAGCAATGTTTAATCTAAGTTGAATCAAGGTTTAACTCTTACTGAGAAGTTGGAACTGTCTTTTCCTTTTTTGCTCAGAGCAGAGGAAGAGGCTATGGTTAATATTCAGTTCAACTGTAATATATCTTGCGTGGCTTCTCAAGGTCAATGCATTAAAGCAAAATTTATGTTCATGACTGATAATACAAAATTGTGGGGTCAGAATTATCACATTTTATTTCTTGCTTGGGCTTCCTTAATTCACTGCTCCCAGAAAACTGTAGGCCTAACTGATGGCTGGCTGAATTCTTACAACTCCAAAAGAGTCAGTAAGAAGTGTCAGCTATTGACATGTCTAATCAGAGGATTCTGGAAGAGTCTGTTCAAAGATGGGCTTTGATCCCTGCAGCTTTGGCATACAGGGTGGATTTACCCTGCAGATAAATCTGGGCTGTAGGAGAAAAATGAGGTTGATAAACGCAGCCTGTGTTGTTACAGAAGTTGCAAGCTGAGCAGTGAACGGTGAGCAATGCTGACTGAGAGTTTGTTATCAGTGTTAAAGCAGCTGCACCCTTCATCAGAAATGAGATACTGCTCTTGCTGCTGCTGAGGAGGTGCTGCATGAAGTGAGGAAGGTCACCTAAGCAAAGCTTTTGCATGCTTGTCTGAAGACTCCTCCATTCCTGGGTGCCTCACTTGTCACCTTGGAAAGCACTTTGCGAAGTGGTGAGCGCATGCATCTGTGGGGCCAAGGTGTGAACTGCAGTGTCCCCTGAGCAGCTGGGTCCTAAACGTGACTCAACAGCACACACCAAGACAACCAAATACCTGCCGTGATGTCTCAATACCTTGTGTGGAAGCAGGAATGACAACTATATTTCCCAAACTGTAGTGTTAAAATAAATTCCTAAAGGAGTTTTGTGACTGCATAGTTTAAATCTGTCATCTCACAAGCAGGAAACGTTCATATACTATCTTAATTAGGGTCTTAATACAGCCCTTAAGATTATTAATGCTATTTTTAAAACCTTGCTGTAAATTTGCTTTGGGACTGTCATGAATAATGAGGAGAAGTAAAAGATTATGTGTACTTAGAGTGTAAACACCCTGTTTGGCATTCTTAGAATACCGTTAGATGAATTTTAGCCAAAATAAGGTGTGTGCTTTTAAGATTAATTGACCTGGTATACTAAGTGCTTTGAATTCTTGGCCTCTGGAAAATCTTTAAGAATGATTTAATTTAGTAGAGCTGCGGCCAAATGGGAATTTGGGGAAATGTGGTGACCTTCGTCATGCAGGTAATTGGAATATAAAATAATAGTTCTCTCTTTGGCTTTATAATCAGTGGACCCAGCAGGAAAATTACTGAGAGGATCGGAGAGAAAGTCTTTCTGCTGCCAGTGAGTGGTCTGAAGCTCATGTGATATACTGCATTTGTATATAAGACCTGCTTGTGCAAAGCTGAAAAGTCCAGACCGCCACTCTGGACTTATGTTGTGATGACCAATCTGTCACAGATTTCTAGCAACTCTGTGGGTCACATGTGACTTATTTCTCCTTCTCAAAGAGCTCATAGATATCACCATAGCTTGGGCATGCTTTAGCGTGGAGACTGAGAGGAGGAACATCCTTGAATCCAAGCCTCATGGCCAGCTGTCGACTTGCTGCATCCAAATGTGGGGAAGGCAGAACTTTGGAGATCTTCAGACTTTAACAGGATCAAAGCAGTCCCTTCCCCCTCTGCCTTTTGTTCTTAGAAATAATTTGTTGACTCATTTTGATTGATCCTGTCAATCTGGAAAAAATAGCCGGCATGGAATTGTACCACGAAATTGATTAAAGTTTGGTTAAAAAACAAAGAAAAAATTATGTTTGTTGTTATCAGTTAGAGTTGCTAATATCACTTCTAATGAGCAGGGAGAGAAGCCAGGGATAGGAAGCCAGTGCAGAAAATGGGCACCTCCTCTGTTCTCCATCTGTCATAAATAATTCATATTTCTGATCTGATGAGATGTTTGAAGCTAGTGGTGTAATTCTACGCTGTATTGCCACTAATATTAGCATGGAACAGAATGTCCACAGTGCCCTAATGCCTTTGAATTTTCTTGCTTTTTCCTTTCCGCATTTTTTTTCTGTTTCAGTGGCAAACCTTCTCTGCTATAATGACCCCTCTATTTGAGGATGGGTGTGAGGGCCAACCTGAATAATGCAATACTATTAATTGTAGGGAAGGAGGTGTTACAGCTGTAACTGTATGGTGTTATGAGGTGTAGGTTTATTGGATGAAGTGGAGGGAGATCCTGACTCCTGCCTATAACCAGCCGATAGGTTTAAGCCACAAAGTGGGTGTCGTGTCCTTCAGGCAGGAGTGGTGTTTGCTCCTGTCCCTTCCTCTTCAGTCGTGCAATTAAGGAGGTCGTAATGATGTGGTCTTTTCTGGTAAACCCTTTACTATATTGAGATCTGAGGGTGGTGGTGTTGTTGTTTTTGTTGTTTTCGTTAGACATCAATACCTTTATTTTTCAAACTTTTTCAAAAAGAAAGCACCTTCTGGAAAGCAACCTTTCCCCCTGCCCCACACCCTATCAAGCTACAAACACAGTCACTTTGGGGGGGTGGATGGAATCGGGTGTAAACCCACTGAAAACCAGTATGCTGGAGAGCAGCGTATTAACAGGCTGAGTGCACTCGCGGCCTGCAAAAAGAGGCAGGAGGAACCGGTTACAAAACGCTTCTGAGCCTGAGAGCTTGGTGCTGCCTGCCTTGGCACAGAAGCAGCAGCAGGAGGTTTTCCTGAGCGCTGATCTGAGGCTGCAGGGTTGGCAGCTGAGAGCTGAGCAGGGCCCCAGGGCAGGGCTGCGGCCACCTCTGGGCCGGAGCAGCCCGGGCTGCTGCAGGCTGCGGCCTGGGGCTCCACGGCATGCAGCTTTTGTTTTTTTTTTCTTTATTTTTAAACTTTTATCATTAGTTTCTCTCATGTTTGATCCCTTTCCTTCACAGCTGGTCATCCTTACCCTATATTCCTGTTTTCTCTTATTTAAGCCTGCCAGTGTGTCTTTATTTTTGCTTCAGCCCATGTTACGTTGCATAACCTCTTGGTCATCTTGTCCACACTTTGTAAATCTCTCGGGGTGCTGGGTCACCAGGCAACCTGCTGTATAAGAGCACCATGCGGCTGCCTTTGGCCTCTGGTAGCATCCAGTGCCTGGTACAGAGAGGTGGGTGCTCAGGGGGATCGGTAGCAGCTGAGGTGCTGACTTCCCCTTGCGTGGTAGTGTGCTGAGGCTTCAGAGAGCTGTAATGCAGGCACCATCTGAGTGATGGAGCCCATCACAGCAAATCTGGCAAGCAAAATCCCGAACTTTTCTTTGCACCTGAGCGTGCAGTGGCTGCCCATGAGAGCGCGTCTGGAGGACGTTTCGCTCCTCCAGGAGTGGCAAAGGTTGGAAAGGATGAATGTTGTCGGGGGCCATGAGGTTTAACCTTGAGCAGTGTGACATGTTTTTCCTCACTCTCCTGAACTGTTTGTGCGAGTGTGTGTGTGTGCACGTGTGTGACTTACATGTTTGGGAATTGATTTCAGTCTCATTCATGTTTTGGGGTAAGGGAGATTGGGTTGTAAGTATTTTTGGGAACTGTGGATTAAATGCTGTTGCATCTTTCATATTTTCAGCCTGAGATATGCCTGTTTTATTTATCCTATCTTACTGATGTTGTCAGGTGCATCTCTGCGATAATGCTTGTGGAAGTTTTGTTACCATCTTTGGCTCAGACTCTTTGCTATCAAAGTTGGTCGAAAGTTTGCCATCAGTTCTGCACGAAGGGGCAGATAACGAGCTCTGTATGTCATCTTAACCTGTCAGAGTTGAAGTGGGTGCAGGCCAGTTTCTTGGGTGCTCCTATTCAATGTAACGGAAAGCAAATGAAAAGATTCTTTGTTGTGTTTGTTTTAGTAAAGTGTTACTCAGGATGTATTAATCTGGCATAAGGATTATACTCCAAACACATCCAAGGTAGTTCAGTTTCCACTGGTGTCCGAGCTCCATGTGCCTGAACACTTAGATGGGCTAACTTATCCTGGTGACCGTGTGGCCTTGTGCTGTGGTGTCTGTGGCACAGCTTGTCAGGTGCTTTGCCTTTGGTCCTAAAGAAATGCTGTTCTTGACTGATTCTGCTTTTCTGTGAGGGAGTGTGCCTTTCCTGCTGCCACCCACTACTTGTGCAGCTACTGCTTTTCCAAGGTATGTAACAGCTTTGAGTCAGCTTAAGTTGCGAAAATTCTGTTTCATCAACAATCAAAAATCAATTTTCATCAATAATCAAAATTGAACCTCCTAGCATGGAGACAGCCAAAAAGTAGCTGCAATGAATAATAAATTAAGATATATATGTATGTATGCATGAAGTATAGGAATAGAAAAAAGATATTTAATTTGTATAATAACACTTCCGCTATTTTACCATAAGTTTCCTAGGCTTGTTTCTGAGTGCTGGATTTAAGCTGCTTCTGTGTGATTTACAGTTACCACTGCTCTCCTTGGAAATCCTACAGACCTTGTAAGCGATCTGTAGGTTCTTTGGCTGTGTTTATTCAGTGTGTTAGGAACTGATGAAATAATGTATTATAGTGAAAAAAATAGAAAACTTAGATTGCCCGAATTTCAACCTCTCTTGCAGCATGTTTGAAAGATAAATAAATAAATACCAAAATGCCCACAGCATTCTGCCATCTCTTTTACTATCATCATTGCAGAAAAAAGATTAGAAAATGGAGAATTCTCTTTTCTCCTGAACGTTCTTGTTTGGGGTGCTGATTAAAAGTTAATCATCCTGTTTTGCATTTATTTATTTATTTTTGCCATGGTCCAGGAGTTCTAAATGTCTTTCATGAGTATATCTAAGTACTTGTTTCTTGATCGGTAGGTAACTGTTTTTTTGTTTGCTTGTTTTTTGTTTTTACTAGATGTATGATTCATCCAGATTGAACCCCACTTCTTTTCACTGGTATTTCAATAACCTTTTAGTGCATTTGGATTTTTCTCCTTGTATGTTCAGAGTTGGTTGCAGCATCCTTCTGTACCATGCAGGGATTTAGTTAATTCTTTATATTCTGTCAGGTTTGCTAATGGCAGTGTTTGATAAAACAGTACATAATTCTGGCTATTCTATGATTTTACTAAAATAATTCATTCCAACTAAGTGCAGTCGATGATATATTTGACTGCAGTGACTGAGTTTCAATCCATTTTACAAATCTTTGTTCAAAACTTTGTAACTTTCTGATAGAATATTGTGCATTCCTGCATCAAATCCCTTGAGACTGTATCTAAATAGAGCAGTCTCCATGTCAGTATTTGTTGCTAGCACGGTATGTCTTTTGTACAAAAGCATGAGTGTATTTTCATAGCCAGGTCTGGTTAATATAATTTGCTGCTAAAAATTTATCAAATCTCCATGCCAAAGGAATAGGGTTCTTCCTAATGTTGCAGAGAGACATTATGGCTAGAAGCACTGTTTGAGAAGGGAACCCCCGTAGGTTCTTCTAACTACCAGAACTCAGTTCTTCTCAAGACTGGAAAAAATAGATACGAGTGACTTATTCTTCCTTTGTTATCACTGTAAGGTCAGGAGCATCTCCAGAGCAGAACAACTAAATGTATTAACATCCTCCCTTGCAGAATTAGAGAAGTCTTGGTATCTTTACTGTCATTAATAATGAATCTGTAAGACTATATTTGCTGTTGTTAAAATGCTCGAAACTTTTCAGAGCTTGAGAAATGCAGCCGTTGAAATACATTCCTCTCCCAAAACATATTTAGCAATAACAGTAAGAATGTGTGAGCGGAAAATTCTCTGTATAACCTGAAACAGCTGATGTAGTACCTGAGCTTGTAAAGCCGAGTGGGTTGCAGTTGCCCATATACGTGTGAGGATGAGCTGCGTGGTAAACTTGACCAAAGACATGGTAGTGGGAGGCATTCAGGATCTATAAAAGGTTAGGCAATGCTTACCTGCTTTTCCTTAACCCTGTTTTATGCCTGGTGAGGCAGCTTTCCTGCAGCTGCAGTTTGCACCTGTATGGGACTGTACAGGACACACTTTTTCAGCTTTGTGCTCAGCTGTCAAGGAAAGGCCCTCCGTGGGGGAGAGGGAGGAAATTACTCCAATCTGCCGAGTTCTGCATGCGTGTGAAACTTTCTGAATTGAAGTGTGCATTATTTAACAGAGCATCAGCTTTTGGCAATTTTGTGTTGTTTTAATTTAGGTGAACTGGAACAGGACTTTGCTTGAAATAACACATTTTGTTTCAAATAGCACACATACTGTTTCAATTTGGAGTTCACGTCTTGAAGCTGAATCTGTTCTGAATCTGGAGATTCCTACTTAGAGCTTATGGAGAAGGTGCACAGCCCACTGCAACCTGTAGCGTAAAGTTTGCTATTGAAATGAAATACATGTAGAAAATCTTAAAGGCCCTAAGACATTGCAAAAGCTTTATTTTCTCAAGTGCACTTGTTAATGGTTCTTCTCAGTAAAGTTAAGTCAAACCTCAATTCAAGGATGTGACCCTTGTTGCACACAGGCAGGTGGGATAGCCTTAAGTGCACGAAGCTTTACAAGCAGGGCTGATGGCATACATTGACCTCAAAACTACCTGAAGGGGCAGAAAGGGAGGAGAGAAGAATAAAATAAAATAAAATTCTCCCACCAGCCAGCAGGGAGAAGTGAGGGAGTCCCAGGGAGGTGTCCCCTTGGTGCAGCACTTGGTTCAGGAGCTGCTCGACTCCCTGATGATTGCTTTTGCTTATGATGCTGTCGGCGTCGATTGCATCAGGTGTGATGTGGTGCACGTGTGCCTGCTGGTTGGCCAGTTGCTAGACTTTGTGCACGTGTTACTGGGTGATGTGTATTGGGAAGGCAAATAGCCATTGCCCTAGCAGGTGTTAGAGTTGCCAACGAAAAACCGTGAGGGGAGTGTTGAAGGGATCTCACTGTGGAGCTGTAGCCTGAAAACTAAGATGTGAGGAGGTAGAGGGGGAAAAGGGATGATAAGAACAGGAAGAGCAGATGTTTTCTGACATAAGGGATATAAAAATGCTCCAGAATCAAGCTGTGCAAGGTCATGAGGACAAGAGCACTTGGGACACCAGGGTAAAGGTACTGCCACGGTGTCCTCAGGCTGGGAGATGAGATGAGGGGTTACAGAGGTGCTAGTGAAAAAGACTGAAAGCAAAAGGCCCTTGATATTAAAAAGGTAAGGCACCATGCAACGTCCTGGAGAGGAAACCAGGGTGCAAAGACAAGGGCTTTAATTGTGACTTCTTAAAATAGGTGTCTTAGCTGGACAGCTGGGTTTGGCACTGGAAACAGATCACAAAATAAACATCTTGTCTAGGCAATTGGAGGGGAATAATTGCAAGTTAGAAATAATTGGACCGTGTAAGGTGCTGAGATCTACTGCTCAGTGTAGCTACCCTTGTAGGTAATGGAGTAGGTTGTATAGTGGGGAAGACTTGGGTCCAGGCTGATGTGAGTTTTCCTTTAAAGAATAACTAAATTTTGCTGGGGGCAGTGGTGTACAAGCAAAGCAGCAGTGAACAGAGCAGCTTAGGGAGGTATGTGATTTCTGCTGCAAGGTGGGGATCTTCTCACCCCATGTCCAAGCCTGAATCTCTCCAGGTGACCTGCTGTGTCACGGCAGGAGGAACCACGCAGCTGCTGTGGGGTAACAGGGCCCGCACAGGTGAGCGCTTGTAATGGGCCCAGGTTGTAGGGTCAGAGCTGGACCTGACCACCTGACTGGTTAGAGGCGTTTGTGTTTGGCTCCAAGCACTGCTTTTTGCCGGGTGCAGGATGATGCCTCCTTGAAAGGGAGGCTTGCCCAGCCGGCACAGCTTGTTACCGAGGATCAGACTCAGGCGCAGTGAGATCTAAAGAGACATGAGATGTAGAACCAAATGACACAGCTTGGCACTCGGTGTGCCCTGCCTGGTATCTTCTTTCTCGTACCATTTTTCTTCAGCAGTCACTGCAGGCCTCTCCTGTTTTCTGCAGTGGCACGGCAGGGAGCAAGGTTGGGAGATGCTTACCCAAGACCCGCTGAAGCTCCTGAGGGACACTTAAAGGCGGTCATCCTAAAACATTCTGTGGCAGGCTGTTGCACTGCATTTCCTTTCCGTGGCTCTTACTGCTCTTGTCCCCCTGAAATGCTAAAGGAAGCTTGATTGGAGGCTTGTAAGAAAAAAAAAAAAATCTTAGCAAACTAGATTTTAACTTCTACTTTTCTTCTCCTTCTTCTTTTCCTCATGGTTGGCTTTGCAAACTAATAATCTTTACTCTCTTGGGCTTGGCGGCTGGTCACAAGAGCCTGAGACCTTCAATTATTTAGCATCCTTTCAAAAGAAAGGGTATTGTATACAAGGGAGAAGTAAGATCTGCTCTGATGAACATCCCTACAGCTGGGACTTTAACAGAATATTTTTATCAGGGCACACAAACCTTCCCCTTGCTCTTATGGTGTGACCATTGCAATTCTATCCAGGAACCAATTCTCGTGTTTTCTCAAGAGAAAATTAATTGTTTTTGCAGGTAAGAGCCAAGAGCTTTGTCACCTTCCTCTTCTTGTTACTGCACTACAAAACCATTTTTTACTTTCTCATCATGTTTGACATTCTCATTTCCCAAGCTTGATGGTTTGTCTGTTCTGACCTCCTGGGCTTACTTATAGGGACAGATTTTAGTACAGCATCTTCTCCAGTTTTATTTTGATCTGTTGGTCTCCCCAGAGTCTCTGGCACAAAGGAGACTGGTCTGAAGTAAAAACAAATGGCCAGGAATGTAAGGTAACATTTGAAAATGTAGTAAAAAATCATTAGAAAATGCCATATAGCAGAAATATTTTAAATTATTTAATCTTAAGTCATTTTTGTTTGACCGTGGTGGCAAATGAGGATGATGAGAGACACCCCCTGAGAGGTGGTCTCATTAACCACAGCAAATAAAGAGCTTCAGCGTGTTTCCCTAGAGCTGCCAAACCAGAAGTATTGTCTCTGCTTCATGGGTACAGATCTCACAGTTTGTTTTTTTTGTTTCTTTGTTTGTTTGTTTGTTTTAATGACCCAAGCCAAAACAATAAAAACAGATTTACTACCTTGGGTTTCTGTCAGGGATCAGAAGATTGCACATGCAGCCTGGCTTTGATTTGTTTGGGATTCTGTTGGATTTTGAAACCTGGGTGCTGAGCGTGCTGTTCTAGGATGTTGTGTCGGGCATTTGGATACAGAGTTCAACTTGTGTTTGTTTACAGTGACGTTAGATGTTAAGAGGTTTATCCTGATGCTAACTTCTTTGCCAGAAGCTCAGAAACTGGAGATCACCTTCTGTTTCATGTGGCTCAGCAGACAGAACCCAAGCCTGGTTCTACCTTTTATTTCTACTTCTGTCATAGGTGTACTCAGTGGACCAAAAGAGAGGTTTCTTCATCTGTAAAATGTGAATATCTGTCTTGGAGAGAACAGCAAGATTACTGAAAATATTTTCCCATTATTGCCATACTTCTGAGTTTATGAGTTGTGCCAGCAGTGTCCTATACAACCTATACAACCCTATAGTGCATTAGCCAAGTGTTTCCCTTCTCTTTTGTCCTGTGCCTGCTGTTCTGTTGGTTGTGCTGTAGCTGCTCAAAGTGTCTCCATTTTTTTTTTCTTAGGTTGAAATTCAACTTCCCCTTTGTCCCCCCATCAGTGTAAGATAATGGTCTCTGAAAAATACTGTGGTTTAAAGTATCAGAGTTTTAAACAGATTGGGAATCTTTGAATTTCCCTCCAGGTAGGTCAGGACAACAGGAGGTTTAGTGTTTAGTTTGCCTTGCTGTTTATCCTTCCCATAAGCTGTCTGTACAGTGTTTTTTGTTTGTTTGTTTGTTTTGTGTTTTTGTTTTTTCCCCCCTCTGGCCAGATATTATCCCACAGGTCTACAGCTGTGGGATAAGCAGGAGACCAGAGGACACAACATAGATGCTTTGTGGCCTTTTGAAGTCGCAGACAAATTTTTCACTTGCTCACTTTTCATCCCCTCTGTAAAATGGTAGTGGTGACACTGGGCACTCTTTTGGCACCCTGGCAAAAAGTAACCAGGAAAGATGTCCGGCTTGTATCAGGGAAGCTCTTCACTGGTAGTTGACTACAGATTAATACAGTATAGCCAGGGGCAAACCTACATTGTGAAAAATAATCAGTTTTGAAATCCTACTTGCCGTAAATAAATATATATTATAGAGGGTGATTAGGGTAATTGGATCTCCATGTATCAATCTTCTGCACTTCTTGTAATGGCGGAGAAAGGAGGAGCCCTACCTGAGCCCCTGAGGGAATGTGGGGGTTTGTGAGGTTTGGTGGCTGTTTTCCCCCTGAACCTGACCTTCTCTTGCTAGACCGGAGAGGGAATTGAGCGAGCCAACCTTCCTGGGCCTAAAAGCTAGCCTTATGATTGAAACAAGATGGCTTTCTGCTGACAAATGTGTTTGGTAAAAACTTCAATGGGAGTGTTTCACCGCTGGTCAATTAACTACACCAAAAGCCATCTTTTGTCTTTGTCTATGAAGTGACTCGTTAAATGGCCGCTGCCTTTCTTTTGTGTGTGTGTGTGTATATATATATATGTATATATACATACATATACACACACACATTTTATATGTATTTGGTAAGAGCTGTTTTCTTTAGCAAGTGTTTTTAATTAAAGCCAACAAATGGGAGAAGCACAAGTGTCCTGTATGTAACTACAAAGGAACTTCCACCGTGCGTGGACCTCTTCCTCACCCCGCAGTGGCAGCAGAAGCCAGGCTAATCTGCCCCCACTGTTGAGTGAGAAGACAGACAGACCGTGTACACGTAAAGAATTAGTGAAATAGTGGAGTAGTATTTTCTGTATTTAACCCAGTAGCTGTTTTACATTAATGAGTGCTGTTTAGGAGGAAAGGAAAGTCTTTCTAATGGGATCTAAATGAGACGTAAAGCAGCAGAAGGCGGCTTCCTAGAATTGAATTAGATCAGACTGTTGGGATTTACCAAACTCCCGTTTAGCCAGAAATGCCATAAGATTATTAAAGCGTCGCAACCTCATTTAGTTGCTTTGTAATCTGCTCTAATACATTTCTTTTAACCTTCCTGCTGATGAGGCTGTTGTGTAACAGACATTGATGGCCAGACCTGGTGGTGCTTCGGTGCTTAAAACGCTGCAGGGAGTAGTATTATGGTGGTGATAAGTCGAAGGAAATACCTGTTCAGAAGAACAGAGGTGAGATGTTTGCTTGGGCAGAGTTGCTCCTACTAGCTTTAATTTAGTTAGCCAGAAGGAATAACAGCAGAAACCTGGCCGTGCAGGTCCTAACTCTGGCTCTTCAAGACCATGCCTGGCAATGCCAGGGACCCCAGGCATGGGCTCGTAGGGAGTACTGGCTCTCTACTAGAGTACTGGTTGACCCTTTCTTTTTCTGCATCTAAATTTTGTTCGCATTCGAAGTGTGTGAGGTGCTTGTGCAGGAAGCGTTTCCCATTTTCATGTGGTGATCCCATTAAATTAAAGGGTTTTGAACTGCAAGAGAAATTATTGATCCAACTTTGATCAAAATGAGGGATTCAGGTGGTGGTGGGTGGCCCTTACAGAGCCTTGAGAAGGGGCGAAACCTTGCACCGTCCTTGCTGTTGGCATGCACTTCTAGAATGGGAACACTTTGAGTGCCAGTTAAACTCAGAGTGGCAGGGAAACACAGCTGGGGAGTGCCTGGCTTGGAAACCCAATGCAATTTTGCTGTGAACTTGCATGCCAAGGATCTCCGTGCTCGCTGCTTGTGGTGTTTGCAGAACATGGCTCTGATGCTGGGGGCACAGCAGGGCAGAGGCAGTGCCTGGATTTCGGTGGCAGTGAGGCAGTGTGCTTTGGTTTGGAACTGCTTTTCTAGAGTTCAGTCCCTACAGCTTTTTAGGGACGCTGGTATGACTGGTACAATTAGGACACTGGTATGACTGAAACAGATGTCTTTGCTGCCATCGTTTTCTCAAAAATGCCAGCTCCAGTGAAATTAAAGTCAAAAAATATTTGGCTGGATTTAACGAGGGGGAGAAATCCTTTGCTTGTTCTGTGAAATTCTGCATCGTGTCTGCTTGCTCCTTCAGCTGTCTCAGCAGCTTGATCCTTCTTCCCACCCCTCCCTGCCCTTTCCCAGCTGGAAACTCCGGCTGGAAGTGGTGTAGGGCTCGCTCCTTGCAGTTCTTAGATCTCAGCTCCCACTGGGGAGAGGAAAACAGCAGCAGCCCTCTCAGTTCTGTTACCTTGTGCTTAGCCAGTAACCGTGAAATAACTATCTTTAGACAAAACAAGAGCCAGATGCATTTTGCATTTGCTTCTTTATTCTACAACACAAGCAACATAAATAGTTCATAATTTTTCTTTTAAAATATTTCCACTTCAGGATTCAGTCTGAACAAAATATACACAAAATACAAGTTGCAAGCCAGCTTACAGCGACTGCCTGAACAATGGACGCCAAGGAACCAAACAAAGCTAGCAGCACGAAGGGACGCAGCGGGTACGGGGAGGTTTCTCTGAGTCAGAGCAGAAAGGCAGAGGGAGGAAACATGAATGAAACGGTGGGACTGCAGCTAGGTATGAGCTCTGTAGAAGGCAAACCCAATGTAAGAATGCTTGACAAGGCGATTTATGGTCTCTCTCAAAAAATATTAGTGGCTCCTCCTGAATATACAGCTATAGAGATGAAGTCCTGGGAATAGTTTTTTTGTAGTAAACTGCTTCATATGGCAGCCATCATCATGGAAATAAAATTTGTTTTTCATTTTGGAATAGGAAGGATTAGATCTTTGGCAAAATGGAGTGTCCACTCCCTTTGGCTTTTGTTCTGTTTTCAGTTCTGGTCAAAGGGCCCATGGAAGTGCATCTGCAGTATCATCACTAGTGATAAAAAAGGAGGTGGAGAGGGGGGAACTGAAAGAAGGTGCTCGCTGCTGTCATTGCATACTTTTCAAATCTCTAGCTCCCACCTGCTCCAGCAAACTGTGCAGTCCGGGGCTCAGGTACCACAGGGTTCTGCCTTTCCCCTTTGGTATCTCCCTTTGGTGCTTTCCTCCGCAGAGCTGGGGTCTCAGGAGCCACAGCCCAGTTACGGAGGCGATATTTGTCCCTTGCTGAACCTGTGTACCTGGGCTTCTCTGCTAGCACTGCTCTCTCTCATTTCAACTTGCTTCGTGGACAAGCCCAGCATTTCACTGCAGCCTAGACAAACCAATGTATGAACAGGAAATAGGGCCCTAATGCTCCATGGTATTGGGATGAAATTTGTGGAAACACGTAACTACTTTTTAAAGTGCAATGTTGGGGTAAAGGAATTGAAATAGATCTTCTTGCCATGTTTCTTAACAAAAAACGTCCTCCATAAACCCAGTTCCCTGAAACAGTGTGGCAGGGGAGACCCTGCAAACCTCAGCTTGTGAAATTTGCCAAAAATAAAGAGGATTTGAGAGATCTGGTCCCACAGGCAAGCTCATTATTGCATTAATCCAGGATCATACAGTGTAGCTCCACTGATATCCACAGTCAGAATTAGGGCATCTCCTCTTCCCTCTGCTTTTAGTTCTCGGACCTCTGAGTGTTAACTGAAAAGAATGATGCATGTTCATGCCAGGTGCTTTTTTTAATTGTCCTTTTAAATAGCCAGCCTGCTGTGTTTGTCCAAAGCGGTTTGTTTAGTATGAAATGAAATCATACAGTTAATAACACATATAAAGTGTATGTTGAGGGGAATTAGTGGAAACAACACAGAGGAGGTAACGCTTCTTCCTTGCAGCCGTACAACTTCCTGGAGAGCCGGGTGTGTTGCTGGTGAGGGCTGCTGATGGACCATCAGGTTGTATCCCTACACAAGCTCTACTCAAAATAGGGAGGTTCAGAGAAGAGGGGTCAATAGCTGCCAGATGTTATCTACGTTGCATAAAATCCAATATTTGTGCTTCTGAGCTATGGTAACTTGGTCCTTTTATATTAAACAAGAAGATAAGGTATATATAATTGATGGTATAATCTAATTTTTTTCAAAGAATTGTGGAATGATCAAAAATTGGAAGAAAAAAAAATTGCTATCTCATTTCATGTGCCATGATTAGCACTATACACAGATCTTTGCAGAAATTATTATAACAAGAATGATTAAACAGCTTGCATAAGCATAATCTTATCATACCCCCACAAAAATAAAGAGAAGGGAAGAAAGGAGGTTCTTCTTTTTTCTTGTTAAATTAGAAACAGCTTATCACTGAGTAACAGCATTTCTAGAATGGTTTGCTAAAGGTGAAAACAACTACGCTGCATGCTGAGTTTTCGAATAAGCTTGTACACAAGAGCTAGGCAGAAATAAATTACTTTGGCTCGCTATGGTCAGCTTCTTACACATTAAAACTGGATCTGTGCAAATGTGAAAGTTCTATCTGGGGGCACTGGGATGCAGAGGAGTACAATGTGCTGGCTCTTGCGGATTTTCAAGCGGAAGGGTGTAGAGGACCACAGCAGAGAAAGTGACATCAAAACCTTATAAGACTTCCCCTTTCCTGAGAACTTGTGAACTTGTATGCAGGGATTGAAGGATTCAAGGACTGAGTCCAGAGTATTAAATATTTCCACTGATTTCAACAGCTTAGGCGTTTTGAGCATGGGCCTAAGTTGCAGCAAGAGATAACAAGTGCGGGCAGCACGCAGAGCTGGCCCTCTCTACTTGTTAGCTTGTTGGCCGCTCAAGTTTCATACTGGTCCTGCTCTGAGCTCCACAGTGGAGATACCAGTGCTGAGACACTACTATAGCAAGAGCAAATGGAGATTACGTAGGGTAACACAAGATTATTAATAGGTGGCAATTACCTCTGTGGCAGATGAAGACTTGTCAGTGAATTTTACTGTAAAATTAAAGAGAACTTGAAGCTCAAATTAAAGGCAAAGTACCTTACCAGATCAAGTTACGGGTGTAAACTCTGCTTGGCCTTGCCAGGAGCCAGCTATACTCCAGAGGACGTGTATTTAGCTGTGATGAGACAAAAGCTGTGTTGCCAGCATTTGGAGTTTTACAAGGAAATTTTTTCCCAGGTCTACGTAAATCTTTCCCTAGTAATTCTTTTTAGATGTTGAATTAAGTAAATTATTCTAAAGTGTCCATTCCTAGCAGAGGATTAAATCTGTATCTTAACATCCTAAGACATGAAAACACGTTAACCAGGAGATGGTGTTGCCAGTTCTGTGGCTGCTGAGTGCTCAGGAAAGTGTAGGGAAGTTACCAGAAGGACTGCGTTAACTGCTGATGTCAGATGTCACGGCTGACCTGGTGCAAACATTAACAGAGTGCACAATAAACATCCTGGTAATGCAGCTATCCCTCTGCTGACATGCAGAGTGCTCACAGTGCCTGGAGCTACAGGCATAAACACTCCTCTCCTGTTGTGTAGCTGCATGTAATGGCACTGCAGAGTAATGCGACCGTATGCACATGGTCTGCAGCCGGGGTCAGACCCTGACCATACAATAACACCTGATGGGTGTGCCACTTCTTCCAGCTTTAAATATTTGCACGGTGAAGTTATTCCTTGTGAGCAGAGGTGTGTGTTTCTGGCTAATAGCAACTTTCTCTATTGGTGGCTGCCTGAAACATCTTTTAGAAGATGGAGCTGCCTCTCCCTTCTTGTGGGGGGGTGACGTGAATTGAACCAAGGCAGCGGAGCCAGCGTGTGGCTCTGGTACCCGAGCAGGGTTGCAAACCACCATGTAACTTTTGAAATCAGGTCACCTAAACAAAAATAACTGGCTAAGGAGTTTTAAAAATAGCTAACTTGCCAGTTGGTTAGATGAAAATCAAAAAACAGCTCCTACAGAAGTCTGTGTCAAAAAAGAAGGTGTGAGAGAAAAATGTGGTCATTAACCAGAACAGAGAATGTACAGACTGCAGGTTGGTTTGTTGTTTTTGTTTTCCCCGAGGCGCAAGTGAATGTTCCGCTTCAACTCTGAAGCTGGTAATACGCTGCTGTTACCCTGTGCATTAGGTGCTATGAATTTGAGATGAAGAAATTTGGTAAGAATTTGAATGAGTTATGTGAGAAAGAAAGACTTACGTGTGGAGACAAGGGCTACTTTATGCAACCACCTGAGGTGCTTCTCCAGTCAGCAGTGGAAAGCAGAGAAGTGGTGTGGTCAGAATTAGGGAGTCCCCTTCTGAAGCTCACGAGGGTTTGCTGCCAGTACCCTTCTCCTGGGCCCGTGCTGCACGGGCGCCTTCTTTGGGCTAATAGCTCACAAGCAGCCCAAAGTATGCATGAAATAGAGTGCGTAGGCCTGTGAAATGGTGACTTCATGCACTTAACATTTTATTTCTTTGGGGCTTGCTGATTTCTGTGGCTAAACTAGCAAAAAACCAAAAATCTCATAAACCAATGCCATGCTCTTTTTTTCTACGCATATGATTCATGGTTCCTAAAGTGGCAATGAGCTGTTGTGCTCACCTGCTTACCATTTCACAAAGAAAGAAAAGGAGGAGTGGCACCTGCTAAACTTTGCTCGTTTAAAGCCTGCTACTACAAAGGTTCGTTCATCCTCATCCCACTTCTGGAATCACTCAGTTAAGTCCTCTTAGGGCTGCCTAAGGGAGGGGTGTGAATGAACAGAGGCACTGAGGGTGACAATGGGCACTTAGTGCAGAACGTGGAAGGAGAAGTTTGAAATAGCGCAACAGCAGTATTTTGGGTCAAGCAGCTGGCTAATCGTGTAACACCAGGCTATGCTGTGGTTGTAGGCCTGGGTGGGGCAGGTATTTTCATTCCTAGAGCTTTTCTTTCTGATTTACAGATAACATAACCACAGTGCTTCCTAGGTTCTGGGACTGCTTCTGGAATCCTGAGTGATTCTGTTGGTACTGCCACCAATTTTACTTCTCTAATGTGGTTCAGGGATTTGCTTGTTTTAGATGAGCACAGTGAAGAGCTGAATCCCTTAAATGCACATACAATGAAAAATAGCAGTTAGGTGTCTTGCATAAAGTTTATTCTGATTTTGGTTGCTGCCTAATTAATGTACTGCTTTAAAAGCAGTTCTGTATAGATGCCCTATTAAAAAGATTAACAAAAATATAACCATCCTTTTACTTTACCAAAAGATGCGTAAGAAAGACATGGCAACAGAAACCAAACATTGCCACCACTCCTATATACCAAGGGCTAATCTCACCTGTCCCCAACGAAGGACTCGATCTGTTGGGAAAACTGACTTTATAAATAAGTAATTTAATACCTTTATCAATTGACAATGTAGGTGGTGAGAGAGTTGTTTTTAAGGATTTTTTTTTATGTTCTTGCAACAATTTAACAAAAGGAAATTCTGAAAGAAAGGGAAACAGTGTGACTGACACTGCAGAACGCTATAGGATGAAGTATTCCCTGCAGGAGTCTAGCAGGTGACGGATGGGGCGTGGGTGACAGAGGGCAAAGGCAGGATGGTGGTGGCAGACTCTTAGTAACATGTCAGCTTGGGTGATGGCTGTTCAGTAGATCCTCTTGGACCGACCCTCTTTTTTTTTTTTTCTGGTTCAAAATGCTAAAAACAGATGTGCAAAGTCCAGGCCTGATAGAGATGACATTTTTGAGGATGCTTTGTAGCAAGGACTGAAGCTGTATATTTAGTTGGTGTGCACGTTTTAAAAAGCCTTGGGATAACAACATTAAGGGGGTCACCCAAGATTAAATTCAACTTAGTTTCAAAAAACTATTTAAACGTTTAATCACATTAAACTTGTATGGGAGTACGAGATGGAATGTCTCAGGGGCTGAGATGTAATTTGGGCGGCAAAGTAACCCTTCACTGTGTCTAGCGTGAAGAGCATCATGTACGTATCTGACAGTACAAGTCAATCCTTCCCTTTCTCCCCCTGATAACCATGTTGGCAAACCGTAGTGGTCCTCATAGAAGTGCTGCACAGATGGGGGGGGGAATGTACCTACATGAGGCTCTGTCCCCTTCTGTTTACAGCAACAGATGAGAAAAGGGAGAAAAACAGGGAAGTTAGTTACCTTCTTTTCAGACTATTTTCCATCTTGATTAAGCTCAATGTGGAGTGATAGGCTAAGTTTAATGGAGGCGGTAAGGGTCCTCCTGGCTACAGCAGCTCTACAAAGAGCTCTACAGAGCTCCAGCAGAAGCATAAGCCAGCTCAGCTGCAGTGTTGCTTGAACTGGAATGCTTTATTCTGTTGAGTGCTGGGGACTGTCACAGAGCCTGGCTGTAGCTTTGCTCGTGGTGTCTTCCCCTGTAGCATCACAGGAAACAGCAAATTTCCCTGTTGCCCTTGGGGGGAACTACTTGCATGTCAAAAAATGATCAGCTGCAGTAGCCAGGGTGGTGGTGTTAGGGGGCAGCCCGACTGTGCAATTTTTTTGAGCAATACTCCACACGGCTAATGAAAGGATGAATAGCCTGTGCTTGGTTCACTGTCCTTAGACCTGGGATACGTTAATTGTCACTCACTAGCTACCCTGAATGTGACCAGACTGCAAAGGCTCTTCTCAGAGCAAAATTAGCTTCAGCTTTCTCTAGTGATCAAGGCATATAGTTATTACAATAATCTTTATTTGGCTTTCTTCTCTCTTGCTAATTTCAGAAGGTTACTCCAAACAAGTGCCACTGTTTTACTTGTCCTGTAGCCCTCACCTTTTTCCTGCCTTTTATTTATTTAGTTTTAGTTAGGTAGGCTTGCTTGCCTGGTTTGACACCCAGATGACAGTTCCATTCACAGCTAATTGCAAGTGTGGAAGTTCACCTGAGTTTGATGTGGCTCCCACTGTTGCAAATTTGAATGAAAACAAAGGCTACTGAAACGTGTTATGCCTTTAGGTACCAGCCTGATTTACTGGCAGCTTCTGGGCTCTGGGGCCATTCCCGAGCCCCCTGGACACATTCATGCTTCGCCTCCTTTGCTAGTGAGTGAGGGACACGCAGTCTCAAGTGGATAGAGGATATACATCGACAAGCTCATTGTTTCTTAATTTATCACCAACAAATAGGCAATTAATGAACCCCTAATACTTCTTTGCTGTATACCTTGGATGTCTTCTCCCCTTCGCAACAGAGCCAAGCAGGTTTAAACGATGATGTCGTAGACGCGGCCCACTCGTCCCAGCCATTCCCGTACTGCCTGGCGGACGCGGATGTCCGTCACGTGGCAAGTCAGCTGGCTGATGCAGGGGAACACTGCTGGCTGGAGGGCCGTGAACGTTTGGTCTGGCAGGGCCTGAATCTGGTTGAGAACAGTCAGCACCATGTTGGTCCATGCCTACAAGCAAAGTGGATACAAAAGACTCTTTAGAAGACCTTTCTATATAGAGGAGTCCATCTGCTGAGGCGGAAAGAAAGTTACCTTGTGGCTGCAGCCTTGTGAAGAGGACTGAGTAATGCCAGCATATTAATTTAATGTTCACTGTGTGTGCATAATTCAGTAATGTTAAGTTACTGTTTGACTTTGTATTGCAGGTATCACGCTCACCCTTCATCACCTATTATTTCATCCCATGGTGAACAAAGATTTCCAAATTTGACACTTCCCCTGATTTGCTTACTTGGACTTGCAAGTAGCAAGTTCCTTTTTAGCAACAGAGCCCAGTATTTCTGCTCTGGAATTAACAACAATCTTCTTAAATAGAAAAGCATTGCAGCAAGTACCCTCGCATTTTCAAAAGTCCTTAGGTGGCATGGAGCCCATAGCAGTAAGCAATGAGGACAACACAGGTTGATAGCTCTTAGGAAAGAACAGCTTTGGCTCCAGTTACAAAAGCATTCTTGAAAGCTGTGCTAGTATATGCCTGATAACACCTGCCCTGAAGCCTGATTTTTGATAGGACAAAATTAGCTTTTTGTCTGTGCCAGCTGCTGAAATATTCAGTCCTCATCGTGATGACTTCTTTAGGTGAGGAAGACATTTAATGAAGAGATTATAATTACTGTAATAAAAGCAACAGAAAAATATTTATAAGTATCTTTTAAATTATTGTTATTAGTATGAGCATTCTACAGATGTCCTACCTGAATCTGGGCCTCGGCATCCCTAACAGATGTATTCAGGGAGCTGACTGTGGATCCTGAGCGTGGTCTCTTCTCTTGTCTCAGGACCTCTGGGCCAGCACTGAATGAATGCCTCATTTGACCTTGGTCTATAAGATGTTGTGGCCGCTGGAGTATGGGTGAGTCCTGCCCTCTGGAGCCCAGGAGCTCCCCTTTCTTTTCCACTTTGACCTCTTTGGTGAAGGATGTCATGGCCTGTTGCTGCTTTCTTTTCTTGTATTCTGTCATGAACTTGGAGATGGTTTTGTCAGCTGCTATGGTGTAAATCTTGTTGCCCGCGCTCTCCCACCACTCTTTTTTCCTTGCTTGCTCTTTTTTCTCTGGTTTAGGACTCAGGGGCGGGGGCAGCAGCAGCATTTCTCCACTTCGGGGTGTCAGGCTGTCTCCCAGCTGGTCCCTTATTTGACTCCGGTCATCTTCTGATGGCGTGTCCTTCCCAGACTGCCCTCCGGTTGATGGGGTGGAGGTTTCTGAGTGAAAGGACGGTAAAATAAAGAAAGGGTCACCTTTGAACACTGGAGGCTCCTCTACATTGTTTTCCAGGTCTAGATGCATCTGGATGTAGTTGTTGCACAGCTCCATGCAGAGCTTATGAAGCCGCTTGATCAGCCACCCCCAGTCTGCGTTGCTGACGGGCTGGACGCTCAGAGACGGTATCCGAGCCCTCCACTGCCTCTTCTCCTTCCCCCGGGGGGGGCTGACCTGGGCAGTTTCTTCAAAAATGTCTTCATCTTCTGAAGAGCACTGCTGCGATGAGTCTGTGCTTCTCTCATCATCTTCAAAGAGGATCTTCTTAACTTGCTCTGCGGTGATGTTCTCCTGGTTTGTCAGGATAGCACAAATTAAAGCATGGAAGTAGATGTTGAAGCTCATGGCTGACTGGCGATACAAGTTGGCAGCTCCACTAATGCCAGACACTTTTTTCAGCAAGCACTTCAACCCAGGTCTGGTGTCAAACTCTCTGGCTGTTCTGTAGGAGTCCAGCAATAAGTCAAAGATGACAGCCAAGTTTTGCATGGAGATGTACCTGAGAAAACCAGCCAACTTGTTTTCTGGTACTTGTATTGTCATTTTCTCCTCCAAGTTAGAAGGACCTTTGACAAATTCTTCCAGTAAGATGTCATATAAATTCTGGAGCAGTACTTGGTGGGACAGCAAGCTCACCACTATCGTCCTGAAAGGAATACTTGGTAAACCAAGCATGGGAAGGAAAAAATATATAATTGTATCTTATGCTTTTACTAATAATACAGGAGTACTTAATAGAATCTAACATGAAGGATGCAAACGAAGGGTCAAATTTTCAGAACCTTGTTACAAAAAAGTGGAGGAAGGTGAAGTGGTCTAGAATGGTCTTTCAGCTATTCTTTCAGATACTTTCCTAGAAGGGAAGGCACTTGTATGTGTTAAGAAAAATAACCATTCACAGCAAACACTCTACTCGAACTTAATGCAGAGGCAGTATTGAAACAAAGCTCTATTACATATTTTTTCCTTTTCTTGAGACAGATTAAATACCCTGCATTTTGATTTCATGGCAGGTGCAGGAGCATTTCAAACTCCTATAATTGAGGAATTTGTTAACACACAGATTATGCAGCATTTCTGCCACAGTACCCTGACTATATTGTCTATTTTTGTTGTTGCTGTATGTCAGTTAAGTCGAAACGCTCCTAATACTTCTCCATTGGCATTTCGGCAAATTTTAACTTTGCTTTGACAAAATGAGGCCTAAGCTGGTTTACCGCTTGGCTTCCATTTCCAGTAATGCCAGGGGTACCTCTTAAAAATAAAACACAAAGAGGCAACCAACCAATACAAAAAAAAAGTGTAAAACCATCAGCAGTGCAATGGGACATGCAAAAAAGCCTAAGGTCTGCTGAATGTTTGCTCTTTAAGACTTCAACTTGAATACGGAGATACTAGCATGGACATGTCTATTCCTAGCCCTGTTTCTCACATGTAATACTGGGTGATTCTCTCCTGTTAGAGAGATGTTTGAGTTCTTTATCTTACTGATTTTTGATTTGCACAGGGAATCTATGAACAGCAAACTCTGCCAGACAAAGTTTTTAGGTAATTCATTAGTAAATAATATCGAGAGGCTTACAGGCAAGGGAGGTTAGGAAGAAGAGGTGGATAGGACTGTTGTTAAAGCATGACATTGGTATCTCACAGATTAAAAATTATAAACTGTGAAACTTCTCTTAAATAATTTTAAGAGAAGTCTTTTTATCAGATTATATCTGTTTTAAATAGAGATGATGCTCTCATAAACATAGTAATACTTATTTTGATTTAGGGAACTATAACGGATCACATTTTAAGTAGCACTGCTACCAGGTGAGGTAAAAGTTTTTCAGTTTGCTTGCAATACTGAAGTTTTAGGTCTAAGTCAAAGTAAACCTTCATGCAACATGAGATGTTCAGTTGTAGGCCTACAAAATTTTGGTGCAAAAATTAATCTACTTTCATTAAACAACTTTCAAAAGTGTTTTCAAAGTACCAGAACAAAATGTTTGAATTCTTTTCTGGATTATTTTTTTTTGGGGGGGGGGGAGGGGGGGGGGAGGGGGAATTGTATCAAAAAGTCAATATTGAGAATGAAATGTTGGCTTAAAAAACCAACCAAATTGAAGAACAGATGCTTTAAATCTCAAAATTTTGCCTTATGTTAATTGATTTGTTAATTGATTTATAAAATCAAACAAATGGTCCTGATTTTAAAAGAAAAAAGACAATCCTGAGACTTTCAAGGGATTTGCATATACTTGACCATGTAGAAGTTATGGATTAGCTAACTCTAGAAGCACTGTTATTTCTGACCTACGTCAGCTCACTTACTGTAACTATAGCTGTCAGTGCTCATACATCAGTAAAAATTAACTCTTATTATCTGACAGTGGAAAACTCCTGATGATTGATACATACATTGGAGCTCTTTAAAGGGAAGTAGCTTTATGCTGTAAAAACTCTTGGAAGCCTTACTCAGAAAAGCTCTTAAGAGCACATATAAAGTTAAATGAGTGCTTGATTTCAGGAGGCTAATCCTGTTCCAAATGCAGGATCACAATGAAGGAGATCTGCTTTCCTTGCAATAGCCATAAAGGCCAATTTAAAGTACTGCTTAATTCCAAAAGAAACTGGTACAGAACTGGTGGTGAAAACACACAATGCCAAAGCTGGATAAGGATAGTATTTTCTTATTCTGCCCAAAGTTTGGAATGGAAATATATTATTACTTTTAGGAAGAAGAAAAGCTCCCTTACCCCAGCTTCCTGTGAAACGATGCAGCATTAAGGAAACAAAAGCAAAAAGGGAGAAGAGAAACTCCACTAAGGTTAAAGTAAAACTTTTGAAAGGCCACAGTTACTAGCATGCAAGACTGGCATATTACTGCACTGCCATAGCAAGTAATATGAAAAATAGTGGCGCAGTCAACTTTTTTGCCCTGTTTTGGTGAAAAATCAACACTGCTGGGGTAACATTTCTCTACCAGGGAATACACTTTTTGCAGTTGTTTAGACAAAAAGCAGTGTGAAAGCAGTCAGAGTTTGTATTAATTGCAAGCTTCATTTCTTTGTTGAAAGACAAACATGCTGCTTTTACAAATGCACCGTTAGACTGCATAGCATTATGTGCCATGAATGGAAGTATTCCAGTCTTTTGCTTTGCATTCTTTGTAACAAGAAGGAGGATCCGCAAACATTTAGGATAAAAAAGATGTTTTCCCACCAAGAAGGAAAGGGTTAGACTGTAATCTCAACCTTTCTTCATCTCTGCCCAGGGCCCTGTCCTGTGACATTAAGGCAACAGAGCACCTGCTCTTGGGGGAAACCTCTGTACACCTGTGTAAGAATGGAAATGTTTTGCATGGTCTGTCATCCTGTCCACCACATTGTCCCCTTTTTACATTCAATAGTTTAGTTCTGAATGCGGATGCCTGAAGTGGTAGCTAGTGTAAGGTACATACTGCTTATACTAGTGTATCTAGTATAAGACAATTATATGCCATGTATTACATACCTTGCAATACAAACACAAACCCTGAATGCAGAACACTAATTCTGAGCCCTATTGATGTTATAGTGGTTGTTCAAACAACCAAGTGCAAGCAAAAAGAAATATTCTTTGGCGGGATAAGACTAAGCATCATGCAAACACATGGGTCTCTGGGGTGGTAACCATCAGGAGGATTTCCTTAAAAATGAAAAAAGTGCCAAGCAAAAAGAAAGTTCCCTAGATCAATATGTTGACAGTTTTGCAGCTTTGGGTGTGGCCTCTCTGATTTATACTGCTCCAGATTACCCATTAGTTTTTTTCCACCTCCTTAATCTGACAATATTGAATTTAAAAGACTATTAGTATAGCAGACATTATTTCATTTGCTAGGTATTATTGCAAACATAACTTCCAAAGTTTTCTTCAAACTGGTATTTTTACTCTATGTTTTTTAAAAAAGAATCTCAATATAAAAAAGGTTTTTCCAATATTTCCTATAAGAATTCTTTTCCTAATTTCATCTACATTTCCGTTACTTGAAGGGTTTGTGTGACTTTAAGTATCCTTCAGGTATTTGCAACCTACCAACTCTTACTACCTATTAGAAGCATTTTCCTCATCTAGTTTTCTAAAAGTCACGTTACGGAAAACTGCCACAGGCCTGTCTACAACTGTAACAGCTCTTGCAAATGCCTGCCCTAGTGAATGATGATGTGAACATTTAAAGAACATATAACAGTAAACAGTTGTCTCCTGTGTCAAAAAATAAGTATATATATTTCATCAGTGTATTTCTTGTTTTTGATGAGACCTGGAGAGAGGCATAGCTTGCTAAGGCCCTGTCCACATCTCTGCCTGCCTGACAATATTTTTATCTAGCTTTTAATGACAGTCTTTTCCTGAGAAGATATTTTACCTTCTCTGGGTATGCCCATTTGGTTTTTTATCTGGTGGCAGATCAATGATGAGCACACACGACTGGGCATGTTCAAACCCTTCCTTGTTGCTGGGGGTCTTTGGGGAGCACTGAGTCTCCAACATGAAGACCTGGAAAACAACAAATGACAGAAAACAATCAGTTTAGCACTTGCACTGGGTCCTTCAAGAGCCTGACAGTAGGATTTCCTGGATTGTGACAGATCTGGTATGACAACTTATTTACAGAGATTAAAGAAATGCAAGGTATCCACAGGCAGACCTTCCCTGGAGCATGCTGCTTTGATGAACAGCCTCAAAGCCATGGGCTGCCTCCAGACACCCAGCAGAGCACATGGAAAATGACACACATCTTTTTTGCTGAACTTGTATAAGGTATGACACTAAAAGCCAAAACAAGCTTTATGCTGAGTGCTACTACCTGTAAGCGTAACGTATAGTAGAGACAGGGACCTGTTTACATAGTTGACCTGTTCTACCTAGAAAGGTTGGTTGATGGAAGGATCACTTTCACCCACGATGAGACAACGGACACCTAGCTTGTACTTATTTGGGAGGGAAGTGTGGAAACTGCTCTCAGTTGCTGTGGCTTTGTTTCACAGCTTAGTAGCTGTGTCAAATTCTCACTCGGAAGGACTCAGGCAGTGCCACTGAAGGGAGTCTACTACAGAAGTCTAAATGCTACATTCCCTATTTTATGAGTTTTGCCTCTTTAAAACTTTTATTTTAAAAACACTTTTTCTATTCAAAGCCTGCCACTGTCACATTGTTTGTGATCACAAATCTGAGACATCTCAGATTTTCAAGCAGCATCAGGGTATGATTAATCAAGTCAGAAATCGACATCAAACATCTGTTGGCGCTCTAATCCATCTGCTTTCCCACACTGAAACTGTCATATAGTATTGACAGTTTTAAGGCACCCTGTAGGTCATTAAGTTCAGTCTGCTGTATTTCAAGGAACTTATCTGCTATAACCACATTCTCAAAATGAACAACCTATGTATTTATACTTTACCTGTGTACTTATAGATATAAAAACCAACTATATTCCTCTTCAGACTCTGCTTTGATAGGTTGAACAAACCTAGTTTTTCTAGTATCACATCACAGTCTCTGTTCTAATTTATTTTTTTGCCCTTTGAATCTATCACCCTTACAGAATAACCGTAAATGTGTATGACATTATAGATAAGAATTCATAGTGACACTACTATTTCTCTTTCTCTATCAGAAACACTTCCAAAGATGTATGTTAAGATTGCCTATTTTAAAGCTATGTTGTACAATAGGCTCATAGTCCTGATCAGTTATCTAAGCATTTTCCCCCACCCAAGCATTCCTCATTTCTGCTTACAGGGTAACAGCTTTATTTATTTATTTATTTATTTATTTATTTATTTTCCTAGATCTTATTTCTTTTTCTCACTACTACTGTTAGATAAATAAGCGTTAGTCTAGTAACAAGGAAGTCTTTTTAAATTTGCCCATAGGGTTTGTGGGGAAGGTTGTGGTAAAAATGTGCTCCAAGGAAAAGCCCCAAGTTTAAAAGATTCTGTGACTTTCCCTGAAATGTCAGTCTCTACCTGTTGTGCCATGGCTCTGATTCTCCAGTATTCAGCTTCAGCACTCGGTGAGAGGGAAGGGGCTGCCACCTTCACTTCACAGGCATCTCCACTAAAGCTTTCAGAACCACTGTGGAAATAGCCCAATAGGTTCTATAGAGAGACACAACATCAGACTTTCACTGTGCGTTAAATTAAGTCAGTGACTGTAGAGTTGTCCAGCCTGTTCGTGGTAATACAAGATTTGCAGTGATCTCTCCCAATACCATCAGCAGATCACCTGCTACTTAGCATTCAGTGTATTTGATGCAAATGCATTACAACTTCTTATGTAGTCTGGCCTGTGATGACTTAACAGAATTTTTTGTTACAAGACAGTGAATTGAGAAATAATCTATACAGAGCATGCAGCAACAGGATCAAGTAAGCAACTTTGTCTTCTGTTGAGTTTCGGCCAATCCAGAAGAAGAACTGGATCAAAAATTAAGTAACTCTTCTGATTTCATATTGGCAGGGCAATTTAAAATAAGTCTGCACTGTTCGTGACTATTGTTGTATGTACCGTGTTTAGAAAAACTGATTTCAGTCTCCATTGTTGATCCAACACCTTTCATCTTAGTGAATCAAAAGATAACAAAAGCTACAACATAATCTTTAAGCCTCTTTTCCTGGCTCAGTACCCAAAAAACTTTTCTGGGGGAAAAAAAAGGCAAAAAAAAAAAAAGCAACCTGTCAGAAGTTAATGTCTATAATTAGTTTTGACTGACAGCAAAAAGGCAGTTTACCTTTACTGGCTCCAGAGTGGCAGAGAATGCATCCTGCAAGGCACAACATGCAAGTCTCCACATCTCCTCAGTAAAAACAGGTCCTGCTGTCACTAATACATACCTACGAGTACACAGGAAAACGTTACTGTAAGAAAGAACTAGACAATTCTCTCTTGCAATGGAAGCAGGTTGAAAACTAAAGAAAAGGCCCACTCAGTAGCTAGATAATGATTAAGAATTACCAGTTGTTATCCTGACCTATTTTTGTAATTACACTGTACTTCTGAACTACTTCTTCCTTTGATTTTCCTCTTTAAGGAGACATCTCTCCAGGACAAGAACCATAATGGAATGCTTATCTTGACTATGATTGCAGTAACCTGGAGACTGTGACAGGGATTAACTACATTCAAAGACCTGTGAATTCCAAAAGAAAGCTCCTGGATTATTTTTTCTAAGGATCAATTATTGACCACCTATAGATAAATACTGTACAAGTGCTTTTCATGGGAATGATACACATAGCAATGCCCAAAATTACAGGTTCTGAAGAGAGAAAACAGCAAAAAAGGCTTGTAAGTCTAAAATTCATTGTTCAAATAACAGGAGATAGATATATTGTAGACTTCTTTTGGGATGCTAGCCAACTTACTCAGTCCACAAGTTCTTCAGAGATAATAAAGACATGTGTTTTGAATATTTTAACGGAGTTAATAGATTGTTACCTGATACATGAGCAGCCAACTCTGGAAATGATTTCTGTTGGCTCTGCTACACAGGCTACCAGCAACTTGAAAAGATCTTTTAGCATAGTATTGATCATATTTTCATAACCGATATCTGTAAGGAAAAGATATGGACTGGTTTTATTTAACATCATTGCTTTTCATTATAATTAAAGACAGGCTTTCTATACTTACTGCCATTCAGAGACATTGCAGAAACAATTATTTTTATACAGATATCTGTAAAGTTCAATTTGAAACATGCATCGCATCAAACTGAAATAAGAACAGTCCTTTTGATGTTAACAATACAAAATATCTGGACTTAAGTGGTACTAGAGAAATTATGTTAGCTGCTGTTTCTGGAATATTAGTTCTTTAAGATCAAAGTCTTACCATCCTCTTTTGGAAAGCGTAATGTAGACTGTGATGATTTAATTTTGAAGATAGCCCTGCTGTGAGAAGGAGGATGGACTAAGTAATACAAATAACCTCCATAGTTCCCTTACATTTTTCCATAATTACAACCCCTTTTAAACACTATTGAAAAGGAAAGCAACCAAATTCTCAACCCTCCTCCTCTTATTTTATGCTGGAGCGACCAAAAAGCAATGAAATCACCTTCCCAAGTAGCTGTTCATTAACATGCCACCAATGATTTCAGTAGATTTGATAGTGTAATGACATACCTGAGTGTATGAAATTTTGAATGTGCTCCACTACGAGTTCACAGGAAAGGCCAATGGCATGCTTGAAATTAGCAGATGCCACATCCCAGTAAGAATGGTCACCATGGCTGCGATGGAGCCAAAGGGACATCGTGGGAAGAAGAAGATGTACAACTGCATAAATGCCAAATCCTGGGCCTTAAAATAAACACAATGATGATTGTATATTTTTGCTTACACAGCCTACATTTGCAAAGTTGTTCCAAGGTTGAGGCCAGGGGTGATGCCAAAGAAAGGAGGTTCTGGAACTTTTTTTTTTTTATAGGGTGAGAGGGGAAGCAGTTTTGGATTTAATAGCGAGGTAGTATATGAACATTTACCCAACTGTGTATCTTCAGTGCTGTCCAGCAGGTCTACAGGATTGTATAACTTTATCAGTTTCCTGGACACCAAGAAAACCTCCTCCATGGCTAGAACATTGACAAAGTACTGCACCTCTTTAACTGTGCATGTGGAATTTCAACATGGGACTTCAGTTCCTACATGATGCCTTTTGTCAACATAAACCAATAGGCTAACTGGAACCACAAATCATGTTTTGAGAAAATCCCTTTGTATTTGACAACATCTCTGTGCAGCTCTAGCACGAGTAATGCAGTTTACAGAGGTGGTTTAGGATTCTAAGAGCGTCAGGTCAGGGCTCTAGTAGCTCACAGTTTATCAAGACCTTTAATTACCAGGTGTCTTGGCAATGTCCCTCAGCAATTCGAAGAGCAGATCCAGAGTCGGAGGTTGGTGCTGGCGGGGACAGTTGGATATGGCAGTTGTTAATTCTTCCAGTAGAATAATCCAGACATTGATAAGACCTACAAGTAAGGAAGCAAAAATTAAAGATCAGTATGAGTGAGAGAGTGCATAGACCACAGGTGGAATTTGCCCTCAGAAAGTGATGGAGACTAAGAAATTAATTAACTTAAAGGTCATGGGTTCTTACTCAATCGCTGCTGCTGTACAATGGTGGTGGGCAATATCACTTTTTGAAATGATTGTCCCCTTTTCTTTCCTTTTTTATTAAGTTTCATGTGTTGTCCCTTCCTTCCTGCTCCACACACACCTTGTTGTGGTCTTTTTTATTAATCTGCTACTCCCAGTGGTCCAAATTTTTTTTTTATTCCCTCCATAATCTATTTTAAAGTCTTGCTTAGTATTGGCATCAGCCAAGTCAGTCAGTGAAATTTGTATCTTTTAATTTTTCCTTAAAGAGCATACAAAATGCAAAGTCAAATAACCAAATGAATGTCCTCTGAAGCATTTCACAGCAGGTGTGGATGTTTTTGCTGTCCAAAAAAAATATCTCAACCTTTTCCAAAGACTTTGAATCACACCTACAGAAAGATCTTATTAGACTAAATACTGTGTTTTATTTACACCTTGAAATTTCACTTGGGAAAAATCAAAACTGTAAGAATACAAAGCAAAGCCTGCAAGCAGTACATGTATAATTATACACGAAGCACAGAACTCAGTAAAGGATCTCATAAAGAGTAAATGCTGCCCAGAATGGTTTGTACCTGTTTTGGTTACACTTTTAGATAAAGGTTCTAATGTGACCACCTGTAATTTAACTGGCTTTATTTGGTACCCAGAACTAAAGAGTAATAATGCCTCATGAAGTATCATAAGGCTGCCTCAAGTGTCATCTTTAGGTGTGTAAGAGGTCACAGACAGAAGAGTATTAAATGTGAATACAGCAGAAAACTGCTAGAAAAGCAATCAGGATGCAAGTAATACTGAGACTTTGAATGTACATTAGCAAACCCTTAAAACGTTATAGGATGCAACTAGTTTTCAATACAAATTTGACAATGGTTAGGAACTGCTGCCCTTTAATTTTCCATCAATCACTTAAGTACTTGCTCATTTCCTATATTATATCAGTGATTAGAAGGACCTTGAACAGTTACTCACTGCTCCTGTAATGTATTGTGTTATTCTTGAGGTAAGTCTCCTTAAAAGCTATGGATTTATTAGGTTACAATTGATTTTACTTTGCTTCACTAACAAGCCCATCTTCTCTGCCACCGGTAGCCATGCTGATGCAGTTAGTTTGTGTCTGCATGATGCTTGCTGGTTAATTATGTTACACAAGCAATAAAGAAGTCTGTAAAGTATCTTTGTTTAAGATGCACTGAATGTGCTGACTGCTAAAGTCTTCCTGAGAACCAAGGAAAACAGAGTGGGATCCTTCCTCAGTTACTGCATTGATCGGTTATTTATTCACTCCACTTCCTCAGGGTACATTCAGTATGTATGGTGACATTGTCTGAAACCATACAGATTTATTTATTCATCTTTCTAAACAAGGAAACAGCACAACTCACTCAGCACTAAGCCTGGCTGTCTTCAGATCTGGGAGAACTGAGAAATATTCTTGTTTAGAAACAACCTCTTCTCAACAAACAACCTCTTCTCAACAACAAACTTCTCGTTTGTCATGGAACCAAAGACATTATGAAAATACACTGCACTACCATGCAGCAAAGTAGGCTAAAACATTTTGCCCCATCTTGGTACTGACTTTTGGGACTTGAGTGCCAGGTGAAGCACTGTCTTCTGTCTTTGTAAAGTCAGTTTGCTTAGTGTTCTTCTAATACCATTACCAGCTAAATAAAAATTGGGTGAAAGTTTCAGTGGTTTGTTTTGATAATAACCAGATCAGAAGGCTTCCTTGCTGCAGGGTGGCATTTCTAATCACAGCAAGCAACGCACTGACAGGCAGAGCCACTTCGTAACAGTAGGTGAGTAGAGCTCACCTGAGGTGGGGAGACCCTAGATTAAGTCCCAAGCCTGACTCAAAGCAGAGACTCCAGTGCTTTGGGTCTCCCGCATCTCAAGTAAACATCCTAAAATTTCCAGAGACAGAAAAACTCAAAAAACATAGAAAAAAGAAAGTCCAAGGTTTTTTTTGTTGTTGTTTTTTTTTTTTAAATGAGGACTTGTGGTTTGCTTTTTCAGAGAGCAACTTTTCTCTCCTTTGTCAAGGGCAGCGGTAGAACAGCATAATCCATGTGATGAAAGAGCCTAAATAAAAGGAGGTACCAAGAATGGCTGCTGAGGCACCTTAAATTAAAGGCATCGGAGCCAGCCTGGTTTTCTGAATGGTTGGAGCTGGCTCTTCACAGAGGTATTTGGATCTGAACAGCTCAGTAATTCAGAGGTTCAAAACTGACTGTACTGCTTCAAAGGGCCATCACGGGTCCAGAAGCACAAAGCCTGCATTCCTCTACTACTTGGCGCTATACACATCTAGTTCTGAGGTTCATTGAATACCTGGTTAATCCACAACTCATATGAGCAACACTGATAATCAGGAGATGAAAGCTGCTTGTTTTTTCTGGAGGTCATAGTGCTTTTTATAGATTGTAGAAATACTTCATTTGGTTCAATAGACCACAGGACATAAGTTTGGAAACATATTTAAGCAAGTATTTTTTTATCTTTCCAAACTTTAACTCAATATTGATAATTTTTCTTTAAAGGCAGGACTGTCAATACCAACCTTAACAGGTTTCACTCCTTTAATGAAACTGTGGTCCAGAAAGTATTCTTATGTTAGCTCTTGGGAATATATATTGTTTGTATTATGAATGTCAGGATAATTAAAATATTATTAAATTAATTACAATGTTATTACCTTGTCCCAAGAGACAGGCTGTATTTTTCTCATTTATGAGCTGTATCTTTTAACATAAGGGAGTTGACATGACCTTAGGCTCCAAGCTCTGTGTGTGGGGGTTTGTGTGGGTGCGTGCGCGCGTAGACAACAGAGACAATAAACTATGAAAAGTTTTTCCCTTCCCTTTTTGCTTTTGGCAGCTGGCAAAATTTACGGTGACATGTGGAAGAAGCAATTGATTCATTCCTCATTTACTGCTTTCAGTGCACTTACCAGTGTCGTCATCAAAGTCAGAAAGGATGCACTCAATACCATCCTCACTGCTGGCTGATTGTTCCTGCACTCGTCGGGGCAAATTAACAAGCCGGCCACTGAGGAAGATAGGTTTCAGGGGCATTTTATAGATTTTGGCTAACAACTGGAAAAAAAAAAAAGAGAAAAAATACATAAGAGAGAAAAATATATACAGGAAGGTGTGCAAAGGCTGTTATATACTGCACAGGTAATAAAATAAAATTAAATAAAATGAAAATGAAATGAAATAAAATTTATGAAAGCAGCATAGTACCAACATCTGCTCTGTTCATCCAGCAACAGTGTACATTAAAAACACAGCGTGAACTCAGAGGTCTTCTGACTATTGACAAGAAAGGGGTCGGGGGCGGGGAAGAGAATGAGAAAAGTAATTTAAAGAACATTTTTTGGGGGAAGGGAGTGTGCTCCTCCCTCATTTGTGGAAGACAAATGTTACTACTTACCGATTGCACCTATGTCCTGGGAAGCTCCATTAACTGCACACAGAGTACTTTGAGCTCTGAAGGGCTACATAAATACTGATAAAAGCACCTGTACTGGTCTACTGCAGAGCTTCCATTACACAGCAAATATAAAATTTGCTATTTTATAATATTTGCTATTTTATAATATTTACTATTTTGCATCTATGGTATAGATGAAGTTAATACTTACATGTCTGGTAAGCTGGGATGCTTACCAGTGTTTTATTTCTTGGGACTTTGTAAAGTAAAACATTTTTCTGCAATATACAAACAGGCTTTCTTTTTAATCAACCCATTTTTTCTTCTACTGGATAGTTAAAATGTATAGAAAGATAAAAATGCTATAAATGCTTTCTTTTAAAATGGAGAAGATGTTTCTGCCTCACAGTGGACTGGGGTTTGTAAGGATGTGATGTGATACACATAACGTATATGTAGAACATACATTAGATATACACACTATATTCACTAATTTTTTGAGGTGTTTATTAGGCTGAGCTGCCTTGTTCTTTCTTTTTCCACCAGTCAGTGTACTGAATACATCAGTTATCACTGAATTTAGATAGTAAGTCCTTTCGGCTATTGCAATGTCCTTTGTTATGTGTTTTTACTGTACCTAGAAAAAAGGTGCCCTGGGTCCAACACAAAGACCTGCAAGTACTACAGAAATACAAACAACATTATAAAAATCAGACAAAAACATCCTCATAACCCTGGATAATAATCTGTGCTCTCTGCATGGAGATTACAGGGAAGATGCCAATATTCTAATTGTTAAAGATTTGCCTAGAGCTTCAGATGTATTTTCATGGTACAGATAAGCTGCTGCTGTTAGGAGGGTGTAACTTGTCGCTATTCTTAAGACCTGAGAATTTTCATTGATTTTTTTTTCTCCTTTATTTCAAATTCTGTTTACAGTAACAGTTTAAATAAGAATTAATGTAGCTTTGGATGTGTTACTACTAGCTTTTGGATGTTCGCATTTTCCTACATGCTCCTTGGTTCTGAGTGCTGTTATCTCCTCCATTTTCCCACTTTTTAGCTGGCCTAGAACACATGAGACTTGTTCAGATTGCCACTCTATCTGGCAGTGCACCCTATTACTGCTGGATTTATAACAAATTCTGTAGTGTTCATGCAAATTATCTAATCACCGATGCAAAGCCTGGAGGTAAGGACTGTTTCCTGTATAACATTATTCAGCATACCTGAGAACATCTCCTGAGGTAATCAAGCGCGGGAAGGCACAAGTCTGTAGATGCTGATCCTGGCACACAGTCACCCATCTCCTTACAATCTACTTCCCCTGAGGATGGCAAAGGCAGCATTGGGAGGGACAGAAGAGAAACAAAGTTCCAGTCTACTGCTCATTAGAAGTCTTGCATTTCACATAAGGAAAAAAATCAATGCCACAGTTCAGTGAAAAGTGTCAAATTCTAATGATCAAGGCAGCTTTCTTGACTCAATTTCTTCACTGCCTCTCCCTTCCCTACCGTACTCTGTATTATGTAATAGGATTCTCGTCTTCTGCAGAATCTGATGTACTATGGCTTAATAGAATAAAAGGAAAATAAGAATATTTACCCAGTCCTTTCACAAACTTCATAAGGCACATAATATAACTGGTGGCGGCATTAGCAAAGACCTGGATGCTGTCTGTGTTTAGAAATGCTTCAAAGACATCAAACACTGGGGCCTGGCGTTTCCCTGTGGAAATAACAAGATGAGACCTTATCCCCATCCCCCATAAAGGTGATGTTCCAACAGTTTCTCAACAATTTAATTGAATCTGTAGAATCTCTTCTATTCTGGGCAGAGACAGAAATGCTCTAGAAGTAAAACCTAATATGCTTTCTTCTCTTGCTCCTGAGCCAAATTGTGTAACCCTATGTAGAAAGTAATACAAACTCCCTTCTTTGTCTTATCCATGAAAAGCATCAGCTTACCACTGCACAAATAGCAAGGAAAGGTTTAAGCTCTCGAACTCAGGTGAGTAGCTAACACTTCTGTTTGGTGGAGGTTTGTGATTCAGTCCTCAATAACTGTCAAGATGACAGCACTCACAGGGAAAACTATTCTGACTATTTTGATACAAAATAGCCTTGTTTTTCCTAAGTAGTTTATCAGTCTTCAGAAGCTATGTACACTTGCATTTTGCCATTGATCATAACCGATCTGAAAGACAAAATTTAGGAGACAAATCGTATCACACACTAGTACTACAGTTTGCTGTACACTTCTACACTAGTAATTTGAATCCCTGTGGACAAGCACCTTGTCCAATCCTTGGACAAGCACCTGCCTGGACTATCACACTAACTGACCTTGATGTGTAAGAACATCATGTCATAGTAAGAAAAACAGTCCACATGAGAAATGGTGGCTATATGCCCAAGCAGGGGAGTAATTAGGGCCTAGCCATGCTTAGTACTCCTGCACTACTGTTCTGCTCAAAAATATTCTAATAGGTTTGAAGCATGTTTTTCTCATTCTACTCATCTGCCAGAATCTAAGAGAGAAAAACAACATTACCTCTGCCTTCCCTCCCAGCCCAACTAACAAACCAGATACTTCACTACTGTCCTAGAGTATTACAGTGCCACTGCTACGTTGTGAGCTGTACTGCTTCAGAACATCTGTTCTGGTAGGGCATTTAAAACATACCGAGTTATTTACTACGTCCCCAAGGAAAAAAACAGTGAAATAAGGGCACATACAAGTCCTTACCCATAGAGTATTCTCCTACAAGGTACTCTTTAACCTCTGACTTATTGCCGCTGTGAACTGTTTCCAGGGCACTGAACAGGGGTCTCCATCCTGACTGGATCTGGGTAGAACACATTTCCACCAACTCGCCTATAGAGGTGACCACCTGCAGACAGTGGAGGAAAGGTTGAAAGAATAAAACCAAAAAACAGAACTGATACATAGCTGGACCTGCAGAAGGAATAAGGATGGCTTTAAACCCATCTCTAATTCACTGTTTTATCTAGATTTCAAAATCTAGGCTATTTTCTTACGTATATAATAGAAAAACTTATTTAATCGCTTTAAAGGCAGGTGTACTTCTACTGAAGAACTGGTCTAAGAAAAAAACAGGCAAGTGACCAGGTGTAGAGTTCTGAAAACACAGTGCTCCTGCAAGTGTATTTAACCAGTCTTTGAAGGTACCGTTCTAATACCTGTTATGCTAGAATCTCAGGAAAAGAAATACTTTGGTAGGTTCGAGTATCACCTTTGGGTCTGTTTCTGAGGGAAGACCAAAATGAAGAACAGAGCCTCATATACACCATTCAGCAACTGCTTTACAGAAAACAAAACAAAACAAAAAAACAACAACAAACAAACAGTAGGTTACGTGGAACCAGAGCAATGTGTCAGGGCTCTTTTCCAGTACAGAAAGATACCTGTACTCTACCATAGTGCTAGCACAGGTCAGCAGAGACCTTCTGATTCCTTTAAGATAATTAGGGGACACCATTTAAAAGGAATTTGGGAAAGAATCCCATGGACCAAGCATGCTATGGAGACCATTCTTCTTATGGGCACAGTAGGTTAGATGCAGACACCCTAATCAGGGCTGACTTGCCTGGTCCTGAACATCCTCATCACACAGCTCTAGCTGCATGATACGCTCAAAGGGGCGGAAAAGCGACTCGTTAAAGTGAAAATGAGAAGGTTCACTCCAGTCTGTCAGCACTTCAGTGAGGATGTCGTGGATGAAGGAGACAGCCTTCCGAGACACGTGTCTCTCCTTATGACAGGCAGCCTGCAGGGAGAACATGAGTATAAGACTTCGCTCTAACAAAAAATTTGCTTTCAGTGAGACAATTTTAAGGGAGGCAAGCATTTCATGTTGCTGAGCCCTGAAGATGGCTTCACCACTGATGTGACTGGGGCCCCCCACTGCAATGAAAAAGGACTGCTACGGAAACAGATGACTGAGAATCTGAGCTGCTTGGAGTCCTACAGGTGCCTGAAGGTTTGATGAAAATTCAAGAAGCACAGAGGCTAAAAATAAACAATAAAACCCACAGAACAGATCTCATGTTAAGTGCTGTCTTTTGTTTCTACTATGTGAGCATTTTTTCCCTTCAAAAAAGTAGTTTCTGCATATACACACCATACTTGAAATGCCACTTTTTATTTGGTTATTTATGAAAATTAAAAGTGATAAGAACCTGCTCACTTTGGAAGGGCTATTAAAAAAATAAGCACCAGTGAATCTGGACATAAAGTTGCTCTATTTTGACCCACCATGCAGGTTATACTGAATTCTGTCCTTTCCCTGATGTTGCTCCTTCCCAGTAATGCCCTCATCTTCACTGAAGTCAGCCACAAAGATTGACCATCCCTGCCATCTAAAAACACAGAAATGATTTGAGGAGTCTAAACTGGCTTGGGATCTTGAAAGGCTTAAAAGTGCTGAAAACATGGAGAGCATTTAAAGTGGTCTCAAGGTGGCATCCAAAGACAAGTGTTATTTAAGTTTTCAAGATAAAGGGCTGTTAAAGCATACAATGAAATTATTCCCTGCAATTTCTGCTTCACTTAGAGGTATTGCACTGAGACTCCCCAAAGTCTGAACTCTGTAGTAAGATACTCCACACATTTTATTGAGTAAATTAAGTGCCATGGCAATTTACTGAATTGCTCATCTTAAACTCAACACACCTAGGCACATGACACCATGTACGTCACTAATACCAAGCAAGTACTGCACATTTATTAATATAAATGATACAAAGCAAAAAGCTCTGAGAAGTCAATACATCAGCATTTCACCAAATAAGACAGAAAGTTTGGTTGAGGAAAGGTCATTTCTTGTAACTGAAATGCATTATGTGGCTGCTACTGGCACGCCACTGACCAGAGTTTACAAGGAAGAAGAGGAAAGGGAGAAATTTAGCCATCTTCTCAGTTGTGCTGGCTTTACGTGGGCTTTTTGTGCATCCTTTTATAGACAGACTTGTTAGGATGCAGGCCTTGACTTAGAAAATAGATGGAGAACTTGCTTGTAACCTCTTAGAGTGGTTTCATTTTATTCACCACAGACAAACAAGAAGTATCACATCACGAAAATCCAATGCATTGTCCCTGGACCTGGCCATTTCAGTTATTTATTTAGAAGTACAATCCTCAGCAGCAGTATCACAAGAGATGACACAGTATATACAATACTGCAACAGGACTGAGACCAAACTTGGCATAATGTTGAGGGTTAATTTACATGTTAAGAGCTATCGAGCCTTCTCCAGTTATTTCAGCTTTGCACCCACTGCACCCATTCCTGTTTTCTCCCCCACTCCTACCTCCACCAGGTGAGGTGCCACCAGGCTCCAGCAACGCATGAGGTGGAGCAACGGGCGGGATTTACTCCTTACGATTCTGAGCATGGCATCACCAAGACGGAACAAGTGAAGTGCGCTTCTCCTGTCCTGGGTAGATTTTACTTCACCTACAAGGAAGTAAAAGCAAATAAATGGAAGCTAACAAACAGCTGCTCCTCTATCTCTGGATGTCTAAAGAGGAATTTAAATCTGTTTAGAAATTAATAGTACTCAGCTAGGAAGAAATCCTAGCTATGCCTGTGTAGGTAAAAGAACAAGAAATAGACCCAAGCTTTAAGAACAACGTACTAAAACCACTTCATTTTTATTTAAGTGATCGATTTTTTGGGAAGCACTTTTAAGACGCAAATACATGGGAAGCTAATATTGCATTATATGCATTATAATTCAGTCATGATAACCAATACAGCTAAGTGCAGACATATTCAGCAAGGAGTTAAACAACTGATACGGAGAACCAAAACAGTACTTGCAAAAACCTTTGGTGACATCTACAGGAAAGAACATAAACTGCAAATTATTTAGCTTTGGCTTGTCTTTTGTATTTCTCACCAAGCAAAGGACGTGAAGCAGAGAATTTGAAAAAATGATCATCTGCTCATGAGCCACTAATACGCTTTATTTTGTATTGAAAAGGATTCATTTTTCTTTTCTCTTACAACATTTGGAAACACAGTTCATTGTCTCATTAAAATATGGGCACAACACTTTTAATAAAAAGGTATATGTACAATTAATTGCTCTATCTTATTTTAAGTCCATTATTACTAACTACTGTTGATTTACTGCTACATATAAGATAACATGGTCACTGTTTATTAAAGAAACTGATCAGCGTTGAGGCCTGGAGACAAGACAGAACAAAAAATGAACAATTATGTTTCATATTGAGATAATGACAGATAGTACCTCAGGGAGGTACTCAGAGAGGGGAAAACAATTAAAATTAAAAACAATTAAATTGGAGACATACACAAGATAAAATCCATGTCTGCCACAGAACAGACAACATTTTACAGGCTTTGTACTGTATGGTATGTGCTCCACTTTTCTGGGGAAGAGCAAGCAAGACAATTCTTTACTTTCTTCAGTTGTGTGCTTTGTTTGCTATCACTTACTTTATGAACACATCTGAGGTTATCCTAAGTGTCAAATGCCTAAGCTAAAGCCACTGTCTTAGCTCTACATTCACCCTGAGTTTCCTTACCAGATCAGGTTGGATCTGGAGCTGTGATTAAATATTGGTGGATAATTAACACCCCGAAGTCCAATAACCAAATGAATGTCCTCTGAAGTGTTTCACAGAAAGTACGGATGTAGTCCCTGTCCAAAAAAAATTCTCAACCTCTTCTAAAGATTCCTACAGAGAAATCTTATTAAATACTGTTTTATTTATGCCTTGAAATTTCACTTGGAAAAATCAAAACTGTAAGAATACAAAGCAAATCCTGCAAGCAGTACAGTTGTACACGAAACACAGAATGCTGAAAGGGATCTTTAGGCAATTTACCTGGCATTGCTAGGGAGTAATCAACTGTATCTGTGACTGAATGGAAAAGCTGGGCCTGAGAAGCCTTCTTGAGCTGGTAAAGAAAGCCTGCCAGTGCCATCAAGTTTAACTTGTCAACAGCATCTTCAAAGAGCCTGTGACAAAAAGAACAGAAACCAACTGAAAAATTCATGATACAGAGACTTAAATGTGCATATAAGAGGAAAACCCTTGTATGTCAATAGCTTCAGTGTGTTGCCTCTGGCAAAACATTGGTTTATAAAGGGTTTCTTCATTTATATAGTGCTACAGAAAGACTTTGATACAGAAATATAAATTGGAGAGTGGAAAGCAGAGTGCTGTAGGACCAACCAGAACCTTTCCAATATTCAACTGCAGCACTAAAACAAAAAGCCACTTTTTAAAGAATCACCAGTTCCCCATTACTTTATCTTAATGCCATAAGCAGTTCGTGAACAGTGATTCAAAAAATTGAGAATATGCTCAGTGCTCACAGTTAACATCATCATAGTTTCAGTGACTTTAGAGTTGCAGCAGTTTGTTCCATCTGAAAAGCCCCTTACATGAAAACAAATTAATTTAAGTCTTACACCTAAAGTGGCTGTATCTGAATTGCTATTTAGGAATATAAACAGTTGTTATTTTCAGCTGCAATGAGCTCCTACGATTTAAGAGTTAAAATATGTACCCTTAAAGCTGTAAAATTTTGCTTAGATAGGAGGTAGGTTTCCACAGAGATCACAAATTCACATGGTACAGCCAGAAGTTGACTCAACTACGAATTTCTGCTACTGCTTTTCACGAAGAACTTTCTATTGTCCCGGGAAACTGAGGATTGAGTCCTAATGACGTCTGCACTAAAGGAACAAACCTGTGTCCTTAAAATTACAGTACTGCTGTTATCTAATCCTTGGAACAAGGCTAGAATCGTGAGCTTCACAGAATCACAGAATTGAAGGGGTTGGAAGGGACCTCGGAAGATCATCCGGTCCAACCCCCCTGCCAAAACAGGTTCCTTAGAGCAGGCTGCCCTTATTCACTACCCCAAGCTTAGTGAATAAAAGGTACTGTCCGTGCACAGAATCAAACTCCCACGAGTATATCTGTATGCATTAGTTTGTACTCTGAATTTTCAAATAAATCCCTCCTGTGGGGAGAGATCAATAGTACAAAGTGTCAGCTAGACAGCTGAAAAAAAAAGGGTATTAGAAACATGCAAAACCAGGAAGTTTTCAACTGTATCCTTGGCTGCTAAATGAATGGCAGAAAGAGCAAAATAAAAGTCTGTGACACATCAGTCTGCAGACTGTGCTGTAGGGACATTTAACCTAGCCAGTCTGTGAGCATGCATGGTGGCTTTCCCTCCTCCAGCACCTTGGGGCAGGCTGACAAGCTGTGCACATTGTCCTGACAGCAGCAGCTCTTTTCTGACTGACACTGGTCTTGACAACTACATTTTTGTCCGCTTTAAGGAGAAAAGACAATAGATGAATTTGCACGCAAGCAATAAATCTTCCACTCCCAGGATGCATGTGATTTAATTGGCATATTCACTGTTGTGTGTGCATGGACAGACTCAGCCCAGTGCTTCCACAAAGCAGGGCAGGTACAGCAGAGGTGCAGAAAGGCAGGTATTTTAGGAACTGCTGGTAGTGACACACACATAGCTCTCTTGTGAAACTCAGCTGAAGCAAGTAGCTGCAGCAGCCATAAAAATCAGGCCCCACTGCACCACAGAACGGTCCATTTTGGTCCTGTTCTGTGAACAGAGACTCTAGTCGTGCTTTTACCTATCAGCTTGCGTGGAGAGTGTGAGAACAGCCTTGGCAGCACTGGTCCCACACAGCAGGCTGCCTCCACGGAAGTCGAAAGCTCTGCCCTTATTGCTCTCCTTGATGAGCTCCTGGATGGAAACCGGCTGAATAACAGGATTGCTACTGAGGGTGGTCTCTTGCTCAGGCGTCAGTTCCTGGGGAGACTCCCCCAGCTCCGAGTCTGGTTGCAGGCCTCCAGGTGCCTGCTGTGACTGGGTGATGGTAAGGGAGGGCTGCGAAGCACCATCGCTGAAGTGGGTGTGCTCCAGCGTGCTGATGTACTCACACACCCTGAGAACAAACAGGAGAAGGAAAATATGGATAAACACCCTAGAACAGCAACTCTCATCTCCCTAGAATCAGAGGGCTGAAGAAATGCTTGGATCTGTACTCCAGAAGTAAAACTCTCAGCCACATCATAGATAACTTGTCTTCTTACATCCTTTGGCCTCCCATGTGCCTTGACAGCAAACAGCCTAACTGAGGAGCCTGAAAGGCCTTTTAGGTTCCTGGGTCTGCAACAGTTTTCTGGTAATGCTGGAATTTCTAAACATTGATTTGAAGTTTCTAAGCATTGATTTCATCTCTAAACAGTGGTGAAAAGAAGTCTTTTTCTCTCAAAGATACTAGCAGTTAATTCACTCTGATACTGGTTACACAGAAGACTCCCGGTGTAGGTAAAGTCTTTTGTCTCAGTCTGGTACTTTCAGGCAACATGGTGTAAATTCTGTTTCTTTTGGGAAAGCTGCTGAGTACCTGAACACATGAGGCCAGCAGTCCTGATTATGGCTTCCCATCTCCAGACCCACGTTAAGGACTGCATCCATACACAAAACATGAGCAGTGTGTAGGCAGACTCCCTGCACTTTCCCCATCTGCTCCAGTTTCTGCTCCACTTTCTGTTTCACTGCAGCATGAAAAATAAAAAGAACATTACCTTATCCAGCTTTTCAACAAACATTTGTTTGCATATACGGTGAAGGTAAATGTATGCAGTCTGAAAGCTACAAAAGAATGGGGATTTCAGGAAAAAAAAAAAAAAACACAGCACCCCATTTCTTCTTCATAAACATAGGGCAGTTTTAAAATGAAAATTCCATTTGGATTGATTTTATGAGCATGAAAAATCAGTCTGAGATTGACACCCCTCCACCCCCAAATTCACATCTTGTTTCCCACAGAACAGATGCAGCATTATCAGCAACATTACATGTTTCTCTTTTGAGCTGGCTGGATTTTTATTTATTATTACCAAAATCTTCTTTGCTACAGAAAGAAAGGGTTTACAGATTTTACCTCTATTTCCATATGAAATTCTCATCAAAGAGCTTTTGGTAATAGATATTCTGTCAAAGCAAAATTAATCCTGATCTGAACTACCAAGCATTTGGACCTTATTCTTTTTCATAAGAATCTCTGAAATTTTCATGTTGCATTGGAATTGAAACAAATTTTGAAGCTTTTTAGGCTTTCATAAAACAGATCTGTTGGCCTCTGGCCACCACTGCTGCCTCCTCTTTGCCTCAATGCGGCCTGGCCAACTCGCTTCAGTTATATCAAGCAAAGTGATCCAAACACAGATTGTGCTCAGGCCTATTCAGTTTTGGTTTCTCTACTGAGTCACCAAATTAAAGTACCAAGAAGGGTCATTTGTGCAACACTATGTTTTGTTATGTTTTTTTTTTGCCATTAGATATCAGATGTTATCTCATTTCCCACCAGGCATCAGAGACAACAATTGACTTTACTGACTTCCACTGTTATAGGGATGCAGAACTTTTTAGTTGTTTTATCTTACTTGTTTTTTTTTCCATTCCAACTTCATTTAACATGATTTGAAAAATTTTAAATATTTGATGATGACAAAAGCAAGCAGGATGTACAGACAAGTCAGGGAGCAGGACGCAAGCTCAGCTTCTATTATCACACAACACATTATCACGCTACTGTTTCTCTGATGCCCTCTGGTTGTACCAGTATCACAATTTTTAGAAAGTGCAGGTTTCAAAATGCAGTTAGCCTTATCTGTTGTTTTACTAATTTCAGTTCTCTCTATATATCAAACAGCATGACATAACGTTAGGAACTCAGGACAGCAGGACATGTATTGAAGCCTCTAGACTTACATCCTGTATGCTTGCAAGTGAGTAATGCACAATAGTGACATCTCCTTCCGTCGTGCTTCTGTGTATAGCAAAGTACCTTCCAGCTGCATCTCTGCAGACAACATGAGATAAGGTGGATCACTTAATCACATTGTTACCTTGAGCTATAGCATCACTGGGCTCTTGGATTTCTTTTTCCTCTTTCTCTTCTTGAACACAGGAGGCAGCAGCCATTTGGGCAAGAGCAGATGCACAGTTAGCAGCAACACCTGTAAAGCAACAACACAATGATTAACCAGCATTTCCTCCCCATCCCCACGCAATCTGAGCAACAGTTTGTGTCAAGGGAAAGATGGATGGACATGTCTATGCTGTAGGTCAGAGGGGCTCCAGTGGGAGTTCTACAGTCCAGGTTCCTTGATCATCCTAGACGAGAACAGTATGCTGCTTTTCTCTCTCCCAAATTCATTCAAGGAAAGTTATTATCCTAGTTTATATGCCTGCCATGACAACCCACATGCAGCAGTACCTAGAGCACAGCTCAGCCGGGCTGCCCTCCTCAGTCCATCCAGGCTCACACAGATGGAGTCCTTCTCCTTTTGGTTCTGCTCCTTGGCTCCTTCTGCTCCCAAGATGAATGCCAGCCCCTTGGAGCTGCCTGCCATGCGACCAGTTAGCGGTGTGGACAAGGTGTCAATCATGTTCTTCCAACAGCCGATTAAGAGGTATTGGGCAAAAGCAACTCCTGGAGTGAGAAATGCATTACTGCATTACTACTACTGGAAAATGACTTAACAGCATCAGTGGTTAAAAAAAAAGTCGTAGTTGTTCTCTGCATACTGGACTGTCTATCTGATTCTTGTGTAGGATGTACTGACAAACTTCCCTCAACCCTTAAATTGTTCCTTTAAAACCCAATATTTATAAATTTATGGTATAAAACAACGTACCGTCGGCACATACACTTGTACTTACAGTACAGGCTCAATACCTGCAACAACAGAATCATCCGTCTTCCGGTTTTGGGAAAGAGGAGATTGAGCTGAAGCAGATGCCATCAATTGGCCACCAATTGCACTGCTTCCCAAGCCATCGATGTCTGCCAGAATGTTTAAAAAAAAAAAAAGATTACTATGCAACATGCAACACACAGATGACATAGATAAAGCATCTCTTACTGGTTCCTTGTTCAAGTAGGTTCTAGTGCTCCTGATTTCTCAGGTATGTCTTTTAGTTCCTCTTTTCTGGCAGCCTTATGAAGCCTTCCTATAAACATAAGCTGTGGCACATTATGCTTTGCCCAGAATAACCAACCTTTTCTTGGAGAAGGCAAATAACCCACTCAACAAAAGCCCCCCAGAGTTACACAGTCAACATAACTCTTAGTAAGGATTACATGGTATTTCTTACAGTTTAGAACCTCCTTCACCCTTAGATCTCTGTATTTCTGAGTATTTCATTTCACGTCTTGCTAAATCCTGTTACTGTGTGTTCCTAGACACACTGGGATCCTATATCCTAAATGAGATTTTTAGTAGACTTATGTGGGCTCAACCTTAAAAGAAACACAACCCTTGCTCCAACACAAGATTATCTTTGTAACATAGAATTTAATATTAGGGGCATCACATTGATTTGCTTTCTAGAAATCCCTCTCTCTCTCTTCTCCACACAATTCACAGCTATTATTTTTCTGAAGTGTTTTCTTCAGCTTCCCAACTGATTATTTATCACTCAACTCAATATTTAAAGGCAACTCAGCTCAAAATGATAAGTAAAAACCTCTCAGAGCATTGTTCTTTGATGGCGTTGCTCTTTGTTAATGAAGCCAGTGTTCTCCCTGCATACAATGTTTTAATTACCTCATCATAATCATACAGTACATACATTCAAACAGTGCACTTTATATCAGTACAGTATCATAGACATCTTGCTGCCTTTCAGCAGATCCCATTTAATTTTTCTCCTCAAATGAAGCTAAGGATTGTTTTTCAGCACTTGCTAGAGGTGCTGCGGGTCTTCAGCTTCTTACTACTGCCATTTGGCACACCCCTGGCATAGCACAAATCAGAACCAAGGGGAGCCCAATCTTTGGAAGGCTTCCAGGATCAGACTCCACTACTTGTATTTGTATTGCACCACAGGCATACTGAAATGGCTTTGCTACGACATCAAGAAAACAGCAGCTTTATAGTTTGTCATTAACGGGTACCAAGCCTACCATAGCTGAAGCTGAAAGAATTAAAAGAACTTTGGTTCAGTGAACAAATCTACCCTTCCTGTCTCCATTATACTTTTAGTTACTTTTAAAAAAAAAGTTATTTAAAAAAATACAAAAACGAAAAAAACAGTATGTTAGCAAAGTTTGTATTATTTTACAGATAGGTTTTTAGGAGTATCAGTAGGTTACTGGATCCAAAAGTACGTAAGGAAGCATATTTCTTCCTGAAAAAATGCCTGAAGTCTATCTGTACCTGTTGAAGTATCAGGCAGCCACCTTTCTGAGAAAACAACAGAACCATTTTTTTGGCTATATCTTGATTATTCATCTCAATTAGCAAACATTCCTCTGCAGGCAATAAAGAGCTCATTTGGATCCTGATAGTAACTGTGACTTTGGGACACTGTCGTCACACAGATGGTATCATACAAGTCAAGACAACAGGACATTCCAGTCTATTCAGCTTTTGATGACACTAGCCACAGAGAATCAAGACTACTACTAAGTTTCAGGGGTTTTGTTTGTTTTTAAACCCAGGCTCCAAAAGCTTTCTGCCTGATACAGAACATGCACTTAGTATCTGCCACAGCTGACTCTGATTCTTTCTTTACTTGTACTTTAGTGAAACACCACACGTTGAATGATTACACACTGTTCTGTATGCAATGGAGCGAAGCAGTGTGTTATTGTAGCTTTAGACACACGTTTGGAAGTTATTCCCTGATATCAAAACATAATACTGACCAGTCAGCATGGTGATAAGTGGAAGGCTGTGCTCTTCGGGGCTTCCCCAGTATCCAGCTTCCCCCAGCATGTTCCTTTCTAGTACCTGGTGGTACAGCTCTTCAACCCAGGCCTGGGAAAACACCATCAACACTCCACTGGACTGGACCTGCTTCATGAACTCTTTCTGTAGACAACCATAAAAGCCAGATGTAAGACAATGGTAAGTCCTACAGCATGAGCACTTCTGGTTCTAGATCCATTCCTGTGCATAACATAATGCAGGAGTAGAAATGAAATTATACAGAAAATAAGAATAAACCAAGGATTACAACGTGTCTCTATGGCAAGAATGACATGAACGTGATTCTCATTGTACAACGACATACATGAGGAGATTTCTCCTATTGCACTTCATGCAAGATACAAATCGTAATGACAGCTCTTGCACGGTGACAATGGCACGTGCTGGTCTTTCACTTTTTCCACAAGGTGGGGATAGAATCTCAGCTCCAATAAAAATGAAATTGTGGCACCTAATGTTGCCTGTCCAGCAATCAGGCTCTTTTGCATTGAATATTCACCACAGATAAACCCGGGCCCAATTAGATACATCTGAACTATTTTCAACAATACTTAGGTGTGTTGTGCACAGGACTGGCCCTAAAGGAAGTTTTGAGTTACCAATTTGCTCTTGCAGCTGCTGAAAAGCATACCAGAACTGATGATGATGGTCAAAACCAGTTGTTTTTAGTATTTCCTAGAAAATAAATTATCTTACGTGGGAAATTCAGCAAGAACAGTACTTTTTGACAGAATGTTTTGGCTTGTTCCATATATGTTTGTTCCTTGGTTTTGGATTTATTTATTTATTTATTTATTTCTAGGAAAACTCTGGAATGACTCACCTTCGACAGCTTAGTTGAGAAGCATAGATTCAAGTTTTAGAATGCCTGTAGCCTTCAAAACAATTTAAAACAAAACAACAACAACAAAACCTGAGGAATCCCAGGTGTCACAAAAATCATCAGTTATATGACTAAAACCTAACCTAATTATCTCACTCAAACTTCTCATGACTTCATCTGTGTAAACACAAAGCTAGTATTAAGCAAGAAATTTGTCATTATGCTCAAAAGGAGTTGCAAGATTAAGGTATGTTCCTTGACAGTGTGCACTGACAATACTTGCTTCATTACACGATGGTAATGAAGATTTGTTCTGCAGATGCACTATCCATCAAAATGACTGTTACTGTAATGATCATCAGTAAGCAGCATTTATTCCCCCTGAATTTCAGAGAAGCTGTGTAATTCAGAGGCATGACATTTATCATGCAAGATTCATAAGTAGCTTGGAGAATGCTTCATTTGCAATTATTATTTCTCCACTTAGCAAGCAGCATGAAGAACATTTATATGTGGGCTGCTTTATATGAAAGGAAACAAAACATTTTTTTCAAAACAGTTTTCCTGTATTCCGTAACTCACCAGCAACACGGGGGCTTGGGCAGGCTTCTTCCTGTAGTAATCCGAGTTGGCCAATTTTAGGTTAAGCAGCAGAGTGTAATGTGAGACCATGTAGAGGCTGTCTGCATTCATCAGAGTCTGGAAGCTGAAATTTGGGTTTCCCTCAAATCCTGGTGAGTGCATCATACCTAACAAAAACACCATGTGAGCTCTCACATTTAACAGAGATTTTGCCTGGAAAAAAAAATCAGAAACTAACCCTAGCATTTCAGCAGCAACAGATTGCTAGAATAGTTAATGAATCATCAGTAGAAGTGACTCTATTAAATGAACTTGAGCAGGGAGTAGAAAACTAAACAGTCCATCTAGAATGCAGTGCTGCAAGGGAAATTGAACACTCCAGTCACAGTCCAGCAAAGCAGCAACAAGCTTAATTTGAAAGACACGAGTAGTCATCAGGATGACTGCCAGGTACAAAGCAAAGGGCAGGATATATCTACAACGCTAACCAGGAAGGTGAGCTGGGAAGGGAAAGAGGCAAAGCCTGTATACTTATAGGAAACTGAGCATACATTGCACCAAATGGTGCTAATGAGGGACAAAGCTCCTTTAACTTCCCAGTAAATCGACACCAGATAAATGAGTTGTTGGACGGGGACTGGAGTGCTCAGTACCTTGTAGGATCAGGCTGTAATCATCATCCTTTCCATGGCCTAGAGGTACGTGGACAAATATTTGGGGTCAAGCTGGCTGGGACTTGTTACAACTCCAAGCCCTGCCTAGTTCATACAAGACCTGCTTTCTAGACAGCTGAGCACTTGCAGCTTTGTCAGACCCAAAAGCCATCTGAAAGTGCTCAGTACTCCTGAAAACACTATTTGTATGAAACTACACCCCTACAACCAGGCCCAGTGGTTCAATGCCTCCTTCCCAGGTGGAATGGGCAGCACATACATTCTCCTCGGAGTTAGCTGACCTACTGGTAGAAAAAAATAAATGGAGTATGAGAGATACTTAATCAAATCCCCGTGATCTGTCGTTTGAGACATGAAAAATCCAGAAATATTTGACTCCCTCCCTCCATGAACCACAGTATTTCATGGTTTTCACAAAAACTGTGAAATCCATTCATACGACATCAATCAGGGAAAACTAAGGAGTAAGCTTTATCCTAGAGGAACATTTGAAATGAAAAACAAACAAACAAAAAAACCAGCTTCCAAGGTTAGTTACATGATGAAGCAAAGCTGTGTCATTTGGTAGCTGCTGAAGTGGTTTACTGTGAACATACTCCTCCCACCACAAAGCTCATGCCTGTTCTTAGACAAAATATATCAAACCATTAACATTAAGAAAAAAAATAAAAAATAATCCACACACAGAAAAGAAGCAAATGTTTTTCTTGCCTCGTGAGGGTTTGAAAGCTCTGTGCTGCTGCCTTCTCGGACTTTCCACTGACGTCACTTTGGGGGCGTGGATAAGGTGAATAACTGTTTGAGGGCGGATTTAGAGAGAGAGTAACTGTTCCAGGGTGGGTCCAAAAAATGAACAACTCTTTCAAGGGAGCAACCTTTGTGGAAGAGGGGTGAGAGGGCTGGCCACACACTATATCCACACAGACCTCCGTGCGTTTGCGGTAGGTTTCTTGTGGTGAATGTTAACGGAGAATCTTTGCCTAGTCCCAAAATCATGACCCAGTGCTTCAAAGGAGGCCTATGAGTAGCTCCAGTGACCCCACCACTCAAGTTAAAGATGCTTTTTAACACATTGCTGGGTGGAGGATCATGATATAGATGTAGGTAGACTATGCTGTTTTGATGTCTGATATCTCTTAAACAAGTACCTCAAGGACTAGAATCAGCTATGGTAAAAAAAAAAAAAATCAAGGTAGAGAGGTACATATAAGAAAATGTGGGCCAATCGCTTAAAAAAGCCCACCTGTGTACAGTTGCACATAAAAGTGGCTAGTACCAACAAGGTATATCTTTGAGCACCCAGAAGTGTTTGTAAAAAGTAAGACCCCTAACTCCCTCTGAAATATTGGAGAACAACCAGTTACATTTGACAGAAGCTCAGCTCTCAAAGGGAGAGAATCAGCTGATGGGCAAACTTGCATCGATGCTTAACATAAAAGCCTTGCCACTAAAAGCTGTGGAATCAAAACTGAAACAAGATGCTAAATGTTTGCTATGATTATTAACAAAATGGCACACAATTATTAGAAGTAATTCCTTGATACTGCAATTCATGGGAATAGTTATGTCTGAATTAAGGTAATATTGATCAACAAGTTTAATTATAAAAATCTGCCAGCCATAGCAAACAGTGAGGTTAGCACACTGTCTTAAAGGAGACAGCTCATTTACATTGGCAAGGTCAAAGGGAGTCCACATAAAATGCAAACAATATTTTGTGCAAGTCAACACAGTATTGAGAATTTTTAGATATTTCAGTGTTTTTAGATAGACATCACACTCCAGTGTAACTAAGGGATTTTTTTTTTTTTTTAGCATTGGTTTTTATCTAGCAACAAGTAAGGGGGAGCTTTCTAAGGAAAGATCATAACCAGCTGAAAAAGGCTTTTAACCAACTGACTTGCAAATCTCCCTTTTAACTCTCTTTAGCTTACTTCACTTCTCCCATGCTTATGTTCCTGTGCCAATGCCTCAAATTCCTACCTCCTTTCACTGTGTTTCAGACCTATGAAAATACAACGTTACAATACTGGTTAAGCACCTAGCTTGTAGAAAAGACTACTAAATTGTGTACTAATGTATTTCCCCCTCCAACGTAAGAAAAACTGATGAATGAATCAAAGCAGCTAGGCAGGCACTCAGAAACATAAAAATACTTCTTCCTGTCCTATATGGTCCCAGAACTGCACCTGTCTCTTTTTCTCAACTTGGATCTTAACTGCTACTCGTATTTTCCAATGCGTTCTTTGGGAATTATACATTAATAGACATTGTCCATAAAAGGAGTAGGAACAGTTTCTTTATATTCATCATTTATATTCATCATTTATATTCAATTTGTGTGTTGAATTTTTGGTGCTAATGAGGAAGCCCTGAGGTAAGTACTCCCTGAAGGAGTACTGATGAACTTTTGCTTAAAAGGACTGTTTCAGCTGGACTGGGTCTCATGCCAGGTTTCTGGCTGAAACACAAACTGCACAGATCTTGTAAGAGTTCAAAAGTATCCCTTTTACAGAGGGAAAACACTGAGAAACATCACATATCTGTAAAAACAGCAGTAACTTGTTATTGTATTTGTCTGTGATTCCTTGCTGAGTGATATCTTGTCCATTACTTCACCAAGTCAGACTAGAAACGTGGTGCACATTTTTAAATACAGGATTAGCCACATGGCTGGTTTTCTTAGGAATGCTAAGGGCTTTCCTCAACTCAACAGCCTAAGTCCACGACTAGGTATCGTTTTAAGAGAGAAACCAGAAGTTATGGACTCAATGCAGAAATTGAGTAATATACTTCTATCTTTCTTACTGTATTAGTCATACTGCATGATAACAGAAGTTGCATTTAGCCTTAAGATCTGGAAATCTGTTAGGTCTACCTCTTCCAACACTTTAAAATCTTCTAAAGGGATTTGACAAAAGGTTAAGAGAAAATAAGTTGTATACTCATTTACACAGGAGCTATCAGGCAAACAAAAGCTAGAGCAAGAGTTCTAGTCCTCATCTTTTGCTACAACCTCACTATTTTACAGGAAAAATAAATTCTTTGTGACAGGAAGGATGCTTCTGAATGCCTCAATTAAGAATGTAATTAATATTAAAGTCCCTTTTAAGATACCTCCTTTCTGTGATATAAAAAGGCTACTGTGTTTCTTACAAATGCCATTTACTATCTTCCTGACTTAGGGCTTATGTGGTCAGCATTTAAACAGAAAATCAGGAATATCAGCTTATTTGTGTGGTGTTATCAACACATTCACCCAGCTTCGTATCTAAATTATGCTGTATGATGATGGAAGGCATCCCTTCTGACTCTGTATCAGTAATGTGTGTGAGAGCACAAATGAATGAAGCAATGATTAGGAGAGGAGTGATGGAAAAGGCAGTTGTGGTGAATTAAGAAACAGAGAAATACATTTTAATGAACATTTCCACCTTGGCCACTGTCGGGAAAAAGAAACCTTTCTGAAAATATGTATATTTGTACACATCTCAAATATACTATCAACACAACAAACTTGCCTTTGCATAGCCCTTTTTTGTTTCATTGACCAAGTTAAGATCCCAAAGAATCTAACCCTGAAAGAAGAGCAATTATTTCATCTCTTGAAAGGTAAGATCTTTAACTGTTTTTCACTGGGACTGGGCTTTGAGCTTCAGATTTTCTGTCATAGATAGCAGCATAAAATAAGAGAGAAAAAGAGGAGTTGTTCCTCTTCTCTTACTCTTTCAATAGCTTACTGTGGTGGGATTCTTATCATCATCTTTGCAAGGCTTGGGTTTACTAACAGTAATGAAGTAATATATTAAGCTACTTGAACCCCTTTCAAAATGGGTGATGGTCCTTCCCGTACCCCCAGTTTTCACGCTAAGGGGCAACCCCAACCTCTCCCTAATGACAGCACATGCAAATTTTGTCAAAAGATCTTCACGAACCTGTGAAGAGGTATCTCACTACAGAAAATTTGATTTTTCAATCAACTGAGGACATAATCCAGAGTCTTCTAAGAGTGGATTGACCTCCCTTTGAATCATCATCTGCATATTCAATTTGCTTCGCCCTAAATGAAATATGCTGTTGTAGAGCAATGTGCTTTGTAGAGCACAAACCACGTTATTCTGAATACGTTCTCTGAAGATGAACTCCTACAAGAGAATCTGTGTACAGTCATGTTACAGTGTGCATATTGGTTAGACAGTAAATATTTGCTTGCAAACCTGAGCAGAAAGTTGAAGAGAAGCTCTGCAGTGCTCCGTCTACCTCCTCTATGCTGGGGAGAGCTATAAGCCGAGGAAGAAGCGCTTCAAGTGACTGGATGAACAGCCGTGCACTGTGCTGGTCTGCTTCCTGGTTTTTCAGCAATTTCAGAGAGAGAGCAGCACTACGTAAGGACTTGTGACCTGGACAGTCCCGTGGTGTCTGCTCCTCATCGGCCAGGGAGCAATTGTCAGAGCCTATGTCTGAAACATCTGACCGGCCAGAGTCCTTCTCTGCTGCCATGGAATACTGATCACATGAATCAAACTCAGTCCTAGAAAGATCTTGGTCATCAACACTGAAGTTACTTTCACTGTACCTGGACCCATAGGACCGGGTCTTGCAGTCCACTGATAAGAAGTTAGTTATATCTGGGTAGACTATGGTGTGGCTTCTCTGAACAACATCTGGCTGGTCAATGGTTTCTGACTCTGGTTCTCTATAATGAATCTCTTTGCTTTCATGTCCAGCTGGAGATGACAGCGAGTTTTTTTGACTTTCTGGATTATCCTCTGGAGTTGTCTGTCCCATATCCCCTTCCAAAGTGGTCTGACCAGTGTCTGTGGTAACACTAATGCTAATATCAGGACTCTTCTCATTTCCTGATTCCCAGGCAGGATTTTCTGAGGACAGGATGCGCCTCTGCCACCGAAAGTCAGCATCGTTGATCTCCATGGAGTCCCTGCTCGTCTCGGTCCCATCCTTCAGTTCTTCTTGGCGCCGTAGGAGCAGATGGACCTGCTCCTCACTAAGACCCCTGCCTTGGCTTAGCTCATCCAACGCTCCAAGCAGGGCAAATACGCATGACACTGAAGCATAACATGCTTCAATACCACCCTTGATGCATGCTTCCGTCATCCCATCCATGATACTACAATTAAAACAGAGAGCAGATTTTCTAAGAGATGCAGCATATATAGCGAGCTCATTGCAGTCATCCAACATCATCCCTCACAAAAAAAAAAAAAAAAAAGAATTTAAATTATCCTGTAAGACTATTTTTGAGGAAGATAACTAGTACTACACAAATAATTACATCTCCCTGGTGGACACGGCCATTCTGTAAAGAGGCTGACAACCAAACAGTTACTGTACATTTGTACCAGCATGCACAGCGTATTCTCCCTTACAGACAAGCCCTTACACTGGAAAAAAAAAAAAAAACACCCAATTGAAGCTAAATATAAAGCCACCTGTGTCTTGAAAATGATCTTACTGACAAGATATATTCTTTATAAGGACCGAGAATGCTTTTTGCCCAATCTGACATTTAAATTTGGATCAAGTTTTTTGACCTCAGTACTTCCAAATAAGCATTGAAAGGTTAGTTCCCAAAACAAAGAGTTTCCAGCTGTTAAACAATTTCTTACAGGGTATTCTGGTAAACTCCCCAAGGTGGTTACCTATGGCTTTACAAACAGGCCCAGACTCACTTCAAACCAGTGAAAGCTTTTACTCGTCTCGTATTTTCACAGCTTATTTAACCCTGGCTAATTTTTGGATATGCTTCAGAAGGTACAACTGTTTAACTGTCATGTGTGCACACGTTTAAGAGAGAAGAGGCTAAAAGAGGAAACAAAGCATACAGCTTGAGAAGATCCAGATGGGACTTCCTTTTAGAAATAGACCTCTTCCTGGATTCTGACTCAGAAGAGCAGGGCCCTGCCAAATCACAAAGCCTCCGAGGACTGCCAAGTATCTGAAAGGAAATAAAGCAGAAGTTACTAGAAGGTGATTTAAGCATTTTTTAAATATAATGAGTCATAATTCTGTCAAGTCCTGGAACCTGAAGTAGCAGTACAGTAAATTCTCTCAGCAAAAGAAAACAGCACACTAATGTTCTATATATTAAAGGTATCCTTCCTCTTTTTAAAAGGAGAAATACAGATAGAGAAAAACAGCATATGCAACATGAATCACACACAAAATGTTCTCCATCGCTTTACATTTTTGACTGAATATGTTTCAACTGAACTGCACACAAGACATTCTCTATGCCTAAATACAGAGCAAGTAACTTGCATTATTTTATATTATATACTGAAGAGAGCCTTGCTCTTCAGTCACCCAGTTACAAAATGGTAGTCATGCAAAAATACATGAAGTGATTCCTTCTGACCCAACCCTGCTGGGTAGCAAGTCCTGTTAATGTCAACCAGGACATACAGGGAGAGAGCACATTAATGAGCAGAAAGAGACAACATACCCTGCAGAGAAAAACATTAGCTAATATTTTCCTAAAACTTCCTGAAAATGTAATGCAGATTGTCATGTTGCTATTGTTTAAAATTAGAGGAAAGCAACTGCCAGAATGACTGTGAGTTCAGACAGCAACCCAGTGGGTGGCTGTGTGGTGTTAGGAAAGATCTTCAGATACAGAACAGCTTATCTATGCACAGCTAGAGCAAAAATCTAAAAAAGACTGCTGTTCATCAAATTATGTAAGCTGCTTTGCATTCCACAACACGAGAAAAATGTTGCTCATGTGAAATGGAAAAGCCCAGGATTTCAGCTGCTGCTCAAAGAGGTCTCACACATGCTGTCACAGATACTGGGTGACAGGCCAGAAAGGACTGGTCTTGGCATGGCCACTTGAGACATTCCAGCTATTGTAATACAGCTCAAGGAAACAGCATTTCAAAAACCTGACACATAATCAAAGCATGTGTCCAACTTAAGGTCCAGAATACTATACTGTGAGGATGAGTGTCTCCTTCTAGAGGGAGCAGAGAGTGGGGAAAGATGCCAAAGAAGTTGAGAACAGGATCACTATGCTATCTCATCCAAAAGAGCAGTCATGACTCAGTGATAAAGACCTCCTCCATGCAGTACCACAGCATGAACACTGACAGAGTTACCATAGCAGCTTGCATTATGGAGACAAATATAGCTATTACGATTTGTAAAACTAAAAATATTTGTCAGAGTGGCTTTGACGTAAGAGCCGTGCTCAGAAAGGGCAATTTCAACATCCCTAATGCTAAAGTATGGAATGGACAGGTATGCACATCTCAGCAACATTTACCATTTAAAAATTTTGCTTTATTTGCCTGGATTTGCACCTGCGATTATCCTACCTCTTTCATGATTTTGATGGCTTCTACTCGGTGCTGAGGTGGTGGGTAAAGCAGTATGCGGTGATACAGAGACTGCAGCACGGGCTTCATGGACTCCACCGACCCCACCAGCCGAACCAGTTCGGCTGCAATATAGTAGATGGTCCGTGCAACAGGCCCGCTAAGGGCAGGTGCTGTGGATGAACAACCTGAACCCCGGCCGTGATCAGAGACCCCTGAGGAAGGCGAATCTGCCTCAAGACAGATGCTGCTGTGGGCAGAGGTGATGGTTTTGTCGTGGATCGGGTTTCCCAGGATTACTACTAAGGCTGGACACAGCTGCTTCCTGAGAAAAAGAGAAAAAGCAGCAGATGGTAACTGTAAAAAAAACTCACAGGAACAGACTGAAAATAACCCACAGTTAAATGAGATACACACTCTTGTTTTAATGATCAGTCAACAGCAGTGGTTAGACTGAATAACAAACTGTGCCAGGTTCTTTTAATCTCCCAAGCATCAGCATACTAATATCTATGGAAATACTTTTGGGTGCTTTATAAACATGATACTGATTTTGCAAGGTCATAACTGCACCATGCTGTCCTTCACAGGATAGCATACCTGCCTCTTTAATTGGCTGCAACCTACTTCAAGGTAGGAACGCTAGATTTCTGCTGCCAAGTGTATTTTCTTCTGTCCAATTGGGAACTTAAAAAAAAAAAACTGACCAAATGAAACACAATCTCTGTTAACTAGAAGGCTTTATGTTCCATAATTGACCTGAACATGCAAGTATTTTAGTAAGCACCCTTAGTTGTGAGCCTCTGTTTTGATGGCCTTTGGGAACATAATGAAAGCCCTCTACAGAAACTCAAAGCATGCACTGTAACTCCTCACACGCCACTAACCACACCACCCTTCCTTAAATTGTCTTTCTGCAGGAGCACTCAAGTGATTCCGCACCAGCAGATCACTTCTCCTCACCAACACGGTGGAACCAGAGCCAAAATCAACTCAGCACTTTGCTCAACTAGCTGTTATTTCAGCTTTGCCCTCATGCACTCGCCATTTTACTTTAATGCCCTAATTTAAAAATCCAAGTGCTGTATGAGAATGCAATCCCAAACCCAATTTTCCCCCACATGCCTCAGAGGTTATTCAGCTGGCACCTACAGCAAGCACTCGATGACAAGTAATGCTTCACCATAAAGAGAGACACATCTTCATAGGTACGTACATCTTATTTCCCAAGATTTTCATGCTGCCCAGAACTTTCATTGCTTCTCTTAAAGTGCTTGCTAAAACAGCTTAGCCTCCTGAAGTCACAGCAAGAAAACCAGTTTTTAATCAGACATCAGATATCCCATGTCTTATGGAATATCTGCTTAATCCATTTCTTTAAAATGTACCCAATTAGGTACATTTCGAAATATATTAATACACTCCTTAAGAAAGGTGCCTGTCTCAGAGCAGGCATAAGAAGAGATTGCTTAAAAAAGTCCTGACCCTCATGGCTTGTCCACACGATAAGTATGTACAAATACAAATACCTGTAGATTTGTAGTGTAAACCGTAGTGTAAAATAACAAATTTAAAACAAAACAGGAAGTGTTTTTGGGATGGCCCCACAAACAGTCACATAAGCATAAACAAATGTTGGGTGAAATTCATGAGCAGAATCTTCTGAAATGGGCTTGCCATGGAAGAGAGAATGCTGCTGTTACATTGGAGCTCCCAGAGGCTTCAGGACAGGGTCCCCATGCAACGTTGTCAAGTGTTATCAGCCTGGAAGACCTCCCAGACCTGCAGCCACTAAGAATCAGGTTATCTGATTTTTTTCTGGGACAGCAGGGCAAGCTGTAAGTGCTCCTATACATTACATCTTTAAAATTGGGCCAGAGCCCAATTCAGTTTCAAAATAACAGGGTAAAAGTGCAAGAAACACATTTGCCATTAGCAGTCCCATACACCTTTTTTTAACACAGTCACCTTCAAGATCAGAGGATGGACATGGACTTGATATGGGCTTTACATTCTGGCTTTATTGTTATGACTTAATTATCTATAAGCTATAAAAAAGCACTGTTGCAGACAAAAAGACAAGGATAATTTCAGGCACCCTGAGGTGATGGCACCAAACTATCTACAGGTAGAAGTAAACATTAAAGACATCAAGTCTTTCTGGTGAAGCATACTAAAGAGGATTTCTTGATAAAGTGGAAGTACCATAAAGACCATTTTACCTGAGCCCTTATACAATACAGGTCACTAGTATTTTTGTTCTCCAGCACACCATCTGACAGTGATTCTGCTTACCTTCCTTTATTATCACAGTGGACCAGGATCTCTATAGCACCTCATCCTACTAAGCAGGATAATTGTGCATTTAATGCCACATGACTCCCAAACTATTGCAGAAAGTGTATGAGATCTTCTGTTCTGTGTGAATACGTTAGATTTCATGACAGTGACAGTTCACTACAGGATTTAATGTGCTAGCTGACCTTGAGGTCCTACGAAATCTTGTATGAGGCACAGAATGAACTGATAGTAGGTCAACAGAGAGCTCTACTCACATTTGGTGATTTATTACAGGTTTGTTTGCATGGATGGTGTTGGGGAAAGGCCCTTTTATACTTATAAACTGAGTATTTGTATTACTCTTCAGATCTACTCACCATATGAGATCAGTGAATCCTTTGTGCTGGTGCATGCTTGGAGAAGAGCTATTCAACATGGAGAGGATGCACTCCAAATAAAGAAGCTGAAGTTGTCGATTGTCACTGGCAAAGAGAAAATATGACATTCATGTCACATTGAAACAAAGATTATTTAATTTAAAGTAACTACGTTACTTCACTTGAAAATTATACCACAACTTATAGCAGTGATTTATTTTGCTTTTTCCTATGGACTTAGAATGGTGTGATCACCTTTATCACCCTGTTTATTTTGTACTGATCATGTGCAGCAATCTATTACTTTTTGTACATAATGTAAAGAAAATAGATTTAAATCATCAAATTTCAGAGTGAATAACAAGAAATCTACGTGACAGAAGATGAGAAAAATCACAATAATTTTTCAAATTCAATCTGAAAACTTGAGGTAGAAGGAACCCTTAAACAGAGGAAAAGGAGACAACCAGAAGATGTTGGAATATTAAACAGCTTCTTCAGGTAATTTGAAAGGCGTTTAGGCTGCTCTCTTCTGGTTATTTTTTTCTGTTTTCTTGATGACAACCAATAATGGTCACAAGTCAATGTCCATAGACAGAAAGTTATATGACCACATGGCCACCTTTCAGGGCCTTGTCAGTTACTCTGTATAAATTAAACACAAAGTGAGCCTCAAGAGGAAGAGTGTGAAAGACCCTGTGGTCATTTGGAATCAATGTGCTTGCAATGTGCAATGTACTTGTACCTATTCTCAGAATTAGCTGCAGGATTCAGGAGACAAACAAAGCTGAGGTCTGCCATATGAAGGTAGCTTCCCATGCCAATTGCACTCACATTCTGATTTCCATTTCTAAAAAGAAATGCTTCTCTCCATGCTTTTTTGGTCCAAGATGAGAGCTGGAGAAACGTATTTTATGATGTACGACAGTAGGTAAAGAAAGCTGTAAAGAATGGATTTATCTTAAATGAAATTAAGGAACGAGAAACGTCTGTTTTCTGTCACTGTCTGCCTCAACGCCTTCTGTTCACCTCGATGAATTTTCATCCAAGTAGAACAGCGTACATTTCACATTCCATATCAAAAATAATGAATCCTGAAGTTGAAGCTAGATTTCTAACTCTGTGCTATGGAGGGCTTAAAACTGCTGGCTGGTATCTTTTCTTGAGGTGATAGCCTTTTCTTCACAACAGTCCATACCTATCAGCACAGATGCATGTATTTCAGTTACAATTGCCTTCTTTCCTGACAGCTTTTTTTACAATATGTCTTAATGCATATTATCAACATCTTTCAATTGATACTTGCATGAGCATGCACAGGGCATCCTACATTCCTGATTACTACCAAAATATCGTGGTAAGAAATTAATTTTGTACTCCTGCACAACTCAGTGTAGCTAATAGGTTTACATCACTGCTGCCACAAATTCCAGAGTCACCAGAATCACCAGTGGTCCTGCGACAAATTTCAGCTCCCTGAACAATTTCTCATCACTCATACTGTGCCACCCACAAAATAAAATTTTAATAAGCTTGAAATTTAGAAGAGAAAATTAAAATAATCTTCAGACTAAGAAACTAGAACAGGCTGGATGGTGTACCAAAACCTCACTTCACTGATCTGGAGGTTAGAAAGGAGTATTAGCTGCTGCCAGCAAGGTCTTTTGAAGGAGGTACCAAAATTGGCCTTGAAAGAAATAAAGACTTTTCACTCATGAAGTTAGTTCTTTAACAAACCTCATTAAATGTATTTCCCTCAGATTTGGTCAGAATCCTTCACTGTACTTTACTCATAGAGATGCTAACAGTCTAGGTACAAGCATGAAGTAAATCATGGATGAGTGAGTTTTTGTAAGTCCTATAAATTTCTTATTGTGCTTTAACAACAACATGTCTAAATCAGTTCTAATTTAGTACAGTTTTACGAGGGGGGGGATTGCAGGTAACTTTTTAAAAGACTTCTGGTGATTTTGACATATCCTGTCAGTTAGTTTAGTTTTGTTATTGCACATACAGTAATTCAAAGTTATCATCATTTGGTGGACAATACTTACCAGATGATAGATTTTTACAGCTTCACATATGGGCAAAATTACAGTTTGATACAAAGAATGAATCTTTCAGCTGTTTTTGCCGTTATTTTTAGCTACACGCTTTTGAAGGTTTCATTTTATTGCCCTGTAACTATGCACACAACTTAAAAAAAAAGTTCCTTTGGAAGATTCAGAAACATGCTTTCGCTTTCCCAAATGCTGATACCAATTAAATAGTGCTAAGTGAGGCACTTGTCCCTTTCAAATCATGCTGTAATTAGATATGCTTATGGGAGAAATGTCTAGAGAAGAATAACACACAAACATGTTTGTACAGAGTTCAGCTCAAGTAGTTCCTAAGCCAAAATTCTCCTGAAAAAGGTACAAAATAAAATAAGAAATAAAAGGATGCATCAGCATATGCTTATTCTTTATTTTTCTCCTTTCCCTGAGTTCCTCACAGGCTGCTTTCAGAGACATACAGAGCCTGGTGGTCCAACCAAGGAGACAGCGTGGTGCTAAATGTAAAATAGTTTCAGATCACTTTTTTCACTAGCATTCAGATAATATTCTTTGCAACTGGCAGCAGCAGCAAGTTAGTTTTATTTTACTGACATAGAAACAATGCTGTCAAGTATGAACTTGTTTTTCCCCTTAAATTTGCAAAAAAAAAAATCTAGTTTGCTATATTTACATTCTTTAAATAGTTTTTGTATGGTTGCATTGCTTTTGGTTGTTTTTCTCTCTCCTATATCACTTAATGCTTTCTTTTTTTGGCTCATTTCTTAACAGACGTTTAGTCAAGCAATGCTAGAATGCCACAGGAAGTAATTCTTAATGCATCAGTAAGTATTTACCAACAAGAGACTCTACTATTTTAATGCCATGTAACATCCTATTCCTGCATATAATAATCACGTTTTAAAAGTTAGGCTCATGCATTTTTAGGTAGAGTGTATGAAATTTCTAAATGTAAGGAATGCTTTTGGTAATGCAAATTATTTCAATCTGATAAATGCTGCCTTTCCAAGAAGGACATATTAATTCATTCTGCATATTAATAACTGCTATTATGTTTTTCCATGTCTCTTTTAATTGTTCTCTCTACAATGATTGTTTTCATGACACCCAGCTAGCCAGAAAAGAAGACTTCTCCTTTGACAAGCATTTCGCTACTGTATGGAAGTTACTTAGAGAGTAGATTTACTGGAGGCTCTTTAAAGCACAAAGAAAGCAAATTAGTATCTCATCTCAAGTGAGGATTAAATTAATGCATGATGAACAATACTTCTTCTAACAAACACTTCATTTAATCACAGTTTTGCTCCGTAATCCCAGAACTACAACAGGATAATCACATGTATCAGTGAAACTCTCCAAGTAACAAATTCAAATTATAAACTGAAAGAACTCACTTTACGACAGCCTGGAGCTTCTCACAGAGCACAGTGAGGACAGATACAACATCATCACAAAGAGACTCAGCTGAAGTACCTCCAAAAAGGACAAAGATCAGAGGCATTACATATGTGTAGCTGGACTGCAACCTCAATTCAATGCATGGACTTTCAAAGTTGGTTGGAGCTTCTAAATAATGAGCAGGGCTGTCAAAATTTAGACGAGATACAGCAGGAAAAGTCCTAGATTGGAAAATGATCTCTGTACAATGAGAAACCAGTAGTCTTAAATCCAGAGAGAGCATTGATTGCTTACATGCATTTACAGACGGTTAGCTGAAATCCAATTACGATAATAAAATAAGAAATAATAATAATAAAAAAATAAAAATAATATATAAATAATAATAAAGGACTTGCTCCAGTACTTCTGTCTGGCAGCTAAAAATATCTGCATCTCTCCACGCAGTTTGTCTCTGCTACACAGAGGATAGTTGTGCACTTCCAAGATTTTAGCCTCCATCCACACAAGTTCTCCCGCAGAAATCCCTCAGAAAAGATGAAAAGCAGGGAATATTTTAAACAATCAAGGAAAATGGTGGATGTTAAGCCAGAATAGGAGTAAAAGAAAAAATTCTGTTATAAAATAATTGTTTGGCAAGTGTGAACACACCTTTGCTAGTGATGCGCTTTCAGAAGCTGCCATTACAAAAACCCTACCTCTGGCCTGAAATACAGTAACACAGTCATTTCCAGATTCTACACCCTACTCTAAGAATCTGCTTCAATTTAGGAATCCACTTAATAAATCTTTCTCCAGAGCACTGAAACACCTTAATTATGGAAGTTAGTGCCTTGAAGCAATCATTTATTACAATGATGTTAACACGGTTCAAGTGAAGACACAGCTGAAGTATCAGGAGGTAACATGGCTGTCTCAGTTCTTATCCCAGGTAACACAGACAACGTGATGCTATGGAGAAGGTAAGAAATCCTTAAGAAGAAATTCTGTGATATCAACAGCAGTGTTCTGATGAAAGTAAAGAGAGGATTAAAAAAGCTGAATTGGAAGGAATCACTAAAAAAGTGGTAGATACCTTGACTCTTGAATTTCTGCAGGACATCATTGTTTTCAATTGTCTGTTGAGGAAAGACGAATGTCATATAATCAGTGCATGTAATAGAAAAAGCACTGTAAAAACAGTGCTTTCTTAACAAACCCATGCCCTCTACCCATTTTTTTAAGCGAAGCTTTTGCATAATGTTTTCAAAAGTACCTAAAGATCTGTTTAAAAATTTAGATTTAAGAAACTCACATCTCATTTAGCTAAACCAGGATCGCTAAGTCCTTAAGGGATTTATTAGGAGTACACAGCAGTAAGTAGGCATTTAGGTACCATTGAAAACAACTGAGAGGAAAGTACAGTCTAGATTTCACACAGTACTTAGAAATCAAAGTAATTTAAGTATTGGAGTGTTTATCACACCTTCATCACTGACATTCCAGTGCCAACACGATTAATGGCAATCCGGAAATAGAAACAACCTCTTACATCATTTGGTTCAGCTGTGGTACAGGACTCCTCTTATCAATGCACAAAAGGTTCAAGCCAAATTCTTCTCTCAAACATCAACAACAAACTGCAATGGACTAAATGCAGCTATCACATACTTTCAGTTACTCTGCGGTTAAGAACAAAACTAACAAAATTGAATTTTCAAACCCACACTGAAATTTCAAAACTACAGTTTTCTTTTTTTTCTAAAAGTTTTGTCTAGTAAAATGAGCCTACTTAGCATAGAGAAAGGATAAGTTTAAGTAAATCTGTGAATTCCATTCTGCAGGTGCTCATTAGGATAAAAATAGTCTAGTCTAGCAATGTAAAATAGAAGTGGTCACCTTTAGCCAAAACAGGTGTAAGGAAAATAATCTGTACAAATACAGTCCTTAAAGTTTCCTAATAAACATAAACAATAAAACCCTGTGTGGTGCCAGGAGTTGGACTCAATGATCCTTATGGGTCCCTTCCAACTCGGGATATTCTATGATTCTATGAAACAGAAATTGGCCTTTACAAACAGAACCTTTTTGATTATACACAAAGAAGCATGAACAAACGTAAGAAGCCGATGCCATTTCATGTGCTCAGAACATTTACAGTTTTGCTGATGATGTGCAGGGATTTCATTCAAACAGCTCTCATGGATTTTAATAATCCAATAAATAGAACTTTTTGGTAACAACCATGCGGACAAAGTATTCCTTTGAATTATCTTCAATAAAAAAGAATAACAATAAAAACTCCATTACCCTTTCAACAGTTGAGAATTGGTTTGAACTATGTAGATATTTGTCATACGAAATATTCTGGCAAAAAAGATTTCAACAAACCTCAGGAAAACAAGCAAACAAAATTAAAAAATGGGACGGAAAAAGGTCAAGGTAGTCTGACATCAGAACAAAGCCTCTTTTGTTTAATGGAAGGAGAACAAAGATCAGCCAAGCAGGGCTGACAATGCGAGAGTTGCATTTCTGATAGACTGCTCTGATGCAGGCGCCGAGTCAGAGCCCAGAAAAGCTTTCAAACGGGCTTAGTTGTGGAAGTTTCAAATAAAATCCATAAGGCACAATAAGCCAGTACAGTACACTGCATTCCGAGAAACAAAAATGTATGCAGTCATGGAGATGGAACCATTTGTTCATGCCAGAAGGCTCACCATATTTTCTTGCTTTTGTCGTAACTGTAAAGTCAAGTCACTCAACATTTGGCTGAGGGTTGCCCGCACAGCGGTGTTTATGCTCCGCTGGTGACAGCTAGATACATATGTCTCAATGCAAACCTGATGAGGAAACAAGACAGCAATACATAGATATGAACTGTAACTTACCAGTAACACACTTTTTAAGAAGATACCAAGGCCTCTTGCATGCAGATAGTCAGCCTTCCCTATTATTCCATATTACTCTTTATTAGCACACAAAAACTTTTCAGCCATATGGATAACTGAGTAAAAAGCATTGAGAAGCAGCATGCAGTTCATCAGTTAGGAAGTCTCACAGCTGCAGGAATGGTAAGGCAGAATTGGCAAAATCTCCTTCTGTCAAACCCAAGTGAGTTTGGCACTTGCACTGTACTGTAAACAATTCTTTAAATAATTATTTAAATGCTAGTTTGATTATTCGTTTCTAGATACTTACTTGTAACTACCACTCTGCAAGCCTCTATCTATAACATAAATACCCTCCAATTCTTAAAAGTTGTGGCTATTGTCATATACCTACTTGTCACATTTTTCTATAATTAATTAGTAAACACTGCAGCATATATGTACACACATATGTGTGCAGTATTATTTACTAAAGCATGTGTATTTACACCTGAAAGCCTTTGAAGGGCTTTCCTACTACCTGGACCAAATGTTTTCAGTTATCTCCTGAACTCCAGTGGTCAAAAAGTCCTAAAGCCTGTTAACCCCATAGAGCCCTTTGCAGAGGCCAAACCACGCAGTGCTGCTGACCTGCTGGCAACAGTGGCACGATTATTCTCTGGAGCTCTAACTCTTTGTCAAGAGTTCTTGAATTAATTGATGAAATACCATTCTCAACGATAGGCTGACTTTCTGGAAAGAGCGTGGTTGGTATCTTCTTCTTCCCTCCCCTTCCCATGCCTGCTGATGAGCAACAGTACTGTTCAACTGAGCTCTGATCTTACAGAAGGCCTCTGTTCTAAAACGGCTGGGCAAGGTACCTTTTGAAAAGCCATTGATGAAGAAGCACCAGTAAAAATTCGAGAGCTCAGGGCCCCAAGGAGGTATGCAATGGACATTTTGATCATTTCATGCATTCGGGGACTTCCAGCTCTATGGCATGCAAAGCACAACTACGAGCAAAACACAAAGGGGTTAGCTAATGAAACAACAGAGTCAAACAAAGCAAACTTACAAATGGTAGATGGGAGCAACAAATACACACATAAAACCAAACAACAGTCAGAACACGACTAAACTTTCTTGCAGGGGTCCAGGCAAGCATGAGAAGTTGCACACAGCAAGATCTAGTCCGTTTTCAGTACTATTAATGCTTCAGCCACATAACATAGTACTCTTCTTGTTGCTTCATTAATTTGAGACTGATAGTATTCAGTAAGATTTGAGGTGCCGATATTTTATATACATGAATTGAGACTTGCTTTTCACAGGGAGTCCCCAGAGGGAGTTCAGTTCCACGTGCAGGCAGCACCTTTCTAATCCTGCAGTGGCTCCCACTTTGCTACAGAGGGCAGGCGAGGAGAAGTAAGGGACTTGGAAAGAAATGCCAAACAGCAGGGGCACTGGAGCATAGAGCTCCTTTCTGCCACCTTTCCGTTAGAGCGAGCCGGAACAATAAATACTGAGGTTAAGCAAATGCTGAACTCTGAAATCATTTTCTGTTTCCTACTGCTTACACCTTGCAGAATTCAGATAGAAAGCAGTATTGAGTCCAACTGTTAAAGCCTTTGTCTTACCTAAAACCTGACTGGGAGGAACCCAAGGAAGCATATATGTGCTTGGTGGGATTTGCTAATTAGAAAGAGCTAGGCATTCACCGAGACAGTATTTTCTCAAGGAGTGTGGGGAAAACAGCTGTACCTCCAAACACACTGAATAAAAACATATGTGACTGCATTACAGTTTATTCTAATTCCCTGAAGGAAATAAAAGTTCTGTTTGTTTCAGTGGCAGATCTCATCAGCCCCCATCAGGGATCCTGCTCATTTTAAAAGAAAAAAGAAACTACCATTGTGCTAACTTATACCACTATAGTAGCAAGGGTTTTTAAGAGCCTGGCTAGCCTTCTGGGAAGTGAAGCGCAACTACCAACAACAGCAGGGTTTAATTCCAATCTATGGAAAAATATTTTCAGGATACTTTAAACGAATAGCAAGCCTATTGTTATTCAAATTTACAGAGAGAACAGAAAATATGATTTTTGATACAGCTTATAGCACATAGAGCATGACTAATGGATCATTTTTCCCTAAACTCAGTCACTACTCTTAAAGGCTGAAATCTGAAGGGGTTAGAGCCATTAAATGTTTTTCCCAGCATGTATTTTGTCTAACTTAGAGCTCTTTACCTACAACAGAGATGTGTTAAGCTGAATTCATCAGTTTTTGCTCTGCGTGTTAGAAAGTTTGCTGAGAAAAACTGCAGGAGAGGAAACTATCTGTATTTTTTTGGTGTGGTGCATTAATGAAAAGAGGATTTAGTAAAACTTAAGAAGTTGTAGCTGGTTCTACATACCAGTTCAGCTCAGTTCATCCAGTTGCACAATAGAATTTTATTTTCCTTTTTAAAGTAAAAAATCTCCCCCCCCCCAAAAAAAAAAAAAGAAAAAAAAAAAAAGAGGAGGAACACATCTCTAAGTGTTTACATGTTTACATACATTAATTCCACCTGGAGTTTCCGAAGAAGTATTTTAAAGAATAAGGGGTCCCTAGCCATAGTCAAGGCTGAAATATGGCAATGCTAGGGACTGATAAGCTTTTTTTAAAAAAAGAACAGTTAACACATATGTTGGGAGTAAAGAAATGGTACATGAAGACCACAAGGACACGTATATAACCCTTACACTGCTCCATGGGCATTAGCTCTCCCCTACACCACATTAACAATATAATTTTAGAACACATTCTGCATATACGTGTGCTGTGCAGGAGGATTAAGTGTTCTTGTGCATTTTCTCTAACCTGAATAAACAGCCCAGTGGCTTGCTACACACTGTACTAAAAATATATTATGCAGAAATGCTCACTTAATAGATCTGCGCGTTTGTTTTTCTACAACCAAAGCTACCTTATAACTTAATTCAGACTAAAAACTAATGGAAAAAAAAAAAGGAGAAGAATGATTAGTACCACCAGGACACCACCATGTATCTAGAGTGGTAATGAATTCTTTACCTGGAAGCACTAGGAAAAAGACAAACACAAGGCTAACAAAGCACATTGAAGCATTTGTGCTGACAAAGCACTTTATAGCCTATGCACCTCTCTTGATGAAGATTCAGTAGTTTTAGAGTTGCACCAGCACAGTGCTGTTATAGAGAACTCAAGAAAATTTTTTTCTATTGCAAAATGCAAATCAAAATAAATATGAGGAATACTGAACATGCAGTGCTGTAGTATACAACTGTCAGTAGTTTCCAAAAGTGTGCCTTCTCATGCAAGCCCATCAGCTATGTCCATTTTGCAGCTATTTCTTCATACTAGACATAAGGTAATATCGGTCCTTATGATGGCAATTATGATTTGGACTACTTCAGTTTCAGGATACACATGGAAGACGCACAATAGCTAGTGGGGAAACACTAAGTGACACCAACACTGGTATGACAGAGGCACTTACCTCAGCAATCTTCAACACTGAGCTCCCATTCAGCTCAAATGTGGAGGTATATGTTATACAGAGCAGGACCTTGAATCAAAAGAGAGAGAGGAGGGAAAGAAAATTTAAATTTCATTTGCAATTGCCTCCTTTCCTCACCTGTGTGCTTTTAGCCACAATTCCTTCCATTCTCACAGCAGATATCAGAAACTTTTAGCATCACATGTTACTGGAATAAATGAGTTGGCACAATCAAGGTGCTTAGTTTTTTCTTTCTGAAAAGCTGCAACTGTTGGCCCCAGAGGTGTAACCCAATGGATTATTTTTCACTGTCTCCTACATCTGACCAATGAAGGTAAGACAGTTCTGTGATCATCTCTGGCCTTGAATGCCAGAGTTGATTGCCAGAATCTGTTTATATTTTATCCACAAGCTTTGCATGATTTATAACCAGCCCTTCCATTTATTTCTATTAGTATGACAAACGAGAGAGGAAAAATGCATAAAATACAAATTATCACCCAGGTGACACAGATAAACATGTATTCTGTGAAAATGGCCATTAATTACTGCTTGACATGGAAAGGATTTCCAAGCCTAGGATATTTCCAGTAAATGGATCGTAGTCACTTGATAATGAGCAGCTAAAACACAATTCATAAGCCCCAATTTATGAGGGAAAGCTTGTCCTGTCTTGAACTCAACAGGAGTAAGAACTACAAGCCCTGCACCTTCCCTTGAAGAGGAGTGGAAATGTGGTGTGATCTACCAGGGGGTAGCGTGGTGGGTGAGTGGGGCAATGTGGTGACAGGTGCTGTGGTGTGATGCCTTCAGAGTCTGGTGATGTCCTGACAGTCTGATCTACTGTCCTCTCTCCTTCCATGTCTAAAATTCTCTCAGTGTCAGAATTTATGGTTTGCTTGAAAAAGCTGAACCAGCCAGAATTTCTTAGGATAAGTGTACCAGGAAAATATCAATCACACTAACAGTAATATATTGGTCCCTAGAATTTCCTTAGTCCCTAAGTACTACTGTTCTCTGCTTCAAAGGAAACTCAGGGCATCAGATAAGTTAGCATTGCTGACTCTTAATCATTTCTCTCATTTATTACACGCTTCTCAGTGGAACTAGGTTTTTGTTTTATGGTTCGATTCCTTGACAGCTATATGTGACATCCTGGGGTAATCTCCTTAGCATAGCATGCAAAACAAATAACTTTGCCACAGCACGTCTGATCAGATCTTACAAATTACACAAACAAAAAAAAGAACCAAAGGGACAAATTTGGGAAGATTATTGCCCCTGAGCATCATTTTTCTGACCTTTCATCGTATTGCACAGTTTCCACATTACGATGGAACAGTAGAAAACTGTAAAGTAACAACTTGAAATAGCAGACTAGATTCACCTCTCATTTCCAAGCTATAACATCTCTCTAGGAAGTAATGATCTCTACAGTCGTCTCAGAGCCTTCATAAAGAACAACAGAAAAAGCAGACAAATCCTTACTGTAGTACTGCTTAAGCAAGCTGCAGCCCCTGAACCCCCATCATTCCCACTTCATCTGTTTGGGAGAATTCTCCTCTGTGCAGTTATTTTGTACATAGGGGAGAAAATCCACTACTGGTAAACATGTATTTAGTAACTTCAGGGGAATTTGAACTCTGTACATGAGAAGTTTTGCTCTTACAGACAGGGACAAAAGAACCTGCCCATGGATGAGTACATCATTTTTCTGCAGAAGGACATAAATAACCTCCTTTGCATTTTGACAGTCAGTATGAAAAGATTCTATGCACTGAAATGCACTGCATCTTTAAATATTTTTTATTTTTTATTTTTTTCAGCAGAGCTGTATTTCACTTCAGGTTGTCACACTGTCATGATTTTTTTGTTGTTTGCTTCGTTTTAATCAAGAAAATACCTATTAGGAGTTTGATCCTATTCTTATGGAAGATGGAACTACTATAAGAAGGGTTCCAAGAAAACCATATGTAATGGCAATTCTATATCGTCTATATATGCCATCTTGCCCTGATTCTCACCCAGTCCTTCACAAACAGAAGCTATTAATTTGGACAAACACTAGAGGTAATGAGAACGCAAAAAGACATGCTATTCTTCTGAAGTACAATAGTCCTGGGGCTATAATCTCATTTTTAGATATTTAGCTTTTAGCTTTAGAGCAAAACAAAGTTTCTGAGCCAAGTTTTTTCACAGTTCTCAAACCACAGAAACTTACGAAGTTATCAGTCAGACTTTTTGCATACTCTTGGCTTACTTCACTTGTTACCATCTTCCCTTACAAATCATTTCTAAGATCTGGAGGATGGTCTTTCACCATGCGTAAGACTGCTCTCAGCTATGATTTTCATCAGGACTGCCGCAGGGCTCATTTATAGTCTTGGCAATGTTCCAGACACTTAACTCATGCGTCTTCCCATTTCTGTGGAACAGAACAGGAAGACAAGCAGTCTTCTCTTCAAGATCACTGGATGAAAGATGGGATTAAACAAACAAACAACCCCAAGTCATTCAGTTCCACTAAGGGACACTAATTCTCCAGACAGTAAATCCCTGTGGTGGGTTAACGTTGGCTAGCCGCCAGGTGCCCCCCACATGGCTCTCCCCCTCCAGATGGAGGGAAAACACGATGAAAAACTCATGGGTCAGGATAAGGACAGGGAGATTGCTCGCTGGTTATTGTCACTGACAGAACAGACTCAACTTGGTAAAGATTAATTTCATTTGTTGCCAATTAATAACAAAGTAGGATAGTGAGAAATAGAAACAAAACTCTAAACACCTTCCCTTCCACCCTCATCTTCTTCCCAGGCTCAACTTCACTCTCAACTCTTCTATTTCCCCCCCTCATCAAGGGGGGCAGGGGAAGGGGGAACGGGGGCTGCGGTCACTCCCTGATGCTTTGTCTCCACCGCCCCACTCTGCCCCTGCTCCACGTGGGGTATCTCCCACAGCATGCCGTCCTTCCTGAACTGATCCTGCAGTCCTTCCACAGGCTGCAGCTCCGGCCCGGGGCCTGCTCCTGCGGGGGCTCTCCATGGGCCGCAGCCTCCTCCAGGCCACATCCACCTGCTCCACCGGGGGCTCCTCCACGGGGGGGCTGCAGCGTGGAGATCTGCTCCATGTGGGACCCATGGGCTGCAGGGGGACAGCCTGCTCCACCAGGGGCCTCTCCACAGGCCGCAGGGGAACTGCTGCTGCCTGCCTGGAGCACCTCCTGCCCTCCTCTGCAATGACCTTGGGGTCTGCAGGGCTGGTTCTCTCACATTTTCTCACTCCTCTCTCTCACAGCTGGAACTGGCCCTATCCAACATGGGGGCAGCATCTAGTCTCTTCACGCAGAGGCCACCCTGCATCACCCCACTACCAAAACCACATAAACCCAATGCAATCCCATCGGCTGCTTAACTACTCACGTTACTACCTCAAGCAGTCTGCATTTAAAAAAAAAATAGAAAAAACAGAGAAACTTTCTTGTGCAATGGCATTTTGTTTTCACAATCACTAGTAGTAGAAAGGAAGTGATTTGTAGTTTTTTTCCCTTAGCACCTTCAGTACAAAACAAAATTGAAAATCAGTGCTGTTACATTTTAGAGTCCATACCTCTTTTCTTTTTTTTTTTTTTTTTTTTGGAAGGAACTCCGATAACTGTAGAGATAATTTCAAAGTCACACAACCTCCAGGATGTTTTAATTGGCTTGTATTATCTTGCAAGTGCCCAGATGAGATCAGATTTCTATAAAAGGCTTATCCATAATGAAAGCATTCATTTTAATTACTGTTGAAGCTTTGCCTGTCATGGAACAAGAAATACAGTTCCAACTCCCTGCAGTTTTCACAATAGGTAAGAATGAAAATAAAAAAGTGTTTCTGAACATATACTAAAGTCATTGGACATAAAAACAACTGTACAGTATTTGAACTGCAGTGGAATTAAACTTACATTACAATGTCTATCCCATACTTTAAAAGGACTTTTAAAGAGGGAACATTTTTAGGTTATAAGAGGGCTAAGTGGTGCCAGTCATGTTCCCTAGGTGCTTAGTACCTATTTGTAGTAAAAGGCAATTCTCATATTGAAGAGCTTACTGTGGAGTCACATGAAATCAACACGGTCTGAAAGAAAGCAAGCAGTGTCCCCCAACATGGAGAACAATAGAAAAGGTATAAAACTTGAAAGCAACTATAATCTACCATCACCTGAGGATGCTTCAGTGACTCACTGCATTTAAGTGCCCAAGTCCAGCATCAATACACCACTGTCATCCTTCTTCTGTTCCAGCATTCAAAGTTCAATTAGCAAAATCCTCTAAACATCTGTTTTCCTCCTAGCTGGGAGGAATGCAGCCACTTTAGTCCTGAGAATGCTGCATTTTGCAGCCACCTCTAATCCCTTTATAGCATTCATAAAAGAACCATTTCCTGACTTATTTTACTTGCAGTCTAGTAAGCTTGCATGCAATGTACACTTGAGTGATTTTCAAAACCCTCTCCCTGCTGCCCCCGAAAGAGGGAAAATACAGAAGACAAGGCAGGAGTAGTCTTCTTCTCATTTAATAATTCAACATTTAAGGCAGTCATTCAGTATTTCTGCAAAATAGTTTAAGCAAGAGGTGTCCTCATATTTGGCAGAATAATTAGTAATCTGGTCATGTCCATCTCTTTTGCCCTTGTTTTCCTAAAAGGCCAAAGAATGTAAAAGCATTAATGAACTTATGTACATTGTGTCATCATGTATCCCCACACACAACACAGCAATATTTTAATTATGCAGAGAAAGCAGACAGCATCTCCCATGAATCAGTCAACCCATAAAAGGTCTTGCTATCACCAGCAAATGGTGCTCAGCATTATGAATGCACCAGGGTTTCAAACAAAAGGATTGTATCTGGTATAGAAGAACCTCACAAATTATCAGTGGTGACATTCTGAATGCTCCCAGAAGACCATGCCCATTAGTTCACTAGACTAAAACAGAACTACTGCTGAGCACTATTTATGGTGGTATGAAACCAAGTGAAACTTCTGCTTATGTAGTACAGTTATAAGAGGGAAAGAAGTGATTTAAAGCAATTTCTTAATAGATAGTTAACAGGTTTTCTTAACAGCTCTGTGACTTTTATCTTTAGATTTATAACACTTAAGAGCAAAGAAGATTAAAAAAAAAGATGACTAGCACTGCTACAAATTGCAGATTACAACTTATTTAGGTATACTGCATTACTTTATAAACTAGAAGATAGTTAAACTGAGCAAAACAAAACTGAAAAAGAAGAAATACAACTGAAAAATTAAAAATGACAAAGCTTTAAAAGTTTAAAAATCATGGAAGTTCTAATGCTCATTCGCTCATTAAGAATGAGATTTTAAAGGGAGATTCAAGTAGATCAATCATGAAATAAGTGCTTTTTGGTCTGCTCATGGTGTTAGGAACCTCCCTTAGATAGGAATGGGTAGTATTATGTAAGAGAGAAAAAAAACAGAAAAGGGGAGAGGGGAAAGTGTGGAAGGGAGAGAAAGACTATCACCATGAAAAAAGCAACTAAGTAGGAAAGTAGCAAAACCCAAAAGAAATAAAATTATAGAAAGGAAATATTAAGGGGGGCATCTTAAAAAAACAAACAAAGAAAAAAAAAAACACAAAACCACACACTAACCCTCAAAGCCCTGATCTACTCAATGACTATAAAAAAATAAACATTTTTAAGGCAATCATTTTACATACAGATAAGTGTAAGATTACTGTATGTAAAATTACTTTACTGTATGTAAGATTACTGTATGTAAAATGCACATTTTTAAAAACTGCTTCTGTGCTATGCTGGTAAATTATGTTGGTATAAAAAAGACAACTGTATAATTGAACACAAATTGTAAGAGAGGGAAAAGGCTAAGAAAGGAAGGAAATAAGTGACCACCAACTAACACATACTGCATACATTCATGGCAGTAATTTTGCTATTTTTTTCTTCACACATGGTGAAGCTTTTCTTTCTGTATCAAGTTAGTTCATTCAACCACTTGGCAAATTACACTGATTGCCCTAAATGTTTCCGGGGAAAAAAAAAAAAAAAGAAATATATTAAAGCCCCTGCCTCTCAGCTGCAATCCCTTCCCTTTGAACTTAGTTCCCAAGTAAAAATGAAGTTACATGCATCCACTACCAAAATGACTAGAAATGAAGTGAACATACTGGTCTAAGTAAACCCCAAGCTGTGAAGGAAACAAGAATTAGTGCATTCCTTGACTAGAAGATTTTACCACTGAGTAAATCTTTTTGGACAGGGAAGTGGGATGAGAACTTCTTTACTCTCAGCTCCATGTACATCAAGGGAACCTTCTGTATGGCAACATACTTTAGGGCAGCTCAGATAAGCTTACTGTTTTCAAGTCGCTAGATTTTTTGACAAGATGGCCTGCAGACGACCTAGGAAGTGGTGTTCCACAGGTTGTCCAGCCTGCCAGAGCACTTCACCCTGTCCAAGACCACCTCCTGACCTGCATCCAGGAAAGATAATAAAAACCCAGATAAGCTGTTTTTGTGGTTGCAACATCAGCCACTACCACCCGAAGTCCCTGTATGAGCGAAGAGCCATAGGGAAGATGACCCAGAGCTGGCTGGCAGTGTCACAACAGCTTACTGGGACACGAGTTCCTTCTGCAGCTGCCCTCAGCACCAGGCATGCTGTGGTGGCAGCAGCCCTCGTCCAGGAGCCTCAATTCCACGGTAGGCTTATGAGCAGAGGGAGTCTGAACTGGGTGCATGTGGTCTGTGGCACATTTACAGTATGTGGACAACTGCAAGTCAAAGCTACAGCAAGCGACCCTTCCATGGCCCTGTTATGTGGCCAGCTTGTACTGTAACCTTCAGTAAGCAGTAAAGTCTGGCTGCGGGGCAAAGATTAAATGTCAATATATGAAAGTTAAAGGGTTTCTATATTGGGCTTTGTCATCAGACAATGCCTGTGTGGTTTACCTCCGTAACAGGTAAGTGATCTCCAAGTTCTTTATATACAGACATAAACAAAGACTAAAAGTCTGTAAGAACTTGTACTTCCCCTCCACACTGGACAGGTGTTAAATGACACTTTCCAGAACTAGAGACCTGCCTATTTTCCACGTGGCACAGGAAAATCTGCAGGTATGACTCAGCGATTCATTGCTTGCATATGCTTCACTGCACGGAACAGCTCTGTGATAAAACTGCTGAAGTTCCTTTATTTCTCTTTTTTTGAGACAGTTTTTCTTCAAAATCAGCACTTTCGCAACAAAGAATGCCAGTCAGAAGCACTCCACAATAACAAAAAAACTCATATGAACAGCAAAATCTATGCAGTATTAACTCTGCTTCTGAGCATGTATACTGTAATATAGCATTTGATCCGTGTATAACAGGATTGTTTAAAATTTATTTTATTTTTTTTTGTCCCTCACAGACCAGTCATTTGTCAGGTAACTTGGGAAAAAAACATATTGCTGAGCTGACCTGCAGTAAAGAACCCTTCTGTCTTACCCATGCTAGAGACTGAAGGAGGAATCACCACAGAAGGCCAAAGACAGAAATCCTGCCCTGTTACACTTTCCTTCTTTTGTACCTGATATGGAGAAAACTCGGGTATTTAATTCAAGACTGTGGATTCTGCTATGATGACCAGGCACCTAAAAACCAGGGGAGTTCTTTATGATTTTATAGGCGTATCACAATCTTAATTATAAGTACAAGGCATTTACCACAGCCCTAATTAATTCAGGAAAGGACGAGCTTATCTTGAAACACACAAGGTAGGTCACTCAATCCACTGGAATTAACCTGGTTATGTAAAATTAAGCAAAAGAATAAAGTGAATTAAGAAGGGAACCAGGAAAAAAAAAGGCAAACCCAAGAGAGTCTGGGTTTGTAACTGGTCTACATTACAATTAACATAATGAAAAGGCTGAACAGGGGAGACACTAAAAATCCTAGCTTTGCTAGGTAGGACTGATCTTAAATGAGAATCTTATTTGTGTGACATTATCCAAGTTTTTACAGACTTCCCTCTTTGACAATGCAGATTGCTAATACACCTCTGAATTAGGGACTGGACAAAAATCAGTTACTGCCTATTGCTCATATCAGGCAGCATTGCTACAAGAACTGATGAACACATTCAAGTGAAACTTTCATCTACAAATTTTCAGCACGTTCTTTACTATTTTTTCTTATTAGTATGCATTAATAAAATGTATAAAGCCAGTTCTGCATTAAAGCATGCAAATAAAATTAAATGTTGCTTTTTTTTTTCCTGTTTTTGAAACAGGTCCTTCTCTGCTCATAAAGACTACAATGCAATTTTTGTTGCAAGTGATGTTGAAAAAATGTTTGCAATAATGCAGTGCATAGATACTGAGAAGAAAAAGTGATCAGTTACTAAAAAATTCTATGTTAAAACATGTTGATTAACACCAAGTATAAGTAATTGGGCTGCTGATTCCTATTCAGATAATGACACTCTCCAAGCCCCTCTCTTCCACCTCCATTTAGAAGTCACAGCTTTACTGCTGCACCAGTAAATAACGGGCAGTGGAATCACACTTTTTACTCCTACATAAAACCATTATATATGCCATGTCCCAAAGAGGCAGTACAGAGAATATAGTTTATATATATATATGCATTTTTAAATCCAAGTTGTTTCAGTCCAATTTCATTTTCCATTTGATTTTACAGGTCAAGCAGAACAGTTGCAAATAATATTCTATTAAGCATATTCAGGTTGCATGTGGAAAGATATTTCATAAACATTAACCTTAAAACAATGGGAAGATGTGCATATTTGTGAAAGTTCATTATGTCAATCAGCTCATTTACCAGTATCCAAGAAAAAGGTGTAAAATATAATCAGAGAGGCTGGGATTTTACAGTTGTGTTCTTTCAACATTTTAGATCAGTTTAGACCTACTTTTCAAATACATACTATAATTTGTTCTCTATCAGAGGGCCACAACAAGAAAATAAAAACAATAATCAAACAGCCCCCCCACCTTCTAGCAAACCCTCCAAGTCTCGGAAAAAAATAAAAAGAAAAAAGAAAATTAAGGCTTCTTGGTTCAACAGCAATAAAGTTCCTGCCAACTTTTCTGAAAAAGTTAACAGTAAGTTTTGCTTGGTTGCTTGAACACAACCCAGCTTAGTCCAATATTTGCATTAGATCAGGACGTTCTCCCTGAACCTATAATGACATGGTTGTGAAGAATGTAAAACAGGTCAGCTATGATTGTTAAAAAAAAAAAAGTGCAAACAAAAATCTTCCCCAAACTTTTGGCTATTCTCAGTGTGTCTTAAACAGGGGTCTTCTTAAGTCCCAACTAATTTGACTGTAATTGCAGCCCATCCAATAAAGATAAGTTATTGGTGGATTAAAAAAAAATAAAGATGAGGAGTTAGCTCTTTTTACTCAGATAATCACCCATCATCTTTTAGAACATTATGGTAGTAATCTTTGAAAGAACAATTACAAATACTCAACCTAAAAAAAGCATTTCAGAGGCAGAGTTATTTGTTCCATTCTGCCTGTCCTTATAGAAGCTAATTTTTATCACAGAACTCTAATTTAAATTTCATTTCTGAACATAGCCAAAAACAAGAACTGAAATCACAGAAAGAGCTGTCTAGCGTTATGACTGGAGAGTTCCCAAATGCTGTATTAATGAATCAGTGAAGAAGAAGCAAAAAGATTGCCGTAACACAGCAGATTTAGCAAGGATTATTAAACCTCATTCAAAGCTTAAAAAGAGTTTTGGCTGACTCTTCACTGAAAGCCTACAGAATCAAACCAGAGAAGTTAACGCTCATCAGTGTACAGTACACCTAATCCACTAACAAATGAAAGTTGGAGTCACTGGGAATAAACTAACCTTTTCTACATGAAATTGCTGTTCACCGTAACATATATAGGGATTAGAAGAGTCTTCTCTCAAGCCACTTTGGAAGAACAGATTCTGGTTCCAAAAATCCACAAGTCTGTTTCAAAAAACATCACAAGCACAGTAGCCAGAAATAAATTAATCTTCTCAGAATTGTAAAAGCTCAATCACGCCTTTCTTTTTTTAAAAGTGCTTGTTTGCTGTCAATGCCCACCACATTACAGTGTATCCAGCTTATCTGGAGAGCTTATTTCTGGGTGATGACTCGTCTACTAATTAGCAATTATTCATTAAATGTTTTTTCCCCTCTTTTTGTTACTTCAGAAAAAAGCTATCACAGACGGATAAATAGATAGAAGGAGGTGCTGCCTTGTTAAGAAGGTTGTCAAATTATAAATGAAAGTCACTATAACTTTAGTAGAAAGAGGAAAAAAGCCATTGTGGCTTTGGATTCTTTCCACCCTAGCCTCTTTCTTCACACTGGGTTCGCCTGCTTTGGCACCAGAGTTATGTACAAAGCTAAACTTCAGTTCTTCCAGCTGAAAAATTACCAAAAGTCAAAGGGAAAATATAAAGACTCAAGTATGCTTTAATTTCTTTTTCCACTGCTGATCTGGCCACATCTGATAGTGCTTTTGTCAACACCGTATATGTTCTTGCAAACAAAGGTCTAATTACATGAAGGAGAATTACTTCAGCCATTTTAAATTCTGAAGCCAGAATTAAAACAAAAACAAAAACAAAAACAAAAAAACAAAACCAAAAAAAAAAACAGAAAAAAACATCTAAACGAGAAAGAAATCAGGATCCACACCCCACAACCAAACCTAAACCCATGATATTTACCTTCAGTCAAGAACTTGCCCAGTACCCCTTTCTGCTGCAGACTATCTGTTTGCTTGTTTGTTTAGAGCCAAGGTCAACAAAATGTCCCTAATCCGCAACATGTAATACATCCTGGCATTTCTTGCAGTTATAATGCAGTCCCGTGTCACACAACAAAATTCTTCCTAACTCTTAATTCTTCAACTTCTCTCCTGTAACGCAGATGCAGGATCTTGACTGAGTTTGGTCAACTTTTCTGGGCCATATTGTTGGTCTAAGGTAAAACTGAGTTACTCCCCCCAGCCCTTATTTTTTTTCTATAAACCTATAAGTGTATATAAATAGAGCAGTGAGTCACTTTGGTGCATCACTGATAAAACACGGAATTTGATTAGTGATCAATATATCTCTCCCTTCCCAACTAACATGAATAATGTAATGTAAATATGCAAGTAAAAATATTCAGATTATTCCATTTTAAACTGCAATCAACCTATTGATGGATTTCAGGAAAATCAACAACAACGTACTGTAGGATTGTGTTATTTTCCATTCCCTTCACACAGCCAGCTGAGCATATTAGAAGCACAAATTGGCACTACGTATATGAGAAGACTTTTCAGTGTGATAGTGAAGTATCATGGCAACAGCAAGGTGAATGCTAAGGCGGCCTTGTGTCAGATCCATTGCTCCCTCTGGTCACACTTTCTGGATTCCTTGATTTCTCAGCACCCTTTTAATGTGATTTAAAGCACTTAAATAACCCCTGTTTACTTCACAGTGTGAAAATACTTATAAATCTCTGTCAAAATGTATTAGAGATACTGAGAATACACAGCATAATCATTGAGATACTCTAAAGACATACTAGGCTCAGCAGCTAAATAGCAGTCAAGGCTTATACACCACAGATGGCTTTTGTTAGCATGTGGGAAATCCAATGCAGTTCGTATGTCTGTGTTTGTTGTAGGTGCAAACACTCATGCCAAGGAGAAATTGTAGCCATTTCCCCTTCCTCATAAAAAAGACCACCGCCTCCTTTTGGGCACAAAACTATTGTTCATGTAAGGATTACCCAGTGCTTAGTAATATTAAGAGTGTCCTGCAGAAAAATAAGCAAGGACTTCAGAGTATCACTTCTACTCTGGAAATTTTCCCCACATAATCAGTCTGAATGAAACATATAAGGGAAAGATGCAGTTCACAACTGGTATTTAGAAGAATTGATGATACTGCCAACAAACTCTAACCTGGAGTTTAATTTAATATTTGCTTATTACAGTAAGTAAAATTCCACTTTTAAACACTTTATAGAAAGGATAAAGGTACATCACCTATCATAGAGAGAGAGGCATTGTAAGAGATGAAGGCTTTGAGTTTATCTTGACAGCTGCATTTGGGCAGTATAAATCTCTGGCTGTCCAGGATGTATTCCAGCACAGTCCCCAACCTCTGCCCTCAAGCCTGAACACTGTCAGAGTGCTGGTTTTGTGATCCTCCAGTCTGGGAAACTGTGGATCATGCTATGTCAATCACTCTTAAAAATTAGGAGGACTTGGTACCTAGCCATAAATCAGTGAGTGCTGTTCCACTTTTACAACAGTGGCCCCAACTGCTTGGCTTCCTCAGTGCCAGGAGATGTCCAGCTAGCACTCCTTTCCATTCATTTACAGCAACTGTTACAGTTGTTCTATTGCATTTGTGTCTAATGCTGCCCCTTTGCAATATTTGCCAGTTTCCAAAAGCATATCTATCAAGGCAGCTAACTGCACTTGTGCCTCTCTCGTGTTCCTCCTTTTACTTCCAATCCAAATATGCAGTCACCTGAATGTAAAAAGCTTTACAGAATGCTTTCTGAGCTAATCAAATCCCTTCACGTGCACATCTGCAAAGCAGATGGATTTCAAAGAAACATTAAAATAAATATTCAAAGCATTTGCTTTAGATAATCTGTGAAGCGCAAATTTTTAGTGGATACTTGCTGGGAACAACAGGAATTTTTTGGATAGGATTTTCAAAAAAAGCATTTAAGTGATTTAGGAGCTTAAGTGCCAGCAACTTACAGTGCTGCGCTCTTGCACCTCCATTTTTGCATCTGTTTTGTGTAACCAAAAGTTTTTGTGAAATCCTTGATGCTTACGTTCTCAATACCTGTGCAACTGTGCAGCAAGCCACAAAGAACCAGGCCAGTATCACTGCTGACCCACTTTCACACACACCTCACATTCAGGAGTGTCTAATATCTGCAATGCATAAAAATGTATTTAAAGCTCCTCTGGATGGAATAACCCAGTCTAATGTGCAATCATACACTGCCTTCAGGACACAATTTAGCACAGATTTAGGGATAAAAATGCATTGCTGAGACCAGCTGCTTTAAGCCCCCTGAAGGCTTTACCACCACTCAGCCAGACCTAGGTTATCTACAACATTTTCAAGTGTTGCAACTGCATCTGTAACCTTCGGGTTACAACGTAAAAAGATCTCTGGCTTAATTTGGCTTTTAGGCAAGTCTCAGATGCAATGCCTCTAGAATTTTAACTGCCCTGCTTACAGGTTTTGTCCCTCTGGTACTCTTTAAGTAACTAAATCAAAATACAAGTCTTACGTTGTTCTCAGGCTGTAAAGATGTGGCCTGATTTTTACCATACACCTATTTTTGCCATTCTTTTAGACAGGACTTTAGGAAAGGATTTATACATCAATATTTCCACTCAGTGGAATGAAGACCATGACCCCCTTTCTCTTTTGCAGTAAACCTGAACTAACCATGTTGATTTTTGTTGTTATTTTTAAATGCACTTTTTTTTTTTTAATTATGTATTAAGACAACTTTACAAGATACGCACTGGTAACTGTGGAAAAACATAGCATTCATATTGTTCTCAGTGTGGGGTCAAGGCATCACAAATACGTACCAGTTTTCAAAAAAACAGTGTACCTGAAGATTCTGAATCTGCAATGCATAAAGCTTAAAAAAAAGTGACTTGCAAAAAATACTCTGTACCAAGAGAGCCTGGCAGTTCACAGGTGCTACTTCTTAACCCTTCACCTTTCCCACTGCAAAGACGAGGCAGAAAAGAGGCATGCTGGATCAGGGCTGCAGATATGAGTGCCTCAAGTTAAGCCTGTATATGGGCAAAATCCTGCTTCCATAGAACAGGGAACAGTTCAGAAAAATGCTCATCCCTTTTCTCTATTGCTAGGCTCAACCTTCTGCATATTCTGGCACAATGCACATGCAGAAATCAGGCAGTTGGCCTCATTGGCAGAGTACAGCTAGTACAGAGCCATTCAACAGTGAATAACATACATTCATTAGGACAAGGATGACATATGTAGAAAAGAAATAAGACACCTAATCTATGCACTCAGAAGTAAAGGACGGTCAAATAAGTAGGCCCAAGCATATCAATCAATAGTAGGTATAGCAAACATCCAAAAAAGACCATTAGGTCTGCTCTGGAGGGGTTTCCACCAGTGATCAGCTACAGCGCAACAAACCCTGCAGTACAAATTTTTGTGGCAATATTATCAAGTCATATCCCAACCCAATGATATGGCAAGGAAAATTCACAGCATCGCCTTTCCAAAAGAATACCTCCTGGCACGTAGGCTTCCTAACACGAGCCAGGAGAATGCTAAGGCATTTCTAGAAATGAAAGTTTTCACTGAGCATTCAAAACAATAAGCTGTCTTATGCATTAGTCCAGGAACATTTTGGTGCCTAGACAAATCATGCACCCTCCTTAGCATTTTACAAAGGTAACACATAGATCACAAGCTAGGAAGCACCCATCCACATGATCTAAAATTACAAGGCTGCACAGCCCAACTCATGAGCACCAATGCCAAACACCAACTTCCATATCTGCAAGTCATCTACATGTGAAATACCATAGTGTGAATTGCTTGTGCTGTTTCAGTTTGCTAAAACTGGGACCGCTACTGACTCTTAACACAATCTATCTCCTGTTTTACACAAGGAATCATAAACCGAGTAGAAATGAAAACAACTGACATCTGCCAACAGGAAGGAAGGAATCAAATACTGTCCTAAGGTGAAGATTTCCAAGGCAACAGCTAATTTGTTTGCTAAGCCCAGCATTCAATCATACAGCCTATCTGCTGCAAGCACTGACGTGTGTGAAACACTAACCTTCATCACTTCAACCTGTAGGTCTTCGTTGAGCGAAGGAGTCACTTTGACGGCATTCAGCATCTGATTAAGCAACTGTTTCTCATCTGAGTCTGTTTCCACAGATACAAACCTCTCATCAGACAGCAGCTTCTGCAGAGAGAAAATGGCAATGCAGAGGTTGAAGACAGAATGCCTTTAATTCTGCTGCAAACTACAACACCTAAAACTATTAACATTTGGTACTACAGTGCCTAGGTTTTATGTACAAATTTAAAAGTTATCCAGTATCATCAAATAAGAAAGCACAGCAAAACCTGAGAAATCCATACCCTGAGTAAACAGCTTTTGAATCAGCTGCCATTCCAGCATTTCCTTTCCCCACCCCACCTCTTGTGTGTCCAGAAGAAAAAAGGTATCAGTAACTGATGCAAGAGATCACAAACCTCTCCAAGTAATGCCTCCCATCCCCTCTAAATGAATTTAAGAAAAACAAAACAAAACACTCAGGCTAGCGTCCTGGCCTCAAACTAGCGCTAGCAGATACCCTGCCTGGCAGCAGACAAAGATTCAGGTGTCTAAAATCCTGCTAGGCACAGAACAAAAGCATGGTGGAGGTGGCGTTTCTGATCACTGAAAAGATATGTTTTGTGTTACTCAAAAGCTGACTAACCATGGATGCCATCAAGTCCTCAAAAGGAAGAACGCTGCTAGCAAGTAAACAGCACAAGGACCACGAATATGTGGGAGGGTACCCAGGAGTGGATTCAATACAGATTGAGTGAACTTCAGACCGATCAGATAGCCTTTGCCTCAGAAAAGCCAGTACCAGAGCCAGTGTCTCCCAGCACCCGGGTATATGTGAGGCCGAGGGTTAACAAGAGGAATCAGCATGAAAATATTTGTGCAATCTAAGAGACTGTCACTAGGTTCCTGTGGAAGCCTATTTTCATGCTTGAAAGCAGGACTTAGAGCTTAACAGCTCTTCGTGTTCTGTTCTCACATCCCTGAGCTAACCACATCCAACTTCAAGAAGATTTCAGTTATTTCACACTTCTCCCATAAGGTCCAACATGTTTCTAAAAAAAAACACCAAACAACTTCCTCTAACATTGCAGCCTCAATTTATTCACAGCCAGTTCATGACCATAAGCTTTCCCCAGTTATCAGCTGCCAAAATAGAACACTATTTTCTCTTGATGCTTTCCCTAAAATTCATTATTTGTTTTATTTTTTGTTTTTTCTTTTGTGCTTGGTTTGTTTTTTTTTCAAGTATTTTTGCTATTGTTCTTGTTTGTTTTTTCTTTATATTTTTACTGTTTTTTGTTGTTTGTTTTTGTATACTTTTTATTTCTTTCTACTTTATTTAATTTTTTTTCTTTTTTTTTGTTTTTACTGGATGTTTTTTGTTTTGCTTTTTGTGTTTTTTTATTGTTTTTTTCTTTTTCATGTTTTTGTTTCTTTTTATTGTTTGTTTTGTGTGTTTTTTCCTTTGTTGTTTTTGTTTGTTGTTGTTTTTTGTTTGTTGTGCTTTGCTTTTTGTTTTGTTTTAAAACCTCTGCTTTTGTTCACTGAACCTGGACAAACCAGGCTCTGTTAGAATTCTCAAGCCACACTGACGCTCTCTCAAACATTTTAACAGTTTGTCTCCAAACTATTTTCAGTGCAACCTTCATAAGAAGGGAGAATTAAATCAGAACCATGTAACTGAAGCACAGGGGGTTCCGACTCAAGACAAGGGGGCAAATTCTTTACTGTGCAGGTGACAGAGCACTGGGACAGGTTGCCCAGAGAGGCTGTGGAGTCTCCTTCTCTGGAGATATTCAAAACCAGCCTGGATGCCATCCTGCACAATGTGCTCTAGGTGATCCTGCTCGGCAGGGGGTTGGACTAGATGATCTTCAGAGGTCCCTTCCAACCTTGGCCATTGTGTGATTCAGTAAAACATCACGAGGACATGGCCAGTGGCACTATTTCCTCAGAGTTCTACTGGAAACACATCTTCCATATAGTCCAGAACCACCCTCACAGATACCTCCCATCAGTGGCAGACATCCTGCAATAGATGTACCCACTCAAGTCTTTTTCCAAAACCAGCCTTCTTAGAAGCTTCTATTGCAGCACAAAACTACCTCGACTTAGTTCCCAGGAACAAAACCTTGCTCTGTCCCAGACCAGACTTAGAGCAGTCCACTTTACCCTGTACGTTCTGCACCACTTTTGTCCTGAGGCTCCTTCCCAGCTTCAAGTCTGCAGCACGTTTCACTGGTTCATTCCTACTTTGTATTTTCTGCACTTATACTGGTTGTGGCTGTGATAAAGTTAATTTTATTCACTGTAGCCCACACGGTGCTGTGTTTCGGATTTGCGACCAAAACAGTACTGATTACACACTGACATTTAGCTATTGCTGAACAGAGCCTGCACAGCATCAAGGTCTTTTCTGTTTCTCATGCTGCCTTACCAGTGAATAGGCTGGGGACGCACAAGAAGCTGGGAGGGGACACAGCCAGGACAGCTGGCCCCAGCTGAAGAAAGGAATATTCCCTACCATTATGGCACTGTGCTCAGCAATAAAAGCTGGAAGGAAAAAACAGGAGTAATGGGACAGGGGGCGGGGGGGGGTTGGGGATGAGAGATGGTGTTTATCTTCCTAAGTAACGTTTAGATATGATGGAGCCCTGCTTTACTAAAAAATGGCTGAACATCTGCCTGCCAATGGCAAGTAGTAAATGAATTATTTTGCTTTGCTCGTGTGTGCAGCTTTGCTTTACCTATTAAACAGTCTTTATCTCAACCACAAATTTTCTTACTTTTGCTCTTTCAGTTCTCTATCCCATCCTGCTGTGGGGCAGCAAGTGAGCAGCTGTGAGGGGCTTAGCTGCTTACTGGGGTTAACCCACAACATTTTAAGAGTTTCCACACAGTAGTATATCAACTGTTTTATCAGCATCCAGCCTAACAAGATACAAGTCAGTGTACAAGGAAAATATGTTTTTCTATACAAAGGAGAAGACATTTGATTTGGTATGAGAGATAATGAGAGATATGGAGCTACTGGAGAGAAAACAGTGGAGGGCCACGAAGATGATTAAGGGACAGAAGCATCTTTCCTACAAGGAAAGGCTGAGAAAGCAGGGCCTCTTCAGCCTAGAGAAGGCTCAGAGGGATCTTATCAGCATATATAAATACCTGAATAAAAAGAAAAAAAGGTGCAAAAACAGAGATGGGCTCTTTTCAGTGGTGCTCAGTGGCAGGACAAGAGACAGTGGGCACCAACAGAAGTTTCCATCTAAACATCATGAAACACTTTCTCGCTGCGTGGGTCATGGAGTACTGGCACAAGTTGCCTAGAGAGGTTGTGGAGCCTCCCTCCTTGGAGATCTTCAAAAGTCACCTGGATGTGGTGCCAGGCATCTGTCTCCAGGTGGTCTTGCATGAACAGCAGGATAGGACCAAGTGACCTCCAGAAGTCCCTTGCAACTTCAACTGTTCTGTGAACCCGTGACCTACTTTTGCTGAATGCAAGTTGTACTTCATCTCATTTGTCTTTTATTCTACTTTTAATATCCCCACAGCATCAAGTTTATCTTTGTTGTTGTTTTTCAACTCTTCGTGAGTCTTCACATATCATAATGCAGATGAAGAACTGTCTCGTTGTCTGGATTACTCTTACACTTCTAGATAGGCATTAACACATACTTAAGACAACATGCTGTAAATCCAAAACCTTGCAATTCTAGTTCAGAACCCAAGCATACGTGCAGCAAGACAGAGTAAAAGTATAATAAATTTTATCTTGACTGAGCGTTCCGAAGAAATGCAGCACCTGGACCTCTTCATCACTTGACTCAGTTTAGTTTTTAAGAAATTAAGCAGTGGTAAGGCTTACTGAGAGTAGCACAGGGCCACACAAGGAAGACTACACCTCTGCCTCAATGTTGAAAGCCAGGAACTTCCACCTATCTCCACAACATTTTAACTTCCACATAATCTACAGCCTTTACTTGCACCCTAAATTCTGAACTCCGTTACAGAAACATGAACATCATTGTTACATCCACCAGGAGACAGACATATTTTCTGTATTTTCTTTTTTTCAAAAGAAAAGCCTAGATTTCCTTGGCACCTGCTACCTTTCCTACTATACCCTTCCCCCCAAAAATCCGTACCTGCATCCCTGCTAGAGCCTGCTGGGCCAGCTTCACACTCTTCGATTCCAGAGCCAGTTGGAGAGGAAGGAGACACTTCTCCCTGAAGTAAAATAAATAAATAGATGTGAGAGGTAAAAATGGAACTAAAAATTGGTATTCAAAAGAACTATGGTTCCAGAAAGGCTGTATCACTTTCAATAAGATAACACTTGGATGCAGTAAACAAGGACAGTTTCACAACAACTCTGCGAGGCACTTTTCCCCTCTCAAGAAAGCTGACATATGTCTTCACGTTCTGTTAAAAATGGCCTTTTATATTGAAATTTCACAAAATGCTTCCCAACTGTTAGCCCTCTGTGTGCATACACGAATGTGTAAAGCGTAAAGAGGAAATTCACAGATCACTGGTGGTTCTTCAGCTCAGAGTTGTAAGCATTATGCTTCAGTCCCTTGACTTCTGTTTAATATTCAGACTGACAGAAAAATAGTTTTATATTCCACTTTCTGCTTTTGGCCCAGTGCTCACACACAGAACTGTTTTTATTTGGTGACCAAACCAACAGTGCCTGGGGCTGTGACTTCTCTCTTTACTCATTGTTATGAATCAGAAAGGGTCTGCAGCACCTGGAGAACCCTTAGCAGCCACAAGCATTTTTAATAAAATCTTGCTAGTTGGCAGGAAATTCATTCCTAATCAGAGATGCTTAGCCCATGTCTGACCAGTCTCCCTGAAGGTTTGCAACACTTTACTAGGTCACGTATCATAAGAGGCACTTACCTGTACCTAGAGTCCAGTTTTGCATTTGTATAGACATGCCTGCTTATGGCAAAGCATTCTGTGTCAGCCCTTGAGAGCCTCAGCTCTCCAACCTTCTTTGGGATCACCTGCATGAATTTCCCACCCATGGAGACAAGCGGGTGGAATGCAAGAAGGAAAAGACAACAACTAGTTACTTCTTTTTTTATTTAACTGGAAACTAAAAAGCTCCGATTTGTTCCATTTGGAGCATTCTCTTGTGTTAAAGTCTCACTGCATTCAAACCTAAAGCCATTGGTCTTCTCAAAGCAGAGTCAAAGATGTTTAATCTCTAAAATACCAAACTGAAGAGTTTTCCCTCTTTTTCTATTATTTACTGTGAGCCACCTTGGACCTGATTCCACTTAGTTTCAGTTGACCGAATGATGATTATTTGCCAAAAAGTATATAAAAATAAAATTCTCTTGGTATTCTTATGGATCAAGTTCTGATACAAATGAAAACACATTCATTACACCAGGGTGCATCACCTGTTCCTTTTGCAAATCCTCTCTTCATAACTAGCTAAGGAGAAGCCCTAGGTTAGAGCAGTAGTAATTGCTGCAGTTTCAGGCAATCGTCAAAACTGCCTAAAATCACGCCTTGCAACAATCTGTCAGCCTCCTCCAAAACTGAGGGTCTACAACATGAACTTGCCTTTTTTTTTTTTTTTTTTAAACTAAAGCTGGGATTACCAAACACTGGCCCTTTCAAATTCAGGGAACCCAGCTTGCAACTCCTTCATTAGAGAACATTTGCAGCAGGAACTGATCTTCATAGTGGACATTCAATTCTTTTTTTCTGTGGGTTCAGTTGGTATTCCCTTCACTCCCTCCATCTGTCCCAAAAAGGCACTCAAATCACAAGCTCTCCTTAAGGGGCACAAAACTGCTGATTATTCTTTGAAATGCAGCTCTTCTTTCTTAATGATAAATTAAAGACTAGTGTCACAGGTCTTAATGATAAATTAAGGACTACTGTCACAGGCATGGCTCAGTTAAGCAATCTAGTAAGGTTCTGTATTTGATGAAGATCTCTGGAGAATCTGAAGGTCTTTTGCGTTTGTACCTTCTTCACAGGTTACAGGAATTTGTAAAAGGTCATTTGGCTTAACACCAAAAGCAGCTTCTTAAATAACTTTGAATTAACACAGATTTCTAAAGACCTTCCAGTAGACTACATGTATATCTCAAAATAGGTTTCCCACAAAAAGCTCGCCATTTGCTTCACTCAGGATATTCTGAGAAATAGGCAGGCACAAAGCCCAATTTTCTCAGAAGATCCTTTCCTGAATGCTTTTGGAATCGATTTAGCTAGAAGGACTCTTAAAACCTGCAAGTTTCACAACCAAAACACCTAAAATTATTCAATACCTGGGATATATGTCCTCAGAGTGTTCAATCATCTAGATCTACAGAAACTGCCAAAACATCTACTCCATGGTTCAGACAGCAATTCTTTAGCCAGGACAGAATTGAGCACAGCTACAACTACTGCCAGCTTTGCCAAAACCTGGGAACACATGTAATGTGCAGGTAAATTGTGAGAAAACTTACTGGTTTAGAGAGGTGCCACAGCAGTACATCTCTAACACACAAAGCACATTTAAGTCCTTACCTTTACATTGTCACTTTGACTCATGATCTCTTTTAAAACCTGTTGTCAATATCATTCTGTGTGGGCGAACTCACATTTGAAATTAGTAGATCAACAGGTGCCAAAACAAGGTCCCTGTGCATTAACTGGCATTCAAACAGCCAGAAATATATGGGGAAAAAATGAAAGTTAAGAAAAAAAAGTCACAATAATGTATAGAACTAACTGTAGGGATGCTAAAAACTGAGTTATTTAGATCTGCACCTCTTGAGGGAAGAACACGGTTCTTTTAGACTTTCTACAGTTCATTGCAGCAACATATAAAGATTTGAGGCATTACTAATAAACAACAAACATTCTCATATTAAAGCGGACAGAGTAGAGGAGAAAGGGAAGGTAGTGGTAAATCACTGGACTGGATCTATTTTAGTTTCATTATAATGAAGACAGGTGGGAGCTCCTATGGCTTATGTGTAGCTACCCTGCACATCAGCATGGTGCCTGCCATCTGTCGTCACATACTGTAATCAGCAGAGAACAATGAGAGCTGTTTCTTGAGATATCTCCCAAAATGAAGAGCAAAAAATGACAAACAGGAGGATGGAAATTAGAACAGATTCAATTAGCTGAACTTCTCATCCTTGCTAAAAATGTTTTAACTGAAAATCTAATTAAGGTTGCTGCAGCCTCTGTTCACATTGTATTTTCAGAGAAAATGAATTGCCATCGTGTCACTTCCTGTTCTTGTTATACATTCAGCCTATTAAATCTTTAGCATTTCCATGCTACAGCTATAAAACACCTGCAGAGATACCTCACAACCTTTGATTAGCTTGAGCATCTTCCACACTTTGGTTTGACCTGCCATTTAAACTCATCATCTGCTGGTATGAGAACACAGAGGGTCAAGGCAGACAATCCTCAGTTAGAACAGGAGATGATGTAAATTAACATAGTTGGTCCTTATTAAGGTCTACCATTAAAAACTGGGTTCAATAAAGTTGCACAAGTGACAACGTCAACCATAATTTGGTCTCAGAATGCAGTTAAGAAAGGGACTGAGGTTTCCCCTATGTCTTGCAGCCATTTTATGACTGCAGCCAGTTCTGAGTGGTCCCATGGTCCCCTACCATGGGATCACATTGCTTACTCCCACATATGCAGTTCTATACTATCAAGTGACAACTCATTCAGCTTGCATGGTGCTACACATATACAACATTTTATGTGAAGTTCTCAGAATAAGCTAGTGCACACTGACATACTTTAAAACAGGCATGTTTTCTGTTTAAGTTACTGTAGAGAAACCAGTTTCACACTGGAACACCTAAGTTTCCTTATTGATACACGCAGGTGTTCACACATACCGTTATAGATATTGGCACAAATACCAGCTTAAACCTGAATGAGATGAGTCAGGTACAACACTGAAGGGGCATGAACAGAAAGGGACACCTTTGACTTGGAGAAGAGGAAGCTACCAAAATCTTCAGGATATGGTACCCTAGTCATAGATACATGAAACAAAGCAATGAAAATGGAAGCTGGAGGGAAGTTTAGATTGTGTAAAGAAAGACTGACAGTGAAGAAAAAGTGGGCTCAGATGTAAGTAGTATATTACGCTGAAATCTACACCACATACTGGAAAACATTGTTTGCGTATGTCCATGCAGCAGTGCTCTCAAAAGAGCTCACTTAAAAAAAAAGTAATGTGTGGAAATAAGCATGGTAAGTGTGGACCTTGTTTCATGCAAAACAGAGTCAGTAGAGAGCACTACGGATGAAAACTCAGCTCCTAATGAGGCCAGCTGGAGCATTGTCACTAGACTTCCACGGTGTGTGGACTGAATCCCAAGTGGCCTGCCCAGGGTCAAGCAAAAACGTCAGTGACAGAACCAAGCACATACCCAGGAGCAGTATCTTCAGGAGCACAGGTTGTCCCTCCTGAGCCACCCCACCCTGCCACTGTCAGCTTCATAAACTGCTTTTTACGTTCTCATGACTCATTCTGCATTTATGTTCAGCACTCTGAGTAAAAACAACCTTCCTAATAGTCTGAGTTTGCCACAGCTCATCAACCTGCCTCTTTCCCTGCAGGTCTGCCACAAAGGATGATCCAACAGGCCAGTCAAAACACTGCCACAAAGGGCAGAGCAAGACAGACAACTATTTTAAATAAGAGATCATAAAAATCTTTCTATCCTCATTGTAGTGGAAAATGAGGAGAGAATAACGGCTCGCTTATTCAATCTCATGATGAAAATCTTAACAATGACAGAAAACGACACACTTAACTCTTTCTTGTTAGCGCCTGACATGCAGCCCGAGGGCCCACCGTCACCTCCACCACACTGACTCAGGGGCAGGGGCACTACAAACCAAGTATTAGTCACCACCACAGAAGTTATTTCCTTTCATTTAAACCACGTTAGTTGTTGGGAAATGGATTAAAAGGAGATTAAAATAAGACATCTCTCTGCATTATCTTTGCCCTGAAAATTGTATCGGAGAAGAAAAATTCTGAACCTCGGGGCTGATTACCTTAGTTATCAGCATGCAATTTGCTTTCCATGGTATAATTCACAACCCAGCCAAAGAACAGGTAATGACTTGATTCACTGTTGTTGCCATTCTTCTGATAAGCTGTTTGTTAGGCAGCAACACAGTCGTAGCCAGAGCCTGACGTTTTTCAGTCAGAGCAGCACTGACAGTGAAGGGCTCCTCAGTCCTGGCTGCTTAAAAGGAACAAACTATCACAGCATGCAACTCCATTAACCTCACTTACTCAAGCAGAAAATTTGGCCCACCACGAGAAAATAAACGGTAAAAATAAATTCTCAAAATTCTGGACATACTCCCAGCTGTTACCATTAAGTACACTAAACACAGGCAAATATTGTCCCCACATGAAAGGTACGGATTTAATTTATGTAAAACAAATTCCAGCAGGGTAAATATGAACACATATGCATATAGAAATAGAAACATCTGTAATTCTTGTCAACGTTCTTCAAGTCATCACAGGAAAACAAAAGACTTCACAAACAACTTTATAGATCAAAATGGAAGCACTTAAACTCTAGAGAAGTGGAAAATAAATACTACTTTTTTCAAGCAATGACTCTTCATGAAGAAAGCAGATTTTCAGTCACTGCTCATGTTCAAGATAAGTGGTTAATTTTATCTACAGAAGACATATGAATGCCCCACTTACGAAGACTATTACAGTCAAGCTTAAGACAGAAGTTTGGAGCTTGCAGCGTACAAGCACAAGGCAAGTTCTCAAACCTCAGTGCAGCAAATCAGACCAGATAACTACAACAGACATGTCATTGCAAATACAAGATTTTTGATAGCATTTACAGAACTCTGTCTTTTATTCTATTGCTCTAAAACCAAAGCCTTCTGGTGAGAACCCTCCTTTTCAGGGAGGAAAAGTGGAAGAAAGCAGAACAAAACAAAAAACCTTTATGACAAACATGCACTGCGAGACATCAGCATTACAGCAATGCATAAGAACAAGTGGTGTTGAAGTGTACAGGTCCTAAAAAAAATGTTGAGACACTGCTGTTGTACTAATTGATATAAATTCTGACTTGCTTTGACAGGGCCAGGATTTTACTCCACTTACTCAGACAAGCAGGGTCACCTGTGAGCATGCTTTCCCTATGAAGAGGATTCCCCCACATAACGCGGTGACATTCCACTTTTACTAATAAGTTTGCTTTCAGCAAGAAATCACATTCTCATTTTTCTTCCTCACCGCTTGCAGCTTCTTTTTTTTATACCATTCTTTTTCTGCCTACACAGTACAAAACTCTTCTGCACACTTCTTATGAAAAGGGTTCTTGTCACATGGCATGAGGTTTAGCTCTCCTCTTCTATCCATCCCTGATTCTCCCTCACCTCAACCGCTGACATCAGCTTTCTCAAAGTTCCCGCTGAGTCTTTCCTCCAGCTCAGTATTTCCTTCCTTTTTACTTCACGTATTCCCTCTTCCCTTCAGTGTTTTTACTTTACAAACTAAGGCACAGAGTAATATCTTCACCCTACAATAAAACTGAACTTGTCTCTGGAGGGAAGCAAGAGTTGTGCATCAGAGGAAACCTTATGACACACAAGAAAGGAAGAGGGGAATGATGCCTAAATTTAACTTCATATGGTTTGATAGCTAGAATTTTAACAATTATTCAACCTGAAATATTGAATGAGATTGTAATTTAATGCCTCTTGGTATTAAAAAGGTTAATTTTTATTATCTACTTACTTTCCAAGAGAAATGCATTTGCCTTAATAGCAGAAGTATAGGTCTATATACTTCATGAGAAAGGCAAAGGTAACCAATTTAATCTTCAATCTAGCCTAAGGCAGCTGACACAACAGAATTCAAACCGACTATAACAATTAAATAGCTCAGAACCGTCACTCAACTGGAGTGCTTTTAAGGTCGTTTGCTTCCTTGCCACACTCACTAATAACATCTTCATTTCAACACAAAGTTCCCAGATAGTAGCCCGATACTGTTGTCAAGAGAAAAAAAGAAAACATAAGAAAACATAAGCACGCTGTGTACCTTTGCCTGAGAGAAGGGAGACAACAAATGATTATACACAATACTAAAGTGGACAAGGCTGAAATGCTAATCAGGATGCTTCCAGTCTCCAAAGCCGTAGCTGTGATACATTATCATCACTCTCCCTAAAACATCCATCCCAGTAGATTTTTGCCCTTTATGCATGAGGTATGACAGCCACTTAATAATTCTGCTCTTGAGAAATTTGATGACACATGTAAACCCCACAAGGTCTTCATCATAGTACAATCCGTATCCTTTCATTGATTTTATTTATTATCATGTGAAGCACAGCATAAAGATGAAGTGAGGATCACAGTGTCCATCCTTAGCATATACCTCTTGGCCTTAAGCAGAGCACACACTGGACTAGCTGAGCCTGCAATTCTGAAAGCTTATCAAGCTATTCTATGAAATTTCTCTTCCTCACATTTGGTGAGCCTGGAAGGGAAGCTGAGGGTTTTCCACTGAAAATGTTTGTTTCAAAATTTCAGTACCCTGAAAACAACAAATAAAGCATTTCATAAGAGTTAAACATCCAACAGAAACTTACAATGCTGGGACGGGTATGATAGGAGTAACAGAGAAAAACAGAGAGATAGAGCAGCTTAGACGTCCTGTTAATGACCTTATTTTCTCCATTACAGCTGGATGACTTGGTTTCAAAAGTTTGATGAAAAATAGGAGGAAGTATATTTCTGTTTGTTACTAGGTATGTTCTGAAGGTTAATGCTGCAACCTGTAATCTCATTCAACTTTCACAGCAGTGCAATCTTAAATCTTGACAGACATAAGTGATAGTTGTTAAAAATACCATCACATTTGCAACGCATTGTGTATTTTATACTCCCTGCACCTTAGCACACTCAATTCCTTAAACAAACAAGCATTCAAAGAAACCAAAGGTAGCGTGTTTCCTGCTGCTTTGTTGCCTTTTATGGAAGGTAAATAAAAACTGTGAGAACAGACCTTTATTATTCCCACTCACCCCTTCATTTTCTAAACAAATAAGAGTCATGACTTGCACAGCACAACAAAGACCACAGCAGAGTTGAACCTCATTTTTAAGGAAAACAGTTCACACAGTTTCAGAGCCACTTTTCTTCCATCCCCTGGATCCTCACCCCCAGCCATGCTTCATTCTCTAAGGCAATTATCAACAGATTCCTGATTTTCCTCACTTTCTTCACCTTTTCAAGTATTAAAAGCGATCAGAAGTTTAAAACACACTGCTAACCCATTATCATCCTTAGACCCTGAGGGCAATATTCCAGTTGTTAGAAATTGGACAAGTGTTCAAACCTGATTGCTCTAGTCCTTTATTGGTGGTATTCCTATACTGAACAAGTTACGTAAATCACACAGTAACTGCATGCTTTTGTCACAAATCTAGAACGGACTTTCAGAAAAATCTGTAAAAGGCACAAAGAGCCGACGCAGTGGTAAATATTAAGGTTCACTGTAACAAAGGCTGTCAGGAAGCGCAGGAAGTTAGCCTGTGAAACAATAGCCACCATCCTTTAAAACCTCCCCCTCCCCCCAAATAAGAGTAACAGAAACAATGTTTCAAAAACCATGCACTTTTTTCCCCATGAAAATACTAAACTTCCTTTGATACCTTCAAGAGCCATAAGCCTGGCTGACTGGTTTTTAGGGATTCCTAGATCAAGGGGCCTTCCAACATTTCCAAAACCTCTTCTTGACAGCAAGAGTTCAGACATGCATAACAGAAATTGACCCTGTACACCCCTTTCTTTTCCAACACTGTTTTCTTTTGTGATCCCAGAACAGATGCAAAGTTCTGTTGAGACAAAAACACCTGCCCATCAGGCAAGAAATTGGGCCAGTTACGTATCTCAGAATAAACATGCAGATTGATCCAAATACAGTACCAGACAGCGCTGCGCTGCCTTTCTCAACACTTAGTCACGCCCTCCACACACACTAGGACTAGGAATACAACTTTTAAAATCGAGATCAGAGCGCATACACCATTCAAATACACCAAATTTTAAGTGCCCCCAGAGGTCTAGATCCAGCATGTAGACCGACAACAGAGGAGATACAGCTCAGCAAACCATACTGCCTCTAAAACCTCCTCTTGGCCAGACGCCTCCCAGGCAGCTCATCATCCACTTGCTGAATGCCAGACAGTGGCTCTGCAATGGCTGAGCAGCATGAGTCACACATCCAGCGGTCAGGTTCAGGAGGAAAGCCCAGGAGCAATTAATGCCAGGTGGCTGTGGCACCAAGAGCAGGAAGCAGTGTTTTAATAAAGAGAAAGGGTAACACAGACAGGTTTGTCCAAAACATCCCCCCCCCCCCCCCAAAAAAAAACAACTCAGAGAGTCATTACTCCCTCCCCACTCCATTCTTCTCGTCAGGTCATCTGCTACGCTCATAAAACATCCCCAAACCAAGCAATAGGAGATTTAGCCTACTGCTGTCTATAGATTTTAAGAGATTCCACAGCAATACCAGGAGGAAAAATGAAAAAAAGTTATACACTTTCAAGAAAAATAGGTAAACAAATACTAGTTCAGTTGTTCATTTAACATCTGTTACTTTTTTCTCCCCATCGTCATTATCACAGAATCACAGAGTGGTTTGGGTTGGAAGGGACCTTAAAGCCCAATTCCAACCCCCCTGCCATGGGCAGGGACACCTCCCACCAGACCAGGTTGGCCAAAGCCCCATCCAGCCTGGCCTTGAACACCTCCAGGGGTGGGGCATCCACAGCTTTTTTGGGCAACCTGTTACACTGCCTCACTACCCTCTGAGTAAAGAATTTCTTCCTTTTAGCTAATATAATCTACCCCTTTTTAGTTTAAAGCCATCTCCCCTTGCCCTGTCACCACAACCCCTGACAGAGTCCCTCCCCAGCTTTCCTGTAGGCCCGCTTTAGGCACTGGAAGGGCGCTGTAAGGTCTCCCCAGAACCTTCTCTTCTCCAGGCTGAACAACCCTAACTCCTGCAGCCTGTCTTTGTACGAGCATGATTTAAGACAAACATGCAATGAAGTCAGAATTTTGATGTTTTATCAACTAGTGTGCTAGCATAGTACTCGAAAAAAATGAAGATTTTTTATTGTTTTTTTAAATATGCACAGAAAGATGCACGTCTGTGTTGTTAGCACATGGCACACAAAGTTAATCAGTTACAGTCTCAAGTGATGTTGTGGACACATTCTTGACATTAAACTACAAATGTTAACAGGATATCACAAATTTCAGCTTTTGGCTTATATACAAATAAAACACACATAATCTGCTTCTTGATTCACAAAACCATTATCAGAAAGACAGTGGACCCTACTAGATGGCCAACACTGAATGGATAATAGAACAGAAGAATCAGCAGACAATTACACTTCCCTATCAACTGCATGAGACTACAGATGATATACTTACCAAGTCAGATGTGACATGTCTGTGTATATTTACAGATTTCCCCCCTCTATTTTTCTATTCCCATAATAAACACACGTAAACTTTTTATCTTTTAGCAACATTGTTCTCAATGGATAAGTGCAAGAGGAGTAGTAAATTTCTCTGTTCACAATTCTCTGCCCATTTTAGGTTTGCCTAATAACTCTAAAGTAGGAAGTTTCAAACAACATACATATTAGTTAAAATTTATCCTATAGTTAGGAAAACAAAGTTAGGAGTGTTGGATGATATAGCCTTTTATAATGTATTAAAAATAATTTTTAGATCAAACTCAAAAATAATCATAAAGACTAATCAGCTCCCCCAGCACTCTCTCACAGTAGAAAGAAACTAAAAGAAGCTATGAACAAAATAAATTGGATGAGAAAAGAATGAAATGAAATCACAAATATTTCTTCACAATGGAAAAGCCAAAAAATGCATTCCAAGTCTCAAAAATCTTTAAATGGACACACTATCTGCAGAGCTAAGTGGATGGAAGTTTCCCAGGTATACGATGTTTGGTCATGATTATACCACATTTACAGCTTTTATTATTTGTTAAGCACATGAAAACTAAAACGTATATGTTGCTTTATTTAAGAATTTGTAAGCCAGGCTACTTCGCAAGGTATCAGATACAAAGCTAGAGACACAAAAATAAATGGCAGAGTAGAACTTCCAATTGCACCCCCCCCAAATTCTCATGACTACAGAAAAAAAGTAAGGAGTGTAACTATTTCAGAGGTCAGCTAAATTTAAGGTTTATTCTGTTCCTGACTGCTCTCCATTGCATTGGCTTCCCAAAGTTCACAAACAGCCCTCAAAAACTAGCACCAAGATGAACAGCACTTGGACATAAACACAAGACACAGAACTGGACATAAGCTGGTTATGATAGGGAACCTTGCTCACCACAAAATTCTGATTTTCTCCTGCTCTAATCCCCAGAAACACTGTCTAGTTTTGAGAGGCCAATGTGAAATACCAGAGGGGTGCAAGCTTTTGCAGCAGTGAATATTAGGAACTGCTTCTGACAAACAGACTTACAAACGCTCAGCACCTCTGAAAGCCATGATCTGTCCAGGTTCTGTATCTCTCTGATTAGGCACACAGAACTGGGGTCTTGAAGGCTTGAGCCTGTTTCTCCATTTAATTTCAATTACTTCCTGAAACTTTTAGGTACAGAAATGTTCAGTGTACAGATATGCTGAAGAGATAAATAAGCATTTGGAAGGCCTTTCCGGTTCTGTGAATGTCTTCTTGCATTTTTCTAATGCAAAAAACATTAGTTACTGTGCCAAAACACTTTACTCATCAACGCGTCTCAGCCATTACTTTAAAGTCCATAGGGGAAACTTTAAGCTGGCATCGACAGCAACATATACTATTGAGAATCTTGCCTATGCATCTTCTGCATTCAGTCACATTTCTCCAGGAGGAAAAAGACAACAGACCAAACTCAAGTCTGCAATGATATTTCTGCTCTACTGACTAAAGGGCAAAATATGTGTTTTGCCACTGGTTTGGTCAGAACAAAAAAAAACCAAAAACAAACAAACAAAAAAAACACCACAGTAACGACAGAATAACAGTAAGACCTGGAAAATGCAAAAATGTCCTAGAATTATCAGGCAGTCTTTTGATAGTCTAAAAGTTTTTCCAAACAAACTACAGCAGGGATGTGGTAAGAAATTCTGTATACAAGATTCTAGGTTCCAGTGGGGATAGTAACACCAACACACAACAGCTAAACTAGCCATCAAACCACAGGCTCCCTCACAAGTCCCAACCAACCTCCTCTTTGCAGCATCAAGTCCACGCTGACTGAAAGCCACTAAGTTTTATACAGACAATTATATAAAGCATTCTAAAAACCCCTTGCTTAACTAATTTTTTTTTCAAAGCGGTATGTGACTGTTAAGCAATGTCTAGACTCTTGACTCTTATTTTATTCTGGTGTGTGTATACATATTATTTCCTCATGAATGCTAATCTGCTTTGATCAAATATTCTTTTTCAACGCTCGTTTTTTGTGTCTGTTCAGTTACCTTTTATGGAACATATTTTAGCCTCTAAAATCACAATGGTGAAACTCGCCAGGAATTAGCCAAGAAGAGAGACCAGCTCAGCGTAGGTGGCTTGCCTTAGGCCAGAATTTGGCATTTGAAAAATACTGAACTGAACGTGGCCCAACTAAGTAGCAAATAATTGCTGGTTGACAGATGACATTAAGCTCTTTCTTAAGCTATCTTCCATTTGATCAATTCACCAATTAAAACATCAGCACGTCAATTCCTTATACCTAATTCATTATTTATATTATCCATCCAGTCTCCTCAAGCTCTTAGTACATATTTAATTTTCACAACACCTGTTCTTCAGAAACATAAAGATCATTCTGCTCAGGCAACAACAGCCCAGGTGGGTTATGACTCTTCCTTCTCAAAAATTCAGAGGGCATCTATGGGAAAATCTTGAACTAACTTAAGGTCGTTTTCATCCCAGTCCACTCTAATTGTCTTTACTATTTCACACCCTTGCTCAATACCCCGTTCACAGGTTAAAGTACTAAAGAAGCACACACGCATTTCTACCTCAAGGCAGAGCTGATGGGACTCTGTGGGGAAGTCTATATTTGTTGGAGATTTGTAACTCTTTAGGAAGTGAGTCATTTAAATAATGCCCCTCACTAGAATTAATATTCAAGGTCATTAACTGGGATTTGGATTCATAAGTCCAATTAACATCAAAGGAAGCTGAACAGCAAAATAGTCTCATTTAGCTCTCCGAAGATATGCCCAATAGATCACCATTAAACTAATTAAAAAATGACATTCCAGGCTGAATGTCCAATCACCACATTCCCCTGGGGAAAAAGTATCCCAGGCGCTTCCAAACCACAGCAGGTATGTGCTGTCTAAACCACTACCAGACAAATGCTGGAAACAGTTCCCATACAAATGCTACAGCTAAGCCTGCTAACTAATTGCATGGACTCCAGGAAAAAACTGAGCATAGCCTGCCCTATGCTCAGTAATAGGGGCTGAAAACAAGAGAGGAATCTACGGATGAGAGCAAGCCAGGACAAAGAAAGTCCACCCCAACACTGTAGTGAAGATAAGCGTGTAGCTTATTTAATACATGTGAAATACCTGAACTCATTTAGTCAGTCTGAGGAAATGCAGAAACACTTTGTACTCCCATTCTCACACTAGAACCACTGTCTTAAAACACAATGAAAGACCACTACTCATCTAAAACTGTGGTTTCAAAAGCCACAGATGTCCTTTTATATTTTAAGGAGGAAAGGGGGGGGGGGGAGTTAGGCAGAGAAAATAGTTTGCACCTTCTCTTTTTTGTGAGCAGACATCATTATTCAGTTCTAGAAGGAAAAGGATTTAAGTAATGACATGGTGATTCCGTTAAAAGGCACAAACACCAGCACAACTTGCTAGCAGAAGCCAGATGCTGCTTTGTGAAGAAAGAGAAACTGACTGAGGTACTTACCAGATTTGCTATTTCTGGAAGCGAGCCAGCATCCACCTCAACTGGACATGACAGCTCATGAATCTCTGTCCCACATTCTTATGCAGTAAAGATGTGCCCCAGATTGTGATTATTGGCAAAATATAATGTAGGAAAATACTGACGTATTTTCTTTGTATTTGGTATATTCTAAGGACACACCAAGATTTCCTACTAAACAAGTCAGAATAGTCTCTCTTCACATACAGTACTCAAAACATTCATTTAGCTGCTATTCTTGGAAGAGACCTCACAAATACTTACTCTTCTCCTGAATTACCTTCCACACTGTCTTTAATACTTTCAGTATGTTGCAACTACGGACTTCAGACCCAAGTTGTAAGCTAGGGTCACTTGATGGAAAAATGATACATACCTTCACTCTAACTCTGGTACCACAGAATACTCCAGGCTACATCACAGGCTCTGCTACTACTCCCAACAACTTTATAGCAGAAAAGGTGTGAATGGCAGATTCAAAGTGGGTAAGCAGCCAAAGGCTGATGTGTGTTTAAACAGATGATGCAATCTGCCACCGACCAAGATGAAATAAGGCAAGGTGCATGGTCAGGATCTCTCCATGCTACACCCATCTTGGCTGTATTTCTGGTCTTTGTCTTTGCCCTATGTTCAAGGCTATCCTTTTGCAGTGTTACAGACCAAGCTGTCACGGCGCTGTTCTTTAACAAATACCAAGCAAAGATGAGCTTTTACCATATTTTCACTGGTACGTTATGTAGGCAAATTCCAACCCAAGAGGCATCCCAGAGTGCTCATTTGGACCTTAACAGTAGTTTGTTAGACAATGAAGAATAAACTCAGAGTACAGGGGAAGTTAGTATTTCCTCAGGCACTGTCTGAGGTTGTGTGGCAGTGCCTACATGGTAAATATCCCATTACCAAAGCTTTTACTCAAATTTTCTAACATACCCTTTATTTTGTAAGGAACATAAACCACCCGCCACCACACACACACTTAATTCACAGCTACGTTTGCCGAAGTATTAGCTTTATGTAAAAAATAAATAGGATTTACAGTGGAAAAAAAGCCAACTAAACAAATACAACATTAAAAACATTGGAAGAAGAAGAAAAGGAAGATGCATCTGTAAAGAGGTAGTGAAAAAGGAAGAAATGTGGTAACAGCTAGCTAACAGTCTTACGGAATGAGAATAGTACTTATATACAAAAAGACCATACCCTGTATTAAGTATAAAGGCTGATAAATGAAAAGATAAAGAGCTAAGTTTTCTCCAATCACAGCGCAAAGCAAACAATCTAATTCTAATGGAGCTACTGGGAATTACTGATCCAACTGCTCTCAGCTGTTCAACCTGTGTCAGAAATGCACAGATCTGGGATTGGTCATGTCAGACCTGAGCTTCATCCATTCCCTATTGACACCAGGCCCCTTGTGGACACTGTAGCTGGCAGTCATGCAGAGCTGCAAGAGAATTGCTCTTATTCCTTCCCTATTTGGTGACTGGTCTGGAATAACTACCTCTCCAATTCTGTAATTTTCCTTGCACAAAGCTACACCAAGAGCAATGGAGAGAAATGAGGTGGTAAAAATACTCCCAGGAGAGTAATATTGTGGTTAAAAGCATCACTTTTGTCAGCAGCTAGTAGTGATTATCCAGAAAGACTACAGGACAGCGCAAATTCATAGCAACACTCCTACATATCCTCTTACAAGCTCAATTATCTCTTGCCAAGATACTTCTGAATAGGAAGGGCTACTTTTGCATATAACAGACCTCAATTAACTTCCTCCATGGATTTGCTGAGGTGGTTTTCAAACCAATGCAACCTTTAGCATCCACGACATTCTCTAACAAGAGAAGATTAAGCATTTCACATCTTAACTATAAACTATGTGAAGTAGCATCCTCCTGTTTTGAGCATTGAACTTGCTAGTTTCTGTTGATGCTTCCTATTGAGTCTGTTGGGAGGGACAGTGAATGATTTTGTCTATGTACTTTCTCCACAGCAATCAATTGCTAAAATGAGATCTTAAGTAGCTTTACAAATGGGGGCAGTGCCTCCTCCACCACTTTATAGGTGGCCAAATGAAGACAAGAGGAAGGGACAAGACTTACTCAAGATAACCTAGCAGGCTAGAGGAAGAAGCAGTCATAGGAACTATATTAAAGTTCCTACCCATTGTCCTAGCTATATATTACCTTTCTCTTTCTAGAATACTTATTTTCAGTAAACAAAAAGTGATCTAGACTTAAAAGAAAATATACACGCTGAAAAGACTGAGATGCATTGCCACACTGAAGACTGTAATTTAGAAGGCAAACAGTAGCGGACCATAGAACACCCCTCCTTTCTAACCAAGTATCAGCATTATAGATACTGCTACCCATTTTAATACTTTTCCTTACAGTTTATTCATGAATGGAAGCCAAGGACACATCTACAAATTATTCATTACAACTAACCTAGAAATGCGTATATATAAACTAAGGAAAACACGCAGATTCAAAGCTTTTCTAATTGCTTAGTTTGTGATTCAAATTTTGACTTCAATTTTACAAATACTCACTGCTCCACCGTTCTCAACATTACATGTTCTTACCTTAGCTGATATGGAGGTATCTTGACAGCAGCATCAGCAGAATCCAAGGTTTCTGTGTAATCAAAGAAAACAATAAGACCTTTAAAAGAGACGTTGAGTTCAACCGTAGTCCTACATCCGGCTACGATCTCTGAACCAATGATCCTCAGGTTCATACCTACTGCAACCAACAGAACAATAGTCACAGCCGCCTGCAAGATTTACGTGACTATCAGGACACCGGGCACCCAATGAGAAGGCACCAAGTACCATCTTTTCCTCAGTGAATTCCCTTTCACGTATCAGCACTCCAGCAGCAGCACATCTACTAAAACTAGAACAGCACAGAGGATGTTAGCATGGCTGCTGTGCAAGGATAACACACAAATCCATGGAGCAATCTGCAGAACATCCAACTGAAGGGCCAGCAACGAGACAGCAACAGGTATGAGCTTTCACAAACTCTGCTATAACCATGTACAGATAAAAAAAAAAATAAAAATTGCCATCTCTTGAAAACTAAAGCAGTGTTATGTATCACGGTCATGCTGATGTAAGTTAAGGGTCTTGCTGACTAAAGCTCCAAGCAGTTAGGGCCAAAAGCACCTCAAGTCACAAACAACCGACACTGAAATTTACCTAAGCCTGTATTCCCCTGGAAGAACTCCTATCGGTGATTCTTAATCCCATTACACAGCAAGAATAGAAAAGCTCATTGAATCCAGTCAAAAAAAAAAAAAAAAAAAGTCAGCTTTTCAAAAAGCTGCCGGAACACAAGCCAGCAGTAAAAAAAAAAAAAAAGTCAGTCCTAGGGTTTCACCTGCGATGATTTCGGAAAGGGGGCTGGGGGAGGAGAGAGCTTTGGGCAGACGACGCCCCCGACACCCCCGGCAAAGCCCAGCCCGGTGCCGCCCGGGGCTCCGCACCCTGTGCGGGGAGCTCTCCTGCCCCCGGCCCCGCAGCAAGCACCTGCCCCGGCCCCGTAACACCTGCCCGGCCCCACGACACCCGCCCCGTACCGATGGCCCAGGTGCAGCTCTCCTTGATGGCCCGGTGCTTGCTCCCCGACGCCTCCTTCTGCAGCTTTCGCAGGATTTCTTCCATCTTGCCTCCCCCGGGCTCCTCGCCTAGCCGCGGGGGCACTGGAGCGGGCGGTGAGGAGGAGGAGGAGGAGGATGAAGGCGGTGCGGCGCTGGGGCTGCCCCCGCCGCAGCCGTGCCTACGCGGGGCCGGTGCGCGGCTCCCCACTGCCGCCCCGCCGCCGCTGATGAATCACGGCGGGCTCCATAACGGGGACACGTCAGTCGGTGCCGCGCCGGAGTCCCTCCTCCTCCTCCTCCTCCTCCTCCTCCTCCTCCTCCTCCTTCGCCACCCTGTGGCGCAGCCGGGCTGGGGCCGAGCCTGGCCCCACCCGGCTCCGGGAGGCAGAGGCCGGCAGCAGCCGGGGGCGAAGCCGGGCGCGGTGCCGCCGCCCGGGGGGGATGGAGCGTGGCGGGGAAGCTGCGGCCTGGCCGGCTGCCATGGCGACAGCCAGCCCCTGCCCGCAGGGCTCGGTGCCCCAAGCCGGGCTCGCAGGGCTGAGGGCCGGGCGGCCCCTCCATCGCCGCTCCGCCCGAGCACGGCCTGGGCTTGCAGGGCCCGGAGCCCGTTTCCCCCAGGCGCCGGCCGCGGTGGGGCTCTCCTGCCTCTGGGCTCGAGTAAACGGCACGGTCTGTGCCTTGCTTTCCAGCTGCAGTGTGCTCAGGGTCAACACAACCCGCTCGCCTTCACCTGTGCCCTGAGGAGTGTGTGCCCCCAGCGAGCTAGCTCCAGCCTTCCTCCTCCTTCATCACGGCCCTGGATGCTTCCTACCCGGCAGAACTCCTTCCCTTTCCAGTTTCTTGTTTCCCTGCCTCATCCCTAGGAAACACAGCCCGCTCTTTGTGTGACTACATCACTTAATGTTCAGTTACTGCTTTGGTGCTGTTGTCTTGTTGCAGGATATGTGTTATCTCTCAAAAGGTACAGGAGGACAAACAGGATAGGAAGAGAAAAAGACAGCAGATAAGAAAGGCAGTGCAGGTAGCAGCTGGCTGTATTAGCGGTTATGTCTCCTACTGCTAATTGGAAGAGTACCAATTGTGAATTACCAGACAGAATATTGGCTCCCGGTGAATCAGCCGTAGCATTTCCCATAGGATACCGGTCTTTCAGAGGCTGTCCCTTATCCAAAGTCTTACAAGGGTTGATCCTGCTTGTGTTTGGAAGTATAATGAACACTTAATCCATAGCTGCATTTTAAAGCCAAAGTGTAAAAGTTGTGTCTGAAGAAAAGGATTTAAAATGATGCCAGAGAGGTCTGTGGATGGATAGGGAATGTCTAGAGTTACAATACTAAGTATTAAAAAAAAAACATGCTCTGACAGAAAGACCTTTCTGCTTCAGATTCCAGGGTGAAATCAGCCTCTAAGCAACTGGAAGTAGTTTCCTGGAATTTCTTATATCTGACCATGCTTCACCACCTTCATTGGAATGAACAACTGGCAATAGCTACTGAAAATAGCTAGCGGCCAGGGTTGTTGGCATACCATGATGTGCTAGGTCACGGATCCTGATGAAGTGGTGGTGAATTCTTCCCCACCTATGTGTCCTCTTTATCCTGTGACGTGCTTAGTGGAGTGAGCATGGGAGTCATGGGGGTCTTTGTAGATCTTTGATATTTTTCCTCAGGGGCAAAAAAGCCAAAAAGGACTGTGATGGTGTTTGAGATATTTTTAATGTAGAAATGATATACCACACATCATTTAGACCCATAGAATACTGAAAGATAAATATGTGTCTATTCATTATAAATAGCTAATTGCTTATTTTCAGGAAGCCACTGATGAAACTGAATTCGTTTGGAATTTTAGATCATTTTCCAGATGCATACAACAAACTCACTAGTTAATTTCATTGTGGTCTCTACAGGAAACCCTTTGCAGCAGAAATTCTTACCAGAGCTACAGTGTTTTCATAGATGCTGATGTCACTGAATCAAAGCTTGCACTTATTTCATCACTCACTGTCCAATCAAGCAAAATGAATTCCATGCTGCTAAAAAATAATAATAATAAAAAAATCCATCATGCTGCTAAACACTTTTTTCCCAGATGTTGTCAGCAGAGTGAGAGAACCAAAGGTCATGTTCAGGCTCTCTAGAGCCTCTTAAGATATGCCTGTAAGATAATGCAGATGGAAAAGCAAGTTAGCCATGATGAATCTTCCCAAGGAAATGCATTTCAGAATACCATGAGTCTGTTTGCTGACACTTATCATATAAGGCCTTCCATTTCCATGAACAGATCATCACTCTCTGTTGTCTACAGTAAGCACATAAATACACAGTAACATGTCCTGCTAGAAGCCAGTCACTGAACTCACTTTACACAGAGAGGTCACATATTATATGCTTAGGGCTCCCCTCCAAGGCAAGTGGCCTAGAATGTCACAAAATCTGGAAGTCCAGGTACAGGGCAGGGAGAATGAAGCATGGTCACACTATTGTAGCTCATAAGTTCTCCTTGCCATGGCTTGACTGTCAAAAGCCAGCAACCTTCTACAGTGGAAGGAGCTACGTAATACTCATCTCTAGCCCCTTTGCACAGCTCAAGCCTTGTCCAACTGGAAGTCAGAAGGATCTATGCAGATCTCATATCTGCAGGATGCAGTGGTTGTATACCACTAACTCGCAGAGGCAGGCATGCAGGCCATTTCCAGGACTCTCACTTGGCAGTGCTACCGATCTTTTGCATTACATGAATGCAGATTATATCCCAGGATATATCTGTGACTGAATACAGCTTGGAAGTGTGTAAGCAACACGACGCTACTCAACATACCTGAAGTGCTGGAGTTGTATTAGCGCAATTCTCCATATAGGCTTGTAATCAGAGTTAAGGAGCAGCATATGCTTGTCTCCATGCTACTACAGCTCTGCTGCTTCCAGTAGCCAAGGAAGGCTATGTGATGCTGGTTTCAACCTCTACAGCATATGGCTGTAACATCCATGCACCAACCTGCCCTGTCACTGTAGTCTTTGAGATCCTAAAAAAGGACCAAATGTACAGTTGAAAAGCCAGAGAAAAAAAGCATGTTAGACTGAGATAATCACGTTACCTGGTCTTTAGCCATTTTAACAATGTGCTTGGTCAGTATCTCATTGTACATTACAGGCATTGGGCAGCGTGGATGAAAGAGGTGGGCTGTGTTCCTAAAAAATCCAGTCTAGGTAGAAAATGCAAATAAATACTCTCCAATGACACAAAAACAAACAAACAAAAACCAACCAAACCAAACAAAACAAAAACAAACAAACAAAAAACAACACCCAGTCCTATGGCTCAAAAAGGGTACAGAGCCAGATTTCTCAGAATTACTCCTCTCCCAGAGGTGCTGCCTCTCCCTCCCCTCCATCGACCGGAGTGACCAGACTTGCAAAAGATCCTCTGGCTCAGTTTTCCTCAGGAAGCTCTGTACATGTGGCTCCACTTATGCTGGACAAATTGCTCAAAAACGTGTAGTAAAATGGGTGTAGCTGGAACATGGGCTCACCCACACCTTTGTGACACCTGATAACAGTGGAAGGTACCCTTCCTTCCCTCTCCTAAAAGGCAGTAAGACTTTGGCAAGCAAGACCTTTGTTGGGGTTTGCTTTTAGTCTTGGTTATATAGACTTTAACCACGTCATTGGTGATAGGGTGGCATCTGTCATTTTTTGCTTGATTACACAGTGAGTTACCAGAGGCTAGCTGAATGCTCAGTGAGGTTGTTCCTTGTCAGGTGCTGCTTTCTGCACCCTCCGCAGCATGACCTTGCTAAACAAAGGCAAAACACTGCAAAGTGCAGTGGCAAAGGGTGCTGCTGAGAGCGGGGATTACAGAGTTAAGGAGAAAAACCCTCCAGGCTGGGAGCTGCGAATAAAGCTAGCATATATTCAGCAATGTCTGTTCAACGTAACCTCATATTGTTTATTCTGTAAAGAACACTTGAAGCAAAAGTAAAGTCTTGAGATCCATGTCAGGAGAGAAATATGAGACTAGACTCTCTGGCTCTGCTGAGACATACTTTCTGCAAAGACAAATTAAAAGCAAAAATCCCCTTAACTACCTTCAATCTACCATAATCTTCTCATCTCCCCATAGAATTGCAAAGGCAATCAACGAGGGTATCAAGAACGCAAAACAGCCATTCTGGGTCAGATCAAGGTCCTTTTTACCCAGGAGCTCATTGCTGACAGAGGTTAGTTGGGGATTCTTAGAGAGGATAGAAGGAGTTGCCCTTTCCTCTGTATCCTCCGGTAAATTCTCTCAGTTTCTATTAATTTGCAAACTGGGCACTTCCTGAGACAGGGCTTTTCTCTTTATCTGTTCAGTAATACCTGACAGATTTTTCTTCTGTGAACGTGTCTAATCCTTTTGAACCTTTTTCATGCTTTTGACCTTTACAGACATCCCGTGGCAGCAAGTTGCATAGCTGAGTTGCACATAAACAAAAGAAACTGTTTTTGTACAGTTTTTTTTTTTTATAAGCATTCCCTATTCACTTTCTCCACACCACTTACAATTCCTTATTCATTGAGCCTGTATTTCCTCAGCTGTTCAGCTGCTTTTTATTCCAACCCACAGTGCACTATTTTATTTAATCTTTTTTCCTGTATGATATTTGGTCGTACTAATTGCCCTTCTCTGTACCATTTCCAGTTCTGTTCTACCCTGAAATGAGAGAGTTTGGAAGAAAGAGTGAATATGTAGGAAACAGCATGAAGATTTGAACTATAAAAGCTCTCTTTCTTTGGTCAGACTCTACTGAAAAAGCTTCAAGGGGAAAGAAAATTAGAAATAACTATGGAGTTAATATCACAAGAGTTCCAAGTTGGCCAAAAGCTAAACTTCATAGGACTCTCATTTTTCTCACTTTAATCCAGAGGATTCCCATAGTCTTAATCTATGGAAAGAGAGCTAAAAAAGTGTAACTGCAGTACATTCATGGGCTGAATGCAAAAGCAGGGATTGTACCATCTGGCCATCATATATTTAGAACATCCAAAATGTTCAAAAACAACTGTCTTAAGCTGTGTCTAGAAAGAGACTGAACTGATAATTTGTCATATTGCCGTATGAAATGTAGGTCATTCAAAGTTATAAATGCATTAAACATATTTGGCGCCATATACTGTTGTGGCCTTTGATGAAAGCATGACTCTCATTATGAGGAAACAAGGACATCATGGCATCTACATCTGTCAGATGCTTGTGAAACACAATTGAGAAAGGTCAGCAAGACTTAAGTGCATCTCTCCACTGGCCAAGAAATGGATTGTGATTAACATACTCTGCTAGGTGTTAAGCATTTAAATAAATGTGTTCAAGTGCTAGAAATATACCCAGAAAGGCTCAGATTGTTTTAGCATTCAACCTAATGTTGTTGGTTTTTTTAATAGATAAGTAGATTTTCATATCACTATTTCAAATTTTAATGTATGGCTCCTCTGAGACAGATCTCTAAATTTGTTAAGTATAGTGAAAAGTAAACAGAATTACAAAGAGACAGGTTAAATAGAAGTTTATTTAATAGTGTTGATTTGCAGATTCTGTTCTGCCACAGACAGATCAGTTTAAAATGAATTTTCTGGTTTCAGGGGAATGTTGCCGGTTTTACAGTGCAACAGAGATAAAATTCAAATCAGAGTCTTTGTTTTATGCATTCATATATTATTCACATACGAAGATTAAACTTGAGAAAATTTTCTGTTTTCTTCTCTGTGCTACCCTCAGAATGCTCACAGGTGTAGTTTGACTCTGGGAGTCGATGGTGCTTATTTGGCTAACTTTGCAGACCAACTTAGAAGATTTAAAAGTGAAAATGAGCAAGTTAGCTCCTGAACATACTTTAGCTCCAGTTTAGTATATTTTTTTTTCTTCACAATAACATGTAGAAACTTATTTCAAGGAAGGTAAGCCTTGGACTCCAAAAGTTCTTCCAGAGGATCTGTTATTCCCCATATGCTCTCACCCCTGCAGACACTACTTGTTATCTCAAAGCAGAGCGTGTTCAATATTTCCAACATGCGTCAGACTATCAATTGCTTAAACATCTATTTCTGCCATGTGACTGGGCACAGAACTGAATTCCTGAATTTGACACTTAAATCTGCATATTAGCAGTAAAGTTGACCTGTAAGTAGACCTGTGGTATAGCCATATGCTTGGAAGTTTGTCTTGAACATTCAATAAGAGCAGCAATAAAGCATCCGCTATAAACTGGCCAATGAACTTGCACATTGAGTGATGCCCTTTTGTATTTCACTACTACTGTTAACCAATATGAAGTCAATGCTCAGATTGCTATTGGCATATCCGTTCTGGAATTGTAGTTGAGGCGATATAGCATTCAGCTTTCAGCTTGCTAAGAGTAAACAGTAATTGCCTTGAAGTCATGATCTGAAAATCCAATGCAAAGTGGCTATTGACAGACAAAAGCTCTTATTACAGCAATAGGCACACAAGCACACAGCCTTTTAGGACTGAGGGAGAGCACTAGTATCCAAGTGTGTATTTTTAAATGCTTTTGGAAATTCCTAATAGGTTAAATGGAAAATCTAGCAGAAAGATATAGCATTTTCCAACATCTATTTGAAAAAAACAAAACAAAACAAAACAACAAAAAAAAAAACAACATTTCCAAGAATGGCATTGCAGAGTTCTGTGTTTGGATTTCAGAAGCTTCTATCTCAAATATACTCAGTCTGTAATGAAAAAAACATTGGGGAAATAGGGATCAAATAAGGCTACAGATTCATCCAGTTTCTAGTAGTCAAACTGGATTTCTTGCTATCTATGGTACACATGAGGGTAAGCAGAAAGAAAAACAGACAAAAATGTTTGGGAGATTATTAGAATGATGGTCCTCTAAAGCATGATGACTGTTTACAGGGATATAGTCTGAATGTATTTAGTTGGCTTGATCTTAAACACACCTAGAAGAAGCCTTGCTTCCAGAACTGTTGTAATCATCACTGATGTAAGCTTCACTGATTTCAGTGGTACATGATAGGACCTCTTCTCCCTGATATTGTATTGCTACAATTGTAGCCAGCAGAACTGTCTGATTTAAAGTCTTGATATGAAAAAAGAGTTTCTTGTTTGTTTGTTTGTTTGTTTGTTTTCCTGTCATAGCCCTTTATGTTTGCAATCTTAACCCAGAAGTTCTCCTGTGTAAAATTTAAACACCAATGAATGTTTGGACGTGAACAACAATATTTGAGGTTTGGCTTGAATTAATGATGTTCTGAATTAATAATGCCATGGTTTGCTGACAGTTAAAGAATAGGTGACGATGACTCTGTCCTCCTTTCTTTTTCATCTATCTTTTGCTACAAAGACCTACCTACCTTCATAGACACAGACACAGACACAGACACAGATTTCTAGGTTGGAAGAGACCTCAAGATCATCGAGTCCAACCTCCGACCTAACACTAAGTACTCCACTAAACCATATCGCTAAGCTCTACATCTAAACGTCTTTTAAAGACCTCCAGGGATGTTGACTCCACCACCTCCCTGGGCAGCCCGTTCCAATGCTTAATAACCCTTTCGGTAAAGAAGTACTTCTTAACATCCAACCTAAAACTCCCCTGTCGCAACTTTCGCCCATTCCCCCTCGTCCTGTCACCAGGCACGTGGGAGAACAGACCAACCCCCACCTCACTACAGCCTCCTTTAAGGTAACTGTAGAGAGCGATAAGGTCGCCCCTGAGCCTCCTCTTCTCCAGGCTGAACAAGCCCAGCTCCCTCAGCCGCTCCTCGTAAGACTTGTTCTCCAGACCCCTCACCAGCTTGGTCGCCCTTCTCTGGACTCGCTCGAGCACGTCCATGTCCTTCCTGTAGCGAGGGGCCCAAAACTGAACACAGTACTCAAGGTGCGGCCTCACCAGAGCCGAGTACAGGGGCACAATCACTTCCCTAGTGATCGTGCCCCTAGACCTTTAAAGTTCCCTAGACCTTTAAAGTTAGATGACATATTAATGTGTGCAGAACAGTTCTACTCCGAATTCAGTTAGAATAACTTCAGTACTCTCCTATTAGGACAAGGCAACCAATTTATGTCTACCTTGTGCATTGCTCCATTACTTGGACACTATTATGGTACAAGATAAGCAAGTTTACTTGCTCTCCTGTGTCACACATAGCCTGCAGGTGTGCAGATTTACAAATACAAGAAAATAGGTGTTTAGTCCCTTACAGTGTAGAGTATTAGCACATAACTATAAAAAGACTCTTCAGAGATTTCAGCCAATAAAACATGTGTGGACTGATTTTCTTAAATTTGGCAAGATTTGGACAAGTTTTCAAAAATGCAGCAAAAAGCATAACTGATACACAAGCCACTTGTACATTTTATTTTAATTCTTCGTGCCAGCAAACAGCGACAGCACATCTCCTCATAGAAATGTTATCAGATTGTATTAACGCTGGCAAAACGTTATCTTCTTTCTTTCATCTGAAAACAGTGAAACTAATCTGATCGAAGTGTAAAGCAGTCACTCCCGCTCCCATCCAGATGGGAGATTTCAGCCCCGGTTAGTGTTTGGCAAAGCAAGTGAAAATAAGATTGTATTCTGGCAGTTGCCAGGTAACCTTCAGATAGTCCCACCTACGATGCCAGCCAACTTCATACATGCATATATATTACAGATACAATCTTTATTTCATACAGCCACAACATGTCGTTAGGAATAGCAATATCATTCATTTCATATACTGTGGCTTTTCCGATCTGTGTAGAAGATGGAAACATTATCTTCTTGAATACCAAGTGTCTAACTTGCATGATTTCTTCATTCAGGAACAGATTAGTCCAATAGTTGCCCATGTCAAGGGTGAGCTAATTTTTATGGTGCAGAAGAGCAGAGCATTATTGACTCACTAACAAATAGCAATGCAGATAATAAGAGGAATAAGAGGATTTAGGCATGTTGCTTATGCATATATAAAGGCAATACATATGAAATATAAATAATTCTCTCTCTCTTATTTATTTTTTAATTGATTTCCCAGGTTCTATTTGTTTCAGTTTAGCCTTGTATAAAATGTTATTAACTGATTTGTTGTTGTTGGCCAGTGAATCAAGATCTCTTCCTGCAGCAAAGGCCAACCACCATTACAGCAGCTCTCATCAGTAGTGGAAGTGAGTCCTGTAGTTATTACAATCCTCCCAAATAACCTGAGTTAACATACCTCACATATTTCATGCAGTTGCTGGATGCTGCAGTGTATGTACATACACTCTATCTTCTGAGGAGGACAACAGTAATTACTATATTCTCGGCCTTCATTCTCAAAGACTGTTGCTTTAAATAGAGGTTAGCCACCGTGTGTTATTTGCAAGACTGTCTGTATGTATTCCGCATGTGCCTCATCATTGATCAAAATGTAGCTGTGAGAGAAATTCAATGCATATCCCAGAACTGTATCATAGGCAATCAATCCCTCGGATGCTGTGGCTGACACAGGGCCTTCAAAGTCACAGAAGATGGTCCAGTAGAGTTACACAAGCAGAAGAGGTAGGCTTGCATTTTTTTTAAGCTGCAGCATATGCATACCACATTTTAAAGCCCCTAGTTTCATAATCCAAAGAGAAAATCAAATGCCTTGATACTTTCTGCTTTATTAACAAAATTAACTCAAAGAGAAATTCAATGAATAGATATATTGCTTGTTAATCTTTTTATTAATGATCTTTCCCCATTACAAGCAATATACATCTAGTTCTGCATGAATCTGCATTCCACAGATGAGTGCAACACACTAGATCATAATTTCATTTCTTGACGGAAAACCCTTAAGTGGGCATTACAGTGATTCAGATTATACTGTATGGACGATTCATATCTTTTTCTTTGTGCTTGACAAAGCAGCAAGAATAGCAAAGTGGCGGGTGCGCTCTACTCCAGCTCTTGACACGAGTCTTACTTAGGCTCATGAGCCATAGTTTGCCTTGATGTGACTGTTCCTTGGACTGGCAAAGCCATGACCATGAACAAAGAGAAGCACTGCCTTAAAGCAGGTACTCACTGAAATCCCTCATGGGAAAATGATGGATCACACCAGAGTTCAAGAACTACGTGGTAAGGAATCTGAGTTTGACTACAAGTCAGTTCCATGAGCTGGGATGCCACTCAGGGCACCCCTCAGGTGCACCTCGGGGCTGACCCCTCGGGGAACAAACTTATCTGTGGACAAATGCTGACAAGGAAGTAGGGTGAGTAGTTCACCTTAGGGGGTATTTTGGAAGAACGCAACTGGATTTAGAGGCCCCCCCCCCCCCAAGACCCTGCAGTAATTCTCGTGTGAACCTTGCCATTCTCAAACCTTTAACTAAATCACTGTTTCTATTGTAGCAAATCCTGTTAAAATTGTTGTGTTAAATTGGCTGATGATTAAATGCTGATTAAGTGCTGTTAAAAATCACACAATCTAGCCTTGTTATTTACAATAAAAGTAAAAAATAAATCCTAAATTGCTGCTACACTAAAGTCGTGTAAAATCTAATTCCATAACAACCATGTGACAAAGCTGCATGTCATTATATGGATTTATCTGAGTGCAAAATGTAAGATTCCCATGGATGATACATCTTCATTGACATCTGCATGTGCTGAAACTCATCAGTTATTTTTTTTCCACTCCTAATTATTTGCTCCATTAATCTGTTCACCTCAGTGCTCAGTGCTTTCTGATGGTTGTTCACTAACAAGCCAGCTGAATAAATTTCCCAAATCCTCATAAGGCCAGAAAGCCACATTTGTATTTGTTTAACTTTTTCCTTGTTGAACATGGCACTGGGAGATATTTTCAACAAATGCCTTCCGTGCTTCTCAGATAACTCGCAGCCTTGCTGTGGTGTTCAGTTACCTACAAAAGCCATTTATTGCCTCATGCATTCCTCCAACATGGGCATTATCCCTTAAATAATTCACACTCCATTGTGTCTTACTGCCTGAGCTGCAACCAATATAAAAGATATTTAAGGACGGTCTTTACATAAAGCTCACATAATTTCATATAAGCACAGTTGAACCCTCTTGTGGAGTCAGGTTTGCTTCAAGAAAACTTCAGCTCAGCAGGAAATTTACAGTGTCATGTGTGAACTGTTTTCCTCATGATTTGTTTCCAAATCATGAGGAAGAACATCTTCAGTGCAAGCTGCATTGTTAGAGGAGCATATACAGGCAGTTAAATCACATTTATCTCCTTGATGCTCATGTGATTTGTTTTTGTGTTTTTTTTTCCCTTTTTTTTTTTATTTTTTCTTTTTGCATTTACAGTTGGGGCAGAGCAGATGGCAAAGGCTCAGCTTGCTGTAATATACCCATAAAATAAGCAAAGCCATCAGTGAGCCTTCTCTCCATCAGGAGTTTATTTCACTTTCAGGAGGATTTTTCTTTGACTGGAATGAACCTCAAAAATTGTGACTTTAGGAAGAAATGAATAGAACTCAATGATTCTGCAGTTCTCTTTGAGTTCCCTGTAGAGTTTCTCATTTAAGGGAGGAAGGTGGTAGTTTGGGATTCTCTCCTCCACAGGGCATTACATTCTGACAAAACTTGTAGAAATTCCTCATTTTTTCTGCTTTTGCTCTTTTGTTGTTAAAAATGTTTTTTGAAAGTATGGAGTGGCAGGAAGCTATCACAGAGACATCAGAAGTGCATGTGTTCGAGACTTGACAGAGCCAATGACATAAGGAACTGTAATCTCATTAAGTTCTTCTCATCAAGTTCCAAAACAAACCAGCACACCAAACAAACAAACAAATAACCAAGAAAAAAAATAGATTTTTGCTCCCATAGGATCTGAGGTAATTCCTAATTATCTTATGAAATTGTAACTAAGACCTAGAGATGATGGAGATTTGTTATTTCTGCTACCAGAAATGCCCAGAATGTGCCGACATAAACAACCCTTTACAGATAGACAGTAAAGACAGGCTTTGCCCCAAAACACGATCTAAACAGAAAACACAGGTTAAGCACATTTTAATTTTGCTTTTTTCTTCCCTAAAGAAACGATGGCATAAACTGCTGAAACGATTTGCCTGAAGCCACACACAAAGTCTGTGGAAGAGCTGTCTGAAGCAGAGCTGCAGGCAGAAAACCTCCTGAGCCACAGTTCAGTGCATCACCCACAGTGCATCCTTCCTTTTCAGAGCACTACCATGTAATAACATATTATTCAAAGTTGCTGACAAGTCTGAATAGCTCTCTTTCTTACAAATGGAGGAGTGGCCATTGGCAAAAGGTAATAATAGCACTGGACGGCAAAGATTATAACTGCCCGTGCCATGCACTGTGCTACACATTTTGTCTTTAAAAGCTCCCTTGGAGAAACACGTACAAGAATACAAAGGAAGCTGAAATCTGACCTGTCTATAATTTATAGTACTCATTATATTTTTGGGACAGCCATCTCTTGGTAAAGGTAAGGTCTTTTATTTATAGGCAGGGGCTGCTCATGATTTGCATGCTAATGCATTCACATCTGCAAAGCCTATAAATTAGCCTCCAGCTCATTATGGCAATGCCATTGTCCTACTTGCCAGTATGTAATCTGATCCCAAATGTTTCATATGTCCGCAAAATAAAACCAGCCTTAGGGAAGAGTTTCACTGTTGCAGTAGTAGCACACAAAAGACGCACCCTCCCCGTTTCCCCCTCCAAAAAAAAAAATAAATCACCAAAAAATTACTGGAGGAGAGGAAACCACTGAGTGTTTCAGAAAGATGAACACAAAAGCCTAACACTCTAAAACTCAAGAAAATGGAATGTTGTTGCTATGTTTTGAGGTGCTAATGCATCAGTTCAAACAAAAGGATGAATTTATGGCAGGTTTTTAATGGGCTCCCAAATAAAAGTATCTTCATAAAAGATTAAGTCGCTTGGTTGTCAAACTGGTTGCATCCTAATGTGTCATACAGGAACACCCCTGTTATTATTAGTGTTTAACTTCTGTCTGAGCCTAGGTATCTGAAACAGGCACTGAGGTCCTTTTTCTGTGCACCTGATAAAGGCAGTCCCTACTTTCATAGTCAAGAGTTTAGAATTAAGTCAAGATTTTGCTCCTTCATTAAGCTGACAAAAAAACAGTGTGCAGTGCAGACAAAACAGGCACACGTGCATGGCTCACACTCCTGTCCGGAGGTGTGGATGCCTCCTATATCAATTCACTTCGTTGAAGTTAACCAGATGGTAAGTTTTCAGCTGCTGAAGGCTCTGCAGGCTCAGCTTTGCTGCTGCAGGTTAGGTGAAGAGTAGTCTCACCTGATCTCAGATATACTTCCACCCACTCTTGTAATTTCCATTTGGTTATTTTTAACTGTGCTGAGGCACACACATGTGCCCACCCTTTAAAAAGAGAAAAGTTAAACCCTTATAAACAAACCCTAAACCCTTCCCATATCATTGGAAAGATCTTAAACAGGGTGCAGTGATAGAGCGGCTGTCAGCAAGCTCTTGCCCTCTGCCCAGACTTGCCTCTGCATTACCCTACTGCATGCATCATCTGGCCTTTTCATCTCTTCCTCCTAACCTCTCTGCCTACTCTTCCCTGGCTGTAGAGTCCCCAGAGACCTCCATTCTTCACTGGCCTACCGCTAGAGGTAGACAACCATAAATGAAAAGGAGGCCTGAAAAAGGAGAACTTTGACTGAGACTTCAGAGCAGGAGGGGGCAAGGCTTCAGGTCATGGCACAGATGTGATGTTGGATTCAGGATCCAGATGTACCTGCATGGAAGAGATGTACTAGTACCTTAAATTAATTTCTTTGTTGAATTCTGGTTCACAATAAGAGGTGTTTATTTATTTATTTACCTGTAAATCTCTTGTTTGTCATAGTAGGTTGCGAAGTACTGGAAAAGTAGGGCTCTGCATGAGTCACAACCCAGTAAAAAAGCTCTGCCAAGAACACAAATCACAGCACTTTGCAGCCTAGCCCAGGTGATAAGCATTAGTGTTGTTGTCTTCACATTGTCAGTCTTATACTACCATGAATGACAAGATTCACTGAGATATATTCAAAAGGGACTGTAGGTAGGGATATATCTTCATTTAATTTTCATATATATGTCTTTTCCATACTACCATAAGAAAGGGGAAATATAGGATAAAGAGAAATAACTACTTGTTTAAAACAGACATAGGAATATAGAAAAGAAATTGTTGCTTTTAAATTCAGGGTTTTCACCTCAATTCTGTTCAACTGTACTTTTGATCTTGCAAAGAATTGCACAAGACTAGATCCAGCTGTGAGGCCCATACATCTGCTGCTTAGGCTGTTTCATGGGTGGGCAGTGCCCACGTTCAAGCCACAGCCCTGTCACCCTCTGTAATGTTTGCAGCTGGCAGATAACTCCCAGCTCTATCTTTTACAAGCAGGACAATCCCGCTGAGCTCTGTGGACCTTGCTAGCTAAGCTACTCATATGAATCATGGAATTCATTGGGCCTCACTGTTTGGACTCCACTGAAAAGTATAGTACCAGTGCTGAGACAAGACAATTCCCCTCTGGTTTCTAATTGCATTCACTTTCTATAAATGGCACTAGCCCCTTTACGACAGTGTGTGGGAAGAAAAGACCTCGGTTGCATTTTTTATTCAGATCAGCTGTAATAAAGCCTCTTTCCCTCTCTCCTCTGCCTATTATGCTTTTCTTTAAGCTTTTGCTGAACCTACATTTTGGACCTAGTTCCTTCATGCTTTGTACTACAGACATCCAAGGAATTGTTTCTTCACAAATGATGGCAAGTAAAAGCATGCAAAAGCTAGAAACAAGCATTCTGCAATGACGGTTTAAAAACAAACATTTTCCTCTGTGTGTATTTAACACTTTACATCTCAGCCATATGTTCCTCCCCTCATCAATTTGCCTTTTAGATTGTTCTTTAACACTTGCCTATTTTCTTGCTCCTGCAACAGAAGGGAAGTTGATCTTTCATTTGTTCCGCAAATATCCCTTATTGTCCCGGGTTTTATTACCCCATCTGTTATTGTGTGATCACTTGAAATCTCTTGTGGTCTCACTTTTCCAACTGATCACCGTGTACTGCAGGTTATATTTCAATTTAATTGCTATCTACTGTATGATGTATAAACTAAAAAGAGAGGAGCAGAAAGACGAGGATGTTTTTCCCCTGTCTACCGTTCCTCTCTTCCTGTGTAAGCATACATTGTCAATGCTTGCTTATTATTGGTGACAATGTTTAAGCTAAATCCCTCATCTCCACTCTTTTCTACTCAAAACTGATAGTTCCAGCTCAGTGTTTACTACTTCAAAAAGCAAAAGTGTTTACAGAATACGCTCACCAACACTTGAGAGAAATGAGCTCACTTCATGAGCTAAAGAAACACTTCCCTGCAGCACACTTGTCAAGATGGAAACCTTCCCTTTGGCATGGTATTTCCCCTTTCTCCCTCATCTCCCCATCTCCCAGCCTTCTCCTACTGCTCTTAACACTTTTACTCTTGCTCATGCATGGTTGTGCTAACTCTGCATATCTGTGTATTTTAAAAATTATTTTTCCTCCCATTCTTTTAGATATTTACAGATACTATCTTCTGCAATGCCCTCATCCATCTTCCTGCACTTAGATACTTCTGTTTCTATCACAGTAAGAAGTTCAAGAAAGAGATGCTTTTCAAATCAGAGGTACAGTGCTGTTTCTGCACGGGAAAGTAGATCCTGTAAGTGTGATTAAGCTGAATTGAAGAAGGTTTTGGAGCTGAATGAATAGAGATTTCTGCTATCTGTCCAGTGCTATGGGAGAAAAAAAACAGCATTATTTATAAACATTGTTTTGCATAATAGAATAGCAAAATGGGTCGATGCCAGGAAGGAACAGAGGCATCTCCTGATGCAACAAAGCTTGGGAGAGAGTGCGTAAGAGACAGCACCCCTTACTTGCCCCTGCAAATAATGACTCAAAATCTTGATGTTCATGCATGACAAGTGAATCCAGTGCCACGTCCACATGTGCTGCTAATTTGGTTTTGTGATCCCTCATTTGAGCATGTACTTAAAGACCAGACTGTCTCTTAGAAATCAGGCCTCAGTGGACTGAGCTATTGGATGAGTCATTTATAAAAACTAAACAGGGTCTTTAATGTGGAGCTGTGCAATGAAATGTACCCTGTCTGGTTCTGGATATGCACATGGAGATTAAATTTATCCCAAAAGCTCCTGCTGCTGCTGCTGCTGGGAACCAGGACAGCAGTTTACAAGAGCTGCCTGTGCTGAGGCTAAAAAGAGCAAAAAAGATGATTGTCTTCTACAGTGCTGTGTGGGCAGACTTGAGATGTGCGTGGCTTTACAGAGGGGAAGGAAAAACTGAAGACAGGAAATATGGGTTAATGCAAGGAAATGCAAATATCAGTAAAATAGAAAGCTTCTGTAAATTTATTTTTCCTCAAAATATTTGAATGATATACTCTTTCTGGATTTGACTGGATCTTTCCTAAAAGATATCCATTTAAATACATGTATTAAAAGTCTTGTGACAACAATGGACTGCAGGATAGCAGTTTCCAGCTCCCTGAATGAACTTGTATCCACAACTGCGAGTGCAGATTTCCCAGTGAAAGGTATAAAGGCACAAACAGGGTGCGAGTGTCCAGACAGGAGCGGGCCACGCAGCCCTGACACCATCAGGGAGACAGACCGACAGACACTGCTCTTCACTATACCCTAAGCCTGAAATGGCCGAGCGAGGCGAATTCCAGTTTAGGTTCCAGGTCTTTGATTTCGGGGGGAATTAAGCAGGGGATGACTGGCTTCGTGGCAACGGGCAGGCCAGGAGGGCTTCTCCGAGCTTCGTGGGGCTGCCTGGGAGGCCCCGAGGGGGGATGTTTAGGCATTTGGTCAGGGACGCCTCAGGACGGCCGAGGCTGTCCCTCCCGGCCCCCAGTCCGCAGGTTTTGGAGGTGTTTCCTGCCCTCTGGTGGTAACAACCATCCCTGAAGCACGAACCCCGACTCCTTCAGGCGCCTGAAGCACGAACCCCGATTCCCGCAGGCTTCGTGCCGTGCAGCCGCCAGGTAGCAAGGACATGTGCGCCTGTTAACATTAGCACGGGAACCGCAGGAGAAAGCCCAGGTCTCACTTAAGCAGAGTTCCAGATCTGAAGCCAGCTCTCAGAATGACACAGAAACCTGAGGGTGTCCCTACAGATCAGGCTGAGTTGCAGTATTTGCATTTCCACGTTTGTGTTTGATATTGCACAGATATGACATTTTCCAAAACAAGTCTTCTCTCAACTTAGTTGAAGTGAATGCATAATTCAGAACAAATATGAGCATGCTGCTCTCCAAGAATGATAAGCCTTCCCTGGACCTCCGTGAGTAAATAGGAAATGTTAAAAACAAACAAACAAACAAACCTAAAATCAATGATAACCTGCAAACCCTCATATATAAGAATTCATTGAACCATGGGTTTTCATTGAAGGGGGATTCAAAAAGAAATATTAGAAACTCTGGAAAATAATTTTCTCATGCTGGACCAAGTTCCCATTCCTGAAGCAATAGTTTCAGTGTCAGCTGGGCAATTCCTAGGACTTCATTGCCACAGTTTAGCATCATGCACAAAGATGGTCAGTTTGCAGCCTTGGAAAAGGACTTACAGACAAAACCTAAATTAGCATGCAGGTCAAAGATGATACAGTTCTTTATTTTATGCTTTCCTCTTTTATGTTTTGCAAATACAAATGAGAGGATGAGGTAAAGGAGGAAAAGTTGCAGTGACAAGTCCGTAGACCTTGGATGTTATGTGGACATGATCCAAGTGAACCTGAGTCCTCTGGAGAGCTCTGGGGTAAAATCCCAGCCACCAGGCATTCTGTCATTTCCTTTAATAGAGGCAGAATTTCATCCAGGGCAACTCTAACACAGAGGCCTCTTCTGCAGAGCATAAGCACAGAAAAATTGAGTTGCTGAGTCAGTGACCTCACACGCATCTTACTGACCATCTGCATGGCAACTAGAGGCACAGTGTGTGCAGAAGGAGGAGGGCTCTCTACTGTCCTATTTATATGATTTTAGGTCTTCCCAGACAGATGGAGTCACCTAAGATGTCTCGTGCTGGAATGAGAGAGTTAGTCAGCCTCTGTGGGCCATGCTGATGTTCTTGTGCTGCTCATCCAACCTGGTATTTTCACAAGCCGTTTGAAGCAGTTTCAGTGGCACATCAATTGCACAGAGCCAGTTTATTTCAGTAGCGCCAGCCCCAGATGAGTTTCTAATGTAAGCTGAATTCAACCAAGAGCTACTGACAAAATCTGTTCAGAAAAATTGCTTTCTTTTAAATTCAGGTAATGGAAATGTCTCAGCACAGATAAGGAAGGAGAAATTTGATTTGGAAATACTGCTGGAGTGGTTGGTATGGGTTACACTACCTCGTACCCCTATCCTGTTTTATGGGTTGAATGACTACCTTGTTTTGGTGATGCTAATTAGTGTCTAAATAGAGGTCTTACCGCTGTGATGCCTGAAGAAAGATTAAGTAGAATTAGGGCACTTCAACATTGAGGAAAGTGAGCATAAGACGCTGGAGAAGGACAACACCCATGAATTATAAAATAATTGTATTTACAACAGGTATTCAGTCTGCGGACATTACTTTTTTCCTAAAGGCTTTAGCTGAGAGGTAAACAGGGTAGAAAAACTGTCTTCAGATGAAATGGGAAAAGGAAGGGAACCTCAGCCCTGAAGGGACCCTGCTGTGCCCCACAGCTGCAATGTGGAGCAGAGGAGTGACCTCAGCGCTGTGCAACCCGTAGTGTCCTCCCCAAACGCACCCTTGGGAACCAGATTCCCACCGCCCCACTTCAAAGCCATACCCATGAGAACCCACCTGGACTGGAGCTGATCTCTGACCTTCACTCAGCTCTGCCTCGTTTTCTTTGATAGCTTGGTAAATGATTGACAGCAGTGGTAAATGATTTACTCTGTGCACAGCACCATCTGCTAGAGGGGCACATCCCTTGTTATGCTGCAGAGAAAAATATTGCTATATAGTCCCAAAGATTATGAAATTATCTGATGACTTGCATAATAAATGACTAAATGTAAGGATAGTGGCTGTGAAACAGGCTTATGAATCCTGTTTTCCATGCTAAAAAAAAATAATAATAGTAAAAAAAATGAGACAAGGATTTAGATTTTCATAATAACTACAGAACATGTAACTGCCTTCGTAGCTGAAGGTAACATATTTGACAGAGGAGCTTGATCTAGAGTGCCCAGATAGAATCAGTTATTTCTAGTCATTTAGTAAAGCAAACCTTCAGTTTGTTTTGATACGTATTGGGCATCTTTTCCCCGTGATCATAGTACTATGTGCTTTTCATGCATGTATCTTTGCAGCACCATAGAACTGACTACAACCATCTGGTCTCTGTGCTTATGCTGGCTACACAAGCTGGAGGTGACAAAAACTACATATGCTGCTGGAGCTGCTTATTTTGCTGCAGGAGGCATGGCTTTATTAATTTGCTAGATTTTCTCACTACTAAATCGAAGTAACATTGGAACCAAATGCAGATAACTTTGCTGACTGTGCTGTAGGCCCTTGGTAAACACAAAAAGAAATCTTTCGTATGCTGTCCTTCAGCTTCAGATGGATTTGGTAGTTGGCTTTTCTGTTCCTTGCATGTCATCTGTAGAGCCTGGTGGTTATGCTTCCTCACACAGAGCGACACTTCCATCAGTAGTACCCAAAACTGCAAAGGAGTGTAAGGGGAATTTTCACCTTAAGCTATTCCCGCTCTGTAAATGTTTAGTGCTGTGCTTAACTGCAGGCTTTAGTGGCATACATAGGGCACTGCCACTAGGCGGGAAGACATGAAGCACGGGTAAGAGGGTAAGAGTACTATACTCTGGTCTCCAGTGAAAAAGCCAGATATTTGCAACCAAAAGGGAACATTGATTGCATTTCCGTCCTCATAGGGTCACCGGGGAGCTGCAGGACAGGCCGTGGTGGCTGCTGATGTCAGAGGAGGGCTTGGTGGGCTCAGTGTGACGTGACAGCAGGGCCAGGCTGCCCTCAGCACCCCAGTAGGAGTCTCATCATGATGCTCCGGACACCACTGCAGAGGCATACGCTGTCTTGGGGAACCAATTAATGCTGCTAATAAACCTCGCAACCAGCTCCATGTGCATTTCTGAACTGGGGAAACTCTGTAACTTCTGACCTTGTAGCAACGCGGGTATTTTCCTGAGCAGTGCATTCCTGCTCTATTTCTCACAAAATGGATGAAATTTAACCTTGCTTCTCTTCCAACTGTAGAGAACAGCTCTTATTTTTTGTACTAAAGAAAAAAAACTTCTGTACCTGCTTCTGAGTGCTGCTGATAGTGAGCTGCTGGAAAATCACCTCTCAGCACTGAACAAATAAAGTTCTGCTATAGTTTAAAAAAAAAAAAAAAAAAAAAGCTAGTTCTGCCTTTCTCCTCTATGCAAACATTATGTGTTGAAGAATTATGCATGCTGGTAGATTAAGCAAAATTTATTTACAGCTCTATTTGGAATGAACAGTGAGCGTGGATGTCAGGAACGGATGAGGAAGACTGTTTTGGTTGCTGTGTGCTGCCAATGATTCAGCTGGATTTGAGAAGGACCAAGTTGTGGTAATCAAGGCTTCAAGAAAATACACAGGTAGTTATGATTTGAATTGGTATTGTATGGAAACAGTGGTAGGAACTGAAGGGTGAAAGAGGAGTTACGAACAAAAAGTACGAAGGTGACAAAAGTACAAAAGAACAGAAGTGTTTTTGTGCATATATATGTACACAAATGCACACATTATATATACATATATACATATGTGCATGTTAATCAACCTTCATGTGTATATGTATGCATATATGCATCTGTTTATTTATGTGTGTATGTATGTGTATTAAATAGTAAATTGATACCTTGTCACGGTTCAAGTTAGTATGCAGGTACAAGCAGGCCATTACGTTTTCCAGATAGGTGGCTCAAAGACAGATTTGATCTTAAAACTAGCCCTTCATTATTTTGCCAGACAATATGAACTTGACAGTAAAAGTCCTTGAGACAGTGAAGGGGTAAGTGGTCCCTCAACAGTATTCAGAAATGGAAATTCTTAAAACCATCAACTTAAAAATACCCTTTTTCAGTTTTCAGTAAAACAATAGCTCATAGCTATACCCTTTTATTTGTACACTTTGGAAAGCCACATGCTGTGCAACAAATATGCAAATAATCTTGGAAGCTACTTTTAAATATAAATTATATACTTTAATTATCATTGACAGAATTAATACTTCTCACTGTCTGATTTTTCTCTCACATTGTTTTAACAAGTACATACAAGTACATACTTTTAGGTATGCATAGCTTCTTTTTGGATTTTTCTGGTAGGAACTTTGAAGAGAATGTTGAAAGGGTTGGTGAAACTTCTTATGGTTTGAGGTAACCTGCTTGAGATTTTTGCAGCTTCCCTATGGTGATATCACCTTGTTTTGTTTCCAGCATCACAGCCCACTCCCCGGCATTTGCCAGAAATCAATACTCATATGAGGTTCACCATCCCTCCCCACAAGACAAGTCCTCTGAGTATCTTCTGAGGAATTGACATGGGTCACAGTTTGAGCACGTTTGACACGGCTGTGACAAAATTTCATTCGATGCAGTGCAATACGACCTTAGAGCTCTGCATCTTCCTTGAAACCCATATAATCCACCCTACCCAGTAATCTTTTTCAGCCCTTCAGACCTCAAGTATTTGCTGTCCTACTGACCTCTTTGCTGAAGCCTTGAAACTGCTCTACTACTCAACCAAATGTATGTGAGTTATGTGCCAAAAACACATGCATCCTGAGTCCCGTGTTTGGCACATGTCTGCTCATATGGCAAGAGTTTGCATTGGTGCTGGGCAATGGGGTAACATGATGAGATGTGTGTAGATATTACTGTGGAGAAGTGTTTCTCCCATGACCGAAATATTGAGTCTGCGTTTATGTCATGTGGTGTGGAAACCTTCATTTTGGTCACCGCTGGGGTGCATTGCCAGATATAGGATGGGGAAATATCAGGGCATAGGGCACAGGGGTCCTGAGTACCACTCCTGGACTGTGTCTGTGCGCTGTGCTTGTTGAAAGTCAAAGCACAATTGCAATCAAGCACTTGTTAGACGGCCATTAGGAACCAGGTGTTTGTTTAATGCTAAGTTTAATGCCAGACAAGTGTTAGCTACGATGAGCTGTTTCCTTGTCGATAATGTCATGTCCCCATTCTCAAATAACACCTTTCTTTCTTCTTCTCATTTGCATTCAAATTGTCCAAAAACTGGGCAAGGAATTGACTACTTTAATTGTTAAGCAACATATTGTAAGTGTTCAGTACCTAAAGTGGTTAACACTATTAGTATTATTAACTTTAGGTAATGATGATCTGTCTTTATCCGGTGAGCAGAGAGGAGAAAAATGAATTTAACTACCTGGAGAGAGGGCAGGGCTTGTGAAATACAGCAAGAACCTGAAGTTTTTGCTGTGGCTGTTTACAGCTACCAAGAAGACACCTGCAGAGGTGGTGAGAAAGACAGACAGACAAACTCTTGGGAGGGTCTGTTGGGTGTAATGTAGGGGTATCGCACAGAGGTCAGGTATAAGGTAAGTGATCCACCATGTAACACCGACAGTAGTCAAAACAAAAGTCAAAACAAGGCTTACATATACTGGGAACCTGAAAAGCAGAATCTGGTTTTGAACATGCCCCTAGCAAAATGCAGCACTACACGTTTTAGGACTCCAACTTTCAGATCAAGCATATTGATGTGCCCTGACTCTAGAGCCATCCGAGGTGTCCATCCAAGTGGTTCAAGTGTCTCACGAGAGTCTTGGCTTTCCCCGTGACCGGCCAAAAGGCCAGCAGGACACAAGACTGTGCCAGTGACCACGACCGAAAAGTGAGGCTGGACACGGGAGGGGAGCAGCTAGCAAGGAGTTAAGCACGGGACGGGGAGCGTAAGTGGACGGTGGTTTGTTCCCGGCTGCACGGAGGGAGCAGGGGCAGGGTGAGGAGCAGGACCCAGCCCCGTGCTCTCCTCTCTTCTCCTCTCCTCTCCATTCCTCCAGCTCCACAGGTTGCCGCCGCCACGCTTAGTCACAGGAATGTGGGTGGGACTCCTCCCCCGGCACGCATTAAAACCCAGCTCAGACGGACAGACCGGCAGTCTCTCTTCTCAGAGGAGCGTCCCTACGACACCCCACCCTGCCTTACCGGCGAAGCTTGGGCTCTCCAGGTGCCCCCGACAGCCAGGCAGGATGGTGGTGTGCACCCTCGCCTGCTGGAGATGCCGGTGGCTCCTGCCCCTGCTGCTGGGCCTGGCCATCATCATGGGCATCATCGCGCTGGCGGGCAGGGGCTGGCTGGAGTCGGAGTCGGAGCCCTATGTGCACCAAGCGTCGCTGTGGGAGAGCTGCACGCGGAGCGAGCAGGACATCAACTGGAGCTGTGAATCCCTCATGGACTATGGTAAGCGGGGGGCCCGTGAGTCCGCCCTCCACTGCGTGGGACCCCTGCAGCCGGGCTCCGGTGGCTGCACTCCAGGGGAGCTTTGGCTGCAAAAAGAGTTGGTTCGGCAGGTGGTAGGAAAAACAGCGGTCCCGACGCTTCTTTGGTGGTGCAGCTGCTTGCTGGGATGCGGTTTTCTGGGCAGAACCAGTACCAGCACTGTCTCAGGGCTTAAATGAGCAAAGAAACACAGGTCCTCAGACTGCTTCAGAGCAGGCTTTTCTGTCAGCAAGGAGCCTTTTTAAAAAAAAAATAAATAAATAAAGTTCTTTTGTAATCAAAGTAAGGGAGCCAACTGGCCACGGGTTCGCTTTCTATCAGTTATTTGCAGCCTGCGGTGCCAGCAGCCTCGCCCTGCAGTAACCAGCTCCCTCTCAGCCTCGCTGATCGAACGGAAAGGGAAGAAGTGTTTACGCAGGGCTTCCTGCGCACCTGGGCAGCAGCAAAGGTGCCTTCCCCGGGCCTCCAGAGAGAGAGGACCTTAACCCTGCCTAGCTGAGGGATGCCTCCCGACCTGCAGCTTAAGATGGCCCAGTGTGGCTTTGCAGACAGAAAAAATACTGTTTCCTGTATATGCCTCTGTATTGCACTGGGACCTAAATCAGGGAATAATTGTGCCTCCGTTTTAACTTGCTTAGCTGCTTTTCTATCTGACATCGCACATTCTTACCACATACAGTTTCTGTTTCTTGGGGACTTTTTCCTTTTTTTTTTTTCCTAGCTGTGGTCTGATTACGTCTGCTTTTCTCTCAGACAAAATATTTCTGGACAAATAAGCAGACCCGCCTTAAGATCGTGGACTAGGGTACCTTGGGGACTGCAGCTGGAGAGCTGGAAGGGAGCGTTGCAGCCTGCGCGAGTGCAGGCACGGAGGCTTCCCAGCACAGATCCCCTGCCACCCATGCACAGAAGGCTGCCGTTGGGACACTCATGCCTCTGCTAAGTCCTGAATGTTTTGCCAAAGCACTGGCTTCGTTTTAAGGCCAGGTGATGGGTGTGGGTTTAACTGAAGGTGAAAGAAATCTGGCTGGTGCGATGAAAATACCCATCTCCCCCACTACCCAGAGCAGAAAAGCTACTGCGGGAGTGTGGCTGAAATTTGCATTGCACGGAGAAGAACTGCTAATGCAGAGGAGCTGCTGAGGTTTGCTTTCTCCAGCAGTGACCCTGCCTCTCACGTCCCCGAGTGCCGATGGGTGTGTGCTTCGTTTCAGTCCCGAGCATTTGGGGGCAAAGTGACTTTCTGCAGTTTTCTGTAGTTAGCAGGAGAATAGTATCCTTGACTTTGCTTATTTAATCTTAAACCAAAGCTTATTTAAATCCTTGGCTTATTTAGACCAATTTGACTTTGCCTCTTCTGTAATTTTGAGGAAATCAATGCCACTGTCTTCTCAAATACTATTTACATCTGGAGACAGGATGTAACATATGAGTTCAGGTTTGATTTATTTTGTTTCCTTTTTTCTATGCTAATGCAATTAGGCTCAAAGTAGGTGAGGGCATTTACAAAGGAAAAAATGCCTAGCAGGCGTTTACAGCACTGCTGCAGGAAAATAAAAGCAAATTAATTGAGATGCATAACTTGTGTTTTGCATATGATAACTACTCTACTCTATCCTGCACCTCTCCTGATGAGAAGACGACTTCAGAGTGAATCTCCATTAGTAGAAAACTGCATTAGACATTTTCTTAATTGAGCTGTGGCATGTATGCTGAGAAGAGAAAGAGAAAAAGCAGTTCGGTCACTTGTTTTAAATGGGGAAAAGGGGGCAGGAACAGACAAACAAAGTTTTGCAAATAGGAATGTCTCCTAAACTGAATTGCTTCTTAATGCATATTTACGGTCCACATAAGAGGGAAGAAGTGGAAAGGGAAAAAGAAGAGTAAAGTATCATTTGGTAGGGAGGTGGGGAAGGGATTTTGATTCAAGCTCTATACTGGTTTGCATCTGGGAAGTACCTGCCTGGCAGCATCTGTGTATTTATCAATATGTTGCAATGCGTGGCTGCTGCACTGCACATAATATGACTCAAGATGACTTAGTTTGGACCATGGCAGGATAAAACTGTTGACTGTGTGTTTGAAACATATCAGTAAGCCATCAGATATGACGGGGATTGTTGGCAGCGTGGATACTTGGAGAGGGTGTTTGCCTGCGTCTTTACAGTGATGAGCCTGTAAGGGTAGGAACAGTAATTGTGGGTGTAAACGCCCTCCCAGTCCTGAACGCCTGTTGCCAGTGACTTTGGCTTGAATTGTCGCTATAAAAGATGGGTGTGTATGTGTGCAGTTAAGGTGATCCCGAGGTGGTGAGCTCTTTCATATTACTAACAGCTGGTTGGTATTCATTAAGTACGCAATCGCCAACTTAGAAAAATTGAAGCATTCATCTGGAGCCTTAACAAGTGCTGAAAGGGAAAAAAAAAAAAAAGAAAAAAGGTGGGACTTAGGAGCCCAGCCTCTGTGAATCATGTTTCCCTGCCACTGTGCCCCTGCTGCCAGAGGACTGGACTTTGATACCGCAGATTATTGCTGGAACAGCAAGCATGTGCTGAACGTGGCTGAGGGGCCAGGTAAAAAAGGAACATTATGGGTACACTCATTGCACCCTCACCTCTTTTCAGGCATGGTTCTGTCTGATTTATGTTGCCAGGATGTGTTCTAGACAAACAAACGTAGAGTATCAGCTGGGTGAAGGCACTCGGAGAATGCTAATAGAAGAGAGATAGCAGTCGGCGTGCCTGGCTACACCCAGAAGACCCGTCCTGAGACTCCCAGGTGAAAGATCCCAGTGAGCAGGACAGGCTCATCTCTACTGTAAGCAACAGGGAGGCATTAAAAGCTGGAATCATACAGGATTTTGCCTCTTCTGACTTCCAACCGGAGTCAAATGGCTGAAACCAGGCTTTTATTTAAGTTCAGTAGCATAACAATTGCTTTTTCCGGACTGCTAAAAACAAGGGAGAGCTGGGATCCCTAGTGTTAATTCCCAGCCAGCTCTCCTGGCAAGCCTGCAGTTCTGGGCTGCCCTGTGCTCACGATGGGTGTGCACATACCTTTCCTTCACTGCTCATGTCGTCATGGAAATTCGCACATTATGTGTGCAAGAAAATATTACTCTCAGTGCTGTCATTCTCACAGTCCAGTGTTGTTTTGTCAACAAAAGCATATTTTCTGGGCATTCCATGCTATGAGCTCTCAACGCCAAACAAAAATTGTCACTGTGATTTATACACAGAAAACTGTTATAACTACAATGTAAAACTGCATCTCTTCTAAGCATGTCATAGTAAAAGCTTCCACCCTAATATTCTAGCTATTCTCAAGCTGACAAACTAGCTTTTGGTTTTGTAAATAAGTGAACAAAGATGAGAAGGGCTTGTTACTTCAAATCTGTACTGGTTCATCTTCCTGCTAGGCTATTTTCTCAGTCCTTTTATTTGTTTCTACAGGGAAATGTAGATGTAAATGTCCTACCCTGTAGAACTTCCATCTCTTCCCTGTTGAGGCTGAGGCCCAGCCATATAAAATCAGGAAGTACAGCTAACACTAAGGCTCTTGTTTTATTTTTTATTTTTTTCCTTTATTTCATCCTATTACTGATGCTCACCATTAACTTCAAATAATTCTGATCCCTCCTAGTTATTCACATGCTAACGTTTGCAGCTTAGTTCTTTTGCATAGTCACCATTGATCAAGCTGAATAATAAAACTCTTAACCCTTCCCAATAATTATAGCCCTTCAGCTCCTGTACAGTTTTTTAATGTTCTGTAAACACCACCTAATTGATAATAAATACTTTTCTGCCCATTAGATGCAAAGAACTCAACTCTTCTTTGAGGTAAAGCTGACCTGGGGAATGGTAACACCTCAAACCATGCCACTCTTCTGTTCTCCCATTCTTCTGTCCTCCTATTTATGCAGCCCCAAATTACTTTGGCATTATTGTTTGATTTCATAAACAGATGTCATATTTATGTCTGGGTTGAGTAAGAAATTGTCTCTCTGCCAAATGAAGGGACTTTCTATTTCAATGGAAAACATAAATTCTGGCGAAATCTCTCATGATTACAAGGCTCTTCTGAGCACAAACCAACTGGACGTTGGGGCTGATCGGTCTTTCTCAGACTGCAAGCAGATCTCCACAGCCCTTAGGCCAGCAAAAACAGTGGGAGGCAAAATACACACCTCTGCCCCCGACAGCCCGGAGCCGCAGGCGGAGGAACTGGTAGGCAGAGGCAGGCTGCCTGCGGAGCCAGGAGGGCCTGTCTTAATAGGTGCGGGGATGATGAGGTTAATTTGGGGAGATTTCTCTTACACTGTGCATAGCTACACTTGGCTGCTCTTGCTGTTTTTCCCACCAGTGCTAATGTGGCAGGCTGGCCGTTCGATAGCTGTTATCTAGTCCTGCCAAGAGCAGATCCCATCCATCACCATGGCCAGCACCAATGGCTCGGTCTTATCAGCTCTTGTCAACATCATGCCGCTGATAACTGCTGCTGGAGAAGGTAATCCAGCAGGAGAAGGGAAGATGGGGGCTCACCAACACTATGCTTTGTTGCATGTGAGCAGAAAAAAAGCGGTGAATTTCACAGTGGTTATGCCTACTACTGCCCTGTTTCTGAAGACGTACAGAAGCTGGGTTTGATATCAATCTTCCTGACTGGATATCTCCTACTGCTACATGTGTTGTCACTCATATTGCCAGAGACGAGCTAATAATTCACCGTGACTGGAGCCAAGGCTGAGCTGTATCGAAAAGCTCATTATCCTTGTAAACTAAGCACGTAGGGTCTGGAAATAGCAGAGATAGCACTGAGGACTTTCCAGCCTGTATCTCTTTCAGTCTTGTTTGTGTTGCAGCAGACTTCAAGGTGTCTAGCCTGCTGGTGTATTTGAGTTTGCAACCTATCCTGTATCAGGCCAGATGCCAGGCTTGGCTTCCTGCACTGTGCTAGCGGATGTAATGCACTGTAGGGGAAGGTACTTTGATAACTGAAAGCGTTTCTTGCTGTTGTCACTGTTTTTGTTTGTTTTTATTTTTTTCCCTTAATAGGGCAGATATTGATAAATAGCATTCCTAGTTTGTTCAGTCTGAATCACTTTTCCTGGGCTGGCTGTGTGTAATGGCTAAATGCCCTTTTATATTCTTTATCCCTAAATAAATCCTGCTGTGGAGACAATGCCCAATACCTGCATTAGGTACGTCAGGGAAGATTTTGAAGGAAAAGATGGTATCGGACCGGTGACATAGCTGTAATCTCCAAACGCCAGTGGGGTGTACTCCTTCCCTCCTGCCCCTGCAGCACTCTGATAGGCAAGGGGCATGAATCACACAGAGCTGCCTGCAGGAGGTGTGGAGGCTGAGGAGAGCTGGTTTAAAAACATTTCACTGTCTTGAGTCTTGTTTCTCACAATAGCTCCAAGAAAAGCCTTTTCTTTGCCCTCTCTGTGCCAACCTGGCTGCCTTCAGGTGGTGATGGTGTTGCATTCTCTGTCTCAAGTTACTTTTTTCTTTTTCTTTTTATGTTAGAACACATGGGTTAAGGCAGAGGATTTTAACTCCTCAGGAAATTGTTCGCGGTCTCACTGTCTTTTTCTTAGTTTTTACACAAACAAGGACTTGTTTGACAGAGGTTACATTAAAAACAAGATGTCTCCTTGTTTTTGTCACGCCAGCTGTGCTGGGACATGAAAGATTTTTTTTTTTTTTTGAAAATATTCTGGCCCAGATCTCACTGCTCCCTTTAAACCTACGTTAGAGGGAGCTTGGGATCTGGCCCTGCCTACATCTGAAAGCATGCACGTCGAAACCCGTGCTATGCAGACACAGAAAGTGAGCTGTGATGACAGCTCACTGAAACCAAAGCACTGGAGGTACTTGGTTCTTTAGGCCATGTGGGTAGGTATCCTGCCTCCAGGCAGAAACACCTTTGCTGTTGTTTGCATTGGACTCACCCAAACTTCTGTCTAGTTTTTAAAGAGAATGAGGTCCGGCTGCAACGGGTGCCTTTTCAGAAGCCTGTGTCACTGTGAAATGGGAATTACTGGTGGTTTGCTGGAAGTTTCCTCCCCCCTGCCGTGATGGTGTGTTGCAGTTGAGCTGTGAGCTCGGCTGGGATCAGGCTCCTCGCTCCCCCTCTGAGCCTCCCCAGCCCGCAGCTGCCTGATCCCGTTGTTGAACCTGGGCATCCGTGTGGTGTCCGGTCCCACCAAACCTCGAAGTAATGACTCAGAGTAATGAGTCTTCCACTTTACCTCTGACTCTGCTATTTCTTCTCCACCCACAGGTTTTAGCTTTTTCTAAATATTTTTGGCTGTGAATAGATACTTATCTTCAAAAGTATTCTCTTCCTCTTTGTCTTCTCTCAGCTTGGCTATCCCAAATCTATTTCTTTTTGGTCATGCTAATTTTACTTCACATACATTATTCCTGTCGGAAACAAGCGGACAGGAAGGTGTATGCTGTCAGCATTTTTATTTCCCGGCAGTTGTGGCTGTGCTTGTACCCTCCTGTCCGCTCTCATACTGCCCCGTGTGTGGAAGTGGTTTTGTAAATTTGTATGTCAAACAGGGCTGATAATGATAAAGTACATTCTCAGAGGTTGTGTGCCCTATCTGATCAGATGGCTGTGGGTCTCTTACAGATACTGAATTTGGAGATGTTATCTCCATTATCATGCTATACTATATCCCTCTTTCAAGCAGGACAAATTAGCAGGCAGGGAGTTTAGCACTGCTTGTCCAGCGACAGTGCCTTGCTGCTCTGCAGCTGTGTGCTTTGGAGAAATCCAGGATTGCTTTGACATAGGGCATGCTTCTTAACAGTAAAGCATTTCAACAAAGAAACGACTGAAGGAAACGGAAGACCTGCAGTGACCTACAGTTCAGTGCACTGCTATGTGTGACACCTTTCTTCTTTTCTTTTCTAGGATGGGGGAGAGCAGCAGCTGCCACGTACCTCGTTGGCTTTGTGATCCTGGTCATCTGCTTCGCCCTCGCAGTCATCGCGTTCTCAGTGGAAATACTCCGTTTCAACTTCGTGCGGGGAATTGGAGGCTTGCTCTTTGTTGTCGGTAAGTCTGGGTGCAAAGACAAGGCTGTCCTAGATGTAAAATGGGCAGCAGCAGAAAAACATGCTAGATGGTGCCCTCCTCATGAAATAAGATGCCTTTGTCTGGTTTATGATTCATTTTCATGGGAAAAAAAAGGGAAGTTTGACTTATGCTGAGGGGACAATGGTTAGGGAAGCTCCAGCAGCCTTTCTCGATAAACACTTTCCCAAAATCAGTGCATGGGAGCAAAACCCAGCTTTGACGCTGCATGTCACACACGAAGACTTCAGAGCTGAGAACGCCAGGTGCTTCCCGCCTTCCTGGGGAGAGGAGGAGCTGGGAGGCTGTGGTACAAGTGGGAGGTAACTGGCTCCACGAGGACCAGGGTGCCTGGCAGTAGGACAGGGCTGGTCTGGGCATGCAGGTGAGTGCCTCAGCAAGGTGGCAATGTCAGCTGTAGCTGCCGCTGCCAGGTAGGTGGGGACCTGCCTCGACCAGAAGTCAGACACCTCTGCAAGAATGCAGGTGTGATCGCAGGACTGAAGCTAATCCTCACATATCTGGGAGGGCAACGCGGTTATCTCCAGGTACCGTTGTTTAGTGGGGAAAGTAACAACATTCATTGTCATTTACTCTTGGTTTTCTTTTCTTTCTCTCCTCAGCTGCATTCCAGATCATAGGCTTGGTCGTCTACCCAGTGAAATTCACAGAAGAAATCCCACTGATGGGAGATAATATGTTCAGCTGGGCCTACGGTTTTGGTTGGGCCAGCACTGTCGTTGTGATAGGTTGCGCTTTCTTTTTCTGCTGCCTCCCCAACTGGGAAGATGAAGTCCTGGGAAACATCAAGCCGACCTATTACTACTCCTCCCCAGAGAGAGCACCATACTTAAATTGAAAGATTAACTCCAACTACAATCAACTGTCAAAGCAACAGAAGAGCACCTCTGCTGTGAATTTTGGTGCGATTATAAGAGACTGAAAAAAAACCCACCTTATTTCTTCAGAGTATTTCTTACTAGCACTGGTAAAAAAAATAGTAAAAACATTGGCATCTCTAAGCAAATAGCTTTTACCTAGAGTATTATTTATGTATTCTCATGTCAATTCTGTTTAGGTGGTTTACTTGCTCCTTTCCCTCCTAACTAATTGAGTCACCCTTATTTTATTCAAACATTTGCTTGTGAATAAAGACATAGGGTTTCAAGTTCAGAAAGGAGGAAGAGAGATTTTAAACAACCCACAAGGGAGACCTGCAAAATATTATTTTTTTTACGTTTTTATCTCTAACAAAATTTTCTTAAATAAAACTAGGAAAAAAATGCAGTCCTTCTAAAGAATGCTTTTTCTTCCACCAAAGTCAGTCCCAAGGAAGGAACTTTACTGAATCTATTACAGCCACATGCTGCCTAAGAATCTCTTCTCATTCCTGTTACTGGACTATTTTGACTATTAACTATATGAACTAAGGGGAAAATAAAATTATTTTTTTCCTCCATCTGTTGCAGTTGGATGGAGATTTCCTCTAAAGCATGGAGCTAGTGTGTGTAATGGTGGCTACTGTAACACTTATTGGTGTTTTTGTGGCCACTGCAGTACTTGTGATGGAGATACATGGAATTAAATATTAATTGTCACAGAACCAATAAATCTTCAGATGTTAAAGTGTTTACATTCTTACATGGTATTTGACAGATGCTGATTTAGAAAATGCTTTTCAGTAGAAACACACACTGTTCTTTATGTCTGCCCTTTAAAAACTGCAGTATTTTAATTATCAGACATGCTTTGGAGGGAAACCTTAGCATAAGGTGTTGAAAACCTCCAAAAGTTTCTAAAACACACTGTAGGTACTCCAGGGATTGGTAAGCTTGGGAAAGTTTTGTGAGTCACTAGAGATAACAGGTATAAATAGGAAAGCAGTCTGTGAACAATATATACATGCAAACTTCATACGGACACGTGTCTCAGGGCGTAACCTGCTGGGCTCCCAGCTTGTCTTTCTGGAGCTGGCGACTGCTTTCCAGTGAGACAGAGCTGTGTCTGTGTCCGTCATGGACCAGAGCAGCTTACGGCGTATTTAGTTAAGGTCTGTATTCTTTGTCAGGGCTTTCTTCAGCTGGGGAAGAAAGACTGCTTTCCCCTTATCATGAACCCAGTACTCAGGAGATGGCAAATGCGTGGGTATATGTATTCATGCACATGTACAAAATAGAGCTACAATGCATTAATCAGTATCCTGTAAAACCAAAGAAATGTAGATCTAAGCTTTTTCAATGCCCAATATATCTTGTATTATATGTTGTATACCATTCTGTTTTGTAACACCTTTTCTAATTTGGCAGTTCTGCATTTTGTATGTGTTCCTGCTTTGGAAAGGCCGGGTGATGTCTTAACACCCCTTGCAGGCCTGTATTTTATAATTTTACAGAGTACAAACATCTGCAGACTTCAGAACAGTGTTACAAGCTCAGTCAGTCATGGCATATACAATCAACTGTGCTTGTGATTCTTGCTGAAGAAGACAACTTGTGACAAATGTGTCTTTAAGAACACAATTTTCTTCTGTACAGTACTGGTGTGGGGGGGTATACTGTGTAGACGTATCTGTATTATGAGTAACGTCAGTCAGTTTCTAGCGAATTCAAAATACAGAAGAGAATCTCAAGTCTGGAAAATCCTTGCACAGCTAAAGCTGAGAAGGAGAAAAGACATAAGAAAATGAACACCCTTCCTAATGAAAGGGAGGATGGTATGGTAATAGGGTTTAGCATAACTTAAGTCTTTTGTATGTTTTTTATAAGCACTGTCATGACTTGTCAAAAAAGCACAAATGTAAAATAAACTTGGTTCTGAATATACTGGGTAGATGGAAGCATAAGCAGCATGTTACACAATTAAGATGTCTGGGAGAAAGCTGTTGCAAATAGTCATTAATTACTCTCAAGTGATACTAATGTATGTGGCACTCCTTTCAAATGTGGTGGCTTAATTAAAATGTTTTAATTGATAGTTGTAGAAACTTGGTGTCATTTGTGTTTCATGGATTCGATTCATAAACTCAAGAAAATAGCCATTCTTTTCCTCTCTTAATGTGAACATCAGTATCTATGAACTGTTGGGTTAATAAAAGGGAGTCAAAGACCTCATCTATCCAGGAGGCACCAACTGCGTTTTCCAGTCAAATAAGACTGAGTATACACTGCAAAACACATCTGCCTGCTTTGATCAGAAGCACCAGGCACAGCAAACTTTTGGCTAAGCCAAAACCTCCTAAATGCATCACGACTTCAGGAGGAACCCCAAACATTTTAAGTACGTTGTGGTCTACAGGAGGTCTCAGATGTGGGAAAGGTGTTCTTTGTAACCAAAACTGCCAAATAACTTCCCTATACTGATCAAGCACCTTCAGTAGGGAGACAAAGATGAAGCATTTCATCTCACTGCCACTCACCTGGCATTTTCAGAGGAAGGCTGCACTTCTCCAGTGATTAAAAACTTTCTCATTTTTAACCTCATGTTATCTATGGCCTGTAAATAGTCCTATGCTACTGATATTCTTTATTTTGAACAACTCTTTCTGACTTTATCCAGGCAGCAAATCCAGTGTTGGCCACCACTGCATCAAACCAGTCTGGAGGTTCTCATTTCTGGAAAGATGGGTTCACCATTTTCCCAATCTCTTTAGCTGCCCTTTTTCTTAAACGTCTCAGTTTTAAAACACACCACCCTGGATTCTGGCTACTTGTTTGCTTTTTTCTTGTTTTGTGTTTTCTTTGAATACATAATTAGGGAAAATGTTGTTCACTTAGATTTTCCCGAATGCTCTGAAAACCATTGGAGGGTTTGTGTGATGCTGTAATGCCCATTTTTTAACATGGAAAACATTTGTACTCCTGCTTCCCTAGCAGTCTTTATTCAGCTACAGCCTAATTCTGTAAAACTGAAAAACCACACCGAGCTTCAGGCTGTACACAGGCTGAAGCCCAGCCCTGGTGCAGAGTGAGATGCTCAGAGAAGCTGAGCACACGTGGCTCTCTGCTCATGGCAGCAAAGAGCACTCAGCTCGTGTGACTGGGTGCCAGAGAAGGCTAACTCACTTGAGTGGGGTGACATGGGAAACAGTTGCCACACCCCACAGAGGTTTTGTTTTCAGTGACTCACTTTTTAGACAATTCCTTCATGAGGCAGAATTCCTAAGAAATACTCATAAGGCCTTTACTTCCTGCATCTAGGGACTTTTGGACCCAGAATACATAAATAAGTCAATAGAGTGTAGTCCAGATAATTTGCGATAATTTTTTGTGTGTGTGCTTTAGGATATTCGCAACAGGCAAAAGAGCGAGTACTGGTGCCACAATGCAGAGCAGTGGAGGGTACTGACAATAAGGAACAGCAGTCTGAAAAAATGGGATTTGCAGTGCCAGGAGGTGAGACGGCACAGGTGCAGCAGTGATCTGTGTAGATCTGATGGACCAAAGACGTATTAATTTTGCTGTGCATGTTCATCCCCTGTTCAGGTCTGCACCAGTGCAGCAAGCAGCATTTGTCTGGGGTTTGCTGGCACACAAAGGTGTGGGCCAAGCTGCTCCAGCTATGGAGCTCGACATCCAGAAATTCCAGGCAAAAAGCCAATGCCTTCAAATTTTGCCTGTACACAATTATATTTAAATGACTTGGGAGTTGTCAGAATAGTCCAAAGATTTTTTTTTTATTGTGATGATTTTTGAATACCTACATTTAATAAGGCTGAATTTGTAATAAACACTGTAGTGCAAAACATGTAGGTGTGTCTAAAGCTTTATGATATAAATAATAAAAATGCAAATAGTATAAATAAATTATAATGTATGATAAGCAATATGCATTATGTGATATAAATAATGAATATGAACTTTTCTATGAATTATATTCCTCATGGGTATGTCTGCAGGATTGGATAATATCTACCATAAGGATTGCTATGACTCCTGCTTTTTATTTATTTAAGGCAATGTGGCCAACACATACCACTTTCCACAGCACTCTTCAAGAATATGGAAATGTCTTATAAATATTGAAAATTGCAGAGCATCAGGGGCGCACATTGGAAATCGGGGATCCATGAGACAGGGACAGCAGAGAGGGCTCAGAGTGGTTCAAGGCATGTGCTCACATGAAGAACTGTGAGCCGGAAGGGCTGCACTTGGCTACATTTGGCGCAGCTGAAGTGCAAAATCCCTCAGCAGTGCGAGGTATGTCTCTTCCTTTGCCCTGATTTCCTATAGAAAGTCACAACAACTTGCAAAGCAAAACTCAGGATAACCATAACTGCATTTTGGATCAAGACAGCATGAAAATTTGGAAATGTTGGTATGAGAGTACTGCTTTCTTTTCAGCCTACTTCCCAAATTCATTGCAGATCAAATACCTAAAACTGAAACAGTCATTTTTTCATGTCATTTTACTTTTGTCTGGACAATTTCAAAGTGAAAATTGATGGCTGAAACTCTCACAGGTATGCTTGGTATGCATGCCTTATCTGTAAATCTCAGAGTACTTACAGAAGTAGCTGGTGCTGTTCCCAGCTGACCCATAAGGCACAGTAAATGAAGCGGTTTCTTTGACAGAGAATTGTAAGTAATAAGGGTGTAGCACCTGGGAATTGCCTGCGTAAGGCTGTTTTTACCCCTCTCCTGAGGCAGCTGACCTGCATGTTTTACAAGGAGTCGCTGTTAAGATCTACTGTGCTGGGACAAGCATTTACTGCCCCTTGCTATGCCACAGGGAAGCTGTGGGCCCCAAAGCATTTCGCTTAAATAAAATCATCATTGTAAAAGAGCTGGTGCTCCTGACAGCCACGCTAGGAAGCTGCAGATCCCCCAGATGGTCACAAATCCTCAGGACCCAACTGTGGCTCTTTTACAGCACACCCTTGGCTTCGGCTGCTTGTGTGGTTGGAAGGCTGAATTGATCAAACTTCTGCAGAGCGTCAGTAAGAAGTAACTGTGGATTAAGCCCTGTTCCAGCAAAGAGCTCACCCTGAAGAAACCGTGTCCTTTAACAAAATCTAGCTGAAAACAAAATCCACACTCAGGCACATGGAGATTTTCCTTTTGCGTTTTCCTCATGCAGCCTTGAACTGCCCACATAAATAACAAACGTGGGTGCAGCCTCATGTTCGCTACTCTGCAGTTAAAACCTGCTATTATGATAATCTCTGTTTTTGCACATACAACCTCACTAAGGGAAGGAAGAGTCTTTTAAGCTTGTACATCTGCCATGTTGAAGGAGGCCTGTTTTACTGACAAGTCAGTGAGCGCCATGTGTGGGGCAGGCTTGGGAGGTCAGACAGCACGCTAGTCTTACACGACTCTTGCTGAAAGTCTTAACAAAACCCTGTGGAGGTTTTCCTCCGAGCTCAGCAGCCAGTGGAGGTCTCAAGCCTCTTCAGAGCCTTCCTGTGCTGCCTGTGGGAGCGAGGAGGGACTTTCCCAGACGTGTGGCAGCAGGACCCACCACCAACTGCTGCGCGGCCACCACAAGCACCACCTAATGGCTCCTGTGTCCAGCCACCGCAGGAGAATCCTTTGAAATGCCCAGCATGTGGGAAAGGAAAAACCCACTCCCCAGGCTTCAGGGGCTTGGCTCAGTGAGGCAAAAACCTGGGAGAGGAGCAACCTGCGGCCTCTTCCCCCAGAAGGGCAGTCGAGAGAGTGGATGTGAACCTCTCCTTGCTGGAGGCTCAGTAACTTCCCCAACCTTCTTCTTCTTCCAGGTTGAGCCCTGTGTACATAAACAACAAGTGCTAGCCTTCAGGCAGCACCTTCAAAACTATACGATCTCAGCTGGGTTCTTTTTTTTTTTTTTTTTTTTAATGTGGGTGTTCTTATTTTATGATGAAATAAAGTCAAGTGCTGTTCAAAAGGCATTTTCAGTATTCTTCTGGTTAATGTAAAGGAATTGCATCTTGAATTACGAATTACCTTGTGAACATTTTCACATCTAAAGGTATTTTTCTGCATGTGCTTATGATGGATGAAATATCAGTCATATTGATAACAGGCTCTGTGCCTGTTGCCTTGGTGCACACAAGGTGCAGGGTAGAAAGAGGACCACAAGGTTCTCTTTAGACTAAGCATAAGTTAAATCACTATATAGGTTCTGGTTATGACAATAACTGCACTTGCAAGGCAAGATGCATCTGTCTCTGAAGGGAAACAGCAGACTGGCATTATCAGGGAAAAAAAAAAAGAAAAAAAAAGACTCATGTTTGTAAATGGATCAATAATAATGGTAATAATTGTCATAAGATTTATAATAGTTCATGCAGAAAATGTTTCTCAGTTGCTCAGAGTGACTTCTCAGATGTAAGATCATAAAATAATTTTAGCAAAGTTTAAATAAAAGCAACAACCCTGGAGGCTTCTTTTTCATGTGTGAACATCATGGAATGAAAATGCTCTTTCTGCAAAACTCATGAATGTGCACTGCAGTTGGTCAATCCATGTCAATCTGCAGTCATACATACAGTTCACATGATAGGGTCAGCAGACTAAAGGTGGATGAAAATGTGCTGCCAATCATTTGTTACCTTCTCCTTCAACAGAAAACTATTTGTGTCTTGGCTGAAAGGGGCAGATTGATGTTTTTAGCTCTAATGTCTTAAAATTGTTTGTTTTATCAACATCCTACTGATTACTGATTACTTCAAGTAGCAATGAAAATTAATTAGGAATATTTTGAGATGCAGTAAGTGCACTAAAGTCTAAATGGTTTAACATTGATAGTGTATCTTCATTTTCAACAGATGATGCTGGTGTTTACTCTGAGGGGCTATCTACAAACATGGGGAAAAGCAGAAGAACCAGTTGCTTTCACACAGCTCATACACTGCAAAATACAAAGCCCATTGTGGGTATGTCATCACTTCAGGTTGCAGACTTTGTAACAGAAGTTTTCAGTCATTTTTCCCTGTTTGCCATAGGAGTATCAGAATTACATGCGATACTTCATTTTGTCAGCTTTGAATACATCTTCCTCTCTGCTATCCCAGATACCACAAATTACCCTTGTATTGAGAGTCAGGATTGCTTGTCATTTGAAGTTACTTAAATGATGACAAAGATGAGCAAGATGCAGAAACACCTGCCGTGACTGAACACTACTCATCTTTCTTTCAGTGTGATAAATGTGTTCCGTGGTGTCATCCTGCAAATGCTAACATTTGTGACAGTACGCATTCATTCAAAGGTGAGTTACGACAAAAACTGATGACAAATCCTTCAGTCATATATGGCTACCTAAAACAGGGATGAGCATTCCATGAGAAAGGGAAGATAATTTTATTCTTCAGCAAACACTGGCTCTCAAACACCTGACAGTGCTTGACTTCATAGTGGATTTCATCTACAAAATTGCTTTGATTTGGTTTTCTCTGAGAACAAAAAGACCAACTGTTTAGAGAACTGTAACTGTTCTTGAAGGACTGAGAACTGACAAGAGACTAAATATAGACAGCTGAGTGAGGGCTACAGTCTACTGCCACATGCATCAGCGTTTTTGAGGTCATTGTTTAAAAGCCATCTGATATCCAAATCCAAACCTCTTTTGTCTCAGTCTTTTGGAGATTTTGTGATCATTTTTACCTCAGCTGTGGCAACAGAAAGAATGTGTGTAAACAGATGTGGAAAGGTTGCAGGTATCAGCATATTGCAATAAGGGTGAGCTTCAAGTTATATTTGTTTTAATGTAAATATAAGAATTCCGTGTGTAAAAGAAAGATATATTACAGTGTGTTAGAATTGATAATTAGCCTTTTAAGCATTATATTTAGGTTAAAGATAACTGAATCTGTGGCTAGTACAAATGTGACCTACCAGGGCTCCCTAAAGTGTCCTTTACAAGATATGTTTTCATTTTTCTTGAGGTTGCTTCTTATTTCTATCCCCAAAACAGCAGCTGAGATATGTTGTTGGTTGGCTTTGCTCTAAGTGATGCTCAAATTCCAAGGCCGAGTCTGTAAAGACGTGTCCTGCTCTAGCAGAAGTCTGTTGAGTACTGTTGATGAACCTCTCACGACCTCAAGAAAATTGGCCATGACCATACTACAGGAGAGTTGCTGTCAGAAGGCTTCAGCTAGCCAGAATTGCACCAGCTGGAGAGTGAGGGGCCAAGCAGCCACACCACTGCTAATCTACCACCAGGCTAACAAGTAATCTCCGCTTAGAGGTAAGGCACGGTGTCACATTAACCCGTACAAATTGCTCTCATGATGGAGCTAATGCCTCTTCACTGTGCTGCAGCTCGCTGGTGTGGATGTTCCAGTTTGGGTCTACATGAGCTCAAGACCTCTTGGTGCACACTCCTGTACAGTGTATTAATTCAATGTAAATCATGAATTTGTTTTATATGAGTTATATTATGGGTTTATGAATATTAATTTGGCAAAATACTGCAGAGTTTGCCATTCAGTATGGGTGTTGTATTTCACCATGAAAACTGTAGTACAGTTGCAAAACTCTGTGAGTACATCAAGTCCAGGCTTGGATGCAGACCTGGAAGACAAAATCCACCATGGTGGTTTTTGGATGCTTAGCAACCTGTGGGCTTCACAATGTTTCACAGAAAACAACTTCAATCTGCAAGTGGTGCAGCTGATTCCAGTCGTACAGACAACTGAAATACCAGGTTGAGGCACACGTTAGTTCAAAGCGAGAGCCCTACGAGCATGGCTGGTTTGTTTTCGAGCTGGCTGACGGATCAACCCGCAGCCAGGAGGCCGTGGTTTGTCTCTTCTGCATCATGCTCTCAGCACATCGCAGGCAGGCTGTGGCAGGCCCTGAGCCGTGTATGCACAGCCAGATCCACACGCAGGGAGACTTCACAAGGCACAGTCAAACCAAAGCCTAGTTTTTGTTCTCTCACAGAGGCTATAACCTGACTATACTATCTTTTTAATGATAAACTTTTTTTTTTTTTTTTTTCCTGCAGCTATGTGTTAGCTTAATAGCAGCTAGATCATTTTTTTTCCTTTGATTGCCAAAGATAGGGTATCATTTCCTTTTTAAACGGAGTCCAAGAAAGGCATCTTTCAACCTGCAGGTGGCAAGTTTCAGAAGCAACCACCACCCTCCAAAGCAAACAGCTGCATGTGCTGCCTCCTGCATTTACCTACCCCAATGCAAATCCCAGGGGAGATGCGAAGCTGCAAGCACAGCTGTGAATTGCTCCTTTCGCTGGGGAGTGGCAGGAAGGAAAGTGTTAAATGCCGAGGGTAAACATCACCCTCTTTGTTACCGAGTCAGCAGAGCAGAGAGGATCCCACTGACAAACCCAGCCTGGCAGCCTCTCCCCAGCCAGACTGGTTATTGCTCCAGAGGCTCTTACTCATTTGAATTTAGGAGGAGCTGCCTCTCTCCCTCCTTCTCTCCCTCCCATGCGTGTCCCGATTAAAAAGCTTTTCTCAGACACCTGCAGACCGGCTGGCAGGTACGGGTGCTCACTTAGCTCAGCTGGGTTGGTAGCAGAGACATCTCTCCTCGCCCCGCCAGCCTCCTGCGGCCCTGCACGATGGTGAAGTACGGCCTTGACTACACGCGGTGCAGATGGATCCTACCCCTGCTCCTGGGCATCGGCGTCATCTTCGGCATCATCGCGCTGGCGGGCAGGGGCTGGCTGGAGTCACAGACCTTGCCCTACGTGCACCAAGCGTCACTATGGGAGAGCTGCAGGAAGGCTTTTGAGGGTGGGGAATGGAGGTGCGAGTCCCTCATGGGTTACGGTAAGCATCGGCAAGGGCGATGGGGAGGGCTCTGAAGCAGTGGGTCACCTCTCCGAGCTCTTCTTCCGTCAGCTCTCCTCACTGTATCTCCGTATATCTGACCTTCATATAAGAAGCTATGGGAGATAGGGACCGACACCGAAATACATCAAAGTTTTTGAGTAACAGAAAGAAGATGTCCCCAACCCTGAGCAAAAAGAAACCTGGGTGCTTTAAGAAATGGCTTGAATAGTACAAAGAAAAAGCCACAAGTGATAATGCACCAGTGCAGAAAATATTTAAGACTTTTTTTTCCTCTTTTAGAAGAAGCTGGTAACCTTTTCTCACTAATCACAGCTTTCCAGAACTTAAAAGCTGCTGTTGATCAAATGTCCAAGCAGCAAGTTGTGGGGGTAAGCCTGGAATGAGTGTGATAAGCCAACCTTGAGTGCCACTAAGAATTGGGGAGGTAAAAATGTGAGATACAAAGATATCCCCAGGGAGTGTCAGACTGCAGAATGCTGCTCCAGTAGGTGAGTCGTGTGAAGGAGCCTTCGTGTGATTATGAAAGAAAGCTTTAAGAGAAGAAAGCATTTATGTTTGTGTTGAATTTTGCTTAAGTATGCTATTGAACAAGCTGACCCAGCTTGAAGAGGTTTAAACCACGGAGTCAGGGAGAGTAGGCCAAGAGAAGGATCACTGTAAATGTGTGCTGTTTCTTAGATATTTTTCTGTGTATCAGGTATGGGCCACAGTCTGAAGCGAGTTATTGGGAGTGATGGACTGTTAGCCTGAGCCAGAAGGTTCAAGCTTTCTTGTGATTTATGCTGACGCTCACTCAAATTTTACAGAACATTTTCTCTAAGGTTCAGAATAGTTGAAAAGGCGTGCTTGCAGAAGCAGTCTCAGAGGTCATTTATTACAGCTTTTCAAAATTATTCCTGAAATTTTTATCATCTAAGGTCAAATTCTACCTCCTGTGCTTAAAATTCATCTGTAAAGAGTTAACTGTAGCAGGCCCATGTGAATGCACGGCTGTGAGACAAGGCCAGCTCCATTCAGCCACATGCCCAGTCCTGCTCTCAGAGCTCCGGTGTCAGATAATTGGCTGGGCACAGATCAAGCCAATTTGCTGCCTCTAACACGTGGCTTTGGAGGGCAGGAGAGAGGTCGTGATGCTCAGCTGCAAGTATGTGTGCGTACGGTGGGTAGAGGGGAGGTGAGAAAGGCCTGGCCTTCCTTGGTTAGAGTTAGCAAAGGGCTTCCCAGTCCTGAGTTTCAATGAAAAGTGAGCCCTCCTCCTGATCTCCGGTTAGGCACCGTCTGTGTCATGAATGCCAGTTTTACCTGGATAGAAAATTTTCAGAGGTTTCACCGCTTCTCTTGATGATACAAATGCTTCCAGGTCCTCCGTGCTTGTTTGGCATTTCACTTCCTTCCTTACCCTGCCTCTCTCTTACAGGCTTAAATCCTGCAGTTGTATGTGCACTTTCCCACTGGGAAGGATCTACAGACAAACCAGGGAGGTCACTCTCCTCTATTTGGACTATCCCACAACATATGGTGTTACCTTGAATTACATCCTCAGTAAGTGCCACATTTCTACCATGTTGGCATTAGTACATACATATTCTTCAGAACATGCATTGGAGAGTCATCTGACACTTTTGAAAGCATTAGAAATGCTGTTCGCATGCTGCATGACTGCAGTACTCTCTCAGTGGGCTTATATCTAACAATTAAATTCCGCAAAGTTACTAAATACACAGAAAGCCTGAGCAAATCCTCCTGGACAAAATTCCCAGATGGAAAAGGAGGATATGTCTGAGACAATAGAGTCATTTAGTCAATGGGACAATATGTAAAAGCAGAATGTAACAAATATGTGCATAAGCCAAGTGACGGTGGATTTTGCTGACAGACTTTTGCCTTTGCAAGGTTAATCCATTGCAGTGTAAATCTGGGCCATTACAGGGGTGCAAAGTCATGTCACTCTCCTGCTCTTTTCCAGCCCTGTGGATGAGATACCCACTGTCCCGTAATGCAAGCAAGGTGTCTGCAGCACTGTGCAGCAGAGCTGTGGTCCTCCTCGCTCTTTGTCCTTCTGGTGTTGTGATTTTCCTACCCACTGCCTGGGGACCAGGACCAGGACCTATTACAGGAAGATGTGGGCTGAGCCCCCAGCCTGATCTGGACCCAGGTCCTTCCCTTTCCAGGCAAGCCTGCTGACAGTTCAGGTGTTACCTACAGGTGGCCAGCAATGGAGGCAGCAGGAAACACCATTTTGTTTGAAACACAGAGAGGAAGGAGGGATTGCAGTCTGTTTTTCTTGGAAGAGCAAATGAGCAGTCTGTCTGAGGATTGGTTTCAGCTCTCAGCCCTGAGGAGATGGAGGTGCTTTCTAGTCACATTTCCTTCAGGTACCATGAATCCAGAGATGGGATGTGTTCAGATCCAGCCCTGTCCTAGGTACTTCTGTCATTCCATTCTTGCTCAGTAGGTGTGGCCTTGGGATGTCTCTTTTGGGGCTCCTGTCTTTCCTCATGCAGGGTGCAGGTGCCTGATGCTGGTATTTTGATTTCCACCCAAAAGGCAAGCCCTGTGACAGCATCTCAATTGCAAGCATCCAAGTCTTGCATTCAGTCTGATTTTACCTGCCCCAGTGCTGGAACATAGGTTTTTAGTAATTCTGGGATTATGTTTATCCATACTGCTCCAGCAAGGTCACAGAAAACAAGCATTCAGTGTCTTGTGCCAAGCTATAAACCATGCTTGATGAACAGAGTGTAATTACATGCCTTCCTGGGTGCAGAGACAAAAGACATGGTGTAAATAGAAAGGACAGAAACATTTTACATTTTTCCAGAGATTAATTCTTTCTTCCCCCCTTCTATTCCACAGTTCCTATTTCCTTTCCTCTGGGCTTTATTCTGAGCTCCCCAGGCTGGGTGGGTTCTGAAATTCAGGCTTCCTTTGGGGCTGGTTTCACTGACATATGTAATATGCACATCTACTCCAGTGGCTGCCAGTGAATATGCTCAACATGGCTTGGACAGTGTAGATGTCTTAATCCATTTCAGACATCTTCATCCTATTATGAATAGATCCAACTATAAAGATCTTGCAAGTTGTTCAATATAGTCTGCAAATTCAGATCACGTTCTCCACCTGCAATGTTTGTAATTCACCTAGCATCTCTGCTGGTCTTTTGCAAGTGTATGAAGACCATGGAAAGTGAGAATGTGAGGAGTTTATGTACTCTATTAACTTCTCCAAGAGTTCAGATCTTCTGTTTTAACCATATGACACTAATACAGACATTACCAAAAGTCTTAATTTTTTCAAGCACATCTAGCTCAAACAAATAGAACTTTATAGGGAAAAATATATAGCGCCTTAAGACACATTAGAAATGAATGGAGTTTAAGATGAGGGACTGAGAAATGCAAACTGTAGCTCTACAATTTTCTGCTATTTGGAACAAGTACAGGTTTCAAGCTCATAGCGTGATTGAACCATTACAAAGACAGAGACAAATACTTAAGAGGTGGATAATGAGCACAGTATGGAAAGTATCTAGCGGGGACATGGCTGAGCTTGCAATGAAAACACAGAGGTTAAATCCCTTCAAGAAGCTGGCATATTACTCCTTTGTTTTTCTGGATTTTTTGGCTGTATAACCTCTCTTGAACAAGGTGTGTCTCAGACCTGAGACAATTTTTCAGTGTGTGATTTATTCCATTGCAGGCTCTGAAGATGTTTAAATGTGTGCTCTTCGCTGGGAGGAATACCTGATTTTATTTGATTAGTTTCAATACACAATAAGATGAATAACTCAGGGGTACTTGTACCAGCTTATGTTCCACCTGGCCCTGCAGCCCTTCCATGTGCAGATGCTGCCATCAAAATAACTGTAAGCTTAAGCCTTTAAATCTAGGTTGAAGTTGTTGGGTCATTTGCATGGTGCAAACAGAAATCTTGGAAAAAAAAGTCAGGAAAAGGCATTTTCACATGACGGAATCCAGATCATCAGTTATTTTCACATCATAGTAGTCAAATCCAGCCTTTTCCTAGGATGTCCAGAGAGTGTATTGCCTGTGGAGATTAGTGGAGGGATGAATGATTTTGCCATCTGGAGAAGACACATTTCTCCATCTTGTCTTCCCATGTAGTGGGTCACTATGTTCAATCTCATTCCAGTATTATTTTGGACGGTGAATGTTAGTTCAATACTACAGGATAGGATGGCTAGTGTAGTATGATTATAATGGAAAAAAACATTAGTTCAAGAATGACAGCAGATGAGTTTGTCTAAAGCATAAGTAAACAAAGGGAATGCTGCAAAAGGCAATAGCCTGTCAGGAAAATAAATATTCTACTTTAGTCTCCTAAGAACCCCATTGGTGAGTAAATTTTCTCCCCCCCCCCTTTTTTTTTTTTTTTTTTTTTTTCTGTATTGAACTGTGGGTCCAGGGAACCTTTTGCAATGATGAAGCCCCATTTATTATTATGGAGGCAGCATGCATGAATGGAAATCACTTTCCACTTGCCTCCTCCCCCCCCAGGTAATGATACAACAGTGAGGTACACGGCCTGGCTCCACATCTCCTTCTGGAAAGTTGCCTTCTCCAGCCGGACCAGTGACTCATCACACCTAGGGCACAGGGCAGACTAGACACCTCATTTTCCCGCTGCCACACTGCCTACATGAAATTGTTTAGCCTTCCCCCACGCTCCAATCACTCTGACAGTCTGGCATGGGAAAGCCTTCTCTTGCCTCAGGCAAGCGCCCTGAGCAGAACAACACAGGGACATTTCCGGGGGGCTGAACTGGGAGACAGTCCCCTTCAGCAGGGCCTAGGAGCAGAAGCAGCCTGTCCCGACTGCTCCTTGGCATACGAGGGTGTGTGCACGTAGGAAGAGAAATGGAGCAAGCGTGTAATTGTGCTTTGAAGGAGGGCCTGGCTCAAGTCACAGGGCCATTCTTGCAGGCTTTCCCTGAAGCCACTGTTCTGCACCTAAACTTTTCCAGATGATGGTGATATTCAGGTAGATTTGGAAATGTGTCCCTAAATATTTGAAACAAAGGCTGAGGAGGCTTCTGACGAGTCCAAGGAAGGCTGTGTGGGAGCTCAGAATGGAGCCAGATCCATGCTCCCTGCCTTACCTGAATTACAAGGCAAAACACTGACTCCTTTGATACAGGGTGAACTGAAAACAAAACCTTTTTGCAGTTCCTGTTGCATCAAAACCTGAAACAATTACATTTATATACAGTAATTGCCAGTAGTGTTAATGACAGTGTGTAGGGTAGCACATCATCTTCTAAGTCATCAGTCTCTCAAAAGTGTAACGTTACTGAGGACTAACCAGTGAGAAATAGGATGACAAGATTAGTTACTTAATAACTTAGAATATTCAATAGTTATTCGAAATTTAGAATGCTACAAAATACAGGCTTAATTGCATGTATTAAACTACATTAATGAAAATATCACAACAGCAATATATTTAAGGAACTCTAATGCAAGAGAAAATGATTTTTTTTCCCAGTTTGTAGGAGAGACTCCATTCCTGCTATAGAGGTGTAAGAGAAGAGATACAAGCCCAGAGCATTTAATTAGCATGGCAATTTTCATTCCTCATCTGCAATTGCAAATATGCTTTCCCTTGTAATTTTAGGGTTTGTCCTTTTTTATGTTTAGTGGCAGATTCATTTAATCAGACTCTTTTCTAAATAATAGTTATGTTATTCAGCAATTAACTCCACAGAGAGCAATTGCAGATGGCATCCCACTGTTTACCATCCAACCTCCCTTTCAACAATTACAGTTAAATCACATGGAAAAATATCATTTGTGTGAAGAGTTCTCATCTCCCTGTTAGGATATGAACTGCTGCTGTCAAGGACGTTGCAAAGATCCTCAGTGCTTTGAATTCTCAGGATCTGAAGTCCTTGAGTGCATACCATTCACTCACACAGGAGGCACCTCTGCTGAAAAATTATGGAAACTTGTGGCTATATTCTCATTTCTCTTCACCTCATATCTTCCTCTAGCTTATTGAGGTAATCTGATACAACAGGACTATAGTACTCTCTCCCTAGTCTAAATGGTGATAAGGTCCACAAGGCTGATTTTGAATTTCACAGTAGGGTTAAATAATCAGATTACTTAAGCAAGAAAACACTTATTCAGGGAAAGAAACAAACCTTTCAGAATACTATTATCTATTATTTTTACATTTCCATATTACTTCTCACTGACAGCTTGTATTGTTCTGAGTAGCTCTGAACATGGCGAGTCAGCAAATTTTTAATGCTATGTTTCTTCTTTGTCAAGCACTATTACAAGATCTCTCATCAATCAAAAATTCCTGGGAACTCAAATTAGTTTGTGAAGTGTTTACATCTGTGTCAGATGTTTCTGACTAGGTCCCAAAGGCTTCTGTCTTCCTATTGGTGCTAAACAGCACTTCAACTCATAAACAGCTCTGCTGGAGTAGTAATCTGCAATGGAACAAATATAATGTCACAGATTATGTTGAATATTCACAATGTGTTTAAATCTGGACCCCAAAATAGGATGTCTCTGTGTAGTTCCCATTTGTTCATTAACAACCCTATCAGCAGTAAGCAGGAAATGCTGAAGAATTTTAAGATGTATTGTCAAAGATGTCATTTTCATTCACAAGAAGAGTAAATAAGGCTTGCAAGATATTTTATGAACACAAAGTACCATCTGTTTATGTGTATTTTTTTTTTTCAAATGATAAATTTTTGCTTCTAACAGGAAATTAGATCCAGATTTATGGCTGTTCTCTATTGGAGAGAAACTCCCTAGTGCAAAAGGCTACTTGCAGCAAGGTTTCAGAACACAGTTTGCTCACAGCATGAAAAATGCAGGTCAAGAGTAAGGAGAACAATACCTGGTGCATATGGAAATGAGACGTAAATTCAGTATTCTTCAGCCTCAGATGGCCCTAGGAAAATCAAACTTAAAAGGAGCTTTTTGGAAAGGTTCCACTCTGCTGTTTCAATTACAAGTCGTAGTTCATAGCCTGTGTTGTCATGGAAGTTTATTCTGTTTAACTCACATTATATATTTTAACCCATTTGTAGCTCAGGATTAGTTAAGAAGCAGGTGCATCTTGCCACTGTGTGATTAACTGAGTTTATGTATACGTACTGATTTATCAATACCTTACTTGTACTATTCATCTGACCTTGCCCACCCCTATACACCCATTCAAGTTTAAGTCATCCTCTTTTAGCATAAAATGAATAGGAAAAAATAGGAGGAAAAATGTTGTAGTATTACAACAAAACTAAATTTTGATCCCAAAATGTTTGCAGCATATGCAACTGCTTCTGAAGATAATGCGAGCTAGGGATATTCCCTAATTCTCTCATGGTCAAACCTTTAATTCTGAGGCACAGTGCACACATTATTTTTAATAGCTAACTTACTCCCTTGGTGATCCCTTTGATGATGGCTCTACACGCTCTGCCACTTCTGACTCCCTAGTGCTAAGTAAGCATCAAGGAGAAGCCCTCATTAATACAGGATTTGCAGAAGCCATCTTCTAAGTCAAGCTTATACATGTCTGGGCTTTTGGTGAGATGAATTTGAACCACTCCCTCAAGACGTAACTGCTCCTCCCCTCAAAATTCGTCAGGATAGCTCCCAGGTTGGGTTGCTTTCCTCAGTAAGAGAAGAGGTTTTCAGAAGTATGTAAAGCCTTGGATGCACGTGTTGCCTGTATAGGTTCACGACTAAAGTCAGTGGTTGGGAGTTCATAGTAATTTGCTTTAAATGAGTTAAAATCCACCAAGCTGAAATGAACTATCATCTTAGCACTAAGGCTAGACACTGCCTTCTGCTAATGTATATTGTGTTTTACTCATAGATGGTCTATGCATAAAGGTTCTTTTCATTACTGTTGTCATTTAAAGACATTATTATGGGGTAACTGGAAGTTGTAATTCTTTCCCATTTATGTGGGACCTGCTACTAACCATGGAGAAACTTTAGAATGCCATTACTTAGTGTGAACCTAAGTAGGTTGTTCTCTGCCACAATGGCTGTCTCTTTAGTAGTGACAAGCTAAAAACTGGTTCCTGCTCACATAAAAATGGCCTGCATGTTATGAGGTAATACTCTGTTATTAAATGAGAAACCCATATTGACTGCCAATGAATTCTGAAGTAATGCTAAGGGAAAGAGAACAGAGTCACCAAAAAGGATGCCAAAAATAAGAACCAAAAATGTGTATTTTTTATTCCAGTTCAAATTATATAAACTCACACAAAAACCAGATAAGCAACTAGCATCAACTTCCCAAGGAAAATATATTCAGAAAACACAGATGTTTTTAGAACAATCCAGATGCAATGAAGAGCACTGGAGGATGGAAGCTCAGAGAATAATACACATCCAATCATGCCTTTGATTTTTTTTCCCATTTTATTCTGTTCATAAATTAGCCATGACTAATATGTGATTTTCTTCATTTTTACTGCCTTTCTGATAAATTATTTTCAGTCAATAGCTTTCAGTCTTCATATACTGTTTATTCATAAGAAGCTGCTTTTAATAGTTTCTGATTTATTTCATCTGTATATGAATAAATGAAGTCAGGTATTTCAAAGAGAGCTCTGTGATCAGCAAACACTTGCAGAGATTTTAATGTTCCCTTGTTTTCAAAAAGATCACAGAAATTTCTTGTAGTTTGGTTGTAAGAGGGTCATGATTTTCAGAAGACAAGATTTTGCCCTGTCCAGTGTTAAAAGGAAATTCTGACCATACAACTTACCTGGAGTCCTGGATATCAGTGGCTTATATATATACCAACAGTTTGTAACCTTTTAGCTGATAAATTAAGCTTAGGGTTAATGAGTTTGATGGGTCCACTTAAAATTCAAGGAGATATAAACTAGGAAAAACATCTTCAATTTAATTTCTTTCCAAAGGAAACAAATCAAGGAGTCTTACTGTAAACGCATGCACAAATTCAAAGCTGCAGACGTGTTTTTCTGCAGACATTTTTACTTTCACATGGAAATTTTCTCAATGAGAACAAAACAAAATGAAATGGATAAAACCTGGCTAAAGCAGGTCCTTTTCATAGCGAATTGTGTGCTCTGCAGAGCGTGCCACACCCTGATGAAGAACGTCAGGTTGAAAAATCTGAGTGAGTTCAGCTTTGTTTCCAAAATAATGCTCTTTCCCTTTAATCAGAGAGTCATAAAACAGGTTGAGCTCTGCAAACTCAGTCTAGAAACATTCTCATTGCGTACAACACAGAGATGAATCACCACCAAGGCAGATTTCAGCTCTTGTAAGCATTGCTATGTAAGACTGGAGCTAGAACAGCAGGATTTGTGTTTGTCTCCCTTGTTGGTATGAGGGATAACAAAGTAAATGTTATTGTCTTTCCAAGACAGTTCTGCATTTTCCCTTTTCTGTATTGAAACTCTTAAAATTGCTGCACGTTTGCTGCAGTGGCTGATGTGATAAAATGATCAGTTGGTGAGAATGCATAGATAATTTGATGATGTTTGTGAGCTGACAACAAGCATTTATTTTTCTTTCCAGTGCTAGTTGTGTGTCAGCTTCAAGACAGGAGGAAAAATTGATGAAGCATATTCTTATTGATTAGACCAGAAGTACTCCTGAACTCTCTGGTGTTCCTTTCAGAAAACATGACTCAGAGACACTCTGGAGTTCGTGTGGTTTGGGGCTACCACAGCAAGAAAAACATGAGAACATCACTGTGAACATTTTCTGTGTTTTGAACCACAAACACCAGTGTCTCAGCTTACTGCTGTGCAAGGAAGTTTGCCTCCTTATGTGCGAAGCATCAGCAGTGCTTACGCTTTTGCAAACTGGAGAATGCATGAGGGAGTGAAATCAGGAAGGCAGGAAATCGGAGACATTCTTAGTCCTCGGTTTCTAACAAAGCCAATCAGCTTCCGTGTGGCTGCAATCAGCAAGAGGATATTCAGAATACGTTCAGATGGAGCAATACAAGAGGTAGTCATGCTACCTCCAAACTAACTTAGCTTTAATAGCACAGTAATAAAGCTGTTATTATTGTACACTCTCAGCTAATTACCTTGCTCAGAAGCTACAGCGAGCTCTGCACGGGTATGGGTAGATTTTTTTCTGTTCTCTAAATTAGTTCTAGGTCTCCTCACATGGCAGTGGGTTTCAGAAGGCAGGCACTTATTTTCACTTTCCGGTAGTCCCATATGGCTGCAATCACAGTGGGTAGCCTGGGCTCTCACGAGTCATCGCTGACTTCTGCACAAGACACTGTAAATAGAAGCACTCTTTGCTCTGCTTGAGATAGGCATGAAAATGGGGGGTTCGTTTTGCCCATGTGAGATAGCAAGGTCTTGCTGTAAGGTTTTTGCTGTAAGATAAAGTTGCTCAGAAAATTGCCAGCTAAAAGGAGTTGAAGGGAGGGTGGTGTGTAGCTTCCTGCAAAGCCTCTCATAGTGTTTGTTGATTGGCTTTTTTTCAGCTGACAGAAGAGGTGAAAAGGGAGAAGTAGGACTGACATGCAGTGTTACAGGATCCTGCTGGTATTCCAGGACACTCTTGCATAAACACACATTTCTTTTCTAACAAGCAGATTTTAACTATTAACCAGCCAAAACATCACTGCCATGTGCAGGGACTGAGAAAACAGATCTCACAGATTGCTGTGTATTTTTACAGACTCAGCTTGATGTCCTGTAAGCTGCTGCTCCCTCCATCCCTATTTCTCATTTTATGATGGGAGAACTTCTAGCTGCCTCTCTCTAGAGTCAAGTGTTCGTTGAATTGGTGTTGCACTAACCTTGGCGTTACATTCTTTGGACTGCATTCATTTCTTCATTTTTACGATAATAACTTTGCAATTAGAAAAAAAAAAAAGTATTTATGCTACAACGTTTGCTTTATGTTAAAGAAAAAAATATAAAAGAAAAATAAGAAAATATTTGGGCTCAGCTTAGCCACTTGGTTGCAACTAAATAATTTCCTAAAACCATTCAAAAGTGTTTCCTAATAAAACACCTATTCTGAAATGGTACTTTCAACAAAGTGTTTTGCAGCCTGTGGAGAAAAGAGCCCGTGGGAAGGGCGTTGCTGCTCAACATCACAGGGACTCTGTACTTGTGCCAAGCCTTTGAGAATCTGCTCTAGAGGTGCAGAAGACATTTGCAGTTGTAATGGCTGAAGTTATATATTCTCCCTCTGTTTTCTGACCTATTTAATTCTTCTAATTCTGGCATTTATGAGGAATTGTAAGTACTAGTCATATTTGTAGAGACACTAAGCTACTCTGTTCTTCTGGCACAAGGAAAAATAAATACCTCAGATACAGAAACATTTGTAGTTATCCCCACATAATCTTTTACCCCAGAAATGTAAGTCGTTTACACACTGTCGTCTTAGGCTCCTGGAAACTACTATTTGTGAAGGACAGGTGGTAAAGTCAGGGTACTCTTCCTCAAAAAAAAACCATGGTGGCTCTGCCATGGAAACCTATTGCCGTACTGCAGCTGCGCATTGGTTTTCTCCCAACTTTGAGCTACATTTTTTTCCCTTTTTAGAAGCTAGTGTCACAAAATCGGCTGTTAGGTGATTAAGCAACGTGTCCTAAAGATGTAAGCATCCTGCAGCAAGCATGTCTCTTCTTGCCATGCATCCAGTGCCCTGCAGGCTGGGCGTACGCCCAACCTGCTTTCACACAGTCACCATACTTGTAATACTACTTCAAGAGAAACGCCTGGGCGAGCCCAGAGGAGGACGGAGATGGCGGCACGGGCACGGTGCCATGCACATGGCTGCGGCCATCAGGCACCCACTGAGCTCCTAGGTGGGCACTGCTCCCAACCGAGGGGTGGTGATCTGCCACCGGCTCCTCCGGGCACACTAGGCCTTGGCAGACTTGCTGAGGTGCTCCCCTCCCACGCTGGATCCTGCATCTCCACGTTGCATGCTCTGCCTCCATGCCTCCTGTAACTCCTTAAGAAAACAGTCTAGGCTAAAACTGGGCTAGACAGCAAGAGGTAGGCACATCTTTGCTGTCCCTTCAGTTTTCTCAGGCAGCTGCCTGTTTACATGAAGAATAATACAGTTAGAAAGTCCTCTAAAGGAGACAGAAACTGTCTGGCGTAAGGAAGAAAAAGGACGTGACATAAAATGGAAAGTGTAGAGCAATGGTTAGACTGGTTCAAGGGTCATAAAGCAGGGGTGGATAGTGAAAAGTAAACAGAAAGGGAAATTGGTTTTGATGGGCTGAAGAGTAAAAAGTAAGGCTGACCCATAATTCTGACCCAATTTTCTAGTCTCATATCAGAGGGCTGGGGAAGAGCCAGAGGCAGAGCAGTGGCAGAGCCCAGAGGGCTTTCACGCCAACACAACACTGGGGATGCTTTGCATTTTATTACTTTAATTCTCTTGTATGGGTGACTGTCCTTTAAGCCTTGGGCTACTACAGCAGCAGGAAAAGGGAGATGAGATGAAGGTCATTTTCTGGTCCTACCTGCACAGGCACGCAAGCCGTAGAGTGTGCAGGTCACCAAAATATACGATGGTTGCGTGGGAAAGCATAATAAATCCAGGCTATTTGGTGAACTGTGTCCTCCCCCCGGTTTGTCAGTCTAATGGTGCCTGTCCAGCAGACAGCCGGCACTCCAATGCAAAAAGGCCTTTACTGAACAACGCGCACCACGTTTGAGTTGAGTAATAATTATCACCAGGCTTGTTTGGGCTGTGGCAATTTTACAGCACTGTTGCTGTATGTCTTTGGTTAGAAGCCAACACCTTGCAAACACACAGTGTAGGCGAGGGGGTGAAGTCTGTAAATGCCCAGCAGACTTTAACTGCCTACTCTATCTACAAACACAATTTTTAAAATGTCAAAGCAGGCTTTTTACACTGAAAGGAGGAGACGCTTTGATCTCTTTGAGCAGTCATTGCGCCTCAAGACTTAAAATATTGAATAAATAATATTTTTTCAGTTGTTGTACCAACACAATATGCTTAGCTCTGGTGTTATAACGTAAAGTTACATAATTTGGAAATTAAAGTATTAATATCCTGAACAAGTTTTTCAAAATAAAACACTTCTGATTTTGGATCAAAAGGAGAGGTCAAATTTCACTACAAAACAGACATTAAATTTAGTTCCACTTAGGACACGGAGCTAAACAAAGGATAAAAAAGCAGAAATTGCTGAATTTTGACTTCAGTGGAATATTGCCATATTTTTACATTTGCATGCCAGAGTGGTAGTGCTTGTACAAACTGTTTTTTGTTTTGTTTTGTGTTGTTTTATTTTTGTTTAAGGAAGAGTTTGGTTAGTTTCAGGGACAATCCAATCTCCTTGTCCACGCAGAATGCTGCTGGTTTTACAGTATCTGCTGAGGTATTGACGTTTGTTCGTGAAGTAGAGTGTCCACTGTTAAATCTTTAAAGTCACTTTTTTTCTTGATTCTTAATTGTTAAACCTAAACAGGAAGCATGTATGCAAGTCCCATTGCATTCTGTAGGAGAGGTCTAAGCTGGTGTCCTTACACACTCTGCACTTAATGAGTGATTTCTGGTGGCATTAAAATGCTCAGCTACAAGAGGAAAGAGAGCTCCCTGCTTTTCTTCTTGAGAGCTGACCTTCTTTCCATGGTTGTTTAAAATTAGCCTTTCATTATAAACCAGAGAAAAACACTAAGTCTTTTTTTTTTTTTTTAATTTTATTTTTCTGTTCTAATTTGCCTTCCTTCTGATTTCAGCTTGGGGAAGAGCTGCAGCCGCCACATACCTTGTTGGATTTATACTCCTCGTTATCTGTTTTGCTCTGGCCATCATAGCATTTGCCATTGATACGCTTCGGTTCAACTTCATAAGAGGGATTGGAGGCTTGCTTTTTGTTGCTGGTAAGAAAATACGTGAAGCAAAGTTTAGCTTGTGCAGGAATATCCATATTAGAACTGGTATTTCCCCCAGCTGCTTCTATGCTCAGTTCTATGCCTGTATGCACTTGAACTCTCAATGAAAAAGAATGTAAAATCTGTCATGGCAGTGGATCTATTTCCAAATCCTCCAAAATATGGTTGGGTTTAGCTACAGGTATTATGGAGACAGGCAATGTGATGGGTGTTAGTTTAATCCCCCTTTTTTTTTTTTTCTCCTGTTTCTTCAGCTGTGTTCTCCATCATGGGCTTGGTCATTTACCCAGTAAAGTTCTCCAGTGAAATTGAAATGACAGGAATCAATATGTTCAGCTGGGCCTACGGCTTTGGCTGGACCACTGCCATTATGGAAATATGCTTGGGATTCTTCTTCTGCTGCCTTCCTAACTATGAAGACCAAATCTTGGGTAATGTGAAGCCCACATATTTTTACTCTTCCCCATAAACACCAGGAAAAATGAATTCATATTCCAGAGATATCTGACAGGCTATCTACGTTTTTCAGAATATTGTCATCAGATGCTGGTAGAAAAGTCTGGAAACTTTAAAATACATGTAGAAAAACAGTACTGGCATTTTACAATAAAGTTATCTACTCTTTTGTGGACCTTTATATCTGATGTAGGTTGCTTAGATTAAGTCTAAACGTTAAAAAAAATCTTGTGTTTCCTCATTCATTCCCATGAGTGGGGGTGCATATGGATTCAATTAAATTTTATGTGCTTTTATATTTCTAATTAGATTCAGAAAAGAAACTATCAGCAAATGAAAATATATATATCATCTTTCTGAAGGAAAGTGGCTCACAGAAATCCCATTTTATGTGTATTAGCTTTCTTTAACCTGAAGATTTTGTACATTTTTCAATAAGCCAAATGCCTTTATCCACTGACTGCCAGAGTAGCAAATTAGTCAACCAGGACTTCATGGCTTTGCTTCCAATTTTCTATTCCTTCAACTTAAGCCATAGGGCTACAGTAAGAAAAGGGCAAGAGAAACCCTCCTACCAAAGCCAGCATCCTGACTTCCACCCATCTATTTGGAGTGTAAGCTTTTATTTCTGAATACCAGTAAGAGTAAGCAAGGACCATTAGTAATCCAAGCACCCTTAAAAATCCTGGTGTGCCATTGCTGCGGCCAGCCATCCCTGCAACCTACAGACCTGGTTTGAAGAGGCTCCTGGTTTGGCTTTCTTCATGGGCCTCTGCCCCTTTTATCGGCTGTATCAAAATCTATGGCTTTAGAAAGCTCTGTTTTACTGTTCCAGTTGTTTTATCCAGGATAAAAGGGTCAGGAAAGAGTTAAACAGAGGTATGACTCCCCTCAGCACTTGGCTCGCAGGAGTGGACTTGGAGCAGTGTGGATCTAGTTATCAAACTTTTGTCAAAACGCCCTTTTAAATTTGCTGGTTTTAAGTATTCTAAAAGTGGAAAGTATGTACTGTAAAATGTGTAAATACCCCCTACCATCTCATAGCAAGATTCTCACAGTGAGAGAAATCTTCGTAAAACACTCCAGTATCTTATGCTCCACAGTGCTTCAGAGCTGGGAATATTGCAAGCAATGAAGTATACTCAACACTGCTGGTTTCTGCATTGCAAACCCTGGCTTTATAATGTTCTTTTTCTTCTCTTACACGAAGAAAGGGATAATTCTACTGTGTGTAAAAAGGAGTCCCACTGAAATCCTTGAACAGAGTTGATTATTATCTTGTAATATATCTGCAATTTTTAAACTATCTGTACTTTATGAAAAGAGCCTTGCCAAACGTTCTTTACTGCAAAGAATGAGAGGTAGGAAATTTTTTTTTAATAAAACCTCTGAGTAGCTAAAATTAATAAAGACACAGGCCTTAATCTTTTTTTTTTTTTTTTGAAGCAGTTAATTCCTTTCACTTTTATAGATTGACTTCTAACTTAGATCAATAAACATGAGAAATGTATCAGGCCAATGTGGAGTGTCTATGCAACAGGGACTGGCTAGACAAAAACTTGCAAATGCATTAGGAAGCTATTTCCTAGTCGGAAGTAAATGAAAATAAAATAAACACACTTGGAAAAGCAATTTGTATAAAATGGCTTGCAATTCTTTATGTAACGTTATCTGTTCAGGAAAAAAAAATCGTAACTCTTTTCGTTCTGCTTATTATACCTAATAAATGATGGTATCTGTGTATTGTTTCAAAAGTGAGTCTTAGATTTTGGTCTCTACCAAGAGCAGGGAAGTGTGGAGTCCCCAGAGCATTCTCTTCTAAGGCACCATGTTGGAGCATCTAGGTATGTTGGCTGGATTTAAAGGGTGAGAGAAATTTACAAATATAACATCAAAACAGCTTGTACTGTTCCTCAGTTGACTGCATCCTGGGGCCTCGTTCACATCCACATGAAAGTACTGAACTTGCTCTGTTGAGCTTATGGTCCGTGTGGACCCAAGTAACCATCTGCATGGTTCTGTATTGCAGTGTGTTACAGCTTGCTTTCGCAAGGAGGACAACCAGGCTCACCAAATAGGAAGCCAGTGTGGTCCTGCTCCATGCTTTTGCTCCAGTGGATGTGTCAATCCCTTGAGGATGCAAAGGGGAACTCGAGCAACCACTGACTGTATTTGCAGTCTCTTTGCCATTAACTGAATGCTGACCCAACATCTGGAGGTGGGCAAAGGTGCACAGAACAAAGCAGTGTCAGGGCTGGTGGCGGTGGCTCTGCGGGACACAGCCCCAGTACCCATTCCCTGCTGCCACCTTCCCCTTCCTGGGAAGGAGGAGAGGTGAGGAGGCATTGCTGACCCCAGCACCGCCACAGGGACCCCAGCCTAGCTCCTCTCCATGAGCCCCCATGTCACGCAGGGAAAGGCTTCTCTGAGGCAAGGGAGGGGGACAGGCGGGTATCCAGCATGCAGAAGCATCACAGGTGCCAGACCTCAAGTGCTTGCACTTAAAGTAGTTTGTTTCCAGTCATAGAACAACCCAGGTCGGAAGGGACATCAAAAGCACCGCCAGTTCCAAGACTCCATGGGAAAAGGGAGCCTAGACCAGGATTATCTAGCACCCTGTCCAATGTCCCCCTGCCACAACAGGGCAACCAGCTACTCAAGAGAGCATGGCAAAAACAGAATGCAAAATGCAATATGTTTTATCTGAAAAAGGGTGATGAATCCAGTGCCTAAAGGGGACGTACAGGGAAGGAGTCTTTGCCAGGGAGTGGGGTGATAGGACAAGGTGTAATGGCTTTAAACTAAAAGAGGGTAGGTTTAGATATATAAGGAATACATTTTTTACTCGGAGGGTGGTGAAGCCCTGGCACAGGCTGCCCAGAGAAGCTGTGGATGCCCCATCCCTGGAGGTGTTCAAGGCCAGGCTGGATGGGGCTTTGGGCAACCTGGTCTGGCGGGAGGTGTCCCTGCCCATGGCAGGGGGTTGGAACTGGGTGGTCTTCAAGGCCAACCCAAACCATTCTGTGATTCTACGGTTCTATGACAGAAGCTTAACCACTAAAAGAAACAAAATAAGACTTAAATTTTCTTTGTGCCCAATGGCAACGCTAAAGAGATACCAGGTAAGAACAGGTATCTGCAGGATTTGGCTTTTGAGAACATGAGGTCTGCTACAACAACAAAGTAGTGGGGAACATCCTCCAACAAACACATTGCATTTAATTCAAGTATATTACTGAAAAACAAAAGAAAGAATGTGCTGAGAACAAACAGATTGTTAAGCAGCCTTAATGGTACAAACCAAAGCAGAAGAAATAAAGGAATCCTTCTATCGGTAAGTTAATATGCTGAATTTAATTTCTGGTGTTTCTGCCAGGGCTTGTGTAACATGTTGATGTCTTGGTCTTTCCAATTCCCTTTGCAAACATTTCCATCTTTCACTATGCATTTTTCAGGCACCTGCCATTTTGTCTTAAAATGTAGCCTGCCTAATCAATAATTCAAACATAATCTAGTTTGCAACTATATTAAAATTGTGCATATTTTGCTGTATGAACTAATGCTATGAGTGAAGTTTTGACCCCATTGACATCACTTGTAAATCCATTATTGATTTTTTTTGAAGCTGACATTTCTTTCTTGAAGAGCAAACACTTTTTCCTACATGTGCTCAGAATCGATATCATCTCTGTGGGTAGCTCCATTGATTTCAGCAACTCTGTTTACTTCTGGAGTAGGACCATAGTCCGTACGAGGTAAGGATCCAGAATTACAGAAGATGGGATGGTTCCCAGAAAAAAAAGGACAAATCAGTGTGTGCAAGATAGGCAAAATCTGGATCATAATTGCATGACACTTTGTGAAGTACACAGCATGGTCACAGTAAAAAAATGGATCTTCCCTTTTGACACATCTCAGCTGTACAATTATTACTTCTTATAATTCAGTTTCTTGGAATACTTGCTTGCATGTTTTTATATTCAATGGACTTCTCTTTGCTCTGAAGATGAGTAATTTTAAGAAAAGAATGAAACAAGCTTGTGATAAGGGAGAAGAGAATTAACCCATTTTTACTCTCTGTCAGGAAGCAGGAATCAAACTATCTTGCTAGAGGGATATTGAATGGAACTATCAAAGAGTTACTTCAGAGCTGTAGTGGAAAGTCAAGTAAGAAAAAAAATTAAAAGACTGCTACATAGCTAATAATGGAGAAAGAGGGAGCAAGTCACATGGATCTTCCCTTGACTTTTTCCCACTGTCAAAATATTGTTATTGCTAGAGAATTTTGATTCAAAAACAAAACCAAAACAACAACAACAAAAAAACTACTTGGGTGCAGCTCTGTAATAATGACTAGGTCTAAATTTTATGTCCAAAATTTTTCATTGCTAAGTTCCAAAATCTGGAAAAGCACAGATAAGGTTACAGATGGTTTTGCTAGGGTCATCAGAGCTGTTTACATAGATGGTTCCTTAAGTACTTAGGGATTTGGGCCCATATGACTGTTTATACATGCTGGTTAGCTCCACAGATTTCCTGCATGTGAAATGGTGTAGTGATTTTTACTATTATTATTATTTTATATAATCAGAGTGAAAATGTGGATGCATCACAGAATTTTGCATGTGACTTCTGAGCGTGAATTTATAGGAACATCTTTCAAATTAGCCTTACTGCTTATGATAAATGTGGTAAGATTGGATCAAAACGTCCTTTCCTGGACAGCTTTAAGGCACATCCTTTTACTTGTGCTGCTGTTTGTCTGAGCCATCTGTTTTTCTGTAAAAACAGTTTTGCAAAAGTCTACTCTAATGAGTCTATTATGCTGAAAAGAAATTATATTAGATATCCATGGAGAACCCATCATAGATCACTCTAAATAGCCCTTTACTGTTCACATGTGTTTCAAGCAGAGAGAGAGTTGTCTCTTAAAGGATTTTTCTGGAGAATAGTGTAAAACCAGCAGAAGCAAATTCACACAATTAGCAGTTGTTGTCCTGGGTTACATCCCCAACTCCCAATTTCTTAGAAGGGAACAAGGTAAGGAAAAATATTACATAAAGACTTACACATATATACATACTTTGTATCACCAGTTTGTCTAAAATCGACCTCAATGTCAGGTATGTAAAACACATTTGGGCTTGCAGTGTTATTTCCAGGTTTTCATTCTTTTTTTCTCCATGCAGAAATTTTTTCACCTCAGTTCTGTAAGGCTTTCCTGCTCCTTGGTAAGCTGCCCCAGTTTTACCACACCTAGTCCTGGCAAGCACAGCCATGCTTGCCACACTCCTATCTAAAGCCTATATGAAGTATTAATACAGCTAGGTTTTATGCCCTAACCCTCACTCTTTGCTGCTTAAATAAAAGGGGTGTGAAGCAATAAAATCCTGCTAACGCTAGGGAAATTAGAAATGGAAGATTTTACAAAGCTGTTTTAGAATGGGCAACCAAAACAAAAAGGCAACAAGGACTGGGTTCAAGAGAAAAACCCAGTCTGGTGTGAAAATGGTATCCCAAAGAGTCCTTGCAGTCCTTACTGTAGAACGGTTTGGGGTGACTAGCAGCCAAATTACCCTCACAACCTGCCCCATATCAGCGTGTACTCTCAGCTGAGAGGATTGTGTGGGTCAGCAGATGGAGGCTAGAGACTTGGCGACTCACAGTGGTTAGTCAAAGACAGAAAAATATTCCCGTAAAATCAGAAATTCACACTGTCAGGAGTTACAGCCTTTCTTAAGATACTCCCATGTACAATACATGGAAAAAGACAGGGAACAGATGCACCTATTCATCTTCATAATCGCTATGCCTGGTGCTTCAACTCCAAGAAATGCTCTTTGGATTAGTAACAGGAGGATGCGTACAAAAAGCTGAAACTTTGCACTTTGCCCTGAGTAACAGCACAAGTAAGGGTCCATATGAGTCACGGAGGAGTGCTGTCCCTGGCTGTCAGAGAAAATTTCTTATCTCCTTGTTTGCTGTCTGTTCAGCTCTGGTTGTCATCCACTGCTTTCCGAGGAGCCCGCTCTGAGAGCAGGCCCCTGACTTCCAGCTGACACGTACCACAAGCCAGGTGACGAGAGCTCCTCTCCTGCTGTCACGGCGTGTGACTATATCCAGACCTCACCCTGGGACAGCGCTTCTGGCCCTAAGCTTTTCTCAAGCAGAAACTCTTGTTTCAGCAAGAAGACGTCCCGCTTTTTTCTGCTCCAGCCCCTTCAATGCACCCTTCCCCAGGCCGCACGCAGCCTTTGACATCTGTGTCCCTGTCGTGACTGCTGCCTCCCTGCTCAGGCTGCTGCTCTATGTGATTGCTGTAATTCAGAGCAGTGCCCCGAGCAGTCCCGTGGGTTTCCCCTTTTCCTTGCCCAGTCTAGAGCACAGTTACTGAGAACTGGCCACGCAGCAGCCAGGTGGGGAGCAGCCACAAGCAGGCTGCTGGGGAGCTTTGCTCCTCTCCGTGACAGCGTGTGGTTAAACAGCAGCCCAGCGTGAGGGAGCTTTGCAGAAAAAAAAATATTGTGAAGAATGAGGTGAAAACAAACTTACACAGGTCTCCATCTGTTCAGTTAAGACAAATAAGGACAAAGGAACTGTTTGCCAGCACACCTTTTGCAGGGATGGACTTGAAAGGACATGCTCTGCCTTCACTCCCAAACCCTTGAGGGCACTTGGGAACCATGGTGCTGGCAAGAATGGGTCCTCCAGAAGTTCAGAGAAAGCAGGGGGGGTTCTTCTCCACACACATTTCCACCTCTTCTTGGCGATACAACTCCAAGATTGCAATGGGAGTGTAAGTAACATGAAGCAATCAAACCAAAATATCTCTGAAGAGGAAAGATCGCTTCAGGCAGCATAGTGGGCTATCCCCTCCTATGTATAAACATTATTTTGCGTAGAATATTACACAGATCACATGCAGATCCTATACAGTGCCTGTTTTAGGAAAGGATGCTTTGTTCTGAAGTATGAAATACTGCTACAGGTGGGGTGCTAGGGTGGATTAATACTGGAAATGGAGATTGATATTCAGCAACCTCAGTGTTATCAAAAGAGTTCCACTTTGGGCTGTGTTTATATGTAGCTTACCTCATACAAAATCCAGAAGTTTCATATTGTTTACCTAAATGATAGATTCTTCAGGACATTTTTTGGTTTCTTTTTGCTTGGCTACTCACACAAGCTTTAGTTCAGCCCCAAACCAAAATATTTATTTCAGCTTCCTTTTGCCAGTGCAATCTTTTTTTTTCCTTTTTTTTTTTTTTCAGATTTTAGAATAAACACATTTTGAAATTAAATAGCTTTATTTCAAAAGTATACAGATACAACATTTTAGTTATTTCAGTTTTAGTGGATGAATATATTCAGAAATGACAAATCTGAGAGTTTAAAGTCAAGCTGAGATCTGATTTGTTTATTTAAGTGAATAATCTATTTGCCCAAGACCAGCTTTGTTCTGCTGTTGTAAATATAGGAGCCATTCTGCTATTAGAAACAGTAGTGCAGCTAATGTAATCTGAAGAGATCTTTTCTTTTAAGTCACTAGTGATAACATACAAACAGTGAGTGAAATGCAGGGAAAGGTGGGGCCTTGAAGGTTATCGGATGAGAGATCACAGAAGACTGAGAAAAGTTGCATACGACTGGGCTTGTGCACAGGCTCCTCACTTACTCGCCCAGTTTTGAGAGTCACTGCCAAGCCAAACACAAACACAAAGACTTGTTGACAGCCTGTGAAAAGTGTTTTGAAGGCAGGGAGGCACTGCAGACAAATGCCAAATAATTACAGTGCTGCTGCCATACACTCTTGCCACTAAATTTTGATTTAAGCCTCACTGTAGCTCTGCAGATGTTGGCATCTCTAAACATAATATTCTTATGTTGTGAAGCTTCACTTAGTCTGTATTAATAAAATGAAGGTGTAGGCTGACTTGGTGATAAAAATTAGTGGATTAATTGAAGAACTAAAGTGCAGGGGCTTTCCAAAAAGGGAGTGCTTGCATCCTTCTTAGAGAGCTTCATCATCATGCTTCCTCCTCCCCTCACTGCTATTATAAGTACCACTATAGTCCACCTCATGTAAGAAAAGAATATGAATTAGTACCCCTCAAATACCAGTTCCTATCAGGCTTTGGGACTGGCAAAGTACCACGTAGATGCAAATAGTAGGCATTTATAATATCTATTCGTACAAAAGTTACACTCGGCATGAAACAGTTAATCCAGGCAAAAGAAGAAAGCCTCTGTTTCAGTTTTGGGGCAGCCAGTTTATGCCTACTGTCACAACATGTTAAGAAATACACTGCACAGTCCTGTAAAGCTGAATCGGCACAAAATGCTGGGCTGAGGCGCTGGTGATGAGACATCCAGTATCAGCTCTTGGGCAGAAAATGCACCTCAGGCTAGGGCTGGGCTGCTCCAAACCTCCTGGGTGAAGCCACAGGAGGCACAGGCGGTGCAGACATCTTCCACTGGGTACAGGGAGGAGCTCCTTCGCAATTGCTTGAAGGTGGTGAGACAGTTGGCAGAGAAGCCATCACAGCCCTGAAATTAAAATTACAAGCTGCTTTCCCATGGCAGTGCTGGGACACAGCATGGTGCTTTGTAATTACGTTTTAGGAGCCTCCACCCTCATGCCCTAATTTCCAATTAACAGTTGTACCCTTCCAACTGCAACACGATCGCAAACATCCTGCAAATAGGGTGAGGAAGCCAGGAGGGACCATTCTGTGTAGGTCAGTAGCAGGCTGCAGTCTGGAAAAACGGCTTTATGTCACCACCACCGTGTGGCTCAGCCGTGTTTCTTAAGCCATTGTCTCTTGAAGTCTCACTGGCAGGATAGTTAAAGCCACAGGGGAAAATGGCCAGAGAGGGGAATGGAAATGTGGTAGAAATGGAAGGAGACGTGAAACTGAGACAAGGCAGCAAGGCAGTGGGACGTAAGTAATTCAAAATTATTTCTATACATTTATTTACATACTCTACATAATGTATAAACGAATTCAATTTCAGAATGTGCAATTTAGATTTTTATTATTATTATTATTTGTAATTTTCATCTCCAAAGGTTTGTCAACAGACTTTTCCCTGTAGCTTTAAATGACTGGTCACCTGCTTTGATTGTCAAATGGCATGGATGAAATCAGAACATTGGATTTGTGATGGAGGCTGGTGGCACCTATTTTAATGAGAAAGGTGTGAGTAACTGCTAGAAATGCTCTGTTTTGCCACATCTGATGAGTAGGCAGGGTTTCCTTGCTAGGTTATTTGGTCAGTCTGTTGCAACTGTGAAGGACTCACCACTTGACCATCACAGAGATGCCTCCTCTGATGCTCTCCTTCTCATGTGCTGGTGCAAAGAAGAGGCTTTCAGAACCTTACTCTGCATAGGCCCAGTGTTTTCCTGTGGGCAGAAATTAAGGAAAGACTGTAACCTCACAGGATTAATTTAAAGCAACAACTTCGCCCATTTTAATAACAATAATTGAACACATTCAGTATGATATTAAAAGGATGCTTCTCCCTTTATCTGCATAATAGAGTTTCCTTTCAACTTTAATAGTCCTTGTTCTATCATTTGTGACCAGTAAAATGTATTATTAGCAACAAATACAATGTATATAATAAGAGATTTATGGACTTACATTGACCACTTTACCTGTCTGTTTCTGTTTCTATACGCTGCTGTTTTCTTGTTTGTTTTTGCAGATGGTAAGAGCCTGGATGGCCATTAAAATGGAAATTGTGAAAAGTTTCACAAGGAAAGCTTTCCCACTGAAAAAAAGCAGATTTGAAAAAAAAAATCAAAACAACTTTTATGAACCAGTCTGGTTTAATAAAGCCTTTCAACCAGAAATAATTACGAAAAACTGTAGCACTTCATCTGAAGACTTAGGCGCTTTATCTTGATATTATTTTTATTCATGTGAAACCGCAAAATTAGAGTTTAATGAGATGAATTTCTGAATCTTATCAAAACAAAAGGACTTTCACCTCATCAAAATAACCTTAGTAAATCCTTCATTTATATTTTAAAATCATTTTTACTTCAGCTTTTAGAAAAAAAATGTATCTCACAGCAGGTGGAATTACCAAAATATTAGAACAAAAATTGCACAAAAGAAATGTCTTGACTGGTTACTGTCAAAAATTGATTTTTTGTGAATGAAGTTTATGAAAGTTTTGAGTCTGGTGAAACGGTTGGGAGCAGGGGTATTAACCAGGAGTTATTTTTCATTAAGGAAATTCAAGTTCTCTACAGCTAAAAAAATAATAATGTAAATAAATGGGGGGGGGGGGGGGGGGGGGAACACAACACAATAGTCCTGCATTTAGATGTCATGAAATAAAAAAGGTAGAGAAAATATCCATTCTGATGGAAACTGTGAATGCCCTGACCATTTGCGTAGTACATAACACTCTAGCTCCATAACTGGGGCTTCAGCCTATTTGGATAGATTAGATCCTGCCTTAAAATGAAGCTACACTCAAACTGACACCCCAGCTGTGCCCACGGTCAGCATGGATTCAAAGTCAACGGAAATACAAATAATGGGTTTGTAAGCACAGGGCAGAAGCTGAGATAAAACTTGGGTAAGAACCAGTATTGGATGTAAAGGCCACAGGCACCATGGAGAGTTATATAAATATGACTTCAAAATTTGGGATTTTCTGTAATTATGTCCTCTTCCTTTGCCACTTGAATATTTATGCATATATCTACCAAATATTCAGGCATGGCTTTTTTTGCATAGCCCATTAAAATCCTATGTGTCCTTGCCTGCCTGAGAAAAGCTGTGGAGGCATCACATCTTGACGTGCGGCTGGCGGGTGAGACCTCTGATGCCCACTGGCACATCTCCTCTGTGCAAGAGCAGATTCAGAAAGAGAAAGCGCCACTGAGCAGGGGATGGAAATGGGTGACACTCAAAACCCCTCTGAGCACCTCCAGGAGGCAGGTAGGATGGACTGGGGACCAAAAAGATGAGAAGGGATCTGCACAAACAGCAGGTTCAAACCTCCTCTTCAGCCCCCTCCTGCTCTGGAGGAACATTTGGTGCCTGGCCCCGAGCTTGCTGCATGTGGCCAGCCCTGACCCCACTGTTCACTGCTCACCTTGAAGAGGAGACCTAGCACATCAACCTCCTTTGGCCTACCTGAGGAAAAGTCTTGTTACAAGACCACAGGGGCAGCACCAGTGGACCTGGAGACACGGGTGAATAAGTCTGCCTCTTTCTTCAGTATTGGAGGAGTTGCAACATGACCATTTACCATTTTATGACCAATGCAGCTGGTATTACTGAGGACAGTATGTTGTAAGGTATTGGCTGCTGCTTCACAATCTAGGGTGGCATCCGCGACATTTCCTTTGCTCCCTGTGTAGTACAAGATTGATTACAAGCAAAGGAAGACTATTAATTATATAATGAGCAAATGATTTAAGCTGAAATGTAAGTAATAGTAAGAGCTTTTATTGCAGCATACACAATCAGACACATCTCACATGAAAGACACGAAGCTTTTGATCGTAGCTCTTCAGCAGTTATTAGTGTTAAAGCTTTTCCAAGCTACTCTGGACTGAAAGGTTGACAATGTCCAGCAGCTGCACTAAATGGAAATCTTTCAATCAAGGAGGAGGCAGCGGCAAAGGACAAATACACATGTGCAAGACAAGATTCTGCATTACACTTCAGTTAATATTAACCCACATTTTTATCCACTCTTGTCTGATTATTCCTGAAGTCTTTTGATAGCAGAAATTTGCTTCAGGAAAGTCTTCATCTTTCAGCAGTTGGTTGTGCGTGGAGGGTTGGGAGGAAAGGAAACCTACAGGGGGTTGAGCTTAGCTGTGATTTTCATGAGTGGGAATCTCAATTCTGCCGACGTGTGGATGTGAAGGATGAACAGAAAAGCAAGGCCAATAACGCAGGGAGTGCAGGAACAAAGAGCTGTAATTCTCCAGTGGCCCTTACCTCCCCTGAGCATCTGTTTCCATGTAAAATAGGGAGAGCAGCATCTTGTAGAGCCGTTGGGAGGATGAATATTTGAAAGGTACATCAGATCAGCAGATGTTTTTGCATTTAGCTGTAATTGATTGCTAAAACTGGCAAACAATCTGAGCCTGTTGTTCTTCGGGATGCCAACGCAGCCACTCCTCAAGGGCAACACCCACGACAACACCACCACCCTGATCTGGAAAGAAATGAAGAAGCTGTTTTCCTTCCTTCCTCTTACTCCTCTGTGTCCCCAAACCCCAGTCTGCTCACGTCAGACACCACAGTGATTGAGGCCGGTGAAGCAATACTGTTCTTTATGTACTTTCCCATGCTTTAGAGAAAGAGGAACCGTGACAGTACAACATAATTTCAGTAGATGCACATTCAAAATCCTTAGAATATTTTCGGTAACTTTTGTGCTGATTCAGTACAACCTGCAAACTCTTCGTGAGTTGTGTAAGTTCTAGCAGAAAACACCACCATTAATTTTTTTCTTAGTGTTTTTACAAGCCTCATTGGAAGTTCAAGTTTATACACTAGAGGCTTCAAAGCCTACCGCTCTGTCACCTGCAGTAGTGGCACCACCCCTCCGTTCATTGTCATTACAGGGGTTCCTGCACGGTGTCAAGGGCACAAGGACAACTCATCAGTGCATTAGCAGTGCCGGCGTTGTGATTCTCCTCCCAGTTTATGGCGTGGCTGCCTTGGTGCTGCATCTGCAGAAGTCAGTTTGTTCTGGTAGCTGAGCAACACGTTTCTGTTGCACAGAGGGGATGATGAATCATGAGGGTGTTGGTTCAGGCTCAGCTTGGCTCAGCTTAGAGAAAGCTCTCCACAAAGGAGCCTAACAAAGCCAGTACAGAGCAAGGAAAACACTCCCGTTGTCACCGTCCAGGTCAGGGACTGATCTATGTAACAGATCTCAACGTGCACAGGAAAAAAACCTGCCTCTGCTTCCAGAGATGCCAGGTAGCTCAGGGATCTCAAGAGCCTCATTAAGCAACTGGAAAACAAATTTTATGTACTCGTGCTTTTTTTTTTTTTCTTTTTTTTTTTTTTTCAAAGATTTCTATGTCCTATATTAAAACAAAAGCAGGGTCCTAATGTTTGTGAGACACACAGAGACTAACAGCATCCAGACAGCAGCTATTGGAGCATCGATGGATTTTAGCGCTTCTGGTAGAACTAGAAACTCTGAGATTTGACACCAATGTTAGAAACACATGTAGACTTAAGGAGTGGATTCGCCTAAGCAAGTTTTCTCTTAACTTTGAACAGATTAATGAAAGTGTTATAACCTGTTGCTATCATTATATATATATATATATATACATTTCCTACTAATAAATCAGGAAATAATGAATGACAGGGCTGGATCAATTGCACACTTTGCTAAGACTGGTAAATAAACAAGCAAAACAAACCATGAAAAATAGTTCTGGTGTGAGTAGGTGGGTAAATCTCCAATTTCACAAACCAGAGGATATGCAAACAGTGATACATTTGGTGTAGGCTTGGTTTTTATGTGAGCTGTGGCACAGATGACTCTTTTCCTTGGAAGGCAAATTTCCTTATCAGTGATCCTCCAGGTGGGAATATGGAAGTAACAGACTGCAAGTTTATCCCTTACCCCAGGTGTCATAGGTCTGTATCTTGAACAGCTTATTTCCTGTCATTTCTTTTTAAACGTAAATCAACCTTGACTGGGTTTCAGCCCAAACATCTAAAAGCCCTCTCCTAAACTGAACTTGCCTAAGCCACAAGCGTTTTTGTTCACATTAGAAGCTGTCTGGTTTTCAAGTCTTCTCATCTGTCAGTACTGGAAAGAACAACCTTGTCTCATACAATCAGACATGATGAGAGCTCTTGCTTTTTGAGAACCAGGCAATGGCCGTGGCTTTCATAGCTGCAAAGGATCCTTTTCTGATTTTATTTCTTACTACCCGCCTTGTTATTTGTCATTGTCTCCTGCTAGGAGACAGGTCATACCTATGCTGATCTTCCTCAAAATCATTTGTGTTATTTTTCCCTAACTTGTTTCAGGCACAGTCACTTGGATTCTTTCAGACTTTTTCCCACCAAGTCTCTACTTTCCTCTAATTTACATTATTTATCTTTCTTGATTAACAGTGACATGAATTAGAAAGTGCTTCGGTTATTGCAGTGTTGTCAGAACAGCTGTGGAAGAAAAAAGTAGGTGGGATTCACTTTTTCTGCTATCTCTGGACCCAGAAAAGGCCCTATCCTTGCAATACAAAATGCATCCCTGAGAGCTTCTCTAGCTGGGCCCTACTTTGTTTTCATCAAGGTCATTTCATGGGGGTATATGCATGTGAGTTATTTTTCAAACTCCACTTAATTCTCTGCCTGCTTCCTTCAACATCCCACAGATGTCTTTTAGAAACACCCATATAAAATGACAATATAAAGCACTTCTATGTAGCCTGAATGTACAGATAATCCTCCATTAATGCTTTCTCAAGTTGCAAAGTGATAATCCATTGCACTCTAGGGAAAAATAAAAATACTACAGTACATAAAAGGTTTTCAAGTGGACACATAAGGTATCTACAGGAGCTCAGGACTGTATGTGTGTCTTGACACAGGCATCAAATATCCCAAACTAACCAAACAAAACCATGAACATTTGTCTATATAAATATTGCAAGTCATAGACTTAGTACAACAGATCTGGATTTGGTTTTGGGATTCTGTCATTTTCAAAAAAAATCTCCTTCCAAGCAGAGAGACAAAATTAAAATGATTTTCTGCCAGTTCCTAAAAGCAGATGGAGCTAGTTGACTGGTAACATCAGCAGGAAGGACTGTCTGAACTGAACTAACCTTTCTCTGTTCTTAAATAAGGAGCTGAAGCACATTAATAAGGCAACACTGGGGAAGTTTGCATTGTCTCTTCTTATGCTGTACCTGTCGGAAAATGAGGGACTGTGTCTCTCACCAGAGTTGACAGTTGGGTGCATTTCATGTGAAATAAGTTCGCAGGAAATGTGAAAATAAGAAGAGTTAAGAACAGGCCTCTGAAATGGCTGTATGGGACAAAAATTCAGATAGCTGCTGCAGTGCACCCTGCTTTTACAGTTGACATTTTATAGTCGTCGGAGTCTAAGATGAAAATCATCTCCTTGTGCGTTCCTCCCCAGAGGATGAAGGGAGCCCAGCCTGAGCAACTTTGGTGTACACATTTAAGATAGGTTAACCTATCTGTACATTTATCTCAGTTTCTGATACTTTGTGTATCATTTTCAATAATCTCAGATTTTAAGGCTCTTATCACTAAAGTCTTGCTTCTCGCATGACACAGCTGTGAATGCTCCTCTTAATGAATAAAATGTCTGAGCATTGCCAAACTCAGCCTTTATAGTTCACTTGTCAGAAGTGTGAGATCACTTTTCCAACTTTTTAAAAGTTTTAAACTGTTTCAGTGGATTATTAATAATAAAAAAAAAACAAGCCCCCTTTGCCTGTTCTAACCCCTGGATCATCTCAAGCTGGGGCTAAAGCATAGCTCAGAATTTATGGTTATTGTGCATATTTTCTGTGCTGCTGAATTGTGGTCAGCTTCATTCTGAGCTCCCATGCAGATGTGGGCCCATATCACTCAATGCTTTGCTGTCATGACTGGGCACCTGTGTGAGATTTCTTGACCTAGAGAAGCCTGCACTGGCCAAGGGTCTCCAGCCCCAGAACAAGCTTGGGGCGACCCTCTGGGACTGGTGACTGCAAGGGAGGAAGGACGACTGCCACTCGTGCTGTGGGGAGCCTGCCGGGAGCCTCTCGCATGATCTCCAGCAGGTCTCGGGCACAGAAGGTCTGCGAAATAAAGCAAGAACTGAAAAGGTTTGTTTCTCCCCATCGGCCAGGCCAAGGAAGCCAACCAGGCAGCTAGGAGGCACAGTAGTGCTAACTCCTGTGTCTCAGCATGCAAAATTTTCCATATTTGTGACCCTGCAGCTTCCTGTAAGCCTGCTCCTAGTGAAAGTGAATGGCAAAATCCCCTCTCATCCCATTTTCTCGAAGACAGTTCAAATGATGGGTTCGTATCTGCTTTTCTATCCCAATAAACTAATGCATAAAGATTAACATCTCCTCCCTGTATGGATGACGTAATCCTGTTTTATGGAGTCAGCCCCCCATCATTTAACTAAGTTAAACCTACAGTCACAGTCTTGTCTGAGACTGGAGCACAGGAGCTCTTTACTTCAGTTCTTTGCTTTATACCCTGCTGAGCTAGACCTTCACCAGGCAGATCTAGAAAAAAGACAGTCATATGGCTGGAGTTTACCATCCACTCCCCAAAAAGGAAAAAAAAAAAAAAACAAACAAGCTTCAGTCCATCCTGCCACGTGCACTTGAAGAAGTAGAGGACAGTGTGCAAAACAGGAAGATTTAACTGCACCATTCAGAAATGCTACAAGTTGTTACTGGCACTATCACCACCTGATATCTGTACAAACAACCTTTCTGTACAAATCTGCTATTAAACAGGCTCACAATGGAACCTGCTGCAGCTCTAATAGATATCTGAATGCCTACTCCACTTCGTGTAGATTTTTCCTTTCATGGCACAAAATAGACAAAAGATAACCACTATGATCAATGTCTTTTCACCAGGAAGCATGTCATAAGTTCAGATGCAATGTATCATGCCCTTGAGTTCTTTGAAGTTTATGCTAAACGAATCCAAGTAAACAATAATTAGTTGTGTATGGATTTTTTTTATTTATTTATTTTCATCAGAAGGCATAATGGACTCGTATTTATTAATCCTCTAGTAGCAGGCAAGTTTATCTCCCAGGTAGAAAAGTGTTAGGACCTTCATGGGCTCTCTTAAAAATATCTCACAAGAATCTCAAGGATTTTATCTGTTTCACTTGCTCTAGAAAAGGCAGTCTGCTTCGTCAGATTGAATAAGACACCCAGGACAGTAGCTTCTAAAGTAAACCTTGATGGTATGCTACGGACATTTCACTTTCTTTACATCACCACTTGCTTGGCAAAGAATGACAGTAGTGTAAGCCTTTGTCTGTGGGTAGGAGGAAGGAGTGCAAATAAGTTATTTATTACACAGGACAAATAATTTGTTACATAAATTTATAATAACTTTCAAAATTGATCAGTAAGTCCTCACAATTAAAGCCCAGCCGCTGTCCACAATTTAGCTTTTGATGTCTTGGCTGGTAAATTTTTTGCAGTTACACTCTTTCCAGTTGTTTGACTTAGAAAGCAACCTTAGCTTTCTGTATTAGTAGCACCCATGTTGACTTCTCTCTATTTCAGTTCTAGAGACTTATCTTTTGCGGTAAGGACGTTGTAATCCCTGCTATGGATTACTTGGTAAACGATAAGCGTGTGCCCTTGGTTTGTTCACTTAGTGGGCAGATCTGGCTGAACATGGTAGTTATAAAAGTATTGGAAGGAAGAGCTGTCGACATCAGTATAGATGGTTTGATGGTCTTAGAAGTTTTTACCTGTTTCTCATGGACAGATGCCCAAAATAGTTTACACTAAGATTTTGTAAGGGATCTAGAAGACTTTATGAGATGATGAGTTTGAACATAAGGAGCAAGTTTGGTGAATAGTTCAGATTTCATAGAAAGGTAGGTTTGATTCCCTGTATGTAAAAAAAATATCACTTCTTACTCTACATAGGAAGAGATGGAGAATATGTTGTAGTGACAGTATCAGCTTCTCTGCTTCCCGTGGTAACAGGTGGTTGTAGCTGCCCGTGCCCAGGCTGCAGGTTCCACCACCTGAGGGTTTTTAAATGTGAACATGGTGAGCAAGGAGGGTGAAAGTCCCCAGAGGGCTAAAAGCTGCAAACAGAGATATTGTGAGTAATATGTCTTAACTGGGTCTCATGTTGTCCACACACAAGCCCACGGCAAAACCTCAGCTGATTCAGTCAGAAGCAGACCACATTTATAGAGCCTTGACGTATGAGCTGACTGTTTGGACAGAAAAAATTCATGGAAATACACTCCTCCAGGCATCCTCTAAAACATTTGTCTCTGCTCTAAAGTTGAAGAAACTCAGATTGAAACCCAAGCTTAGTTTCTCAGTTCTGGTTTCAAGCTGTTAACAGCGAAACATTTAATGGACTGGCCAAATTCTGTCATCACCCACTACTTGGTGGGCATATGTCCGCTTTGCTCACAAGGTCTGCATGTGTGTGCAGCAGGTGGCATCACCATTTCCCTCTTCAGTGTCACATTGCAGTGGCACTCTCTACATGTTTAGAGCTATTAAGCTCTTGGGGGGTAAAAGCTACAGAGCAGCTCAGCAACCCGCTTTTATTCTGTAGACAAGAGAAGGGAAGGTTTAATTTTCCAAACCTGCTGATGCAGAAGGTGCCGTGTATGAATGTGGGGGGGAGAATGACCTGTAAGGCAACAAACATGCAGACAGTGATGTGGCCGGATTGGTGCTGCTAGTGAGGAGGGTACTTTAGGTGCTGGTAGGATGTCATGCTCGATAGGGGTGACTAAGCTGCACTAATTGCCAGAGGAAGAAAAGCAGCTGATGTAATTCAATGTCACTAAGGTGAAAAAAAACAAAAGGAAAAATTAGAATTAGTTGAGAAGGAAGCACGATTCAAAGTCACAAACCAGGAAATTAGGAGAAGGCTGATGAAATGCCCACTAAGGCTGCAGAGTGCTTTGCATCACTTGCAGTACCGGTTGATGCAGTTCTGACCCCACTGCAGCTGAGGTGCTCCCTGTGCCCATCCTTAGTGCCTGCTGCATTCTGACTGCAGCACTGCACTGTCCCAAACCCTCAGCAACATGCTGAGCAAGGGGTCTCATGGTCTTGAAATACATATTATTCTGTCCTCAGAACATTATGAGAAAAGAGGTACAGTCAGCCAACTAGCCTAGGATTCAGAGGACTGAGAAAAAGAAAAGTTCATTGTTGCCTGCCTTTCATGCCCTGTGTCACCTTGGGAAGTTGCTTTAGGTAAAACTGTAAAGGACATCTATACTTTTAGGGGTGCAAGATATGAAGTGTTTGAAGACAAGACCAAGTCTTAAAAACTGCCTTTGGAGTGTTAGGTAATCTTTAGAGCTGAGAAATGTGTTTTTATCCACTGCAGAGGAAAAGGTGCAAGAGCAAAGCAAGAGATCGCACGGATCATTGCCCTGAGCTCAGAGATTAGCACACAGCACCTGAGGGGAGACCTGAGATTCTGCCTTTTCTCAAAGTCCTGGTTATACATTTAAGAACCATTATACATTCATGAACATATGTTTATGGTCACAGAGGGGGCTGCAATCTAGTTCCCCACATATTCTCTCTTTTCTACCACATGAGATAATTCACCACTGTACTGCCTCTAGCCCAGTGAGATGTGAAGCCACAGCTCTCCATGTGGGGGGAGAGGATATAGCTATGTTTTAATGGGATGCAGCTGAACCCAGGGCTCCCACGGCCTTGTGATTACTCTACTCTGCTGTCTGCTAAAAAACAAGGCACCTGTGGCATCTAGAAACCTCCAGGAGCAGACAGCAGCCAAGCAGGGGCTTGCTGCTCTTAATCGGTGCGTTTCGTTCTGACGGCCCACCATTTCATTAAGTGTGTCTTTTCAAGATCTCCATCTTCAAGCCCAATATTGAAGGGGGGAGAATAGTCTATTTATGAGGAAGCTACAGGCATAAATGTACTGAAAGACTGAGGGATAATAGATATTAGAATAATGGCCAAAAATACCTGGTAGGTCATGCCCTCTGTGTTAGGGATAAAGTATTGCCTATATGATTCCTTGCCAACCAAAGCCAGACGAACATTAATCATGTATAACCATATAATTCCAGCTTGTACAGATGCATTCTGGCTCCCATCCAACATTATAACTGTATTTTGATTATCTTTTGCTTAGGGAATCAGCTTCAGGCCTCCCGAAGACACAAAGGAAATATAGATTGTCATCAGTATTCTGACAGGCACTACCTTTTTTTCTAAAAGGCACTTTAAGAACCATCAGAGGAGTTTCCATCACACTCAGATGTATTCTTTAAATGCTCCCTTTCTCCTGCAGCAGGCATTTTCTCCAGCTGTTGCTCCTGCCTGGGCCAGCATTGTGCTAGCTCTGTTGATGGGAGGGCCTGGGGCTGAGGAGATAGCACAATGTGAGCTAAATCCACAACAAAAGCTGTGGATTTGGGAAGAAGAGTCGCTGCTTGCACGCGTGCAGGAGTGGCAGTAAACTGCTAGAGATTCGTGTTTATGGCTGAGTAACAACTTGTTTGGTGGGCAGGGTGACATTAAGGAGTTAATCAGCAGCGAGGCAGAGATTAATGTCTAATTGTAGCAACTCCAGGCAGTTTCATTTGCTTCCCCTGGCCTGGTGACAGAGTGAAACTGTCAGCTGGAGCTGTGTGAAGCCTGCTCCACCCAAACCGGGGTGGTTTCAACCAGACAGCGCCTGCCAATCTGCCCTTCCTGCCTCCCTGCATGCACAGAAGGTCATAAATCATGTAAAACTCTCCAACAACTGCTAAGCTGTTTTGCGCCGAGGGAATTACCATGACTCTATACTTGATGGAAGCTGCTGTCTCCTCAGATTGGTTAGGCACGTTCGCGCACGGAGGAAAAGATAAAGTGGATGAACAATTTGAGATTAGTTTCTGTCTTCTTTTGTTAAAGCTGTATTCACAGCACATGGCCTCAGCCTACGCAGAAAGAGAACCAGATCAAAGGGATTATTAAAGTAGTTGCAATTCTGCACCCAAATACTCTTTGATTACCTCTCTTTTCTGGCAGTGGTGACTCTGGAGTTGCACCTGGAGGGAAAAGAACGGGGTTGGCCTGCATTGGGCACTGGGGTGATTACTTTGTACCGGCACATCTCTTGGAAAACGAGTTACAGAAATGTGCCCGCTGTAACAGTTGTCTTTCAAAAGAATCCACTATATCACTTTGTGCAGTAATTCGTTTCTCACCTCTCTGCACTCCCTAGTTTCTAATAAAGGAGCTGATTTACAGCATGCCACAGCAGTGCTTGGAAAGGGCCTGTACGTTGCGTTACCAGCAACCTGAACATGCAGGGGAACTTCTGCTAGGCTGAATTAGACACCCAAACTGGAATTTGGCAAAAAAAAAATCTGGATTAGTTCCTTTACCTTCAGAAACATACGTCAGAGAGCCTGAGGGCTTACACTACATGAAAAAACAGGGTCTCTGCTAAACCCAGAGTACTTCAGCTAATTCCCAAACAAGATAAAATCAGTCATTCACCAGTCATCTGAACTACTTTTCTCCATGCAAGGTTTTGCCTGCCTTAGGAGGGTGTCTCGGCCAACCTTAATTCTGATGGTTATGTCTACAACAGAAATAATGACTTTGGGTCCCAGCGTGGAGCCCTCCGTGCCGGTTCTCCAGGGACCACCGTGCAATAGGGAAGGCACACGGTCACCCTGTGCCAGTGTGGCGAGGCACTTAGGCAGTGAGGTTGTGTGTGAATGCCACAGACTAAAGTGAGTGCTTTTGTTTTTTGTGGAGATGGTTACTAAACTGGGAAAGAGATTTTGCCATGCAAAATGACACTTTTTATTTTCCATGTCAGATAATTGCTCTCATTTTGTGCTTATTTCTTTGTAAGCGATAAGGACAGGATCCTTCCGGCGAAAGAATGAGACCCCAGGGATGAAAAAAAGTCAGGAAGGATTGCTTGCAAAAAACAGACGCTGCATGTGGCCAGATGCCCGTGATACCAAACCATGCCGTGGCAGAGAGACGGCACAGCGCCTGCCTGCCTCCAGACCGAGGACACGACTGCTTCCCCTGGTCAGGAAACCTTTCCTTCGAGGCAGAAGAAAGCTACCACCCCGAAACACGGGCAGGGCCTGGCACAGGACGCTCCTGTCACCGAGGGGAAGGAGGCCGGGGACAGCCCCGCCGCGCTGCCCGCGCCCGCCCCCTGGCGGCGCCCGGAGATGGGGCCGGGGGTCTCCGGGCTGGGCAGGGCTGGGGGTCTCTGGGCTGGGGGTCTTCGGGCTAGGGGTCTCTAGGCCGGACAGCGGCGTGCCGAGCGAGCCGGGCCCGCCTCATAAACGAGGCAAATGCAGAGCAAACGCAACGCTGGTGGAGGCCTGTGAGCTTTCTGCCACCGGGAGCTTGTGAACTTCTCCCAGGCTGGAGGGATCGTAGGGGCCAGAAGGCAGTCAGCAGAGTTGGTGTTTTTTTTTTTTTTTCCCCTGAAGGGCTAGCCTGCAGAAGGGGTCAGGCTGGAAAAGTCCTGTTGTGGAGCCAGTTGTGGTAGCTGGATGCCTGGTAGCTGTCTCTGGCCAGGCAGTGGTGCACCTCCGTGTTCCTGGTAGAGTATGATCTCCTGGGCCCATGGTTTAACAGGCGTTAGATATGGTTAAATATGTTAAATATCAGGCAGAAATATGTGTGATCCGTGGATGTGTGAGCTCAAAGGGGGAGCTCAGCAGGACTAGCCCATTGCCTTCCTGCAAGATTCAGTAATACCCTCAAATACCTGCAAAGCAAAGGCTGATGGTGAGACACATTGCTGGTGTGATACAGGAGGCTAAACCAGGGAAGTGGAATGCTTCCTCTGCCTTAGATCTCTACATTCTTCTCACAAACCTGTATAAATTCATGCGTTCTCCCATGTTAATAACACGTGCCTGAAGGATATATTTTCATGATGTGTGTATAACCTACTAACGTAACATTTGTGCGTAGTTCATATTAATGTACTCGTTTGCTTCTGCAAACAGGTTGCCACACAAAGTAGAGCAAGCTATATCAGTGTAAGAATATGAGCACAGGTGCTTATGTGCATATTCTTAGAGAACTATACTGTTTTATTTTTAATTTGAAAATAAAAGGGCTGGACTGCGATGTGTGTCCCTGGTTAAGGCAAGCACCGCCAAGCGATGGAGGGGGGAGTCCTGTCGCCTTTCACACATCGCTCTGTGGTGCTTCAGCTACACAGGACCCCAAAATATCTCACACAGCACACAGGCAGAGTAGGACTGGGGGACCTATGGCTGAGTGACCAAACTTGCTTTTTCTTTCCTCTTGCTGCAATAAACGCATTCCTCACTCCATCATGCTCTGCACTGCGCATGGGCAACTGAGTGCAGGGGAAGTGAGGGTGGTGTGCTTGGTGGTGCCTGCCCCAGACCATGGATCAGCTGGCAGCCTCTTAGGAGGAGGACGGAGAAGATACAACAGAAATAGGAAACTAGCTGGATTCTCGTACCTTGTGACTGTAATTTTTCAGGCAGTAGAAACTGCTACTGAGGTCTACTACACAGATCAACAAGCTTTTCTAGTATTCAGCTGGTGATATGAATTAAATCAATGTTTAAACATTTTTGCAGTTTCTTGTGCAACTCCTTTTTTATTATCATTTGACTATTAGCTAAATATTAAGTAAGTATTCCCATACATCCTGTCTGGGGATATGCAAATCAATAAAATAAAACCTTACATATGTGTGCTCTTCCTGTTTGTTTCAGTTTTTATGCATTTCTTTAAGACTATTCAGCATTTCTCTGACCCAAAGAAATGCTAAAATAACTTTTTTTTTTTTTTCTTAGAAAATAAGTAGCAAAATAGTTTATTTAGGAAATAAACCCATGGACTGTCATGTGTAAATAGATTTCTACAGAAAAAATAAGCCAAAAGTATACCAGGAAGTTGCTTGGGTATGGTATTTCTATAGGTATGTAAGCACATACACACTGGATTAATACAAGGAGCAGTATAACTGTTGCCATTTCTGACAGGAATTACTTGTGGTATTGGTGGGATTTCAGTGCCCATACATTAACTTTCCTTTTTAGAAAGACTACCCGTAGCCAAAAAGCAAAGTCACACTCTCCATGTGTGACTCTCCATGTCACACTTCAAGGCTAATGCTTATGCACTGGACGAGGAAGAAAGGAATTTTCTTGCCTGTGCATCCTCTTTGTCTCATTTTACTCATCAGCAGTGACGAACAGCAGCACTGTTTTCTGACGATTGTAGGCAACAAGAAGTAAGCACTAGATGGCGGCATATAGTAACAAAAGGCCACTCGTGCGTGCTTATGCTGCTATACTCATACACGCACGTTATTATTTTTATACAACCGATCAGTCGCTTCATGGACAAATTCATGTGGACAGGCCAATGCGTCAGGACAACCTACTTTGTTATTGGTTATAACAGGAATCTTGATTGTTCTGTGTACTGGTAGTGGGGATGCTCGGATGATGAGGGATGTTTGGCACGGCGCATAGCAGAGTTTTGCACAGCAGCTCTTCACAAAACCAGACTGAACAGTGCATTGTGGTCAGCACTGAGCCTGAGCTAGTATGTCCTCATCTGCCCTCTTGTATTAGACCCATCCTAATTATAATGAAGGCTGAGGAGGATATTCCCTGCCTGAGCGGAGGAGTTCTTGGCTCAGCTGGAGATGATGCTGGAAGTCCCAGATGTGGAGTACCCATCAGTCTGTCTGTGCCCGGCCTTGCTGTTGTCTGGGAGAGAAAAGGTAAAGCAAAAGTAACATCTCTCTATCCCACTCCCCCAAAAGAGAAGTCCACAGATACCAAAAGAGGACTGTGCTGAGTTAACCTTGGCTAACAGCTAAATGCCCACTCAGTGGCTCACTCACAGCCTCCTCCTCCCCCTCCCTGCCATCTCCTTTCCCCAGCGGGACAGAGGGAGAAAATAGGATGAGAAGACTCATGGGCTGAGATAAAGACAGGGAGGTTACTTATCGGTTACTCTTGCAGGCAAAACAAACTCAACTTAGGGAAAATCAATTTAACTTATTGCCAGTTAAAATACATCTGATAAATGAGAAACAAAAAGACGAACATTAACACAACACCTTTCCTCCCCCCTTTCCCAGGCTCAATGTTACTCCTTCACTCTGGACTCCTCTACCACCCTCCAAGCAGTGCAAGGGGAGCAGGGGAGCCTCTTTTTTTGTTTTTCATGGGATCCCCTCAGTATGTGCCTTAGAAAACACTGACCAAGGACACTTTTGGATAGTTTCACAAGGCAAAAAGTAGGCCTGTGTCCTGAAAGGTAGGTCAAAGAGGTCTCTTTGTCCATATGTTTGTTTATTGTACTTCTGTGCACATGAGCAACCCAAAAAGTAGTTGTTTTTTTTTTTATTTTATTTTTTTATTTTTTTTGTTTGCTTGTTTGTTTTGTTTTATTTTGTCTCACTTAGTAATCCCGTCATCTCTGTTGCTAGTAGGTCTCTCTACCTGTATAGTGAGCTCTGTAGGTCAAGCTGTTTCTTTGTTCCATGTTCCTCAGTTTTGCATAAAAAACAGAAAAGGTAGCAGGCAGGCTTTGTGAGCCACAGGGTACATCTGATGAGGACACTATGGGTTTAGTGTGGTGGAGGGATCTTTTCAAAGGTGACACAAGGGATTTTGGTATGTGGTTACATTTTACTGGTCACGTCAGCACTGCTGTATCTTGAAATGGTTCTTCCCCAAGACAGGCCATGGACTTGTCTCACTATTGCCAAATCAAGGTAAAGATAGCTTAGAGGTGCTTCTGCATATTATAGTGGTATAATATCTCTTCTCCACAGAAAATCCAGTGACTCATGCCCGAGAGCAAACTTTTGCTGTCAGAGAAAAAGAGATAGTAGTTCTGTCAACAGGAAAAGTATTGCTGTGGTCAATTAAGTCTACAGTGAAAGTCAGAAACAGGAGATCTCTAGTCACTGCAACCTAGAAAATCAGACTTTAATTCATTTGCATTGTCTGTACCTAGTAAGCCTTTGAAATGCTTTTGAGTATTACTTACACAGTATCAGTCCTCTCATGCCCTCAGTTCTTGGTATGGTCTGAACTAGGGCCTTAGTAAACCTAAAACATCCGTAAGGAAACTTGAAATGATGCAGTGATTTCAGTGGATCAGGCAAATAGGAAGTTAAGACCAATAACAATGACATCTTATGCCCACTACATAAGCAAGTTGCCTGTAGGTGAGTTATTTCAATGGTTCCCAGTGACTTGGCAGCAAGTCCACACCACTTTGAGCCGAAGACAGCCACAGAGCTGACTGTTGGGTAGGGATCACCCCACTGAGGCAGGGTCATAAATTACAATGGTCCCATTCACCTGTAACACAATCCAAGCAGAACAGTAACACCATGGCCCTGGTCAACAGACTGAAGATAACACCACCACCCCCCATATGCTACTTGACTGCAGCAAGGTGTTGCCATTTAGCATTCTCTGAAAGTGTTTTCTTCTGCCATTTCTTTACTCAGGAATTAACTAAAAATGTACTCCTTTCTTTTAAGTGATTTTCTGGATCCTGATACCTTCTGCAGGTGTGGGAAAGTACAGGTGCCCGTGTCTTAGCCAACGTGCCTTTTATAACCACTTTTACCCTTTTACATAAAGGCAATCACCTTCCTTAAGGGATATAAATGCTAATTGTGCATTTTCAGAGCTGGTTAGATGTATATGCATGGATACAGGTCCTTAGCTTTAGTTTCCCGTAGTTGAAAATGTTGACTCAATCTGTAAAGGAAATCTAGTACTCATATACTAAGAAGCATTGCATAGTAAATATTGTTTTGCTTCTTTTGGCATTTAGAAATCAAAAAGTTATGTTAAAAATTTCCAGGAAAGAAATTTGAAAATCATTAAAAGAGTTCGAAGTCTTACTTTCATAAAAGATCTTGACATTTTTGAAACCTGAATGCTTAACTTGTCACCAAAGAACTCTGGACAACAAACAGAAATATAGCAAAAGAAACCTAGACCTGCAATTAGCCTAACTTGGACTCGCACAGGTATTTCACTTTAACAAAAAACGGTAGTTTCAGTATTTCTTTTTTTTTCTTTTTTTTTCTTTTTTTTTTTTTTTTCCCTTAATGAGACATTTAAACAGATCATCTGATAATGTCAGGAATTTCTCATCTTTTTGTCTGAAATAGTATTTTGGCAAAATTGATGTGATATTGTGAAATATTGCTTTGATATTGCCTTTTTAATTTGGAAGTGTTCTGACAGTTGTTTTTTTTTTTTCAACCACTCCAGGTGTGACAGAAATTTTTAATGCATTTTCATTATGACTATGTGTTTTTTTCCTATAATTACAATATCCAGGTTGATTTCACAGGCAGAAAGTGGAAACCTGGCCTCACAAACAGACAAAGAAAAATATGGCATTGTCTTTATTATGGCAAGTTTTTTCCACCTACATTTCCTGGAGATATCTCATTATTGGCTCAGCAATTAAATTACTTGGTTTAAGGATTTTTTTCCTGTATAGCAATTTATTTATTTCTACACAGACTAGATAGAGCAGAGTATTATTATTATTATTATTATAAATAGAAAGCACTTAACAGTTTCTTTTGCACTTAGAATGTGAAAATTGTGGGTTCATCTGAAGAGAGGAGCAGAAGTTCAGGGCAGTTCTGCCTTGATCCTTAGCATTACTGCATCCCTGTTACCAAGCATTATTACCAATATCCAGCAATAGGAAATCTTTGCTTCTGTCTCCATATCTGATAAAATATTTTAAACAGATTCATATTTCTTGACATTACACAATGAAATGTGAACACTTGGTAGAGCAGTGGATTAGAGCACTGGGGTATTCTGGAACAGTACTGTGGCACCAAAACCCCCTCTCCTCTCAGTTAGGCTGTGTTTCTGGTTACTGGCACTCATGGAGACCATTATGCACTGCTAGGGAGTAAGAAAAAACAGTGATGGAGAATGGTAGGCAGGCTAGGCACTAGCTACCCAAAAAATAACTGACTCACGGGGGGGTGGGGGGTGGGGGGTGTGGAATCGGTGCACCTTGTTGACCAGGACAACTGTCTTCAAAATCTTGTAGCAAATTCCCACACAGAGTCTAGGTGTTTTTTCTACACCTTTGCACTGCTACAGCAGTGAGATTTGAGTTTAGATTATTAGATCGTACATTCAAAATGAAACTACTGGAGTCAGCTGAGAGGACGTGTGATGAGATTTAGCTGAGGCTGAAGTAGTTCAATCAAATTTTTACCTTTGTCTTAGTCTTTCAGTAAAAGTAAGGCTCTTCTTCCAGAGCATATATTGTGAAACTGGTGACCACACATTTATTTACAAGATTTCATAAAAATCGGGCAAAACTTTATTTTTTTTTCTTGCTTAATGTCATGCCAGAAATCAGTATAAATCTCATATGATGCAAATAAATAGTTACACAACTGTACTCTAGGGACTTTTCTTATGCTGAACAGTGATTTATTTATTAACTTTTTGTCCATTTATGTCAATTGCCAGTAAGTCTGTTTTGTCTGTTGTTTCTAATAACATGACCAAGACTCATGCATATTCAGAGAAAATTAATGGTTGCAGCTTTCTAAAATTTGGAAATGAGAGATTTCTTGAGACCATCAAGGTAATCTTGCATCCCTGTTTAGTAAGTCCTTGATGAAACTGTCTGTTGTGATGCCAAATAGAAAGTGAGTTATGATTATGAAACTCTTTTTAGAGCTTTCTGGCCATAAGCTTAGCCCTGACCATGATCTTTTCGTGCAGAAACACCATACCTTCACGAGATGAGGGTGTCTGTTGTTCACTGCACGAGCACTAGGAGGCATGATGAGGTATGTGTGCTTCTATATGACAGACATATCAGGCACCTGACCTAGTATATGAAAGTTTTATACCGAGCAGTGTCACTAGAAATGCTATTAAAAAAAAAAAAAAAAAGTGAAGAAAAAAAAAAAGATTAGGCATTGCTAGGTTGAATGATTTCTCTAAGTTATATGGGAAATTTGTGGGAGACTCAAGAACTGAATTCATCAGTCTAGAGTCCCCAGATAACCCACAAAATTTTCTTATTCAGAGACAGGCATCTAGAAAGGATTCATAGTGTACCTGAATAGAAGGTAATGAACATTAAACTCCAGTGCCCTTGTTTTCCCTCTCCATGTAATGAATGCTTTGTTCACCTTTTCCTTTTTTTTTTCTATGTGGCTATAAGTAGTACATATTCAATTGCTACATCAAATGTACCTTATTCTCACGGATACAAACTGTTGTGCATACCTGTAGCAGCTGTCACTAATTCCCATAGGCAGATATTTATATGAAGTTATAAATGATTTATTTTTTCTTTAAGATGCGACACATAATGTCAAGGACGAATACTGACAAAAAAGCAAGCTGTGAGATACTGATTCAACAGGCTCAGGACTGCTCATCTGGAACCCAGGGCACCATGAGGTCAAGTACTTCCTCTTATTCAACCACACACAATACCCCTGGTTACTCTGTATTTTTAGTCTCAAACATTTTCTATCTTTGGTATTGGTTTTTGTTCCACCAACAATCCCAGTGTAAGAAAAGTTTTGAAGTGAAGAGCTGCCAGGAAGCTTTGGTGGAAGGTTTGTGGTATTAACCCAGACTTTACTGAGAGATTTCAAGCTGCTGGCATGAGGCACCCCTGTGCTCCTCTGGCAGACAGGCAAAACCATATAAATCTATACTTAAATCTTCTTTAAATCTATATAAATCTTCTTTCTACAAGCAGGTGGAGGTGACACATCCCTCAGGAAAGTAGCAGAAATACAGCATGTAGCAGAGGGATTTTCAGGGACCCTTTTTTAAGGGAGAGCTGCAGTATATTGATAATCAGCATCCCCCATAGCTAGTGGTGCCCCTGGGGGTGGTAAGAATTTTAAAGGCTGCTTCAGTGAAAGGTCAGTTTCAGTGAAATTTGCATGAAGTTTGAGAAGAGATTTTTCTCTGATCTTCTCTTTTTGCAGTTCTAATCAATGAATATGCTTAGGTAGGCAGATCCTCCTCTGCTGTGCTAGTAACCCAGCCTTCACAGCAATGGGTCTGAACCTGAGAACCTCCAGGGGACACTGGTCACTGAGAAAACTGTCACGGACTGCCTCCAGTGCTCAGGCAAGTGTGGGCTGTTTGCCTGATTCATCTGAGGTGCATCATCCCTCTTCTTTGCTTGTAGAACGAAACATGGGTTAGATCTCTTATGAAGTTTTGAAGAGTGAGCTATATTTTACTCATTGCTGGGGTATTTGTATAATGCATGAAGGTCAGCTACTGAAGCTTGTGTTTTTTCTCCACCTTCAACAGGCACTGGAAAAACCAGGCACATCTGGATTTCCTTTTATAAAATGGATAGGACATGAGAAAATTATTGAAGAGGGAGGAAACTTTTACAAGTGGCAGCTATGGTTCTTCTCAAGCCAAAAAAAAAAAAAAAAAAAAAAAAGGAAAAAAAAAGTACAGAGTAATGGCAGGAAGTGGTTCTTGGGGGAACAATTCTCCCAGGCTCTCACGCCATTTAAAGCCGTGATCACCTAAGCAGAACACAGCAGGTCTTGAAGGACCCGCATGGGCTGTGGGCTCTACAGAACAGTATAGGGGCATGCTGCCAGTCTGTCCAAGGTAGGGAGGGAGAAAGGGCATGTGTGCCTCTGAGGAGATGCCTCCTCAGCAAAAGGCAGGTATCAAAGAAACCTGTAAAGGACTACAGGTGACTGAACTATTTCTCTGGCAAGTCTAAGGAATATTTTTTCTTTCCTTGACCATTAGGCAGAGGAGAAGCATTTTCAGCACTTTCCATTGAAAACAGCTGCAGCAAAAAAGGTGAAAATAGCTCAATATAAAGCACAAAGCCTGGGTGTGCTCCCAAGCAGAAGGTGAATAAAAGATACGCACAGTTGGGTAGGCTGCTAATCACTTGGTGGAAACATTTTTTAATTATGCAACAGGCAGCCCTAAATAACCTCCTAGAAAAAATCAAACACACCTTCCCTCTTGATTGGATAGTTTCTTAAAGAGGCAGAGAAGCACTGCAAGACAGCGGAGTCTTTCAGCCACATCCATGCCATCGTTTTTCTTGCTAATGGTGGCTTGTCCTCATCAGTGTACTAACAGGAACGTGGACTTCTGCAACATTTTGTCCTTGGTCCTTCACCTGGTACAGAATAATGGTTAGTTGGGGACAAAATGCTGTGGTTGCTCTACAGCCATGTTTACAAATACTTCCACCAAGCACCACAGCAAATTACTTATAAATTAAAAAATAAAATAAAATAAAATAAAAAAGCATGTGGCACAAAAAACCGTGTCTTTTAGCTATTTTCAAACATTTCATGTCATTACATGAGAGCTGTGAAGTCCTGTGGGCTTCACAAAGCAATTGTGGTGCTTGTTTGCACCAGGGATGACAGCACACAGGCAGCAGGCGGGCAGGCTGCTGGCCAAGCAGACAGGAGGAGGCTGTGATGAGTGAGGGGAAGGCAAAAAAATGGCTAAAAGAGGAACTGGGAAGGGGAATCTGCCCACAAGGAAACTTTTCTCAGCCAGCTATGTCACAGCACTCTCACTGCACGGCAGCAGCTGTGCTGACCACAGGCACTGCCCTGATGACTCGGGGTCCTCAGCACATGCAGTGGCTTCCCAGCACAGGCAGGCAGCAATGAGACTCTGCCAGGGGAAAGCACAGAGATGAAGACATCAGGACGCCAAAACAGATGGGAGACCATGCACACGGCAAAGCTGTGGAGATCTGCCAGCCCCTGGATGACAGTGGAGTGGTGGGAACTGAAGGCATCCTTTGGGGGTATCAGATGGTGTGTGTGATGTGCTGGCTCCAGCCACAGGCTTGATTCCCATCTGAAGTTTTCTGGCAGTGACAGCTTTTGAAATGGATGGAAGTACCCCATGACGTTTTGGAAAAATATGACAATATTGTCACGTTACTTGGAGAGATGTGGCTGGAAGTATGAGTGATGTCTGAAACATCTGACCCTGAGCTGAAATAAAGAACAGTTGAGACTTATGTACAAGCATTCGAGCCTCAGGTACACAGACGTGTGAGAGACTCCTAGATAAAATGTCTGAGGAACAAGAACTTTTTTCACGTGGGAAAGGAAGAGGTTGCATGAATCATGGTAAACTTCCAACTTAGATTTTACAGTAGTGAGGGTTGAGACAGTAGAGATACCATCTAGAAGTTGATAGAATTTTCTTTTTTTTTTTTTTTTTGAAACACATATCTGTGCAAATGTTATACTTTGGACAAAAAAAAAAGTGAGCAAAGGCAGAATAAACCACTCTGTTTAGCAAAACAGCTGCATGATCTGCTAAACCCAGTCTTGTGATGACAAGCCACATGAAATCTCTGCAGATAAGTCATCACCAGTGTCTAGTTTCCCCTGTGTCTCACTGACAAGGGGAGGGGAGGAGGAGTTTGTGTAATTAATAGGCAAGGGAAAAGCAGGGGACATTTTTTAAAGTCATCCCTGATTACTCTCAAGTGGGTATTGATGGAATGACATCGGACATGCTTTTATATTCGTATTCCTCTGATTAGAGGAATTTGGACATGATCCAAGCAGAAGTAGAGGATCTGCTAGGTGGTCCAGTGGTAAAGCATCCCACCCACCGCAGCATCCTTAGCAGGGAGGAGGAGGTGAGACAGGGGGAGACCCTCTGCTGAGGTGAGCCCCTGCACTGCCAGTGGGCATAGAGAACAGACTCGTCCAGCCTGGGTGAGTACTTAAGGGTGGATTTTTTTAAGATTTTCACATGTGGTTTTTGATTAAGCCAGAATTAGGAGGACAAAAATGACTATCTGAAGGTTGGAAAAAATCACCTGTCATTTGTTCAGGAAACTCAGGTTATTCTGTGACTATGCAAGCGTGGTTTCTGGGTGTGGTGTGACTTATCTTTTCCTGTTTCTCACTGTTATTCAGTGAGATGATGTCTTTAAATTGCAGTTATTAACTTTATGTGGTAAACTTAATTTTGGTGACAAAATAAATAATGCTGTAAGCAAGATCTCATTTTCCTCTCACTATTTGCTATGGTTAGGTAACTTATTTATAGAAGAAGGCAAGGTACAATATAAATATACACTGTCCTTTTTTAACCAGCCTTTCAGTAATACTGTATTGTGTCAGGCAACAGCTGTATGTTAAGGCTTTGACATTATATACAATGATAGTGCGATGTTGTTTTGACTGAGGTAATTTTACAATGGTGAGCTGCAATCTTAGTTAAAAAAAAAAAAAGAAAATCAGCAAAACACTCTGCTTTCTTTCTTCACCCTGATCACAGTTTTTCAGAGAAAATCAGTTACAGATTTTTTATTTATTTATTTATTTTTTTTGGTAATTGCAGTTTCCTTTAAATTACAAAGCCTGAAAATATTTGGCACACAGATGCTCTGGCTCACTGCTGTGAGCAAGGGTAAGCACAGTCTTGCACACCTGTCTGTCCCACGTGACCGGTGTGGTATAAATATGTTTATCCAGGCTTGTACCTCTGACTCTCTGTAGAATCATTTTGAGAACGGATGAAATGGATGAACCAGAGTTTAAAGGCATAAAGTTGTGTCCTTGTGGGTGAATGGGGTGGTATCAGTGGTTAGAAACTTGCGCCTAGCTCATGCTTCATCGCACGGCTTGGGCATGAGTGAGCGGCCTGGCTGGGCAGGACAGGCACCGCTGAGTTTCTTCCTCCCGTGCTGGAGACATGCTTGCCTGGGGACTTTTTGAAACTTTTTCTTTCAAAATTCACAGGAAATGAGGCAAAATCTAACAAACAAACAAGCAACAAAAAACCAAAACCCCAAGAGATTCTGCTAGGCTCTATATGTGGAAGCAGCAAAGAGATTTCAAGAGTTTTTTCCACGCATCCTAAAGATACTGGGCTGTATTTTAGGTCATGCTGGGGGAAGTGATGGAAGTCAAGCTGAGCCATGCATGGTTGCCATGTGGGGCTGCCCCTGTCCCCCAGCAGCAGGAGGTACGCTAGCTCTAACCTGGCACCAGTGCATCCTGCTGCACTGGCCCCCAGGACACAGGGGCAGTGCTGGGGCTTGCTGGCATACAGAGTACAGGAAAAGAAATGGGAATAAATCAGAAGATGGAAATAACTAATTAAATGCATGAAAAGGAAATAGATGAGCAGATTCATCCACTCCTGGCATTGTTCAAGAGCCCTTGGCTCGCTCTCTTGCCTTGCCCCACCTCCCCAACCCACAGGAGACCCAGCCCCAGCAGGTGACAGGGAGGGAAGATGGCTCCCCACAGAAACGTCTCAGCCCTGGAGGGGCTGTGGTGGCCTCCTCTGTGGGCACAGCAGCATAGATTCCACAGGCAGCGTGGTGGGGAGGAACAGGTGTCACAAGACAGAGGGAAAGGCCATCTCCTAGCCATGCTTTACCATAGCAGCTGTAGCTGTACCACCAGGATGGTACCTGCCAGCCGAACCCAGGAGTAAGCTTGTGTGGTTCTTCTTGACAATTAATTCTTTTTAAAGAGGCAAATCTATAATCTCTTGTAGTCATGAACAGGAAACCCCCTCTTTGCAAATGTCCATGTAAAAGCACCATTTACACTCTTCCCAGATGGAGTGTCCAGAGAGGAAAATTCCTCTTCAGACCTACCAGACCCAAATCTTTTGGAGAAAAAAATAGTCCTGAGGTGTCCTCGGTCCTGGGAGTTGCAACCTGGAGACACTGTAGCTGAGAGGGACAGGGAAATAGAATCATAGAATCATTAAGGTTGGAAAAGACCTCTGAGATCATCTAATCCACTGTCCACATACCACCAGTATTGCCCTCTAAACCATGTCCCCAAGTACCACGTCCACCCTTTCCTTCAATACCCCCAGGGACCATGATGCCACCACTTTTCTGGGCAACCCATTCCAATGCCTGACTACTCTTTCTGAGAAGAAATGTCTCCTAATTTCCAACCTAAGCCTCGCCTGGTGCAACTTGAGGCCATTCCCTCTAGTCCTGTCACTAGTTATCTGTGAGAAGAAGCCGACCCCCAGCTCCCCAAACCTTCCTTTCAGGTAGTTGTAGAGAGCAATAAGGTCTCCCCTGGGCCTCCTCCTCTCCAGACTAAACAACCCCAGTTCCCTCAGCCGCTCCTCACAGGACTTGTGTTCCAGGCCCTTCACCAGCTTCGTAGCCCTTCTCTGGACACGCTTCAGGGCCTCGATGTTCTTCTTGTACTGAGGGGCCCAAAACTGAACACAGTACTCAAGGTGTGGCCTCACCAGAGCAGAGTACAGGGGGACGATCACCTCCCTGCTCCTGCTAGCTACACTATTCCTGATACCAGCCGGGATGCCGTTGGTCTTCTTGGCCACCTGGGCACACAGCTGGTTCATGTTCATCAACCAACACTCCCAGATCCTTTTACTCTGCACAGCTTTCCAGCCACTCTGGCCCAATCCTGTAGCACTGCATGGGGTTGTTGGACCAAAGTGTAGGACCCAGCACTTAGCCATGTTGAACCTCATCCCATTGGCCTCTGCCCATCAATCCAACCTGTCCAGGTCCCTCTGCAGGGCCTTCCTAACCTCCGGCAGATCGACACTTCTCCCCAGCTTGGTGTCACCTGCAAACTTACTGAGGGTGCACTCAATCCCCTCGTCTAAATTGTCAATAAAGGTATTAAAGAGGATGGGCCCCAACACCGACCCCTGGGGAACACCACTGGTGACCAGTTGCCAGCTGGATTTCACTCCATTCATCACTACTCTCTGGGCCCAGCCATCCAGCCAGTTTTTAACCCAGGAGCAGGCCCTGGGCCGGAGCTGCAGCCCGTGGAGAGGAGACCATGCATGAGCAAAGGGTCTGGGGGGAGCTGCTGCCTGTGGTACAGACCCGTGTTGGAGCAGTTCTTGAAGAGCTGCTGCCTGTGGGCAGCCCCCGCAGGCTCAGTTCGGGAAGGACGGCATCCCATGGGAGGGACCCCGCGTGGAGCAGGGGCAGAGAGGGACCGTGAGGGAGCAGCGGAGAGGAAGCATCAGGGACTGACCGCAGCCCCCATTCCCCGTTCCCCTGTGCTGCTCAGGGTGGGGGGGAGGGGGGGGGGGAGGATATAGAAGAGGGTGGATGAAGGGAAGGAGTTCTTTGTGTTCTTTTTTTTTTAGTTTCTCATTGCTCTAGCTTGTTAGTAATAGGTAATAAATTTAATTAATCTCCCTATGTTGAGTCAGTTTTGCCCATGGTGATAATTTCTGTGATCTACTTGTCCTTATCTCAACCCTATTCCATCATATTTTCTCCCCCTTTCTCTTTGAGCAGGGGGAGTGAGAGAGAGGTTGTGGTGGAAGCCCAGCTGCCCAGCTGTGTAAAACCACCACGCCCTCCTGCCTTCACCAAGAATAGAGAACTCTACCATTTTGTGGTCGCTCTGCCCAAGACAGCTTCTGACCTCCACATCTCTCACCAGTCCTTCTCTGTTTGTGAACAGGAAGTCTAGTGGGGCACTCCCCCAGTAGGCTCACTTACCAGCTGTGTCAGGATGTTGTCTTCCACACACTCCAGGAACTTCCTAGACTGCTTCTTCTGGGTTGTATTGTATTGCCGGCATATGTCTAGGAAGCTGAAGTCTCCCATGAGAACGAGTGCTGATGATAGCATGACTTCTGCAGCTGTTTGTGGAATGCCTTGTCCGTCTCTTCATCCTGGTTTGGTGGTCTATAACTGACCCCCACCAGGATGTCTGGCTTGTTGGCCTTACCCCGATCCTTACCGATAGGGGCTCGACCCTATCATTCTGAGCCCTGAGCTCTACAACATCAAAACACCCTCTAATATAGAGAGCCATGCCAATGTCCCTCCTTTGTTGTCAATCCCTTCTGAAGAGCTTATAGCCATCCATTGCAGCACTCCACTTGTGGAAGTGATCCCACCATGTGTCAGTGATGGCAACTAAGTCGTAGTTTGCTTGCTACACAAAGCTCCAGCTCCTTCTGTTTGCTGCCCATGCTGTTGCATTGGTGTAGATGAACTTCAGCTGAGCCATTCAGAGAAAATAGACAATGCTCTTGAGAAAAAGCCTTCACAGACTTCCCATGGATTACCTCTTTTTTGCTTATACCCCTATGTAAATCTCATTCCAAATGCATGAATTGCTGTTTCTAAAATTAATGCTTTCCTCCTGAAAGTTTTCAGTGACCAGATGGAGGAAACCCATAACACATTTTTTCTCTCTTATTTAACATAGGAAAACATTTGATTTTTTTTTTCAACTGTGTTTGCAGTTTGTTTAGCCTTTGTACAACATGACAGTTGAGCTGCAAATGAAGACCATCATATTTTTTAGGTTGAGTGTCTGAAGGATCATTTTCTCTGCTATGCTGGAACAGCTCAGTAGCAAGAATATGGCAGTGGAGCTTGATGAATTGTGCAGACACGTAGGAGGAGGGAACTTTTTGCATTACCACATAATGCCAAAACCTGATGGTTGAACTGTAACCCAGTACACACTGTGTGTCATCCATTTGTTCATTTGACATCTGAGTTGTTTATAGCATGAACACTTCTCTCCCACATACAGGGATTGAAACTCCACAAAGTCGAGCACCAGATGGCAGAAGATACAGTGGTTTACATGTTTTGGACAGAGGGTAGGTAAAAAAAGATTGCCTGGCATGAAACTTTGCTAAGGGCTTGACTTTGTTTATTTTTCATGGGGTTCAGATTGGTACACAGAGACTACAAAAAGTTAATGACATTGAAGAGCTTTTATATTGTAGGTCATTTTTGGCCTGTGTAAAATGATTAGATCTTTTACAATATAATTCCACTTTACAGAAAGAGAACACGAACATGTAGAAGGATGAACTTAGGAACACTTTGGATATCTTCTCTAGCCAAGTTACACTCACATTGAGGGAAAATCAAAGGTTAGCAAAGCTAAAGGCAATAAAGAAGTTTTTATCATCAAATTCATCTCAGCAGCAGTAAATATCTCCTCTGGAGATAAACAATTCTATAAACATACAGGGAAAAAGTGTTCAGTAAACATCCTGGTTCTGTATTTAATGTTCCCCTTAAATTATTAATGCAATGGAAAATACTGTTCTTGTGTGATATAAGTAACTAACATAATTTCTTCTTGAAGGCAACTTACACCCACAAATCCTACAACAGTTGTTTGAAGAAGGAAAATAGCTCATGTCATTCTAAGTTAATTAATAGAATAAAACGCCTTTTTTTTTAAATACTGATTCCATGAATAGCTGACAGTAGTTACTAGAATGGTTAATAAAAGTGATTATGTAGACTTTTGTGAGGTATTTAATTCAATATTATACAATATTCTGATAGAAAAATATAGCAATTCTCACTGCCAGAAACAGCACACATATTAAACTGAGAACTGACATCCTGGCAAAATTATTAATAGACTGGCAATGAGAAATCTTCAGCACATGACTTCTCTAGTTATTTTCTGCAGAGATCAGTGCCAGATTTGATTTAATTCAACAGTTTCATCTGTGGCCAGGAAGAAAATATTAAGTCATTACTGATAAGATAAAATAAAATAAAATAAAAATAAAAAAAAAAAAGAAAGACTGGGAAACCGGTAAAAATGGAGGAGACAGAAGAGTCTGTAAAACAGGCAGTGTAAGATAGGTGGATTAGCAATTTAGATCCACTGAAACAAATGCTTCTTAATACAGACAAATATACAAGGGGTATTATATCCCAAAAACAACAAAGAGGGTAGCGGGGCACAATGGGCAAATACCTCAATATGTGTTCACTGTTTATTGCAGGGGTAAATCAGAATTATGCAGTTCTTGTAGATAGAAGCAAGCTAGGAGAAGAGGTATTTTTGCCTGTGTATTTCTCATTGCTTAGACTTTTTTTCCATGCTAATAACTTTTTACTGGTACTTCCCAGTACTCACTGAGATTAGAATTTTATCTTTATTAGGAACATTTTCCACTGCAAAAAGTGTGTTTATTCATTGATTATGGCAATAAATCACTGCAAAAAAATAGATAACAGCTAGCTAGAGAGGAGATGAACTTCTCACTTCACTTCCTTGTTCATGCCACAATGGTTTATTCTCATCTCCCTTGATAACTTTGAAAACCTCAGAGTAAACAAATGGGTCATCTATTTCCCCCTCAGTTTATAACATTAATCATCGTATAAGCTGGATACAAATTCCCTGGTACATCTCGATCTTTATGATTCAAAGAAGCTAAACATAATGATCTGCAGCCAACTGAGTGAGGTGTGCAGAGAATTGTGGCCCAGTACTTTTTCATGTAGTTTGACAACATTTCAGATCTTTTGCTCAGTTAACAAGAGAAATGGGTGATGGAGCCAGGTAGTTCTTTGATATAATTCCAACCACTGCAAAGGAAAATCTTGTTTTCCTGAATGCATTATGAATGCAAGTGCGGCATATATTTTCCTTGGTAACAATGCCAAGTATCTTGCAGTTAACACTTACTCCAAACAGCCCTGCTCCGATATTACTGCACTCTGATTTTCTACAATGGGAACACAACACACCTGAGCTGGGAATTATTTAGGAATTCAAATACATTTCTGTAACACCAGTAAGCTAACTGTGTAAATGATAACAGAGTGGGCTTATGGTATAGCTGATTGCTTAGTGCAGAGACATGTATCTTGTTCTACATGTTCTTTTGGGGCAAGTTTCTTCTTGGTTCCTCTATATCTCATGGAGTACCTGAAAGAAAACAAGATAAAGTTAGTTCAGAAAAATGCTAGAATCTCTAAAGTTGGGACTCATCTGATCCCCAAATTACATTGTCGGTGGGGAGCAAGTACATCACCAATACAGATAGAAATATTAAGTATAATTAGTTAAGTATTGTATCTTTCACCTCAGGATCATATTATAATCATTAATGAATATAATCTCATAACTATTGAGGTGAGTTAGGTGAGTGTTAGTTCTTCAATTTCTTGCAGAACAAAATAGATACATGGAAGATGTGAGAGGTTACTTCCCCCAGCTATGCAAGGCATTTAAATGCCTAACAGCTGTTGATTTCAGGAGGCATTAATTGCCATACATTTTAATGATTTCTGTGGTTTGCCCATCAAAATCTGATTAGTCAGTAGGCTACAAAGTAAAAGGTAATCTGTGCATTGCCCTGATTTTCTAACTTTCTTCAAGAGGAAACATCAACTTAGAAATAGTGTGTGGGATATATCTCATCAAATGTGTCACCTTTACAGTGTAAACATCTACATCTGAACTAGTCATCAGGATGCTACTTATAGTAAAGGGAGAGAAGGACAAGTAAGTTGAATTCCACTCTGGGTGCCTGCGCCACAAAAGCAGAATGCCAAAGTGCAGCTTACACCAGCTGTGGTCATCCACTTACCCTTGCCTCTCATATTTGCTATCCTGAGATTCACCGGAAAAAATTACAAAGTGTATCCAGGGGATTTCCACGCAGTCCTTGATGCTATCTTTAGAGTGCTCTAATGCAGTTTCAGAATAAAGAACTTGTTTGTACTTTTTCTTGTGTCTACTTGTCTCTGCTTCACCCAGCTCAAAACAACAGAGTTTATAGATTAAACACTTACTGGTTCCACAAAGTTATCAGCTCCTGTTTTTGCTGTCCTCTCTGATGTCCTGCAATTATTTCCCAGTTATTATAGGCTTTGATGGATTAATTTTATATACAGATGATATTTTCCTCATTGCAGTATTAAAACAGATTTATTCGACCATTTATAAATTAACATGTATTTTCAAATAGCTTGTTTCTTTTAAACTCTGCAAAAAAATATGTCATGATCAATATGATTTAGTTACACCTCCCCTAGCGCTGAAAATATTTAGTTGAAATACCCTGAAACACAACAGAAAGAGCATGCCAATAAAAAGAGGTTAGGAATAATTCCTGTTCTGACAGCTATGCAACAGATGTTACTATTACAGGCTGAAACTTCAATGTAGAGAATAAAAAAAAAAAAAAATAGAGAGATGAAACCTACCTATATTTTCTATATTTGGTGGGGTTTGATGAGAGCTTAATTCAAAATTATTTCCAAATAGGAGGTGTTGATAACTCAAAAAAGATAAACATCATGAAATATAAAAGGTAAGCCCTTTGCAGAACTTGGCCGGACTTCTGCATTTCTACAGATGTAGCCATCTGCAAAATGAAGAAGACAAGCACAAAGAGGAGCATTAGGGGCTGGACATTTTCAACACGCTGCACTTGGGATCCTCAACTTCTCCAAAGACCACGAAGCAGAGGAATGTGTTCTCCCCAGAAACTGACCCAGGAGCACCCTGGTCCACTGTGAGGGTGGGGGAACAGCGAGACAGAAGCCATCAGAGGACAGAGGGAAACCGCAGGTACCTTGGGGAGTTGAGGCTGGAAATGCTGTGCCACCTACAGCATGTGTAGACACTTCTATAAATGCACGCGTAGCTGTGCAGTGGAAAGTATCATGAAGCTCTGCACAATAAAGATCAGCTTGTTCTTGGTCACAGCTGCTGGTGGGTTGCTATTCCAGGAGAGGAAAGCCAGCTTGGATGAAAGAACGTGTGACAGTGAGGTAACTCAACATGGTGAGTGACATGGCTGTTGTAGTCGACTTATAATGTGCAGACACATGGAAAACTAAAACCCTGAGGAGAACTGAGTGCACAGTGTAGCCCAGTGTGGACATCTGACTAGCCCCCTTGCAGGGAAGAGCAGAAAAACTCAAAGTGTGAAGAAATGGCAAACCGAACTGAAAGTTGGTTAATTCAATAGTGAAACTCCAATAATATGAAATTCTGCCTTAATAGGTCTTCCCTGCTGAGTGCCTAAAAGAAAGCGTGAGAGGAGGAAAATTCTGGTGATGAATACATTAAGTTTGACATTCACGTAGACTCGGGTATGGCTGAGCCTGATGGGCCTGAGCAACCTGCCTGGTCTGAGTAATGCATTTTGAACTTACATGGTGCACACTACTGGTATGACTCAAACGCACAGGAGCGCTGGCAAGCACCGGAGGCTTTCCTGCCTCCAAGCACATAACCCAACACCAGCCTTGAAAGAGAGCAGCTCTGCCAGGGTTCACCATTCATTGCTCTATCACCACCACCCAAACTTCCCTTTTTTAAAAAAAGTCTCTGGAAACGATGACTTTTTTTCATTTAGGCAAATGTAGGCTGGTCTAGACATGCACGTGATCATGAAAAAGCCATGTAACAACATCTCTTTCTGCTAGGCTGTGCATTAATAATACGTAAATGAAAAATAATGTGATCTCCTCCCTCAAGTAGAAATTAGTTTTGTCCTCATTGCAGGTAGTACGTTACAGGCTGAATAAGCTGTAAGCTATTGTGCTGAAATATCAGTCTGGCTACTTCCCTTGCTCTTTAAGTGGTTGTGCATTAAGGACCGCAGAAAAGGCTGAGATGTTTTATTCCCATTAAATCGTAACAAGTAGCCAGTGCAAGATGTGCCAATATTTAAAAGAGGACTTCACAATAAGGTGTGCTTAGATAGGTGTATCTTTGTGGCACGTGGATTGCAACAGCAGCAATTTAATATATATTTATTTATTTATTATTACTCCAGAACACGTAAAAGTAAGGAAGAGACTATTTTTATAAATAGCCTGGCTAAATTCCCATCCTACTAATCCTACAGAATATCTGGAGTAAAGTTGCTGAAGTCAGTCCAGTTCTCAAAGGTTTACATCAGTATAAATGTTATCAGCGGTGGAAGTAAAATGTTTTCCAGGCATCACTTCAGTGCTCTTCACATTCTTCTGTTATGAATGTCAGACAAGACAAAATGAAATGACTCCTGCAGTCATTAACTTTAGCAAGTGGGAATTCTGACTGTGTGATCTCAGGCTACATAGCACTTAATGCCATGGACAAATTTGGTCCCACAATAATCAGCAGCGCACCTCAGGGTGATAGAAGCATTTGTTTAAAAGTGCAAAACACTGCATAGCGCTGCCTTTCTTGGAGCAGATCCCCAGCTCACTAGCTTTGCTTTACATTGTAAATGAGAAGGGAATTTTGACCCCTTCTTGTGACATGCTACTGAACAGTGGCTTTTTAATTTTTAAAAAAATTTTAGTAGCCACTGTTTTGGGAATTGGACTAACTCACAACGTGCACTCAATATTAGATCATATGAATCCCTTGAAATGAAGCCATAATGAGAGAACAAAACCTAAGCCCCCTTCCTCCCCCCCCCCCCCCCATGGTAATTCACCAGGGGAAATCTGACTTCCTGCCCAACACGTATATGTACTACGGCTTAACCAAAAAAAAAAAAAAAAAAAAAGGGAGGGGGGTTGGGGGGAGAAGAAAAAACCCGAATCAATAACAAAAAGAATCATTGCTGTCAGAGGTCAGGGGGTGGTGGGAGGGGGGGAGAGATTACGTACATGGTATTTGGTTTAGTGAGGCTGAGGCTGGAGGAGGGGGTAGTCTGGATAACATGCCGTAGGCTGTCTTTCAATATTAGACACAGGGAGTTTTTGAAAATTAACATTAGTACAAAAAGAAGTCATCATAAAACTCCCAGGCAAAATTACCTGCTCTTATTTCAGGTTTCTGTTTGACAAACATTAAAGACTTCTTTTTTTTTTTTTTTTTTTTTTTTAAATTTATATATATAAAGGCTTTTTTTCAGTGATCATTTATCTCGACAACTCGAGATGCCACCACACCGGGTTCACTAGGTTGCCTGCAGCAGCGCTCAGTGGGACAGGGCTGCGACAGCCCTATGTCAGGGGTCTTGTGCTGCCCGGCAGGCCGAGGAGGATGGTGATGGAGGACTGACACAGCTCCTGGTGGGGGTCAGTGGCCACAGGGCCACCATAGGAGGACTGCCCGGCCCCGAATGGCTCAGCTCGGCCTGTTGCTGCTTGGCTTGCCCTGGCTTGCCTCGACCTGGCTCGGTTCGGCCTTTCCACTCACACAGGAGCAAGGCAGGCCTGTGAGGTACTAGAGTGTTGCTCTCAATGTAACAGCCAGATGAATAACCCCTGTGAGAGCAGTCTTCTCCAAAATAACTATGGTTGGCCAAGGAAAGGGGAGTTAACGAAGTAGCAGCTCAGTTAAGCCACTTCCAAGCATTTTGTCTTTCCTCATGTGCAGCTAGGACCGCCCTTCTGAAACAGGGAATGGTTTGTGCCACCAGTATTTATCACCAGTGTGGTAGAAAGCATCAGTGCAGGGATTACCGAACAAACTTAGGTTAGCACACTGAATCTGCTCCCATCAGCAACAGGTTTGCTACGCTGGTCGTTAAATACGGGCAGCTGAGAAACTGAGCACCTGGATGTAAAGACACCTGTACCGCTAACTCCTTATTTTAAGGGGCCTCACCCTTTTGAAATAAACTAAAATGGTAACTGCTCACTGTTGTGGTTTTCTATTTTGGTGCTGTACATATTATACTATTGTGTCCTACTCAAGTATGCTGGATAAAAATTATGCAATTGCTGCTCCCACATGACTCTCACCTAGACAAAACTTGCAGCGTATCACCGTGCTAAACTATGTGTTTTACAAAGGTTGAATGCACAAGCATTTTTACTTTTTTTCAGTAACGTAGACTACTTCCTTTACATAGGAACTTGAAAGTCCCTGTTGTGCCTGTTTGGAAGAGGAGCCAAAGCTCCCAGGTGAGAAGGACAACTTAGAGTATCCAGAGAGCTTGTGTCTCCGGGGACTTTTTTTCTGCGTGTATCCTAATCACTGAACTGCCTTCTCTCTTATTCCTATCACTGTCAGTGTGAAGGCCATAGCTCCCAGTTATGGATGATTTGACTGATTTTGACAGAAAAAAAGTTGCCAAACTACAGCTCCAGATAAAGTCACTGATATTTAGCTGAAGAGCCGTGTAGCTGCATTTGCAACATCAGTAACATAAGGTAACCCCTAATTGATCAGGTGATGCGTGAGACCTAGAAATTGTTGCAAATGCTTAATTTTAGGCACCAAAAACGTATCAGTTTCACAGTGATCCATAATCCAAAAACTTTGGAAACTACTATTACTACTGGAAAAAAAAACAACAGATGTGTATTCATTTCTGTTGAGCACCTGCCATTTCTTGCTCCCAGCAGAAATGACAGCAATTCCCAAGAATCAGAGTCTCCTTTAAGCAAAGCATTTCTAATTTACAACCAAAGCATCTGAGCAAAAACAAATATTAGGGACACTGACTTAAGCTATGGGTGCAGGGCCATGGCAGCTTCAGATCACTTCAACCCACTGGTACCTGATGCCTAGGCCAGGGGCCTTCCCCACAGCAGTTTGCATATAGCCACCCTCCCTCCTCCGCTGGTAGGAGACTTCAATGGCAGGGTTGTGGCCAGAAAAGGGCCTCAGCTGGCCTCTCACTCTTCAGGTCCCCAGGCTGATGGCTATGTCACTAGTACACTATTTCTGCTCCAAAGGTTGTAGGACTAGGACCAGGTTTTGTAAAAAAAGTTTTTTGTTGTTGTTGTTTTGTTTTTTTTCCCTCTTTGAAGTAACTTTAGACACTTCCAAGGAATGGGGTGATATAGACTAGGACAGTTTGCAGCATGTGCAGGAACACCAGAATGAGACAGCTGGCAAAAGAGTAACCACTTGTGACTCCATCAAGCACATAAAAAGCAGATATGAGGCCACTCCTACATTTACAGTAACTCAAATAAATGTTTTTCATTTCCATTTATTACACTCCTAATTGCTCCACGCCACCTGTGGGTCAGCTGGCAGCTGTACACTAAGTTGCATGGCAAGCAACTCCTGACAGGCTAATCGAATAACACATTCTGACTTAAATAACCGGAACTGTTCTCTTCTGCTCTGCAGGCTGAGCTGGAGTCTGTACAGGATGGAGATGAATCCAACCAAGAGCAGGAGGAAAGGATGGGTACTTGGCTCACAGGCTGTCAATATGATGTCTTAAGCTTCTGTGTGAAGGTGGAGCATCACAGCTGGCATTGAGTGGAGCAACAGGACCTTTCTGTTCTTGCTTTACCTGAAAAGCCCACCATGCTAGGTCCTGCCTGGGGCTCCTGGAACACATCAAGTTAGAGATCTAAGAGTGTAAATGTTTTCATCTAACTGATGACATGCTGTTTCGTGCTCCCATCCCTGCCCATATGGCCATTACTTTATGGAACAACAAAGGCTTGCCCAGCAGAGCACTGAAGTATCAGAAGATAAATGTGTAAAAATTTAGTAACTGCTTTCTTCTTTGCTGTGTCATGTTACCTATTAATACAGACGTTATATCCCTGAGAAGTCTAGAAACATAGATAATATTCAGGTCCATCAGGAAGAATTACTGAAAACATCTAAAAGTATCCTTTCCATAAACAAAATGAATATGTAAGCACATCTGGCACAGCAATCCTTTACTGCACCATATTATAAAGTTCTCCAGAGCAATGAAAGTAGTTAAGCCAATTGTTTCATATTAGTTTTAACTTTATGCTTAGAAAACAATCTATGAATGATTTGCATCTCAGCAAAAAGACTTCCATAAGTGGTCACAAAAAAGGGAGAATCCAAATAAAAGTTCTCTCTGGCAGAACAGGAAGGAAAAAAATACTTGAACTTGAGGAGGTGTCTGGCTGGGCAGACAGAAGAAAGCATCAGAGGGTCAAAATCCCCTGAAGCCATTAGGGAAATACCAGAGTATTAAAAAAAAAAAAAAGAAAGGGAAAAGAAAAAAAAAAAAAGGCACCATTAGCTTTAATGTTCCCACACAAGTCAGTCACAAGAGACAGGCTGGGCACTCATTTACATACAAGCTTCAGAATGAGACAAGCCTCATGTGACTTCAAAGTTATGAGTAATGGGCCCAGAAAGCAGCAGAAAAAAACAGTGGGATTAGGGGCATTTCAGCTGAAACCCTTCCTCTGCGTAGAAGTGGCAGCCAGCAGCAAGTGGAGTTAACCTATCTCCCCCTCCCCACTGCTGCCTCCCCTGAGGGTGTCGCGGTGGAGGCTCTGCCTCTTCAGGGAGCAGGGGCTGACGGCTGCCTTGGCTGGATGCTGGGAGCTGCCCTCACCTCAGTGAGCCTCACTGCAGGCATCCCTGCCAGTCCTTGCTTGCTCTTTCAACACCAAGGTTTCTGCATGGTGTGGGAGTTTGGTGAATCGGGCAGGCATGCAAGTTGCATGAGTAATGAAGAAAGGGGAAGGAGGGAACGGATAAACAGAGTCACAATTTGAAAAACAGGAATATGCTCTAAAGATTGGGTTGGTAGGTCCAACACGCTCTGCTCTGGGGAGCAGGCTTACTTCTAGCTTGTCTGCTCTGGAATGATGGGACGCACCAGTTCAGAGGGAGGTGGGCTAAACTGTAAAAAAGCACTGTGTATGAAGGTGGACAGGAACCCAGGAACGTGGTCTAGAGAGCTGTAGGAATTACAAGCACTGGCTGACCCATCGCAAAAGTACTCAGGAATGTAACACCTCTGTGGTTTCAACTGGGAAAGCACTGAAGCTTGTGCTGAAACGTGCTCCTGAACAAACAGAAAGGATGACAGGGTTAACCAGGGGAGAGAGCAACTGACCAGGAGAGGGGGAAGCAGGCAGGGTCACCTCTTAGGAAAGGGGCCCCTGTCCTGACAACACCAGGCGGCTTGCAGCTCTATCTTATTTTTCTTTGAGATCATGGGCAACATGTAGAAGTCACAGTGGTGTAACGGTATTGCCTATCCAGAGAGAGGTCTGAAAAATCCTTATGCCACGCTGAGGGAGTGTTACAACCCAGAAAGCCCCTGGCAGGGTAGCTGGGTTCAGACAATTTGTGATAAGAAAACACCACTTTCAAGTACCATTCAGCTAAGCAGTCAGCACCTTGCTTTTCAGGAGTGACCAAGCAAGCCAGATGCCAAGACCAGAAGGCAAGGGGCTTCCCTGCTGCTCATGGTGAGAGGAGATGGTTGGGCTGGCCTGGGCCTTTTCCCCCCACACACATACGGGTCACTCGTGGCCATCACTACCACTCAAGGTGGCTCTCAATCAATGTCAGCTGGGAACCCATGGCATAACTGGTAGACGAATGAAGAAAGCAGCCAAATCAGTCTGGCTTAGCATCCCTCACAGCCTGGTCTGGCCCCATCCTTGCTCTGCCACACTCCGCTCTTGGGACTCAAGACTGAGCACCCAACCCCAGGAGCCAAGTCCTGATGCACAGCAACTGCATGCGTGTCCCAAGAGGTACCAAGAGCTCTTCTTGAGAGGACACTGAAGTTGAGAGACACTAAGTGGAGACGCACAACAAGTCATCACCTCAAAGCGCTTGGTTACACGACCTGAACCTGGGCGCATCAGTGATGTGATGAATGGTGGTCCTGGACAGAAATCCTTTTGTCAGTGGGTGGCCCATGCTCAACTGTGCTCCTTCTCATCAATACAAAATACTGAATTCAATCCTTCAATAATTTATTTCTTTATATCAGAGAATGTTTTTCAGTCATAGATTTAAGTTTGCAAAGTTCAACACAGGAGTAAATATATGTAAAAAAAAAAAATCCTAGATGTGCAAATTTCAAGTTGCATTGTTTGAAATAATATAAATATTTTAATAAAACTTATGTTCACATTAATGTTCACAAAATATATAAAATTTAAAAGAAATAAGTCAAGAGTTATTTTAACTTTCTTTTTTAGAAACCTTTTTTTTTTTTTTAATAACTAGAAAAGATTCTAAACTTGAGAAGCAAATTAGAAGAGGTACCACCTCTAAAACAGTAGCAGCAAAACAGATGCTGAAAACTTAAGAAGTATTAAAGGAGAGGAGAGAAGCAGGTATCAGGCACAACAGTATAGGCGAGTTTGCTAAGGTACTGCAGAATGAGAAGTGAATGCATGAACTCCAGGAGTGAAATCCTGATCCTGAAGAACCTTATTACCAAGCTCCAAGCTGTAAGCACGATAACAGAATCACATTAAGGATAACAGAAGTGAGAGATTGGGAGTGGGAGGTATGAACAGCAGCATATGTATTTCTGACAATTATAATTGAAGAGAAGAAAGCTACTTTGGCTTCAGAACTGAAGCCTAAGATGAAGGGTTTCAGGGGGTTTTCAATATGTTGAAGGCAATGACAGGGGAATTGCAGGGTTCGGTTTTTCCATCACATAGTTTTAAAAGGTGCTTCTGTAATCATGTTATCTTTCCAGCTATCTTCAGCTTTGGGAAAGGATCTAAATGGTGGTTAAGTGTATTGAAGGAGCAGACCACTACTGGTCTTGTTCAAGAGTGCAGTTTAGTTTGCCAAGAGCTCTGCAAACTCAGAACCACTCACTGTTACTAGCCTAAATGCCTGCAGGAGCTCTAGCCTTGTTGAGCTCTGCAAGAACACAAGCAAGGAAACCAAAGCAAGTTTCTTCAGAGACCCTCTGTTTCAACTGCAAGTTGCATCAGCCTGTCCTGGAGGACCTCTCTCAGGAAAGACTTGCCTCTGACCAATATACGTCAACGCACAGTTCCCACACCTCCAACAGTAGTTGTGGTTTCTTGTCTGGGAGCAGGGGAGGTATTGAGAAAGAGGCAGAAGCAGGAAGCTCTTTAGACTCAAATGCTTCAAACTTCCTACTGGGAACTCCAAGAATTAAATACAGCATGACAGGAGCTTATTCATGAAAGACAGCTCTGTGCAGAAAGCAACCAGCCCTTCTCAGCAGTCCTTGTATGCAGTGTTTAGAGGAATTAAATACTTATTCCCAAGAACAGGAATAAACAGAACAAGAGCAGACAGCTTATGTTCCCCCCCCCCCCAACCTCCCACTCCCGGGACTGATAAGTGTTTTGGACATAGCACCATTTCAGTTAAGGAAGTAGCTGGCACCTCATTCTTGTTCTTCACCAACTCTTCCTTTCCACTAGCCATAGATCTGTTTGAACTGGTAGCATTCATTGCAGTAACCATTGCACTTGGTATTGCCATAGTGGTCACAAGCAGGGGCTCGGCAGCGCTGCTTCGGGGTCTCATCTGCAGCTGGCTCCCTGGGACTCCCCAGCTGCGCAATCTGGCCGCGGCGCTGGCACTCCTGGCACAGCTCCTCACTTCTGCACGCCAGGTTGTTCCGACACGAAGCCACAGCACACTGTCTCTTCTGGCTAGTCAATGCTGCTCGCTGTAAATCTCTGCGCTGTCCTGTTCTCTAGAAACACGTTAAAAACATTGTCAGTTATCATGCTGGCGACACGCGTAGCATTTCCATTTACTTTCAACTGTGCTAATGTGTTGTATATGTAACCACCAGGGGCTGTTAGTAAACACAGACAGCACACCGGTGCAAACAGTGCAAAGGCTTTGGGACACTGCTTTGCAGAGCAGAAAACTCAAATTGAAGCTAGCGGTCTTTTTAGCTCCTAGGAAAACACATTTCTTCTGAAGGGTACGATACCAAGAGCTGAGTTGTGCTTTACCAAAGATCATCATAAATACTGTCGTTTCTTAGAAAAAAAAGATTTTTTAATCTTTGGTAAAACTCAATTCTAGAGCCAGAACAAATCAAATGAAAACGCCTGGAATAGAAAATCTGTAATGTGCTCAATGAAAAAAGCAACGTGAAGCAGACTAAATTTCTTGACACTGCTGCATAGCCCTGTAGGTAAGAACTAAAGTCTCCAGCCAGCAAAACAACTGTTGGTCCAATTGCTTCCAGTGAAATTGCTGGTGAAATTCCAGTCAGGTAAAGCTGAACACAGCCATGCTTAACCTAAACTGAGAACGACCTCAATGGGTGCTGCTCAGTTGTAGGGGGTGGAAATCATGAGATACCTTGCACTTGTCTTCCCATGACACTTAGAAAAATCTAATTTTGCTGCATCCTATTACATGCTTTGAGTTGTTCTCAGAAGAGAATAAACATGCCAAACAAGAGGAAGATTTTCAAAGTTCATACTTACTTCGGGCTGTCTCACTAGCTGTTCTTCTGTCCTTCTGGCTTCCTGAAATCGCTGGCTCTGGGCTTTAATGAAACAGTTCTGGCAGTAGCCTTCCAGCATGGTGCTACCCAGGGTGCCACAGTTGCGCTGCTGGCAGGACATGTTTTTGTGGAAGGCTGCAGCAGAGCTCCCTTGCTGACCAGCTGCTGAGGAATTCCTCTGAGATCTCCTCTGATGGCGTAGTAAAGCACTGTCTGTAATGCACAGTAAGGACAGGAGGAGTTTGAATAAGCCCAACAGATCGGATGACCCAAAGCTACTAAGAAAAGCTCTTCATTTTACAAAGAAAAAAAAACCTACTAGCCTCAAGCATGGATTTTGGACAACCCAGAGTGCACTTTCCTTCCGTTTACGTAAATGAGAGGGCTAATACAGACTGATCGTTACATCAGAAACTGCTCCAACAGCTGATTTACTGAACTTGCTCTCAGCACAGAAACTGGATTCCACTGAAATCAAGGGGAATTTCACCACTGGTTTCAGCGTATTGCCTGTGATACATCCCAACTCTTCCTTCCCTTTCACCCTCCCCTGTTACAATCACATTGGGTAACGGAACAGAGCTAAATGGGTTAACATGCCCTACACTTATTAATCTCACGAGGCAATCTTATATATTCCACAATCGCAAGGAAAACATTTTTCCTTGTGACCAACACTGCAAAATAAGCTTTTGCAAGCTTTTCAAGCTTTTACACAAGCTCATAATTTGAAAGTACATGAGAAGGGCAGTATTGGCACGCTTGTCAGCAATGAAAGAGATGAGCATTATTCCTCTTACACGTGCCTTCTGCCCTCTGCACCCAAGGACACTTTGACTGTGTAATCAACCAGAAGCATGAAGTTGAAGATTTCAAGACATGATTTATCAACAATTACTTTTTTTATGGGCTTGACATGTGCATGTGTGTACTTGATACTACCGAGAAAGATTTCAAGGTACATCATAATAATATACTTGTACTTATTCTGTATTATCTTGCACACACGTTGTGTTTGCACATTATCTACAGGCAAATTTTGCTTGCTTTACTTATTGAAGTGACTTCAGAGTGTTATACCAGTTTTATCTTCAAATTCACACCAGGTTTTTTAAGCTTGCCTTAAAGCTTTGCCTTACAAACACAACTGGTTTTCAGTAGCATCAATACAATACCACTTCCCTCACCAATTCCTACAGCTTCTCTAGTTATTATGAAGTTTAACTGGAGAAAATTCATAGCAAAACATTATTGCAGTTGAAAGGCATTAAATGTGACTCTTCATTGACTAAGTTTTGCTTCCATGAAAGCCAATGGGAAGCTTTGCAACAGATTTCACAGAAGTCCCACATGTTACTGTATGCCTCTTTCTAGGATAATAATTGCAAAAAAGCATGTTTTCCTCACGCTGCTACTTGTGCTCCACACTGTTTCTGTCAACCCCTGTTTTTTTAGGGCACAGTGTGTGCTGAACTTCAGTTTCACAATCTGCACCACATCTGACAGAGCTCACTTACCATGGTTTTCCCTGTACTCAAAGAAACACAGCGTGCAAAAGCCCTCATTCTGAGGGGTTCCAAAGAACTTGCAGCCAGGTTTCCTGCAGAGGTTACTTCCCCTCTTCTCCTCCGGACCGTGTGGGGCATGAGGCAGTGGTGCCAGCGGTGGCTCTTCACAGTTGTTGTTGGGAGCCTGATGGCAAGAATGCTGAAGGAGGCTTGGTGACATCTGGGATGGGTCAGATGTAGATCTCTGGTGGCACGTGGGCAGAAAACCAGGGCCGCCATTCGAGGAGCGCTCTGTAGTCCTTTTGAAACAAGTGCTGCATATGCCATTAAAGGTCCTGTTGGCCTTCTGAAGGCACACGTTACACGTGGCATAGTCTACCTGTCTCTGGTCATCCAAATTGTTACAAGGAGCGCGCTGTCTGGAATTGTAGCAGCGTTCGCAAAGTCCATTGTGTTGCACGTTCAAGGTGAAGGGACAGTCTGGAGTCCTGCATTTCATGGCAGTGGTTTCACTGTAGAGGAAGAGGCTTGGAGCAGTTGGAGGTGCGGAGCGAGGCCCTGCTACAGACTCTTCAGACATCCATCCCCCAGGTTCACAAACTTCACCGCGGGAGGAGCCTGATCCAGCTACTTTTAGTTTCTCAGGTGCTGCTTTAGAGGTCTGCTTTCTTCCTTTGCTTCCCTGTGACCTCCGCTCAAAGCACTCATGGCAGTAGGGCTGAGTGTTCACAGACATATAGAAAGGGCAGTTCGGAGTTTCACATTTCACCTGTAAGAGGGAGAGCTGGGAAAAAGACAGTTCCTGTCTGGTCCTGGAGCAGGTCTCTCTTCTAGCAGGCTCAGCATTCTCCTGCCATTTCTTGTACTCATGCTGCACCAGTTGAAAGTAATCCTCCACAAGGTTTATTTCTTTGGGTAGGTTGCCTTCATCCAACCTGACAAACAAACAAAAAAAAAATTATCACCGGTTGAAAAGGGCAGATGGTAGGGGGTGGAGACAAATACAAGCCACGTGGGGAGGAAATGTAGATTTAATACACATCCATATTACTCAGCTAGAAGATCCAGGATGTTAACTGTTGCTGTAAATGGAAATAATTTTAAAAGCAGGTGTTCAGTGATGTCAAATGGAGACTTTCACATCTGAAGAAATGGTCTTACACAGTGCTAAACACAGAAGTATTCTTGGAAGGATTTTCAAGGTAAGGGTTTACTGTCTATCAAAGATGTATGCAGGAAGGCTACAGATAATCTCTCAGAAATAAAAAGCAAAATCCCCCAAATTCTAAATTCCTCTGAAGACCAATGCTCAGCTGAGCTTAGAGTGTTTGACCACCCTCTTCACAGCCCATGCTCAGAACAAGCCTTTCCTCCTGCGGAATTGTATCATGAAATACTGAGTCATTGTGAAATCTGCTCCCTTTTTTTGCTCTATGGGGTCTGCATCTACCAGTCAGATTCTTTAAACAAACTAGGTGGCTTCAATTCAGTTGAAGCAATGCTAGAACCCATCACAGAATCCCTACGTGACCCTGACCGCGGGAAAACCCCACATCACAGCTTATCGTGCAATAGCTCAGAGGATGAGGAGCTAGCACTGCTGGTAATACTTGAGAACCCATTGTGGCAGTGGCACTCGACAGCATAGAGATGTCACCGTGGGCTGTAATGGGAGAAGTGACAGGGGATACGGGGAGTCACGGAGGGATGGGCAGGCATTGCTGCCAGCAGTCCCCAAATTAGAGAAGCTGGTGAGCGCAATCAGCTGCTCCACACGTTGCTGACTGCTAACTGCCAGGGGGACAAGGGCAGGTGCCAGCTCCTCCACTGGCCACAGCTTCCTGTCTGCTGCGATGCTGCAAGAACGCACCCTTTCAAGGCGTTTGTATGTTGAGCATACTGCCAAGTACTTGTCTGCCTAGTGCAGACAAAATTACACCACTGCACTTTATGCAATTTACCCTTCAATGAAGTGCAGGAGTTCTCCCTAACTAGTTCCTGGTTTTAACTACTTCTCAGCCACTCCCTGAGTAACGTGAAAGTCACTGAAACTAGTCTGTTGGCTTTACTCTTCTAAAATATTAGGCTCATGCTGCTAAATCTGAAGACTTTGAGACCGGCTCAAGCCCATACCACTTAAAACCATGTGAACGGTAACACCAATATTTTATACTGCAGAGGGCAAACGCGCACTATCATGGAAGGAAAGAAACAGGGAAGGGGCACACACACAGGCTGGTGTGGCTCTACCACCACCTTAAACAACATAACTAAGGAAACAGGAATGACACTCACTTTGCAGCATTAATTAGATGAGTTGTACCATGATCCCAGCCTTGCACTGGAATTTCTATGACTATCAAGTAATCCTTTAGCAGCTGCTCTTTATCCCTCTCCTCCACATCTGTCAGAAAGTGCACGCTCAAATCCTCGAATCTGCCTCGTTCGCTGGTGACCAGAGGGACAGCCCGGATTTCTGTGTGGAAACACAGTGGGTTAGCACAGATACTTTACCTGACAGGAATAACCACAAGATACAACACAATGGAGATGTCAACACTGCTGCTGAAATTTGGAGAGACAAGAGACTGCCAAGACCAACCGGTTTCCGAACAGCGCGATTAAGAGAGGATGCAGACACATCTGTCCCACACATCTAGTCCCATCCTACTGGGATTTTTAACATCCCCATAGCAATTGCCTTCTCCCTGGGGGCAGTATCATACAGAGCTTAGTTTATTACACCTTTTCATAAGATGATGCCTGAACCTGAATCTAGAGAACTGTTATCCATTTGGATAAGATACATTAAAAATGGCAAAGCATGTATCTCACTACCCCTGCCAGGCAGCTGCACACAGCTGTGAGACCAAGTCCTTTGAAGCTTCTTTTATGGTGGTACATGGAAAGGAGGCCAGCACACAGCGAAGCAGAGGACACCCTTTGATCCCAGCCTGGAAGCAGGTGAGCTGTACTCCACTTTCAACTGACATTTTAAAGACAATTTTTAGTTTCTATTCAGATTTACAGACACAGCTGTTTCTGCTTACATTTTAAGAACATATTCCAAAGAAATCTCTTACATTAACTTTTAAAATGCAAATATTAGCCAAATTATATTTTAAATGCTGCATCAGCATAGAAGTATTGAAGAGGCTACGCAAATACTAGACGAAGTACTTGAAAAATACCTGGCCCACTGTCCTTCAGGGTCACTAGAGGTGTAAAATGCATATTGTCATAGCCAAGCACAATCGGATATCTGTAGCATTCTTCAGCTGGCCAAAGGAGTGGCAGGTAAACACCACCAACATTCAGAGGCGCAAAACTGGAGCCTGATTCTAAACTTCTCACCACTTTATCTGCACAAGGAAGAAAAAAAAATCTGTTAAGCACAAATATGTATGTGCTATAGGTAACAGAAAAACATTCTGGGTGTTTAAAATAATTGCTGAAACTCCTAGTTCTGATTTTGCTAACTGTTGTTTTCAGGTAGATGTATTTCAGATCACTAATTCAGCACAGACTAAGGTAATCCTTCACACGAGATGACTTGCTGGGCAACTCACCTGCGAGGACAATGATTGGTCTTCTGAGGATGTTAGCAAGGATGAAGATGTGGATTTCTTCCAGTGCGTTATAAGGAAGCCTGTTTCGAGCCCCAGATGTTTCTGGAGAGGTCATTTCAATGAGGTATTCCCACTCCTCCTCCCAGTTCTGAGGAAAGAAACATCCGTCAGCAACGGTTTAAAGACACGGAGGTCAGGAACCAACTGCAGCACTCAAAATACTCATGTTTTCCCATTTCCTCCAAAGAAAGAATAATTTCCTCTCTCCACAAACAGTGGGATCCGTGAAGCCAAAGAATCAAAGAAAATCAGCAAGGCAACACTGAGAAGCATTCAGGAAACCGCACAATTCCCTCAGGCCGCCTTACCCGGGTGTCATAGCGGAGTCCCGTCTCTACAAACTCCTGGGATTTAATAGCCTCCCGCTGCCAGCGCAGCTTGAAGTTCCGCGTATCAATCTCCCTGAGGGCGCTAAACAATGTTTTTCTCAAGACGAGGTCAATATCTTCAATACCCCACATGTACTGTGATGCTGCGTGCATGAGGCAATTTCCATCACCTGAAGAAAAAAGAGTACAGGTTTTAAATGGCTACTTAAATAAAACCCCACCAACAAGTAGGATGTGGAATTAACTACGCAGCACATACACATATTCCACATGCACTTTTCATTAAGCCTCTGCCAGAGGGCTTTTCACAGGAAGATGGCAGCTGTGAGTGCTCTGCTCAGGGGAAGAAAGCAAGTTGTCCCCTCTCTACTTCTTGTCCCTGCACTGGCTGGTGAACTGTACTCAGCAGCGGTGGGAAACCTGCCCCTTATCTATCTTACTTAACTGCTCCTTATTTATCTTACTAACTTGGACTGAACTCATGAACTAAATTTTGGGGTTGCCTGCAGATGTCAAACAGTTGCGACGGCTTTTAAACACAACCAAGTCATCTTAAAAGTTCAAAAGAATGTGTAAATCTCCCTCACCAGTGTTTAAACAAACGTACACCTGACGGCAGAGGGCTGAGAAAATGGAAAACACAAAGAATATCCTATAGTAACACCTCCCCTGACGAGCACTGCATAGGAAGGCTTGGCATTTGTCTGTGCATGGAGGAATTATAATGAATTATAATGACCTATTCTTCCCTTTCTGTACCTATTTCATTTATGTAAAGCAATTGTAGGAACACCTCTTGCCTTCCTCTCAGAACTGATAGCTGTATGTATGCTGTGCTGTTGAAAATTTCATGTAGAGATTCGCTTTTCTAAAGCACAAAATTAAAATTAGCTAACTGAAAACCATAATTATTTGCCTTTCATTTAGACAACGACTTCCATTGAAGGAGTCCTCTTTACATGTAGGAAGAAAAGCAGAGTTCTGCGATTTCACAGGGAAGGAACTGAGAAACTGAGTAGTTAATAAACTTAATTGAAAGGTGTGACAAAGTATTTGTATGGCTCTGTTTCAAATTCTACCTCTATCCACCCTCTTCAAAAGCCTTTTTGAAAGGGAAATAGCAAGAACCATTACTGTCATGTCCTCAGATTCAAAACTAGACCTGGTGTTTAATACAATGGTAAACAGATTCACTGAAAATTAAGAAACCATATTAATTTCCTTCGAAGAGAGGACATCAACCATGATAAATCTGCTACATTTTTCTTGGGCAGGGGAGAGAGGAAAAAGAAAAAAAAAGAAAAAAAGACCCCAAACTTAAAACCATGCATTAGGCTACATGCATTATGAGCTCAAGTAAATCATTTGTGAACACTTTGCTATTTTTTCTGTGAAACTGCTCAGAAAAACCTACAACAGACACCAGATCCTGAATAAGTACCATTTGAAACATACTTAACATTTTATAAATTGTTATGGTCTCACTGCATATCAGGTTCCTACCACAGACTTCTGGTTTCTGAATGGTGTCTTGCAAAGCTTACTTAACGTCTGCAGACTGTGTACTCGAACTCAAAAAAATCAGGGAAGAGCATATAATATTGAAAACCTGACTGGGTTTCCTTCTGAACAAGAGAGATGACATATTAATCCCGTTAAAATTTTCCCTTTGCAAAATCTAGAGCAAAGATAAGATTTTTTTTTTCTTCTTTCAGAGCTGACTTTCAGTTCTTTATTGAGAAGCAGCGCCCAAAATTCCTTACGCAGCACTTGGAATTCCCCAGCGCTGTTTGACTAGCAGTTGAGCAACAGTTGTACTTTTTGTTCTGCTGCGCGCACGGCTGCACAGCGAAGCCTCCCTCGGACTTTCCCGGGGGGTGTGGTTGGGCGAGCTGGAATGAATGCCTATTCATTATACAAGTGAAATCGCTACAGCCAATAGATGATGGAATTTAAAATTAATTTTTTTTTTTAAGTTTCAATTTTTATACCTCCTACCGCCTGCTTTCTATCCACCATTCACATGTCTGCAAGTAAACGCGCAGTGATTCTTTTTGTAAGGAGAGAAATTACACCATAAACTCGTGTACATATTAGGTAAAATATACATTAAATGATCCTGTAAAGATCACTTTGCTTTGAACAGTATGAACAACTAAAGCCTTCATTAAAAAAATGTAGATTTTTCTGAAGAAAGCCCATCTTTGAAGGAACTAGTATTCCTCCCACATCTGTGGGTTAAGCAGTCAAATGCTTTTAAAATTTTCTTCATGCCATGTGGGAGAAAAAAAAAATCACCATAGTTTTTCCACTCATTTGAATAACATAATTTTCTGGTCTAGTACACGGCTTCTCCAGGCTTCCGTCAACCATCCTCTCCTTCAGCCCAGTCTGCCTCCTGCAGAGCTGCAGCTACTTTGCATAAACCACGGGTTCCCAAAGCCACTCCTCCTGCGCAAGCACTCGATGACCTTACAGCACCAGACGGAAGCCAAGTGCAATGCACTGGCTGCACGGGCAGTGGGGGATCACAAGTTAACCCCTTTTGCTTTGCCATCCCTAATATTTCAGCATCCTGTGTACTGGTACACCTACTCACGGATAGGACCCGGGTCCATAAATTGTTCCCAGTTATAACACTGGTCTAGGGTCACAACACAAGGCACCAGACCCTGTTCACTGAATGTTGCGTTAGCAGCAGTAAGGGCCTCTCCAGGCAGCTTTGATCCCTGCAGAACTCCTATTAACATCAGATGCGGGATTCCAAAGCCTACACCGTGGGCATAAATTACATACACTGTCCATTTTCATAGTAGGTCTGTTAGAGTGCATCTCTTGCAGTGAAGTTTTGAAGACACAACACTTGGAGTGATGTTACCCTCCTGGTACCTGCAAAGTACTGCCTGCCCTACCTGAAACTCTCGTCCTCTGGAAGTTCAAGCTTACCCAGTCTTCACCGACAGACTAATTACAACCATGGGAATTTCATGCAAGAGCAGAGGCTGCCCACAGAAGCCCACCATAAGGTCAGGGCCTCAATTACAGTAACAGAGATGTACATTTGGATCAGGCTCTTTAAGGTCACAGCAGCTGCATCTGCATGGTGGTTGTTTTCATGGGTTTTGTAAAATACAATTGTGTGCAAACAGGAAAGAAAAGACTGTGGTCTAAGAAGACAAGGACAATATACATATAAACAGAGAGGAAAACAAGCTTCCTAATAGCATAATGTACAGACTTGAACTAGGCTGAAGGTCCACCACACCCAGTTTTTCTATAACCAGTGTCATCTGCTCCTTGAGCAAAGCATATATATTTCCCATAATCTTGGTGTCCTCAGTGTCCCAGTCTACTTTCCCATTTGGGGCATGCTATGCTGTAGGGAATCCTGAGTCTAAGCTTGGAGTTGCGTGACCGTAAGTCATAGCCATTACCAAATCTTTCCTGCACTGAACGTGAAATGCCCAGCAATTCTCACAGTCATGTGCAAAGTTTTCCTGCTTGACAACACGGGCTCTTGCACCCCGCTAAGAAAACGCTGCACTATCGCTATTTCGTTTATAGCGCCTGACACAATATACATAAAGTAATGCTAACGTGAAGTTCTCCGACCAGCACTGATCCTTCAAATAAGAGGGCATCGCACACTTTCTTGCCACACAAAGGCGGCTGCCCTGTGCCAAGAGAGGAATGACTGCTGAGCCCCGAGGGAAGGCAAGAGCTTGCAGAGCCCACCAGGCAGCCAAGCCCACCACCAGCGAGGTCAGCTTGCCAGGGGCAGCGTGCTCCCACGGGCACCGATATTACAGCTGGGTCATCACCAAACCTTGCCTGCCAGTCACAACTGGCATTTCAACACGAGCGCAAAGACCTGCTCACAACTTACCATTAGTCTTCAAAGGCACAAGTCTCCTGACTTCCATGCACCAGTTCAGCTTCCTCTGGCGCTCCAGTGAAGTCTGGGTGGCCTGGTCAGTCAGCGCCTTCTGAAGTGTTTCCCGAAACTGAGGGCAAAACTGGCACATTCTGAACATTTCTATGGTGTATCTGTGCATAGTCCTGAAGTGGTGAATAATTCCATTGGGGGGTTTGACCAGATCTTCAGGTGTTCTCTCTCTAATCTTCACAGCTTTCAGCATATTGCTCTGATATAAAGCCTGAGGAAGGACATGTTGGCCAGCCATGTTCCCAGACAAAATCTGAAACAAAAAAGAAAAGGATTCTCTTATTGACATGTTAGTGTCCTTGGACTGCAGTGCTATCACTTCTGCAGAGACTGAGAATGAACTTCCAGGTGCGGGATTCTGGTTGTTTTTTTGCCCAAAAAGTACACAGAACGGACACAGTCCACCAAGGCTTACATAGCTGATCATTTTCAAAGTTCACATCCGTCATTCTGTCCGCATTACTCAGATATAGCCACTGAACAGCTTATTTCACTCATTTACTGTGATCACTTACTGAAATATTGAGGAGAATTTATTCATAATGAAGGAAATTACATCATTGTTCAAACAAAGGCATTTAAATGAAAGCAAGGATAAAAAAAGGCAAGATCAAGGGAAGGGAAAATTATCTTGGAAACTTGACTAATTGATAACTGCACAGTAATGCCATATGAACCTGCTGAACTTTCAGCACATTCCAAGCTCTTGTTTTGATGACATGCCAAAAAAAGCAGGTAATGACCATTTCAGCTTTCTGCAGCCCGTGCATTCTGAGAAGCGATGCTTGGGATAGTACAAAGAACCTGAATAATTAATTACACATGTGCTAGTACCCATCCCATACTTACAGAGGCTGAAGATGGTAAATAAGGTATTAGTAGCAGAGCAAGTACTCAAGGACAGACTTATGTTACTCTTCTTGAGGCTCCTTATATTTTGTGAGCAGTGGAGCTGCTGCACAGAGGTGCTTGTGCAGCGTGTGGGGGTGCAAAAAGCAGTGCCAGTATTACTCACCCCTAAGTCAACGGAGCTGAAAAAGCATTTCCACTTGGCTCAAAAACCCCAATATTTTTCCACAGTGGGACAAGTAATGTTTACTGCCCTGCATCCCTTTCTTCAGTATCTCCGGCCTCATAGGTTACAGCAGGAAGAACAAAAAACCCCATAACCTCAAACTATCTACAGCCTGAAACACTTATTCAGAGCACCCTAATGTTGCGGCTAGCTACAGCCAAACAGAGGGACCACATTCACACATCTCTCCAGACTCCCGTGCACTACAGCAGCTAATGCTATGAACAGCTATTTTTACGGGGAGAGACTCTCCATGCTGTCCAGGTAGATTACTTCTGTGTCTACAAACAAAGCGAAGTTTCTAATAAGAAAAATAAAGGTTTGCAGACATAATGTTTAGAATTCAGCTGGTCACCTTAGAAAAGAATACCACTGTAATTATGAATTCAGCGACAAATACCAAGTCATAGGTATATATCAAGACCATGCCCAGCACAAGGAGCAACGGAAAACCAAACTGTGTGACTATTGGGATGTTTCCTAACAGCGGCAGGAGTCTGGAGGGCCAGAGAAAGAAAGGAGGACTGCAATCTGAGGGCCTGACCACAAGCCTGTGGGGACAGAAGACCCGACTTGCACAGAAGGGCTTCAGCACGTCTTTCCATACAGGGAACGAGCGAGAACATCCAGCTCCAGCCACCCTTCCGGAGGCTGGGAAGGGCTCTCAGGGTGAGGGACCTCCAGCTCCCGCTGCCAAGAGCTGCCTCCTGCAGCCTGGCCAAGAGCCAGCTGGCCGAGACAGCCAGTGGACATCCTGTCAAACCCGAAATAGAGGCAGGTGATACACGAGACAGCGCAGTCCTCTCTGCCCAACCAGGGCAATGTCATTCACACCGTGTTATTTCCTCTGCTTGTGGCAGAGCACTAGGAACAGTGCTCAGAGCTGTCAGCTCTTGCAACACGTGGGAACGCTTTCCTTTCTCTAACAAAGATGGTATATTATAAATGTTTTCCCTAAGAATATACAACCTTAAAATAGAAACAACATGTTTTCTCATCCCCCACAGTTTTATACATACCACTCACATAATCCTACGTTTAAATGTACGGATGATTTAAGAAATATATAAACAACCACCTATTAATCTGCTTCATAATCACAGCTCTACTTTGCTTGGAGACGAGCAGAATATCGAATCCCTTCGTTACGTAAGTAGAGTCATTGAGTCAATAGGTTGATTTTTTTTTTAAACCCAAATAAAGACTTATCACATGATTAAGCACTACTGACATGGCCCCTTGAAATGGTTATTTCCAGCTTTAAGCAACAAAAAGTACTGAGCTTACAGAAGCATTCACTGGAACCGTACTACTCGATGCTCTGTTCTGCAGGTACGTTTTCCCCTCCATGCACGGAAAATACTACGACATTTGCAGTCACTAAGCATCAATCAAGGCAGAAGCCGAACAACGCTGGTTTTAGAAAGCGGTGATGAAACAAAAGCAACTCAGCAGCCCCATAAACCGGTGATTCAGAGAGCAGCAAACTCAGCTCCAGCTGCGCTGGTTTGTGCTGGGCGCTGCTCTAACCTTTCCACACGTAGCTCCTGAGCTCGCAGGAAAACAAAACGCTGCGGACTGGCTAGGCAGCTGTCTCACGCCGCGTACAACTTCCCTGTTTATCCCCCCAGGGACGCCTGGGGTCAGGCTATTTCTGTCCCCTGCCCTCTGCCCGAAACGGCCGTGCCGTGCCGGCTCGCCCGGGGCTCGGCGCCCCCCAGCCCCTCCTGCCCCCAGCCGCGGCCGAGAGCCGCTCCGGCAGGGCTCCGCGCCCCGCTCCTGCCGCCCCCGAGCCATCAACAGAGGGCACAATTTCCTCGCCCGGCAAAGGGCTGCCGACAGCAGCCCCGGAGAGCCGAGGCGCAGCCTCCCTCCGGCCGCTGCTCGCCGGGAAGCCGCGGCCGCCTCCCCGCCCGGCGGGGCAGCGCTCACCTCCGTGCCGCCGGGCTCCTCCGGGAGGTCCCGCCCGTGCGTCCTGCTCAGCAGCCGGGCCGCGGCGGGGGGACACAGCCGAGCCCCGCAGCCATCCACGCCCGCGGAGCCCGCGGGGCCGTGCCGGCAGCGGGCCCGGGGTGCCCTGGCCGCTCCGCCGCCTCCGCCGCCCCCTCCCCGCCGGAGCTGCTGCTGCCGCCGCCGCTGCCTCCGCCGCGGAATGAAGGGCTGAGCCCAGCCTCTTGTTTTTTTTTCCCCTTTCTGTTTCAGCGACCGGGCGAAAGAAAAAAAAAAAAAAAAGCACAACACAACACACACCAAGAAAAAAAAAAAAAAACCCACCGGGGATTTCCACCGTCAGCGCTTGGGACTTTCCGACATGTGACAACCGCAGCGCCGCCAGCCGCCGGCCCCCAGCAGCCGCCGCCAGGGGCCGCCGCAGCGCCCCGTGCCTCCGGAGCCCGTCCTCGGCCCGATGCCCCCGGCCCGGCCTGCCCGGGGGCTGCGGCAGCGAGGCGGCTCCCGCCCGTGCGAGGGGAGCCGGGGCCGTGCCCGGCCCGCAGCCTGCCCCCCGGTTGTGTCTCCCCCTCTCGGCCGGGCGGGCACAGGCCCCATGGGCTCACCCGAGCATGGGGAAGCCTCCGTGCCCCCCTGCCTTCTTGCTTGATGGTACCCCTGCCAGGCTGTCCCATTTGGTGCCGTTCCTCTAAGCCCTCCCACAAACTCAAGCCCTTATGCTTTCTCTGAGGCTACCTGTACTCCGCCATTTTGGCTTTGTATGTCAGTAACCACTGCTGACTTTATTTTTGTTAGTTAGGGGTTACGCTCTTGATACATAATCACTTAGATCCCCATACTGGTATTTCAGGAGGTGTTAACGGGCTTTAATCCAGCCCTGCACAAGGTAAGGCCAGTGCAGGTGTGGGTCAGGACTCAAGCTGTGGAGTTCAGGAGGTGGTAGTGTCAGGGCAGGTTGGTAAGCTCTTGTCCACACCTAGCAGCTTGTAGCAATTGTTGAATTTAATGATTGCAATCCATTAATTCACACCTTCAAACAGTATCCTGAAGTCTGTGCAATGGAACAACTAAATAAAATACAATACTTAGGGCCTGTAGGTACAACTTATGGATGTGATCTGTGGTGGAAATTGGCAGTGCCTTGCCCACGAGGCTTGAAACCTGAAGGCAGGCAGAAATAAAATACAACAAAGTTTGTTGTGGTCTTACAAAGCTCTACCCCTACCGATGCTGAACTCCTGCCAGTTGCTGAGCGTCCACCCTTCCCACTGACTTGAGAAGCTGGGGTTGCCCCACACCTTGAAATCAGGCCTTAAGTCTTGACTCCTGTCATAGAAAGGTGGATTTTGGAAAAGTTCCCTTGTCTCACCTCCTTTAGCACCAGCTGGCTCAGCTCATGCTCTTGTGTCACATGCTGTAGTTATGTGACAGCATATTCTTTCCCAATGTTGAAAGCCCCTGTGTAGCCTGCTGTCCTTTCTCTGTCTTTGTTAGAAAAGAAGTCAATGACATAGCTGGAAAAATAATAATACTTTCCATTTTTATTTTTTTTACCCCTCTCTCTAGAGAGATTTATTACAAAAGATTTTTTTTTATTTTTTTTTTTGGCCTAGCCTCTCAGTTGCCTTGGAAAGTAGTAGTTAGGTAGGTAAGGCTCTGCACTTAAGGATTGATGGTCTGAGGGTTGACTGAGATCCAGGGAGGCTGGATGCCTGAGGGGAGAGGGCCTGAGTGATTACTTGCATAACTAGGGCAGCGGCTGGGGTGTGGTTTACCCCGAGTGTGTTTCCTTCAGCAGTGAAGTCAGTTTAAAACAGAACTTGCCATTCTCTGCTCCTGGACATTTTTCCCTATCCCCATGGGTGTGCCAAGGTACTGGGTTATTTAAGTGATCTGATTAGAAAACAGCTATACGTATATATAAGTGCATGTGTGTATGTTTTTACCCAAACCATTTTTCTCTGTGACTCTCAGCTAGCTACACAGAGAGCATTTGAAGTGATGGTGAATTGCACCGTGGAGTGGGAATGAGGAGTTAAGGTAGGAAGCAGGGAAAAAGGAGCTGACTTATACCCTGCTTTTTATGTAAAACTACAGCAAATTGATAGAGGAGTGGTTCTAGCTCCTTTTGTTTGTGTTGTTTTTTGTTTGTTTGTCGATCCTGTGAGAAAACAAAAGGAAAGTAAGTGTGAGTAAAGAGACTAACATGTATTCTGCAGGTATTAGCTGAGAGCCTGTGAGGGAAATAGTGAGTCTGAGGAAAAACTGAAATGGCAACAGCTTATTTTTGTTGCTCTAAGCACATCTGAATATTCATAATTACTATTTACTCCTTAATAAACTAAACGCTGATTGCACGTGGCTAAGGCTGATGTTTATCATACAGGTCTGAGCAGGATGGCAGGAATTCATTTGATCTGAGTTTGCACAGCACAAAATGAAGTTCAGTCTTGTTAACCGGATCTCCTAGGCAATACAGCAATACGCTTGAAAACATCAACAACACCAATAATTATCAAATACATGAATATACATTCCTCTTTTAAGATATACTCCTGTTTCTTGTAATTATACACCATAGTTTATCCCACTGTTTCTGTCTAATATGAACATTATATCGTAATATAAACACACACACATATATATAAGGACAGGGAAAGTTTTTTTCTTTGAAGTGTGTGCATATATGCACACACATATATATGATGCATATTTTTGTGTATGTATACATACACATATCTATCATAGGGAATGGGTAAGTTGTCTTTGCCATTCAAGACAGGATAAGAAATAGGGAGTTTGAGTTCCAGCAGCCTATATTCTGGCTAGGCATAAGGGTGGTGGGGGGAACACCCAACTTAGAAGTGGCAAAATTAGTATAACCCTGGAGTAGACTGCCTAGTGAAGCTGCAGAATAGCCATCTTTGGAGGGTATTTAAGTGAACAGTGTGCACATCAATCAACAATGATTGCTTATGGTGCTTGGGAAGGAAGAGTTAATTTCCCAAGGCCCCATTCAGCTCTGTTTCTCTAAATTATTTTAATTATTTCACTTCTCTTTACTGTTCAGGAAGGAGGAGCTTATGCTCAGTAGATTATACCAAGACCTCGGTGTGTTCAGAACATCATCACCGAATGTTTTAGAGGTTGCATTAGGAAAGACTCATTGTGAAGACAGTACTTCTGTAGTATTCTATCACAGGATCATGACTGTGACAATATTTATGATAGCAACATTCAGGCTTTAATAACTCGATCACTAGCCAGGTCTTTTGGTATCAGATAGTTCTGTAAGAGGCGTGATTCATCTAGAAGGGAGGAAAAGGATCATAAAAGGGAAATCCCTTCTATTGCAATAGCAGTGCTTGAGGTCACGCTTGAGTTCAGCACTTCTGTCTTCCAGGAGCCCTTTCATTACTTCTTTTCCTGGCGGAGAAGTGATGAGAAGGGCTTGTCAGTACAGAGGAGAAACAGGGAGGAAAATCCCTTTAACCTGTATCAGACAGAAAACTGGTGCTAACTACTGAACTAAGTAGTGATGGTTAAAAAAATAAAATAAAAAAAAAATTACCAAAACTCTTCTCTGCCATTTAGACAGAAAGAGCTGAAGTGGTTTTATGAATTTTCCATACACTCTTCTAAACAAAATAAGAGAAACTCCAGATTCCCAAGGAGACTTCTAACGTGTTGTGGCAAGGGGCTGTGCTGGAAGTAGAGCTTCCTACTTATACCAAGCTTCCCTCTTCTTTTCATCTGCTTTTCCTTTTTTTTTTTTTTTTTCCTTTTTTCTTTTTTGTGTGTTCTTCTTGTTAATGCTGCTGATAGAAATGTCAGAAGTAAAAGGACTGGTATTGCAGTGGAATCCAAATAAACTGAAAGTTCAGATCTTGTCCTGGCTACTTTTGTTGAGATGTAGGTTAAAGATCAAGAATAATATTGTACCATTAAGGCTGGTGACACATTCCAGTAAAGTACCTGTGGAGGGAAATGTTGGATGTCTTTAAGAACAGGTTATATTAGCTATAAGTAGATAAAGTATGGCTGGTCCTGCTTCATGGCATGGAGGTAGTGGGCAAGCCGGAATCTCAGAGTGCATTTCCAGCAGTGTTATATAGGAGATTCTGTGAAAAGTGTGAAAAGTTTGCTATGGTAAAGGTAAAATCTTTCCAACTTGATTTTTATCTATCATACATTCCTCTGATATCTGTCGATACTGGGTCCAGCCTCAGGGCCTCTGAGACATGTGGGTGTGTATGTGTATGTTTGAGATAGCAGCAAAGCCCAGCATTACTGACCCTCTGCAGTGTGTAATACAGAGAATTCACATAAGTCCCCAACAAGAAATGAGCAAAAGACCAAAAATATTTTTGTCTGAGAGAGCAAAGTGCTTTCAGTGGATTTTGAAACAGGCTGAGGCAGGGCTTGTGGCTAAATTGAAGAAAATTAGGACAGCTGTAGGAGGCCAAATCAAAGGCTTGTCTGGCTAGCTCAGTGCACTGTTTCTCACAGTGGTTGAGAAGATGCCTAGCAAATAGTATAGAAATGGGGTGGTTTGTTCCTGATAACTTTCCAGCCTGCACTTTGCCACAATTTTCCTGTGGGATTTTGGGCTGTGGCTTGGTATTCTAGTGCCTTGCCTTCTCAGTTGTACAGCAAGTGTAAGAATGTTTTTTGTTTTTTTTTTTTTTTTCTCACACTTTTCTGTATCTTTCTTGCTTAATTTTGACCACAAGCTGTTCAGGACAGAGTCTTTTGTTTTATTAATTTTGTTTGTTATATTTGCAGTATCTTAACAGCAAGACATAGATCCTATGCATATTTACAAACCGTGGTCTCTGCTTCAAGAAAGTTACTGTCCAAGCGTAGCAGACTTAACTGTGAACCATTAATATTGTAAGGGTCTTTGATTTAGGTTGAGGGTTGTAAGCATAAAGGACAGCATAGATAATGCTCTGAAGGGATGGGCTACGCACAGAGATGGTCTTCTCTTTCTAAAGCAGTAGTAGTCAGCATGCATTAATGCATGCGGCTGTCTTGGTAGTATGAGCCCACCCATTTTAGTCTTCACCTTAATGTTTTGGCTGGGACATCTGTGTTGCCTAAACGTGTAGCGCACACCACAGCAGGGAGCCCTAAAGCAGAGTCTGGATTTTTGAGTTGTTTGTTCTAGTGAACAGCTCAGCATCCCTAAGTCAGCAGTTGGTTAACAAGTAAATAGTTGGCTAAAGACAATGCCTCGTGTAGTCTGATGGGAACAACTGCTGTTTACTTTTCTTGTAGATTCCCTTCTGATGAGATTATATAAGCACCTATTCTAACTTTAAATGCGAAGTAAGCATTTAACACGGAGCTATACCCTCTGGGGGTGAATGGGAAGGGTTGGGGAACAGAGCTAACTAATGCCTGTTCACCAAATTAAAGCCCTTACTCCTCTGTCCTTTATTCCCTGAGCAGTTTCAACATATAATTGCAGTCAGTCACAAATCAGCCTGCAGTTCAGCAGACTTGCCAAAATTACAGGGCTTTAATATGCCATACTGTCTTTCCTTTCCCAGTGAAATCTAGTCTCACTTGAACTTTTCATATTCTCCCAGAATATATGCAGTTTGTATAAACCAAATGGTAAGAATTCAGAGCAACCTTTTCTCCGTTTTTCTAGATATTTCCAATAATGAATTTTCTAATGCATGTTTCCACTTACTAAGCCAACTTTACGCTCTTTGAAGGTATTTTAAATTGTGGTTAATTTCCGTGTGCTTGGTGAATACGTGAATGAATGACTCTGTATCATTCCTTACTAATATAGGAGAACTGTTGACACCATTTTCTACTGGGATGGAAATATCTCTACTCCTCAACAGCTCTTAGCAATGGAATTGTGGAGGGACTGCTAAGTGAATAAAAAGTGATCATGTGAAGGTAATCTTTAGTCATGAATCATACAGCATGAAGCTTGTTATTCTTTTCCATGTATAATTTTTGTAATTGCCCCCACTTCATCAGAATGTGAAGGAAAGGGAAGAAAAATGCGAGAAATACAGATACCGTGATTGTTTCTGGTGGGCATCTCATATTTGTAATTATCTAGTCTGACCTCCTCAATAACACAGGCCATTGAACTTCATCAGTTGCTTCTTTGTCAGCCTCATTACTTCTGCTAAATGTACAGCATCTCTTTCATGAACACCCTCTTATTTTCATCAGAGACTAGAATTGTATGAGGGGTCTGGTAAATCTTACTGTAAGTCTTGTTTTAGAATAATTAGTGTAGGTGTCAGATTTAATCTCATTTGTCATAACACCAGCAAAACAGTCTAAGTGGGGTTTTACCGCAAGAGTGTTAAGTATTGAATAGGTTTCAATATCTCATATTTGAAGAGGTTAACAATCTTGGACACGTTCAAAGCTCACAGCCGTTTTCAATGACAATGAGGAAGTGAATTCATTCCTGGACTTTCAAAAACAGAGGAAAGGCATTTCCTTTGCATAACGCAAATTCTGTGCACGGGGAATAACGTGAGTGTTATATGAGTGGCCAGAAATTCAGTCTAGTTTTCCAAGTGGAGAGAAAATCAATTTGCCCTGTACTAACAGTGCGAGAATTTCCCCAAGAAAAATTCCTCCAGAGAAGGAGGTTTATGCCGGGAATTTACCAGCATTTGCTAAATTAAAGAGTCTGTAAATTGTTGGTTTTTAGGAAACAACTAGCTCCCACCAGGAAAATGGTAATCTGTTTTGTAAACATGGATTTACTCTGTGTTTGTGGGGGTGGCGCTGATCATGTGTTTTATCTCAAAAATGGTATTGTTTTCCATGGAATTTCTTCTGATTCATACTGATTTCATGGAGAAGGAACTCCCCATTTTTGCAATGACAGCACTTATTGGTAACACTAATGTAATCATTTATTCCTATCTCCACACAGAGAGTTTGTAAGATTTCTGCTGTGTACATAACAGGGAATGTGTTTTCATGTCCTGTGCCCCCACATCTGTAATTTCTGTAGCTGCAGAACACAGCCCACAAACTGCTTACTATAAATTACTGTTATAAATTCAGGTGGAAAGAAATAAAAGTAGTCCTAGGTAGATTTAGGAATAGCGGAGAAAGAAGTAGCGTATCACATATAGGAGGTGCTAAAGCAGTCTTTTCATCCCTAGTCTATATGGAGCACCGTAAGTAACTGTGTTTCCATCCTCACAGTCCTAGAACATGAAAATTGAGGTTTGTCTGACTTGGATCACCTGCACCAAGCAAATGCACCTCTGTGTGTGTTGACCTGCTTCGCATGGAGTGGGAGTTCCTTTTCATGGTGGAGTCACATATTCCATGTGTGGGACAGGGAACTTCTTAGGGGTCATAGATTTCTGATTTTGGGTGTGTTCTTGTAATTTTTATTGTCCAAAAGTGCATTGTGTGCTTTCTAATTCACACTCTTTAGAGAATTTTCTCTATTTGGTAGACCAGATTTACAGAATGCTGTTTTTTTTCCCACAGTGGACAAGGTGAAGACTGAAAGTCCAACACCAGAAATTTAAGTACAACATGTACAACTTTATCCTAGCTGGCTAGGCTTGTAGAGCAGCAGCCAGACAAACTAAAAAGACCAGTGCCCAGCTGATCCAGATATCCTTGGTCTTCTCATTCTATGGCTCTGCCATTTTTCCCTTTTATGGTTATATACATTGCTTGAATGCATTTGTTTTGAAAATAGATGAGGGAAACACTAACCATATGGCTAATTCCCACTAGCATGTCATAAAATTTCATGAAAACACAAGGCAGAAATGCAAGGAGCTCACAGTCATTAAATATTCCATGGAATTTGTTGCTGCAGTGAAGATCAGTAACTGCACTGGCTTGACATGTTTTGATTAGGCCAATTATATCTGCCTTCATAGGTTTCCCCTTGCAATTTCGGTGGGTTCACAGTATCCTGTCATTTTCTGACCTAAATTTAGGTGCGCACTGAGGAGCAGCTGTGATATTCTCTTGGAGAAATGGCTGCATTTCAGGGATGGTTTCAGTTTGCAACTAGAAAGAGAGAGAATGAGTATCAAAGAGATTGCCTTGTGTCACATCATCTGCTGAGAAACACAGAACAGCGTCTGCAATTCAAGTGTCAAAGGGTTTCTAAGGTCCTGGTGGAAGGAAAATAAACTATTAGGCATGATATATGTCAACAAAAACAAGGCTCTTGGCAACGTACAGATCTGTGGGGCAGCAAGGAATGGAATGACAAGAAATGGAAAACTGAGATGTCAGCATGCAGTTTCCTGCATACAGCGATTCTGACTGAATCATTATCAACACAGAGTGCAGAACTAGATTTCTCTGCCTGCGAATAATAGTTCTTCTATCATGAAAGTAACACATGGACTGTGTGCTCCAGTAAGCATGTACACCTGTGTACACGTGCACAGATGATAGAGAAGTGGAACAGAAGGTTAAATCTTGAGATGATAGAGGCAGCAGAATGCAAACTGGGATAGAGGATCTGGAATGGTATCTACAGAGTGGGTGGTCTTCGTGGATTACATACAAATTTGTTCTCATTGATGCTCTCAGTAATAGCTTTTCAGCTTTTATTCATGAGTCCTCTGAATCTTTATGCCTTTCTGTTCTTATAGGTGCAGATCCAGGCTACCATACGGCTGGTCTGCAGTGTACCCATGAGGGCACCATCCGTGCTGCTCAGCTCTGCCCGCAGTACGCTCCCTTCAGCTCCTGACTGTGGGGGTAGGCAGGGCAGTGTAAGCCCGAGTATGCCTGCCCCAACAGTGCCCTTAACCAGTCATCCTCCTGACTGAGCAGGAAAGCATCTCTTTTCCATGATGGCATGTGGATCTGGCAGCACAGCGATCACCTATAACCATGATTCAGAAACCGCATCCTGAGAGGGGCATAATTCGCCTCAGTGTAATGGGAAGTGAAATGGAGGGATAAGCTTCAGTCTGTTCTCGTGGTGCTTCAAGATCATCAGTAGTGTTTGTATCTTAGTGCCTGTGTGGCTTGTAAATTCCTCCATCTGGAACAGCAGTCACTAGTAATCCCTGGTCACAGACCAGGGCCTAACTCCTGGAATGATATTTGCTTACAGTCCCTGCACTCCTGTGACTATTTTTTCACAGGTACGTTACACTGACTGTCAGAGCAGGTGTCTATCTAGTCTCTCTCTTTTCTCTTTCTATGGTAAATTGAATCCCTAGAGATGCAGGGAGGAAGTAATCTCTACACCCTCTGCGATTGTGGTAGATTCTTGTGGAGATTGCAGAAGAAAGATCTGTTCTGCTACCTTGGTTGCTTGGCACGCATATCATAATAGGGGATTAATGACGCTAGGATTACCTCTGCCCTCCTGTTTTGCAGAGAGAATAGTTCCTTCAGAGATAGGACAGGTGGCAGTAGAATGGGAATGGTTTACAACAGGCCAAAGTAGAGCAACAGTGTTACTTCAAAGTTCAGCCTGGAAGCTTGCAAACTCTGCAAAAAAAAAAAACACTTCCTGGAATCGAAGCTATCCCGAGCAGAGAGGGCGACTCCTTCTAATGAAGTCCTGCACGATTCTAACGAAGCTCTGCAGTAGTTTGCCTAGTTCCACTGAACTGTGCATAAAAGAACACAACGCTGTTGTAGTGCATACCTAATTTAACATGTGAATTGCTCATCAAAGGTAAATCCCCTAACTGAACATTCACCGTTTCATGAGCATTTTTACAGATTAGAGGCACCTACGCACGTTTACCCATTTCTTGCTGTAGTTCAGTACTTAGCATATCTGCTCAATGTTTATCCATCAAGATTATTATTTAAAGCAAACTGATACAACATCTCTCTAATGAAATTAGAGTATACGTTTCAGCTTTATGTCTTAATTATAAGATTGGGCAAAATCAGTTTAGAAAATTGCTTGGTATCACTGGTGTTAAAACCCAGTTTCTTGTTTTTTCCATGTTTTTTAAACCACATATTTTTCGGATGATGTGTCTGGTGTCTACCTCCACAATGTTTTTTTTTTTTTTTTTTTTTTTTTGGGGGGGGGAGGATAAGAAAGAGGGAAAGCCTAACTTAAAATAGTTTGTTCTTTTGTAGGTTGAAGGCTGTGGAAAAAATAAATCATTTTGCCTTTAAAAAAAAAAAATCCAGCAACTTTTTCTTTAAGTTGCTCTGATGCCCCATTGTTTGGAGCAGAAATTTACAGCAACAGAAAGATTTATGCGTCAGGGATGTGCTGTTTGCAACTCAAATAAAAGTCACTCCAAACCTTTTGCTAGTCAACTGCTATTTGCACTTGTGAGTAAAGACTTTAAGATCAAACTCCAGGTGGTTCTTTAAGGAGGGACCACACGTAAATTCCCCTTAGCTACTCATGGTGGTTGTACCCCGCACTGCTCAAGTTGCAGGTGGGCTTGCCTTTCCCTTCATGTGAGCTGCTGGCTGTGTGGTGCAGGAGCCCCTGCACAAGCCCACGGTGCTTCCCTGTGTCCTGGCTGGAGCTGTAGAGGTCACTCCATTCTTTGGCTTGTCCATGTTGCTTTCTGTGAACAACGTGCTTGCCTGATACCCAAGAAATGTCTTCTGATTGACCTGAAACCACCAGAAGTCAGATCAAATACTTACACCTGGAAAATATTTCAGGGTGAGCACAAGTGGAAGTAGCAATTCCCCCTGTTGCCCAGTGGTGCAGTGGAGGGGACACGTACAGAATATGGTTGGCACTATTTAATTTCTGTCTGTTCCACAGAAAGCTAGGCAAGGACAGGGGCAAACCTATATTTCCTTTACCCTCCCTGGTAAAGTAAGGAAATCTCTGAGCTATGCTGAGGAACAAAGTATGCAGGAGTTTCTCACTCTCTCTTGCTTGATCTGTGGTACTTAAATAAATAATTATGTATTTTCTGGGTAGGAGAGAAAGCAACAAGGAACTAGGGTTAATTGCAGAGTAGCAATAAGGAATCTTACTGAGGTTAATCCAGTTAATAGGTAAATATTTCTAAATAGAGTAGGGTAGGCTCAGCATGCAAGGTTGCAAGCAGCTTACCCAGGACTATACTGTCTGGTGATCTTAGCTGTGGAAGAAGAGCCCAGGTCTCCTCACATGCCAAAAAGATTAACCAAAAATTAAAAGACAGGAAGCTATAGCTCTGCTCCTTTGTTTTTCACTTTGTGCCCTTTGTTTTTATGTTGTCAATGCTGTAAATATAGAGGTTTTTATAATGAGTAAAAATGCAGGAAAATACAATTTTTCATGTACATATACATTTTCAGGTTAATAAAAGGAACGGAAATATCATCATTTTCTTCTGGATCAAGCCACTTCTTATTGATTTTTTTCTTCAGTGGTCTTCCACCAAATCAAACCAGCTTTACACAGAGCTCGAGTAAGCTAACGTCCTACAAGTGTGACAGAGCATACGCCATCTCCTTGCAGGTCACGCTTCGTCCACAGGGTGATCCAGAGAGGGTCTGCTAAAGCTCAGACCAGTAGGGCAAGGCTGGACCTCCTACAACTGCTGCCCCCCACTAGTCCAAATGAAAGTGGGAGGAAATGTAAGAGGCAAGGGAGCTTCTCTCTCATGCTTTTAGTGGCTTTCACCCTGATAGCCGGCATGAAGAAGAGGGAAATACCTGTCTGTGGCTCAGGAAGAGCCTGGTGTTATTTGAGCAGTAGATGAGACTTGCTGGTGATTGCCAGTGTCTGAAGTTGAAAACTGAATTTCAGAGCTTGGGAAAGTGAACTGGGGACACTGGATGGTTTCTGTGGGAGACGGGGAATCTGAAGCTGAGAAGCTGCATATGGGAAGAGATTCGATCAAGCAACTCACTAATTAGTGGTATTAGAACAGAATTGAGCTCTGGGGAAATCAGTGAAGGAAAGAGTCAACTCTTACTAGGAGCTAAAATATGGGATAAGAAAATGAAGCAACTGGAGAAAAAAAGATCAAGTAAAGCAAGAAATTGAGTGGGACAGTGATAGGAGTAGTACAGGCAAGAGACCCAGATGAGGAGAACAGGGAAGGTGAAGGCTATCATCAAAATGGCTAATACTATGAATATTGAAGAGATGAAGACTGAACCAGGAGGGCTAGAAAAGAGGACTGGAACTTGGTAAAGCAAAGAGATTGGAGCTCAGTGGAGTAGCTTGAGGAACAGAGACTGAAAGTTGAAGAGAACAAGATCGGAGGGGTGAGACATAGGTGGAACTGGAATGGGAAGGAAGGAGGAATGAAAAGGAGAAAATGAAAGGGAGTAGACAGAAATGTGTATGCTTGGGCGTGAACTCGTGTTCAAGCCCCATTCCTACATCAGAGATTGTCCATGATGCCAGCTGGCCCTTGACATATCTGATGGAGGCAGGTGGTCAGGTCCACTAGCCCAAGGGACAGAGATCTGTGAAGTGGGCTGATGGTTTCAGTCTTGTAAATGAACCATCTGGAGCAGAGGGGGCAATTAATATGATGCTACAGGATGGAATTATTTTCCTTCCCTGCATCCAGCGTGTCCCATCGCTCTCCCCAGGATTAGAAAACACTCAAGTCACAAAGCATAACCCATGAGAGTTTGTCTCCTCCACCGTGTGTAAAATGTTTGCCCTGGGGAGTCAGGGATGTGGGGCAGAGATAGCAGGACATCCCCTGTTCCCCCAGGACTCTCTCGTGCTCGCTGTGTCGTTTGGAAGGCGCATGTTGGAGGTGCAGTGAGAGCAAGCACAGCCTCGTGGTAATGGCGGCTGCATGCTGGCCTGGGAAACTGTACTTCATCCTCTTCTTTGCCACAAAATTTCTGTGCGGTGCCGGGCAAATTTTTGAAATCTACCTTGTCAGAGGTGGTGACTGACTGGGTGTTCCTTGTATTATGCATGTGTGGGTGGAGATCTCGGGTCCAACATGAAGCAGCGCTGAGTTCCCACAGCTGTAGCTGAGGCAACGAGTAGTGTGCTTTTAAGACAGAAAGTATAGTACCAAATAATCTGAGAAACCAGGTCCTAGGGAATACACAGAAGTAATGGAAACTTTTGACCTTAATCGCTTTGTGCTTCAGTTCCCTATGTGTAAAATGTGGATTGTCCCACCCCCTCACGTCGCAGGACTTACGAACAAAGATTAGTTAATGTGCAGAAATACTCAGATGCTTTAGCGATGAGGCCAGACCAAGAGTCTCTGAGTAATTCTATTTTCAGAGACGATTTTGAGTAGTAGGTAAAGTGTGAGGCTCGGCGCTGAGCAACGGAGAGGACACGAAAGACCAACTAGCTGCTCACCAGATGACTAGCCGGCATGCAGAGATGGCAACGGGTTGGAAAAAGTTATTATGAGATCATGAAAGGACTTTGTTCTAAGGCACAGAGCAAAGGTGACAAGTTCTGGGATTTCCTACCTTGAGTGTTAAGTTCGTAAATGTCTGATGTACATTTTTGGGTATGACATAAACTTGTGTTAGCAAGCAAGGGTGACATGGACGTTTCTCTGACTGCAGTGCAAAATGAGTGAGGCTTGCTTCGTAACATATTATTGTGTTGGTGAATAATAATGTTATTAATGCGGTAATTTTAATTTCATGGCTTTAATAGTCATATTAAAGTTTCATAGCAGGATTTCAGAAAAATGGTGAGTATCATAACTATTTTACAGAACTATCAAGATTTAAAATAAACATTGAAGTGTAGGGATAAACTACAGATCCCTCATCTTGCTCTTTCTCGTAAAGATCAAACAAGATATGCATTTTTGTTCCAGTCACATTGGGTTAGAAACACTGCCTAAATAAACACAGGTCTTCATTTTACCTTGGAATCTGGTGGTTGTATTGCTGTTTAACATAATTAGGGGCAGGTCTGGGATTAATAGTGAACACCGAGCACGGTAGAGGAGAAATCCAGGCCTGATGCTGAGGGAAGTCTTTAAGAATCTGTATTTTACAGAAATCTGTGGAGTTTGTATGGGTCTGACTTGATATAATCTAAAGAATTTATGGTGTCAATATGACAGCTCCAAGTCAGGGACACAGCTTAGGGGTCTAGCTTTGGAATGAAAGAAAATTTCCTAGAATTGACGTTTACCTGTGCCTTAATGAGCAAAGGGGTACTCCTTTCCATTGCACTGAGAGTATGTGGAATCCCCTCTCATAACTGATAATGAAACTGTAACCGATACTTCTAAAATCACACGCTTGGTGGTTTGTTTTTTAAAAATTTCTGTGAGTCACAGGAATCTGTGAGGCCAGTTGGGAGCAGGGGGAGTAAAAGAAACCCTCTGCATATGTGGGTCGCTAATTATCAAAAAGTCAGTGGAGAAAAAATAAAAGCCCCAAACCAAGTATAGGTCTGTAATCCAGTCACTCTTTTGGGTACAAAACCATGTAATTTCTGAAGGAAAAAGAATGCAGAGCTTTGAATGAATTCTGGTTCCTTCTCAACCATGGAAATAAGATTGTAGTAAAATTTGTTCTAAATGTCATTAGTCTGGAGATTCAGAGCTATGAGATTGCTATCATGTGGAACATTCATCAGTAAAACCATATACATAACTTACCTGGTGGCTTTCTTCATTAGGGACTTCTCTTGGTCTCAGGCATGAGTTTCTCTTTAACATAGTCTGTATTCAGAGCAGAGAGGACAATGTTTTAGCTCCCTTCTTAAAAAGTTTATTTATATTTATATATTTATGCTATATTTTTATACATTATATATTTAGCAATGTGGCTTCAAACTAAGCCTGGATCTTTCTTTAATTACACTGTGGAATTAATACATAAAAGGGTAATACAAAAGTATCTCCAGCCTTTCTAATGCAAAACCAAGAAGGCAGAGTCATTAAATAAATCAATTGTGCTGATTCTTGCCTTCTCTTTTGATGTAGTTCTAATGACATATGTTTTTTCTTCACTTGCCATCACAACAGGTATATCATTTAGACAACTGATTCTCTGCTGTGTTTGCTGTAGTGGTGTAGTAGTCTTTGCTCACAAGCACTGCCAGTCAGGATTGGGACCTGTGGCATGGAGGAGGGAACAGGTAATACCAGCTCCTGAGATGGGCAAGAAAGTGAGAAGCCTGGGTATGCTGAGATGTTGAAAAGAAAGTAGAAACAGTAATACAGGTCAAGAAGAATTGTTACCTTTAAGTTCTAAGGTTCATCTCAAGCTGTTAAGGACCATGTTAAAGAGGTTCTTCTGTGGATGTGCTGTGGCTCATCTGGTTGAACTTCCGGAAAATGATCTTTCTGGCATACCTCTTCTCCTGCAATAGGATTTATTTTGTTTTGTTTATTTATTTATTTATTTATTGAGAAGGATTCACCAGCAAGGTTGCTGATTGTTATTCTTTGTGGTGTTGTCTCTAATCCAGTACATTTGAACATCTGGATTATTATCTGGAAGAATGTATCTGTTTTCATAGTAGTCCAATACATGCAAATACACAAATTCATGTCCTATTTTTTTAAAGAATAGTGAAAAAATGAAGAGACAGTTCAGTGTAGGTGGAGTTCATATCATACCGGAGTAGTGGATATTGTTGGAAAAATTAGACAAAAATTTGGGTGCACAAGCCTTTCTTGCAGTTTGAAAAAGAAGATTCAGATTTCAAAAATGAAGGAGCGTATTTGTAGGTTGAAGAAAGCAACTATCAGTGGCAGATTTGAAGGGCACAAAACTTTGGACTGAAAGAAGATAGGCTTATTTTTTGATAGGCATCTTTTAAAGGAGACGGTACAGGGTTCTAACAGTAGAAAAAGGCAAACAAAACCCAGAGACTGGAAGCCAAAGTTATAGCTAGGTTATGGATATTCATTGTCGGAATAAATACAAGGTGGAGCCAGAATCTCTGGATACCTTCAAGTCAAAACAGGACACCTCTCTGGATGATAAGCATAAGCTAAACACCCCTGAATACATCTAACTGTTCAGTCCAGGGGTGGCCAGGAGATGTTAACACTGTGATATGAAAATGATCTGATTGCTCCTTTTGGCCTGTGACTTTGAGATTGGAGGTGCTCACTTCGTTTAAGAACACAGAAACCTCCTACTGCTTAGATAAGCGGGTCACAAACCCATCCATAGACCACCTTTTTGTGTAAGAAAGGCTAGAAGAGATTTTTGGAAGTATCTAAATGATTTGGAAGTCCAAGTCCCAACTTCAGAAGAGGCCTTTGCCTCATCTGTGCTGAAAAGTCAGTGGCGTATTGCTAATATGAGCCAGCAATGTGCCCTCGTGGCAAAGCAGTCCAGAGGCCAGTGTTAGGGTGGGTGTTGCCCCTAGGTCGAGAGAGGTGATCCTTCCCCTTTGCTCAGCAGTTCTGAGACACACCTGGAGTGCTGGGTCCAGTGCTAGGCTCTCTGGTACAAGTGAGTCAGGGACTGGCTAGAGCAAGACCAACAAAAGGCCATAAGTAAGGGATTGGAGCACCTGATAAATGAGGAGACAGAGAGAGATCTGGGACTGCTGAGCCTGGAGAAGGGGGAGCTCCCAGGGGATCTCATTGGTGTGTACAAATACCCAGTTGGGAGGGAGTAAAGAAGAGGGAGACAGACTCTGCTCAGCGGTGCCCAGTGACAGGACAAGAGGCAATGGGCACAAGCTGAAATAAAGGAAATTCTACTTAAACATAAGGAAAAAAAATATTGTGGGGGTGAACAAATGCAGGAAGATGTTGCCCAGAGAGGTTTGAGCATCTCCATTGTTGGAGATGCTCAAAACCTGACTGGACACAGTGCTGAGCACCCTGCTGAAGGTGGCCCTTCTCTGAAGTGAGGCTTGGACTAGAAGGTTTCCTGAGGTGCCTTCCCACCTCAGCAACTCTGGGATTCTGTGAACATGGTAAAGGGGCAAATTCAGCCAATATATTACAGTCTGACATGTTTCTCTGCTTGAATTAACCTTGCTTTACAATAATCACACACACAAATACCACTCTCCATACTGGTTTTGCTTGATGCAAGCACTGTCAGAGAAGTATATTATTTTATACTAAAATACTGCTGGTATTTATTGGGCAGTGTGTTTGTATGAATACATAAACAAACACAAATATATAAATATATACAAAATACTGTTTCATACCAATGTACCTTGCTTCAACTCAACAGCTGATAATTAGTAAAAAGTATTTACTATAGCTACATACCAGAACTTTGACTAGCACAACTACGTTGTCAGAAAATCACCTCTGTCATCAGCATGATTATACTGATAAAAAAAGGAAATGGAAACTGAAGTCCTGAGTATTTGTGTTAAAAATGTGGTGTAAGCTTTAAAATCGCACAGGTATTTTTGAACAGTTCCATCTTCATGTATATGTAGTAGTACAGCTAAGGGCAAGCAGCCATCTACTTCCAGAGCAGACACATTTACACAGGGGTAAAGGTGCTCTGTGTTTCTACAGCAGAGGAAAAAATAAAAATTATATTGACACAAGTTAGCTTTTTCATGACAAGCTGCATCTAAAGCAACCATTTTACTATTTCAGGAAAAAAAAAAATCACATCCCCTATTTATGGAGTTACTGGTCAAAAATCTGTGGTTGTGACCAAAGTGACTCTTTTTGCCTTTGTTTTTTTACAGTTGTGACACTAACTCTAGTTAGTCAAAGGGCTGTGGGAGTATGGAAATTTCAAATGCATCCTGAAATCCAATTAGCTGAGGTGGAGTAGACCTGTGTGTATAGAGATTGGATATAAAGTCTTTACCAGCATACACAGTCTCTTAAACACATGTAGAGTGAAGCATCATCCTGTTAACCCACTCAAAAAAAGAAGAATCTCTTCCCTGTAGGGCCTGTGTCCACAAAGCAGCTGTAGATCATAAGAAAACTGTACTCAGTTTTAAGAATACCCCAAATGGCCAAATTGGGTAATAAATGTCTTTGAATAGCTATGTGTCATGGTTTTCAGTGGGATAGAGTTAATTTTCTTCATAGACACTCACATGGTGCTGTATTTTGGCTGTAGGGGACACAGCCAGGACAGCTTACCCAGACTGGCCAAAGGGCCACACCATGTGCCATCAGGCTCAGCAATATCAGCTGGGGTAAAGGAGGAGGAAGGGGGGTATGTTCAGAGTGATGGTGTTTGTCCTTCCAAGAAGCCCTTACGTGTGATGAGCCCTGCTGTCCTGGAGGTGGCTGACACCTGCCTGCCGATGGGAAGTGGCAAGTGGATTCCTTGGTTTGTCTTGCTTGCCTCCTGAATTTGGCATACACAAAAATAGCAACATACCACTTATGGAGGTGTATAGTAGCATCCTTTTTAATATAATGTAACTAGTAATTATTTTGAAATGTCTGTCTTTGCCACTCAGATCTTCAGAGATTATTGGTTATTTTGGGGTATCTTATTTTATGTGTACCATACATTAGACACCCAAAAGAAACTCAAGGATGAGGCTTCAGAAGAAACTCACACAGCATTGTAGAAGAATCTGGTCTGTGCAAATACCTCTCAAAAACATACTGCTAAATGAAGGCAAGTGAGATGACTAGGCACGTCGAATGTTTTGCCCCATGTAGACAGGAGTGTGCTTCTGAGCATGCATTGGCAAGTATTACTTCTGAGTTGCTGAAGCACTGAGCTTCATGGCTTGCAAACAGAAGTGTTTAGCGATGCTGCTGTCCTTGGCATTTGCCTGCCTAGCAGTCATGACAGGGAGTAGTTTCACACTGTGAGGGTTTTCCGAGGGCTGCCTCTGGCCCACAGTACAAGGTTGCCATGACTGGGGAAGAACATGCACGATTATCCTGCCATTATTTGATTAGCCTGCTGTTGTTATATGCTGCTGAAGTATCTTGAAAAGTTGCACAGTAACTCAAGTCACTGATGCTGCTTCAAGATAATACGGGCTACATTGAAAAGTTGCTATCGTTGTGGCTTTAAGCAGCAGTGCTTTTCTTCTGGCAGGTGCATGTTTGCAAAATTAAAAAAAAAAAAAAGTTAAGTAAGAGATGCTGATCTAAGAAAGAAGGTCAAACCACTTTCATCCTTTCCTATTGTCTTCCTTTGTTTCCACAGAATATTGGCATGATACAACATTCGTGACGGACTTTCTCCACAAATAACAAATCTGTGGCTGCAGATATTACGTCTCTTAACCTTGTCTGTGCTTCTTGTACCTGAGAGTCGCCACAACAGATCAGTTGTTGCATAGGAACGGCTGCTGACATCCAACCCATTTTCTTCACCCTAGTTACATGATCACTATCGCCCCAGAGGGGACTTATCTGGTTCACTTGCTGGCGTAGCCGTTTAAAGGTTGAAGTCATTAATGCGTTGTGCCTCTGTCCTCTGCTACGCATTCGGGGGAAAGGCCCATCCTTGCTGTGCCACTCTGGAGTAAAACTGTGCAGAAGATACAGGCATGTGGGAATGAAAAGCCCCTGTGGGAATGAAAAGCCACTATATTCTTAGAAATGGATGGTCTCTGGAAGTGGTGAGTGTCAGTGGTCAGTCATCTCAGCCCACTTCGTATGCCAGACGTGGGAGGATACACCCACACTTGTTAGCTGCTATATAGGTATAGGCTAATTTAGCATCGCTCGACTGCTTTCTTTTAAACACTATGAACACTATGTTCTTTCTTTTTTTTTTCCTTTTTTCTTTCTTTCTTTTTTCTTTTTTTCTTTTTTCTTTTTTCTTTTTTCTTTTTTTTTCTCTTTTCTTTTTTTCTTTTTTTTTCTCTTTTCTTTTTTTTTTTTTTCTCAGAGGGGAATGCCAGACTTGACTAACAAAGACAAGAACAGACTAAATGTTTCCTTAACAGGAAGCCACTAGCTCTCCGCTTAGCAAGTGGGGAGGGAAAGCCTTTAAAAAGCTTCAAACTTTCTTAAGCAAATTTCAGTTACACACAGGTAAAACTTTTGGGAGAACATCCCTGGGAAAACCTATTCCATTGGAAACTGAGCCCCTCAGTTGCTTCCAAAATGTGGATGTGGTCTCTCAGTAATTATAAATGCACAGTACAGAAAACAGCAGAAAACTGCGCAGCGCCACACAAAAATATAAGGGGGAGAGGGGAGGGAGAAGGAGGAAGATTTCATGTTTCCCAAGAATTTGAGGTGTTGTTCCACAGTTTCCATCTGGTCTGATTTTGGCTTCATCTTTTCTAAGAAAAACATTAGAAGAGCTTTGAAGCAGAGTCAGGGCATTGAAAGGCAAAGTAACGCACTCCCACTACAGGAACACAACAATTTCTCAATTGAAGGCATTTATTACAGTTGTAGCCAGAAAACTAATATCTGATTGGCTGCTCTAAACATCTGCATATATAAACACCATTATTATAAAATTTCCCAGAGTCCTGGGATCAAGGATATTTTCTAACTGCTTGCTTTTCTCACATATACTAGGAAGACCAGTTCTATCTTCACATTTTTCTGTCTTGGACTTGGGAGCTGTATGTCTCCTTTCTTTGTGATCTTGGTTGTGCTAATCACATCATGTAAAGATAAGCACATGTGAAGGGGCTGAGGCCTTAGTCAGTGGCAAGATATAATCAGAGGGTAAAGCAGAAAAAGTGATTAAGTGAGAGATGGGCCATTGTTTACAGATAGTGTTCTCCTGCCCTCATGGTAAAAAGAAGTCTTAAGAGATGAGGAGCACTTCAGGTGAATTAAGAGGCACTGCAACTTGTGTAATGGTTTTCCTAGAAAAATGAGTGTCGGTTCCAAGCGCTCTTCCCTGGACCACTGACTGTCTCTCAATGAGAGGCACAGAAAATGGTTAAGATGGCTTCCACTGGACTTGGTGGGACAGTTTGCAAAGGGACAAGTGTCTTGGTGTGTGTGTGAGGTTGTCTTAAAACTGCACTGGCTGGCACATACAGCCCAAGCTGAAGATTGTGTCTGGCCTGAGACCAGCCTGGGGCTGTGCTTTTTTACAGGACAGCATCTGGTGGTCCTAAGGAGGCGATACCACAGCTGAGTATCAGGATAGCAGAGCTGTGTAGGCATGTGTCAAGGAGGTGTGCGAGACCTGGGTTGTGGTCTTGGTTCTGCTGTGGCATCTCTCTAATTCAGTTTCCTCCTCTGTTGAATGAAAATAAAGAAGCTGCTCCTGTTTGTCGACTCTCCTGAGCACTGTGGGTGACAGCAGTACACAAGGAAGAGGAATTGGCAGGCAGCTTGAGGGCAGCACACAACACTGGCATGCCACAATCTGCAGCATGCTGGGTGCAGCGTTGTGTTGTGTTGTGTTACCATGCGCTGGGGCGAGGATCAAGCTGCGTAGATGCAGTGACAGCTGTAATCCTGCTCAGATAAGGAGAGAAATGGCCTGAGTTGCCTTGGCAACACTCGCTTTGCTTATCTTCTTGAGGAAATGGCAACTTTTATCCATGTGGCTGACATCTGAGAGAAGTGACCATTGCCTACAGAATGGAAAATGCTTTTTGGCATGCTGGAGCATTTTTTTCCCTAGTAATTAAGCACAACACTTGTTACTGAGAAATAACCCTTGCTGAATCTACTGTCTCTAGCTGTCTTTAGCTGTCTAGATGGCCTTAGGTCACCATAGTGCCACACACCAGCAGATAAACTGCTTGGGGCCTGCTGAGGGATGGGAGATGGTGAAGGAAGTTCTCAGGCGCTGCAGATGGTAACATGGCAGCAGCAGAAGCAATAATTCAGGGGGCAGCATTATTTTCTCTGAGTCATTGCCGATACTTTACCTCTGCCTGATGTTAGAGAAAAATGCCTTGCTGCATAGTTATCATCTTTCTCATGATATTTAAAACTGAGGCTTTGACCCTTTTTAGCATCAGTGGAGGCTACAGCACTCCCTGCAGTAGCAGTTGCTGTGAGATTTTATTGGGTCATGGGAAACAAGGTAAGAAGCCCAGCGCTCAGAAGCTGTCTGCCTGGCCCCTGCCCAGAGGCAGGACCCATCACACCTCAGTTGTTCCTCACAGATGCCCATGTTACCTGTTCTTAAACACCTGCAACGGTAAAGGTTTCTCACTCTTGGTGAGCATTTCCAGTGTCTCCTTAGATTTACCAGCTGGAGGTGTTTCCTCATGTTTCCTCAATGTGTGTACCCTGCAGTTGGAGACAAGTAGTACTAGCATCAGCATCATTTTGCCCCAGGCACTTCCAATTTTTAGGAAGGAAGTGAAGGATTCTCTTTCCCATTAAGGAAATGTGGGGAAATTATGTATTTATAATGCAAATGCCTAGCGTCAGACTTTGCTCTCTGTCTTTATAGTGAAAAGCCAGCCTAGAAAAAGCACCGGTGCGGGCGGGATGTGCAAGTTTCCCCGTGAGCCTGCTCTGCAGTTACAACCAGTGGCAACGCCAAGCCATAAAACCCCCACTGCCCTGGTTCACGTCGTCACTGCTGCTGGCTTTCACATTTCCTGTGGATGCAGTGAACCTGCTGTGATGGACACCGCTCAGAGCGTTACGTAAGTGACTGAGTCACCAGGAGGGTGGTGGCAGGGTCGCGGCCCCATTCGGTGACCTTGACCTCATCCACCCATCCCTGAACACTCCTGCTGTCATGCCCTGGGTGATGAGCACCCAGAAGTCTGGCATGTTTCCTACTTTGACTGCGTGCCAAACAGCCGAAAGAGCAATTCCTGACAGATGTCAGCTGGTTTCACTCCAGCTGCGCGGTGACATCCAAGCACACCCCACGACGCATGGTCTCGGTGATCACCGTGTGGTGGTGGCACCAGGCCGGGTTTGGGGCACAGCTGAGGCACCAAGGTGGTGTGAAGGAACCTGTGAAGTCACGTTTGTGCCACAGTGATGCCAGCAGAATATTGTAGGGCCCAGACTGCTGCAGAAACAAGCATGAATGAGGTTAGTGTCTCTTTTGAAAGCCTTCAGAGAACTTCAGATCGGGTCCCATATACCTTCTTGTCCTATAGACTTATCCTTGGTTTCACCTCATCAGCCACATACTTAAGCAAAGAGCTGGATCCTTAGTAAATCAAAACTGCTTGACTGAAGTCAATAGCACAGTGATATTATTTTATTAACAGCATATGGGTTCTGAACCCAAATGGAAAATGAATTTATTACCTGCCTGGATATAAATTCATGGTGCAGGTCGTCACTTTCCCACACTGTCCCCTCCTGCTAGAGGTGCCCCCAGATTGGTCTGGCTCATTTCAGAGTGGATATGCCAGCAGCTTTTGCTGCTGTGGATGGTACTCTGCAGCCACTGCCTGCATAACAATTCCCTTAGTTATTTTCTCTTTCCAAGATGTCAATCTTTCCTTCTCCTTACCTAGCAAAACTCTGTCCTCAAGTGCCAACTTTGAATATATATGTCTCTATTGCATATCCATTTATCTATTCATTCATTCTTATATCTCTGTGTAATCTATCAAGAATTCAGCATTAGTCAAACTTTTTTTTTTTTAATTATTATTACCTAATGTGGAAAGAAAGGAAACAAACCCATTTGAATTAGTCATACTTCATACATACCAATACCCCTTAATACATCTCGATCTCGTGTATAAAGAATGTAGCAATTTCACAAGAATCAGCTGTCACTTTACTGAAAGTGATTTTTAGTTTATATGACCAGGGAAAGCCACCATTGCTTTTCATTTCCCAACAACAACCAATTTAGCTTGAAACTGATATTTTGTAATATATGAAATGAAGATAGTTTCTACCAGAGCATCCTGGTGGCTTTACCATAAGACCAGCAACACTGGGCAGATGAAAGTGGGTCATTTCCACTCAGAAAAGTCATCAACATTGTTGCAAAAGTGGCTGCTGATTACAGCTGGACAAATAATTACTAATGAACAGTTGCTTAATGTCTGTGGTTTGCTTATTTTTACTTTGCACTGACTTTCTACCTTTTCTACTCTTTTGACAGTTGCTGAATTGCAACCATTTTCTTCATAGCTCTGTCTCTAGCATATAAAAGCCCTTTAAGGGCATGTACTTCTGCTTATTTAGGTGTCAGTTCTAAACAGGAAACAGATTTTTCTCTTTTTTTGGTTATGACACTTTTAAACTGGCAAACGTGTGTGATTTAGGTGGTTGCCAGCCACACCAGAGGTCTCGTTTCACTTGCGGCAGCTGATGCCAAGGGCTGATCTCATTTTCTTTGTTTTTATAGGAGTGCAACTCCACTGACGTTGTTTGGCTTCCTGCTTAGGGAGGCTGTACACAGAGTCCTCTGGGTTAGAAATAATCGGCAGCCTGTTAGCCTTCACCCTCTGCCTCTCACTTGGTTTCGTCAGCCCTTTGCGCATGTGCATGACGTTTGGTCACGGCCGTAGTGTGAAGCGCCTGTGGGAAGGGAATGTCCCCTCTGCAGCCGTTTCAGTCACAGCTGGGTGGCTGAGGTGGGTGTACGAAGGAGGGAGAGGGAGCAAGTTTCAGGCACTCTGCTACCGTGAAGTACCTGTAGTGGGTGTTGTTTCCACCCACAGAATCGCCATCAAACCTTCAGGTTTCAAGTGGGCTGAATCCTGCGAGATCATAGGCATGTTACAAAATAAACGCAGGCCTCTGGAGTGCAGAGGTTACCGATGAGGGGGCGGTAGCACGGCTAAATAAGATCATTCCTCTTTTGGGGAAATACAGAGCGTATAATCAACTGTTCCTATTTCCAGGCAGAAAGGCTTTGGCTCCCTTATTGCGTTGGTGGAGTTGGTGCTGTGTTGCATGTGTAGGACAGCCACACCAAGGAAAGGTCATGCCCACACATGCTGTTTTCTGGTACAAGACCAGAATAGTAACCATGGGCTAGTGAGGAATTTTCTGAGAATGGCTGAGAGCAGAGTCAAGGGGCATGCCTGTCCACCCTTTTATTTTTCAGCTATTATTTAGGGGGGTGGTTTCATGTGTTATTCAGAGCAAACCAGGGCAGACAGTCCTTCTCCTTGTGTTCTAGGTCTGTCCTCCTCTGAACCCTGCTTTAGTAATAAACTCATTCAACATTCCCCAAAACAGACACCTCACAATATTTTCAGTTAAGGTAAGGACTGCACTGCCTGAAGTATTCTGCTGTGTATAACTAAGAAGTAGTGCTGTGTATAACTAAGTAATGCTGTGTTTTGTCAATGGAACTGAGAGAAACAAGTATATCTTTCATTCTTCTGCAAAAACATCTTTCTTGTTGCAAACTGAAGGTGGTCTATTGTTGCAAGTACCTTAAAATTGCTAAGCTTCACTGCAAATATAATTGTCATATGCTGTGACTTCTTGCAGTGCTGGTTTAAAGAGGACATTTCCTTTTTTCAGTTGTTTTGAGACTTGCAGAACAGCTAAAGAAAGTAGGAAACCTCCAATCCAGTGCAAATATAAGGACATTAAGACAGGGCTGCAATTCAGATGGCCCTAGGTAGGCTGGCAGCATGGAACCTCATGAAATTCAACAAAAGCAAATGTGAGGTCATGCACCTGGAAAGGACTAACCCCTTGCAGTGCTGTTGGGGGGGACTGAGTGGGGGAGCAGCTCTGCTAAGGACTGGGGCAGGCAGCAAGCTGAACAGGAGCCAGCAACATGCCCTCACAACAGGGGAAGCCAACAGCACTTTGGGCTGTGTTGAAAGAAGAGCCCTCCACTCAGTGCTCATCAGACCACATCCAGAATACTGTGTCCAGTTTTGTACACCCTTTTTCTCCTTAAATATAGGAAAAGTATTGATAAATTGGAGCACGTTCAGTGAAAGGCCACCAACATGGTCAGGGCTGGAGTGCTTGCACTGTGTGGAGAAGCCAAGGACAGGGTCTGGTTCAGCTCAGAGCAGAGACATCTTTGGGGGGACCTCACAGCAGCCCCCAGCACCTACGGAGAGGTCAGCCAAAAGACAGTGCCAGGATCTTTACAGCAATACATGGTAGGAACATGGGAGACAAGGGTCAGAAACTGAAGCAAGAGGTTCCGGCTGGCTATAAGGAGACAATTCACCATGAAGACAGTCAGGCACTGGATCAGGCTGCCCAGCAAGGCTGTGCAGTCTCTGTCCTTGGAGGTTTTCAAGACTGACTGGACACAGCCCTGAGCGACCTGGTCTGAGCTCACAGGTAAGCCTGCTGTGAGCAGGAGGTTGGAGTAGAGACCTCTTGACATCCCTTCCATCCTGACACCCTGTGATCCTATCTCTAAGATTTAGCTGGTGTAAGGGTATGTAAAAGGAGAGTGTCTGCTCCTTTTAAGGGTCTTTTACAAGGCAACAAGGGATAATAAGAAATGGAAGAAGTGATGGGAACCAAGTCTGGTCAGTCACACTAATTTATGAGCATGTGAGACTGTAGGAATGTTTATTCCAGCAGAGCTAAATGGTTTGTTTAACGCATGTTTAGAGGGCCTGGATGACAGAGGAGGCTGGAGGTTTATTACACGTATGAAACATCTCTGTGCAGTGGCAGTGGGCAGGGAGACTGCTGTTGTGTATAAGAAGAAGCAGCTGGAGAAAGGAAAGGCACTGTTACACCCTAACCCCACAATGATCACCCATGAGGCAGCAGTTGGAGGGAGGGAATGCTGGGCAGAGAGGATGGTGCAGCCCCTGCCCCTTGGGAGCTGCAGGGGTCGACCAGGTGGGAGTGCCCAGGTCCCATGGGCAGAGGGAGGAACAGGCACCCAGCTCTGCCAAGCAAGACATGTCCAGCAGGATACTCCTGGTAAAGGAGACAAAGCAGAACACAGGTCTAGCCAGAATTTGACAGTTTTAACATCACCAGAATACAAAATGATTATTGCACCACAGCACTAAAATAATTACACTTTTTTGGAGAATTTCAGTTCCCAACCTGAGATCTTTTGTGTGCAAATCGGTACAATTTCAGCTCACAGAGTGGGATGCCCATGTTGTCTACAGGACAGTCGCTGTGCTAAATGGTGCAGTTGTCTCATGCTTCTTCCTCACAACTCAGATGCTCTTTGCTGGCCTGTCCCCTCCCTGCAGATCCCAGGGCCCCTGGGAGCCAATAGAAGTCACTGCATTGTTGTGTGTGTGTGTTTTTTTCTAAGAACGTAGGAATTACCACAACTGAATGAATAATTCATTCATGAAAACAATGAATTAAAAAGAAGAGTGCTCCTCTCTTATTCTTGGAAATTGTTAAGTCAGTTTCTGTTTTTATGTTTTGTACGGTTTTCTATTTTTTTTTTCTTTCTTCCTGTGCTGTGGTGGGGGCCGGCAGCGCCTGTCAACAAGTTTGCCCTCGGTGAAAGTTTGTGACAGGGTGGGGAGGAAAGGTGCACAGCTTGTCGGGATGAGCCCCGACCCACCACCAGCGCTGGCTCTGGTGGGCGTTCTCAGAAAGTCCTGCCTGCCTGCCCGGGCTGACTCAGCGTCAGCTGAGGGAGCGCGCGCAGGAGGCCAGCAGCCCCGGCAAAACTGGAAAGTACAGAGCGAGTCGAGTGTGTGCCGGAAAAAGAAGGAGATGACATGCAGAGACGTGGCTGTCTGTCTGTCTGTCTGTCACAAGGCTAGAAAAACCGGTGACTCTCTGAATTCCTTGTGGGATGCAGGGGTGCTTGGTGCCATGAAGACACCTTCGTTCTCGCAAGAGGACATGCTAAATGGTTACGTGGCAAAAGGCAGGAGCGACTGCAGGCTCTCTGCAGGCTCAAACTCAAAGCCAAATGTGATAGTAAATCCTTTCATATGCACAGTGGACTTTGAGGAAACCTAAGTACAAGGTCAGGTTGACTTTATCAAACATACTGTCTTCCTTGTGAAGCTCCTCTTTCCAGCAGGTAAGAGATGGAGACCCAAAGGGATAATGCAGGTGGTCATATACGGGTGGGAGTGTAAATACAGCCCCCCAAGTCTAATTTTGTGCCACCTCCTTCCCCAGCGTCTCAGAAGAGCAAGCTAGTGTAGTTAGTTCTGTGCATTATCGCTGGAGCTTGTGAAGTCTCCTTGCTTACACAACTGCAGGGTCTGGTGGCCGTAAGCTCTGTCTGGAGCTCATCCTGTGACCAGCTTGTTTGTAATGTGCCCCTTCTCCGTGGATGCACTGGTGCCTGAGGAGGGCCACCCTCCTGTGACAATTTCTCTGTGCCCCCCGGGTCACCCTGACAAACTGCCTCTTCTCACAACCTTTTCAGAATTTAATTTTTTTCAAAGCTCCTGTCCCTGAGAGCTGTGGTTGGCGTTGGCCAGCAGGCTGCAGGTGAGCTGGCAGGATGCTTCTGTGAGGGGAAGGCAGGAGGGACAGACATGCACACACTGAGACTTACTAGAAGTGAGGCAGCTGACATAAGCGGCTGCTGGGCAAGACCCCAGGTGGGAGCTCGTTGGTGCCTCTGCCTCGGGCTGCCCTGACTCCCCAGGGCCTTTCCAGCAGTGCTGGCTTTGCCCAGATCAAGGTGACGTTGGTAGACCCCCATTTCTAGGGCTTTCTATGGGAGGCTCTTTCTAAAGACCATGTGGTGCTGTGTGACTCAAGGCTCCTGCTGGGCACCTGGCACTCAGCCCTGACACCAAAAGCTGGTCTAGTTTTTGGGAAGGGAAGTCAGTGCGGGGTGTGGGACACCCTGATGGTGGCACTTGTCTGCCACCACAGCACCCCTCCCAGACCTGAAATGCAGAATTAAGCCGTGAGATGGTCGTTCAGAAATAAAGGAATATCCCAGGTCTGCTAATAGCAGGGAGCCCCTTAAATAAAACTCCTGAATGAAGATAGAAAATGGGCTTGTGTGGAGCAATGGAAAGAAAAAATAGCACGATAACCACCAACAGGCCTTACCATGGCCCTGCCTGGACATTCCACTCATGACCCTGATCCCCCTCAGCGGGTCTGCACCTGACCCCCACATGCAGGCCAAAGTCCCATATCCAGGGGGATGGTGGGTGCCTGGGGCTGGGGCTGCCCTCATGCTCCTGGCTGTGGGTAGGACAGGCCCTGGTCTGTCTCCCCCACATTTTGGGGAGCCCTCCCAGGTGGCCCCAGGCCCCACACCACCCTGGCCAGTTCCTTGCTGGGCCCAGGAGGCTCATTAGCTGGTAACGAAGCATCTTTGGGGCGCTGGAAGCTGAAGAAGTGCATCTTGTCTCTAGCTGCATGCAAGCCATGGTCTGTCAGGGAGCACAATCCCCCAGCTCCTGCTGACAGGGAGGTTATTCATCAACCGCAGGAAAAAGCCTTCCTGGTTTCAAATCTTGGGGGAAGCTCTGAGGCACGGCTTCAGCATGATATAATACAAAGCAAACAGTGATTCAGTTTTGATTCAAAGCCCCTGTGAAGGGCATGGGCAGCTTGCTTTCTCTCTCTTTTTTCCTTGAAAGGGCAGTTCTGCACAAGTGTAGCACTGCAGGGAGTTCTGAACGCATTTCCCCTTCCTGCAGGATCTGTAGGGGGAGGCTTTTGTGAAGGGAGTCCATTGAAAAGCCCACCAAATCCACTTCATTTTTCTCCAGCAGACAGGTGCTATTCAGCTGGCGTAACTCAGCTCAACCCAGGTTATGTGGGAGATGGTGCTGGTTGCTCCCTGGAAGTCAGGGAGCAGTCATGTCCCCCAGCAGAGGCCAAATAAGGAGGCACGATGGGAACCTGCAGGTGTTCCTGCCACTGCTGGCATGGACGTGCCTGCATCACGATGGTTCAGGCAGGATGGGTTAAATCACCACTTGAGTGGTTGTCCTAATATGGGCAGGACATAAAACTCTGGAGTTTAAAGAGGGAACTGACACTAGTGTTTAGGGATGAAAATAATCAAGTGTTCCTTTTTTCAGTGATAGTGACTGATCTGCAAATGTGAAGAGGGAGTTTTTCAGAATTCAGGCACATACTTTTTGTGGTTTGTACTGCATGATAATCATTTAAGCTACGGAAACCATCAAGTAAGTCTTTTCTGTGGAGAGTGTAAGATAAAAAATTTAAAACAACCCTCTAGAAACTACTGGCTTTTGTAGACATCAAGTACTTCACAAAATCTAGGGTTGGTAGCATTGGTGTGGCAGCAAGGCAGCTTGCAGCAGGCATTGTGCAAGCCTCCTTGTGCTGGGCAATGGGGCTGTTCCTGTGCTTAGCTCCTGTTTTCTAGACAGTGAAGGCAGAAGAGACAGCAGAAAGGAGGTGGGTTGTGTGGGCCAAGCGGGGACCACCTAGCTCACATTTGCTAGGAATAACTGAAACTTCGTCCCTTTTTTGTGCCTTTTTTTTTTTTTCACTTTCTCTTTTCAGAGACAAATGTGCAACATTCAAGAATTCTTGTAGCCCAATCCAAAGCCGCGGGGACTTGGTGGCAGACAGGTCTGTGACGCTGAAATGAGCAATGTGCAGGAAAAAAACAGTGACCCTACAGACAGGTCCTCGGGAAACATGGAGCCTGACCCTACCAGACCTACTGGCACGAACCCTTTTGGGCACATCATCCCCCACTGCCAGGACAGCAGCGTGCAAAGCTGCACTACCATCACACCTAGCTCTACAGATACAAGTGTGACATAGTGCTACCATCACTGCTACATAACGGGGCAGCTCCAGGACAGCTCTGGGACATATTGTGAGCCTGGCACCATGCCAGGGACAATAAGCTCTACGTCCTGGCCAGGAGAATTGATTTGGGCACACCTCTTCCAAGAGCGCTGGTTCTTCTGCGGTGGCACTCAGTGCAAGGCTGCCAAGTGCCCAGCCTGCAGAGAGTGGCACCGGTGCTCTCCGGGCTGTGCTACATGCAGTTGCCACACCAACCTGGATGATGGATGAAGCCAGCCTGGAATTTGCTGCACTACACATGAAAACACTGAAAAGTTTCATCGATGGGATGTAGCACTCTCCCTACTTTTTCTTCTTGTCCCAGCAGATGTTTTGAATGCTGGAGCTGCTCATTAGGTTGTATGCTAGGAAGGGGCTGTATCATCCCCTAATTTCTATGCTAGAAGTTTGGGGCCAAAGGTTGTGAAAATGCAGCTTTTCTTTTCCTTGTAATGTGTTTTCCTGTAAGAGAATGAATGGAAAATAATTTAATTCATGAAGAACAAGAAAAAAAGTTGTGAAAGATTTCCATAATTCAATCATCGAGAAAGAAGCCCTGATTCTAACTTCCATTTCTCAGGCTACTCAGTTGGTAAGATGAGGTAAAAAAAAATACATTCAGACTCCTTAATAAGTATACAGCTGATTAAAAGGGAACAGCTAAAACACTTGTGATACGGGATGTGGACTGGAGTTCCTCATCTTCATTGAGTCCTACGGATTGCAAGGACATGACAGTCTATTAATCAAAAGCAAGCCCATAAGCAGTGAGTGAGGTGATGCCAAAGGTAGAAACAGAGGAAACTCCCTCACACTGATTCCACAGTTCCCCTTTAAAGCTGTGCCTGAACTGAAGGAGGCAGCTTAAACCCTATGCTCTGTTACTGCACTTCCGTCAGGGGCTCCGTTTCCTCCTGTGGGAGTTGTCCTGTGAAGTAAGTGTCAGCCTAAAATATTCTGTCTTGCTCTGTTAGATAGACTGTCAGCAAGTCCAGCTGCTTGTAAGGGAACGTACAGTACCAGCAGATAAGCTGCTGTGGCCTACATTTGTATTGCTAGCAGATAAGCTGCCATGAAATATGGTTTCTTCTGAAGAAGAAAGAAGATATGAAAAACACTGTGGGCATATTAGCTACGGAGAAGTCTTAGGGGAAAGTCAATGTTTTGCTTAAGCATGGACATTGTGCTCATAGTTAGTACAGCTGGAGTTTGTGAAAAACTCAAACAAACATAAAGGTGCAAACTGTGGAGGAATGTTTTCCTGCTGGGCTGTGAGTGTGCTTTAGTGCTGAAGCATAGAGGCCAGCGGGAGACAGGAGGACATTAAATCCTCTTGTAAGGTCTGTTGCTTGTCTTTCCTGAGACTGCCCGCAGAACTGTTCCTGAAATGGCGATTTCCATCTGCATGCCAGTGAGATACTGCTTGGACACATTTTTTGGACACCTAGCAGGGTTCCTGGTTTCCATTCCTTTGTCAAAACTATGCTGTTGCTTGAAGTTCAGTAAAGAAAATCGTTTCATCCTTTTAATTTATTTCTGTCATGTTTGAGAGAGCTGCACCACAAATGACACCACCCTGGCTGGTTTCATTAGCACTATATATGAGAGTGTTCAAAATGCAGTTCAAGGAAAAGTTCATCATATAGCAAGAACCATACATAATTACGAAATGGTCTTGAATAATGGTGTCTGCAGACACCTGACTTTTTGTGTCCAATTTTCCCACTGTTAAGAATGGAAATAATGATGCCTCCACTGCAAAGCTCCTGGAGATCTACTGACATAAACAACTCCATCTTTGATGTTGTGATCACTATAACTGCTGTTAGCAGTGCCAGGGCTTAATGTGCAGCGAAATGGGGTTGCAAGCCAAACTGGCACAAGCCACATATAACCTAGAAAGAGGAGAACAAGAAAGGAATGTAAGTCTAGGTAAGCAGAAGTCACCGAGAGCTGAGACTTGATGACATTACTCATAGCAATTTAAGATGCCAGCACTGGCATCTCTGCTCTGCTTCTCCAGCAGACCTTTCTCTCACACCACAGAGCTGGCAGATCTGCATCCTATTTGTGCCTGAGGCATCCTAGTTCACTGCTTGATATTCTGGGGTAGCTAGAGAGTCACCCTTTGTCATACCAAGGTCCGCAAAGTGTAGAGGACAGTAGCTTCGTGCTCAGATTTTGGCGCATAGGAGTATGTTGTCTTCTGCCCACTCCCTCATGGGAATGGAAACCTCTGACTTTAGTTCTTGGTGGACTGGATGGGTCAGTAGCATCTTCACCTGTCCTGGCTGGATTTTTCCAGAGCTTGCCAAGCTTAAAAAGAATTTTAAAACAGACTTCAGTTAAATCATCACAACTTCCCCGTATAGATGTGGCCAGAGTTTCTTACAGTACTGACCTAAAAAAGAAGCAGAACCAAGGTCTAGAGTTTTCCCAAGTCCCCACAAAGCCCTGTCCCCCACCCCCACCCTTTTTTTTTTTTTTTTCCTGAAGAGCTGGAAAATGTCTCTGGTTTCTTCTGAAAAGGACACATTGCATGTGGAATTCAAACTAGTTTTTCCCATCATTGAATTCATACAGTCACACTTCCTGAGAGCTCAATCCCTTCTTTTGCAAAGCAGGAAAGATCGGTGAGAAATCCAGATTTTATTTCTGATAGAGAGCATGGTCTGTGCTGAGTTTTGCAAGGTGATCCCAAGATGCCAAAAGGAGTGCCATGGTTCTGTAATGAAGAGGCAGCTGCTCCGAGTGTCTAAGTAAATATCTGACTGACACCACAGCTCTGTTTCTTATTTCTGGCTTGCTGACCATTGATACTGTGCCTGTAACAAGCAGAACTCCCAGAGACAGGTACAGTATAGGAAAGGCAGTCTGGCTCTGGTACTGGGGAATGCAATTTGGCCAGGCAGTCATCAGAGTGCCAGCAAAGCAGCCCTGCTGATGGGTGCTGGGGAGAGGAAGGACAGAGGGTGCATGGTGCAGAGAGCTCTGAGACCTTGGAAGGGATCTGGGAAGAGAACAGTGCAGGAAAGGGGAAACAGAAATGCAAACAGAGACAGGGTGCACAGCAAGATCTGCACTGAATATGGAGTGCAGTTAACTATGCTCCCCAAAACAGAAAGATTCCAAGATCACCATGAAAAAGCTCAAAATATATCCACTTAAAAATTTCCCTGCTGAGAAATTAGGTTTTAGCAAAACCAGTCCTTGCATTTGGGAGTTTTTGTTTTGGAACAAAAGTCTATTTTTACGTGAGAAACATTGAAGTAAAACTTGAAATAACGTGAATTTCATTTTTTTTCCTTTCTGTTTATGAAAAAAATGCCTTCACAGTTACGATGAATTGAAAAACAACGGGTAGTCAGGGTTTAGAAATGGAAGTAGATCTTGTCTTAGATCAATATAGTTTAAGGGACTGTCGGGAAAAATACATTGCAACAGTGATGCAAGCAAAACTTTCATTTGCACATGTTGGTCTTCGGTGACTTGCCCAGACTTTGCTGACTGTATTCTGTGGGGGCACTTTCAGGTCATGTCTCATTTTCTTTTTCCTATTGCAGCTTTCAAATCCCCCTTAGCATCAGCAGAGCTACACAGCAGGTAAGAAAGACCAGAAAAACAAAACAAAACGCTGCAGTTTAACACTGGCCCGTGGGAAATGTGAAAAGCTGAAGTTAAGCAGGCATGAATAGGTGGCTACCATATATGTTGTGCCAAAGTAGGATAATATGAAAAATCAAAGTAGACCAAGGGAAAAAAAAATAAAGTGCATGCTGAAGGAATCCTGCATGTGAATCCTTTTCATTTTCTTGCTGGCAGAAAGAGAAAAAACTGAGCACTGCTATTGCTAATTGAAAATGGAGTTTTAAATGCTTGAAGAATATGTACATAGGCTGACACACACTCTCACATACGTAAAAGCAGTCTCCTACTATCTGCTAGACCAATTACCCCCCTACCCTCCCAGAGAGATTTCAAATTCATAAATGATTTGAAGGCAGCTTACTTGCCAAGGTATAATAGTAGTGCATCTTTTCATGGACAAAATGGATACATTTTTTTTCCATTGATTTACACAATTTTTTTGAGACTTTGTAGGAAGTCAGAATGGTTCCATATTGACATGAGAAACACTCAAGTTTTGTGAATATTTGAGTATCTGAATGAGGATTATGGTTGAGGGGATTTGTATTAAAATATCCTTGTTAGGGTAGCATGAAATCCTTGGGGGACCAGTTGTCTAAAAAAGCAGAGCTGGGGCTAGGGATTCACAATCATTTTCAAGGAAAACATTTTCAGTGTAGATAACAACCTCATTATGAAAAGCAGTGAATATGTATTTTTGTCCTCTGCATCCTCAACATTTCTTGGCAGATTGTCACAGCAAAAACAATTTTTGTTTTGCTTTGAGTCTTCTCTTTCATGTAACTCCTTCCACTTTCTGTTTCCTTCCTCCTCACTTCCCTCTCCTTTGCAGGAGATTTTGGGTGACTGGCTGATAACCTTAATTCTCTTCGGGAAGGGACCTACTTCTCTGTGTCATGTATTGGGTGCATTTAAAGGTTAAGTCCCCTTTCTGAGTAAGAAATTCTTCATTCGAAACTCCAGTAACTAAAGACTATATAACTGGAAGAGATTCTCAAAATAGAAAACAGAAAGAGAGAGAACTGGGAAATGGAAATCATGTACAGTAGCAGCCTTTGTTTGTAGACCTACCTGGTAAAATACAGCCCCATGGGGCTGGTGAGATGTAGGATTTCACTCATCCCTTTTGTTCTCACATAGCATCTGGAGCCTGGAGTCACTGCCCGAGGCGCTGCTGTCAGACCAGTCCTGGTCCAGGCCATGCGAGCGACTCCGCTGCCCACCCGTGCCTGCATGGAACTGCCAGGCTTGCTAGATGGTGGCGTCAATGTAGGGCAGAGGCAGAAGTTAGTACAAAATTGGTGAACTGGTTGCCTAACAGGCCACATCACACGGCAGGAACGCCAATGCCTCCAGCACCCTGTCTCTCTACTCCCTGTGGGAGGTTTCTTTACCATTTCACATTGTCATTTTCAGACAGAAGTGGTGCCTGCCTGTGGTGTTTTCCCTGCCAGAGCTGCCCCATGGATCAGTTTTCCCCTCCGGTGACTCCAGCTCACCCACCAGACGGATGAGGGGCACTGCCAGCTGCCTGGTAAGGCTGTCAGCGGGCCTGGCACCGCCAAGGCTGGCATCCTGTGAGCAGCACATGTAACCCACACGTTTTATTTTGTGTGGTGTATATGGGCTCAATAACAAGCCTTTCCACCCCCAGCCCACCGCTCAGTGCCGGTGCCAGGCGTTCCGTTTGGGAGCACGCAGCTGGCTTCCTCCTCTGTTGCATTTCCCTCCTGGTCTTTGTGCAGTGCCCCCGGGACGTGCTCAGTCAGAGCAGGGCACAGCAGGGACAGCAGGCTGCCCTCTCCCACACAGACGAGAAGTCAGAAAAAAATGGCTTCAAACGCGGTGTTTGTTCTGCCTCATTTCCAAGAGTGGGAAATGCGTTGTCCTTTAGTCAGAGATGGGGGCAGAGACATTTCTCCCTGGTTGTGAAACAGGCAGTGTCGCAGTCACCACCCGTATTTCCTGATAACAACAATACTGGGATGTGTTGGGAAAATGAAGTTACAGCCACGTTTATCCCACTCCCCCAGAGGAGTAGCGGGAGCCAAAGTGGGGCACCCCTCTCACACCAGGAGGCCCTGGGTCACATCCTGGGGCACTGGCAAACCTCTGAGCCTACACCACCCAAAAACGTCCTTTCCTCTGCCCTGCACCTGCCGGGCCTGGTGGGGCTCTGCCACATCATCCTGTGCCTGCAGAGGGTCACTGGACCTCCTGCCTCAGCGCAGCTGCTCTAGGCCTGACGCTGTGCCCAAACTGCAAGGATTAAGTCATGGCTGCTCTGAAGGAATGCGTTTTTTCAGTTTTGCTTCAGTTTCTGTCACACAAATGTTTATTAAGAAAAGATACACATGCTTGCTCAGACTTTCGCCCCAAATTGTGCCCATTTCTTACAGTCACAGCACTGACCAGGTAGTAGGATGTACAAAGCATGAAAAACATGAAGTAAACATGTTTCCTCTGAAAATGTTCAAATGAGCTTGGAGAACTAGACTGTGCTCTTCTGGTTGATTTTCTGGATAAACAGAGGCTATTTGCTTTTAGGGGAAAAAAAAAAAAAAAGATATATAGAGAAAAAAAATGAAGAAAATTAAAGTTTTATTTTTCAGGGCCCAGAAAAGCCCTAAGCAAGCATGATTTTTGTGGTGTGACAGGAATTCATGCTCCAGCTACTTAGTTCAACTGCAGGATGAGAGTGGATTTGTTTGGAGACCAAAGGCCTTAGCATCAAGGGGGAAATCTTGAGATCTCACTGACAAAGATTAAAAGGTCTTCTGTTGGGCTGAAAGGAGGTTGTGCCTAAACCACGCAGAGGAATTTGGCTGTATGACAGAGTAATGAACAAGTTTGTGGTGTCAGATTACTACAGCCCCAAACTTGCTGAGGTGATGCTGGGCTGTTCTTTCTGTCTCTTAAGATTAACATTTTTGTGAGTCACCTGAGATAATTCCTCAGATGCTTTTCCGGCCCTACAGTAGGAAACCTCTCCTTCCTTCTAGTGGGAAATTTCTCTCTGATTTAGCAGAGTCTGCTGTGGTTTTGCAGAAAGGAAATCCTCATGTCCCTCCCAGATGTAACACATTATACACAATTATCAGAGCTGTGGTTTAGTTTGGTAGTTATGATATTTTCACCCGATTATCCATAGCATTTATTCTTCTACTCTCTGCAGTGTCTTTCAGGTGTCCTGGGCTTCACTGGAGCTCTTACATCCCTGCCACTTGGTTGCTCTGCACCCTCCCAATTCATGCACAAATACATACTGGGGATAAGAGCTCCAGTACCCTCGTCCCAGGCAAACAGGCTGCTTGCACAAAAAAAGACCCACAAAAGCAATGGCCTAGGATTTCCCCGACATAAGGCCACTGCCAGCTTGTCCTCTGGGTACATCCCAGCCCAACAAATTCCACCTTAATATCTGGTTTCACTCAGCCAGCAGCCAGGGCTCCTCTCCGATTATAATCACTGGCATGGCATTGGTCATTTTTCCTATCCCATTTAGATAGCATGACACTTTATGGGAGCATCCCTAGTCACGAACAGGATGTGGAAAAAGTGAGGGATAGGGAAAGAAACAAAGAAATCAGAAGGATATGGCTGGCATATATTATCCTCCTTTTTCTTTCTATTTTCTTTCTTTTTTTTCTTTTTTTTTCCCAAAACCTTCTTTTGAATCACATGTGTGCATGCAAATGCCTCTTGTTCTTCATGAAGAAGTTCTGCCCACACAGAGAGGAGTTATGTGGTGCATTTTAAAATAAGCACAATTAAATATTGTTTGCAGGGCAGAACATCTTCTTAAAAAGAAAGCATATAAACCCTTGTTTTCATTGCTAGCTCTGCCCTTTTCCATGTGGTAAATACTGAAAAAAAGCAAAGGTGTGCCCCTGACAATATTCCTTGGCACAAGTGGTGCTTTACCTTCTAGGCAGTCATCTTGAAAGAGAAAGTTTTCTCTGTTAATGAAGATAGCACTGCGGTTAATTAATTACAGCAAGCGAATGGCTGTGAAAGCAAACAAAGTAAAAACTACCCTTTGTCAGTAGCTAAGTTATTCCAATAACTGCAGATTAATGTTCCTAAAAGTAATGAATGTGTAACCAGCAATTATATTTGGAAGGCAGCAGTGTTGCACCTGGTGATGTCATGAAATGTTGACAACTCTTGCTCTGTCTCTTAAAGAGAAGTGAAAAGCACCAGGGACACTGTGGGTTGTGATGCTTTGCTAAACATGTTTTTGCCAACGTATGTATGATATCTACCACAGCCAGCTGCTGCCAGGCGCTGTGCTCATACTGCTCAGGGCCAGAGCATGGTGACCACGTCCAGGTCTCAGCAGGCTTGTCCCTGGCCCTCCTTTGGGCTCCATGTGGTGCAGCTGGGGCTTTTGGATGTGATTAATGTTTCTTCTGTGTTTTCTCACTTCAAAGAATCTGAGAGGGTTGCACTGCAGCTGACTGCAGAGGTACTTTCATAGCATGAAGATGGGATATCTCATGCTGCTGAGGCCATGCAGAAGCAGGTGCTGGAGGGTGCCTGTGTGGGAGAAGGCTGGAGGATGATGTGGGGAGAAGGAAGCCAAACGAGGTGAAGATTGCCCATATCACCTCCTTGGGCTGTCTCAGGACAAGCTATTCTCCGCACTGCACCTGGGTTTGTGTCAGAGGGAACCAGCTGTCCTGTCCCCAGAGGACTTGGAAATGAGCTGGTGCTTCTCCAAGGTGGATGCACATGGGCTGGGAGTCACAGGACTTAGCTTGCAGGCTGGATGAGGGGATGACAGGACAGCCAGAAGAGCATCATATCTCACTGATTTTGTCATATGTGTCAGTGATCTTAACTCACCATCAAAGGGCAAGATCTAGAAGGCTTCCTAGAAATGGCACCATGACCCCAATTCTCATTGATTTGGGGATGTTAGAGAGGCCAGCATTTGGCTGAAGCCCAGAAGCAATTTTATGCTACTCCAAGTGCAGCGTATCTGCACGGAATACTGTGAAAGGGGAGATCTTGTTCCTCCCCATCCCTGGCTGACCTTCCTGCTGCTCTCCTGGGATCCCGTAGCAACTGGGTGGCCAGACACTGGAGCCATTTGCCCAAAAGATACTACTACAAAGACAGACTGCCAGGTCGGCAAGAGCCAAGCTACCCCATTAAAGAGCAACCCCCAAACCTCAGTCACAGGAGGAAATGAGCCAGCAGGGTTGTCCTGGGACCCAGATGCATGCCCAGTCCTGCTCTCTCCCACATTGCTCCTGGAATTTCCCCTCCTCTCAGCTCGCTGCGGTGTGGTATGTGGTAGGTGTCTCATAGCCGTCAGGCACGGGGAAGCATCAGGATGCAGCGGGGGGGCCTGGGGAGGTTGGCCATCCCTGGCCCACCTCCCAGGGACGAGCGGGAATGCTCGGGTGACTCAACTGCAACTGCAACCCCAGCCTGCAGAATGAAAGCAACTCGGCTGCACCCCACCCCTTCATAAGGCATCAAGCATGCTTTTACTTGCAGAAATGGAGTTCACACCTTTACCAGTCTTCTTGACTTTCCCAAGAGTCAGGCTAGCCGTAGCAAGACAAACCTTCAGTGATTTCAAGACGGAAGGCAAGAAGCTGGGTTAGCATCAGTGTAAATAAGGGCAACAGGCACCTCATCTACGTGCACAGCAGCCTCCAGCTAACAAAATGTGCCTTGGGCTACTGGCTGGAAGGGGAAATTTGGTACTGTGCCCTTTGACAAAGAAATCTGAACAAATGGGGACTGTCCAATTGAAGTGAAAAGGCACTGAATGGCAGTCACTTTCCTGCACAGGCACTCCCAGATGCTAGTAAATACAAATAATCATGTCTAAGAAACGCAGCTTAAGGGTCCTGGCTTTGGTAGGGACTGACGGATTTGTGTTTTGTTTTCCTGAAGTGAGTCAGGAATAAGAGTGTCCGTGGGAATTCACCATGCAATAAGCTCGTCAATAAGAACAGTGTCCTAACTGGGCTGTAACAGGGGGGAAAAAAAAGGCAAAACACACAAGCAAACAAACAAACAAATGTAGTTTAGAAGCTTAGATTTGAAACATGGACTCATAGACCTTAGGCCATGGAACCTGGGTACTGACCACAGCTTCTCCTTAGGGCTCTAACACAAAGTAACTAGAGAAGCTTATCTGAATTGAACCCACTGCATCAAAAACTGGAAAAAAAAAAACATACGCAAGGATTCGTACTTTGTGAATACCTTTGCATTTTATTTCTGCTGGAAAAATGATATCTTTCTGCCAGCTGATGGAAAGCACCCCAGAAAAACACCAATTACAGTTTCCCCTCTGGTTATCAGTACAATGCCAGAGCAGAGATGTCATGACTGATGCCTGTCCCAACAGTTGTCCAGCCAAAATCTGGTCATCCACTTTCTTTTTCATGCAGTAGTGACTGCTCTGACTATAGCTTTCACCTATCCTGGCCAAGATACCTCATTATCCTCTTTAATTCCTCTCTGTAATCTACCAGCATTTTCGGAAAACTCTTTGCTGCCCAACTTGCCAAGAAGGCAGATAAATGGAGTCCACTACCTAAACCTCTTCTCCCTGCCTCAGCAAAGAAGGGTGTCCTCAGCCTCCTTAGCCTGCAGAAAGAAACAGCTAAGTGAGTCTAGCCACAGGACAAACACAGGACTTGGGTGTTGAGGTTGGGAGCATGAGCCAAGAACAGAGGAGTGCTGAGATGCAGCATGGCGAATTTAGGGAGCACATATTAAAAGTGAGGGTGGAAACGGGTGGGGAACTGGCCTCCACCCTTGTTGTCATTGCAAAAACCCAGCATGAACCAAGGGAGCAATCTCTGAAGGCCACAATGAAGAGATGCTGAGATGAAACAAGCACACAAAGCTTTTGGAGATTCAGGGTGTCTTTGAAATGCAGCAGGGCTGGCCCTGAGGCTAATGCAAGCAAGGAGGGAGCCAGTTGTAATACAGTCCTGTCTGATTTATTTTTAAATGAGTGGCCTTTTCTCTTTGTTTTCTGGCAAAGTACCTTGTCCAAATGTGCAAAAATACTTTTTGTCCTTCTTATCACTTCATTGTTTTCTGGAAGGTGCTCTTGGGTCTTTTCTCTGAGCTCCTGAGGAAGTTCACTCTGTTGGTTCCATCATGATGTGGCTTTTTATAATAAGCTCTGTGGGGACCATCCTTGTGAGCTGCTGTGTGTCAGCAGTTTCCAGAGCCACAGGCAGTGCCTGCCTCCGGTAAGGCTTCATCACCTCTAAGAGTGACACAAAGGTGTTTGAAATTGCTGCTGAGGCCACACCTATAAGCTTTCTGTACTTAAAATAATGGGCTTGCAAGCAATCCTTGTATGGGCCATTTCTATAGCCATACAGCTGTCCCAAATCAAGCTGTCCAGAGCGTTACCTGCTGCTACCATAATGGTCAGCCAATCTTTATATTTTTTTTTCCTAGGGAGCTCCTACAGTGTTCCCTTCGCTAGCCACTGAAATATGAATGACTCTTGGTCTTTCTTCCTAGTGATACTAATGTTCAGGGGAAGGTCGGCCTTCATAGTCTTGCAATAGTTACCCAAATCAGGGTTCGAAAGAAAGGGGAAATATATCTTTGGAGCCTCTTACCTCCAAAGAAACCTCCATGAGGTTTCTGGTCACTGAGAGAAAAGATCTCATGCCTACTGAGTCCACTTTGATTCTTGGTTCTAATTACAGGAAAGAGAATCTCTCTCAGGATGAAAAACAAATATGTACATTTTGGAATAGATACTAATGCCCTGAAAAAAAATATCCTATCACCAAAAAAGTTTGAAACAAGAGCTTATACTGTATGTTTGTCTTCCATTCATACATTAAATGAGAAGCACCGCTGTAGAGGACACAGCACTGACTTTGACAGTTCCCCTTAGGTGAACAGTTCTGCAAATGGATTTATTATCTGTCCTTGCACTCTGTGCAGAAGCTCAGTGGGCAGCATGTCCAGCCCTGGCTGCTGTCGCACTGCCAGGATTTCCTTCCCCTGTGCTTCAGGTTGTGGCCCCAGTGCCCAGCACTCTGCAATAACAGGAAGGGGGTTGATCCCATCTGAGGTTCAGCCCAGCCTTGAGGAATTACTTCTGGCATTTCAGAAGCACATTTAAGTCATCCTGATTTTCCTCTGCTCTGGTGCAAGTCCCTCACACTTCTCCAGCAGCCCCCATCATCATCACCATCACTCATCAGGTCTCCAATCACTACTACTGTAGGGAGGTTTCCACCTGCTGTGGAAGGATAATGCAGCTGGTCTAAAACTGATGCACAAATTCTGCTGACCCAAGCAGGATCTGCAATGATGATGGAGAGAGGAAAAATGCAGGGAAATAAAACATTTTTATTTAAATGTTCGAATGTTCAAAATGTTCAAAAAGTAAGGGAAGCAAATATAGGCTGGAAAAAAAGAGAAAATGTCAGGCCCTTACATGGACTCTTTCAATATTTTGATGCTGTACAGAAATCCTACGCTTCCCTGCAAAAATATTGTGCAAGGCATTGCCCCAGGGAGTGGCACAGAGGGCGGACCTATTTATATGTAAAACCTTTCCAGCAATATTATGTCATTTAGAAATAAGCTGTGGTGTTTGTTTTGTTTGTTTGTTTGTTTTTCTTTCTAACATAGTTGTGCCTCTAAAAGCACTAGCATAGATTCAGTTACATCAGTATAAGTGGCTTTTTACTCAGCTTTGCTTCCCACAATGAAATAAGCTGTTGATCCTCTTCAACAAGACACAGTTCCTCTTGTGGAGCCTTTGAGCATCTTAGTCTACTAGAAGAAATGGTAGCAAAATCTGTGCACCTTATAGACAGGAAAATGAGTCTTTCTATGGTTAGGTTACTATGAGAGTCTGCCATATGGGTAAACTGGCACGTTCCTGCTAAAACTGTGGTACGAAAGAATTCGTTCAAGTATTCAAGTATTCGACACACTGTAATATGTATTTAGCTTGGATGAGAAAGCAAGGGGACAGATTTCTGATGACAGTGGCATCGGAAATTACAGGCCTGAATGATACCCACAGTGACCAAGGCTGAGGAGGGGAGACTGGGGGAAAAGCACTGGAGAAGGTTGGAGGCGATGGTGCACAAACACCGCTGGCTGCGTGGAGATGGGTGGGCAGGACGAGGCACCTGTGAATGAACATCTGACTGTGAGGTTTAGCTAGGGTGGAAGTGGTCAGAAACTCAGCAGAGTTTGGAGACTCCAGACTGAAGCTAACGTAAAATCCATTTGCCAGTGAGCTTAAAGGGAAAACAGGCTGGAGGTGTTAACTGGTAAAGAGAAAGAAATTGAGGCTGTTGTCCTTTGAGAGGGAGGTACACTTGTAAAATGAAGAGCCAGAGGAAAGTGAGGGTGTAGCTACAGTCGGTGGTTTGAGTCGAGCTGATAGCTTGTGGCCACTGAAAGAGGAAGGTCGCGCTCCTCCGCCTGCTCTCCCCCTTCCCTTCTCAGCCAGATGCGGCCCCTTCCCCTGCCCCGCTGGCTTTCAATTCACTATTGTAAATTCAGCCTGATAAATCCCCGCAGGAAAAAGCCGAGTTAAAAGCCTCAGGACATTTTCTGCAGGGTTAATGAGTTGAACTGGCCCACAGAAAAATCCAGTGAGGTGGCAGTTCCCAGGGCTCAACCGGGGGTGGCACTTGCTGGGAGGGACGGGGTGAGATGAGACTCCCCCTGCCTGCAGCCCTGGGGGTTGGATTGGCCTCGCTGCCTTATGTAATGCCAGCCCAAGAAACTGCAAAGTAAGGAGGGCATAAGTGTGTCAGGGCGATGAACAGATAGGTTGGGGTCACTGGGGATAGTGACTATGTGAGAGGGCAAAAAAGGCAGTTAAAAACTGCTCTCATGAGCAAAAGGGACTTTTATAGCTGAATCTGTGTTGGTGGGGAGGCAGGAGCAAGAAAAAATGATGTTAGACATGCAAAAATGTATTTAGGCTTTCCTAGGCTTTCATTAGTACCTGTCCCACCCGCTTCACTGCCTACTTTTGGTGCTTGGTGCGCCTGCATTCAGGCAGGCTCCTGCCTTCTCCATACTGCCCAGACCTCGCAGAGGGAGCCAGGGCACCCAGGGGTGTTAGCACCCCTACTCTCAGCTTAAATCTGGTGCCGGTCTGCATCAGCCTTGAGTCCTGGTACTAAACGCCCAGTGCAGACAGTCCTTGTGGAACTGAACCGTGAAGATCCAATGAGCTTTTTCCTGAGGACACATGATCTGAAATTTCTCCAAAAGCTTTTAATAGCTTGACCAAATTTGGGCAGATTGTTCCAAGAACAGCAAAACTCCTTTCTCCAAAAGTCATCTCCCTGCTAAACGTGAAGCCCTGCTCCAGCATGTTGAGGCACTGCAGTTTTCCAAAGCAAGATGTTTGCCAAAATTCTAGGCTAAACATTGTTCATTCCACAAACTCACTCCTGCAAATGGTTTTGCTTGCAGTTCCCTCCTTGCTCCTAATAAAACGATATCCCAAAGCAGTCACAAAAAGATCAGGCCTGGAAGCTGAAAGCATTGAGTAGTGCTGATCTGCAGACGTCTTCCTATACCACCTCACAGCTGCACACTGCTTCTGCGTGCCACAAGTCCCTCCTCCCTCCCACCGGGCCTCTCTACCACTGCAGCTTTTCCTTCCCAACCTGTACCCCAGAGTGGATGCACTTGTTAGGTTTCTACACCTGGGCATGTGGAAAAGGCACAGGCCCTGCTGCCCCTGTAACAGCAGCGGCACTGTGTGATTCAGCGGGAGTGCTGGCAGAGTTTTGTGAGCCTCCCGAATGCACATGGGGCCTGTGCATGTTCCTGGCATCAGTTGTCTGGGGTTGGGTGGGTGACCAGGTGCAGCAGTAATGATTTTTGCTCCTGTCTCTCACCCTGTGTCCACATGATGTCTGGGAACCACTCATCCCAGGCTGTAAGGGCAAGGGGAAGGCTGCTGGCCATACCTATGTGCCACTAATGGGGTGTAAGCAGATGGTGTGCAATGAATAAATAAGGCTGGAAAGTGGAGAAAAAGAAGGGAGAAGTTCTCTCCTCCCCTTCTCCATTAGTGGCAAATGCCACCCCGGAGGGGCATGGTGCACAGAAGGCTGTTTGCATTACCCACCGAGAAATCTCCTCGTGGTGGTGGCAGCCTGGCCTGGGAGACCAGCCGCCCGCTCAGGGGGAGAAAACAGGACCTGGGGCTCAACACTGCTTCTCCTCTGATGGTGCAGGGTGCGGAGGCTCCCACCTTCGGGCTGCCACGTCAGGCAGGTGCCTGAAAGCAGATGGTATCAGCAACCCTCCATCTTGTCTGCTGCATGGGTGGGAGCATGGGAGCCGAGCAGGGCGTGTGTGGTTGGGGATGAAATAAACATAAAATAAACACTTTTATTTACATGCTGAGGACGCCAAGGTGCCTGAGGCCCAGGGGCTCAGCACCGCTTGGGTGATGAACGAGAGCCTGGTCCCAGCTCCATCACAGAGCAGTGCTGCACATCTCGCAGCCCTGCTGCTAGCCTCTTGCCTCCCGTCATCTGATCTTCATTTCATGGTGTGCATCATCTTCCTCTTCAGCTCCTGCCCATGTCACTGTCCATGCCTGCTTTTCCCCAGGGAGCAGCAAGGGGTGGAGAAGCCACCCGTGGGGCCCAAACTGGGACCATTTTTACCCCCTCTTGTATCTTCATTTTGCTCTTCAATGTTCTCAGAAGTGCCTCAGGCTGACACCGATCTGGTGCTGAACCCAGATACAGGGGCTTACAGCCGGCACCAAACCAAGGCTGTGAACGCACTTTTTTATTTTTTTATTTTTTTTTTCATCCTCTCTGCTACAAAACAGCTAGTGTGGATGGCTTCATCCGGGAGAGCAATTGGATATCTCTCCCCGGGCTGCTCAGGCCTCCAGAGACCCTGTGTGGTGGCACGGAGCATCGCAGGCTGTGCTTTGATTTATTCTGCACTCCGGAGGCCTGAGAAAAAAAATTGCCAGCCAGGACCATCCCTCCTCACCTGGCAGCACCACCAGTTCAACTGGATGTGCATCCGTGCTTCTGGGCTTTTAAACATCACCTCCAGTCCTGAGCATGTGAAGGAAACCGGGCAGCAATTGTCACAATCCCTTTGCTTGTGGAAGGGAATTAAATTTGCAGAGAGGAAGGGGTTTGAAGGACACGTGAAAGCACTAACATTTGTTCAGCAGGGCCTCAAAACTCCCTGCCTTGCTCAGAAGTGCAAAGGTCATTCATCACTATTCCCCAGTGCAGCAATAACCAAAGTGCAGCCCTGCTCATCTTCCCCCATTAACTTCCCACGTGATTTTTCTCCTCTCTAGAAAGAGCAGCAGAAGGAGGCAAGAATGGGGGCCAGGAGGGAAAGGAAGGGGAGCTGGACCACGAACACCACCCTTAGTCTGTGGTGGCTGGAGGTCCTGAGACACGTGGGTGGAGCATGGGAAAGGAGCAGAGAGAGCCTTGGAGGCAGCTGTGACTTCCTCGGGGTGGAAAGAAATAGTGGAGGCTGCTGGTGGCTGTGTGGGATGGGCCACCAGCGGCCATCACAGCCCCGGGGGTTGCTGCTGCAGGCCCCTCCGTGCTTTGGGAAATCCCTCAGCCACAGTCAGTGGGGAAACGTGAGTTCCCAGATACTGGGCAGCTCGGAAACACCAGAGGGTTTTGATCTTGGACACAGCGAAGGCAAAGTTCACCCTGCTTTGCTTTTCCAAGCCCCTGGCCTGCCAGAATGAGCTGGAAGGCCCACGTGCGTCCTTTCCCCCTCGGCCTGCAGCCTCAGCGCACGCAGGCCTGCCGCCATGCGAGGTGGAGAAGGGGGGGGTGGAAGCGAAGCGGTGATTTCCCCTGGCTCTGTTTGTGATTCCAGCTGTGCTTACTTCCCTTTCTGGCAGTCGGAGGGAACTGTGACTTATTTGTTCTGTCAAGAACACGCTGTTCCTCTTCCTTCTTCACCTGCCATTCGATTGCTACAGGGTAGTACTTTAAACATCGGTGGAACAAAAGGGGTACCTTAAAGTAAGCGTACAGAAATGCTTTCTTTCTGGCTAACAAGTGATAGCTAGCTAGGTAGAGTCATTTCTTTGCACCTCCCAGCTGTGTGAATCATGGTTATTCATCACAGAAGGAGACTTTGATCTTTCTGCATGTACTTATCAGTTATTTATCTGATACACCTCCTGGATGGACCTCATGCTGGTATGATTTTCCTCCCTTCGGCTCCTGCAGTCATGATTCTAGATTCATAAAAATATTTCTCTCCTGATGACAGGAAACCTTTGCTTCAGTTTCTGTGTTCTGGAAAATGAAATACTTTCTGCAGCACAGGCAGAAAGAGCTTTTCTCAGGGACGGTCTGATCTCAGGACTGAATACCAGTGGATATAACAGGATATATATCTGGGATCTGGTAGTGATATACCATTGTTAGGTGCCAGAGAACCAGCCTGCTCTGCTGCCCCTAAAATCTGGATGTCTTTAAGGACAGCAAGAAGATAATTCCTAATAATGAGGACATTTTTTTTCAGGATTATATTAAGCCACTTCAAAAACAGAAATTTTGTGTTAAGGCCCATCATGCCTTGTCATGTGCTTCCTCCTATGTCCCTTCATGACTGCTTTTCTTTTGTTTGTGCTTTCTTTCAGCAGCAAAGAACTCTTTCGCTTAAAAAAAAAAAAAGTGCAAAATGAAGAAAAAAAATGAGAACCCATCTCTGGCAGTTTTTCAGAGTCTGACACACTGCAGCTGCCTGGCACTGCCCCGTCCCAGTGGGATGGAGCTAGGGTTTGCTCTGAGTGCCCAGCTGCAGCTCCCATGCCCTTTGCAGCAGCAGCAGCGATCCCACAAACCCTTCCAGCTGTGAGATCTGGATCTTGCCTCTTGGCTATCCTGCTCGGATGCCTCACCTGGGCTGCTCTGCTCCCCCCTGCCCTCACAGCAGCGCTGGCAGGGCTCCCCCTGCACTCATCTATCACAAGGGAGGAGTCGCACCTTTGGCACAGGCAGGAATATTTTCTGCTACCTGCCCTGCCCAGCCCAGGGGCAGGCACCCTGGCCTTGCAAGCTTGCTGCAGCCTCTTATGCAATTTCCCTGTGCCATAGGGCTGCACTCCCTCCCGCTGCCCAGACCAGGGGCTCAGCTACCACCCTGCTGTCCCGAACACCCCCTGTGAGGGGCAGGAGGAGCTGGGGGCTCTTACAGCCCTGTGGTCCCTGGTGGCACTGCAGCAGGACTCGGGGCATCCAACAGCTCTCCATTGGGAGCTGCTTTATGGATGAAGGTCCACACTTTGCCGAAGGCCCCACTTGGCGAAAAGTCACCTGCTGGCCCATCATCCCAATGCCATGCATGCCCTGCTCACCAAGGGGAGATGGGGCACGGCTCCCTATGAACCGTGCTGCTGTCCCCCACCACCGGACCCAACAAAAGGGACTCCTGGTCCAGGACACCCGACCATGACGCCTGGGGATGGGCCATGGTGCAACGTGAACATGATTTCTGGCTCCGAAGGGCTGCCAGCTGGGCAACCGGGAGAGACTGGAAAAAGGAGAAGTCGGTGTCGGATGGAGAGGTAAAAGGAAGAAACAGCCGAGAGGCCCACAGGAAGCGCTCGGAGAGGGAAAGAAAATGAAAAAAAGGAAGAGATGAACAACGCACGCTTGAATTAAAGACACAGAGACTTGGCAAGTTTTACAATTAGAGACAGACATTCAAAGAATTTCCCAAGACGTACTTCAGCACCAGCCAACATATCTTTCAGGCGGTGTTTCTGTTGCCCTTGCAGGGGATGCAGGAACAGAGCTGGCAAGGACTGCTTTAACCCTGTCCCTGCTGCCCCCGCTGCTCACAGCATGCCTCTGTCATGCACAGCACGCCCACCCTTGCCAAAGGAACAGTGCCAATGTAAATGTGTTCATGGCTGTGTTTGAAAGTGTCGATAAGGACTGCAGTGCTGTGTCCCTGCCCACTGCTACAGCTCCTTCTGCAGCTGGGCTCAACCTGCCTGGCCAGGGAGGCTTGTGGCCTTGTTTTTGCGTATGGAGAAACTGAAGGCCGAGCGATGAAATGGCTCTCCCAAGGTCATCCAGGAAGGCTGTGCCAGAACTGAGACTAGAGCCCAGATGTTGAGAGTCCTCTCTCTGAGCACAGGGTAAAAAAAAAAAAAAGAGCCAAAGCTGCTGCACGTGGCTTTCTTAATCTCCAGAGTGCAGACACGTGTAGTTGGAAGTGTTCGCTACCTGCGGTGCCAGGGTCTTTATTTAAAACATCTGCTTCAAATTTCCACTTGAAGCCAAAGGAAACATTCCCGTGCTTTGCCAGTGCATCATGGCGCAGACCTCTGTGTTACCAATATTCAACAAATCCTAACTTTAGCTGACCTGTTCTCAGTAACATTCTCAAGTGACAGCTTTTGTTTTTTCCCAAGCTAACACCCTGCCTCAAGGAAAACAAACAAACAAACAAAACCCCCCACAAGGAAAATAATCACCGTCATTATTATTATTATTATTTAGTGCGAATATGTCATGAGGACTTCCCCTTCAGCTACTCAAGGAGTCTGCTGGCACCTGGTCGGGGATCTGAAGATTATTTACATTCCAGAGGAATCTGCTGGGAAAGTCCAGGACTCTCAGCGCTTTGAACATCGCACATCTGAGGGGAGACGCGTGATTGCTGTAATGCGAGACAGGGCTCTTTTCTGCAGGGTCTGAAGCCGTTGTCCAGTTGCAAATCAGCTCCCTGCGAGTTTGACTGACTCAGGTATATAATAGCAGCAACAACAAAGAAAGCATGCAGGTGCTGGCCAAGCATGTCTGGCTGAGCTTGTGAGGCTACATAGCCCGTGGCGAGAAACCTTAGGTTTGCTGTTTGTTTGCCACATGCTCAACATTGCTATTATTATTTTACTGCCTACAGCTGACATGCTCCACAGTCACAAATATCAAAGGGAAAGGAGATGTTTTATGGTTCTTCCCCATGGTTCTATTAACAGAACATACTATCAAATCAAGCTGCTTTCTTACAGGTATGGCCCCTGTAATGCAGCAGGACAGACCCAAAAGTGAGCTTCGCGGGGGCATGAAGGCTGCTGGAGGCCCTGCAGCTGCCTTTGGTGCCTCCAGACAGGATCACAGCCAGGCAGGTAATGGGGACACTTATGGAGAGGTCTTGCATCCCCTTCCCTGCTCTGGCAGTGGCCCCAGCTCATCCCCACGGAGTGAGCCTTCACCTCCTGCCCAGCCATGCATGGCCTTGCCCCAGGCCATCCGGCACAGAGATGGGCTCAGATGCTGGCCACTGTCCCTGTAGGCACTGGGGAAGCAGCAGCATCGAGCAGCCGGTGCCTCCTGCCCCTGAGCAGTGCCTCACTGCCCTCATTTAACTCTGCTGCCAGCACAGCCCGGGAAAGTTTGGGGATCCTCTTCCTAAACACAGCATTGACACTTGGTTGGATTTCAGCTGTGAGAAACTCCAGGAAGGGCCTATTACAAACTGCACTTTGCTCTTTTTTTTATTATTATTATTTATTTTTTATTTTTTTTTTCCAGCTGGGTGTTGTAAGAGGGAAGCAGAAATGAGGAAAATGCTCAGTTAGCAAACATGAGCCTCCACACATATTTTAGTATGAGTGTCTAAGCAACAGCCCCATACAACACTGAAATGCATGTGCTTGCTGGAGAAGCTGGGTTTATGACATGACAACATAGCTTGGGTTCGGTGCAGAAATAGGAAAGGCACTTTGCTTTTTAGTTTGCCAACAGTTTGTTTGCAGATGGTGGTTCCTGGCTAGGCATTTTTGCCTTGGCAATAGCGTGGTCAGTGCGAGCACCCCAGTGGGGCTGCTGTAACTGACCCAACAAGGGGCAGCCGCAGGAGGCATCTGCAGGTGCGAGGGGCAAGTGGCCCCTGTCCCTGTGGCCAGGGCTCCTCGAGCAGGTGCTCACCCTCCTGCGCTCCGTGCTGGTTCCTGGTCTGATTCTGGAGAGAGTTTCAAGCCAAATCCTGGTGCCCAACACCAAACCCAGGCTCAAGAGAGGTGAAGATGTGCTCTTACTGAGCCTCAAGGTGCCCAGGTATTGGGCAAGCCCCCAGACAAGGGTAGGAAAAGCCCAGAGCCCCTTCGTGAGCTTTCCAAAACCTTTCTCCCTAACTGTGCCTTCCCAGCACTTGGGAAATGGAAAGCCTTTCAGTTTGCCTCTCACCCCCAAATAAATGCAGTTTCCGCACAGAAGCCTATGAGCAACCCCTCCCAAAGCTGCTGTGGGAATTCAGCCAACCAACCCACCCTCCTGCTCGCTCAACTCTTATCTCCCCAGGCAGCAGAGCCAGCGTGCCCCCCAGCGAGCTGGGGTTTCACCATTGCCAGCTGCTTCTTCCTAGAAAGCCCAGAGCTGAGATGTATGTCAGGGCGCAGCATAACACATGAAGAGCCGTGCTGGGGGCTGAGAGCAGAAGTGCAGAGAAGTGCTAAGTGTGGTTCCTGGGCAGGTGTATGGTGCTCGGTGTGGTATGAGCTGTTCTGAGCAGGGCTGTTGCCAGCTCATGGTGAAGCCACGCTGGAGGTGGAGCAGCGGGCAGCGCCTCAGGGACCTCACTGCTCCTCCCCTCAGCCCCCCCGGGAGGCAGCGCGGTGGGGGGCGTTGGGGAGCCCCTCCGGGACAGGTCCCTGGGTCTCCCTGCAAAAAGCTGGGCTGTTGCAAGCAGCGTGGGGTTCGTTTCGGTGAGCTATTTGGTGTGCCAAGGGGAACGGGGCAAAGCAGGCACGAGAAGTGCCCTGTTATCAGGTGTCTAGGCACAGCCTTCCACACAAGCTATCACTCGATTTTTTTTGGAGAACAGTTGCCTTCCTCTGCTTGCAGATCCACGAGAAGACTAATGTCCTCATGTGACTGCTCTCTGATCCCAGCGCTGCCCTTTGGCTGGGATTTGGGATTTGCAGACCTGAAGAGGAAACATTAAACCCAGAGCCTGCTTTCCATCCTGCCAAGGTGGATGACTGTCAAGGGCCCCAGGTCCTGCTCATCCACCCCGCTGCAGTGCTTCAGGACCTGGCCACCACCCTCGCTCCTTCCCTCGCCGTGCACAGATGTCTGCGCTGCTCCTCTGCCACCTAAACTACCACACCGGGCAGGAAAAGCTCATAAACCAGCTGTGAGCTGGGAGAGCAGGGGAGTGCATGCACACTTACCCTGCATGCTGGCAGGGACTGGCTCTCTGGCGTTGGCTTGTCGGAGCCCAAACAATTTTCTGTGCCTGCACTTTGTCTACCTAGATCAACCCTTTTCTTCCCCAGAGGTACAATCATTTTGTTCCTTTCCCTTTTTAGCCATCAAAAGGACTGGTTTCAGCCTTAGGAATGGCTCGTATCTCTCGCTGCCACAGCGGTTGCCCTGTGGCCACAGATACCACCCGGGTACTGCATACTCAGGGTGCTGCGCTGCCTTGCTACAGTCACTGGGGGTTTTGCAGCAGACACCAGCCAGCACGGCGCAGCTCTGTGCCTGCCACCGCTCCGGTGAGCTGGTGTGCTCACAAAAGGGTGAAAGGGTGAAGGAAGGACTGCATTTCTTCAAGGACAAGCCTCCCAAAGAGCTGAAAGGCAAGTGTCCTGGCACTGCAGGGCACCATTAAAAAATCCACATCAAACCTCGTGCATTTGCTGTGGCAAGAGATGTACTTTCATCCCTGGGCAAATCACTGGCTGTCTCTCTGAAAGCTGTTTGTTTATTTGGGCTATGAAGTAATGACTTTGAAGGGGGGAAAAAAAAAGCATCTCGGACTTCCCCTTTGATATTTCTATTCAGTTTGCCAATAAGTAGTGGAAGTTTGTTACTTCCTTTTATGTCGGCAATAGAGCACAAAAGTACACGGTAAACTCCTGGTTCCATTGCAAACAATTCACACAAAAATAGTAGCATAAATTTGAGGGTGATTTCTCCTGGAGACACTCCAGGGCAAACCAGCGCAATTTGCACCGGTTTAACCTCGCACGAGGCTGGCAATGAACAGCCAGGGACATCCTGCATTGCGTCCATCATGCTGACAGAAGGGACTGGGGAGCAAAATGACCGATGCCATTTTGTCCTAAGGTGGAGGCCTTCTGCTTTAACATACAGCCTTCTGAACAGATTTGAAACTAAGAAGTATCTATGTTGTGCATTGAGTATTTTCACTTGTTCTCCCTATAGGGAAGAACACTTTATAAAAACTTGGAAGAAAGAATGCCCTTTCCTTCTTCACAAAGCTCTCTCAGAAAGAAAGAAAATAATGCTTGTCCTGTATCTTTGTGCCACTGCAGCTTGAGCTGCAGATCTGCAGTATTACTGAAATCGTGAGTGCTTGCAGCCAGCTTTTCAAGCCAGTGAGAAAATAACCTCTGTTTCAGCACTTCCTTTAGAGACAGACAGTTTGTTTTTTGTTTTTTTTTTTTTTCACATTGCTGAAATTTTGTCATAAATTTCACCACTTAAAGGGGAAAAGGCAATTGCTTGTTTCAAGAATTCCCCCCTTACCATCGTTAGAGCAATAATGAGCAAAAAGTTTTAAGGACCTGTTGGGAACCACTTTCCCTTGTAAAGAATATTTTATAGATGTGTTCTGGCTGCAAATCCATCTGTTAGTCTAAATACATATATGATCTGATAGCACAAAAAAATTATATTTTCACTTAAGTCTAAAACTCTTACTAGCGCCTGCCTTACAGAAAGAATAATTTCAAGAAGGAACATACATATGTGCTTTTGTGTATGTGTGTGTCTGAGATTCATGTAAAAAAATACGTAAAATTATTTTTGACTCAGAGCTGTCTCATACACCAGCCACATATGTGACCACTATTGTATTAAATAAACCATGAGCTGATTTTCCTACCAAGACCCAGCTGCCATTTTTGATGCCATCAGAAATGTGGTACTTTTCAAGCAAGGGGATCATCCTAAGAATTTCCCAGGGAATGCTCAAAGGAAATTAAAGACATTATAGTGATAGCCATCAGGTTTCTGACCTTGTCCTTCAACAGTTCTGAATTATGATTAGATCTCTTTTACTTTCTGGTTTCATTGCTTACCATCAGAGAAGCAAAAGCTTCCTGTGTTAATCATTAACAAAAGAAAACATATTTTTCAGTTATTTTTGGATTAGAACGATGTTTGTTCACTCAAATTTGAGCCTTGTGCTTTCCATAAAAGTTTGTGGAAACATTTAGCAGGCCCGTAAATATTCTTAGACGAAGCCAAGATGTTACTACAGCGTGTCTCAGGAATGCTGGAATTACCCGACTTTCCCGATGGCTGCACAACATTGCTGAGTGATTCCAGGGGATTTCAAGCGTGACCAACTGGGACAACACTGACACTAAGGCACGTCTCAAAACCAGTGTCCTCCCTTTGAAAACCAACCGGGACAATATATGATCTCATTGCAGGTTCTGCTTGACTTTTATGCCCTAAATAATCATAGTAACAATGTATGCCTGATCTTGTTCCTGGGAGCAGGGTTAGGAAACACAGTCGTAGGGCACAGTTCTTCACTTACCCATGCAGATCTGTGAGTCTGCAGGCATTGGTAAAGCAGGTGAGACTCAAGCGCTGAGTTTGCTGCTATACCCTGTTAATAAGCATGAGCAAAATTGCCTTTCCCCAAAGTCACGGTCTGTCTTGGGAACTGTGGTTGTGTTTACTAATATCACAGGTTCCATTTCATAGTGAAATCACATAAAGTATTAATAAAAGGTTACAAAAGTCTATAACCAAAATCTCACTGGGTTTGGGAAATTAGTTTCCTAGATCTTCAGAAGTTACGAGTTGCGATATCTGTGTTCTTACAACCAGGGAATTTACAAAAACAGATGCCCAGGCCTGTTTCCGGGGGTAAAATGCAAAGATTTTTCAAGATGGAAGAAGGGATATATCAACATTTAGTTTTGGCAGTGCTAAAAAATACACTCATTTTTTTTCATTTACTGAAGACACACACGAAGATCAAGGTAAGCGGAGTTTGAAGCTCCGTGCTGAGGACCTGAAGCAGTATCTGTTCTCGGAAGGGGACATATTCGCTCAGCTTCTGACATGACTCCAAATTGCGAGAAAGAGTCATTATTTCAATCAAAACTATTCGTCAGGTCTAAGTGTCAGATGACTGGCCGTCATCAAGGTGGCCAGTGTGTGTTTGGGGTGAAGCTCACCATAGACCTAACGTCTCTCCTAGAGGTCTGGTGAAATACCGGGTGAGCTGTGGGGGTGAAGGGGAAGAAAACCAAATGGCAAGGCTTTTTGAGCTGCCTTCATCTCAGGGCATCCCCGAGCCAGGTGGGGTTTCCATGCATTTTGTCTACTCCTCCCCACCCTCACCCTCTTTTCCGATCACCCTTATGCCAGGCATCCCCTGGGGCTCCCCACGCATGGGGACACCTCCTCCTTGTCTGGGGACCACAGGCGAGGCCAGAGAAATAAACCCAGAGCCCCTCAACCCTACAGTCATCCCCACTGGGGGATGTCCAGCGGGTCAGACCCCTGCCACCAAGGGAAGGGGAAGGCAGGAGCCCACCACCGCTCCCACACGTGTGCATGCCCCTTCTAGGGCTTGGTACATTTTCAGGAACTGGAATTGTTTTTCATCGGTGCCTGGAGGTATCCACATAATTTTAGAAAATGCATAGGATCCGGTGCCTCGGCTGACCTGATTTTGATTTGTGAATTGGGATTTTTTTTTCTTGGCAAAACTCTTTGGGGGGTTACGGTGCCCAAATTAGGATGACAAAAGGGACAGTGTGTTCCAGTGCTCGTATTTTTTTTCTTTCCAGTTATTAATTAGCATAAGTGAAAAATAGAACTTAAGGAAAATTAGTGACTTTTCTTAATGGAATGCCCATTTCATTAAAAAAAAAAATCAATTTCTCCCAGTACAATTTTGAGAGAAATTATAATCTTTGATGGAAATTTTTTGATTGCCTTTAATGTTTTTCTTAGAAAAAAAAAAATCTTTCTCATTTTGAGCAATTTTGCTTTGAAATGTAAGTATAAAACTCAGTCTTTTTTTTTTCTATTTTATTTTTTTTTCAATGAGCAGAAATATTCCCATTTAGACTTTTTACCAGTGTCCTCGAGCAGAAAATTTTTCTTGAGAATGTTAATGAGATGGGAAAGACGTATTCTGCTCCCATAAATACCTGTGCATACCCTACACAAGAAACCACCTCAGTGTGCTGTGGTGGCAGTTTACAGTGCTGTCTCATTTATTTGCTCCCAAGCTTAGTTCCCTGCTATCTCAAAGGACGAGAATCCACAAGCCAGGTTTGACCTTGCTGTAATTCTGAATTATGTCATTTTGCCGTTGCTGAATTTGGTCCATTATGATTAGAAAGTGTGCTTAGCTGGCAAGGAAATTAGCTGAGCGTATGTGCTTAATTTTAAGCATGCTTTTAATGCTATCCCTTTTCAACAAACCACTTAGACACATGCTTAACAGCCCGTGTGCTTGAAGTTAATTAAGTGCCTAATTGCTTTTCTGAATGTGGGCCTGAATAGGGATGGACTAAAGCGTGTACTTCAGTTCTCAGTTAAATTGCATCCTAAAAAGCAACCGTTTTTCTAACCCTTCACCTCCCCTACATCCTTGCTCAATTTATTTCGTTCTTGCGCCAGCCAAATCCTCTCTGTGTTTGCAGAACAGAAATCCAACCAAAACAAGTTCTGGCCTCCTCATACGAGCTCTAAATATACTTGTAAATAGCTGTAATTAAATTCAGAAATCTAGTAACGTGGCATTAATTAGCCTAATGGAGAACTGAGAGAGAAATGTGGTTTCTGAGGCAGTAAAATTTTCTGCCCCGGAATTCAAGGCACGCTGATGAAAACCCGGCTCGGGAGGGATCTAGGAAATGCTAAAGTTTGTCAGGACTGCGGGGCTTGGGGCTTTTTTGGGTGGACAAAAATTCGGCAGAAAATTCAGGTTCATGAGAGTCTTTCCAGACGTGCCCGTGGTCCTCTTGCTTGCTGGCTGGCCGGACCGCTGGTGCACGACCACCAGTGCACGACCACCAGCCCAGGCAGCAGCCCCCAGCCCCACTCTCGCTGCACGCAGAAGGGACGCAGGGTGGTGGCGGCAAGTCCCCAGCCATGGCACGCCTGCATCCCACAGCAGGGTCCCCAGCCTGGCCCACGGCTCCCCGGTGGGCAGCTGGAACATGTGCTTGTGTAGCTCTACGGTGATATTAGGTGATATTAACGTGCCTGCTCTTTTGTGATATTAAGTTTGGTAAATGAAGTCTGGGGGAGACCCTCTCTGGCTCACCCTAGCGTTCAAAAGTGCCTTCACTGAGACAGCTGCCAAGACTCTTCTGCAGGCAGCCCAGGCAGAAGCAGGCACCACTGTTCCTGCTATGAGACAGGCTACAACAATGAGATGTGTCACACACTGGGGGAGGAAAACCAAAACGCTTCTCTCAAAGACCAGTCCATGTTAGGTATGTATTTATATGAAGAAAGTGACCACCTTACTTCTTCACCCCAAATCTCATGCGTATTTAAGCCTGTCTTACTCCAAGCTACTTTTCCCCTCTCCTTGTGGTTTTAGCAGCAGCCTGCAAGGTTGCCCAGCAGCTCTCTGAACACCCCTGCAGGACATCCCTTTTTAGACATATGAACAATTCCTGACATACATCAATTTTCAGACGTAGCAAGCCTGAGTCTGTGTGAGCCCACTGATGAGGGCTCTTCTTTGGAGCAAAGGCACTGGGGTGGCATGGCCAGGTGATGTTAGCATTGCCCTCTCGGTGGGGAAAAAAAAAGACACCACCTTCCTCCAGTTACTGATAAGGCTCAGGACACAAAACTCTCTGCAAAGTTTACCCAGTATCTGACAGGACTGTACAACCCTTTGCATAAGGTGTGTTCCCACCTGAGCTCATGCTGTGCGCTGTAAGCTGTTCTCTCACATCCTGTGACTTGCCAATAACTTGCTTTTGCGCTGTAACATACTGAACGAGTGTATGTACAAAGCAAAGATTTCACAAAGTGGAAACTTTGGCAAAAGGAAGTGTGAATTGTCACATTCCAGCACTGCAAACACCAGAGTACCCCCGGTCTATTTATCTTCAGAGGAACTGGCGAAGCCTTGAGTGATTCATAGACATTAGATTATACAAGGAAAAAGGATGAAGGAAGCTGCCAGGAGCTGGAAGGCTGGAAAATCATATCTTTTGTATTAGTAACATTTATCACCAAGTAATATCCTACACTATGACTCTGTGGCCATGGAATTGTTATTGGAGCAAAGAGCAATTAATAAACTGTATCACTACAGAAGCTTTTGCTATGGCAAATTTCCCAACACCTCCCAACCTGCCTGCAACACTAGCTTGAAGCTGAGCCCTTGCAGGATCATGACCTCTCCAACTCTGGAAAAAACCCTGGCCAGTTCCTTGAACTGTGCTTTCTGCTGGTGGTAGCAACCATCACATCTGCCAGAGAAACCTATAGACCACCGTTGCCTCCCTGGGCAACCCATTCCATTGCCTAACCACTCCTGAGAAGAAATTTCTCCTATTTTCCAACTCTGCTGTCAGAGGCCCCGGGGACACCTACAGCACAGTCTCCCCCTCTCAGAGAGGTCCTGGGCCAGGCGCTGGTGCCGCTGGGCTGCGTTATTTGGGTCCTGCACACCTGCAATGCTGGAGGTGGACAGAACCCTTCAGACCATGCAGGACCACAGCTGGGGTCCTGTGCTGACATCCCCTGCTGCTTTTGGGTCACAGCCCTGTATGAAAGAGGGAGCTGGGGTGGCAGATGATGGCACGTCACAGCACCAGGATGGCAGTGTGATACCAGTGTTCTGCACCATGGGGACATTTCAGGAGCCTTCAGCAGCTCCTGAAATCCTCGAGAGTCAGCACAGAATGTGCATGTGGGTGCCTGGCAGCACAGTGCCCCCAGGGCAGGCCGGGCACATCCTTGTGCCATGACAGTCACTGTCTGACAAACCAGTCCTCACAGCCTGATCTATAAGGGCTCACACATCTTATCTTATGCCCCCTGCACAGTGCTGCCTCTGCCACAGGCTGCTTTGGGATACCAGATGTGGGCTCACATGAACACACAAACACCATGTTGAAATATGTGGTCATAAAAAATAACTTTACCCAGGCAGAAGCCCCCCCTTTCACAGAAAAACAAAACAAAACAAAACAAAACAAAAATGCAATGGTCTTCTAACTGCTCACAGAAGTTCTGTTTTCCTTCACAGGAAATATTATCTCACGCCCCCAAGCTGCCCAAATCTGCAAGCTCCTTTCTTGCATTTTTTTAAGGTTACTGCAGGTCCAGAATTATTTGCAATGACCCCACAGGCAGTGGGGCTGGGGCTACAGCCCTGGTTTTATGTGGAGCCCCAAACCTAAGCAACTTGTCAGACCAGGAGCTTTTTTAGAGCCACACATGAAAATCCAGCACCACAACAGCATGTGATTCGAATGGTGCCAAAGTGCTATGCTTTGGCACAGCTCTGAGCAGCCAGGCCTTCACCACCCTGCCGGACCAGGGCCCTGCAGGAGGGTGAAATCCCTGCATGTAGCATCAGAATTGCTTCTCCTCTCAGCCCAACGTGACACTGTGGAGGCAGGGGTGTTGCAGCAGTTTTATCGGAGGTTTCCCAATGATCCGAGCCAGGCAGCTGTAAGGGTACTGTGCCTGCTGAGGCCTTGCTGCTGGTGACAAGCCACTGTCGAAAGCGAGGTCTTTCCCCTCCTCACCAGAGCTCCCAGACTGGTCAAGAACTCTGTGGGGTTTCCCCAGAGAATCACATTCTGTTAACCAGATTATCTCGTGTTTCCCCACTGCAATCCAAGCAATGTAGTGTGCACTTTGCTGGTAAAAGGCAATTCAGCTTGTGGAAGATGAATCCAGCACCTGCAGAGCTCTGCTTCTTGCCTCCTTCCCTCTCGGGGACTTGCAACTGTGCTGCCCTTGTCCAGCATCCGGCAAGTGGTGGTGGTTCTGTCTAGAAGTTGGGATTGCAGTCAGACAGCTCTGTTCGGGTGCGCTGTTGCAAACAGAGCTCCCTTGTACCTCTTTGCATACCAAGAACTCGCCCCTTGGTCAGCTGCATCGCTGCCTGTCGCCATGCAGTTTCTAAGGACTTAAAATTTCTAAGGACTTAATTCTTACATACTTGGCTTCCCTGTTCAGTCTGCAGAGAGCAGGGCCGGGGTTCCAGCAGGCAGCAGGACGCAGGGCTAGCTGTAGCACTCACCAGGCTCTTGTGCAACCTCGGCCGTAGAGCAGCGCCTGGGAGTCAGTCTTACAGCAAGCACATGGGGGCTAGGTGGGGAGAAGCACTCAGAGGCTGGTTCAGCTGGGGGCTTTGCTCGCAATTATGAAAGACTTCGTTTGGGAGCTAAATGGGCGTGTGGTTTTAATAGCTGGAGACTCCCCCAGGAGCTAAAAGGGCTTTTTTTGTTTGGTTGGTTGGTTTTGTGTCTTTCTTTATTCCTTTTAATAAAGACAGCAGCAGCTGGAAGCGTTTCCTTGAAGTTAGCCCTTGGTGTTTTTCCTCGTTTGCAGGGGCTTTGTCTGGAGAGTGGGTGGAAAGGGTTTTCCCCCCGCCGCAGGAGAACAAAGCACCTACAGAGCTGCATTGCTGAGCGCACTTCGAGGCACCTGGTGCTTCTGCACAGCCTCGCAGCCCAGCCGGGCACCCACGCCCCGGGGGAGCCGCATCCCTCCCCCGGCACGGGCAGGGGGCAGCCCGGCCCTCCTGGGGGGCACCATCCCCGGCCCCCCCTCGGCCTTGACGGGGCCGGGGCTGCTCCCTCTGCGCCCCGGCAGCCCGGGGAGGGGGCGCTGCCGGCGGGGGGCGCTGCGGGAGCACCCTTAGGTGCCGAGGGGGAGCGCAGCGGAGCTCAGCCCCCCCAAAACGGCGATGCTGAGGGCGGTGAAGGTGATGGGTGGTGATGGAAAATCCAGGCAGGCGTTTGACCAGGCAGAGGGTTAGGGAGCAAAGCAGGTGGAAAAGTAGCGGTTCTTGCACGGGATGTACTGGTAGCTAGCTCTGGATGGCAGTAGCAGCCTGGTCTCTTAGCGGTGCCTGGGAAGCTGCAAATTCAGCAAAGTGCATCGAAACCTCGGGACTGGTCCTCGCGCTGCAGTGGGCCCACGTACACCAGGGGCTTCCAATTCTGTCACTGGAGAAAATGTGTCGCTAGTGTATGCAGATTGCAGTGTACAGATACTGCTGGTATTGCCTGGTACTCACTGTGGGTCTGGGTGAATCACAGAGATGCTCCATTCAGCGAGTTCCCAACTGCTTACATGCAGATTTTTAACTTCTGCTTGGAAACCAGACTGGACACTGCCATGTGAAATAGGCAAAGAGCCTCGCACTGGTCTACTAACATTGAAAATGGAACTTGATAGCTGCAAGGGAACCAGAACCACCCCAAACACTGTTTCTACTTTGCTTTTGAATAGGTTTGTTTCAGCAAGAAGCTGTTTCTGTGACAGTGCAGAGTATGGCCTGGATAACAGGAGGGTGAGTGAGCAGGTCCCACAGAGGGAAGCAGCGGGAGGTGAGGGTATGGGGCATACAGCAAGGTCTGAGAGTATGCTGGTGGAGAAGGGGAGGCAGCAGGAAGGGGAAGTAGGAGATATGGGAGCGCTTAGTTTGTAGCTGAGTGGGGAAACTGTGGCAGGCAGGGTGACCGCGGCTGTGGAGAAAGAGGGTGGGGTGCTGGCCATGCTGGCAGGTTGGGTGCATTAGTGCCCACACCACTCCTTTGACTGTGTCATCCTTGTAGAGCTTCATTTTCAGGCTGATGCAGCTCTTTTGTCCCAGTTCCCTGATCCAGAACTGGAGGAGGAACCTACATCCCTTAACAGTCATCTCACCATGAAGAATCATTTACATGTGCTTAGCACTGGGACCAGAGACTGACAGGACCTCTGTCACTTCTTCAGACACCAACCTGGATATATTCGTAATGTGAATGTATTTTATTGGCATTAGCACAGGTGCACTGTTGCATCTCAGCAAGGCAGAGGGGCTATTTTCAAACTGTTGATGCAGAACAAGCTGAAGCAATAGCATCCATCAGACTACCGAATTGTCATTCACAAGAAGTATGGAGGCAATTTTTGTTTAGATAAAATTTGCTGGTAAGACAGCAATGAACACGAGATATTCAACATTCTAATAAAATAGTAATGCTGCAAGCTCAGCGGCTCATAAAACATTTACAATCTGCAGCTAGTAAACTGCAAACAAGAGATTTAAGCACCGCTGTTGCTAGATGGATGGAAACCAGTTAGAAGATTAGCTGGAAGATTATTCCACACAGGTTAGGATGAGGTTCATTAAATGCCTATCAGTTTTCTCATTTGATGTAGCAGACAGAGAGGACTGTAGGATTACACCTGTTGAAATAATGTTCATCTTTAGCTCAAATGTTAAGCTAAGCTAGCTCTTCTCCCAGGCTCCTTGTTGCAGGTGCTCAGAGCCCCACGTACTGAAAGGCATCACTAGCTTCAAGCACTGAGCATGACTTCTTTTGCTTTTCCCACCTCCCTACAGCCAGAGTTTTCAGGGTTGCAATCATTACTGTCATACCTAAGTGCTTCTGCACAGCTCCTTTGCAAATTAGAGGTTTAATGCAAAGTGGTGGATAAGATCAGGCAGGGAAGTTCCCCAGGTGCCTTGGTTTGCACAAGAGCTATTTCCCTGTATTTCTTTAGCCAGGTGATTCTGATTCTTTTCTAAGCAGTTCTTGTGTAAAACAAGTTGTTCTTGCTTTTTGGACTCTTATACAGTAGGAATTATCCACTAGGCTACTCTGCTTCTCTTAAGTCTGACCCATAACTATTCAATTTGCATTTTAGGAAGAAACCTTGAACCACTGAATGTGTGAAAAATTAGGCAACAACAAGCAACCACCACCACCAGCAAACAGAAAATGAGAGGAGGGAGTGTTTTAAGCCGTAAATCTGCTGAGAGAAGAGTCATCTTTTCCTGTGTCCATGAACAACGTAACCCTGTGAAATGTCTGCACCTTTTTAGTGCTCCAGTAATACAGGCCATAGCCGTAATGGGCTTGGGATTCATTGGTGAAACCCTGATGCCATTGGAGTTAACAAGTGCTGTTAGCCCTCGTTACAGGCTGTACCTATTATGAACTGTAAGATTTCACCCTGTTTACTTGATATTCTCACAATATATGTGACAGTCTCACAAATGTTAACATAGGTTTTGACTGGCAAGATGAGACATCCACACTGTGGGTGGCAAAGGAAAAGTCCAGAAGTATTTAATTTGAAAAGTCAGGATCCACGTATTTTAGAGAGATTTTCAATCCTGAAATACATAGTAAAATCAGTAAATCCTAAATGGGAAACCAGTTGCACCTGGTTCCTTGAGAATGCTTCTGAGAGCAATGAGTGTAGAGCAGGGTCCATGGTTTTGGGGTAGTGAAGGTGAGAAAGAAAGACTGGTAACTTCTACAGCAGACAGCAAAGAAGGAAAGAGCACTATGCTTTTGAAAACAAGTGTAGAGCCTACTTAAGCTCAAAGGCATTCAATGCTTGAACAGAAGATGAAGTTATTCATGAGACTTCTCTGAACTGTTGCAATACGTAAGAGTAGTTGAGGTTGCTAAATGTAAGGGATGGACGTTTCTGAAGCATTTCAGATGACAGCAGTAAGAGTGGTACAGATTGTATCTGTACTCATGAGGAAGTGAACTGGCAGAGGTAAAGCAAGCAGCTACACTGAAGCTGAAATAATCAAGTGAGGACGATGATCTCAATGCAATGTGATGGCAGTACTGTTCAGGCTTTGAGAGTTTTGAAGTTAGTACTTCCTTAAATCATTTTAGGAGTGAGAACTATGAAGGGAAGGATAAAATAACCTGTTGGCTATAAAATAATCCTGTTGGCTACAGACTGTGAAAGGCTTAGAATGTAGAAGGTCAATAAACTTTAAATCAAATTAGTAAATAGCTTCTTTGTGTGAAGATACAGAGATTTTTCAAGTATCGTAGCTGAAATTATTGTAGCATCTCAGAAACAGACCTGTTTTAGGGAAGAAGAAAAGTCCTGGAAAATACCAAAGACACATAATAATAAGACATTTAAGTGCTTCTGAAGGTCAGTACAGACCTTACAATACTCCTGTCATGCAGTATTAGCTAGTCACCCTCTTATAAAACATTGCATTAAGGAAATGCATATGAGAAGGAAGCAGACCATGGAAGAAACCATAGAATGACTGTTATTTAAAAGCACTCAAGAACTGAACTGAATTTTCCTGTTGTTGAAAAGTAACTGTCATGAAAAGTGAAATGAAAACGTGAATGATATTTTTCACATACAATTATTAATTTAATGCTTTTCTTTTTCATAAAAACAAAATTGAAAATGTTAAGTAATGTTTTTAACTTTTCAGAAAAATATTTTACCCAGAATGGACTAATTTTTACTAAAATGTTTTTTTCAAAACTTCATGTTGTATTTGATGTTGCATTTTCTGTTTTCTATTGAAAAAAATGAAAGCCTTTTTTTCAATAAGAAATGTGGTTGAAAATAAGCAAATTAGCCAGCATTTTTTTTCCTAATGTTATAGCAAATAGAACTTTTAGCTGGCTCTACTAATCTCATTAAAGTCAGAGCAACAAGAATGGTGAATTCATATATTACAGCCACATATTCTTTAACAATATATTGAAGTTGCAACATCCTGTCATCAAATCCCAGCAGTACGGCTCTCCTGCTTTCAGGATTTGTGCTAGATCTCCATGAGGTGTCACACAACACTGTATAGATCTACAAGTTTGTAGAGCTCTAGTTCACAGGTGCCTGCACAAGGCATTGATAGAAATGTCTTTACTCTATGGAACTCCCAAATGACTTTTATGGCTTGGATTAAAAAAATCTGAAGTCCACAAGTCAAGCAAATCGATGCACTACTTTTTATGATGCCTCTTAGCCCACTGAAGATTGTCTCTTGCTGGAGGAGGTGTGCAAAGTTCAATGAAACCAAACAAGCTTCCCTCTGCAGTGCTGGTTTTAAGTAGTTTGACTTCTAAAGTTGTGGAGGAGAGCAATGAAGATCCTTTTTATTTTATTTTATTTTATTTTATTTTATTTTGTTTTGTTTTGTTTTGTTTTGTTTTATTTCATTTCATTTCATTTCATTTCATTTTTTAACTTTCTGTGTTTTAAATCATGCAAAACTAACCCAGAATTTAGAGGCAATACTGCCTGGCAGTACAGCTTAAGCAAGGACAGAAGGACTAGCCCCATGAAAGACGTCTTCAATATCACACCAGTGCTTTACAGACATCACTAAGGAAAAGTCTGTGTACACACTCTGAATGCTTCACATTTCCGTGAGCTCACTTTGAAGTCTGATTGCCAAGCCATAAAGCTGTACCTCATGCTCTTAGCTGTTATTATTACTGCTATTAATATTATTGATATTAATAGTAGTAGAAACTTCTGGTATAGGATGTGACAGAATAACTGATTTCATCCTACAAGAGCCTTATACAGCTTCCTTTTAATTGAACGACATTTTGTTCATTAACTCAAATGAGTGTGCATAAAGGCCACCTTTATAAGCAGAATGCTGTTAAGCTATAGCAGCAAGAGTTTGCCTACTCTGCTTAGGGAAGGCTGGCTACCTGTGTAATTATTTCCTTAGTGAGGCTGCATAAAACTTCTATTGCATTTAATTCAACACAAAACATTTTCTATATTTCATGTCATGGGTAGGAATGAAAATGGAGATAGTTCATCAATGCTGATATGTGATATAAAAAGAGCTGAGAAGCTAAGGGTATGAGAGTGCATAAAAATGTTTTGTGTCCTGACCAGTACATTGCTTAAAAAAAAATTTTACAATCAGCCCCAATTGTTCATTCTTCCCATGCAGAAGATACTCACATATTCATTTTTAAAAGGGCAAATCAACCATAATTCAGTTTATAAACTGTGAAGCTGGTTGCGAATGTCTGGATGAATATTCATTAGAATCTCTTAATCTGCCATCGACTGTGATTCATTAGGCATATGTAAATATCACTCACTTTAATTGCCCCTAAACTGACTTAACATAATATTGTCATTAGCAAATTATTAGTTATTTGTGTAACTAATGGTACATTATGGTGTACACGTTAAATCGCCAAATATATGATTACAATTATGATGATGGTTTATGCTGGGTGCTTTATAAACTATTTGATGAAATATAATGGAACCAAATCAAATCTGGTATGTTAATAGGACAGTTGCGGAACTTTATTATTATATTTTTACACCTTGGTGATTGCTGTAATATGTGAGCCTTTACCCCACCCCGTGCTTTAATGGATTATGGATTGTCTTCACTTTCCATATCAGAGGCTGCGGTGACATTCACATGCCTGCTCACCCCTTGTTTTACCTAATGAACTCAGTTCCAGTTAATTATTGGTGGAAGTACCCTAGATGGCTGTGGTGAGGCTGTTTCACTGAACGGCCGGGGGAAGGAGGAGAGAGGCTGGGCAGGGAGAATGAGCTGGTAATGGGCCTTGGCCAGAAAAGCTGGTGCTTGGTGCCAGCACAGGGCAATCTTCCAGTGCCCCTAACTGTCTTAACTCTCTGTCCTCTATTCATTTATTTATTTTATGTATTTTCCCTGCTTCCTAACTCACTGCCTTTTACTGGTATCTAAGATGAGAAGTCTTGCCACGGTTGTTTGACCCACTCACACTCCAACATTTCCAATAGCTATGCATCAAGCAAGTAGCTTTAAAGAAGCCAAAGGTAAGATGGCAAAGTCTTAAATGTTCTTAAAAGGTTTTTGATTGCTAGACTAGTAATAAAAGGAATATGCTTGTGCAAAAGGAATCAACGGTGTCCTCCAAGGCTTCTAGTAGGTCTCACTTCTAAAGGCCAAGATATTTAGGGGAATGTTAATGTTAATGTTTGTAGTTCCCAAAAGTTAAGGAAGGTCCAGTTCTCCTTGCCACATATTCATTCAAGGTGCACTTAAGACATCCACTTTATTTCTTCAGAAAATAACTTACTAAGCCAATTTACTAGGAACTAACAAAAATGTAATAGGTGTAGATCTGGCAGCAAATAAAAACGTGAAGGAGCACTCTGCACTGCTGAAGTGTTCCTAGGGGCTGTGCCTGGGGCCCCGTGCCCGCTGCACCCATGCTGCAGGTTGGGCCTGTCCTGCAGTCAGCAGCATGCTGGTGGCAATTTGTACCCATTTCTGGTCTTCTGGATCAAGTGGAATAGACACAGCCAGCTCACGACTGCAGAAATAATTTGAACATTATAAAGGACTGCTTCTTCTCTGTTTGGTTTCCTTTCTCCGTGATTAGTTTTGCAATGAAGTTCACCGGGTCTGGTTTCATACTGGGCCTCTTCCAAAAACAACTTCATGAATGTTGAGAGAACTTTTCCACCGAGATCAAAAGACTGGGACAGACTGCAAAGCATCACGTTAAAGCAACTAATGGATAAATGGCATGAGATACAGGTGCTGATGTTGCAAAATGGAAATATCACATCAAAAACCTGATTCAGAGGGTTCTGTTTATGTGGAAAGTTGAAGACACTTTACATCTATGGCCTTTCACTGATTTGGTTAAAACAGTACAAAAAGCACATAGAAATTATTTCCATGTGAACCCAAATTGTATAGATTTAATGTAATTCAGTTAGTAGGTTTATGCTAAGCCAGGGAAAGCAAAGTCAAAGATCTCATTGGATTAGTGATTGCATAGTAATTTAATGGAAATAGCTCAAAATCGTATGCAAACATTCCCTAAAATTTGCACTTGGCTGGTGTCAGGTCAGACCCCACTCCCAGCATACAACAGACCTTTGTATCCAACTGAGAGAGTTCAGATATCGTTCAGAGTATATTTGCAAGAAATTCAAGGCAAATTAATTGCAGAATAATTCACATAAATTATTGTCTGGGTAATTTTGAATAATGAATCAAGAAGGAGAAAAGGACACATTATTACATAATTTGTTTGGTCCTAATAGAAGCATTAATAATGCTCAATAAGGGTAAAATAAATTGCACTTTTAGATTGCTTAGCCCTATCTCAAACCTCCCTGAAGGCAGTGGGAAGACTCCTCTGTGTCTGATAAGGGCAGAATACAGAAGAGAGAGAGAAGCAGAGGACGGGCTGGAAGACAGGCTGCGGTAACAAATGTATTTCCAAGGCAGATATAAATGTCAGTGGAGGGACGACTCTTTGGGGAGGGCGGCTGGCAAAGCAACCTGGAGCTCTGTCCTTGGCAGAGCTGATGCCAGGGTCTGCTGAGCTCAGTGCCTAGGATGTTGGGAGCCTGCTCCCAAGGGCTGCAAGCTTTCCCAGGGTGGAGAAGGAAGAAATAAAACCGTCCATGGTGTCAGGAGTGGTGCTGCTATGCACCCCCTGTTCCCATTCCCAGCTCTGTCGCTGCAATGCTGGAAAACCTTGAAAAAATCAGGTGTTACTTCTCCTGTCTGGTGGATGCAAAACAAGCTGGCTTGCTTGAGAGATTCCTGGTCACCACTGTGACTTGCACATCTGAAATAACCTGGGTTAACTCCTCCCTGCTCAAGTTTTTGAAGGGTTTTCTTCCTGTGGGGATCGTTTTGCAGCCGTACAACCAGGTGCGTTGGTGCCACAGAGGGAGAGGGTTTCATCAGCACAAGAGCAGGGGCTGAAATCTCTTCCAGGAAAGGTACGCAGGGCTACTTGGTAGGAGGCCTTCTTAATCAAGAGCGCAGATAAAAGTGAACTGACTGTGGCTGAGTTCACACATAGGACAAGAAGTTTGCTTGATGTTAGTTGTTAATTAAAAAGGAAAACAAAGATACAACGTTTTTATTATCTTAGAGCATTTGGGTCGCTTGCTAGAATTCTTTCTGGTTAATAAACCACTTGCCAGATTAAAATGTGATAATAATAAAACCATCGCAGTGTGATCATTAAATATGACGCAAGGTTGATTTTAAATATGAGTGCTTACAGCACCAGTACGAGGTACACACCTGAAAAATGTATTAATCAGTAGGGAGAAAAATGTCAGGGAAACAAACATGTAAGATAGATACCATGAGACATTAATGGCTTGCTGAAATAGAAGAGAGGGAAGAAATTCTCCCAAGGTAATGCAGAATGCTGCCAGGTTCCTTGGGTCACCGGGCTGGGTTAAAAAGATAAACAAGATACCTTGAAGGCAAGCAATCATTTTGATTCCAGTAAGAGCAGTGTGTTAGCTTTGCCTCTTGCTTTCTGCTAAGGAAGGCATGTTAGTTTCAGCAATAGTTTCAGGTTATGTGGCACACCTTTATTCATCCGCTTCCTTCTAGGGGAATAATATTTGTAACACGTTCTTTTTGGTTGGATGGCAGGGCTAGCTGCATGCCTTGAGGAAGACTCAAAAGGCTGATATGATTTAAGCAGTCTTACCTCTACCTCTTGCACATGGAGAGGAGCTGAAGTCATTAGCCTCCTCTCCCACCTATCTCTGGGGTGAGGAGATGTGTCACTGCCTGGAAAACTTTCTCACTTAGAGAAAGAGACTAGGTTTGAAGAATTTCTCCCTGCGTTCTCCTATTTTTCAGCAGAGCTCGCAGAGGGTTCTCCTGTTATACCAAGGTTCTCCTCCAGGTCCTGTGACAGAGACTTTGGCCCCAAATCTAGGGTTCCTGGGTTCTTGTCAGATTCCTGATGAGAATCCATGCTCCCCGTTATTGCACAGGGAAAATGATCCTCCTTCTAGACTCTGTCTTGGGAGAAAAAAATCTAGTCTACACCCCACCCATTGTGTAACTTTTTGTGATATTGTGCTGCATGGCAGTGAAATAGTCTGGATTAAACATACTCTTACAACATGGACAAAACTGCAGGATTACCACATGGGTTGAAATCTTCCCTGGGGAACATCTGCGACAGTTAACGGAAAAGGTAAGGAAGGAGTGAGGACCTGGCCACCTGCTAAAGACCTGCTTTAAAAGCTTCCTGCTTTAAAAAGCTTCCTGGGAGCCCAGCCCTTGGCAGGTACTGCTGGGCCTGCTGAGAGCAGTGCTTGCAGTCAGGTCTTCCGAGTACTGCCAGCTTCGAAACAGTTTTTCCATGCCTGTTTCTCAATGTCTAAAATCAGGACAATGTTGTTTTCTTGCTTTTGTAAAGCACATCTTTCAGATCCATGGGTTAAAAGTACAATATAAAAGCTGCTCGTTATTATAATGATCCTTTTTGTTGGTACACATATATCAACATCTAACTTCAGGTTGTTTTTAATGATGAATTCTTGAAGTGGCAATGCAATGGCTGTAGCAGTCTCTACAGAACTTGCCGTTAATCTAAAAAATTTAGACCTCACCATAAATGCATGCCCATCCAGGAAAATTCACACCACAGTTCACGCTGTGGTTTGCGATGAAATCTTTTGAAAGCCAGCTTGCAGGCCGTACAGGCTGTGCCACCACAACAGCGCTGCTTATCCAGCCTGATCACACAGAACAAGGAGCCTGAGCGCCCAGGGAGTTTGAGCTGCACAAAATCAAATTCCATTAAGTTGCAATATATTTAAACTCGTAATTGCTGCAGATTCTAATTCAGCAGAGAACTTTGCATAATGCCAAGAGGTGACCTTTTTCCGAGGTGCTCTGGCGCGATTGTTAGGGCCTTGTAACAAATGCCTAGTGCCATTTAACGAAGGAATGACATATCTCTGATATGCAAATTTTTACAGCACAGCAATTAAGCGGTTTAGAATTTTACGACAGTGTTTGGGCTTTATACAACAAAAAAAGGGCCAATAAAGGCCTGTGATGGATGGGCTAATCCCCACTGGAAATATACCATGTAATCTTGCGGAGACAATGCATTATGGATAGCATTGTGATTATTGGTTGTTAATATCTCCCCCTCCTCCTCCTCCTCCCACTCCCGGCCATGGCGAAGCTGCATGGCTGCCACATTGTCGGGGGCACGGGCCTGGGATACAGATGGGGAAGTTGGGCCATTGCAATCTGCTGCACGCAAGGAAGACAGTGAAAAGGGGGCTTGCAGCGAGGCAGCTTGTCAGCAGGGGACAGGACTGGGGGCCATATGCCTCTCTTCTTCTCCCTTCTGTCACCGAGCCTGCTGCCGCATCCTGCTGTCGGGGGACACTTTAATGAACATGCTTTAAACAGTTTTGTTTACCTAGCCGCAGCTTTTCCGTGAGGGGGTCTTAATTAGATGCCCTGGATTTCTGTGAGTCCGTCCACCTGTCCGTCTGCGGGGGTGTGGGCACCGCTGCTGGCTCAGCCGTGGTCACCGGCGCTCAGCCTCGGCTCTTCCCAAGCTGCAGCCCCGTTTCTTGCCATCCCCCCAGCCACAAAGGGCAGATCACTTTTACTCCACGTGTCGCTGCTTATAGTGACCGCATGGAGCCTGCCGCAGCGCTGGCAGAGGCGCTCGTACCTGTGCCTGCGTTTCACGTGCAGAAATTTGCTCGGTGTCAAGTGCGGCATGGGGGCTGAGAGACATTTCAGCTGGTTCCGAAGAAAGAGGGCGCGCGTCTCAGAAAGGTAATGGTGAGACAAACACGGCGAAGTTTGTCTCCATTTTTAAAAGCATCTTGTAAAATAAAAAGAAAAAATGATCTCCAGTTGCTATCTGAAGTGCCAAAAATAATTTAAAACTTGCAGCCACTCTCTTGCTATTTGGTCATTGTCTTAGAGAGTAAAGTGAAGCTTGTTCTTTACTTTTTCTTTTCCTTGATCTTTTATGCCCTTGGTTAAAGCTGCTATCACAGTACTTTTTTTTTTTTTTTTTTTTTTTTTTTTGGAGAAGGGAGTAGGGGATGGGGAAAAAGGATTCTGTTGTTTATTGAAAGTTTTCTTCAAATGATCATAAATTCCATCAGTATATCCAAGTTAACAGAGATAAACTAGACAACAAAAAAATCTGACCTGGCTTCCCTTCCGGTGGAAAACCCCTTGGCAGGGTGTTCTGGGAAGCAAGACCAGCATGGGGATTCCCTGGCAGGGACACTTGACCTGGGAAGCCTCTTGGGTCAGGGAGAAGGGGAAGGGAAGTCGGTTTGCCAGGGGCTGTACTCCCCCCGCCCTCCAATAATGCTGGGGCCTCACACCAACTGCGATCAACCCCTAGGAACTACAGAAAGCAGAACAGTTTCTGTGGAAGAAATTGTTTCTGCACTAGCTCACATTTTGCCTCCCTTGTCCTTCAGGCCCTCTCCTCACGCAGAGGAGGCTCCAGTCACACCGACATCAGGCTGGGAGCAGCAGACCCCTTCAGGGTCTCAGGGATTTTATTTAGCACTTGGTCACTAAGCTTTCCCAGAGTGTCCTCTGCCCTCTGCCTGGCTATTCCAGTGAAAAAAATACTGAGGCCATTGAAATAAAAAAGTTGTATAGGCAGACAGATAGATAAATGGATGGAGATTCGGATGAATGGATAGATAGGCACAGGAAGGCAGACAGATATAGCTAGGGACAGCGTCTGGACATGGATTTTAAACATCAAACAAGTCCTTTGCTCAGCTGGGAACAGTCAGCAAGAGCTGCACTGCTCCAAACCTCAGACCCCAAATGAAACTCAGATACTTCTTCTGAACCCAGCACGGAAGGTTAATTCCAGCCTTGAGAAACAAAAAGTAGCATCATGCTGAGAGTATATTACAAGGTGTGCCAAAGTAAAAATCCCACACTGCTGGTATTTCGAGAATAATGGCTTAGCAGGTATATATGGGAAACCCTTGAAACATTGGGATTTTGGGATATTTTAAAATTGTCTTCCTCCATAAGGTGACAATCACATTGCCTGAAAGGGTCCACTTCTCTCTACAGCATGTTGAGCCGATCAGAAGAAAAGAAGCGCTTCCTTGCAGTGAGTCTGCCTGGCTTTGAAGGAGTGACATAAAAGAAGTGAGAAAACCCTTGTAGTCTTCATGTTTTAAAGTAAGGCAAGACATAGAGAAATGCAGCCCTTCGTAGGACAGGTGGGAGGCTGTGCTAGGAGAAGGGTGAGTAAGCCATCTGAGCAGTTATTTCCACTTTGTCCTGTTCATTCCTGTGAGGGAGAGTCCTCACAGGGAAAAAAAGGCCACAGACAGTTCAGTCATTTTATCTGCGAGATCTTGGTCATAGTGCCTCCTTCAGCTGCTCACCTAGACAGCTTTGTACTTGGCAAATGCCTAAATTGGTCTGCACCTGTGTCCAGGTTATGTGTCTGCATCCTTCTTAGCTGCTGTACCCCAGTGCCCAGCTCCTCATAAAAGCAATAGCTGACTATACCAGCTCAGCATCCCCTCAGTGGCAAGTCTGAAGTAGTGAAGCCTGGGAGCAATTGCCCATATCTACTTTCTGATCCTGAATGGAGGTGGAAGAACCTGGTGGTATTTGGTGTTCCGTACAAATTCATAGCGGCACCCAGGCCGTGGCACTGATGGGGACCCTTCCCCTCGCTTCCATACATCTGTTGGTATAAACAAATGCTTGTGTTAACACTGTGGTACAGCTTTGGCAATTGCAGCAGTAGGTGATCAGAGAGGATGGTAGGTGCTCAGTTACAGTAATGGTTGTGCTTAACAGTACTAATCAGTGAATCCCAGGACAGGACTACCTTAGAGATGTCTTTGGGACGGCAGCAGAAATATGTTGTGACATTATTCTCTCCTGCTGCATAACGGTAATATAAACACTGAACCCCGTGAGGAGACAAGAACAGTGCCCAACCTCTGGGCTTCCTCAGCTGCCTGGTAAGTTTTGTATTTTAGAATAGGATAGGATAGGATAGGATAGGATAGGATAGGATAGGATAGAATGGAATGGAATGGAATGGAATGGAATGGAATGGAATGGAATGGAATAGAATAGAATAGAATAGAATAGAATAGAATAGAATAGAATAGAATAGAATAGAATAGAATAGAATAGAATAGAATAGAATAGAATAGAATAGAATTGGAATGGAACAGAATGGAACAGAATGGAACGGAACGGAATGGAGCAGAACGGAACAGAATAGTTCCATTGAAAAGGGCCTTCAAAGATCATCTAGTTCAACTGCCTGGTCACCTCAGGGCTAACCAGAAGATAAAGCATGTTATTGAGGGCATTGTCCAAATGTCCAAAAATCATCATTTTTTCTGGGTCTAGACAGGAGTGGACTGTGGAGTGATTAAACTTATGGATCATTTGGAGACAGATAGATACCTTCAGGAATTTAACTGAAGGTTTTACACCAACTGTCAAGACTGTGGACTGAAAAATGTTACCTATGAGGTGCACCAGTTTAAAAAAAACATCCCAAACCCAACCCAAATCTACAAAGGGTCAGGCTTCCTGAAGGTTTTGCTAAGGTTGAAAGCTCTCAAAGTGACTTGTGGAATTTTGTTTTCAAAGGTGCAGTGATTCAGTCATGGAAATTTTCTGAAGTCATCACATGAGATTACTTCTTCTCTTAGCTTTAAACTACCTTGAAAGACAAATGGAACCTAAAAACAAACAAACAAAAACAAAAAAAAATCCAAATTTTACTTTGGAAATCACTAAATCACTGACACTGAAAAATGACAGGTCACAAGATAAAAGTGTTATAAAAAGGGCAGATTGTTCATTTTGGTAATCTTCAAGCCTTAATATCCATAAAAATCTAATTTCTACAAAGAAATGATACACCTGCATCTTCAGTTAACATTGCTTTTTATTTTTGATTCTTGCATTTGGAATAAGTGGTAGACATCATAACATTACGGTTTTGCTTGTTTTGAAATGTGCATGAAACCACTCTCTTTTCCTTGCTTGGTAAAGCTTGGGAACTTGGGAGACTTAACTACCATGGTGGTGGTTGTGGAGAAATTATTGTTACCATGGTCTTAAATGACAGAAATGTGTGCAGGTGAAATGGGTTAGACAAACCAGACCTGAGACAATTCCATTGCCTCAAGCCAAATTAAGTATTTCCTATCTGAATTATGAACAATATAATTTTAAGCATTATCACAAAACAGTGTCAGTTCTGACCATAAACACCATCTGTCATTCTAGTGCCTGAGCTACTGTGTTGGCACATGGTCATATCAAAACTGTGTTGTGCTTTTTTAGGAGCACGAATGTGGACTAGACTGTGACCAGCCCCTTCTATTTCTAAGACAGCAAGCCTTTTTGTGGAAACAAATGGCCAGCTCACTGAATGATTTCCAGAGGCAAAAGAAATTCAGCACAGTGATTACTGGTACAATTTTCCACTTGAAAAGAACTGACGGTTTGGTTCTTGCACCTGTCTGGCCTTGGCATCTCACTCCATGCCACTGCCAAGCCAGTTGCATTTTGTCACCCCTCACAAGGTGCCCAAACTGTTGCATCCTGCCAACCAGCTTCTCCACTTTCTCCACTTGTCACGTCTTACACTTAGTACAGCCTCCAGAAAGGGCTTTTTACAGCTTTATTTGTATACGTTTTTTTAATCATCAGCTGTAAGACCTGTTATTGTTATCATGGTAGCAGATGGCTATCTCCAGATTTGGGAGTTTGTGTCAGATGAGCATTTGGCTCTCTCTGTGAAGACACTCTGCAGTCTGTATGAGCATCCACCCTTCCCTGTAAAGGAGCTGATAGCCTGCTCCGTTAGCTCCTGCATCATGAGGTTTACCGATCCCAATAGCTTCTCGAGGTTCATTCCAGGCTCATACTTTGTGTGGTAATGTCATTCTTCACTGTTCATGCAGCTAAAGAAAGCAATGATTTTCATAATCATTACTCTTTTCTACTTCTTCACATGTGTTGTTAGCCAACATGACCCTTCAGAAGCTTCACAAGACGGACACTTTTTTCTCCCCATGATGTCCAACTCAGACCTCTTTTACTTTGCAAGGGCTTCAGCAGGTGTGTACTGAATGCAGCTACCTCTGGTGGGGAAGAGGACATTCATTTGGCCTCAGTTCCTATTGGGGTTGGGAGCAGGGAATTAAAGACACCAGGTAAGCATCATTATTCCCCCCTCCCCAAAGTACAAGAGCTCTGTTCATCTTCCAGGTCACCAGGGGAAAGGGGAAAAAAAAGGACAATGAATCCAGTCCTAAAGCATTAAGCAAAGCTCCAGAAAGGAAGGTAGTTACTTAAAAAAGAGACTGCAGAAAAATCTATCTGATTTCTCAAGTAAATTTGTTTTTATTAAGGGCAATTAATATCTGCTAATGAGTGTTAGACCATTACCCATACTGCCACCCTAGGTAGGAAGACCAAAGAGTCTGGGGCTTTCCAGATCCCAGAGAATATAAATAATATATTTTGTTTTAAGAATAAGCAAATATCAAATAAGAGGAATGTTATAATGCGATTAGATTGGTGGCACTTCTTTCTGTAATGGAAAGAAAGATGGCAAATTTAGCACTAACCTAAGGTAGGTTCTCTCAGAATGGTGTGGGGAATGCAGGACTTCATGTGGATTTCATTGTCTTGGGAGATTGCCCAAGAGCCTGGCCAAATAATGACACAAATAAGAATATCATCTCAGGTTACAATAACAAAAACTGAAATAAGCGTGAAATTCTATTTCAGAACATAAACTAATCACTAAATCACTGCAACTGCAAAATACCTGCTTAGTAGGAACACTCCAGATATTTCTTCAGGCTTTTTTTTCTCCTTTCTCACATGTTGGTTACTGTGTAAAACAGGAGGATAGTGGGTTATAGTATCTGATAATATCACACAGTTTGATTTCTGTGTGCCTCTTGATGAAATGTGGATCTGTTCATCTTTCAAATCTGTTTGTCATTCCGAAACAGAAATCGAAAACTTTAATATCCATATGGTTTGGGGCAGACTACTGCAAGTATCTGATTCTGGCGGAAGAACTCAAAAATTCAAATCCAATCTGTATGTGCTGGGAAAAAAAAAAAAAAAAGAGAGAAAAAAAAAAAAAAACAACCAGGAATCATGTTTGTGGTCTTTTTTATTAGCACAAAATGGAACTTTTAGGTATCATATTGCATCAAGAAAATCCTTTTGTCTGTATCACTTTTTCTTTGGCTTTATGTTTGGGGTACAATATAATTAAGTTCACAAAGTTTCAGTAGGATTTTACTCACAGACAGGAAGGATGTCCTTGCTGCAAACCAGTAAACTTTGTTATATATGTAATTTGTCTTTTGATGTCTCTAGGTTACTTCATGTGTCTGGCATCTGCATTGTTGTCTTCCTTCCTCCACTGTGGAGGAAAAACAATTTATCACTAGGGTTGTGGATGAGACAACTAGCTGGGGAAGACTGGCAAAAACATGCAAAGGTGGAGTTTTTGCTCAGGTACATTCCCTGGGTTCCCACTAACATCACGGGGAAAGGGCTAAGATAGGGTTTTTCTGTAAGAAGACAGCAAGGCATGTGGAGGTGAGCCCGCTCGGGCAGTTGCAACTGAGTGGGACAGGTTTTCCAGAGTGCTTGGCTGTTAGGTGCATACCCAGACCGAGCGCTGCCTGCCAGGACGGTATTTAGGCATCTGTTGCTGAAACGAGAAAAGCAAGGCATCTGCGGAGCCGGTGGGGCGATGCACGAGTCAATGTGTTGTCCTCAGTCCATCTGACAAGGTTTGCTCCTGGCTCCTGTCATCCACAGATACCAAAAATGGGTACAGCATTCTGGGTCTTCCATCTGGAGGATGCCTCCATATTTTTTGCTTTCGGGAGAAGTCTGCAAAAAAGACAGCCAGAAGGCTGCAAGTGTGCAACAGGTCTTTGGGACTACCAGAGAAACTATAGATGAGGGGTCTTCAAGTATCTAATTCCTTTATTAGCACAAATATTTGGGTATTTTAGCCTCCATTAGCACTGCCCAGTTTGCTACGGCCAGTTCACATGCCTGTGAATCTTTCCACACCTCACTCTGCTAACATTCACTCTTGCTGAAGTTTGCCTGGCCATATTGCCCAAGGCCAAAGGTATGTTTTTTTAATAGATGCATTCCCTAAACATCACTTCTTCCTTCATTAGTATGTACAGGCGTAGCTTGATGTGGTAGCATTTATTGAACAAAATCTAGGCAAAATTCATTCAGAAAAAGCAGCCTGTTTAGATCATGACTGATGGATAAAACTATATTCGTATACCCTGTAAGGCATATGAAAGCAGCGACCTGCTTTCAGGCTATTTATACTCATTTGTGGAAGCTATAAAATGGCAAATGCAGTAATCCAATTTAACAAATCATTCATGCCAGAGACTAAATACTAATACTGAATATTAAAAATATTAAATACTAAATACATCCAGCTACTATTAACATTGTCACAACAGGACCAAGGAGAACTCATCGTAAATGGCCCTCATTTTGCTAGGTGCTGTATGAACACAAAGAAAAAAAGGTGTCCCTTCTCCATGGACATATATGTGAATGAAAGTGTTGGGAGAAGCTTGAAGGTGGCCTTGAAGAAGTTTAAATGTGCTTGAAGATGTAAGGAGTAGGCGGAGGAGCCTGGCACCTGTCATGCGGGGGATGATAGTGCTGGCAGGTGTGGGGTATGTTGTGCAGGGCCTTAAAAGAACAGGCAGGCCGTATGGGATGTGGCAAGGCAGCCCCTGCTCTGCGAACCTCCGTGGAGCTGTGAACTGCTCCTCGGGTTCACAGAAGGCATTTCAGAGAAGCCTAACACCCAAAGGCACAGCAACCAGCTGCCTGGCTCCTTTCACCTGCTCGGGGAAAGGCAGTGGCCGTGCCCCCGGCCTCCACCCCAAACCCCAAGGATGGGGCCCCGTGGCAGGCCTTCTTTGCAGGAGGGCTATTGGAGGGTTCAGGGGTAACAGCCTGCACTTGGCATGTGTAGGGATTTTTTTTCCACACGCAGACCAGTGGTGGTTTAGCCTGGCTCCACGGTGTCACTTGTGGTTTTATTCTGTGTACCTTGGAGCGGTGGGAATGAAATCAGGCTACGCCTGCTTTTGTTGTTGCAAGGCATAAAGGTGGGGTTTTTTTTGCAGTCAAAATGATGTACTTATTAACTACTTACACAGTTCTTATCAGGACTAGCCAGGAAGACTGGGTGGTTTTGCAGGATCTTTTTCTGACAACAACCCCGTGTTGCAGATCCTTTGAAATCGGTAACTAGAGATATCCCCTCATAGAGAGGCCGAGGATTTTCGTTAAAGTTTTATCATGCTGCCACTCTGAAAAACCCTGCTAGATGATGGCTATAAGACAGCATTTTGTATACACTAATCCTCCCAGGGTACAGCTGGCGCCGGGAGTGTGAAATGGTGAGGGCTTTGGCAATGAATTCACCGCAGTTCATTGCAGATTAGAGCAACAGGAAAATTAATGAAGTTACAACCCGAGAGACAGATAAATAAAGCTGAGCTCAAAGGCAGGGATTTTAGTTACTGTGTTTAAGAATGTGTTAGTACAAGGAAAACTGAAAATGGCGATGCTGTGTGGCTGGAGTCCTCCCGAAATCAGCAGTGCTGAGCAGGATGATAACAGCAGTGGAAACACTGAGGCCTGCCTCACAGCTCTGGCTCCAGCCTTGCTGCCACTCGCGTGCACAGCCAGCTGGAAGGGAAAGGACACCTGGGTACAACACCCAGCTTCCACCTTCCTCTAAAGCTGGAGGGAGCTCACGACGGAGGCAAACCTCAGACATCAGAAGCAAAAAACAGAAAAACTGCATTGTATCTTCTTGATATTTAACAACAAAAGGCAAGAAAACCACCTTAACCCCCACGTTTAACTGTCCTCAAGCTGTCTCACGTTTGAGCCCAGTACGAGCTATGTACCAAAGCAGTGGTACGCAGTCCCTTGCTCCTAGCTGAATGCTGCCTGAATATACTCAGCATTAGATTTGTATATGATGATTTGTGCATCGTCAACGTGTAGCATGAAACCTGAAGGAGCATGTGTGAGTATGCTCAGTACGGCGGGTGAAATGAAGCACTTAGTCGGACACAATCCAAGGCTGGTGTCAACTGGCTGAGTTCTCCTCAAGATGCTGGAGTGTTAACCACAGGGAAGCCTGACCCAAAGCTGTTAGGTATCTGCATAACAGTTGCTGTGCAAGCAGCGTGCCTCCGTTCATGTCACTGCGTACCTAGCTGCTTATTTAACCACCAGCATATAAAATACTACCACAGGCTGCCTGAGCTTTCACATGTCCCAACCAGCACGCTTAAAAGTAGCAGGCAGAACTTCATGAATTTTCAGTTTGATTTCAGGTAATGCGTGTGGACATTTCATAAGTTACGTAACACTTACAGGAGTGCCAAAGCCAGAGCACATGCATTGACCTAAAAACAAACCTGCCCAGCGATGTGCAGGTGCCGGGGAATTCAGCTGTGGTCAGTGGAGTTGGCAGGGAATTGCTTGGGTGCAGGCGAGATAATCTGGCTACCACAGGCATCTGAAAGAATGACGAAACATTACAGTGGGAAAAAAAAAAAAAGTTAAATTAGAGACTATTGCATATATTTTAAATTTCCACAATCTGCTGGATCTTTAACTTAAAAGTTTACATCTTTTAGTGGAAAAATTAATTTCTCTTTCACAAGTTCCACTTAGATTTTGTTGCTAATAAACCCAAGGATGTAAATACTATTAAGTACAAAACAGCCTGCTGCATAATTGTTTCAAAGCAATTACAGATTATATCGAGCCATTCGTTGAGCAGAAACAGTTTTTTCCAAGACACCAGCTCGCTGTACCTTGAAATTTTATTAGTCTAAGAATTTCATGCACCATATGTTGTAATATGAGGCTAGCTGCAATTGAACAAACAACTTTCTGATATATAAGTGAATGATAACCTGATTTTAAATGTGTTTATCTAATGAGATAGTAACTGTAATTTACAGCACATATAAAAACTCCCACTGTTACTCCTGGTGCACCTTTTGGCTAAAAAGGGTGATGCGCTGAGATATGCTAATGAATATCGTCTTGGTTTTTACCAAGTCAGTAATAAAATTTGCATTCGATATTGTGCACAGTAAACTGGGTTATTAGCCTTGAAAATGAGTCTCATAAAATTTAAATATAGGCTTAAATCATATTAACTGTCCTGTAGGTTTTCTGAGAGGCTTTAAAGCATTGTGCTCTCGTTCTATAGCGCTGAGAATGCAGATGTCACTTTGCCTTCAGGGGTGCCCCAAAATGCGAACACATCGGAGCCTGCAGGATGAACGGCGCATCAGCCCCCTGTTCCCTCACAACCAGGGAGCTGGATGCAGTGAGAGGCCTGGGAAAATCTCAGTGGGAAGGGGAAAGGGAAGGGGGAGAAGAAGGTAGTGCTCCCAATGTGTTGGGCTCGGGCGAGACGATGCAGTGGGCTCAGCCCCATGCTCCCAAACTGGCTGCTTCGATCAGTGGTGGCCACGTGCTGGACAAAAGGAACCCTAAGAGCTTGTGCACAAGGGTATCTGGCTAAGAAGTTTAGCCTGACTTAGAAACTGTTCTCTACCAAGAGATTACTGAGACCCAGCCCATACACATGTTCAGAAAAAAATAAATAAATAAAAATTACACATTACAATGCAATGCTGTATATGCATCACGAAGAAACTACTACGCTGAAACTGGATGCAGTCAACATGTGTTCTGTGGAAAAAAAAAAAAGGAATCCTACTTGCATATCTGTGCAAGGTCTTCTACTATTACAATCTATTACAATACAAATGCAACAGTGATAAAATTACAATCTCATGACAAAGAGCCTTCTTTGTGAAATCCCAGCTCTTCACGGCAGTTGATGACAGAGTATCATGGCATTGTGCAAAGCGTTATGCAAACTGCTCCCAAGCATTGTACCTAGGTTGGGTACTGCGCTGTAGCATGGAGGTCTACAAACTTCTCCAGCGATGAATGCAAACAGCTAACTTTTATACTTAGGCTTTACTAAGGTGTAATATAATATTCTCATGTGATATTGTCTTAGACCACCTGCAAAGTGGATATGGACACCAAACAACAACAGGTCTGTGGGCATCAAAGTGCCTGTGTCAGAGCACAAGCATTCCTTGCTCGAGCAAACATGAAGTCCGTTTTGTCTCCCCTCCTCCCTGTGGCAGTGACTGGTGCTGGCTGCTTTGGAAAAGTGCTCCTGTGGTAAGAGGTGTACGTGGCAGACACTGTGCTGCCTGCAGAGTGGGTCTCACCAGGACACTGGGAAATTGGAGGTTGCACTAAGGTCTGAAGTATGAGACTGAATATCCCAACCATTCTGCTGTTGGCATTGATTATTAGTGCTTTATAGCCTTACTATCACCATCCCTTTTTTATTTTAATGCAGTCCATCTTACACTTACGTAAACAGGAACACACTTATCTTCCTTCTACTGCTCACTGAACAAACACAGCATTGTAACATCAGGACCCCGTGATGCTTCACTGCTCTAGGCTGAGAGCCAAGAGCCAAGGGCTTCAAAAGTGAATGAAAAAACAAACAAACAAACAAACAGACAAACAAAAAAACAGAAAAGACAAGTGAAATGTTCTCCCAGCTGAGGAAAAGGAAGGGTTTCCTGACGGTGCGGAAAAGTTCCTTCTCTAGGTGCTGCAGCTCACGGCAGCCTGCGCAGCACTTCCAGCAGCACTCCATCTCCGTCTGTTCCAGTGTGTTACGATTTGGCAGGCGCCCGAGCTGCATTATGTCGTGTTAAAAGATGCTGACACTTCCTTTGGCTGGGACATCTTTCCCGACTGAGCCTTCCCTGCTCAGCCTAAAGAAGAGGAAGCACCAGGCTGTTTCCCCTTGTTTCGCTGCTAATAGCACGGCTCCGCAGACCACCTAGCCAGTCCTGCCCGATTCGGCTGGCCGGGCAATGAGATACTCGCTTTATTAATCAGTTTATCTAACGCAACTATAACATTTCTAGATGGAGGGGCCCCAGGGGAAAAGTAAACCACCCCAACTGTTAATCACAGCCTTTCCTTTGGTTGCACCTGAGTTCTACACCACCGGGAAATTTTTCTTTGGGGAGAGAGGGGGAGAGAAAGCACATAACCAAGGCCTCAGACACTGCCTGAATAGTTTGGACTTCCTTTCATTACTGCCCAGAGAAGCTGTGGATGCCCCATTCCTGGAGGTGTTCAAGGCCAGGCCAGATGGGGCTTTGGGCAACCTGGTCTGGTGGGAGGTGTCCCTGCCCATGGCAGGGGGGTTGGAACTGGTTGGTCTTTAAGGTCCCTTCCAACCCAAACCGTTCTGTGGTTCTGTGATTCTATGACTAAAGACAGCTCAAAGGGGCCTTCATCATTGTTAAGGACCGATGGCATCATGGCTGTGAGCCCTGAATAAGGGATGGTGCCTGACTGGGGCACCCCACAAGCACAACAGAGTCAAAAGGAGGAAGCCTAACTGCATTCCTGATCCTCCGGGAGGCCTGGGCTCCCCACGGGAGGAACGTTCTTGCTCTCTCCTGGCAGACATGTCTCCTGGAGATATTTCCACACAAATGTCTGCCAGGGAAGGCTGGATGAGAGGGAGGTGGTGTGGTGGAAGGGGAGGTTTTGAGGCTCCGTTCGTTCCCTGCCATGGTACAGAGTGAAAATAGCAACATCATTAGACCACCTCTGATCTAATTTCTATTGCAGATGTTTCATGCAGGAAAATAAATAGTGTTTTTTCTTTTTATTTTTTTTTTATTTCTTTTTACTGAGCCAAAACATTGTCTTTAAGTGACTTATGACTGAGTACCTTGCCTCGTACTTGACACAGAGGAGTGGAAACATAGAGAAAGGAAGGCTGTTTCAAGGACGATAATAAAAAGAAATACAATTCCTGTCTTACAAGCAAGTTGCTTCCTCTAGCGTGCCTCAGCGGTCAGTGGTGGCTGGCACTGAAGTGAAGCAGCAGTGAAAATCCGAGATGTAGTTACCCTGTAGGTTTTTTCTTGTCCTTTAGGTTATCCTTGTGCATCCTCAAAATATGGAGGGTGCTGATGGTTTTAGCCCTCAGGGCTGGAACGCCTCTGCCTATACCAGCATATTCTGTCCCCATTGTCCCCATGAAATGTAACAACACCACTGCTGACAATGGTTTATTAGCTGATTTATAGGGGTAAATCAGGGGTAAATTGAGCCCTTCTTTAGAAAGCTTTGAGTTCACAGTGCCAAGATATGCTGAACATAAAAACTCATGTGGGGGAAAAAAAAGGATCAGAACAATACTGACACTGTGTGGAGCAAGGTTATATATGCAATCATGCAATCTCAGGAGGTCTGTGAAGAAAACACAGCATGCAGTATGGTGGAGTGGTATGTAGCATGCTATCAGCTATTGTGTTGGCTCAGAAACACGTAAATATTTCTGGAGGAAAAGAAAAAAAAACAACAAAAGTAAAGTATTATTCTTTGGTGGGAGGAGGGAGAATTTAGGGTGAACTTCTGCTAAGCCCAACCTCAGGTTTCCAGCTTTGGTTTTACTCTCAAGAAAGAAAACAGATGAGTTGAAAGACAGGAAAAACATATGTTGGTTTTGTTTAGACTGCTATTTTTTGTACAAAAACAAAACAAAACTCTTCTACTATTACTAGAAGCCATATTTGTTTTCTGTATTTATAAATGCTTTGTATTTTTATTAAATGTTTATAAAGACACATATTAATTAATTAATTATACATGTGTACAAAATAAAGCTATTTATCAGGTCTACACATGAAACTAAGAAAAGAAGAAAAAAAAAACACAAAAAACAGGTTTTACCTTGGAAAGCTTTTGATTCAAAATGCAGAAAGAAGCCTGAGTGGGAAACCAGATGCTATAGCTTGGTCAGTGTGCTCTCACTTTGCAATACCAACATCCACAAGGTTTAAAGCAAGGCATCAACCTACCAGTCATACAGAAAGTCTGGCAGAACTGCTAGGCTAGTTTTTAACCTGTAATTTGATGTTGTGAGCTGGGGACTCCATGCCTAGTACTGTACTATGCTGGGAAAAAAAAAACTCAGAAGATTTCAGCCTGGTAGAGGTAATGGAAAAATGGATTTGTAATCATGTGAAACGATTGTTGTGGCTCCCTGCTTGGAGGCTCTGATAACCTTCATGGCTATGCCCAGGCTGTAGAGCAGATGGGGTCTGAGGCTGGGGACCTGCTGGAAATGACTGTGGGTCTCTTGTCTTGTGCTCCTGGGCTTTCTTCCCTTGGAAACTGGAGCACAGAAGGAGGCATAATGGTGTGCATCAGTTCTTCATCTGAATGTGTAGCTGGAAGCTGGTAGATGCGTGTGCCTAGATCCAGGACTTGAGAAACACTCCTTTGTCCCGGATAGCCTGTGCTGCCTTTCTGCCGCTAATTTTATGCCCTTTCCATGGGGAAAAGAATAACAGCCACATGGGGAGAAGTTAGTAGGCTTAGGAGATAAATTCCTCAGACCTACTCAGGAGGTAGATGTCTGCTCTGCTGGAGCAGGGGGAAGGGGAAACTCATCTCCTTGGCAGCATGAGTTCGAGCGGCTGTGTATGCAACAAAGCGAACCGAGCAGCCACACATCTCTCACAATGGCAGGCTGTGCAGCACAGGCAGTACCTTTTTTATGCAATAAAATGTTTGCCTCAGCCAAATGCGAACTGGTCGTTTGTACACAGTCTGAAGAGGAAGACTTTGTCTCAGGGACGAACAGGTTATAAAGCTCTTGAATTTGTTAATGTTTGCTCGATGTTTTAACTCAGTCAATCCACATAAAACAGACAAAAAACTCAACACCCAAATACTTCAAAGTACTGCTCTGCACAAAACTAGCCATAGCAAGAACGGGACACATCAGTCTGGCTTATGACCATGTGCTTCTTCTCAAACTAATCTGCACATCTTCTCTCAGGGGATGCTGGGTTGGTTAGCCAAAGAGATGCCTGCAGGTATCTCCACAGCCTCACCTGTAGACAGGCTCAATACAGAAATGGGAAATCCCTGCAGCCATGCCATTTTGCAGGTGGAACCTGGTTGCTTTCAGCCAGGTGAGAAGCTAGTCCCAGGTGCTGCCATACCTCCAACCCTTCCCAGTGCTGGTATTTGTGTCGGCATCTGATCACGACTCAGCAGCAGATATTCTGGCCAGTTCCTTTGTGCGTGATAGATGCAGATGTCTCCCATCCTGACTCTGACAGGCACAGCATTTGCTGCATCACTGGTTTACAACACGAGGCAATACTTTATATAGCTGGAGTATTTTCTTTATCTAACACGCTTGCAGACAGAGGGTGCAAAGGAGCAGCAGATCACGCACTGCAAGTTTCTCAGCCTACAGGACATTCCTTTGACATAGTTGTACACGGTATTTCTGATTTTGGCTACCATGACTTAAAGAGCATGAAGGCCAGTTTCCCCTTAAGCCATGAAGATGCCAGGTATTATTTCATGAGGCATGCCTTCCGTGCAAACTCTATAGGAGGTGTATGAGGGATAATTACAGACCAGAGGAACACAGGAACAAGAGTCACTATGATCAGGAGCAGGCTTAGTGGTTCAAAATGAATCCCTTTACTCGTATAAACCTCTATATGAAAAGGGGGGAAAAAGGAAGAAGGAAGGAAACCTCTCACCATTTTAGCTGAATAGAATAATTCCCCATATGTTAAAATAAAATATTCATTAATTATAGCTTTTCTGGCACTGGTTCCGCCACCAGAGTGAATGTTTTTTTAGAAGTGTCTCCAAGACTCTCTGCAGCCCAGCACAGTTGTGTTTTCCCCAGCTGCAGGCCCACTCCCTCTCCCTGGCTGCGCTCTGCATCGCCCGCCTCGTTTAGAAGGGACAAGAGAGGGGGACTTTCAGCTGTCTCCCATCACTGATAACTACATGGCTGGTCACAGCAATTGCCAGCCTCTGCTGAGGATGGAAACTCACTATGAAAACATGAAGGGAGCAAAGCAATGGCTGGAGATGCAGGAGCTGGGGGCACCTCGTGGCTGCCTCCGAGGCCGGCGGGGATGGCAGGCAGTCCAGCCCCGGCTAAGGATCCTTCCTCCGAACCATGCCGGCTGGTCCCTCAAGAAGATGTGTGTTGAGGACATCATCGGGGGGCTGAGGCAGGGCCAGGCTGCCGCAGCACTAGCGGCATTCGGCGGTGAGGGCTGCAGTTGCTGCATAGGCACATTTGGCCCACGCTGCCAGAGAGGCTGTGCGCGCTGCTGCAGAGGAGCACACTGCCTGCCACTGTTGGGCTATTAGTATGGAAATGAGGCATGTGTGTGACAGGTGGCCTTACAACCAACACAATTAACTTTCTCCATTAGCTGACGCACTGACAAAACAGATGCAGCATCAATAAGCACCAAAAAACCCACAAACACTGAATAGGAATGACACGTTGCACACCCCTATTATTTATAAGGAGGAACAGCATAATTTCTTTGGGATGCGGTGGCAAGTAGCAGGCGGTTGGTTGGGCGTTTTTCCTCCCTGATTATGATGTTTGCCTTCTTATAACCATTATTTTAATTTTTAACTTTACAGGAATATTGCCGTGGAGCTTAAAGGGCTCTCGGTGATGTGCAGCAGACTCGAGAAGGTTTGTCCCTGCTGTGGCGAGGGAAGCACCCAGACCCTCGCTGCGTGAAATAATTCAAGTTGCCCAAGCCACCTGACCAGATGCAGGAGCACAGGGCTCTGGGTGGGAGAAAATTGCTTCCCAGCCTGTTAGTGAGGCACTTTGAGCCACCTCTGACCACACGACTGAGGACAGTTAAGGTGGAGCAGCTGCTCATATCCCTAAAGTGAGCTACAAGGGCTTGTGACTCAGCTGAAAGCATGGGGTTGGGGACGAGCACTTGGCACATCAGGTTTCAGCAGTGGAGCACGCTGTATTGCCTTGAAAGATAATAAGTTTAATTACTGCTTTTTCATAAGAAAATAATGGAAAAAAGTGGTTTTTGATTTTAAAATTCTTGGGCTTTTTTTTTTTTTTTTTCAGCCAGGTGGTTACTCATGACAACGTGTGTGAACCATACTGGGGATTTAAATAAGAGCAACAACGTGAACCATCTGAAATGCAGAACTATAATGTAATAACAAAAATTTACATAACAGCCTCCTTATGTCAGCTGGTGCCTCGTGAAATATTTAGAGATTCACTGAGTAACATCCTTGGCACGTGCGATCTCTCATCGGTCCCTGGCTCTGCTGCTCTACACCAGAGTTTTCCCAGGTTAAAGCCATTGAAGATCCTGTCCCAGGCAGTCCTGGTAGGAAAATGTCCTGGAACAGAGCATCAGCCGCTGGGTCATCCTAGCAGCCTGCTAATTCATGGCATAAAGCTCCAATTAGGGGAATGCACAAGGAGATAAAATGCCCAGCCTGTAAACCAGCCCAGCACAGCCGTGATTGAACCTGGCCATCTTTCACTGGCCTGTGGAGGGACGGGCAGGAGTCAGCACCGCATCCCTTCCTGTTGCTCTAGCAGACGTGGTGACAGTGGCATGGGTACGGGAGCTGTGTCTCCTACACGCCTTGTTGAACAGCACCTTCAGGGCACGGCTGGCAAACACCACGCCAAAACCCTCCCAGCCCCTGTCTGCTGTGCATTACAAATGTGAGTTTCCAGGTGTTGGGAGAGTAATGAATTAAATTAAAGTTAAACTCAGGTCTGGACAACCTCCATAGCCCCACAAAACAAAACAAAACAAAACAAAAAAATTCACCCACAACTCTACATCCACAATTTACCATGATACTTATTGCTGTCTTCTTCAATTTACAGAAGCTTAATATGATTTCCTCTGTTCAGTTTTCTATATCACACCTGTGTGTAGAGACATTTTTATATTGAAATTAGATTATCTAGAGCCCATGGCATACATATATAAAAGATAAGAATACATTATCTAGAGCCCATGGCATACATATATAAAAGATAAGAATTTCAGGATCCTTTTTGCTCATATGTCATAAAAAATGAAAGACTAATTGTAAGGAGACTTATTTTTGTTACAATAATGTAATGATGATATTGGCATTCATGTAAAATTAATAACATCACATAGGATGCTTGTCTGATATGATTTCCTTGAAGGCTCTGTGCTGGATGTGCTGGTTTTAGGATGAGGCAAGAAACTGCCTTCTGATCACGGAGACCCATGCTGCACAGCATGCAAGTGCTGAAATTAGCTGCACCGAGCTGGCTGGCTCCTGAGATAATAAACTGCTTTCTGACCAGCCAAATGCCTTCAGTATTTTAAGGTGCAGAAAGAAATCTTCCACAAGCAGCTGTACATTTCTACAGCTTTTGAGTTCTGCAACAACATATGCAGTATTTTGGCAACCTTAAAGCAAGTGGGTGTGTGTATTCACAGTTATAGACAGAGAATGTTATTAAAAAAAATTAATTGGTGGTAGAATTGGTGTACTACTTGCCTGGTCCTGAGCCAGGGGTTGTTGGTGAGAAAAAAAAATGAAATTTTCATGGGGGCCCTATGGAGGCATCTGAAATCTGGGTTTAAAAGCTGTTTTCTGGCTACATTTTACGTATGCAGGCTTGTTGATGGGAAAATTTTTCCTGACAGAACTGGTGGCTGCAAGGCCAGAACCAGACTCGTGGTATAAAGCATAAAATCTTACTTAGAAAGAAGTGACTGTCTCTCCATAACAATTACATGAGCTGTTAATTTTATTATTTTGTGTGGCGCCTTGGGATGTGTGTGATGAAAGATCCCACTATTAAAGCATAGTTTAATTGACTGACTCATGGGGCAGTCCAAGGCACAAAAACCTACTAATCTAATTAGATGCCCTTAGTTATGCATCTCCTTCTCTTTTCGATGCAGAGCCCATTTCCAGCTCTGGTGTGCAGGTGCCTGGACTGCCTAGCTTCGTTCTAGCGATCCTGATGAATAACCCTGCCATATGAAGCTGCATGCTCTCCCCTTTCCCACACTGATCCATCCCATCCACCTGACCGGCTAATAGCTCTCAACAAGTAGGTGTTAATGAGGTGGCTTAAATGGAGATGCCAAAGTGGCATGGTGTGAAGGTGGTTTGTCCATAATGGGAAATTCACATTTTACCACCTCTATGACTAAGGAATTGCAGCCATCTGATTGACAGAAAGCCTCCTTGCTCAGCTCAGGAGGCCTCTTCCACCTGTGGCATGAGTGACTGCGATCTGGATGCAGCCACAGCTTGAGTTTCATGGGTCTTCCTGTTCTCACTCACAGGCAAGCCCTGTATGAAAGAGTCATGGTGAATAGTTTCTTCTGATGGGCTTTGGCAGTATTATAGGTGTGATTTTTTTTGTGCACAGGCTATGAGCAAGCCTTTTTAGAAGGAAAGGAGGGTTTTCAGAAAGTCTCCAAAATAAATTTACTCAAGAATTTACTCCAAAATAAAGAGAGCTTTTTTGTTGTTGTTGTTCACGTGCACATGTGGAAACATCCATTTCAGCAATTTTTTTCAGCAAAGAAGAGAAGTGACCAGGGCAAAACCAAAAAGCTATTCAGCATCCACTCAGATATAAGTAATTCTTCCCATATTTGTCCAGATGGGATCATAATTTTTTTCTAAAAAGCTCTGTTCATTTGCTTGCCTTTCTTCATCCCAGTGGTGCCCTTTTGTTTGATTTTGAAAAAATCAACAAAATTTACTGAACAGTTATCATGCCAAGTCAGAAGAAAAACGGGGACATGAGTGGGTTTGCATGTATATATATCTATCTTCCTCTGCACATATTCGTGCATCTATAACTGGTATTTTCCCATTTAAAAATACAAACTCAAATCAAAACTAGAAATCATTGAAGTGTTCTGGCTGTTTACACAATTACAGAACACTGACAGAAGTTCTTAGCATGAACCTAAGCACTCTTATTAAAGTTATCTCTTTCTGAAGAGGGAATCAGCTGGTTATCCAAAAGAAAAGTATTTTCCCTACAGGTAGTATAAAATGTCACAGTTTTTAAGAAAAGCTTCTCTGTTTCCTTAGACCTTTTATTTAAGCTTTCCTATTGAGCTACCTGCCTGGAGAGTGCTGAGTTTTTTACTGGGTTAACCTCTAAACTGTAGTCCTTATTTTCAGGACATCTCTTCAGACGTGCCTTGTTAGCATGATGGGACGAAGCACAGGAACCATTTTGTTCTGTTTGCTTCTGTCACAAATTGACTCTGGGGAGAGAGTTATTAGGAGGTGGACAGCAGATTTCTACCAGTCCCATTCTTCTTCTCCTCCTCCTCTGACATTTCTTAGTTTTGTGTCTGTGTTTTAAACCTGTCCATTACTAAGAGGAAGAAGAGGCAGCAGGATCCTGGGCTGAACAGGCAAAAGCTTTTCAGATACCACTGAGAAATATTAGATCCTAGTAATCTCTTGAAATATCACCAGAGAGGCGTTGCCCTGAAGGCGCACTTCAGTGGACTGACAAGCCAGGTAGCAGATTGACATAGGCCTAACGGAGGCAGAGGCCCTTCTGGAGAAGCAGCTGGCAACCAGACGAGATGCCCTAAAGCCTCTTAAATAGATTAAACTCTTGTGCGTAGGGAACTGCACTGCATCCTTCAGTCACAGCAAGAGTCATGAGATTGTAAGAACTAGGGCTATAGATCCTGATCTTAAGCTATTAATATTAAATACAGATCCCGTCACTGACAGAAGGAAACAATGGGGCTGAATCACAGTCATAGTGAAGAACATATTTAGGATAAAAGGTGATTTTTCCAGTGTAAGAAGAAATAAATGGAAGGGAATAAATGCCAGGTAAATCTCATCTCCTAATACTTGCCATAAAAAACACCTTCAGAGGAGACCTCTTCAATATATATTCAGTCTGTGGAACTCCTTGCAACAGGATTGTTTGGGTTCCAAAATTTCACTAATTACATTTTTGAGCTACCTTTCACAATGCTTGGATCATAATACATGCACAGTGTTTGAGGTTTGTGTCTAAATTCAGTATTTCTTTGAAGAAAGGAGAAAATGGTGTCAGTGATCCACTTTCATAAGTCCAGAACCCTTATGTCTCTCAAACAGCTCCTCCATTACAGACAGTGTTATGAATGGAGGTGCCCTTGAAATTACATTTCTTTCAATCTCAATTAACTTAAATTACGTTGAGTTACAATAATGGATTACTTGCAACTCTGGAATCAGAAAGTTTTTGTTTGATACAGTCATTCCAATTCCATCATGATGTCTTCTTTGGAAATAACTGCACAGGGGAAGAAGCCAGAATTCCTCTCCCATTCTAAGAGTACGTAATCTTTTTTTTTTCTTCGCATATTTATTTATATGCTTATATATACATATGGCTATAGGTTATATATGTAGATCTTATTTTTTACATATATTACACTTTAAGATTATAAAATTATAAGATTACAAAATGGGCCCTAGTGAAGTCCATTTAGGTACAGAAGTATAAAGGTTAGACAGGAGGGACTGGACAAGATTCGTGTAGTAGTAGAAAGGGGTGGTGTCAGCAATGCTGCTTTCTTTACAGATAATTTATATGAAGGTGCAATAGCTGAATAATTACTGTCTCAGCTGACAAACCCACTTTAACGCTGACATAAAGGCTGCTGAAGTTAGTTAAAGCTTGAGGTAGCCCCGTTGTGTGAGGGGCACTTGCTGGTTTGGGCCAGAAAGCGTTCAAAACCACTTTCTAGCATGAACACGAAGGAAGGCTTTTGTTCAGTTTCCAGCCTCCACTTCCTCTTCTCTCAGTATTTATGTCTTCTCTGAGACTATGGGACAGTATCTGAGATTTACAGTACCTACAACCAAGCTATAAAACAAATGTCTGTGCACGTCGAGTAGCTGAGTCTTTCTTTTCTGTCACGCAAAATAAAAGGCTTGCTTAAACTCAGAAAGAGAGGGGAAGTAAATGGAACTAATGGGAAAGGTGCATCAGTGTGACCTAACTCCATTGGTTTAACAAGGCTAAAAATGCATGACTCAATTACACAAGAGTTAGCTAATGAGGAATGGGGAAGATGTTACAGTTTAAAACAAATGGCTACTAAATGAATTGGGTGCTGCCTTTCAGATCTATGCCATTCAACAAAAACCTGGCAAGACATTTTCTTCACAGGATATGAATCATCCGAAATAAAAAAAGCAAGACTAGGGCCACCTACATTCAGAGTTTGTACAGTATGACCTTAAGGCCCAACATCTACCAGAAGTTGAGTAGCAAAAGGCCAAGCTCCAAAGAATAAAAGGGCTTACATCAGTATTAAATAATTCTCTCTTAGAGATGCAAATTTCTAATTAGTTACTGTGGAAACTGTAGAGGCCTGGAAGTAAGCCCTGCACAATGAGAATGAGAGTTTACTTTTTTGATTTACTGCAGGGCTGCAGTAGTTGAGGGAGGGCTGAGAGGGGGAAATAAATTCATTGCTTTTAACATGACAACAGAATAAAGTGCAGCAGAAGAAGTGACTTTGTTTTGTGTGCTGCTGCTGCCGCTGCTGCTGCGACAGATCCCAGAGGAGCTTTGTGTGGCATAGTCTCACTTAAAATGTCTTGCAAGGAATTGTAAAATGCTTTGTTTACAAACAAGTGACTTTCTCAGCACCCTCACTTGTTGCATCCCCGACAAAACCTTGGGAGGGTGCTTTTCAGAGCCAGCGGAAGATGGAGGTGCCTTCTGTTTGTTAGGTGACCAAACTGATTTACCCAAATTTCTAAGCATAACATTTCTGAAAATCAAGGTGCCCTAACTTGATCTATGCTGAGCACCCAGAGTATCTTGTTGAAATTCTTTCAGGATTTTAAATGCAATGCGGAAATCATTAGTTAAGTAGTTCTTGTCCTTTTAGTTTGCTTTACATTTAATTATTTAGTTTAAAACTGTAGAATAATTTCACTTATATGGACATGTGGGAACATGTGGTCTCATCCTGTATCACCTAGAGTCAAGAGGGAGCCAGTGGCCCCCAATTGCATAAACCAGCAGAACTGGAGATGCTTCATTCCTCACAAATTCAGGCAGCACACACCTTCAGTCATTTTCTGGGTAGAGTATATTAATACAGAGCAGTAGCAAACACAAAAAGAAAATGAACAAATATATGTTAGTGGCAATACTTGATATTTTAACAGGAACCAACTCAAACTGTGTAAAATTATTTAAATGTATTCCTTATCAGAAACAAGTAACCCTGATGGTTATTCAGTAGTTGAATTCAGGGCTAGCTTGAACTGAGAATACAGCTAAATGAATATAATGAATATAATAAATGAATATAATTTAGGGAAGGAATTTGAAAAGTATTTTGTTGTGATTTCTTTGTAATTCTTTTTACTCTCATTGTGATCTCCTATCTTCCAGCTTCTGATTTAAAGAGCTCATGTTTGCTCCCTTGCAGAGCTTGGGCTGGGCGAGGATGCAGAGCGTCGCTGCAGAGCCTGGTGCAGCTCCTCAGGCTCCTGCTTGTTGTCTGCAACATCCCGGGAATTCAGAGCAGCAGGGAAGGGCTCAGTGACTGCACCCAGCTTAGATGCTTGCAGACCAGGACTGAAATGTTGACACTGCTAACGATTTTGTTTGTAGGAGAAAAGAGAAGGAGGATCACAGACTGAAGTGACTGGCTGTGAGATGTCTCTTATTTTGGTGCCAGTAGCAGTTTTGGAGAGACGCGCTATTTCTTTTCAGCTCCAGCCAAGGCAATTCACCTGTCTGAGCCAACCACCAGCAGTGGCTGCTTTGCCATCTGACCAAGAAGGTGTCAGGATGAAGGAGACTGAAAGCACTAGTCTGCTTGGTAGATGGACCACAGCCAAAACACAGGATTAGCGTATTGCTGCTGCCTGGTAGTAGCTGCAGAAGGCTGGTTTGGTGTGATTCAGCAGAGGCACAAATACCAGCTCAGCCAGGATGGGGAAGGCATTCTTCCTCCTCGCAGGTCCACACTAATGGCTCTAAATTAATTGCATTTCGAATGTGTTCTTGTTGTTGGCTCTACTTCCATCTTAATAATGCCCCAGAAAAAATTGAAACGATGAACTAGTCATGCTGAAATAATAGGAAACTAACGTTTTAATTTTAAACTTTTTTTTTTCTTTTCTGGAAATGCAACTAAGAGATTACAGATAGCACAGAGAAGGCAAAACAGAAAGCTAACTCAGTTTTACCATGGGAAAACAAGAAAAACTAGAAACACTTTATCTGACAGAGCATTTATAAGCATGATTCTAGATCAGCATCGGTGCAGAATTTCAGGATATATATAACCTGAACTATTGCTACTGAACACTCTGTCCTATGAAGCCCATCTCAGAGGCCGGAGTTCATTCTGCTCAGTCCATTACAGCGTCCGTACCTTTGTAGCTCATGCAAGAGTGGAATTTGCCCAGGTGTACCTTCGGTATTTTGAATAGGAGCTGGGCTGGGCACCATCTGCTTGTATTTCATTATCATCTCATGGCCATGCTCAATCCTTGAATCATTTTTTAACAGAGACCTTAGCTGTCCAACCCCTTCCCTGAACTGTATATTTAGCCAAACATACAGGGCACAGAGAGCACCCTCTGCACATGAGTTACCTGTAATTCTGAAGACATTTTCTGAATAGTGTTTTTAAATGTTTCCTGCAGGTCACTCCCCCAGAAGTTCGGCTATCCCCCTGCCAGCCTGGCCAGCCTGCTGTAATGGCCTGTTTTCAACTGGATTCCCCCTGCCCTCAGAGCTGCACCCAGAATTGTAAGTCAGTCCCTTTTGATGGCTGCCAGGGAAGAAGCATTTTTATAGCTTTTGTTTTCTTTGCTACTTCTGTATGAAGTATTTTCTTTACTACTTTGCTCCTTCCTTATTCAGCCATTTGCATTTTCGCTCCAGCAAAATATGGAGCCAGTTGCACACACAGACTCTTCCAGAGCAAAAGAAACAATTAGGGATCACCATTTGGGTTCCTCCAAAAATGACAATGCAGCTTTGAGAAATCTTTAGTTGATAGAAAGGATGGGACAAATTTGCAAAGCACTTTTCTGCAAACTTTGGGCCACTCCAGAACTTTGAAGTGCTGACACCAACAGAGGTGTGCCTACAACTCCTCAGTTGAAATGCAGCAATATTCCCAGGGAATGATCCCATCAAACCTCCTCAGAGATGATGAGCCATACACCTCTTGTCTTCATATGGACCTTCCTGATGACTTTCTCCAGGCATCAGCCCTTTACATAAGAAGTGTGCAGTTCAGATTATACTGAACTCATAGTAACCAAGTATCATTAAAAAGTTGTTTTTTTCCCTTCCTTAACTAAAACAGCATTCTTAGCTAAACAGTGCAGTTAGCACATGAATAAGCCTCCAGAGCTCCTGAGAAATTTTGTTACTCATTCATTTTTGTTTGATATAAATATGAATATATATACCATTTGAAATATGTTTGCATTCCAAAAGGCAACTAAACTCTGAAACTCTCAATATCTATTCTACCCTATAAATTATTTGTAAAGAATCAGTGTAAAATACTCCATCAAAAGACTTTCTTATTCCATTCTGCTGATTCAGCTGCACTGACATTTTTCTGGAGTCTGTTCAGAGTTCAGCATCAAATTCAGAAAATCGCTGATAGTATAAATGTCTCTGACTAGTTGATCTCTGCCTTCCTCAAAAGCTGGAGCTCCCAAAGCACTCAGATCCTCAGCAGCTCATTTGGATAACTGGCTGAGTGCCAGAAAACCTTGCTATCTTTAGCTTTCATCTTCTTCTGGTTTCTTTCACAGTCCAGAATTTCAGGATTCATGGTACCAGGGTGTCCGTCAGAAGGATTACCTAGGAGCCAGGATTTGATTCCCTTTTGTTTTCTATTGGAACAAAACCTAGATATGAAGCTCCCCATGAAATGAGCTTACTTTTCTCTGACAAGTTCTGCTCCAAAAAACCTGACAATATGGTTTTCCAAGGCTTATATGAACTTTGGGAAATAAATCTTTCAATTCTTCATAGACTGATGTGAGAAATAGTTTATTGAATCATTTCTACTGAGAAATTAAAGGGAAGAAGACAAAAGAGGTAAGGAAGGGATAGAACTAAGACTCCAGGGTCATGGCCTGACAAATTAAAATTAAGTCTGCTTTCTAAAAATGGGTTGAAGAAGTTTTATTTGAAAAATAGTCTTAAAGTGTTGCCATCCCTGCATGCCTGGAGAGATGGGGGTGGTGTGGATGCAAGAAGAGAGAGGATCATTCCTCTCACAATGCTAATGGCTTTACTACAACTGTAGAGAGTGATTAAGAATAAAACAACATTTCAATCCGTTTTCCTAAGGAACCTTTGCTTAAAGAACAGAAAAAATTAAACCAAGACAGTAAAACTCTGAGGAAACAAAGGAGAGGAACTGCCAGCCTGTGAAGTCCTAATGCTCATTATATCTGGTGCGTGTTTAGCTTGTAAGAAGAGCTCGGGGAGGAAAGTAATTTAAGCAAACGAACCTGGGCTGTCTTTTCATTCTTTGTCATGCACTGCTGTTGTTACCTTTAGAAATCCAGCAGCGGGGCTGGTTGTGTCCTGTTTTAGTGCCCTTCGTAAAGCATTCCCTTTTCACCAGCTCCGATGGCCCCATTGGAGTGGCCATGACAATGGATGTTCATTTTACCGCTATAAAAGGGTTTAATGATTAAAAGGCCGCACCATTGCACTCAGCCACAAAACTCATTCTTCCACTTCTGTGGAGCCCTTTGATTCAAAATGTTCTTTTGACAGGATCAAGAGTGGTTTTCATTCTGTCGGGCAGCAGAAACATCTGCATTTTTATCCTCTGCCTCCTCCTCAGTGCACATAGTTAATGTGTAATTAATGAAACATCCCTTCTCGGAGTGGCACACAATCAGTGTAGGTCTCCCACCAACCTCGCTCCAGCTCCAGCAAAGCAGGTTTGCTTTTATATCCTTGTACTCTCATTCAGCAGTAGTAATAAACTCAGTTCCAGGCTTATCTAGCCAGCTTACATCTTAATCTTTCTTTCCCCCCCTCTTCTCTCTCTCTGTCTCCTCAGGGAAAAGGGATGACAAAAAAAAAAAAAAAAAAAGACAACTTCTTTTTCTTTTGGGTTATCCGAGCACATTGGGAGGGGAGAACTGCTAAATACACCGCAACATTCAAAGCAAACCAGAGAGAACAAGGGGTCCAGGGAAAAAGTCCCCTCCTCCCTCCTTTCCCTGGAAGAAAAAATATAGACCTCGAGGAGTAGTCAAGCAAGCTGAAAAGGCAGTTGCACAAGGAGGATTTCTAAGCCCTATAGGGTAGAGCCTTCAAGAGCGGGGAAGTGCTTGCTCTCCTTAGCTCAACACATCTGAAATCTAACACTTGATGTGTCAGAAAACCACTAGGTCCTCTTACACAGCAGTAGCCTCTTCATGTGTTCCTCTATTTATAGAGCTGGGGAGGCCAGGAGTGTGCTGGAGAGCTCTGACATTAATGCCCCAAGTGCTGTCAAGGCTAAGGCTGCATGTTGCATAGGGACTGCTGAAATGGTTCACAATTATATTTACTTATGTGAGCTTTACTAAGTGTAAAATATTTATGAAAAGATGAAAGCAGCCTGACATCTCCAGTCCCCTCAACATGCTCAAAGTTGACATTGCCATGCCGTCGTCCATTAAGCTTTTTACTAAGCTTTCATGCCTCAGGGATGTTTAAATTGTTTTACTTTATTTTCCTTTCAGAGTAACTATGCAGAATAGTGGAGAAATGTACTTCTGTATTTGTTCACCTCTAATAACCTCCCAATTGAAATGGACTTAGAAGGATCATGACCCACAAGCAGCTCTCAGGTGAGTTCTCAGAGCCACATTTATACAGCAACTCCAGGGGGTATTGCATTGTGAGATGCCATGAAGGGCTTCCTGCATGGAAAAACAAGACAATGCTAAGATAAATAAGAGATAAAAAACAGAAAAATTTGGCCCCATGCTACTTCCACATACAATTATGTAAACTGGAATCGCTGTGAAGTCCAGGAGATGTAAACCACATGGGAGAGCAAAGCCACCACTTCTAGGTTTGTCTGACTGTGGAGATGTTATCCATGATGTTCTGTGGCCTCTTGTGGTTGTAACAGAGGAAGAGGAGAACATTCTGCTCTTGAGAATTTCATTCTGAGCCAAAGGTTCAGCTGCAGCTGTAGCATGGAGAAAGAAGTATCAAAGAAAATTATCTGCTGCCTAGAAAGTTCACCCCTGAGTGAGTTATGGTTCATTCCAAACTACTTAAAAATTCAGGTCAAATTCAGAAGGTATATAAGCCTGGAAGAAAAAGTTCAGAGGTAAATCCCAACACTTCCTTTTCCCTTTGTCCCCACTGCAGGAGACTGCCTCCTGTCTAAGGATCCTGCCCACCCATAGGTGGTGGAAGCTACAGGTTTTAAGTCCTTCTTTCTTTTGAGAGGAATCATTCCTGAGTTTCCCAGTTTTTAGGACTATGTCCTAGACATCCAAGTTCCACTCTCTATATGAAATTTGGTCTCCAATATTCATTTGTCTGTGATTATTAAAGAAATGTAAATGAACAACATTCATAGCTAAAATCTGTACACACTGAGGGAGTTTGGGTTCACTTCTGAACTAGTCCCATTGGAAGCTTCTCCCTTCCTGCAAGTGAGGAAAAAAGGAGATTCCTTCCCAGATGCCCCCATATGAGCCTTTTTACTTTCCTGGTTTCCAAAAGTTCAAAACGATTGCACAAAGCATCATCTGATTTCCTATAGTAGCATTCCAATAACATCAGACTAAGAGGAAACAGTTGCAAAATGTAAAGCTGCAGATATCGCCTCTCTTTAGAATCACAGCTAGAAGGAAGACCTGCCTATGAAAATTCAGGGAACTGCTAAAAAGGAGGTGGTATGAAAATGCTCACCCAGCATGATACAGGACAGACCCAATGCATTTTTTTAACTTGTACCAGTCCAGCTCTGAGTAGCCCCCAGGAGATCAGTAGAGTTATTCCACAGTTTCATCCACTTGCACATCTGCAGCAAAAATCTGTTTTCAGATAGATATTGTAACACAGTCACTATTGAAGTCAACTGTATTTGTCTACAAATAGCAAGAATTAAAGTTTGGAGCAGAGCAAGGGGAAAAAGCATCTTGCAACATGATCCTTTGGGCGAAATTCCACATGCGCAGCTCCCACTGAGTCCCAAATATGGGAAACATTTGTTTCCAGATTGAGCACAGAATGTGTCTCTATTGTTATTGAAATAGAAAAGGGCATGAGCTTTTGAACATTATTCCACTGGTCAGGCTTGCCAGCTCAACCCATGTCCAGTGATCAGAAATAATTTCACTAAAACATTAATTTTCTACTTCCAAAATGGTGCGTGTTGCACCAGAAGGCTTTGGAGGTAGTGGGTCAATGAAAATAGGTAACTTCACTGTGGGTTAAAGGCTGAAGAATGTCGGCTGCAGCTGTGTTAAATAAACAGCTTCCTACTTCTTAAAAAAGAAGCGTATTCTTCTGATCCTGTGCCACAGGAAGGCTGGTGTGCTGTGAGCAGCCTGGTACAATCCCCACGGTCGCTGTGCTGCACCGTGATGTATTTGAATTCTGGCCAGAGACTGGGAAGTCCACGTTAGCTTGCCAGACTGTTCAGAGAAAAAGGGCTTCAAAGAGAACTTTTTACCCTTGATTCCAAAGTGTAAGTGAGTACGGAAAGAGTACAATGTTTGCTGTTGGGATTAGTCCCCCGCTGCGTCAGCCACATATGAACTCACTGAAAATTGGCGGCATGCAAGGGGAAACCCCTCAGCTCGCTGCAGCTGAGCTAAACCCAGGGTAGATTTCCAAGCACCAGAGCAGAAGGTGTGTGAACCTCATTATCATCTCCTAGCATAGAAAGGGAACAAAGCAAAAAGCACATTGAAAGAAATGGAAACCAAAGATCATATAGAATGGAGAATATTCCCTGTTTTAAGTGGCAGAAGAAAACCTTTGGTGCTATTGAGGGACTGCTTAAAGGGACTTGTTGCACAACTATATACGAAGTTAACAAAACAACGAGTTAGACTTTGTGGTATAAGGAAAAAAAACGATTCAGATTAAATTTATGTTAGAGGATTTTTCAGTTCCATGAGGAAGCTAACAGGATAAAGACAGTTATCTACTAGCAGCTCTCCTCAGCTTAGGAAGGACTGGTGTCATGTGGCACCAGGTTTCACTTACGCAGACTATTCAAGCATAACACAAAATCAGAGAGTTATTCTGCCTAGTATAATCTCAGGGTTTTCCCCTGAAGTCTAGCTTCTCTTTTATGTCTGTTTCCTAACTTAGGAGATTCGCTGATTCAGGAGCTTCGCCTTTTGTATTTTCATTTCTAAGAACCAATTTTGACTTCTCAGGGTATCTGCTAAAGAGAAAGCTATAGCCACACAAGGAATGAGGTGCTCACCCTTGGCCCTGATATACTGCAGGCTTGGTGATTTTCCCTTCCATGTTGTTCACAACCCCAAGTGAGGGGTCTAAGTCCTTCGGACCAGGCCTGGGAAAGAGTTTTGTAATCAGAATAAATGGTACATACAGAATAAAATGTGCAAAATGGAGCATGGAAGCACAGGAACAAAATTGTGCCTGTGGTAGCCTGCAGCAACATTGAGGAGATACGCTGATAGGTTGAACTAGGCAACTCATGCCCTCCTCCATAGCCAGAGGGGACTGCAGGGTCCCCTCCGTATTTCAAGTGCCAATAGTCTTCCACTTGGAGCCATGAAATGGAAACAATTTGCCCAAGGAAATGAGGATGGCCAAGAGAAACAAAACCAGACCCATTAGCAGAAATGGTAGGGAATTGTGTGCTGGGCAGCAAACGGGAGCAGCAGCACAGAAATACAAGAGCTATCCCTGCTCCCTGTGCCAGCACCGGCAGAGGAAGGATGCAACGCAGTGCGGTCAGACAGGAGGCCATACACCAGCTCTAAGAGAGGCAGTTTCACTGAGGACTAATCTAAGCCTGTGTGGACTTTCCTAGAGTCAGGAAAACTTTAGCGACATGGGTTGTATTTATTTTTTTTTCCTGAGCTCCTGATCGAAATGAATACCACCCTCCAAATGAAACTTAGCCAAAAGGGTAGAAACTGCTGCTCCATGTCAGTTGACCACAAATGAAAGCATCTTAACATTGCCATGCCACCTATGAGTTTCTGAGAAATCATGTTCTTGATACTGTTTAAATATGGACCTAATTTGAGTTTAGTTTGCAAACTAAGTAGCAGATAGCTCCCCAGATCTCATGCTGGGGTCCAGGTGATGCCACTTTGGAGAAAAACAGAGGTGGTAAAATTCACTCACGTATTGAGAGCTGCAAGAAACAGTATTTTGTCTTCAGTTTGGGGTAGGGAAGTATGTTATAAATCAGCAAACTGAGACTGTGATACAAATTGTGGCAGTGCTGTTTAAATCACCTCTAATGTCCTCTCTTCAAATTTCATTTACACCTCTACTTCCACTCCAGTCTGTCCACTGTTGTGTCAGCACAGTGGTTTGTGTGGCTCTGTGGTAAATGAAACTATTAACTAATCCAGTTGAAACATAATCCAGAAAAAAAGTATAACAACCTTTTATTTCTCACATAGATCAATTCCTTGACACGATTGGCCATAGTAGTCATGTGAACAGCTGTGGTAGCATAGTGGAGTAGGTGATACAGGAGAAAGGATCAAATAAATCAGGACTGATGTTGAAAAGGAGCCTGAAGAACTACTTTTTATAAAAAGAAATCTCATGAAAAAATAAAAATGCATTTCTGTGCTGTGCATCTGGCCTTCTTTACTTCGAATGGAGGTGCACCTAGAATCATAGAATCATAGAATATCCTGAGTCGGAAGGGACACACAAGGACCATCTAGTCCAACTCCTGGCTCCACACAGGTCTACCCAAAAATTCAGACCATATGACTGAGAGCATAGTCCAAGTACCTCCCAAGTATTTTAAAGAAAAATGTGAAATAATACATATATTTGCATATAAATATAACAGACAGACATGTTACTCAGCACTACTGCAGGTTTCATTGCCCAGAGCTCTCGGGGATTGATGGGCATAACTGGTCTCCCAAAGCCTGTACCTGGTATCTCCCACTCTATTGGTCTCAGAATAGGATCTCAAACTCTAAAACAACCACAACATGCTTTCAGATGACCTTTTTTTTTCCTTTTTTTTTTTTTTTTTTTTTTATGCAACATAGTATGCTTAATGCAAGGCAGATTGCATGTTTTACTTAATCCACCATGGTTAATTGCCTAGATGCAGTCACTGCAAAAATCTGCCACTGACTGTGCTAAGCAATGCAGGTGCAGCAATCTTGTCCATTTTTTAAATTATTTATTTATTTATTTATTATTTTTACAGTTGCAATTCCTGCAGACCCTTTAGGAGTGTCTGTCGTGCAAGGACTGAAGGTACAGCTACAAGTCCAAGGTTACCATCAGTTTTAATAGCAAAGCTCAGGAAAGCAGGAGGTTAGCAGCAAGTAAGTTCTGATTACAAAGTCCTAGAAACAGTAATTGTTACATACAAGTTTTCCTGGCAGGACTGACAAGAGTAACTCGCTTTAAACACCGCACTGCTTTGATTGCCCTATCCCACTTGTGCCCAGTTTAAGCATTCCCTTGAAACGGATAATGCTGGAAGGTTCATTTTGCTGCTGTGGGTTAAAAGGCCTGATTTAGTAGTTCTTCTTTTTGAATATCTAGTTGGTTGTATGCTCATTTAAAATGTTGATTGCCTTTCCTTGACGGTTTGGCTTCAGAAACATGCTGTAGAATTTAAATTCATCCCCCTCCCATGCTAATGTTGACATTATTTGTGTGTAAACACATTACATAGGATAGCAGAAATGTAAATGAGATTTCAATGTTGAGTTGATTTATAAACAGCCAGTCTCTTAATTTATTGAAGTCTGCTTTGTGCAGTTTGCACATGATTAGCAGCATATACTATACATAGGGTGCCCTTCTGTAACATGTTCAGAAAGAAGAAATGCAAAATGTATACCATTATAGCAGCAAATGAAGATCTTATTGAGCTTCAAGATGCTTTGAAACATGTAATTACTAACTTAACTCTGCCTGTGAACTTGTCCTCATTAACTCCATAATTAGCAAGATCTTGTTTGATCTTGGAGTTCATTAGACATTGCAGCTGGAAGATTGTTTCAGTTTTAACACATCAGAATAGACAATTAAAGTGATAATAAAGAATCAATATCACTTCCCTGTTTCTTAGATTTTTCCAAGGTTGCGGTGTGCCTAATTAAACCAGGTTCGAAACAGCAAGAAATTAAAAAGTAATGTTGTCACATTTGTCACAGGCTATTTAAAAGGCTGTTTGAAATGTGCCCTGGGACATATTGTCTACCGGCAAGATGAGTAAATGGATGGGATGGTTTCAGATTCAGGTGCGGACTTAACTGGAGACTGTATAGATGTTACGCTCATGTCCCCCACACTAACTGGGTCTCATACCAATCCACTTCCCTCTTTTTATTTTGTAATTGGATCAAACCTCATAGTTCACATTAGCTGCTGCTCCAATATCAAGAGAAAAATGTGTGAGTTCAAGTTATTTACATGGTTCTGACTTTTCCACAAGACAGACCAAACTGGCATACATTCAGCCTCCAGAGTGGTGGTCTGATTCTCCAGTGCATCAGGACCTCCGTGTACAAGACAAGAGTAATGCTGGCACAGTGCTGAGTGTCAGCAGCACAGCCAAGCCAGAATTCACACCACTGTGGGACTCCTTCCTCCTCTGCTTTCCCCATAGGAGGCAGGCTGGGATCGTCTTACACACAAGTGTTTCTCCAGTTGTTATCACTGCCTAGAAGGCAGTGCAAACTACAGCAAGAGAAGAGTGGTCTCAGAAACCCCATATTCAGATGGACCTAATGCAGCCTTTTTCTCATCTTCTGATTGGCAAAAAAATGGACTGTAATACACTTCCCTGTGTCTCCCTTTTCCTATGACGGAGTGAGGCTCTGAGACCTAACACTGGAAGAATATGTAGGAAACCTCAATGAAATTTCCTGTGTAATGAAATGCAATAATATTCTAAACAAGATTAGCAAGATTCAACAACCTCCTTCTACATATGTACTTTTGCCTCATCCTTCATCATTTTCATTTAATAAACACAGTTAACTGAAGACACAAATCATGTCACCAAGGGAGAAATGGATAATGAAGGACCACTGAAGCACTAATCCAACTAATCTTGCCTTTGGCTCTTGAATTTGTGTAGATCCAACAGCAAATATTAAGTTCCAAATTCACCCAATTCATTTCACTGGTTTTCCTTTAGCCTACAGGGTGCCTCATATTTTCATCATGTTTGCAACCATCTGAACCTAAATTGCTTTAAAGATAATAATGTTTCACTGATATAAAGTGAAACAGACTCTCATTGTTGGCATTTAGGGCAGATTGTAGAAATAGGGTCAGATCCCTAGCTTGCATGAATCCGTCGAAGACAACAAAATGACAATAAGTTTCCTAGCTTATGAAGCCTGGATATAATGCCCTTGATTTATGACAGTATTAGGAAAAAAAATTGCCCACACTTGAACATTGATGTACCAAGATGACTGCAACATTTAGGCTTGATTTTTTTCATCATGACCCACTTCAGCGCATATTCTACAGATCTTGTCATAAATGAGGGCTACTCTAGTGGCAGCAGTCCCATTCACTTGCACAGCCACAGAGCTGGCTGAGGCTGACCCTGTCACACCTGCACCATCTTACTCTTCAGGACACTGCCAGTCAGGACTTTCTGTCATGCAGTGTGTGAAGCCTTTCTAGAAAAAAAAATAATTCTTGTCCTGACTTCAACTCAGTTGTGCCCCATGTCCTGCCAGCCCATTGCCCTGTACAACATAGATTTGCCTTCACTCAGTATAAATATCAGCATAGGAATTTACCTCATTTGCACCCCTACCAACTGTCACGTTCTATCAAATGGGTTAGAGCTGCATGGCTTCTTCAGGGTCTGTCTTAGCTGGTTGGGCAGTGTGACTCAACGAATGTTTAACCCTTTGGCCTTTGAAGCCTGAATGCCTTCAGGGACCGCCCTGAGTCCCTACAAGCCAAAATTTAGCCTTGCCAGCTGCTGCCCACATCCTCCCCAACACTTCTGACCTGGGGCTGGCACAAAGCCTGGTGACTGGATGAAGGCAGCAGGGAGAAGGAGCCTGCACAATCCCAATGTTCCCCTGGGTGCTACGGCCCCCTGCCACCCCTCTGTCCTGCCTGATGGCCTTGGACTGGAGCGGTGACCCCTGCAAGGAGGCAATGTGAAGGGGCCAGCGACCATAGATGTGCAGTAGCTGCTGAGGGACACCCTCATGGCACATGGACCACCTGGTGCCAGGGCATGCACAGGGCAAAGGGCTCAGTCAGTCATGCCTTGAAATGGCCAACTGGCTTTGGCCTGGGTCACCGCATGGCCATGGCTTCTGACCAGCAAACCATGTGTGTGTGGCTGAACTTTTCTGGAGGGCCAGGGGGTTTAACAAGTGAGGGCCTCAGCGCCCTACTGAGGGAGTGGGGCCCAAGTCAGGGCTGCTGTTGGGAGGGCTGCTGGAAGAGAGCTCAGCCATCAGCCCCCTCAGTTCCCCTGTAAAATATGCTTTCTTCTTGTTTTTATCCATAGGAAAATATAAAAACAGTGTCCTGCACACCTGGACTGGGTAGGACCAGCTCTCCTCTCAGCACCCTCCCTGAGGAACCATCCTTCTGGGAATGTTTCTGATCCCCATTTGGCTGCATGCAGATCTTTGGTACGCACTGCGTCCTGTGGGAATGAGTTCCCAAGGTTATCCGTGTGCTGCATGGGAAGTATTTAATACAAATGAAGGTAACCACCTTACAGCCAAGTCCTTTCCCTTCTCTTCCCCAGCCAGGAAGGTGTATGAGGCAAATCTAAAGTGAACAAGTGTGCCAGTGTACCCCGAAGATTTTCTTTGTTCTGAACGGCTGGGATCTGTGAAGCCTCCTCCTGCGGCAGCATGTAGGACAGCGCACTGACAAAACTAGAGCAGAGGCAGTGCAGGGCGACAGCTGCAGGCAGGACAGCACGGCTGAAGTCGGATGAGATTGTGCGTGAAATATCAGAGGTGTCCCTTCGATTCTGAGGCTAATAACATTTCTTCACATTAACAGCGTTTCTGTAGCAAGCAACAGTGTCAAGTCCCCATAGCTCCACCATTACTGGATTAACTAGCAGTTCGATCTCAGCCTGTTTTATCCTACGTGTTTTCTGATACAACAAAACTCTTCCCTGTATTGTTTATTTTTACTGAGGTGATTTTAGTACATTATGGGAGTCGGCTTAGCAGCTTTCCAAGAGGGCAACTTATTGCTTCATCTGTGCAAAGTTAAAGATCTATCCTTATCTTCTGCTCCTGTGACATTCAGTAGGTTCACATGAAAAGGGAAAAAAAAAAAAAAAAAAAAAAAAAAAAAAGACTCCTAGTCCCCAGGCTCCCCAGGCTGATTTGGGGATGCTTTATACTATCTCTAAACAGCAGGTTAATTTCAGCTGACACTTATTTATGAAAGCGCAAAGTCTGCTGAGGTAATAAAAAAGTCAACTCCCAGAGAATATATAGCCTTAGATTTTCTTACCTAACATGGTTTTATCTAGAGATTTATTGAGCAAAATAAAGATTTGGCTGGCAAATAATGTTATCAATTGCTCCATATTTTAAAATCTTTTGAAAGCACATACAAAAAACAGATTAATTTCCTTTTACAATATCTACTGCAGGGTATAAACACACTTTATTCAGTGACCAGTCAAGAAAATGTAAATTAGCTCCCTGACATTTGGGAAATTCACATGGTTGAATTATATGACTTGTGTATCTGGAAAACCTGTAGGGTTTGTTAGCATCCAGGTGAATGCTAATTTTAACTAACAGCCCAGTCAAACTCTGAGATTTTGGTGTTGAGGAATAAGCACATTCTCCTTGCAAAAGACACACAGAAACATCTCTCGCCTCTGTCCTCTTACCTATATACGCAATTTGAAGTCTGAGATCAGTTTTCAGAGAGGCTGAAGGAGAAATGCAACCCATCACTTGTAAGCTGACTTCTCTGTTGCCTTGTTAGGGTTTGGCAAAGACATCTGCTTACGTGGCCTGATTCTTACTTCTGTGTGGAGTAAAAGGGTCCCCTGCGACACCGAGAGTCAGTGCTTTTGACTGGGACTGGGATCCCAGCTCCCCTCTGTATCTTTGTGTCCAGGGAAGGACGGAGCCGTAGCCCACCATTCCCTGAACAAATCTGCCATTCAGAGCGGCGAGGTTGGGAAATAATGAAGTCAGCACATTAGTGCCTAGCCTGCTGAGCTCACACTGCTGAAAGCTGCCAGTGGGTGAATTTCCCAGCATTTGGAAACTTTGTCTCAGTTCTGTGGGTTTGCTCAAGTGTGCGATAGCTGTTTGCAAGGGAGCTTTCCTGCTGGGTGGGTTTGCTTTCCTCCTAGCAGCTCAGAAAAGGTGAGAGATCTCCTTCATATCTTCCCTGCCCCCACTCCCGCCTCTCCCTCACCCCACAAACACAATGCTTTTCCAGCAGGTCCCCTCTGCTAGGGAGCTTTTCCCTCTCCCAACTCCCACACTGGGACATTTTTCCACATTTCCAGGATTATGGCCACTTTCACTTAGATCTATGTGTGTTGCCTCCACATACAAAGAAGCACTTGGGGACGGGATTAGTAGGATTAGAAGAGATTCACATATGTCCAGTTCAAGCAATTGGTATTCAAAGCTTTACACTTTCAAATGCCACCAAGAGAGAGAAAAGGAGCTGAGAGCTTGCTTTGCATTTCAGCACCTTCCTGAGAGGGACAGTGCTTTTTATGCGGGTTTAGCGCCCTGGTTTTGGGGGGATAAACAATTCTGTCCCCTCTCTAATCCGGCACGATGCAGCACCAGCACCCTGAGCCTCAAACGCTTTTGCTTTGGTAACGCTGGTGGGTCTCCAGTACAGCCTGGAAAAGAAGACAGGAGTATGATAACTTTCCTGTTTCTCCGTTCAGAGCAGCAGTTTGACAAACTTCTGGCAATCACTGTGGGTTTGGCACACAAAAAAAGGTCGTCTCCTGTGCAGTTTTTTATGACAATTTCTTGTCTGTTGTTTGAAGACAATAAAGCATCACTGGTGTGAGAAAATACACGCATGATCCTATTCAAAGTGTGCCTCTGCTTGTACTAAGTTATACTCCTCATATGTAAATAAACTGTTCGTCTGGGAAAGGCCTTAAGGTTGAACATGTGTATTAGGCATTTCTGACAAAGCAATAGAAAAATTTACCTTTTTTCCCTCACAGGTTTGATAGACTGCCTTCGTCATTGCCTTTAGGACAATGACAATGGTGATTTCCTAATATTAGGCACACTAGTAAAGGCACTATGTTAAACAACTTGCATTTTGGCACTCACTTCAAAGGTAAACAAATCATATTACTGAAAACTTAAGGGGAAGGTTTTAATATTACTCAGTGTATCAAACCATTCTGCAGTATAGTGAGAGATTTTTGGAGCAGAGCAGGTGGAGTCTTTTTTTTTTTTTTTTAATACATTCATCCATTAATTAATTAATTCATTCTTTTGTTCGGTCTTGCTGCTCACTTTCTGCTCACTAGGATAAAAGCTCTTGTAGAATACTATATTGTTTTCTATGACTTATAAGGGGCAGGAGCATATTTACAACCAGATTTTTGGGGGGAGATTGGGGGGCGGAAAGGAACTTTTCATACCTTGCAGAATATCTTGTGATTTTTTTTTATTTGCAATAAGTGTTTATGTGCTTTATGATTTTCAGCCTGATATGAAAGTTCAGTGTATATGAAATAGGCTGAAAGAAATTGAAACATTGCTATAGTATCAGTGATACTTTCTTAGTTATTTCAATTTACTTGTATTTTTAAAAGGCATGGAGTTCTGGGTGAGTATTAGCTGAAGTCAATGTATTTGATATTAATCTACAAAGCCAGCAAGCACCCCTGGGTCTTTATTCTCGTGAATAAGATGGGCTAAGTTTGAGCTAATACTCTGTTAATTTGATGTTTTTACAGCTCCAAGGATTATCTAAGCTTTATTTCAATAAAAATACATGGGAAAGCATGTCATGAGTGTCCTGGTTAAAGGAATTAGGTGTATGAATTCTGGAGATTTTCGCAAGTTGCAAAATTTGGCAGTGTACAAGTGACTATATAGGATTTTGGGCAGGTAGAAATCCTTAAACAATGAAAGACAGGAAGGATATAAAGTCTGTACATGCTTCCCAAATCTGCCGGAAGTTCTGAATAGTTTACATACACTAGTAATGCAAGGCTGGGCTCCTGCAGTTTAGCAAAAGTGTGGCAATATCTGCAGAGTCCAGAACTGCTACATATTATTTAGCCCTTTCAGGTGCCTGCCAGCTGTGGAGAAAAGGTTAACTTACAAATAAGAAGAGAAGACAATCCAAAACATAAGCACCTGAGTATTTAATTTTAGACAGAATTTCATTTGCAGAAGTGGCAAAAATAATTACTTCCAACTTCAGCTGTAAGCAGCAGTGATGCAGATCTCAAAAATAAAAAATACATATAATAGTATGCTTCTTTCCCTATATTTTTTATCATTCTGCTTGCTGTTGCCTTGTCTTTTCCATCTGTCTTACCTATTTGCACAGTACTACCCTCAGTGAAGGTTTTGCACATCTCAGCTATGCCTCCACCTTTTTGGTCTCACCGAACCACAGATGATAATGGTCAGTGAAAGTTACAGATCACTGATATTCCCACAAGGACACTGCACTATTGATGAGTGGATGAGATAAAATATGTATTAACCTTTGCACAAAATGATGTTCTGGCAATTAAGAGGCAAAGGATTTTCTTTGTTTTGTGTGTGTGTCATCCCAGTCCAAAATGTACTTTGTACTTGGAGGAGCCTTAGAGCTCTTGCCTCAACCTGCTTTGAACCTGCTTTGGCAGGAGGGTTGGACCCGATGATCTCTCGAGGTCCCTTCCAGCCCCTACAATTCTGTGATTCTGTGATTTTGTGATTCTCACCAGAGTGTATCAGAAAAAAAAAAAAAATAAGGAGGTAGCATAGGAGCCAGGCAGACTGCATGTTTTGCTGTGTAAAAACTCATTGAGGAGGGATGTTAGCTTGTAAGATCCTGTTCCACTCTATGCTCCCAGCCAGCAACATTTCCTATGGACAGGTAGAGGGCTCAGCAGTACTAATCTCCACCAGGGAATCATTTATTTCCTGTGTATTAACACCCAAAATTAAATTTGCTCACACTATCTCAAGCCACTGAATTCCAAAAGGCCGGGGCTCACCAGGGACCCAGCTAAGCACCCCTGCAAGGAAGTGTCTGACAAAGGAAAAGAAATAATGGCTTCAGGCCAGACACACGAAGCTGCTGCTGCTGGATGTTTGCCTTTGGTCCAGGTGCGAATGAGGAACAGGCAAAATGGTTGCAGTAGAGGAGGTTTGGGAAGGTGGTTTGCTTTTCACTCTCTCCTTCCCTGAAAACAGTTTTGCTCAGCATCAGTGGCTGAAAAGAAACTGAATGTCCTTAGCTGAGCTTTATGTCCATGGCTGGCATGGGCTCTCTTACTAACCTGTTATAACATTTCACTAACCATTTTCCATCTCAGAAAACAAATATGAAAGGGCCTGCCCCCAACTGAAACATGCCACTGGAGTAACTAAGCCCTCCCTTACAGTACTCACTGGTTCTTTATTGCAAGGAGCTGCACCGGTGACTTGGATTTTCGGGGCCTGACCCCTGAGTCTATTGAAACAGAGGGACATCAGTCAGCTTCAGCAAGGTTTGGTTCTGGCCCTGACAAGCCTCATAATAAGCAAGCAAACACCACAGTTCGGCAGTGTTTCAACAGTTAATAATTAACCCTTGCCATAAGCTGATGAGAAAAGGTGGTATCAGTGGACCTACTCTCCTCTTCCTCTCTCTGTCTTTCAAGAGACAGGGACGGGACTTTTACAATCCCCATTACTATTATGTCTGGGCACTTCAGAGCCTGCTGCAAGCTCCTAGGAATTGCAGGTTTCTGGTGCAGTATCTGCAGGCTTGTAGGTTTTCCAGTGGAGTGGCTCGTTCTGACCATACCTCCTGACCCTGGCTGAAGGGCCACAGGACCAAGAAAGGGACCTGACGGACCATGCAGGCCACGAGTCTCCTGCAGCCATGTGCACTCACTGAGCACAATGTCCCCTGGGGTCACGTTGGTCCTTAAGGACTTCTCTGAAGCTGACCCTCTGAGCGAGAAACAAACATTTCAGAAGACTAGCTATTTTTTTCTGCAGGTGTGGTGGGGCAATGACCATAGGGCTACCCACTGCCAACACTATCCTTGCCTGTGTGTGTGCTTTCTGACCATCATTCTTCTGTTTTGTACTTGTGCTTGACGTTATTTTCCTCCGGTGTATTTTATTTTCCATTTGTGGAAACACATTTACATTAACAGTGCAATTGCCATGAAAAACGGACTGCCTCATCTCAACTACAACTTCGGAGGAGATGAGAATCGAGAGTGATTCAAATTTTAAGGGAAAGAAAATGCGATTTAAATGATGCAAAAAACGTATTTTGTATACTAAAGCCTCCCTGAACATTTAAAGTTTCAACAGCTTAGCTAAAAGCAGTGTAGCAAGAGACTCAGAATTGATTTATAAAAACAGCCTTACGCTTTAGCCGGGCCAGATTTTACCATCCTTTCTGGTGTTCATTAGCATCTCATTGCACATGTCGTCCCATTGATCCCGATGGAACAAGCCCACACAATAGAGTCCTATTCAAGAGTGGTGAAGGCAGCCCCTACGCCCATCCCCAAACACTGAGACATGGCAAAGGTTTGTGAATAGACTGCAGATAATTTTTGTTGTGTCTTCTAGAATTTGTACTAGCCTATTAACAACCCGTAAATATTCACTCGAGACATGCATTGTTTAAAATTGAGATACAAAATGAGACAAGGATTTTTTTCTTTCTCTTTAATAAGTCATCCATGCTCTCTAATGTCTAGTGGAAGAGATATTCAATAATTTCTATATCTTTATTTGTTTTCACTATAGCTATTAAAATGAATTTTATTTTAGTTATTTGTTTCTGAGACAGCAAAACCTTTCAATCTTTAGGCTTTATACCACTACCATTCTCACTCTGGCTTGAGATAACTTTAATCAGTTGAGAAGCTAACCAAACTGCAGCGCATCTGGGGTTTCTAATGGGGAGGACTGGGGGGGGACGACCTCTCATGTACTCTGTCTGTCTTCTATTTTGCTTATAGCTGATATCTAAATAGCCTATGTGATTCTAGGACTAACTCAGTAACTGTCCGCTGGCTGCTAAAGCAATGAGGGAGAGGGTTCTTAAAAGCCAGTGGGTGAATTTTTGTAACAAGTGTAAGCTGATGGAGAGAGTTCATAGGGACGTGAGTGCAGACAACTGTAAGTGATGTGAAAGGCAGGGAAGAAAGACAAAGAAATTTGCCTATTTGGGAATGTTAATATTTTAAGTAGGAATATGGGTCCAGAACATAAAGGCAGAAGAGAAAATAAGTGCAGTCCTTCGAGCAGCATTATTATCCTATTATATATCGCAGTAACAAGCCAGCCTTGGTCCAACGTGAAGAGTTTGTTTGTCAGGAATGCCAGATATAGTCCACTCTGCATATGCAAAGTGTGTGCCACAGTCTTAGCTCCTCACATGTGAACTGTGCATCGCAGTCTTAGCTCTGTGACTGATGGATGCTTCTAATATTTTGGAGGTCATGCAAATTTTACCAGGCATCTAAACCAAACTATTTAATGGGTGCATATTCAAAAATCCTGGCAGTTTTTTTCTTCTTAAATTCCAAAGAGAGCAAAGCATTTCACAGCTGACTAATAAATACCACGGCCCATCTGATAGCTTTAGAAACATTCAAACTGATTTTCTACAAACTTTTCTCGAAATAAAATGTATGTTTCATGTGCATTTGCTATAGGCAAAATAAAAGAATGAAATGCAAACTGTTGATTAAGTGTTTTTTATTGTTTACAGAAACTAATTTCAGGCTTTTAAAGCAAATGTCATATATCAGAGGATTAGCAATTAACACGTCTCTGAGTAATTAGTCTCTGGCATTTTAATTTTTATTACTAAATTTTAATGCCGTATTTTTTCAAGAAGTTTTGCAAATCAGTATTTAAATACGGAAAGCAAAATGTCATCCTTAATTAGCCGAAATGCCCATCAGTTATTTAATGTTGTCTGCTCCTCGGGAGAAGTATCGAGGACGGGCCCAATCCTGTTGTCATCTGTAGGCTACTTCGATCCGAGAAAGGTTTCCATTTTCGGACTTAATAAAAAAGTTGCCAACGGGTTTGAAAATACAGGAATGGAGAAGAAAATTTCCCGTGTCCAGACAGCGGAGTATTATCACCAGACTTATCTGCATAGAGGATTTGACTACAGTCGTCAAATTCTCGGGCAGCCTTCGGATGCCTTTCCAGTCGTACAGCAATTTGATATTGCCCTCGCAATGCCCGACTTCTGCAAAACAAATTCGTGATGAACACAAGAATTAAAATAGTATTTCAGCCCGTTCTCTTTGAGGAACAAAACGTCAGACGACGAGGTACTATCAATCTGAATTATACTCTCAATTTAAATATAATCCAGCAATACATCTTGAGCAAAACCGGCGTGCGGTTCGTGTCTTGCCTTAAATAGAAGGAATGCCGTTCAGAAACGCGACCAAATTTAGGCTGCAGCCCCCGGTGCAGCACAGTACAGCCCGTCCATCGCAGCGCTTGCCTCACAGGCGGCTGGCTGGGAGCTTTCTGGTCCTCGGAGCAGAAAGCAGCGACCCGCTTTTTTTTCTTAAAAAACACTCAACAACGACCTTATTATAACGCTAACATCCGTAACTGTTTTATACTAAAAGCACAGTTGTCAAAATGTCCAAATTAAATTACCAGCAAACAGAGAGAGCGAAAGCCATAAAACCAAACAGCCTTCTAACAAACCCGCAAGAAAAATACATAAGGCTGATTTAACCGGTCCTCGCCTTACGAATCCAAATCCGAGTGGCCGGCCGGGTCGGCAGAGCGAAGGGAAGCACGATGTGCTGCTATTCCTTCACCGAAACGCAGCGCACGGGAAAAGCACGCCGCGTTTCCCGAAACTCCGAGAATTCAAAACCAGGCACCGAAAAGCGAATCCGTGAGTTATCGTCCGAGAGACTGCGTCCAAAAACTCGCGGCTTCCCTTCGGGGACACCCCTAAAAACCCAAACCGCGTCCTGGACCCTCTGCGGGCGGCGGGGAGCGGCGATGTTCCCGCACCCGAGGGGCCGCGCACCCCGGAGAACTTCGCCTTTCCCCGGCAAACACGTTCCCCTCCCCCGCCGCAACTCTCCGCCTTTAGGAAACCAGGAATTAAAAGGACGGAGGGGTGAATGTTATTTTGATTTAGCTACCATTTGCGCCCTTCTCCTGCGCCCCGCTTCTGGAAACGTTTGATTTTCCCAATCCCCAATTAATTTCGTTGCCGCGGCTGTCGGGGAAAGTTTTGATAACCCGAGATCCCCCCAGCTCCGCGGTTCTCTCCCCAAACCATCGCCGCCCCGTCCCGTAAAGGGTGTGTGAAGGGGGCTGCCGCCCCCCGCCGGACCCTCCTGTTGCACCCCTCGACGGCATCTCCCGTTCCCCGGCCTCCGCCCCGGTCGTTGGCGAATCCCCCCGGGGCGGCGTTTGCCCCGCTCCGGAGCCGCCGTCGGGGTGTGCTCCCAGGGCCGGGCTGCGTCCTAGGGGCGGCGGATCGGGATCGGGATCGGGATCGGGATGGGGCAAGGGGTCTGGAAATGTCTCGGCCGGGGAAAATCCGCGTGGGTTTACGGCTTTCGCGGCAGAAGCGGGATAAGGAGAAGTCGGCTTCGGTTGTGTCTGGTGCATCCTCCTAAACAGGGGGTGGGCTCATTTGGGTGTCTCTCCTTTTCTTATCTTTTCCTTTTCTTATCTTTTCCTTTTCTTTTCTTTCTCTTTTCTTATCTCTTTCTTTTCCTTTTCCTATGTCTTTCTTTTTCTCTTTTCTTTTCTATTCTTTTCTTTTCTTTTCTTTTCTTTTTTCTTTTTCTTTTCTTTTCTTTTTTCTTTTTTCTTTTTTCTTTTCTTTTCTTCTTTATTATTTCTTTTCTTTTCTCTTCTTTCCTCTTCTTTTCTTTCCTCTTCTTTTCTTTACTTTTCCTTTCTTTTCTTTTCCTTTACTTTCTTTTCCTTTCCTTTCTTCTTTCCTCTTCTCACCGCGGGATCTACCGACAGCGCTGAAAATCAGACGGCTTTAATTTTCCTCAGCAGACTAAGCACAGTCAGACTCAGACGGATGAAAAGCGTCCCCCGTTTCCCTTCCCCTCTCTCCCCGGCGCTTGGAAACTCTTCGCGGAGGAGCGCGATGCTGCCAGAGAGCTCTCCCGGGAGCTGTCCGCAGGTGGAAACGCACCCGACGGCTCCCCCAGGGGCCTCTCGCAGGCGTCGGTGCGCCCCGTGCCCGGAGGCAGAGGTCTCCACGGGGTCCGGCTCGCTCCCCGGGGCGGAGGCACGGCTCGTGCAGGCTGCCCTGTCCCCCCGTCCCCCCGTCTCCCCGTCCCACGGCAGGTCCCTCCCCGCACACGGCCCGTCCGCCCCCCCGGGGCCGTGGCCGAGCTCCGGCCGTGCCCTGCGCGGAGGGCGGCGACACCGGCCGCAGGTGTCCCCGCAAGCCCTGCCCTGTCCCCATTCCTCCCCGTCCCACCGCCGGCCGGAGCAGAGCCCGGCCGGTGCGCGGAGCCGGTTACTCACCGGGGCGAACACCTCGGGCCTTTGGGCCGCCCGCAGCCCCCCGGCCCCCCGCCCGCCGCCTGCCCCGAGCCCCCCCCCGACGGCCCCGCGACGCCTCTCGCGGCCCCCGGCCCGGCGGGTGCCCCACGAGCGAGCCTGGACGGGGGGGAAAGGGGAGGAGAGGAGAAACACGGCAGACAAAGCGGGGAGCCCCCCCCCGATCCCTCCCGTCGCAGCGGGGGCACTTCCCCGGGCCGCCCCCGGCCGCTGCAGCCCGGGGCCAGGCTCGGCCGGGCGGCCCCGAGCAGCCCCCCGCAGCCCCCGGTAGCCGGGCTGGGGTTTTATATTGGAAATTAGGGGCAGGGGGAGGAGATGGCAAGCACGCGGAGCGCTGAGTGTGCGGTGTCAATCAGAGGGGTTTTGTGTCTCCTCGGCTCCCGATGGTCCGTGGCTGAGGTGTCCCGGGTGGCACCACAATGAATATGAATAGGGGTCCTTGCTAAATGGGACAGTCAAAGCGCACCGCCCTGAATAATGGCACGTCATCCTAACTAGACCATTATACATAGGAGGGCTCCTTTTGTCTCTGCTCTCTGCTGCAGCGCTATAAAAGCCCCTCTTTTTCAGGCTGAGGTTAGTCCAAGCACACACTAACTGGCCATCCTGTAAACAGGCTGAGCGGCCGGGGGAGGCTGGCGAGAGGGGGCCGGGGGCTTTTTTTTCCTCCTTCCCCAGCGCTCCGAGCCCGCTGCTCGCCCAGCCCGCCGCCCGCCCGCTCCTTTTTCGTTCCTCTTTCGTCGCTTTTCGGAGGGGACTTGCCTCGTTCCGCCACCTCCGGAGCAGGGAAGAGTTTCTTGCTCAGACGCCCGAATACAATGAATTCTGACTCCAGCTCTGTCTCCAGCAGAGCTTCCTCGCCAGACATGGATGAGATGTACCTGAGGGAGCACCACCACCACCACCACCACCACCACCACCAGGACAGCCGGCTCAACTCCGTCTCCTCCACCCAGAACGACCTGGTGCAGAAGATGGCCGGGGAAGGCCTCTCCAGGACCGGCTCCAAGGCCGGCGGGGAAGGCAGCAAGTACAAAATCAAGAAGCAGCTCTCGGAGCAGGACCTGCAGCAGCTGCGCCTGAAGATCAACGGGCGGGAGAGGAAGAGGATGCACGACCTCAACCTCGCCATGGACGGGCTGCGGGAGGTGATGCCCTACGCCCACGGGCCTTCCGTGAGAAAACTCTCCAAAATCGCCACCCTCCTGCTGGCCAGAAACTACATCCTGATGCTCACCAGCTCGCTGGAGGAGATGAAGAGGCTGGTGGGGGAGATCTACGGGGGGCACCACTCGGCCTTCCACTGCGGCACGGTGGGACACTCCGCCGGGCACCCTCCCCACGCCGCCGGCACCGTGCACCAGGTGCACCCCATCCTGGGCACCGCCTTGTCCTCGGCCAACACCTCCTCGTCCCTGCCCGCCTCCCTGCCGGCCATCGGCACCATCCGGCCCCCCCACTCCCTGCTCAAGACCCCCTCCACGCCCCCCGCCCTGCAGCTCGGCAGCGGCTTCCAGCACTGGGCGGGCTTGCCGTGCCCCTGCACCATCTGCCAGATGCCCCCCCCGCCCCACCTCTCGGCCCTCACCGCCTCCAGCATGGCCAGGATCTCGGGGGACACCAAGGACCTGCTCAAGTGACGCCGCGGGGCCCCCCCGGAGCCGGCTGGGGCGAGGGGCGAGGGCAGCAGGGACCCCCCCGGGGGCGCTGCCCGGCGGCGGCGTGCCCTGGGACGAGGAACGAAATGAGAGCGACAGCGAGCAAGCCCCGCTGGGGGAAAAAAAAAAAAAAAAAAAAAAAAAAAAAGAAGAAGAAGAAGATGCGATGTAAATAGTTCCTTAAAACGGATGGGGGAAAAGGAAAGAAAAGAAAAAAAAAAAAAAAAAAAAGGACATGGTTGTCACTGTAGCGTTCGCAGCCACGCAGAGACGATGAGATCGGTTTGGGGCTTCTTCTCCTTCTTTTGCGGGATTTTCCTTTCTTTTCTTTTGAACGGCACCGTCTCGGGAACCTCCTGCTCCGAAGGGCCCGGCGTAGCCCAGCGGGTGCATGCATGCTTCTGGCCCACCTCCCCCGGCGCCCTGCGCGGCCGGCGGCGCGGTGCTCCTCGCAGCGAGGGCTGCCGAGCCAGTTTGGGAAAGTTTCCTCGCGGTTCGGTCGCGATGCGGGTTTTGTTTGCGGGTCCTTTTCTTCTCCCCTCTGTGTCCGCTTGAAAAAAAAAAAATAGAAAAGAAAAAAAAAAAAAAAGAGAGAGAGAGAGGTGGGGGGAGAATCGTGCAAAACGCAGCACAGCCCTCCTCCGGGGCTGCTTTGCCAAATCTCCATCTCCTGCCCCCAGTGAGGTCCGCTAGCTCAGCTGGCTGGGGTCCTCGCCGCTTATTTCTCTCCTCGGTTTTGTTCTGTTTTGCTGGTTTTCTGTTGATGTGTTTCGTTTTGGTTTTGCATGCGGGGGCGGCTCTTGCCAGACCGGTGACTTGTGTTACTACACCGGCGCCTTGGTTGCTCTTTATTCCCTTTTCGGTACATTTCCCTGGGCATTTGCTTAAAATGTCATTATTATTATTAATTTCGTTCGTTCGTTCGTTTGTTTTCGGTTAGGGCCTCAAAGACAACACCGTGTCTTTATTTTTTATATATTCTTGATAACTATCGATATATTTATTATTGACCAGTGTTTCTGGATGAGATTTCCGAATAAAATAATAAAAAAATAATAATAATGAAACACGAGCTGCTCGTTTCTCCTTTGTCTGGGACCGCGAGCTGGGAAAACGAGCCTCACTTTCCCTCCCTGCCTTTCCCTGCCACTTTTCGGAACCAGCCAGAGGAGGCTGCGACCCCCCCTCGGGTGGCCGGCGGTGGCAGCGCCGCGGAAACGGCGACAAAACCCGCAGCGAGCGCCCGAGAACAGGCGGAAAGGGGGCAGCGGCTCTTTCCTGGCATCCCGCTGCCAGCCCTCTGCCGAGGGGGTCGGAGCGGAGCAAGAGCCCCCCCCAGCTCGGCCGCTGCTGCCCCGTGAGCACCGGGAGCGGGGCAGGAGCTGCGGCTCCTCCCCGCCCGGCCCCGGCAGGGAAATTGGGATGTGGGGTCCCCCCCCTGCTGCCTCGTTCCGCCTGGAGGCGAGGGGAGACCCGAAGAAACACGGAGAGGTATCGGCAGGGGAGGGGGGCCTTTAAACAGAGGTGCCAACAAGTTTTAGAAGGAGCCATAAGGGAACCGTGCGGGCGAACGGGCCAGGCGATGCTGGAGAGACCGGGTCGGTGTTGAGACATCAGAAAGCAAACACAGAGATCTTATATCAAAAGGAGAATGAGAGTTTGCCCCGAAAACACAATAAACTAACGAATTATGTTGTAAAAACTCTTCCCGGCTGAAGCAAATTTTTCCTGCACTTCAATAAGATGGTCAAGAGATGCTGTAGTTTCCTTCCTTCCTTCCTTCCTTCCTTCCTTCCTTCCTTCCTTTCCTCCTTCCTTCCTTCCTTCCCTCCCTCCTTCTTTCCTTCCTTCCCTCCTTCCCTGCTTCCCTCCCTCCCTCCCTCCTTCCCTCCCTCCTTCTTTCCTTCCTTCCTTCCCTCCCTCCTTCTTTCCTTCCTTCCCTCCTTCCTTCCCTGCTTCCCTCCCTCTCTCCTTCCCTCCCTCCCTCCTTCCTTCCTTCCTTCCTTCCTCCCCATCTTTCCTCCCCATCCTTCCCTTCCTTTCCGTCCTTTTCGTTTCCAGCAGTGCCCCTTCCCGGAAGGTTTCTCCCGGCCGGCTCAGCGCCGTTCCCTGCCGGGCCCCCGACCCCCGACGCCGGCAGCCGGAGGCTCCCCCCGCTCGGGACCCGCCACCCGGGGCCGCTTTCCCCCCGGGGAAGAAGGGGCAGAGGGAGCAGGGAGCAGGCGCGACAGTGGGAAAGGCTCGGGGTGGGGTGTGGGGGGTCAGGGGGCGAGGGGTGGGCTGCGGGGCGGAGGTGACCCAGGAAAATCCCGAGCGATGCAGAAACGGGGGGCTGCGGGAAGGAAGGGGCGCCTGGGGAGGTCCCTGCTCTCCGGCGAGCATGAAACTTCGGTCTCGACAACAGAAATGCAGCTCACCCCGAGTTCCAGCCCTTGGCAAGGGCACCGATGCAGCGGGAACCCAACCTTCCCTTCCCTTCCCTTCCCTTCCCTTCCCTTCCCTTCCCTTCCCTTCCCTTCCCTTCCCTTCCCTTCCCTTCCCTTCCCTTCCCTTCCCTTCCCTTCCCTTCCCTTCCCTTCCCTTCCCTTCCCTTCCCTTCCCTTCCCTTCCCTTCCCTTCCCTTCCCTTCCCTTCCCTTCCCTTCCCTTCCCTTCCCTTCCCTTCCCTTCCCTTCCCTTCCCTTCCCTTCTCTCCCCTCCCCTCCCCTCCCCTTCCCTTCCCACTCACGACCCCCCGTGTGACAAATCCCATCCACGCTGTCCCCTAAGGGACACCTTTTCCCCTGCCAATAGGGGGCCCAGGAGGAGGCGGGGGTGGGCTTGTGTTTTGATTAATATGGAAATAAAACGCAGAAATAGCAGTAGTACTTAGCTTCATTGCTTCGGTTTAGAGATTTATTGGCCAGGAGATAAACACTAGTCTGGGGGCTAGCTCGGTAATTCACAGTCCCCATCAGTTATTACCAAATGAGCAAATCGTTTTTCTTTGAAGCAGTGGAGGGGAAAGAGAAGAGAGAGAGAGAGAGAAATCTTTTTTTAAAAGGCTTCTGTCCCCTCCAGTGGGTCCAGCCCCCGGGGCAGATGGGCTGCCCCAGTTGGGGCCCTGCTGCCCCATCAAAATTAATAAGAAGTTTATCACGGATCCATGTCTCGTAACACACATACAGCCTGCTCTGCCTCCCCTCCGACTGTCTCTTGTGTCTTCCCATGAAACCTTGTTTCTGTTTTTTTTCCTTCCTTCCTTCTTTTTCTTTTTCTTTTTTTTCTTTGCATCCACAGTTTCCCTCCTACCAGAAGCAGGTAGAGATCAATCTCAGCTGGAAAGAATTGTCACAAGATGACATTGCACTGCTGTCGGGGGGGGGGAAAAAAAAAAAAAAAAAAAAAAAAAGAAAAGCAAAGTTGAGAAATGATGTATAATCCTTTATTAGATACTGTGGGGGAAAATGGGCACTTCATGGGCTCACAAACCCATCCTCAGGTCTGAAATGGAGACAGCAAAGTAGAAGCTAAGTACCAGCTAAATACTAAAATGTAAGCAGACATCTTTCACAGGACTTTTGTAAAATCTAACAATTTGGGTCTGTTGTTCTGCATCCAGTGCCAGTTGGGGTGCCCTGAACAGCCACACTGTGCTGCCAAAAAATGACCCAGGACCTGCTGATCACTTGCACTCCCCTGGGCCAGCAGGAGAGGACAGGTGAGATTGTCATAGAGCATCTTGGTGGCAGTAAATACCTACTTTTAGTGGCTGATTTGAGCCTTACTTATTGATCGTTTTGTGTTCTCTGATCTTTCAAGTAACCAGGTTGATTTAAACCATGAAAGGTTTACAAGTGAAAGGAACAGAGGAATTACTAATCTTATGCCCTATCGGGAGGATAATATAGTTTTTACAGAGCAGCAGCTGCAGGTGTGCTCCCTTTGGTGCATCCAACAGTTGCCAAGTAGAAAACACTGAACTAAAGACACCAAAATCGTGAAAGGGAATGCCTGCAGCCTGCTTATTCCAACCAGATTTCCTTCTCCTCCTGCCTTCCTTCTCCTGAAGTTGAAACAAAATGATTTTTTTTGATATGACATTAAAGTAAGCATCTATATGTGCGCATTGCAGCTGCAGGACATTAAAGTGCGCCTGAAGGGCAGAACTTCTTAAAAGCGAATATCATCAGCTGAGACCGTGTGGCCAAATTGGTGCTCAGTTCCCCTGAGTCTCCTGAACCTGTTGTGAATCAGCAGGGTGGGATTTTATACAGCAATGGCCAAAGACTGCAGATCAATATTTTTAATTCAATCCTTTTATGCTTGCTTGTTTTCCCCCAAAGTGCTGTTGACATGTACATCCTGAAAGTTACCTGGCAGAGCAGCATCAGGCCCCAGCAGATGGGGCAAGAGAAAAACTACAAGCGATGCAGTACTTTCAGTATTTATGATGAATTTAATTTGTGGAGACCTGCAAATCAAGAAGTAATGGATTCCTTGGAAAACATGCAGACGATTGACAATAAAAGAGATTTGTACAGGGCCCATTCTCAATGCCTTGTAAGCTGGTTTAAGCAGATAAAACTCAATTTTTAAGACAGAGGTACTGGGACAGCAGAGTCAGACCAAAAAAGCTCCTGGCTACAACAGGTATGAACAGCAGCAGGAGTAGTATGCTGCACTTGATTGTAATCTAGATCAACTAGATGAGAGGACAGTTTATAAATTTTATTAGTTGATTAAGTTTATTAGTGTTTAAATATTAGTGCATAGGGTTTCCTGGTCATTGTACAGACATGCAGTTATAAAACAGAACACAAAGTTCCTCAAAAGGAGCTGCCCTTTATTTCTAAAATAAGTCACAGGCAGCTTTAAATACAGCCCGATCAGCCACAGAACAAGGCGGGGAGGGAAGCATTGTTTTTGGATGCATGCCTCATTTCCAGGGAACCCTGTCCTATGTCAGTGACAGAAATGAGGACGGAGAGTTGCTTTAGTCACACCACTAGAAGAGTGCATAATTCATAGAGAAAGCTTTTGCAAATTATTCACTAAGGGAAAGTTGATGCTTGTGTTATGAAAATGGATTTTGATTTTCACTACACTAGCTGACCTTTTTGTGAACTTACATTTTGTGGTGTAGGCGTCTTCTTTTTTTTTTAAATTATTATTTATTTATTTATTTATTTTTGATATTTCAATATTATTTTCACTGGATTCTACCTGATAGTTCTGGCTGTCATGCACCAGGTGGTACTTTCCTGTATTTCAGCTGCAAGCTGCTAGGTAGCTGTCTGAAAAATGTATGATTTCATCTGCATTTTTAAAAAACAGAGAAATGTTTCACAACTAGTAAGAACTTATTTTTATTTTGTTGCTGTTGTCTATTACCTTTGTCCAGAGGAAGTTGAGGATCCTCATCCAAGGGTCAGAAAAAGAACAGCAAAATGACAGCATAAAACAATCTGTTTCCAGACCTTTTTTTTTTTTTTTTGGTGATAAACAAAGATCTCTCAAGTGTCATGTAGGAAGTAAAAGACTAAAAAGGCAGTTTGTCCCTTGTGCTCCCCTATCACCTGTTTGCAGATAAATGGTCCATGGTGCGCTTTGTGTCCTGTTCTGTCGGATCTTTGCTCAGCAACTGAGTTTTGGGCACTCAAGGAAAGGCAGCTGGAAATATCCTCAAAGCTACAAGGAGAGCTCCTATCCCCCACCTCAGCAGTTGGCTTTCCTTCCAAAAATGCAGGCAATGACAACAGAAATTAGACACAACTGTAGCGATGATTCATGTGATGGTGATTTGCTTGAGCACACAGAGAAATGAGTTCAGACAATACTCCACAGCACACAAATGTGAATATTCTCAAGGGGCTCCTGATCCATCAGAAACAGACCTACCAGGTCTCGAAGCCATATAAGCCTTGTGTGTACTCTCATGGCCCATGCATAGGCCCAAATCCTTATTGGTGTCTGAACACCAAGTCACAGAAAACAGTGAAAGACTGAAACCAGATGGGGCTGAAGGCTTCACTTCCACGAGAGGTGGCGCAGTAATTCCTAGACCTCTGCCACTAGTGTCTCTGCACCCACCTACACTGTCTTTACACATCCGCTCTGGGAGGCCTATGTGCGGCCTCCCTTCCCTCAGTGTCCTCCCTCAAATGGCTGCTGTGACCATGGTCTCCTGAGGTGTCTGCAGCTTGGCCAACCTCAAGGCACAGTTAGAGCACCTCCACGTGGTTTGGAGAAGCTTTCTGACCAGGCTCCAGCCCACAATTGAAGTTCATGGACTGCACAGCCCTCTGGTCTGCCTGCTCCTCCCGTGGCCTTGTGACTATCCATAAGCAGCTCACGCCATTTTCTCTCTCATGAAGTACTCTTGGGAGGCTTATCTGTGTTCAATTTTGAAGCAGGCTGAGCTATGCCCTGCGAATGCACTTGAGCCCAGACTTTTCTAAGCTTTAGGCTCTTCTTTTCCACAGTTCTGTCATTCCCCATGCTTGCCAGCACAGTCCCTTTGATCCCACACCCCCCGAGATGGAAATATTCACTCCACTGCTCCATATCTTCCATTGCTTCTGATGCCTGAGTCCATCAGAGAGTCAGACCTTCACAGAGAAAAAGAACTTCCACATGGAGCATTAGTGCAGACTTTCTGTTACTGCTTACAATGACATGTTGTTTGTAAAAGTTCGTTCACGACATAAAATTTGAAAAAGTGCCCTTTACAAAACGCATAATATTTCCAATGGGTAATTAGTTACATCAAACATCCTGCCATTTTCAAAAGCATATCTATGGTGAAAGACAACAAAGTGATTTCTTCCAGGAGAGGAGCTTTTCGTTATGTGATCTGCAGAGGGTCAGATGTATGAGAAGACTTTCTCCATGATATCTTCAGTCAAGTGTCTTGCCATTTTTTCAAGGCTTTCAGTATTCAGCAGATGCCCAGAGTTTCACATATACATGACTAGTGTCATGTACCATGACACTTCTGCATGTTCTTATCCTTTCTTCAAGTGTCACAGGAACAACTTGCCAATCACCTTTAATGGATAATCCATCTTTCTGGGCTGAACAGTAGTGTAAACCAAATGATACATCTTGATCTGAACCTGGTCTCATACATGGCTGATACTAGTAGATCAAACACCATTTTGCATAACTAAATTGAGGAGTCCATCACCAAAGCTTTAACTGGGTATTATTTATCAAGACTCTGTTACAGACCCCTTGGTGTGGCTCTATGTGAGAATGATGATGCAGATCTTCCCCAGCAATATGCATGTGACTGCATTTTTGCCCCTATCCCAACTCCTTTTTTCCTATGATGCTCTTAGTTCGAGTAACTTCATCTCTGGTTCCATCCATAATGCTCTTGGACATAATCACCATCTCCTACCTGTTCTAAAAATAGGACCATAAGACCTTTGGCAATTCTCTCCTATGCTCTGAAGATTACTGGTGATTCCTCAGTAACTTAGCTGCACCCTTCCCTGGTCTCTAGCTTTGTGGCTTTCCAGGCGTACCTTTCCAAGCAGATGTATTACCTAAAGCAAGGAGATAAACTTTGCACTTCAAAAACCAGGTATTCTTTACTTTTACCAGCAGTGCACATTGGTGCAACTGTAGGGAAAATCATGCCCACCTCCATTTCATCATCACCCTCTTATGTCTGCTGGATGCTCCAGCATTTCACTTTTATCAGGGTGTTCAAAGATGTCCAAGATTTCCATTCCTGGCTAGGATCAAGGACTTCATCTCTACTAGTAAATTAAACAGTGTCACATAATGTTCTCAGGCATAGGAACTCAATTATTTATAGAGTCAAATTGTTACAACAGTTGCTGGCATGGTTTGGATCCAGACAACTAGCACTCTCCTGAACATTGCCCAGGCATGGTTTGGGGATAGCATAGGCCAAAGGCCAATCCCAGCAGGCAATCTGTACGCAGCCACGCTGTCTGGAAAGCAAGAATTTAATAATGTGGACACAAGCCACTCTGTGCCAGCTGGCTTCAGAACTAGAGAGCCGGTCATAGGCATGTTCTATATAGATGTAGTCTCAGTGTCTTTCTCTCTCTGACACCAAGTTTTCTGCTTTTGATCTTACTGTCATCTTTCTGTCTCTTTTATTCTCCAGGTTACCAGGAAGATACTTTTCCTTTGTCAAGTGTGATGTTTTTCAGCATTATTAACTGATCAGTCTCCCATTAGCTGGTTTGTTTCCATTACTCTTTGGCTTTTGCTGCTCAGCTTTGCCCTGTTGTACAAGTTGGTCTATTGAACCATAGCTGTAAAATTGTAAAGAACACCTATTTCTACTTTTGTTCCATATGCAAGAAATCCTTCTTCCCTCATCCTTAGGTTTTAAGTCAACGTAGGGCAAATGATACTCAAGTCAGTGAGGTCCCACATTCCAAAGAGACTGTTCAGTTCGTAGATATGGCACACACACATAAAGTAGTTCTCAATATCAAAATTCATCAGATGCCTGGAAACAGACCTTCTTCACCAATCATCACATGTCCACCAAGAAAAATGACCCTTTGATACTACTCCCTGCTTTTTCCGCCCCCAGATTTTTAAGGAGGTGTGGCAAAGACAGGGGGGGTTGCCTTCTGCTTTGTAAGGGTCATATAGCTTTTGGAATAAGGGGTCTCATCCTTCACTTGTTTCAGCATATCTCAGCAGATCAGCACAAAGCAGTGGTCCAAAGAGAATACTTTCCTTTTCCATTTTTAACTGTGTTTTCTTCAAAAAGTCACAGTGGTTGTGATCCATCCTGCTGATGTATTTCATGGTTTTGGCAGCACTCCATCCATGCTTTTGAAGGACAGCACTTCTTTGCAGAGTCATTTTGCCCAAACTTTGTGCTCAAAATCCTGCCTATTGGCAAAGACAACATTAACTAAACAACCCAAATCAGGTCAGCACCAATTGCCCTTTGACTACTGCCCATGTAGATTGTACCTGAGGTCTCTGGGGTTAGCCCTCTTTTATCCATTTCAAGTAGTAGAGCAGAAAGACAGCCCTCCTGTAAATCCAACATCAGTATTTCAGCTCCTTTTCTCTTATTCATGTTACCAGGGGAGTGGGACATCCTAACAGGCCCCTGTACTTCGTCTGCCCCACAAACACAGAATCACAGAATCATCAAATGGCTTGGATTGGAAGGGACCTTAAAGGGACCATAGTTTCCACCCTCCCTGCCCTGGTCATGGACACCTCCCACCAGACCAGGCTGCCCAAAGCCCCATCCAGCCTGGCCTTGAACACCTCCAGGGATGGGGCATCCACAGCTTCTCTGGGCAACCTGTGCCAGGGCCTCACCACCCTCTAAGTAAAGAATTTCCTCCTAACACCTAATCTAAATCTCCCGACTTCTAGCTTAAAACTCTTCCCCCTTGTTCTATCACTATCTGCCCATGTAAAAAGCCTCTCTCTTTTTTTTTTTTTTTCCCCTTTTTTTTTTTTTCCCTCCACATCTTGCAGTGCTCCACTGTCTGTGAGTTCATCAGGTTCAGTTGCTTAAACGTCTCCTGTTCATTCCCTCACCAGGCCACTGGCTCCATCTATCTCTCTCCATGCACAGCCCTCTTCCTCCAGCTGCAGCATCCTCTATTCCAGCCTTCGCTGCTGTGGTTGTCTCACCTTGCCATTGCATCTGCCTGACCATCTGTGGAATCATGTGCAATATAAATAACAGCTAGTGACAAATAATAGCTAAGGATACCCTCCTATAATAATATAGTGGACTCACTGGACATCTGCCACTTCATATGATTTTCTTATTTCACTTTGCAGATCACAATGGTAATATTAAAGGGGTTTTAATATTTAAGCGGTTTAAAGTTCTTGGGCTACTTCATATATATTGTTTTTATTTTTCCCCAAAGAGTTTGTTATTATTCAGTCCCCCTTATTCCCTGATGTAGTACACTTCCATGACTGGAGAGACCATAAAATAGGCCCTTATTCTACGTTTCATCACCGCATTGAAGATATCACACTGGTTGCAATAGGTAACAGACAATCAGCTGTTAAAACCAACCACATTTAATAATTTACACCAAGAAAATGCTGAGAAGTGAGAATAGTAGATTTCTCTACACACCCCTTGGCTCAGCTAACATATTTTGGCCTTCTCTGCACAGAAAAGCAAATGGTTTTTAATCTAGATTATAAAGAGGGTGAAAACCTGTCTTAATGTATCTGGTCAATAACTGGTCTTTATCTTCTCTGAGACCTTTAACCTGCCCTTAGACATGGACTCAATCACTAGGGTGCACACATCGTTGTGTAGTTAATGTTGTGGGCCAACTTTTCATCCAGTAACATCACTGAGAGCTTTGCTTAGAGGCCAAAAGCAGAGCTGAAGCCTTGCAACAAGAATTTGTCCTCTATCTCGCGTCTTTCTGGCTACCTCTGAATGATGAAAATGAATTGCTCTGAACATATCTCTGGAGCTAATTGATGGCACACACACATGCCAAAGTAATCTTTGAACAGTTGTAATGATCCTAATGGTGAGCATAGCTGAGCAGTATTAGAAAAGCTTTGTTTTTCCCTTTCATTCCTGATTCAGTTCGGGGATGTTCACAAAACTACTACATTTGACAAAATGCTTCTTTTATTCCCCAGCTGCCTTGAACTAATAAGCTGAGGATAGATTTTCAGTACAGATGGGATTGTTTGGGGAAAATATGCCTCACAAGCAGGCTCACTTTTTAAGCAAAGTTATTTCAGCTTATCATGCTCAGCTCTCAAGGCATGTGAGCTTCTCCAGCAAGGGGAGCTGCTGGGCTCAGCACCGGGGAGGGATGAAAACAAGTGCTGGAGACTTTCTGCTTTCTCAGAGGAACTTCCAGCTCTTCCTTTTTTTTTATTTTTTATTTTTTTTATTTTTTTTTTTTTACTGAAGATGGCCTTACACTCACTGACTACAGGTACTTATTTCTGCAGGTTGAGGATGGGAAGGTATCTCCTAAACACTACCTTTAATTGATGGCCCAGAGCTGGGGAGCTGCCTGTGAGAGCACCAGCTACCCCCCTCTGCTCAGCTCACCCCCGTGGAGGAGCTGCAGCCCACCAGCATCAGGGACCACAGTGACTGACCACAAAGAGATGCCTGAAGTGCCGGGCAACATCAGCTGCCTGGCCACAACTGCAAATGAGCCTCCCAGGGGCTCTGCACCCTCTGTACCTCTGTGCTTGAAGCCAGGGTGCCTCTGCAGCAAGCAGCCTGTGGTTGGCGGTCCTGGCAGTGACCATGAGAAACACACCTCTGGTCTGGCAATTAGGAGAAATTGGCTAGCCAGTCCATTTGGTCAACTGAAACTTGGAAAGGGAGAGAAACTGTTGGCATGGACCAAAATCCAGTATCAGCAGCTCTACAAACAGGTGGCATTGAGCTGGAGACAGGGGAAATCACCCCTAAAGATGCTCATCCTCCCTTCTTCCTTCCTCTCCGCACACACAGTGTGCATACAGTTAGTTCTCCTTCCCCCTTTTCCCTTCAGGCCGGCCCCAAGCATGACTGTGGACAACATTTGCCTGTTTTTATTGGGGATTTGTGGAAAAAAATAATACTAGGCTGGGTTAAAACTGGTTAAATCCCGCAGGACCTCGGTAGTGTTTTAAAACATATGTGAAGGGGAGGGACCATTTTTCACAAGTCCTAAAGAATATAGCTGACATATGGACTATTCAAAGGAAATTTTGTTCAGGCCATTGGCCACGCATGAATGGCCTGGCTTATACAGTGGGGACCCAAGCTACAACGGGGATCTTCTCCCAGGAGCTGGCTTTTCGAGGTAGCGAGGACAAGCCCTACCGCTCGTCTCTGCTGCGCTACGGACCCTGGTGCTGCTGGCAGGACCGTGGTGCCGCCACATCTCTCTGCAGAGCCTGCCCTGCGCAGCCCCGCTTCTCTCTACAGTGAGTATCCTCCTGGCCGTGCTCGCTAGTGCTCGCTGCTCCAGCCAGTGTCACTGTAGCTGGGCACCCGCGCAGCACTGCAGGTAGGTTTAGCATCTCAATCACCTTTCCCATAAATACTGCTACAGCCCTAGAGAAACACCTCGTAAATCTCCTGAAAAAAACAAAACAAAACCAACAACAAACCACAAGGAAGTTCGGGGAACTAAAACACTAAATCTAATTTCTTGCTTTAAAAGTGCTTTACATATATCACCACCAACCAGCATGTAAATTTTAGTCAGCTACTGGACTAGTCTTTTAAAGAAGTTGAAAAATGGCCCTGTGTCCTCAAAGGACACACCTGTTATCTGAAACAGTTTTTAACCAGCTTGTTAAGCAGCTTTGACAGATCAAAGACCCTGGACAATGGGCACAAACTTTAACAATAGTTTAGCCTTGAGCAAAAGCTTCTGTCAAAGCAAGGCTTGTGCCAGTAGTATTATGGCCTGCAATTGAAAATAAATTTTACTTGAATAAGTACCTCAGCCCGATCAGAGGCACTGCCGCCAGGGAGACAAAAGCAGTTGGGGATAAGTTATTGACTCCACTGACAGCATGAATGAAGTTCATTATGCCAGCCCACTCTTGGTAAATGTGTCAGGTTTTAAACTGAATTAGGTGGCAGGTGCATGGACCATTTTCCTGCCCCCCTTGAGACAGTAGAGGGCCAGTCATCACCTGATTCTGCAGACAAATGTTTAGATTTGGTTTTCATATCGCATGGGCACGAGCGACAGTGTATTTAAATCACAGGGCTTCCCGCGACCCCTCTCCTACCCTTCCCTCTCTGTTCCCCCCTGGCTGGCTCACCCCGGGAGGCATCACCCTGCCCTCACAGCACCCGTCACAGCCCTGCTTCTCATCCCTGCTGGGGGAGCCTGCGGGATTTGGGCTGCTCCTGGGCAGACGTGGGGAGCCGAGCCCCTTCTGCCCTTCTGCTGCATGTTCCTGCAGGCCGGGCCCCTTCGCAGCATCACCTGAGGGTGAAGGATGTGGTTTTGCTGGCTTTGACGGGATCTGGAACAACCTCCCCCCCATGGCCGATGCTCTGTGATATATGTGGACGTGAAGAGATTGAATTCAGGCATCCAAAGCTAGCCTCCAGTAAAGCTTTCTGCTGAAAAACAATATTGAATCTTTGTAACACTCTGATGGCATACATTGCTGCAGTTTCACAGAATTGCAGGCCAGGTCAGGAATAAGAGATATGAAACATAAACATCTGTATGTGTGCATGCGTACATACAAAAATGCATATACAAATATAAATACACATGTAACACTGTTTACAAATTTCACTAGAATTCAAAAAAATAACATGATAATCTGCCCTGACAACTTGATACTTCTTTAAGATTGAGACACAGTTCCAAGACATATATTCTATTTATTTGTGTGTCTGCATATTTTACTGAAAACTATTTTGTTTTATAGTCTGCTAAGGGCCTACAAGGATAATGCAAGATCAGCTGAACTTCAGATACTTTGGATGCCAGCTCTCATTACTTAATCATGAGACACAAGACTATTAAGAGTCTTAAAAATGAAAGCCTCTGACCAGGGAGGAAAGAGTTGGCATATGCCTTTGGCTGCATGCCTTATTTACATTAATGAGAGGGTAAGATTCCTTCTCCCTGTAAGGGAGCTGAACATCCCTTATCTTGAAACTTTTGGGATCTGCTGCCTGTGTTGGTTTAAAAGGGGGATTTTTGCTTTTGGACAGTATTTTGGACTCACTTCAGTACTTTTTTACAAGTGACTTGGTTCACTTAAATGACCCTTTTTTTTTTTTTTTAAGAATATCTTTGGAAGCCTGAAGTTGTTTTTTAATGTCTTTTTTTTTTAAATATATTGCATACTGAGGGTAAAGTCTTTATGGTTGTCTGTTCAGTAGCATACACCAGCCTGTGAATTTACACAAAAATATTTATTCTCTTTCTCCAAGGATTTTAAAGAGCTGAACAAACAATAATGAGTCCTTGCATCTCTCCCCTGAAGAAAAGCATTACTGCTGTTCCTCAGACCTGAGAACCAGCACAAAAAAGGAGTGATGAGGCTTGCCCAATGTCACAAGCAAGTCAGAGGCTGATCCACGTTCCAGTGGGTGCTTTAACCATTAGATATTGCTTCACCCCGTAAGAGGACATTGCTAAAGACACATTTGGCTCAGTTCATGGTTGTATTTAGTACACCTGTTAATACTAATGAGTCAAACTCTTCCTTTTTCTGGCTCTGGTACAAATAGACCCAGGAAGTCTCACCCATGGACCCTCATCAAGAGAAAATGCTTCTTTCCCCCTTACACAAATCTGGAAACACAAAGTAGGCTTATTCTTTGGGGCTATCTAAAGACTGCTGTGTGTCAACACACAAAATCATTTCTCACAGTGGTATCACTTGCTGGATATGTTCCTTCCCTCCAACTACAGCAGATGGTGTTTCATAGTTGGTCACAAATGGCTGTCAGCGAGCGTTTGTCTGCCTGCCAGTAACCTGTGGTTTGGGGACTCCCTCGGAGAGTGTACCAGCACTGACTCTGCTGATAGCAGCATCCGAGAAAATGATCCGTCCTTTCTTGTCAGGCACAAAATTAGCCATCTCACTTTCAAACTGTTGACAAGGGGGATATGAAGGAAATAAGGGCTGTGCCAGCCCAGATGATGTTTCTTGAGCTGTGGTTCGAGGCAGCTAGCGCTGACTACAGAGGAGAAGCTGCCTCTATACCACAGCCAGTACTGACCTCCAGTGAAAGAGACAGGAGCGCGGCCCCATCCTGGTGCCAGCGTTTTGCACGGCATTTCCACCACTAACTTTCCCAAGCAACGTTTGATTTCCCTCAGCCAGCGTTAGCTGCATGGAGCCGATGACCTTCAGTGACATTGCTCTGTGGCAGGAAAAATCCATCCGTCGGCTAGAGGTCCCAGAGCACCCGTTAAGTTTGCTTTTGGCTTTGTGTGCAGGGCAGAAGGCAGCCAGCCAGCCTGTCATCTGCTGTGACCGTGTCTTGCACCAGCAGCAGGGACAGGAGGAATGGGAGAAACAGGAGACAATGGTAACGGGGACCAAATATTTCTGTCCCCATCACTGGAGAGAGAAAACAGCTAAGCAAGCTTTACAGCAGCGTGTAACAGAAGCCATTACCTTGCTGGTGCACACCTGCATTTCAAGCACTCACAGCTACAACCCCAAATTATTTATTTCAAGGATAAGTCCATGCAGCAAAGCCAGAGCTCTCCACAGCAACCATCTCAGGGTCTCCTGCTTGTAGAGCAATTTCTGTTTACAGCCCCGAGTAGGATTTGGGCTGGTACCTCAGCTGGCCTCACTTTTCACCTGGCTTAGCCAGGGCAAGGGTCCCCTGCAGGCTTATCCTCCACCTGGCAGAGGGGGCCTGGCCAGGTCTTTGCTCTGGGACCAGCTGGCTGTGCATTACCCATGACTAGATGGCACCACCAGCAGAGGGGTCTGCAGGCTGGGTGCCTTCTGGGATGCTGGAGACTGGTCTCCAGCTTCCACACGCCTAGGGTAGCTGAAGTACATCATTCCCAAGTAGCAAAAATCCTGCATCAGTTGGGGAAAATTAGATGGTACTGATGCCAGTTATTACAGATAATAATTTTGCATTTATCCTATATCTTCTGACATGAATGCTTTGGATATGGCACACAGACGTGTTCATGATACCCGCCCTGGGCTTTGGGATCTTCACGGAGAAAGTGTGTCTCCCTGGACATTAAGATAGACTGCTTCCATGGCTGGAAGACATGATATGACTGGTATGTCATGGTATGACAGACAGCCTGGTATGACTGAGTGTCCATCCACTGCAGTTAAAGTCAGGTGCCTGATGAAGTGAAAGATGCTGCTCCTGGTCAGACTACCTACAAGCGACTTAGAGAAGATCTGGTCACAGAATATTCCTTTCACAAAGATTTTCCAATATTGCAAAATCCCTTTTCATCCCAAATATGAGTGTAAGGTAGATTAAGTAAAAACTTAAATCCTGAAAAAGAAAAATCATAACTACTTTGGAAAACACAGGAAATGTGTTTTCACACAATGTGTGTTCACAGGAAATGAAATACCCTAGAAATGGCTGAATAACTTTGAACGTCCTTATTTTTGTCACTGAATTCACTTTAAAAATAAAAAGTACTAAGTAAAGCAATATTTAAAAGTCAAAATGAAGAACTTGAACCTTGCTGAAATGAAATCTTCCAGACTTCTAAAAATGAAATTCTGCAGCAATTAGTTTTCTTTAAGATTGGTACCTCCATGCAAATCTGCTTCTTCTGGTGCAAACTTTGTTTTTAAAAGAAGATTTTGAGCCATATTCTGAAACACTCATAAACAAAACTAAAACCACACTAACTACACAAACCACATAACTACACAAAAGCAATGACAACTACAATCCAGAACTAAAAGGAAGCGAAAATATTGCTCTGGCTGGAGTCAGGGCTGTAATGAAATTTCAACTATTTCAACAAAAGAAGATTTTAAGACAGTTGAGGGTGGAATCTACAAGCAAAGCTGAAAATCCAGCCTCTAGTTATCGACCCATTCCATACATTCTGTATCTCTCTGTAGCAATTTTCCATTTTCCCTAAGTTACAGTACTGGATATGTATTTTGATTTTCATATATACACAAATCTGTTTCTAGTCTTCTCTTTTGGCTACAAAGATTTTTCTGAGAAAAATAGGGACAGACTGAGCTGAGGTGAGGCTATATACCTGAGAATGCAATGAAATGTTAAGTCAGGTTCCCAGAGAGAACTCTGCAAATGCCTGCTTCATTTCTGACCAAAGTACAAAAGGAGAATGATGACTGGGCTAAGTTTGATCCCCAGTAGGTGCCTGGTGCCCTGGCTTGTATCCAGCAGTGCTTTCAAGCATGCAGTCTGAGTAGGACAACACAAACGTCTGAAGTTAAGCTCGTGTATAAATATTCTCACCACATTTTGGTTGGGAATCTTTCCAGAATCTGGCTAGGAATGTTTGAGTGTCTCTGTTCAGCAGTATGCCTAAACCAAGCAGAGCTTCCTCTGCTACCTAATAGGTCATTGAGCCCTGTATTTGGTTTGCACAGGCACATTATCGTGTTCGTGTGTGTACTGCTCATATGAATGTGGTGTTCGTATCTTTGACCACTTAGAGATAGACTCTCAATAACTTAATGACAGATATGCCAAATATCTGCAGCTTCATTTTTTAGGACCAAAGTTGAAGGCATTATAAGGCATACGGAGTAGTCATTTCTCAGACCCCTGTTTCAGGCAAAGAAACTAAAAGAAAAACTGATCAATTTCCCCAGAGCTCAGTAACAGGGGCCATCTTTTCTTGGAGAAGTCCATGGGGACAGAACTTGTTTTGTAGATGTTTCCAGAAGGTACCACTAATGTTTTCTATTTTCCCTTCTGGTAGTACAACAAGGGAGGGTAAATGAAAATCTGAAGCTATATCTTCATGCTTATGTTACCTTTCTGACTTGGCTAAGACCACTGGTGTCCAGGGACAACACAGCGCTGCACACTTGAGTGGCCAGCCTGTGATCAGCAAGACAAACATTTCCAACACTGCTCTTGTTTAGTCAGGAGAAAACAAACAAAGAAACAAAGCCAACTGAGACTCTTTAGATCAGTGTGGTCCCTTCCATGACCCATGCTTGGGGATATCTACAACAGTGTCTGCCTTGGCCAACAGAGTTGGTTTCTCTAGCTGAGTGGGAGTCATACACAAGAGTTCTGGACGTCACCAATGTGACCAAGAGAGCTGCCCTGCCCCAGGAGGATGGCATGACTATTAAGGCAGTCTGTCTGTAATATTCCTATGCAGCACGGGGAGCTTTGCTGCCACACGCAGTGAATCATGCATTAGGCCAGGACTCTGAAGGCAGGGATGGATCTGTGGGCTTACACGCATCAGGAAGTCCAGTAGTACTGCATCTGAGCATCTGGCTCTTATCGGGCACCTGAGCATTTGAGCATCTGCCTCAAATTGGCAGGGGCAGATGTACAGGCTGAGCAAGCGTGAGGCTCTCATGGATGGGGTTGGGACAAGAAGATGAGGAAACTGCTGAAGTTCCTTGGGGAACACTGTAGAGCATTTCAGAGTTTTCCTACCACTCTGTAAGCTGAATATTTAAAACTTAGTTTCCTAGTTTTTCAGTATCTACTTTTTAAAAATATAATCTTTTTTTTCCCCTGCATTTCTCTACCTTATCTTCAGTCAAAGTGGAAAAAGGTTTTTTTTTTCTTTTCCATGGGAATTTCATTAGCTTTTTGATAAAGTTGTCAAGGAAAAACACTGGTACTCTGCCATATGGAAGCATTTATTCACCACCAAGTATGTAAATTAGATTACATCCTCAATGGCAGCTGTGCTAATTAGCATATCTTGGTCTCCTGCTTGCTAGAACTGCACCCAAAGTTAGTCTGTTTTGTTGGTGGTGGTTTGGTTTGGTTTGTTTCTTTGTTTTTTCCCTAAGTTACTCTTGGGGCCTTCACAAAAGCCTGTAACCCAACTAGATCTGTCTCAGATACCCACAAGAGTCCCTCTGGGGACTGGAAACTCCTCACAGCATTTGCCCTCTGTCGGGGTTCTTCAGGCCGAAGAACACAGCAGGGCTGAGGAGATTAGCGGGAACCCTTTGGGGACAGAGGAGATCTGCTTCACAACATAGCTTTAAATGTTGGCTGGACTCGTTACGAGGCTTAGAAGCTCTGCAAGAGCCCTCAAGTTAATTAGATGAACTTGCCAAGGCCTGTCAGACACTTGGTTATCAGCATTGGATCCTTCAGACTTTTGGCAAAGTGTCGGAGACAGAAACATGCCAGTGAAAGGCCCTGGCTGTGCTAAGTAACCATGAGTACATTCCCCCGGAGTTACTACCATTTCTTGGAAATAGCAAAAAAACCAGAACCTTCGTGAGCTTCACAGCAAGCCAGGTCTGATGCTTCTGGCCTTCCCTGACACACACAGCGATCAAAATACACCGTTTTTCCAACCTTGTTGTCTCAGATTTGATGGAATAATTTATGTTGGTTAAAATAGCAGCCTCTTGCACCCTAACTTGATGCTTTTGGACAGCATTAGAAAGCAACGATGGTTTGTTGCCTACCCATCCTGAAAATCCCTGAAGTTTGAGACTTTACAGCATGTATGGCCATGCCATAGAAGCCTACATGTTTCAGTATTTACAGCTTTGCTGGCTTGGGATGTTCTTGTTTCATTTACCAAATCAGCCAACAAAAGTTTTAGTCAGATACTTAAGCACAGAGCTCAAAATGAACGCATACTAAAGCCAGATAGCGATACGCAGCTTCAGTAGCCCAAGGTGTCACTTGATGTGATGATGGGTTAGGAGGTTCCAAGGATGCGGTGTCATGCATTTGTATGGCATTGACAAAAACGGATTATGACCTATGATTCAGGTTCCTCGGTGCTACTCTAAAATTACTACTATTGTGAATTGATGATGGAAAGGTGATTCTTGTGATAGTATTAATTCTTCAGGAAACTAAAAGTCTTGAATCAGATGTATGCACACAATAGGTCATAGTTAAGGGAATGAAACATCCATTTTCTTAAACTAAATCTCCTTACATTTCAAACTTCATTGCCTATCAATGTAAGAACATGTATCTCCTTTCCCTCTGTGAATATACTTTTTCTTTCTTCCTTCTTGGTGCCCAGTCTCCTTGAACATCCCTGCCCAGTCACTTTTCCTTAATTGGCTGTAATTTTTTAGCTGACTGGTAGAATTTAGAGTGAAAATACACTTTCTTATACTCACCACCACTTTTAATTAATGCTCTATCTATGCAGAATGACTCATTAGATTGGTATTAATTTTTATGTCAATGCCAGTGCGGGTAAGTCTTGGTACTTAATGGCATCACAGAACAGAAATTAATGCGTATGGGGAAATTCTAACGTACAGTGGAAATAGTTGCTTCCTCAATTTATTGGTGTTGATGCTGGGAACTGGTTAGATTAAATATTAATTGAAAGGTTAACTATGACCCCTTCACTACATCATTTCTTCACTTTCTGCCTAAGGGCCCATTTATTTACTCAGCAAAGTACTTGCTTATGTCATTGCAGTTCAGGACGCTACTGACATCTGCACTTAACTTCAAGTACGTACTGAAGTATTCTTCCAAATATAGATGCTTTCTCAAACTGGGTCTTTAATTTATATATCATGCCATTTTTTTTTTCAGTTATTGCTCAACAGTTGTTTTATTTATTTAAAGATCCGTAGAAATGGGAATATTAAAAAAAAAAAAAATTGTGAGCCTTTTTTCTTCCCAAATAATAATAAAAAAAATCTCGTTTTATTAACACCAAAAGCCAGATGTTCTTTGCTAGTTTTAAGTACCCTGAGTTGTATCTGCTCACTGAAGTTTAATGCTAGGAAGAGCAATCAAGTATTTCACAAGGTTTGATCTTGGTGTTAATTTTTTTGCATTAACCATAAAACAGTTTGTTCTCTTGAAAATAACAATTTGTGTGGTGGTTAGACTCAATAAAGTGAAAGACATTTTGCAAACCATTTAGAGGAATTTTTCACCTATAAACTACTCTCACAGAGGCATCTGGGGATTCCTAAAATAAACTTCTTTGAATTATACTATTAAATGAAACTCAATTAAATATAGTGGCACATTGCTTTTCAAATCTATGCTATTGTACAAATATTCATATTGCAATCTGCCATTTAAAATAGTTTTTTTCGAAATGCAAATGCCAGTACAATGAGCCTTGGGAGTTCTGGGCAGCACAACTACAGCAGCAATGTTTGTCTACCTGTATTTTGTTTGACAGGATTTACCACAGGGGCAGGGGCCAGATCAGGGGTTGCAAAACCCTTTTCCATACATTGCAGTGAGAAAACCAGATCCAAAGAAGAGTTCCACTGACTGTTCAGTCAATCACCAAACTTTTTTGCTCTTGCTGTGTACACAATATTAGTAACACAGAAAAATGAATCTGGGGAGAATAGACTTGCTGAAATAAGTACAAGCTGCATACCACACTTTTTTTAAAAATAGAGGTATGGGACATTGCAATTATGCTGGAAAATAGTAAAAGTCAAACTCTCCCACACTGGAACACAAAAACCTTGTGGTGGGTAAGACAGGGTTTGTATGCTGATCAGGTGCAAAAGTTGATTTTTGTTCAGGTAAAACTTGTCACAGAAAGGTTGTGATAGCTTTATTTTCATCAAAAGAGTGACCAGTAGTAATGCAGTGAATAACAAGTTCTAACAGAAGCCAGCCACAACAAAATCTCAAATTCAGAAAGTTTATTTCTTTGCAGGAAATATTTTCTACCACACACTAATACACAAGTCTGTAGATGTGTGTAGTCAGGCATGTGCATGGGAATGCGCTCCGCTTCCACACAGATGGGCATCAAATTTTGTGAAACAACCCATCCGTTGAAGATGAGGCAATGCTTCTTCATCCCTAGCCATGGCCTGGTCCCCATCCAGGGCTATCGCCAGGGATTTGCCAGTAGTGCCTCAAGCTAAAGCACAAAAGAGACTGAGATGGATCTTTTTGGTCCATGTCTTTTAGGGTGAAACTTTCAACCCTTTGAAAAGAGCTGTATTCTCTGAACAGCACAATAGCCAGGACCTCGTGGACTTCACAGTCTTTGAATATTTGCTCTCCTTTTTCTCACTTAAATGACATTGGGTACAGGTCCTTCTGGCTAAAGCTCCTTCCCCTCTGTTACAAGCCCTCTGCCATGCTGCTGTGTGCTTTGGACACTTGTGTTTCCTCCTGTTAAAACCAGAGACCTGCAGAAGAACGTAGAGGTCACATTGCAGGCAGCCTGGAGCAGCAGCAAGCAGCGTGCCAGTGCAGGACACATGTCACATCTTGCTGGAGTTGGCTGGCTGCAGCTGGAAAGCTTCTGAGATAAATATATACATATATATATATATATATATGTATATATTGCAAGGGTGCCCAGGAAGAATAGCAAGCAAGAGCTACCTCCTCCTGTTTTCCCTTAACCGTACCAGCCCTCTGCCCCAGGGATGTGGTGCAGTTTTTGTTGGTCATGAAGCATCTTCCCCAGCAAAGATTTTGGTGAGTGGCACGTATGTGGGCAGAGCGTGCCGTGGGAGATTACGGCAGGCTGATATGAGAGATGATATCAGAGATTAGTTAACCGTATGGGCTGAGTCCCAGGGGAGGTGTGTGAAATGAATCAGATTAAACAAAATTGATAATGTGAATACTTAATCAAACAGACAAAGGTAGTCTGCACAGCTAATTAGGGGCAAATAGAGCGTCCCTCTTGTACCTCATTTAACTGACAAATTGTGCAGACAGTTTTAATGGGAGTCTGTTTAGCAAAGAGAAGGCTGTACAGTTGACAGCTTGGCAAAATGTGGTTTCTGTAACACCACATGATGCTTATGGAAATTAGCCTGGTGCAGCTGAGCTCTGAGTAGGTGAGAGCTGCCCAAACTCTAGTAAAATGGTAAAATGGACCTTTTGCAGGCCTCTGCTTCTGGCTTCTTAAAGGGGCCAAACCGCCTTTCTGCAAGTTGAAAGGAACACTTGGAGAAATGTAAAGGGTTGTTGTGATAACAGAAAGGATCACTCTTGCAGCTAAGGCAGATAAAAAATTCAAACTTATTCAAGCTTATTACAATTTTCTGTTGCATTCTTTGTAAAAACAAAGATATTTTCACAGCTTCATGGGAGGCAGGTAAACATGAGTTATTGTCAGTGTTTTACATGTGAAGAAAACCACAGTGCAAAATGATCCAATGATCAGCTGAGTCCTACAATAGGAGCCAATGCTGGGGCCTGGCTCAGGACTGAGGAGTTGGCCAAACCTGGGGCCTCAGCCCATCTTCTGCTCCGGGAGGGTCTTCACTGTGCTGTGGAGCAACTCGTCAAATACAGTAGGCGTCCAGTTTCTTAAGCCCTGAATAACATAAATGTCAAGGTTTTCTACATTTTCTGGAAAACCCTTCCCCTCTTTCTGCCCCCTGTCCTTCTCCAAAATAACTGTATCCCTTCATCCCCTTGCCTTGTGTGTCCTCAAGGCCCAAACGCCTAGCAAGTTTGGCTATGTTGCTGAGTCTGACAAGAGGCTTTATAAACATGAGTTGGAGAGTGGGCCCTTCAGAGAAGTGGCCAACCCTGACAAGCACTCGGTGGACTTCACCAGAACCTACATTAGAAGTTGTTGTTGCACTGACATAGGAAAGTAAAGTGCCAATAAGACAAGGGCCTTGCTGGTAAGGGGAGCACAGCTAAACATGTCTTAAATTTTTAAGATTGTATTTAGGCTTCTTCTCTAGTTTTGAATCTGCATCTGTTCGTAGGGTGTCATTTCTAGCATGGAAAATGAGACTTGCAAGAGGTTTAACAAGCAAAGCTCTTTGTGTTGGTTCTGCTCAAAAGGCTGCTCTGCTTTGCTCTGAATATGCCATCAGTAGCAACAGGAGGAGACCTGCTATCCTGATCAGACCAGATAAGGATGGACTAGGTTTTGCTGGGAGTCATTGTCAGGGACATGGCATTCCCTGTGACAAGACTGCAAGCTCTGCTACAGGCAAAAATGTGTTTTTGGTATGAAATGTTCTAAGAAATAGAAAGCCACTAGGCAGCACTGATGCAGCACTTCAACTCACCAAAAGCTGTGAAGCCTCTCTTTTAATTTCACCAACAGCTATCATCACAAGGATCTGATGATTGTGTGTGAGCATATCTGTGGGTGTGCACAAATGTGCTGCATTCACTCAGACAAGCTGTAAATTTTGATCATAAAATCAGTGTATTGTAATGCTTAGCAAGTGAGGAGTCTGAGGCAGTGATCTAAACACTGACTTTCCACAGGATGTTGGTCAGTTCACCTAACTCTTCTATGCCTCAGTTTCTAAATCTACAAAACAGGATCATCATTGCTACCTCAGAGCATTATTATGAAAGAAATGCCATCCACAGCACAAACCCTGGTAGTGAAGCACAGGATCTGGTGTGGGTGAAATTCCTAGCTAATGAAAACTGGATAGCACAGTCAAAATTGTGTGTTGAAAGTGTCATGGAAGAAACAGAAAAGTTCAGAGAATTTGTTGCTTCTGCTTTTGTGATTATTTGGAAATCAGATTAACTTCCTTCCTTCCTGCTCAGTGGAGCTTATCACCTCAACACCACAAGGACGTCAGCAGAAAGAAAAATTGAGTGCCATCATCTTCACAGTAGCATGGAGTGTTGTCACATTTGACATCTGACTTATGCTTAAACATCATCCCCTGTTAAAGGGCATAAGTTTATGATGGAACATAAAGATGGTTAACACATGCCCTGAACTGAGCATTTCAGGAGTCAAGTGCATTATAGATGTCATAAAGCTGCAAAGACAATGCACCACCTGAAGCTGCTGCTTTGGCTGAATTCACTCGTGGAGCTCTCCATATAGAGCTCTGTCCTTACAAGGAAATCCACAATATCAAATTTATAGAGAAACTAATTAAAAGGTGGGAAAGAATGGAAATCATTTAATCAAATCAATAGTACATGCCAGTTACAAAACACAAAATTGGATCCTTGTGTAGATGCAGATTATTTTGGCCTTCTTGTGCTATTTTTTTCTTTCACATATTCTCAAGGAACCTTCATAATATGTGAATCTATCTGATCCATTCATTTAATAGTTTCATGGTTTGCCGCTGAAGTCTGTGCAAACCTGTACCTGACAGCAATTCCTATCCTGTCTCCTTAGTGAGTTACTCTTTTTACCCTACCTTCACTAATGTGAAATGGGGAAATTTCCGACAGTCATGCAAGTGTTTGAGTGGGGGAGTTACCATCTGTAGAACAAAAGAAAGGAGAGGATGAACAAGAGAATGAAGGAATGAGCAAACAAAGGAACAGAAGAGAAAGAAATAAAAATTCTATGGGGAAGGTGAAGGCCCCGGATCCCCCTCCAATACCTCTGAGGAGCAGCCATTCTTTCAGGTGGACACAATCCGGTTTTCATGGTAGCTGGTACAGGACTGAAAAGGCCTTTGGGAAGCTGGAGGGTTCCTTTTTTTAACTTCTCTAGCTTGTTAAAGCCCGGGTAAATCCCACCAGCTCCCTCACGAAACGCTTGCCTGAGCAAAAGTTTTTCCAGAGGATTTCATGAGTCTCACATAATTGAAATAGGAGGGGTTTTGGGCCTGCTTCAATAGAGCGGTTTGAGTTAATTGATAAACCTTCTCTTTTTATTATCAGTGTTACCCTTCTGTCTGAAAGACTGGGAGATTTCCTTATGGGATTTGAGCAAATATTGGATATTGCGGTGGCAAATTAGCAGGGGCCACAAACCAGAAGTGACAGCTCAAGGCGGCTGGTGGAGGCAGTGTAGCAATCCCTTCCCAGTAGCAAATGGCCAGACTTATCATATGGACTAATCACAACAGAGCCGGTGAAATAATGGGCACCAGATGTTAGCGCTTTGTAGACGTCGGCTCTCCGGAGAGTTGCTCTGCTCCATGAGATCCCCGGGAGCAGGAGCGTGGCTCGCTCAGCTATTAGCAGGACAGGGGGCTGCTGGACAGGACCCTTTCCACATGTCTAATTGGTGACACAGTCCCTTTCCCCAGCTTAAGGAATATTTGCATTTGTGAGGAGCATTTCCATGGCTTGTAAGCCTCAGATTCATGGTACTTTTTTTTTTTTTTTTTTAGGAGAGATCCTCATGAGTGAGTGAATGAGAAGTAGTCATGCAATAGACCAAATCACCAGTGTTTGCCTCTGCAGAGGTCTTTAATAGGGATGCTTCTTCACAAAGTGCTGAATACACCCCTGCAGGCCTCAGCAGTGCAGCAGCAAAGACTTTTCTGGCATGGTGGGTAGGAGGAAATGGGCTGGGAACGTGTTTTAACCCAGGAGCTTGCAGAGAGTCCAGGAGCTGCAAATCCAGATAGGGAGTGAAGTAGACTCCCCTCTTGCTCTTACATGCTGTGGTCCCACACTGGGTCTGGCCACCATCTAGCCTTCTAGGATCAGTGTACGCCTCTGATTATTTGCACTAAGCTTGCTCGACAAGACAGAGATTTGCAGCTAAGCCTCTGCTAAAAGTGCTGCCACCAGCACTGCTGGCAGCTGCAGCTCATCATGCCGTGCATGGCACAGAGGGACTGCATGGGCTGTGTGCAGGGGATAAACCTTGGCTAGGTGGCCAGGAGTGTCTTGATACAGCTATTTACAAACCCAGCTCTGCTCTTTTTTTCTTCGTTTCCCCTTTCCCCTGAGGAGGGCTGATGCTGACTGGCCATGGCTTTGGTCTGATGGAGGGGAACTGTATTTCTTATGTGGTCTGTCCATCTCCCAAGACCAGCTTTTCCAGGCTTTTCTGTGGGCAAAGACACATCTCTGCAGAGAGACAATAATGCAGATGGCCCTTCAGGATCCTGACCAAACAATGGAAGATCTTTCCTGCAGTTTTGCAATCTCCTTTTCTGCCAAATCCACTGGCAGGTCCTGACCATTGTGTCAGGAAGCAGAAGCGCAGGCAGTCCTGTCTCTGCTTCTCAATGTCCTCCTTGGCTGAGAAGAAAGGTCCTCTGATGAGGAAGACCTATGATCATAACTTATAAAGAATATAGTAATCACAGAACTATAGGAACAACCTTAGCCTTAACAGAAAAGCATACTCTGTAATCCAGCAGAAAGCTTATTGACACGTTTGTCATTTGGTTGGAACCAAATGAATTTGGATACCTAGCTCACTGTTCCTGGATAATGTCCTTACTTTTTACCATCACGGTCTACAAGAAGCTGCATTAACTTCCTTTCTTTTTCTGCATTAAGATTTCAGTGGTGGTATTTATTTATAAAAATATGAGATTTCCAGAGAAAGTTTTTTAGCAGTTTGTGTGCGTGTGTGAGCATAGAAAAGCTGACGTGGTGGAGGCAGAACTGGCAGTTCCCATTTAAATGCCAAACGTCTCTTCTTAACTTCAATCTGCATCTAAAACAACAACAACAACAAAATCCCTGCAAGACACGGACATTCCTTGCAGTCATTAGAACCATTTCTGTGGTTCCCCAAGAGTTGTAGTTTTTTCTTTTGACATCTGAGATCAGACGATCAATCATCAATCACGTCCCCCTGTATCTAGATTAGCAATCAATTGCCACTCTCAGGCATATGCCAGGGACATCTTCCCCTCCCCTCTACAGGATGCATTTCAACTTGGAACAGCAGCTTAGCCTTTGTAACAGAAACCACCAGCCTGAGGATGGCTGGCGGGTGTTTGCACGAATGCCTCCACCAGAGCGGCGAGAAGGGAAGAAGTCAGAGGGTTCGTGTCAGCTCCTGACAGTGGCAGGTCCCCCCTTTTCTTACGTTTCCCGAAAAGCTGCTTTTCAAGCCCTGGCAGAGCCATTACCAATTCTATGGCTGCTTCTCCCTGCATTTGGGGCCATCTGTCTTTACTTCTTCCTTTCTGAAGTCAAAAAAGAAAATTATTTTCACATTAGCAACTCATTAAATGGCCCCAAATTTGTAGCAATATCACTGCTGGAGCCAAACCCATTGTTTTTACACTTCCAAATACCTACTTGGAGGCATTGTTAGGGGAGTGGGGGCTGGCTTGCAGGACCTTCTGTCATGCACATGGGCAAGTGGGTGGGGTGGAGCCCTGTCACCCCCATCCATCATTCTTCATCAATGTCACCACCACCTGCAGAGGCATTACCCCCAGTCAGTCACTCACTTGGCCATTTATTTCTGTCCATCATTGTGAGCAGAAGGAGAGGGTATGGGCACTCAGGATCAGAACTGGTAAGATATTTAAGGGTTATTTACAGCAGCTGAGATATTGAAGAGCACCTTGATGACTTAGGGAAGTTGCACTTTGAGTTTGGTTTCCCAGCACAAAACCCCCTCGGGAGTTCAGGTACAGTGTGGATGCTCACTGTGCAAATGCCCAAGGCTGTTGCTGATTAATCTGTGCAGAAATGCAGTGCCTTTGGCTGTGGAAAGGCAGAAAAGCTGTTTCAACAGAATCTCATCACCCACTTTTGCATTTCTTTAGCTGTTTCTGAGCACAGAAACACGCAGGTTTCTGTTGGAGTTCTGCCTCAAACTCATCTCAAGCTCTCCTTCAGTAATCCCCAAAGGTTCCCCTCAAACACCTCGCTGGCAGGATCAGGTGGTGGATGAGGTTCCCTCTATGACTTTTCTTGTCCTGACGTGGTCCTTGGGAAATGAATCTGCATTTCAGGGGCTGAGCAAAACATTTCCTGTGCTGCATATGAAAAGCCTTCTGGAATTAGAAGATATTAATCAATTCTAAATGTATCATTCCTTACCCTTAAAAATCAGAGGTTCTTGCACATTTTCAAAGCTTCCCCGAGCCCTTCTGTTCCTGGAGTCAATCACTGTGAAATGAGGCCATGTCGCAGCATAGCTTATTAGGGGAACTGGTGTGTTTCCATTTGTTTGGATTTGTACTGAAAAGGGTTTGTCATGGGGACTGCGCGTTGACAGTCTTGTCCTCCCTGGGCTGGTTAGCATTTAGCAAGGAGTGTCTGACAAAGCTCCTGGGCCACGGAGATCCACAAGGTGCTTGCAGCTGGCACAGATACCTCATTAGAAATTCATTTTTTCCTGTCATAATAACAAAGTGCAGAGCAGCACTGGCAACATACTTTTGTGTGGGAAAGCACACAAAAGGGGACAGCTGAAAGAAGCTGTGCTTTTCTCCTGTATTTCCAGCCTGACAGAATCATCTTCAAAGGGAGCAGCCTTGCTTGTCCACGTGCCCTCCTTGCCTGCATTGCCTGAGTGGCACCCGATGCACCCACGGCCCACAGGGACGAGCTGGCCACCGGGAGAACCACTCTGGTGGCAGCACTCCCTCACTCACCTGTTTGTTTTCCTTCCCTGTGCTTCAGAAGAAGTAGGTAAATAAAAACAGCGCCCCTGGCCCATGAGCTCACCCACAAGCATTCCTGAGACCTCATTTCCAGGCCAGCAGAGCCCCGTCTCTTTATTTTGGTAGAAGGTGGGAAGGTGCTGAAAGCAGAGAGAAATTCCAGCCCAGGTCCCATCTCTAGTTGCTTGCACAGAGAAAGTGAAGTAGATTTGCAAGGGCAGAAGCCGGAGCAGAGCAGCTTTGCACCTGTATCTACTGCAACTGTACCTACACAAATACTGCATTGATGAATGCTTGCAAAGAGCCTAAATAGTCACTGTGGCGATGGACAGTGATGCTGAGTGAGCCTTGTTGTGTAACCAGGGGACATGCAAGCACCTTCGTCCACGTTGCCAAAGCTAATGCAAAGCAAAAAAAATAAAAATAAAAAAATAAAAAAATGCAAAGAACAGATTTCAAAATCTTGGGCTTATTTTTCTCCCCACTTTTTTCTTGCCAATCATCCTCCCATTTGTTTTTTCTGCTTGTATCACCATGTAGATTAGGAAAAGAAGGAGGATGGAGGGGAGAGAGAGACAGAAGGTAAACAAGCAATATGGGAATAGGAAAGGCCTGAGAGCCAAGAACTGGAAATACTCAAACTATGTGCTTATGTCTTGGAAGCTTCTGTCTCATATACAGACCAAAACTTTATGCGCTAATTTCCACTTTCAGATAAGTCTTTTGTTTGTTTGTTTGATTGATTAAAAAAGAAAAAAAAAAGACAAAAAGTCATCCTGGTACAAAAATTTGGTCCAATCCTTGTCACATATTAAAAACTGGCACTTCGTAGTCGTGTCATTCCTCAGTAACATGGCATCAAAACCTTTGGCAGAAGCACAGCAGATGAACTCATTTTAATCACTCAGCCTGGAAGGGGAGCTGCCAGAGAAGAGCGCCAGGCAGATGATCGCTGCAAACGCAGTGCTCGCAGTTTTCTGTTGGGAGGTCTGAATCCCCACTTTCCTGTATGTGCACCCAGCCATGCCAGCACCAGAAATCCTGGGTGGTAGGTGCATGAAGGGGACTGCAGACCATAAGACAAAGACCACCAGGAAAAGCTAACACATTCCAGCAATACTGTCATCCATGCAAGGATAATCTATAAATGTCTTTTCTGTTGAAGAAACCAACTGCCAGATTAGACCAGGGGCCATTTTTGCTACAGACATTGACAATAAATTTATGTTCAGTAAATGCCGATTCACTGTAGCTTGGATAAATGTTCAGAAGTGCCCAAAGGTACTAAGCCTAATTTTAGGCACTCTGAGAACCATTATTTAGCCCCCCCGAAAGCTCTGGCTTTCTCCTTTACCTATACCGATGGGCTATCTTAACTTCAGGCTACCACAAACTTAATTAGCCTCTTGTGGTGAAACTCAAAAAGAGACACAGAGCAAAGGCCTCCTGCTTAAGAGACATGCACCTCACAACAAAGTGGAGCAGAAGAGGGTGCCTACCAGGCTGAAGAGGACACACATCAAAGGAGAGATGCTGACCGTAGCTAACTTGAGCCGTGCAGGCATTTTGGTTGTGCTCTAAGCTCATCACCACAGCCCCATTCAGTCTTTGTCTGTCCAGAGGGTCCTTCCTCTGTCAGGGTGGGCAGGTCTCAGGGCGGGGATGAATGGCTACCTGGGGAGTATCCTTATTTCCTACCATCTGCAGCAAGAAGGTACACCAGACACGAGGAAACAAGGCCAATCTGGTAAACTCTAGGCGGAATAATTTATCTGAGGCATTGAACATCTGGGTAATTTCTATGACTCCCCAGATCGAAACTGAATTCTTTTTTTTTTTTTTTTTTTTTTTAACATGCAGCAGACCTGGAATATATGAGGATTGCAGGTGACATCTATACTATATAAAATAGACCATCACTGTGTTTTCTGGCTCCAGATTTAAGCCCATATGATTAAACTCTCTTCTCCTAAACCCACATGATCCAGTTCATACCACCTTCCAGGGACACTCCCTGCTTCATACTCTCCCCCAAACCAAGGTATTGCCTAAGAAAGCACTACCTGAATCAAACAAAGCCTTGAGACACCTATCACACAAATATATAACAATAAAGTGTACCTACATTGGGGCATTAATGGATAATGTCATATAGATGACCAAGAGAAGTCTTTCTCCAAGTAAAGAAATGTGTTGGATCCATAGATGAACCCGCTGCACTCAAGAAGACTCCTTTCAGAGACTGCTGGGCCAATACACCAACCATTAAGAGATGGCAAAAGATTCACATAAACAACACAAAGGTGAGCTCAGGATTAATATTGGGATCTGTAGCATTAGCACGTGACAAACTTGTCATTAAGGGGTTACAGTGACCATGAAAATTCCTCTGTCAGACCGTCAGAAGTGGAGTTAGGGCATAATAATGAGACCGCTTGGCTGCAATGGGCAATGCCTACTCAGAGCAGGGATTTAAGCCCCTGTTGGTTCCAGCTCTTGGCAGGACGCTGCTCAGTGAGGGGCTGAATGCTTGAGAGGAGTGCCCACTTTTTCCAGGCAAGATCCAGAAGTATGCCTCCTGACCACAGCTGTGCTCCTGCACCCTGTCTCACCATTTAGGTGGATCAAGTGGTTCCAGGTGGGTTCAGAGACTCTCGTTCTGTGATGTCCAATAAGAGGCAATATAATCTCACTTGTCAGAAGGGTTAAATGGTTTGTCCTGCTCTCTGTCCTAGATGGCTCTATTTACATGGTTTGGTAGCTGCTAATATCCCTTTCTGCTGATTCTTTACTGTGCTGCATTAGGCTTGGGTGAGGAAAAGAGAAAAAACAGAGGTAAGAATTGTCACAGGCATCAACAAACAATTTTTGCTGTGATCCGCCCTTACTCTTCCCTTGCAGCAAGCTGAGTTATGCAGCATGACAGGGGACAGGACACATAAGTTTTGGTAGCAGTCAAGAGCTTTACGCCTCATACAGCTAGAGATGTTGAAGTCAGGGAGGTGCTCCTCCTGCCCTCAGGCCAGAGGGATGAGTACTCAGCTCAGTTCCTTGGCATCTCCAGCAAATTTTGCAAAGGTAAACTTGTTCATGGATAAGGAGACCTACAGATGGAGGTCACTGGCCTGTGTAGCACACCCAAAGCAGAACACAAGGATTATAAAATACAGCCCCAAGGTAAAAATACATCTGTAACTTCACGGTCAATAAGTGCAAATGAGACATGCTGGCTAAAGCCTGCTGCACTCTCACATTGTTTTCCTCCCTCTCCCCCACTTCCCTCCTCGATGAAAACACCTGAGAGCAGAGGCAGCCCATTGCCTGGCACCCGATTTGTGGGGCATCCTTTGGGGAGGTGCTGTTTGCACAAAGTCCTACTCCGTGCTCCATTTCTGGCAGCCTGTGCACAAATAAAAGAACATCCAAAAGCAAGCTGGATTCTTGCCTAGCTGAAGTCTGGATTGGCTTGTCTCAGGAAGAAGGAGAGGCTCACAGAAATGCTCAAAGCTTTCTGAAGACTGCAGCAGACTCCAGCCCTGCTTCACAGTGTGGAGGCGGTGGGCTGGGAGATGAAATTTGCGGCCCGGTCTCCATGGTGTGTTTGTCCCCCCAACACATAAGGTGTATGGGTTTTGTCCCTAACTGACTCCTGGCCTGTTTAGTTTGTGGTCACGTCAAATGCAAAATTCCCCTTTAGAAAAAAAAAAAAATAGAGCAGGATCAGGCCCAGAAGGAGGCAGGAATCTGCTGCCTGAATTGCAGCACAGCCCCCCTCTGGGTCCGTTTTGGTGATGCTTTGGAAGTGATGCTTCCTGTCCTGCTGCTGTCAGCTGGGGGCGGGGGGTTGTCTGTTTGGTTCGGTATTTTATTTTTTGCGCGTTATTATTAATTAATTTTTTTGTGGCCTTGATTGTAACTGTTTTGAAAGTAGGAGGCCCCAGAATTCATTAAATGTGTGAAATGATGGGAGAAAAAGTGTGAAATTGTAACAGTCTGTTTGGGGTTGATTAATAGAAATTTCTCCTAACAATCCCTGGACCCTTCTGGGGGTCATTGGAACGGAGCAGCTGTAAAGACAGCAGGAGCAATTTAGAAGCTGCCCGATGGGGGCCAGGCAGATTTCGGAACAAGTGGGGAGAGTCCCATGCCCTTGTTCGGGCCAGTGGGAGATGATTGGCCACCACAGTGTCAAGTTAACATGCAGATGAGCCTGCGAGGAGCTCCCGCCTGGCCTGGAAAGGGTTACTTTGCTGTAAGGGGGGGTTATTGTCCGTGTCAGTGTTTCCAACCCTTGAGCAATGTCACCTTTGGAGCTGCATTGCCACGTCTTGCTAGCGGTGCTTCTGCTAAACAGCGAAGTGCTATCAAGGAAAAAACTCTGCTGTGGGAATAATATGTGGTTGAAGCAAGGCCGGGGGGAGATTTCTTTCCTTTCTTTCTTCCTCGATGACCAAAGAGTCACCAGCAAGGGCCTGCACTGGGGCTGGAAGCTGGTGGAGCTGGCCAGCACCGAGGAGCAGGGCATTGGGACGGCTGCATCGGCGAGGAGGAATGTTTCCCTGGCTCCCACCAGGCACCCCAACCTGAACCGCTGACTTTTTTTTTTTTTTTTGAAGCAGCTCTACATAGCCAAATGCTTTCGCCCTAAGACAGATACAAAAGAAAACATCAAAGAAAATGTCCCCACACTGACATAAGGCTAGAATAATGGTGACCTAGTAGCTAAAGACTGGGACGAATACTGAAAGTAATTCACTCCCGTCCATAACAATGGGGCATGTGTGACAATGATATATACCAGGAGGCGAGGAGAGCCACTTTTGTTGGGCAGCGATACCCCACAAACCCAATTGTAGGGAGATCAATACTGTCATAGGACAATTATCAAAGACCATCAGCTCATCATATTTTCATACCATAAACAGCTCAAGGCGCCGGGGCTGCCTCTCCTGCCGAAAGCCCTGCGCGGAAATTTGAAGGGTGTGAAATCGACATGATTAATAATTATAGTTATTAGCACATGTACCAGCTGCTCATGTATGGCTTAGCCCATGATTTATGGGGCCATAAATGCCCATATCTGCTTCTGACACGGAAAGGAGAGGGCACGCAGTCATGGGCAGAATGCATCGTCCCTGGTGCCAGGAGCTTCCCCCCACCCCGACAAAATTAAAACAACAGCAACGAAAATGGGCCAAAAAGTCACCCCTGCTCCACGGAAATGGAGGGAGCCCTTTTGTTTGCATGTCTGCCTTAACGGCTGCTGAAACCTGTCTGCTCAATGTCCCCAAAGCCTTTGAAGTTGGGATCCCAGCTAACAAGGGCTGTGGTTTTCCCTCCCCCCCACAACTTCATGCTGTTGCCAGGCTGCAAACAATCGCCATACATATTACAGATGAAACCACGAGGACCAACAACAGAAGAAGCAAAAACTAATTGTCTAGGTGCCAGAAGTTAAAGCTTTTGTTTCCAAATGTAATCCGATTCCCCTCTCTCCCACCTCCCCCCATCCACTTACAACGTGGCGCATCATGGAAAATGATTTTGCTTTGACACAATCTGAAAACATGGTTTGAAATGACCACACGTACAATATCACCCCCCTCCCTGTAAGAACGGCAGGGCACTAACTCCTTTGAGGTTATTGTTGACTTCTTTGGCTTTTTGTTTATTTTTTGACTTTTTTCACGATGGTTGACTATTGTTGACTTTCTTCTGGCAGAACAAGAAAGCTGGGTTAGCGCTGCGGGGAAGCACCACGACCTGCCACTACACGTGGATGTGCAGAAGAGCTGCAGACCTATTTTTCCATCATGTCCCTAATGATGGACTAACCCCTTCTCTCTCACAAATGAAAGCTGAAGTCCGTGCCCCGTCCTAGGGGTGAGTTGGAGTCAGCGGTCACAGTGTACCCCACTTCTTGGTGAGCCCCCACGCTGTATGGATGCCAAACAGATTGAATGCTTTTAAGGGGATTTCAATATACTTTTCCCACTCAGGGTGGAGAAAAACTTGTGCTAATAAAATAACTTTGCCTAAATAATTTATTAAGTGAATCTCATAGAACTGGTTTCTGTTTCTTTTCCTTTGGTGAACTGAGTATAATAGGCCAATAAAGCTAGCCTGTGTTCATGTAAAAGATTTTGATAAAAACCTGATATATTCTAGAGAAAGAAAACACTTTTCATAAAAAAGTATGTTTACTCAAAACCAATAGTTTTCCATTGAAAAGCTGTTTTAGTAGCAGTAACAATTGACTAGTCTTTAAATGATGTCAGTTGACATGTTCGTAGAGTGCTCACCTATTATATCACTTTCAGTACTGAAGTATGCCCTTCAAAGACCTTGTAGGCATTTTCCTTTATGCATTTCTGGCCGTCATGCATGCTCAGAAAGGCCTGGTTTTGAAGTGCAAGGTATCTGTGGTAATTTAGATGTCTGGTGTTTCTCATTTGCCCATGTCTTGCTGAATCTGTATCTTAATCAAGATTTTTGTCTCTGAAATTTTAAGCAGCTGTCCATGACGTTGGCTGACAACCAAGCCAAACACGAGCTGTGCTCAGCTCAGACACCATCATTTGAATGAATGCAAGAATGACTGGGTGAAACATAGGGGCCAGGGGCGGGGGTCTCACTAAACTATCTAATGCTGCTTTTTCTGTATCACATTTCACAAACCTAGTGAGACCACAGATGTGGGTGGTGCACTGTGCGGAGATGCCAGGCTGGATTTGAACGGAGCACCTCCTGTGCCCTCAGTGGGCTGCCTTTCTTTGCCAAGCTCCCCAGTGAAACCAGTGTGTGTGCCTTAGGGGAGAAGCTGCATTTCCTCTGTGGGACCAAAATGCCCTCAGTCAGTTCTGATCTGATGGGATTTGTTGACAGTACTTTTTTACTAACCCTAGTCTCCTAAAATCTAGTCTCCTAAAACAACCCTAAAAGAACCATAGCCACAAAGTTGTTTCCTGTGTGTGTAAAACAGAAAGCTATGAAGACATGAGGCATATTCTCAACTGCTTCATGCAAACCATCTCACCAGGTCTTGGCAAAGAAATCAGCACCAGAGATTCCTTATGCTGTCCCTTTGGGCATCCATGGTAGATGGGAGTCGCAGCTTCTTCAATTACCATATTACATGAGTATGCAACATGAAACAATCAGATTTTTTTTTCCAAATATGTGTATATCTTCCCACAGATATGGGCTTATCTATATGTACCTTTAGAAATACTGTACATATAAACAAATATTAATTATCAATTTATAGTGGAATATTCCTTCCCATCATCCACAAGATAAAAGTCATCAGCAAGTTTGCTATCTTTTTTATGGAGAAGTCTATGGTAGAAGCCTATAAATAAATGTGTTTGAACATCTCTAGGCGTCCACTTCTGCATTGTATGTGCATATATACAACATAAAATTTCTCCACCGAAAACGTGGGAGAAGAAGTAAATGTAGTGACAAAGAGATATCCTATTCAAGGATAGTAAAGTAAACTAGATTACTTATTGATGCAGAAACTGTGAGCTGCAGGTGTTTTTGTTGTTCTATTCAGGATGTAACACAAAGGGAGTTGTTCAGAAATGGTTCGCTGTTGGTTATATTCAATCACTTACCTAGAATGATGCTTACAAATTTTTTAAGTGTTATACTCATTCACATATAGCCTGTTTAGATTCAATTCTCAAGCAATATAATAATAGGTATTATTTCAGTGAAGTTATACTAATTTCCATAGCTGAGATTTGGGCAGGTTGATTTTTTTTTCTTTTGCAAAGTAAGTGATTTTACAACGTGCTGGTAATATCTGTTACAGGGTCAAGAGAAGGGAATGTGCACGTGGACAGCACAGCTCAGAAGGCTCATCTCCTGCTACATAGCCTTCTCTTCCTCTCTAAGCATTTGCCTCTGTGCACATCTTTATTCCCAGCAACTCCAGTGACACCACTGCTGAAGCGCATTGGTAGTTGGAACTTGGAGAGAGGAGCACATAAAAAAGTGTCATCTGTAGTCCTCTCCACTGACGTTCCCTGAAATTCAGGTGGCATGAGCAGGTTTGGGGAGCAGTGACTGTTTGCCAGAGGGGAAAAAAGCCAAACCCAGTCGTACAGGGACGAGAAGGAAGTCAGTGCTGACCTGGCAGTCGTGCTTCAGTATCTTTTATTTTCTTTTTTTCTAAAAAGGTAAAAGAGTCAACTCTACCTAGACTGCAATGAGGTCCGGTGGCCTGTGGGGCTGAGACTAAGCTTGCTTAGACAAACCCTATCAAGAGATGGGAAGGCTTCTCTTCCTGAGATCAGCCACAGCAGTGATACTTGGATAGATTGACAGGTAGGTAGACAAACAGACAGGTATGATGTGTATATGTAAATAAAAAAATAATGTATATGTATAAAGGACATATATACATATGTCTTAAAGCCACTTCTAGACCTGTCATCGTCATTGCGTGTGTTTCACACATTGCACCGCAGAGTGGCTGGGAACCAAAAGGCTGAGCCAGAAAGCTGGGTTCAGGATGACTGATGGTGTGCAAGGATGAACCCTGAGGATTTCCTCTGGAGATTAGACTTTTTTGGAGACCTTGCTGTCCAAATCATGAAAGCAGGGACAAACAGGTGGGGACCTCATTGCAGAGAGGAAGAACAAAATTTCTTTCATTTAAAAAACAAAAACAAATTAAGCAAAATGGCATCCTCCCATCCTACAAGAAATGCAAATGAAAAAGGTACGTTCTTTTAGGGGAAATCAAGAGTAGAAGTACTTTCCCAGGAGGCTGTTGAGATTGTTCAGCCTAGAGAAGAGAAGGCTCAAGAGTATGTATAGAATATATATAATGTATAGAAATACTTAAAGTGAGAGTGCAAAGAGGATGGAGCCAGGCTCTTTTCAGTGGTGCCCAGTGCCAGGACATAAGTCAGTGGGCAGACACTAGAACACAGGAGGTTCCTTCTGAACACCAGGCAGCACTTCTTTACTGTGTGGGTGACTGAGCAGTGGCACAGGTTGCCCAGAGAGGCTGTGGATCTCCCTCCTGGAAGAGCTTCAAAAGCCTCATGGATGTGCTCCGGGGACAACAGCCATAGGCAACCCTGCTTGAGCAGGGGGTTGGACCAGGTGACCTCCAGAGGTCCCTTCCATCTCCATTCTGTGATTTTGTGAAACACAGCCAAAATGTATTATTTTGCCACAGCAGCATAGATGAGCAGAGAAAAAATGTTTTGGTACGCTTACTTCAGCGTTAATATTCTGATTAGACACTATTGGAGACACTTTCCTATAGACAACTTCACTTTTCATAGAAATAATATAATGTAGTGTGCCCATAATAACAAGATTTCACAATAGGTCTGGTACCTTACTCATGGCAGGTGATGGAGCCACTGATGTAACAGGATAATGCATGGCAGTCTATGAAAACTTTGGCTTCTGGTTATTTCACCTGATTTTATAACTGTTGAATCAGACAAACTGGAAGATATAACATGATTACACATTTTGTGGGGGTATACTTTTTTGTAGTTTTTAGGGGAAAAAGAAAAGAAAAGAAAAAAAAAGAGGAAGTATGTGACTACCTTAGGAATCCCAAATAAAAGGAAGAGGCAATGAGAAGACAGAATGGCCAAGGAAGCTCACAAGGTGATTGCCTAGTAGAAACACCACTGTGTTTATACATAAATATGTATGTGCTCTAGCATGTGGGTGTCTATGTACCTGTGTAAGCAAATTTTGGTATATGCTGATCCGTGTGAGTGTACATTAATGACCGGTCCTCATTGGTAATCTCTTAGGTTATATTTAAGATAAATGGATGATATGAGTCATCCGTACACGACTTTTTTTTTTTTTTTTTCCTCCTTGAGGATCTTATCTTGAGCTTTTGCTCTTATACATCTGATGGCTGCATTGTGGAAGCAGTCTCATCATATCCCTCACTCCTACTGATCAGAGTTCTCAAACACTTGTGTTTTTGTTGTTGTTGTTTTTTTGGTTGGTTCATTGTTTTTTTTTCTTCTGGATTCATTTGGAGGCCAAGAGAAGATCAGAAAATGAAGCACTTGGTTTAAGGGAGGTCATACTGGTTTCAGAATTTTAGTGGATGGGAGGTTTAATAACAGATTTTAAGGAAGTTTTTTATTATTAGAAGATAAATTTCAATACAAGATTAAGAAAAAATGATTGCCAATGGTAACCTAGCAGCCTATGTGAAGGGATATTACAGAAAATTATCGGATTAAAGAAAGTGGGAGAGCCATTTCTTTCAGAGAAAGAGCTGGAGAGTTAAAGGTGCTGGCCTGATAGGAGGACATAGTTAGAGGTAGCTGTAGGCAGAAAAAGGCTAGTTGTCACCTGGAAAACAGAACTCTACAAGGAGCATTTACAGCAATTCAATACCGATCATAACTATTTAACTAGTTCAGTAATGTGTTACCCAGCTAGTCTGCAATTTTCCTAAAGAACAGTTATACAGAAATGGGCATCTGCTCAGATCACCCAATTCAAAACAAACCATTTGCATGATAAATATTTGCAGAGGAGCAAGTGGGTGGGGTTTAGGCGAGTGCACAGATGAACATAAAAATCAAATATGGCTAGAAAGAAACTAGACTTAATTACTGGAGGCAAATAGGACAAAACTAAACAAAACAAAGCCCCCATATTTCTTCAACTACTTAAAAAAATCATTGCAAATATCTCTAATATGTCAATTTGCCTCTTTCTATGGCCGTTTTCTTTCTGTTCCTCACTGAGTAACAAAAAGAAACTTGTGGGTATATTCCAGTGCCCTGCACTATCGCACTATTTGCAAGTGAATAGCATGAGAGCATGTATGTGTGCTTCTGTGGATCTGTGGGGAGCTGAGGATGGATAGTCAGCAATGGAGAGCAAAATGCCAGGATCTGCAGCACTGTTCCCAAATAAAGTTTGCTTCCCAATGCTTAGGTTAAAAAATAGCTACAGCTTTTTTAATAGCAGAATTTTACCCAGATACTGCTCTTGCACTGAGTTTCAGCACACGCCATGGGAAATTCAGTGGCACTTTTAACCTCCCATGGTCTCCTTCCAGCTGTAATTTGTCCATCACTAATGCGACCAGCAATGCATTATGTTTGGTCCTCCAAAGGAAGTATCAGTTTCTACCCTGTTTCCATAGGGTTAGTGGTTGGATGGCAATGGATACAAACGAGTTAAAAATGGTTTGACTAGGCTCACTTCTTGATTGTGGGCAGCTCAGAAAAGCCTGTGAAAGGGAACAAAATGAAAAAATGATAAAATGAGCAGAGATAGGGCTAGAAAAGGGAAAGAGCAAAATAAATAAATAAATAAACGCAAACAGACAACAACAACAAACAACAACAGTAACAACAAACCACCTTTCTTGGATCTCAGGACAAAGCAATTAAGTTGGAAGGATGCAAGAAAGAAAGGAGGACTGATGGCAGGACGGCATAGCCAGGAGGAATCAGCATAGCAAGATCTTTGGCATGTTACCAGCAAGAGAAAACTTGATGAACATTTAATCCAAGCACATTCTTTGTGGGGCCTCAGCCTCTCTTAGCAGCACAGAAGCTCATCCGTGGTGAGCAGGATATAAGGGCAAGGTCTCTCTGTGTGACCTCTGCATAGCAATATGTAATGGTGACATATTAAATATGACTAATATTTTCTTCAGAACTGAGTTTATAAAAATACATGATCATCTGTGGTCAGCAAACAAGATCATAATGTGGTGTCTATCACAGCACAAACAGAGTATTAATGGAGCCATTAATCACCATCAAAACTGTATTAGGAGTGAAGATAGCCAAAGAGAGCTTAACTGACAGCAAGTGGCCATAAACCTGTCCAAAAACTAATTTGATTACCATCATACCAGCATCTGTGCCACTTATGAGGGTTCATTTTTTTGATGAAATTAAGTAGACAAGTCATTCATGCGTATAATAGACATCTAAATCATGGTAAACATGTTGCTGGCAAGAGAAGTAGTTAAAGAAAGTGGGAGATTGCTTTGCAGGTGAAATTTCAGGCAAAACGCACTGCCGGTGTCAGAACAGTTGGTTAGAAAACCACTGTCAATCTTGTCTTGCCAAGCAATGAGTGAGAAATGTTTTGGATCCACATTCAACGGAATAAACACTGCTGAAAGTCAGGGGATGTTGGGAGCCTCTAGCTATTTACAAGAAGGACGGCTTTTGCCAATATAAACTCTTGCTCTTTATCGGCAATAAATATTCCCTACAAACAATCTGTTTTATTCATAGACAGTTGGACCCATTATGTTTTGGTCTTGACAGACAGGACAGTAGGATGCTGCATTTAAATGACACAGACTGTATAGGAATGTATTTCCAGATGATAACTGAGCCTGGAGCTTCCGCATAAATCAGCAGAGGGAAATTATTCTGTAAGAAATATGCTCAGATTTCAGCCTCATAAATACAGAGAGAAACCAAATTTTCAGGGCTTCTTAACTTTTATGTGAGCAATTTAATAACAATTTTAGGCATTTACCAAGAAATTCACGCTTGCTGTTAGCAATGTTACACACAGGAGAAGTCTCTCAGGAGAATACAAGATAAAGCTCTCCTGCCTACATGTAACTAAGAGGCTCAGATCTGAAAAGGTCTCTGCTTTGGAGGTCAGGGATAATTGGATTTTGCTGGCAGAGCAAAACTGTCCAACTGCTGAAGTGAGCATAGGCTTAAAACCATAGTTTTCCCACGTGCTCCATCACAACAATGATATAGGTAGAGGTGGATGTACAGCAGTGCACAGAGCCACCACCTGAAGGAAAGTACAGGAGCTCACAGCTCAAACAGGAACATATTTGAGAGCCAGGAGGGATGCATGAAAATGTGCCTGCTTTAACCTGCAACCTTTAAACAGACCTAGCAGGGCTGGCGATCTTAGGTCACTTCAGAAGTGCCCCATGTAGGTGCTGTACATATGCTGCGTGCACATTATAATTGAATATGGAACAAGCAGGGGAGCGGTCCCCAGAGGGGGAGGTTGTTTCTTCACAGTAGACGTTAATGATGGAGTGAGTGACATTTATCTCCGGTCCTTTTATGAATCACTGAGATGCAAACAGTGAACACCTTGCCTTTGCTGTGAGCTCTGCCTCAAGCCATGGGAAGCTGCCTGCCATTCACAAGCCAGTGCCTTGTAGGCAGCTCCATCTTACCTGAGTTCGCAGATGGGCCATTCCCCAGGTGGGTCTGGCAAAACACTTCTCATTAATCATTGCTTAAAGCCCTCTCAGTGGGAAGACCTCAGGTTAGACATCATTTGGAAACAAATTGGGTGAAAAATAGCTCTGACAATAAGGAGCCCACACAGAATTCCCCTGTGAGAGCTTCAGCGGTGTGAAAACAGACTCTTCCAGGACACTAAATGATCTGTCAGTTAGCAAATGACATTATAATCCAGTTTTATGCCACAGACAGATCAAAGCCTTTGCTGCACTTCCTCATTTTTCCCTCTGTTTTTCCCCCTTTACCTCTTTTAAAGTGACTCAATAATAGTGGTGGGAAGAAAAAAAAGGGACCTGAAACAGAATTTACAGAACGTACCTTTTTTTTTTTCAGTAGGGTGAAATATGATCAGACATAAGATATTAAGTGATTTCACCACATAGCAAGAAGCAAAATATCTCAGAAAGGAGGCAGAGTGGTTTTTAATGTGGTTCAGGAAACAGAGACTGAGACTTCTGTTTCTGATTTGCTCCTAGTCCCCTTTGACTATCCCTTTCACATTTGCAGGCAGAGATTCTGCACATACCTAACTTTTTGGAGGCGAGGGACTTAGTGGCACACTTAATAAAAGTTGTGCTCATATACCTGTTTGGACGAGGGCTGCAATAGCAATGATGCACTTGCTCATCTCATAGACAACAAAGTAGGATTCCTACCTGTATGGCACTGTGGAGACCTGAAGAACTATATGTGGTGAGACTAATCTTAGAGAAAAATTAAGGTGGAAGTTAAACAGTTAAAAGCAGTCACTTCACATTGTCTAGAACAACTTGCGAATATTCAGCAGACATAACTGTCCTGAAAGAGGAATAACTGCACCCCAAAACCAGACCTACTTCCCAGACAGATAAACGAGGGGCAAACACTTCCAAGGGACAAAACTAAGTCTAGCAGTGTTGCCTTGTTGTCTGTCTTCCCATCCTGACATCATTAACACCATAAGCCCCCACACAGTACACCATGAAGTGTCACATCATGTATGACCAGCTGCTGCTTGAGCTCTCCAACTATTTCTGGCAGTGGCCAGAGGACCTGGTTGTTCCTGGCCCTTCCTGGCAGCAGGGTTCCCTCTTCTGCTCTGGCTTAAGTGCATTCACTGTCCTGTCAGAGCAACTTTCAAAATGAAGCTTTAAAATGAAGAATGGTTTCAAGAGTTTTTCTAAATGGAGGCCACAGTAATTACTTCGAAGAAAAATCCTTATACACTTAAACTCTGGTCCTGGGCAGCCTAGTTATTCCCTGTTGAATGACAGTGTTCATTTTCAAGTGCTGACACTTCATATCAGTGGTAGTTTTGGGACCCCAGAGGCTTTAAGTGTTGACCAGCTCGAGTAGGCTTAAATACTACATTTCTTCTCTGACTCCTGCGTTGCTTCTCTTCTCAAGTATACCCAAAGGTTAAGTTGACCCAGGATAAAGACAACAAAAAAAGGGGAGATGGCAAGTGTGAAGCATAATTCACCCAATTTGAATAGAGGAGCCAACTAGATTGGGCAAGTCAGACATTCTTCAATGAAAGATATGGAGTATAGCCAACTGCAACACATAAGCATGGACATTCTGACAAAAGGGGATGAAATACACACAGAAATTGTTAATACTCAGGCTTTGCTTCTTGATGGTGTCTATACCGGCCTATCTACATGAACATCAGCCTACATACTACACTAGAAATGGTTAAAGGTCTATTTTTTAATGAATTCCAGCTACAACACCCAGTGTCCTTGCATGATGTGAGAAGGTTTTTCTGAAGTCTCCCCATTGACAGCCATAACATAACAGGTCTTGGAATTTGGATAACAGGAGTAACCAGTCTGAATCCAGGCAGGCCATTATCAACTGAGAATCATCACCACATGGCAGACATACCAAACACTGTAAGTCCCAAGGGCTGCGCAACAACCTGTTGAGGTTTGATCCCTTGCTTTTGCCTTCCTGCTGAAATGTCCCTAAGATATGTAAGACGCCTTGCTCTCATGCTTTCCCCCACAGCCCATTCTGTCAGTTTTTTGCCTGGAGTGAATCAGTGGCATCTGCCATAGGTCTACAGATACCTACCATCCCTATAGGCTGCCTCAGCTTTCTCATCCAGGAGTTCAATGCAGAACTCAAAGGGTGGTTGGCCCCAAATACTGAGTTAATTTTTCTTTCAGTGTGGTTCATACAGAACATGGTCCATGCAGTGAGAGCTATCTATCAGTACTCTCTGTCCAGAGCATACCAGAGTGTTCCCCAGCATGAACGTTTGGTAAAAAGTATGAACAATGTCAATTATTTAGCACAGAGCCCAGCTGCACCATTACTTCCTTCCCTAGGCACCACCTTGCACCGTGAACAGCCTCGCTGAAATCAAGCTTAAAATTGACAGTGTTTCCATGGCATATTGCTGTCAGATTTCCAAGAATGGCCTCAAGGTGTTGAGGAAGGGAGACTGATCCAGCACTCGTCCCAACTCAATATGTTTGCACCTCTCTGCTGGCCTCTGGAAATGACGGGGTTGCAGCCAGCTTCACTCATCACACAGAATTAGCGAGCATGTGAGTGTCTTCGCATGGCAGCCCTGCACAGCAGTCAGCAAGTAAGAAGATTTATTGCTTTATTTGACACTCTGTTATTCACTAACTGAGCATGACACATCTGGGACTAGGAACCATCTATTTGACACCAACGAGCCTTTTTTGCATTAATTGAGTTTATCCAGTTCATGCCCAGAATGCAACCTGGGCAAGGAAAGACTCCCAGAATGGGCTGGGTTGGAAGCCACTGTTGGTTTTGTTGTTGTTGTTGATGTTGTTGTTATTGTTGTTGTTTGTTTTTTTTGTTGTTGTTGTTTTGCTTTGTTTTGTTTTGTTTTCAGAAATTAATGTGATGCACAAATGACATCATATGTTACAGAGCAAGGAGACATGAGGTCCATCACTTCAACACCATCCTTCTTGCCATAGGGCACAAAACCCATTTATTTAATGCTGACAGACCAGTGTGGAAGCATGGATCAAAATCCCAGAAATAATAACAGCAATGTCTGGGATCTGAGTGAAATTAAATGACCTTGCTTGGCCAATAGATGAGACCACACAGACTGTGTTCCTTGTTGCACTGCCCAGGACACGAGCTTCCATTTGTACTCTGCAGAGCTGGGAACAACCATTGCCCATGGTTGCTTCCAACCTTTCTCTCTCCTGGTGGGACAGGCTGACCCACGTGCATGAGACCCAAACTTGCTATGAACTAGAGATATAATATGGAAAATCAGAGAAATGTTACATGGAGCTTATATGTAGCTTTAAGTGCATTTCAGTTGCTTATGCAGTTCAGGCTGTCACTGGAATAATGAAATAACTGACCATATATGTGACAATGAAACACTAACAGATGAACCCCTCACTGTCTGGGCATTAAATCAGAACCATTCCTAAACACTTTGAAGATGACGATGAACCCCAAGGGGAGAGCTCAAGCTTCCTAAACGGAACATTTTTTTTTTCTTATTTGTAATTGCTCCCAAGTCTGTAATTACACTGCCCCCTATGCTGATGAGTTCCAAGACCTTTTTGTTGCTGTTATTTTGCAGATTATAAAGGGAATTTGCTCAGCAGGTGAATTTAACCCGGAGTTTTAGCTCTTTTTAGTCACCCAGTCATGAAGAAGAACATTTCCCTTCTTTTGTTTGTAGATGTTGATACGACAGTGCATAACCAGATGATTCTGCAGAGAAATTATAGTCAGGAAAGGGAGAGAGAGAAGCAAGCAGTTGACAGTAAAATACATCAGTAAACAATCTCCCATTTTAATTCTAACAGTGCTTTTTTTCATTTTGGAGAGCCCTTAGCACTCATCATCAGGGCTACCAGGCTGGCAGCACAGAGTGGGCCGGTGACCATGCTTCAGGGACCACAGCAGCCAAAACATGTGGGATGGGGAGCAGAGCAGCAGCAGTGCCCAGCCAGTCCCGGGGACCCCTGTACAGGCAACAACTTGGCATCCAAAAAAGTCATCAATCTCTTTCTTTTGGTATGCTTTCCATTGGTAGCCATCCTCACCTCTTTGATATTTTTCCTCTAATATATACAATATTATTTTTTTTAATAAACTTTTTGAATACTGTCACCAAAGTTCTTTTGCCAATGTGCACTGTGTTGTCTTGCATGGGTCTTTAGTTTGGAATTATCAACAAAGGAAAAATATAGAAGAATTATCACTGGATTTATCTGAAATATTTTATCCACCCAAATGTGACCAATTATAAGGCATAATACAGCACAATATAGGATTTGAAGATAAATCTCTGTTTTTTGAAGGAAATTTAGTCAAGTGGAAGATGGATATTTTATTTCCCAATCATTCAAATGAAACTTTGCCAGAACTTTTCTTTTTCCAGATTTTTTCCAAATTGAATTGATCAGATTTTGTGAAGACATTTTAGTTTGTGGGGAGCTGTTTAGTCCCAGCATCAGTATTTCTCCAGCTAGCTTTACAACATGAAACATAATGTGTAACCTCGTGAGAGACCATCATTAGCTTGTGTCACAATGACAAAATGCCATTTGTTCTTTGTTTCCTGCCTCTCAGCAATATTTTTCATTCCTAATTCTCCAATTCTTTCATAACATTTTATGCGAGGCCATATGGAAAGTCTGACTATATTAGGTCAAGGAGCTCTCCATTACATTTTATGGTGTTGACACATTCAAATGATGATATGTGCTGGACCATTTTTGTAGTTGTGAATTGCCACTGCATAAAACCTGAAATTGTCTGTGAGTAGGTTTCAACAAAGTTCTTCCACAAGCAGTTAGGTTTCTGATGAGGCTTCTCACACTTACTACTTTGTGTCGTAGTGGATTTCATTCCAGTGGAACACGTTGCCCTTTAGGCACGTTGAATATCTGTGCACTCCCAGTCTGGGGACCCCTAGTCCTTACACTTTGGGAAAGCCCCATTTTTTTTCTGTATCGTCCCTAAAGACAATAGAAAAATTCTTATAAGCATGCAATCACCTTCATAAATATCAAAATCCTCTATATGGTTTCCATCAGTTTATCAGAAGCAAGTAAGGCAGATTACATATGTTTCCTTGGTCCAACATTTGCTGTTCTCTAGCTTTTGGATCAGTGACTTTATAGGCTCCTGGGCACAGCTCACTGCTTTACTTATTGACTGACCCATCTTCTAGAAAGAATTGCAGTAGCTGTGAAATCTATAACACCAAGTCAACATGCCACAGAAATTGGGAATCCCCCTGTTTATCAACCAAGTCTGGTCATTTATACTTGTTTTTTAATGGTGAGCTGTCTCCATTACTTATATCAAACTCACAGTCTCTGAGATTACTCATTTTTCTCACTAGAAAACAGCATACCCAGGAAAGACCTTGCTGTGTTAACTTTGTTGGAAAGACATCTTTCCCACCAGTTTGGGTACTCACGGCAGTCAGTAAGGGCTGTACTCTTTCTGTATTGAGGTTATTTCCAGAACTTCAAGAAGCATCATAAACTAAATTCTAAATCACCTCAGAAAGAAAGCAGCAGAGTGTCTCTGAAGAGAAATGAGTTGCAGCCTGGAAAGACACAGATATTCCATGGTAGGGAGCCTGGACACCACGGGAGGTATGGGTAGCATGCGGAGGCTGTTTACAGATACATGAGCCTGAGCAAGACAGGCTCTGAGATTCCTGGGGAGCACGATGAGCTCTCACTGAAGCATTCAAAGTGATGAGAAAAACGTACTCGTAGTCCAGGGAGAAACGACTCCTTTGTGTTGAGAGAAACATGGTTTCTGGAGGTAATTTAAATGCTAGCAAACTGGTACGTATAAGCACATACAAAGTCACACATACAACAACCTATCCCCAATGCTTTTTTTTTTTTTTAAGCACAAAAGCAAAACAAGAAAGATCTATAGGGAGAAGAGAAACAGATCAGGAGATCAGGTGACCCTTCCCCATTTCCTAGTTAAACATGACTATTTACCCCTAATGTTTTTTTTTGGTTGCACTTGTGATGACAGAGGTTCTGTTTTGCTTTCATTAAGTGTGGAAAAGGTTGTTTTTTAAGGAATTATGGAAGAACTGTCACCTCTTTCATAGCTCACATCCAAATTCCAGTCACAAATGATACTCCTGTTGGTCTTCACTTCTGTAGCACTCTTTGTGGCCAGCAGAGCAAAAACTAAAGCAAGACTGGCACAGCCCTGGCACTGAGAAGAGGCACTCAGAGAGACAGCAGAAAAAACATAGCTTTGTGACCTCTGCTGCTTTCATGCTTCTGATTGCTGGTCAAGACGACCAGTAGGACTGGAGCCTGGTACATCACCACAGAAATAAAGACCAGAGAGGATGGGTGTCTCAGGGAGATTATTTTTGCACAGTACATTTTGCTGTAGTCAGTAGAAAGACAGGGCTCCCATGGGCTCTGGAGCAGGCATCAGGTTAGCAGAAGCTGTAAATCAGCAAAATCAGTGAAATACTGTGTTTGGAGTAAGTTGTTGTTCTACAGCACAGATCAAAAGGTGTTACATATACACCTATAGCCAAATAGTGATTTTATGATACTCCCAGTTAATCTTCAGTGCTTCAGGTTCAACTACAAGGCTCCCACCCTACAGAGCATTCCTACTAGTTGATTCTTAAGGAAAGAAAACAGCATTGCTAAGAAAAAATTCAATGGTTACCACCTCTTACAAATACAACGGTCACCACAAATCATATGAAGTTATTTATCTAGTTTCACTTTTACTAAGTGAACTTCCCTTTAACGAACTTGAGAAAAGCAATGCATTAAAAACTCATTTTTGCCCGTGCAAACAAAAATAAAGAACTGAATAAATAAAAATACAATCTTCGCTGTCATTCAGCTTATTGCTTGAAGCAGGATAGAGTAAACTTGTTTGGAAAATTTGGTGAACATCCCTAGTCCTCTTCTACCTGTCACTTAGGACGCTGGGGAAATTATTTCAATACAAGACTCATTTGATTGCTTAGTAAATTTCCTTAATTCAGTGGTTCCTTTTAGAAAGATTGTTAAAAAATATTACAATCAAATTGCTAACCCCCCCAACTTTTAACGTACTTTTTTACTGGATGATGAAAGTAAGGCTCATAAAGAAGCATTGTGTGTTCTTGACATCTAGTACAAATCGATACGGAGACTCCATGTCATCTCTGTGCAGGACCCCAATGCAAATCAGATAAAACATATTTCATGGAGCAGAACATACCCTTGGAACTTAAGGAAAGCCTGGTACAGACTAATGAAATACTAACAAAACTGCATCGCAAGTGTCTCAGTCCCACATGAGGAGATGCAGAAAGGGCTGTTGCCAGGAGTCAGAGTGTGTGAGTGCCACACAAAAAGTGTATTTATTTTTTTGAGGAGAATGCATCCATCTCTCTATAAATGTCTGAGCATTTGAGCCTTCTGTATTCACGCCTGAGACCTCTCTCTCTTACGGTACTCACTCAAATCTTACCATCAATCTGTCACAACAAAGCTAAGTAATCCATTTTTGAGTTCGGGGAGGGATTAAATCAAATTGTAGTTCACACTGATCAAAACCCTGGAGCTGCACTGCTGCTGTCGTTAGGGTGATCCTGGGGTATGTGTGGCCAGATAGACACACTCATGTGCTAAGGGATTATAAATAGGAAGTCCACAAAAACAACTTTATTTGGTAGAAGAGTCTTTCATAAAATCTCAGGAGAGTTTTTTTTTTCTCTTTGAGAAAAATCATATCTGTTAAAATAGTGATTTCTGTTCCCCTCTACATCTCTCTTTTCTTCTTGGACATGGAAACAGCTTGCAGAATGTTTGTGAATAAGTTGCAGTCACCAGGAGTGGGGCAACCAGTCCTATATTAGTTACTGAGCAAAACCATTTTGGGTTATGACTTGTGTGAAGCAAGGCTCACAAAACTGCCAGTGGGAGACAAAAGACTCACAGCTGTCCGAGAAACAGATCCTTAAGGTTCCTGTGCTTTATGTACTCTCCTTTAATTCCCTTTAATTTGCATGTATTTATGCTAAAAGTCATCTACAGACTGTTTTCACCAAGGCAAATGTCTCTGACTCTGGACGTGCTACAAACAGACTAGAAGGGAGAGCTCATACTGTTAACACTCTTAGGAATTAACCTCTTTTTTTTTTTTTTTTCCATGATGTTATGTGATTAAAACATCAAATTAACTTCAATGCCAGAAATGTTTTAACTGTGGCTTTGCGCCTTCAGCTGTGCTGAGCCCAAATGCAATATGTAGGGTGTTAAGCTGTAAGCTGTACTCTGAAAATAAAGGTTAAGGTATTTTTAAGGTGTTTTTTCTTTCTTTTTTTTCTTTTTCTTTTTTTTCTTTTTTTCTTTCTTACAGCAGTGTGGAGAGCAAAAGGCAGCAAACAGGCAGAAGGGTTAACTGGCGGTGCTGCTGGGCAGGGAAGGGTGGAAGTATTTGCATAGAATAGCATCTGGAATCTATATGTCCTCACATACTTTGAGGGGGGAAGCAGTTTTCCACATTCATTACAGCCTGGTAAGGAAGAGGAGAAAAGAAACAAGGGGGGATAGAAAAGGAACAGGGGACTCCTTTTGTATCTGTGTCCAATATGGTTTCTTTTGATTTTTCATTCTCCATAGTCAAGAGCTCCCCATGGGTTCTCATCTGTTACCCAGGCTTTGCCATACCTGCCTGCCTGTGTGAAAATGGCTCAGCTGCCGGCGCTGGATGAGGCTAACAGATCACATCTATCTCTCTGGCGTCTACTGAGCACGCAGGGCTCCAAGGATCAAGCCCTGGACAAGAGCACAAAAGCAGGTCTGTATAGAAGCAGCCAACCTTCTGCATCGTCCGCGGCTCATTGTGTGGACACCAGAGGTCAAAACTCGCCTGCATTCCTGCTTTCCCAACATGGTTGTGTCTCTGTGTGTATGCCTGTGTGAGTGTGAGCAGGAAGCACTGCAAAGTTACACCACAGTATTGTTCTGTGGCATCACTCTGGGCAGTAATTAGTAGGATGAAAGGCATTTCAAATGAGATAGATAGATAGAGATAGAGATAGAGATAGAGATAGAGATAGAGATAGAGATAGAGATAGAGATAGAGATAGAAATAATAGAAATAGTCTGGACAGCAGTTCTTTCTGAACTTGCATTCAGAAAGGTAAGGGGAAGAATGAAATAAAAAAAAATGTAAATAGAAATGTCTTCTGGGAGAACATAGGTCTGCTGTCAGGAAAGGGGACGGAATGAAATAACTATGAGAAGCTGGGGAAGATATTCAAAGCAAGAACAGAATCAAGATTATTAATGACAAGGATCAGGGAATGTGTATTTGAAAGGGGAAGGGAAAACTTTCAGTTCTGTGGAATAGTACTTGAAGGAGGGAAAACCTAGAGGATAACATGAGAATATCTATTTTGATGGTTCCCCCTTTTACATGAGTTTAAATGAATTCAGTAAAATAACGAGTTCCCAGTTAAGAGTCTTTAATGCCACTGAGAATTCACAGGTCATTCATTTGCATTTTGGTCCAAGAATCTCACAATATTTTCCAAAAGTCAGCAAATCAGGTAATCTGGAAAAATCAGAGAGAATCTGCCTGGCATTTCAGAGGTTGAATTTGTACCTGTCAGTTTTTGTGCTACCGCACAGACACCAGGATTTCCCTCTTTGCTCTGGACAGCTCCTGCATTCATCCCGGGGATGTTCCGTGTTTCCTTTTCCATTTGCGTTCCTGACCAGAGGCTTCTCCTGAGTCTCTGTTTCTGCAAGAGATATCTCTCAAGTCAGCAGTGAGATTACCAGTAGTCCAAGGAGTTTGATTTCTCAGCCCAGTACATTTTTTAAAACTGTCTTTGATAATATTGTGTTAACAAAGACTTTCAGTGCTTGTGTTTTTTTCTTCCTTCCTCTTTCCATCCCACCTTCCTTCTCTTTCTCCCTCCCTCCCTCCCTCCCTCCCTTCCCTTCTCTTCCCTTCTCTTCCTTTTTTCCTCTCTTTCTTTTTGTTGTTTCTTTCTTTCTTCCTCCCTCTATGCAACCCCTCCTTTTTCCTTCTTTTCCCACTGTCTCTATAGAGCTTTTCAGTCTCTGTAAACGAGCAACCGAAGAAAGATTTGCTGTCCCATTCGTTCCGCACTGCCCCCATAAAAAGCAAATATTTTCAGGTTGACTGAAAGTTTAACTTTGTTATTTTTTTTATTTTTAAAGAAAATCCAGCGTGACATGGCACGTGTTGGTGCCCTTGCCACTTAACAAATTACTTGTTTTTTTGACCTAAGTTAAATGCTGTGCAAATTTCCCTTGTCCGTGTTTTCATTGTGTGCAGACTTCACTGATAAAGAATAAAGAGCTAACTTGTTGGGACGTTTTAGTCGGAGCTTCCTTCATTCACAACAGATTTTTTTCTACTGTGTCTTTAACAACACAAAAGCCTGGATCCTCAGCTGATATAAATTGCCCATTGCAGGGTTGCCCACAGTGAAGCTGTGCTGTGTTACACCAGTTGTCGGTGGCCTGGGACTTTCGGGCAGTGCTGGGATGTGCAGTGGTGTCCTGCCTGGCACTGCTGACCCCACTGGGCTCCATCGTTTTGGAAGTCAGGGGAGAAATGTGTTTTACCAAGGGAAGTCACCACCAAGGGCTTCCTCTCAACCCACCAAAATGCCAGTATTGATGAAAATCTCAAGCCTTTCATCATCCTCACAAATAAAACCAGCTTCCTCTCCAGATCAGCATCTTACACCAAGGAGACCCAAGGGCTGGTCCCATGCAGACAGCAGGCAGCTGAGCCCAGTGAAGTTGCCCAGGGCTGCCAGCCCTGCTCGTGCTCCTCTGCAGGCACCGTACGGACAGGAGGCTCCCCAAGCCCCAGCGCACTGCTATGTAGCTGACTCTGGCTTTGGGACAGGAGCTGCACCGGAGCCCCGCCACAGCCCAGCGTGCCCTTCATGGTGCCGTGCTTCCCCTCCAGCACAATAACTCAATTGACGGACTGAAGTCATTCGTCCACTCCGTCCCGAAGCCTGAACTGGTCATGCATGGGCTCACCCCCTTCCGTGAACCCTCTTTTATTTTCTCTAACACGCCATTTAATTTTCAAAAGAGAGAGGTATTGTACAGTTATAAATCTCAGCCCTTTCTCCACCAGCCCTCTCGCCCTCCGTGCGGCTCTCCCTTGGCCAGTGATTTAGGGCGGGGGTCAGCCCGCCCCACTGCCCCCGGCGGGAGGTGCAGCACGGGGAGCCAAGCTGGGCAGCCCAAGGTGAGCCCGCGTGCCCCTCCGCCACGTAGCTCGGGCATTGCCTTGCCGGCCCCTCGGGGGCTCCTATGACAGCCCTCCTGCATGACGGATTGCTGGCCCAACAATGAACCCTCTGTGCCCTCCCATTACTCCTTAAATCTCGTCTTCCACCAGGATCGCACCCTCCACACAATTTCCCTTCGCTGTGAGAAAGTAAAAAGTAAAATAAGCAAGCATTTCTCATTTATGTTATGAACCGTTTTCCTTCAAAAAGAAGAGTCTGAGGCTTTATTGAGATTTTTTTGTGCTGCTTACTACTGGAGGTGCATCACAGGAATGTGCCTGGGAAGATGTTTTGGAATATATAAATCATCTTGCTTTGCCTTTTTTTTCCCATCCTCATTTGACTTTCTGTCCAGAGACACAAAAAATAGTTTTTGTTGTGCTTTTTTTTTTTCCTTTTTTCAGAAAACAGTTCTCAAGGTTTGATGTCAGAACATGAGCAGGTGAAATGGTGTCTCATTTAGCAGCAGATCACTGCTTGTATTTGCCAAAAGAGACAAGGATTTTCCAAGGGACATAGTGTAATGGGAGTGATACAGCCTGGGAATAGAGGCAGTGATATTAGCCATGTAACAAGATCTCTCACTGTTTAAATCAAAGACATTAAAAAGAATTCAAAGAATTTTAAAAGAATCTTTAAAAGAATTTAAAGAATTAAAATTGTTTTTGTAGATGTTGGGGAAGAAATTACATTTATAACATTAAATTTCTACAACCGCTAATAAGAGTTTAGGGCACCTTGTTTGTAAATAGTGGAGTGGCACAGACAGAGGAATTATATTTTTTAAATTTGTAGGCGTCTTTTACTTTCCTTCCAAATTCTCTTTTCCTATATGAGATTCAAACTGACAGCCCTTAGTCCTGCATTTTCTCCTAGTGAAGGACCAGCACTGCCACTCAGACAAGGTGCTATCACTGGCCACAGTTTGCAACACAGGGGGAATATTGGTGATGGCCAATCGTTTGTGATAGATTTGTGGAAGAGGAAAAAAGTCATTTAAGAATTTGACCTTAACACATGTTCACATAAATCATGACCTGCTCAAGAATATTTCTTAAAATTGCTAAAAAAAAAAAATTATTCATTGAGGGGTATTTTGTTGGTATTGATCAATCATGATGACTGAAATCCTCAAGCATTTACTTCTGGGAATTACAGAATTAAACTTCCCTAATAACCAGCAGAGAAGAAGGAGGATGAGGAAGGAGTTTATAACATCTGATCCAAAAATATCTGGGCAGGACACTGTAAGCAATGGTTAGGGCTGGATGGCAATTGAACCCCTGGGTAGGGAGGATGAAAAAAAATCTTGTGAATGGTTTTGCAAGTTTTTCACCCCTCTTCCTAACAACAGTATTTGCTCTGGGCTCTGTTGTATGAAGACAGAGGCACTTTATTATCCCAAGTAATTGGATTATCACTTGGGGTAATAACCAGTGCTCTCTTTTCTGCACCAGTTAATGAGGTTCAAAGGGATGGGAAGTGGAGTTAACAAAGGACAAGACAGCAGACGGAGCACATCTGTGCCCTGGCTACTGAAGAGGCAACACAAGGAAGCTTGGTTTGCTCCTGCTTGTCTTTTTTCCTCTGGTTGCTGCTGCCTTTCTCTGTATGTTAGTCCACACTCCCTCTTATTGTGCTGCAGGAGAAAAGAAAGAGGAGCCTCAGGGAGCTGTGTGCACTCCCCTCTCTCTCTTTGGCTTACCCCTGCCTGATTTTTTGCTCATACAGGGAAGATCTGGCTCATACGTTGGGAGACGAGGGTGCTTCTCCCACTGGCTACAAGGATGTGCCTGTGCCAGCTCCTGCCCCATCCCCTCAGGCTCAGGCCAGCACTGTCAGTTTCAGATGACAACTGGGTTTTAGCACTGTCATCGCTGGCTTTATGTTCATCTTTAATGGCCAAGGTACCAAACAGGTGCCTTCCCCTCTTCTCAGAAACGGCTTTTAGGTTCTGCCATATAAGCAGAATTACAGGGTGGGAGTGGAGCTACCAGGAATAAATACCAGGGTGTCCTCAGCAGTATTTCAGGAGCTCTGCTATGAAATTACCTGCACCTGTGATATCCTTATGTGTGTACTTAGTTTCCCAGCATTGCAAAAATAGCACATCCTCTCCCTGACCAGCCTTTACGTTTCATTATGATTCTGTAAGGTATGTTGATGAACAGCTCTGGAGACTTTTCTGACCTGTAACTTTTCAGAATAATCCATCTAATTTAAAGTAAATACTTACTTTATTCAGGTGATTGCTTTTATCCTAAAAGGTATTAAAACCCTTTTAAAATCTGTAATGACATTCAGTCTCTACTTAGCTTTTATTGCTAGTAAGCACAGGAGATAAAGCATTAATATAGATAAACAAGGTAGGAAGTACCTTAATTGTGTTTGCTCAAGTCCTCTTACCTGTTGCTTTGTGAAATCCTTTATGGAATGACCACTGACCACCAGCCATGCCCAGGATCCAAATTTTTTGTCTTGTCCCAAAAGTGTCACACATGTTGACAGAATCTTTACATGTGGAAAGGGTAGGCACACACCTAATTTCAGGAGAAGAGTGACAGTGACCAAGTCAATCAGATCACAAATAGTAAAAAATATTAGATTTTCTCCCTGGAAGGGATATGCTGTACATTAGCAGAAGGAAAATCATGTGCAATGGTAAAAGCATGAAGGTGTCTGGGAAAGTTAGAGACTCCACAAGACACACTTCCTAGCCAGGCAGCATTTTGATACAATGTGCAGGGTGGTATTTCTGTAATACTTCAAGGAACATTAATAGCGGTACTTGATATTCTGTTTCCTTCAAATCCAAGGACAATGAAATAAAACACTTAAAACCAAAACAACAATGAACACACCAAGAAAAACAACCCTGGTGCCTGGCCTCTCCAGCACCTCACGCTCTGGAAGGTGGTGCATGAGGCCTTCGGCTGTGTTGTTCCCTTCCCTTTCCTGGGGCACGCACATCTGCCCATTCACTGAAGCTCCTTGTTTGCGCTCACTGTCTTAGGGCTCTTCCAAAATGCTGCAGCCTGGCAAAGAGCAGGTTGTCACTTCTGAGAAAATATCCCTCCCTGATCAAATAGCTCAAGAGTTCGCCTCCGTGCCACAGCACCGCTGGCAGCTCGGCACTGCCACGCCAGCAGCCTGCCTCCGGAGCATGCCCCAAAAGATGGGGAATCCTTTGTTGGCCCCATCAGTTTCGTACTCTGCCCCACTCTTCTTAATCAAACCCACTTCAAAGACCCAAAACAGATTGATTCACATGTGAACACTACCCAAACTGTCTTCTGAGGGGGCAAATACTTGTCTTACGTTCCTTTGAACCCACTGTTGCCCGTTTACTTGTATTTACTTTGCGTGGCCTATGGCTGAACCATGGAAATTAGAAAACAAACTCCTATTCAGCCAGTCATGTCAAAGGTGACCGCTGTGCCGGAGAGTCGACTGTGGGACAAACACTTGGCAGATCGGCGGCCTCTTCTGCGGCGTTGCTGTCTCCACAGTTACATACCTGTCTGCAGAAGCCTTTAGTTTATCTTGTCTGTGCTGGAAGTCCTAGATGGTGCCATCAATCTGGGAGATGAGAGGGATGCTCGGCTGACACTCGCACAAAGGCTGCGGTGCAAGAGAAAGGGAGGCAGCTCCCTGCAGGCCGAGCCCCGTGGGGCGGCACGGGGCCGCCGCCATCTTCTTGTCCTGGTCCTGGCAGCCAAGGGGGGAAGAGGCAGAGGGCATCTCATGGGCCCACCAGGTCTGGGGGGTCACAAGGTGCCCTGAGAACACAAACCAGCTCCCACTTCTTCTCCAAACGAGCTGCAGCAGGGCTGACAATGTCCCACAGGCACAGCGAGATGGGTTTTGAAGTCCATATCTCTCAAACTGTGTGTTTTCAGAGGCTCTCTTTAGCTAGGCAAGCCATTTATGAGACCTGCTGGCAAGACCAAGAGAGTACAGCAGTATAGCTTGTCAGCAAAACATGATTTCCTGGGACTTTCTTATTGTTTTAAGGCCCTTGGAGGAGCTCTAACAGTGTTATAGAGCCATAAAAGGGAAATGGATGATTTTCCAGCTAGCTGGCTACTGCTGAGTCAGTGGGTTGAAGGCAGTGGTGCTGCGTGGTGTAACACAACCCACAAACATATGTCTGAGCCGTTGCATCTCAGTGCACCTCCCACCAAGGTATGGCATTTGTGCCTCCTCACCACAGTGCTGGTGAAAGTTCTCTGATCCTGCTTGCCAATCCTCCCAGCTCACTGTGGCTAGGCTACCGTGCGCCTTGGGAAGCTGAAATTCAATAAAATTCACCCAGATCAGCCAAACGGCATTCACTGGTGTGGTAACAACCATGACTGATGCAAAAATGAGGAGCCTGGTGACCAAATGTTCACACTTTGCTATCTTTCTCATGGTGTTTGGTGTATTACCCAATGTCTCATCCCAGTGAAGTCAACAAGAGACTGTGGAGTAAAATGCTAACCAGGAACCAAAATGTTATCACCAGCTACTGTTGATACAGTTCAAAGAGCAATATGAATAGCAGGAAAAAATTAAACTTGAAAATGCACAAAGCAGATTTGTAAGCCCAGTTTGCCTGCTATAGAGGAGTATATTTCACTCAGGATAATAGTTTCCCCACCTTTGGCTATAATATGTAGGGGAGTCCTAATGCCAGGAAACTACATATTGAATGCAAAAAGCTTGTAAGTACAGTGTCAAAAAATACATGCTTTAAATATGCTTACAATCAAACTCTTCTGTTTTAAAGCCAAACAGAAAGCATTCCTCTTGTAACAGAGGTGTTGGAGTGCAGGTACACTAAACTCATGTCATGTTCCCTAATGCTGATGGTTTTTATGCCCCAAACTCTAAAGCATATCAAAGACGATGGAAGAAATGATAGTGGGATACTGCATCTTTGCAGCTCTGCTCCTTTCTTGTGTTTAAATTGTTTCATGCACGGGGAGGGAAAGAAAGAGAGAAAGAAAGAAAGGCAGAAGGCTCAAATGAAATGGTAAAATATGAGGAGAGCTTTCAGAAAGAGCAGATCTTTTTGACTATCTTCGCTTTTTCTTTTCTTTCTTGAATAGAAGAGAGTTGGTGCCACAATGGCTCTGCAGGCTTCCCTGTGCAGAGCACAGCTAGGCACCATGCTGCTGTTAGCAAGTGCTCCACAGTCCCCCCCATGCAGTCCCCAGGAGCACAGGCATGCTTTGCTTTGAGCAAAAGCTGATGGCCCCGCGCTGGTCCCACAAGCTGCCTTTGTACTGACAGCCTGGGGATGTTAGAGGTTTGCGATGAAACTAGAAAGGGAGGAAATGTTACTGGGTCTCAAAGAGCCTCGTGTGCCCATTTACTGCTACACTGTGCTCCCTGGAGTCTCCTCAAGGTACAGGAGCCCAAGCCTAGGGTCGGCACACTAAGTGTGTGCATTTGGAATTACAGACGTGAATTCTGTAATTGGTGGATCTTTGAGATTTCTACATAAAACAAGGGTCGTTACAGTTTCCAGATGAGTTTGCTGTACGAATTAGGAGCCAACCCACACAGAGCATAACATGCCACCCCTACTTGGATAGACGTTTTCGGATAGCGCTGCTGCTTTGGCCACCACCACACAGCTGATTTGAGCTGCTAAAAAATAATGAAGTGGTCAAAAAGGAAACAGGGTCCCAAGTGCATACCCTTGGAAGATAAGTGTAGAGTTTTTATCTTCTGAAGCAGGCTGATCTCTCAATTCAGAACCTATTAGTTACATCCATAAATGTATCATGAGAAAAGTAAGTACATATCAGATTGACGGTTTTGATTGATGTTTTTACCTGACTGACGACAGGCACAGAGGCAAAAGGCTTATGTGAGACCAGCAGATCAGAGTTGGATTTGCAGCAGGCACTTGACCTCCAGCTTCTGGCTTGACACAGCAGCCAGCAGCAGAATTGATGCAACACAACCCTTCATTGCTCTGCTATGTTTTCCTTTGAAAATACAAAGCAAAACAAAACAAAACAAACACAAAAAAAGACAATATTTTGAGCATTAAAGGAGGCAGTACTGTTGATTTCCTCCCTTCCACCCTGCTTCCCTGTTCCTGGCACATTAAGCCTCTTGCTCCTCTGCTGCCAGGAGAGTGGGGCTCTAGCCAAGACAAAAATTAAGCAGTAACTCTGGTGCCGGTGGGCACAGCCCCCTTCGTGCTATAGCAGCCTGCGGTGCGGCAGCCAGGTACCTCATACCTGAACCCCCTGGCATTTTCCTGAGCCTGAGCCTCGCAAAGCACCATTCAGCCACATGCAGCGACCCCTCGCACCCCCCTCCCCTCAGGGGTCCACGCAGCTCTTCGGAAACATGTGAGGCTGCGCTGCAGTTGCCGGGAAGGATCAGCCCCTGGTACGTGCTTCAGCATTTTCGAAATGGTCGGGCTTCGTCACTGCGCTGTGCTTAGCTCGGGGAGCACAAATCAGCTCCTGGAGACCCATCGCACGGTTAGGGCGAGCCAATGAGCAGCCTCGCGGAGGGCACGAGTTGCCAAAAGAGCAGATGTGTCCGAAGCCTGTACCAGTTAATTTCGTGACCTACTGAAATCACGGAGAGATTTATACTGCTAATTACTGAGTTTGTTTCTGGTTTAATCATCCTTCCCTTCACCTTTCTGTAAAGCTGAGAAGGGAAAAACCACTGGTAAACAGCTTGTCTTAAGCAGAATGTTGTTTCAAATAGAAGCACGTGATTGTGTGGGGTTTTTTGGAAAAAAAAATAATTACAAAGAAAATATTTTAACTAAAGCTTTTAATTCAGCACTGAGACATATTCTTATTTTCATTTGTGAGCCAGAATCCTTTATGAAGTGAAAGTGAAATGATTTAAAAATATTTCCTCTATTCTGGACATGAACAAACAAACTGTCATTTACTGAAATTTCTCATAAATGCCCAGAAAAATGAATAACAGGGATGAGAAGCTGTAGAAATGTTGCAAAATGTACTAAGACCTTGATTGTGTAAAGTTTACTCCCCTTTATAAATGCATTTAGCGCACAATTTCACTGAGGCTATACATATGCATAAAATCACCACATGTAGGTAGTTCAGGGAACATGTTAATGGAATCCTATTTTCTGTTTAAATGGTTCTTTCTGTGATTTGTTCTGGCTTCCTGCATTTCTCATCCCCATGCACTTCTGATGCTGTGTTTACATATTTTACATCAATACTAGCCCTGTACACACCGTGCAAATACCCATGCAGAAAGGCCTGGGAAAGTACCACAGCTTGCTAGACTGAACAGAAAATCTGTATTTATTTTTTGCATAGCAAGTCTGTCTTCAAAACTGATTCTTCCTAAGGTCCTGGGCAAACTATCCAAAGCTCTCTCTACCTTTAAGATGGGGTGGCAGCTCTTGCAGAGCCACCGAACATCCTGGTAACACTGACAAGTTGCAGTGACCATCACAGAGCAAAGACCCTAAATCTTTATGTTTTTTCCTTTAGGAGATATTTGATTGCTGCAAAGAATATGTAGCAGACCAAATAGTGTTTTCTCATCCCACTGCAGACATATAGCCAGCAGCTTAGAGAGCAAATGAGGAGAATGAAGGCAGTACAGTATGTCCCTCCGCATGTTTACTAGAGCAGCTGCATCAGTTGATGTGCTGGGTGTTTTAACTTACAAACCAAGGAAAGAGTCAGGTCTCACCTCAGGCACTGCTCAGCCTACGGCAGGCGAGACTGGCAGCTCCAGTTGCTGCGTCCTCCCAGCTGACATCAGGTGTATCACCTGCAATTCCTACAGGCTCTCTCCCCCCTGCTTTCAAGGTTTGCCTTGTGCATGGGGTTTGGGTAAACTCACAACTCTGTAGGAAAACTCGGGCATCAGCACTTCAGGGCCTCCACTTCTGCTTCCTGCGTGTGCAAAACCAGGCTGCTGCCTGGCTGAAGAGCTGGACATCAGTACTCCAGTGTCACCACAGCACTGAGCGGGTTGGTGCTGGCAGCCTCTCCAACCAGGAAAAATATACTACTCCCATCAGCTCCTCCCGTGGTGCCCCCAGACCTGCCAGCACAGCCAGCACTGCCCGCACCTCCGTGTTGCACAAGCCCTTGTTGCCCCAATCCAGGAAAATTTGTTGTCAGGGACTTAATTCCGTATGAAAGGAATGTTGTTTCGTTTCAGAACCAGAGATTTCCGACAAGACAGAGCATGAGCTTTCTGAAAGGAGAGCGCTTTTTGTTTTTTTCTCACAAACATGCTCAGACATAGCTTTCCTTTCAGCTAATTAAGCTGTTTTAAAGCAAACTGGTCAAACAGTGACATCGTAGTGGGGAGCCTTGGAGTCAATTGCCTGATGTAGAAGGCAGGACATTTAAAGGGTGACTTCTGCCATTGTTTCCCCTGGCTGAATCTTTTCTACTTGGTCAATGCTGCCAGAGTGACCCTATACAATCGGGAGAATTCAAAGCCACTGACCTCAAGAGATGCCATTAAGGAGGCAACTGCAGAATAAGATTTCATGGTTGGGAGCCAAATTTACCTTCTCCTTCCAAGTCTTGATGCTTACAATATTTTATATGTATGTTTTCTTCCTGTCATTAGCATATTGTTAAACCAGCTAAATGAAAAGGGAACGCAGACATGAGGCAGCATTCTAAATAACTGCATCTTGCACACGGGAGAGAGCACTGTGTAAAGTGAGAGCTAGAACTGAAAACAAATAATCTTAAGGAATGACAGTGGTTCCTTCAGCTTCATGACAGTGAGTGATTGGTAGGAGTAAGATTCACTCTGCTAGCACAGAAGATGGACTCTGCCTAGCATATATTTTGTTAAACAGAGTATGACATCCATTGTTTTTCCAAGCTGCTGGATATAAAATCAGTGAGTTTCAACATCTGCCAAATGACCATACAGTTTCCCATGTGCAAAGAATAGACAAATCTGAAACATTCTATTAATAACCAGGCACGCTAGCAAAAACAGGTTCCTCACTGCTTTCTTTCTGAGGACGCCAGGGAGGGCATTCAGCCAGGCAGCTGCCGCACAAAGAAACCTTGGGAAACCTGCAAACGTGGGAGCTGCCGCCCCACGCAGAGCCCCGCTGCAGGCAGTGGGTGCAGCCGGGGGACGTCTCCCATGCCACCAGGGGGATGCGCTGCCCTGCTGCTTTGAAAGCTTACGAGGTCACGCTGAGGTCCGCAAAGATGTCAGATGTCCTGGGCAAATAGTTGTTTGCTAGTGCAGGATTTCCAGTCCAGATTGGATCTTTGAAGGTCATGTCTTCAGGGGGGGACCACTGAGGAGGAGAAGAACTGGGGGTAAAAGTGATTCCTCTGACTTGGTGCTTGTCCCCTGGCCCTTCTCATTTCAGCCAAGGCTGAGAAAGGCCGCACCGCTTTGCCTGACATCCCACGAGCAGCCCCTCAACTCTCCAGGTGCTGCCTGGGTCTGCCACACGTGTGCAGGGTCCCCTGCCTCCGCACCAGGGCCTCGTGCTCCCCAGCCCTGCTGGACCCTGCAAGGAACAGGGCTGCGACCACGGGAGAGGAAGAGGAGGAGGGTGATGAAGGCCCTTGGTGCTCCGGGGCACCGCAGGCCGCGCGCTCCTCCTCCCGTGCGGTCGCATGTTCGATGCGACGACTTGCTCCACAGAAGCCATGTGTTGTCATAATGTAACATCGTTAAACAAAGTGTTTAGAGCAGTTTTAGCAGAGCCAGAACATGAACAACAAAACCCGCCAATTACAGTGTCATTTTGTGTAGTTGTTAAGGTTTCAAATGTCTCCAACTTTCTCTGGTAGGCCATATTGAGCATGTCACAGCGAACATCTGAGATAACGATTTGCTAGGCAATGTGCAATTCTCGCCTTTTTTTTTTTTTAATATCAGAGAAGAAAGAGTTCTTTATAATAATTTGGCTCAAATGTCTACACACATTGCTCCAGCGTCTGTAGCAGCATGTGTTTCTAGGATTGTTCTGGAAGAGAAAATGCAGAAACAGCAGGGAGCAGAAGATAAACAGGCAATTCGTGACTCATTAAAACAAGCATTGGTAGCCAACATTGTGGAGTGTGCGAAGGCCCCAGATCCAACTCGCCTATAAACTTTTTTTACCAGCTGGACTTAGCATCTGTCAGAGTTTGGAAGGAGAGATAATCTGGTACAAATGATTTCAGTGTGTCGCATTTATTAACCTGCCACCTTACATAACACCGCCGATTGGGAGCGCGGGAGACGGTTGGAGCAATGACACAGCTTACTGTCAAAACGTTACGACTTTGCTATTAAAGGTGCCTCCTTTTCTCCCTCTTTTTAAATTATAATGAAGACAACGAAGGGGCCACAAAAGAGATAATGAAGCAAACTTACAGAGCAGCACAGTTTTGAGAAAAGAACCTGCCAAGACAATAGTTTCTGCAGATCTTTTTTCCTTTTTTTTTTTTTTTTTTCCCCCACCGCCGTTCAGCCCATGCTTTGCTCAACATACTCAGGGAGGTTTTTATCCCACCTGCCCGAGGTGCTTGGATGTGCATCTCTGAGCAAAGCGAGTGCCCACCTCGCTGCCCCTGCTGCTGCCCGCGGAGCACAGGGCGATTTTACTGCCCGGGTGCCTGGGTCCAGGTGGGGAAAGCACTGCCAAGACCCAACGCCCCATGTAAAAACATTTCCCAAAGCATTCTAGAGAGTTTTAAACACATCATTCCCTTTTTAACGCAGTTGCCCTCAAGAATGATCTGATCCTTCCCTACGTAACATAGATGGAAAATTTCCTTCTGCTTCCAAAAAGCAAATGCTGGCTTCTGACTCTCTGCAGGAGCTGCTGCCTTCGCAAAAAAAAAAAAAAAAAAAAAAAAAAAAAAAAAAAAAAAAAAAAAAGTTTTTAAAGCATTTTTCTCCTATTTTGGGGTGAGGCTCCTTCCAGCTCGCTGCACACTGACAGGGGATTACTCGACAAACAGAAAATCGCAAAGTGGTGTTTTGCTTCATTTCCAGGTCGGATGCTAGGAATTTCAAATTAATAGAGATGTTTACTCTCTAATACAAAATTTAAGTGTATTAACTTATAAAATATGAATATGCCAGTTTTCAGTAGCAAAATACAGTTTTGCCATTTATAAAATGAAAACTGCAGAGACTTTGTGAGGAAAAAAATAACACTTAGGCTTAGGAATACCTCATGTTTCATTACGGTTAGCCTATTATTTGTAGTTTTGAAACTTTATTGGTCCCCAATCTAATCTTTTCTGAGTATGAAAACATTAACATATGGTTTAACACAGCACAGGGCTGGAAAGTCCATATCCCAAATGCACATTGTATGCAGGGTGACATTCACACTAAATATCATCCCACAGGGTCTGTACTCCATTTTACCTGGGATTGGAGAGCCATGAAATCTCTGGAAAAGTTGTTCATGAGTCTGAACCAAATGGTGCACAGTGTACTGAGATACTAGCAGCGTGTGCTGCTGCCAAAGGTTGTGGCTCAAATGTCTCTCTAAGTAACATTAAAAATCTGCTGCTTCATGCCTATGAATTTCAATATTTATAGCGTTCAATAAAATGGTCCACTGTCAGAGAGAGATGTGCCACTGTGCACTCTCTGAGCAGATGGGCTGCAATATGGCACATTTACATGGACCAGCTGTGGAGTGCAGAAATGAATGCTGGTCATAGGCAGGGTAGAGGCGCCACATCTGGAATGCAAACAGCCCGGCCTCCGCAGCCGCTGTAAAGTTTCCCGAGCAGGACGCGCGCTGATTTAGGGCCGCTCACCAGTGTCCCTTAAACTGCATCAAGAGTCCTCATTAACACAAGAGACTGCAGCGAGGGTTAGGGCCTGGAGCTGCTCTGCTGGGCATCTGTTGGAGCCCGGGGATGGCACTCTGCAGCCTGCCGTAGGGTGCCCCGGGGAGGCATTCGCGCCGGTGCTGTGTTATGGGCTGAATTCAACTTCTTTTTTTTTTTTTTTAATTCTCTCCTGTACAGCATTATCTTCCACACTTGATGCCTTCCGATGCAAGCAGCAAACACGCTTCCCTCTTCTCCCACCCCTTGCCATGCCCCCACACACAACTGGGTATTCAGATAATACTGGGAAACTTAACTGATTTTTTTTTTTTTTTTAACAAAAAGGAGTGAATGCTCAAGCACCTAATAAAAGAATATAGTGCATGTCTGCTTTGTTTATGCAGTAAAAGGAGCTTGTGGAACTTTTAGATCATGTTTTCTAGAAAAAACAGCCAGTGGCCACTTCAGTATAATCATTTTACACGGCACTTGAGCAAAATCCTAAAGCCTCTGAAGTCAGTGGCAGAACTCCCACTAATTTGCAGTAGAGTTAGGATTGTGCTCACATAGAATAAATAGATGGGTAATAATGGGTATAAAAAGAATTTACCCACATATTAAAGCCCCTCTGTGCTTTCAGAGTGGTCTAACATGTCCTTAGCGCAAATTAAAATCATACACTTAAATCAAAAGGACAGAGAGACTGTATATTCTTGATTCAGAATGGAAACCATCAAAGCCAAATGAATACATTTGATATTGCAAATCAGATTTTTCCAGATCAAGATATTTAATCACTATATTTTACTATCCTGGAAATGCTTAGTATGGGGGGGGTGAAGGAATACAGGTGTGAGGGACAGGCCACTTTTTGAAACCGGGTATTCTCTGGCATTTCAGCCTCTCCAGAGCTCACACGGGCAGTACGGTGCCAGATGAAGTATAGTGCTGTCCTGTTACCAACCTGCAAAACATCAGCTCCCCCACTTACCTGCCTTTGGCTCTCAGAGGAAGGGGTCTGAATGAGAGTTTCACCTGCCCCTGAAGCTGAAAATTCAGAGCGACGCAGAAGAATTTGTGCTGGTCTGTGAGGGAGTTTTCTACCCCTCCTCTCCCCCTTCTTCTACCTCCCACCCTCTCACCCCTGCCATTCACATGTTTTTAGAGCATTTTTAAAGGGTTGGCTGGTTTTATTGAATAGGCGCACAAAGGGGGAAATAAACTGCCCGGTTTATGATTGCTTCTGTCATCTTGCTGGAGGAAGGCATGATGAGAGCTAACACGAACGTGGTTTAAAGAAGAGCACTGCTCTCTATCTGCTCCATTCTTTTTCACCATTCCTGGGAGTCTGTGGCATTGCGAAGCCCAAATATGCTGAGGAAATCTATCACCAATGCATGCACAGTAAAGACTCCGTAGTGTAGAGCATTGATACATATTTAAAATGCTGCTGAAAACAGATACATGCACTTGGGGCCCAATTCTGCTCTCAAAGAAGTTAATGGCAGAGCTCCCTCCGACTGTCAGGGGGCTGCAGCTTGGAGCCGTTCTTTGTTCTCCCATTAATAATTCAGAGTACAGCTGAAACCACACACCCAGGACACGCCGACGCTGCGCGGGGCACAGCACACCGTGTGCTGGCAATAGTGCACAAAGCCAGGGTAGAGCTTCGGCTGTCGCATCTGTAGCATCTGTTTTTCCTAGCGGACATGACTCTGATTTGGTATTTTGTGTGTGCTGTTGCTGGTCCGAGGGGCTCTCCCTCTGCCCATGGGGTACCCTTCAATGCTGCTGCTCTTTGCAGGGACAAAACGCAGATTGGGCTTGGGGGGGCACTGTCTCAGAAGAAGGGGATGATGCTAGCCCATCGAGGACATGTGGACAGGCACAGACATCAGGCAGAAGCCCTGGGCATCTCCTCCAGAGCCCCCCAGAACCCAAAGAGCTGCTCTTCCACGAGCACTGTGGGCACTAGGGGCGCCGGGAGCTGAGCCGTGCAGCCAGCTGGCAGTGTGGGCGTCCCCCTGGTTTCCCTGTAGGAACCAGAAATAAGTCCTGCTCCATCACAGGGGAGCTGTGAGGAGCTTCCAGCCAGCGAGAAAGAAGCGAGAGTGCTTGGAGGCACTGCCCGCCTCTAGCTGCCTGGGATCAGAGGCGCCGGAGCAGCCGTTCCCATCACAAATCACCCGAGGCTGGATGTCCATCAGGCAAGCACTGTTCCAGCGCGGAGCTATCTGGCGCAACATGTGCTTGTCATGGGCGGCTGCACATGCAAGTTTTCCCATCTTGTGGAAGATATTTTGAGCACATCCTCCCTGACAAGGAACAAGTCTATTTACAGCTGGCTTCTTTTCATAAGTAACCCAGCCCCTCGCTACACTGCACACATATACAAAGCTGGCTTCTAGTGTTATTTAAATTTTTTTTTTTTACTTTATTTTCTTTCTTTTCCTCTCACTGCAAAAGCAGCTCAAGGAGCTCTAAGTTTGTTATAATTGCTCTAAGGAGTTTCTCAAGTGCCGGGACCTCCAGGTCCCTGCTGGATTTCTTTCCTTCCCAGACTCTGCAGGTACAGCAGCACTCCTGACTGGTTCTGGCCATGCAGATGGGATGCCAATCTTTCCTAGGATCAGTAGCATTTCAGAAGAAAGCTCTTCTCTGCCAATAACAACATTTCATTGCTCGAGAACGAAGAATGTAATCCCGGACAACTGAATGGTAAGGCAAGTTTCTCTGCTCTGATCAAGTTACACCCAGTGGAAAAAGGCAGGTGACGGGATCAGTGACAGATCTTGGAGTCTCTGCTGATCCCCAAGACTTCCTGGCTCCCAGCTCTGGGATAAATTTAGAGCACTGTTCTGGCAGTGGTCACCAGAGGGGCTTCTACCAGCTGATGGTGGGCTGGATGCGATGAAATCATAGGCTACATCCAGCCACAGACTGTATACTCCCCACCTAATGGTAGCACATGATTATTAAGTCCCGCTTTTAAATAAGCCTTGATTATAGCCTTGACTGAACTGAGCAGAAAAATGTTGTGCTGCTTTATCCCCATTTGTGATGCAGAACTTGCACAGCCCCAGAACGAGAGGTGGGGTTTGGTTTTGGTCTGTGCATCCAGCAGAGCTGCCGAGCCCAGGGGGCTCTCAGGGGCGTTTTTGTGGTACTGGTGGAAACCTGCCCTCAGCTGTGAAGTCAGGCTGAATTTGACATTCCTTCATAGCTTGCACAGGAAAATGAGCATTTTTTTTTTTCGTATAAACTGAGCATACTTTGCCCAGAAATTGAGGCAAAACAAGTGCAGACCTCCCTTGGTGACAAGCCCTTTCCAACGGGAATGCAGGGAGGTGCCATGGTGCGCTGCAGTGCCTGCTGCAGATGGGTGGACATCAGAAAAAAGTGCCTGCAGGTGATTAACACAGCCTGGTATCTGCAGCCCCATTTTTGACAGAAACATTAGGGATCAGGTTGCTGCATGACAATAGTTTGTGAAAAGCAAAAGCATCCCAAAACATAGCTTGAAGCAAGATGCTGAGGAGGGTCATCGTTTGCCATCCAGCAGCAGGCCAGCATGACCAAGGAAGCAGCAGTGGAGCTTGGTCCATATGTTTGTCCTGCTTTCGCTGCTGAGCACAGTCCTGCCGCACCAGTTTCAGAGATTTGAGGGCCAGAAGGGACCATTATATCATGCCGTCACCAGCCTGGATGGGGCTGCCCGGGCAACAGATGGCTGAAATGTAAGCAAAGCTCATCAGGAGGAAGAATTTCTGCTTTATAATAATTTTCCACCAAAAACAAAGCAACCTTAAAGCAGGAAATCCTGAAAGCTTTAACAGGAGGGGAAAAGGGAAAGCCAGCCCTACGATATTTTGTTCTGGAAGCATCAGAAGATGGTGTTTTTAAAACAAACCAGGCTCCCTTGGGCTCCGAGCAGCTGCCAGACGGTTTCTTCCCCCCCTTTTAACAGAGGGAAGCTTTTCAGCAATAGGCAAGTGTAGCACTGGCAGGGGGGGTACTGCAGCGTGTCAGGGCTCTGCTGAAGGCTCAGCCCACACTGCTGGAAAGCTGCAAAGCCGCCTGCTCTGCCACAGCCCTGGGACCCAGGGAAAGGTGCCTGCCACACCGTGGCTAGCGCCCACGTGCAGCTCTTGCAAGTAATGTCTCCGCAGCGCTCATGAGCCCTGCAGCCCTCAGAGGTGCTGCTAGCCTGGCCCATGGGACAGCAAGCCCAGCCTGCGTCCCCTGAACTGCTTGTGCAGCAGGGTGGCTGCAGACCCCACAGCACCCAGGGCATTGTCCCTGGCACCAGCCCTGTGCCCACATCTCAGCGAGGCAGCGCTCACCACCTGCATTTCCCTGTGAAGGTCAGGGTGCTGCCTCCCCTGCAGCCAGGGGCCAGAGCCAGGCACCGGCAATGCTCCGACGCCGTTTCTATTTTGCAGTTGGCTGCGTCGTCTGAATAGAGCTGGGGAGCGCTGTGGGAACAATGAGATAAAATTCATTTCTAAAGAGCGATCGCAGCATTAGCACTGCAAGGTGGAAAATCTGCCCGGGCAGCAGCCTGCAGGCCGGGCTGGGGCACCTGGCCATCCCCATCACCCAAGACATCCAGTTACATGCTCTGAAGCCTGTGATAAGCGAGATGCATGACTTTAAAAACCGAAATAAAAGCCTGGCTAAAGGGCTTCTGGAGGGAAGCTGCCGCCTGTTTTCTGCAGAGGCTCTCCAGCTCTTCGCCCCGTCTGTGGTTCCTTGCTCCTGACCTCCAGGGCAGAGTTTCACCCACTGCCTTACAGCATCCCCTCGCAGTGCTCAGCAGCTAGATGCCTTCACAAGGAGCAGACTAGAGCTGCACGCACCGTCGGCAGGGCCCTCCGCGCTTATAAATTCGTACCAGCCTCTGGATTTATCTTAGGGCTGGAAATGAATAATATAATGCAGTAAATACTCACTGGGGAAAATCCAAGCAGGCCATCATTCACGTGCTAAATTTTTCCTAGTATCTATCATGCTACTACGTACGGACCAAAAAGACTTTGCATAGCAGTAAAACTGTCTCCCTTTGCTGAAATGAGAAAGGGGGCAGAAGGCACAGAGAATATTTGCATTTAACTTCATCTCATAGAGACAGAGCATTAAAATGCTATTTGGTTACTTAGGCATAGATAAGAATAGTGAAGCCATAGGCCTTTTTCTTTTCTTTTTTTTTTCTCTTTTTTTCTTTTTTAAAGATGTAACTCTTTTAAGAGTTCCCTTAAGAGCGCTCAGTAGGGTGTGTCAATATTGCTCCCCATGGAAATCATATGGTTTGCCTATGCAGACAGTGAATTGTTTTGTGGCTGTGAAATATTGTGTGTTGCCCTGCGAGCAGTGGAGCCAGTGGCTCGAGGAACCGTTGTTGAGACTGACAGTTACATTGTGCCCCTGAATAGTGAAACGGCAGAATCAAAAACTCAAGTGGACCCAGACAGAATGTCCTGACCTTTAAGTAAAAGGCTGATTGGTTATGGTGTGGGCTCCCCTTCATCCTTCACCATAATCCATTACACCTTTCTTGGCAAACCCTCGTAATTCATGTGGGTGTGCAGATACATTTCCCATAGAATTTTTTTTAACATGCTTATTATTAAATTTATCTCTTATAACTTGCTTGCTTTTCTGTAGTCCAGTTGCGAATTTAAGTACCAGCTCCCTATGTTTAAGCATTCACAGCATTCTCCTAAGAAGCAGTGCTGTGCTCTACAGTGTGAAAGCCCAGCAATAATAAATTTGTTGGAGCCCAGTCAGAAGGAAAGTTCCTACCGCACAAAAATAAATATACACTAAGATACTGTGTAATAACACGCTGTGGAAACATAGCAGACTCAAGTCACGTAACAGCCATGAAGTTAATTATATTAGGTCTCCTATTTCATATTTGTCTTAAGGAAACTGTAAAATATTTGGGGCAGACACATTTTATGTGTCTGTTATGTGCCATGCACATTACCTTGTAAGAAAGAAAATAGTCAAGGCATTATTAATATTTGCTGCAAACTCTGCTTTAGAGACAACTGAAGTTACCTAAACGAAAGAGAACATTGTGTTATTTCAATCTTCATTTTTAATTTCAAAAATGATTTTTACCATTTAGAATTGTTTCCTTAAATAATAGTCAGGTGTGTATGAAATGAAATGTAGCAGCACAGAAAGACAACGACTAATTTTTAATAGAACATTGCTAGGATGTGTAGCAAGACAAGTTTCCTTCTTTAAATACATGGGCTTGATCCTAGAAGTCAGAAATGCTGTGGTTTGTACCCAGTGCTCTGGTAAAGGCAACACATGTAGGAGAAGCTGCTTTATGATCATCTTTATCTGTAACTCTCTGTACTTCCATCTGCTGAGAAAATGACACAGCCACTTGTAGCATGAGAACCATTCCTTCTCTGAGGTATCAGCACATGGAAGTACAGGTCCCAGCACAAGCAGCACCCTGCATCTTCTGTTTGGTGCCAGGGAAAGAGCAGAAGCAAAAGATAGACTCAGCGTTTGCTGCAGCTGGAGAAGAAAAGACACATAGAGGACTTGGCGGGATGGTCTTGGTATTTTGAAAACAAAACCCTGAAATGTCAACATGATTATTTTATTATCAACACTTATTCTTTTTATAGACCTTTTTATAGAGTAAGATGTAGATGTTATACTCCCTTGTCCATCACATATTTTCATTAGAAACACATGCACTCGTGGACATATCATTTCCCTTAAAAAGTCTTTTAGGGACTTACTACCCCTTTTTCATCCCTTACTCCCTAACATAAGTGAATGACCTTCACTTTCATGGGTTTGAGTACAAATCTTTCACGCAGTCCACCCCATGGGTTTGCAATACAGTATTGGTTTAATGTCCCTCACCAATGTTATATTATCATATCTACAAAGACTTAAACGTCCATAAGGCACTGTATATACAAAGACGTTATTTGTCTGGATGTTTTCTCCTCTGTGGATAGGCTATCCTGTTGTATGCACATTGCTCTTGCATGATGGTGTGCACTTTACCCACTTGCTCCAAAGGCAACTGTACGACAGCTTCTGACACATCTGAATGTGGCACTGGCATTTCTTGCATCCCTGTTCTGCGAGAGGCAAGAATCTTCAAACTCAATTAGCATTTTAAAGAATAGGTTCAGTTTTGTGGTCCATTAAAGTCAGCTAAATTGATGCACTGCATGTCTTTATTTCAAAAATAAAGCTGAACAATTAAAGCCCATGTCTCTTTGCTCAGCTTTTGATTCCTCACAAAGCTTTCCCACTTGCTGCCTTTGGATGTAATGTTAACAAAGTCAGTTAACATCAAGAGCAGCGCTAACAGGCATGGCAGAATTCCTTGTTTTTGCTCAATCAGTCTGTGTTCAAACTATCAGTTTGATTTATTTGTCCACACTGACCCTTATTCACCACTTAATTATCCTCGTATAATGTTTCAAGAGCCTCCTGACACAAGGAGAAAGACAATTGCCGATGTTCTGTGGAACAACTGTTGACCTGATGGCCAAAATGATGACTGGGGGTCGAAGGTTGTTCTCCTTTTGAAGGACCCTCTCCATTCTTGAGGGCTCTGGCTGGAGCCGCCCAGCCCGGGTGCTGCTGGCGCTGGGCAGCCGGCCACTCCCGGCCTCCCCACGGCCCTCGGCTCGGCCTCCTGACAGCCAGGCCCCTGGAGGCAGCTCCTCCATCTGAGGAGTGGTGGTGTTGGTTGGGCAGTCATGTGGGTTCATTCTGATCCCTGTGCCATCCCTGAGGGCTGTGCTCAGCTGTAAAGGTCGAGCACCCCCACCATCACCATGTTAGGTCCAACTCCTCGGCCCTGTGATCCTCACTCCATGGGGACCCTTTGGTAGCATGGATGCAGTGGGTCAGGTCCTCTGCCATCCCTCATCCAGCTCTCACTGAGAGGCTGTGTGAACAAATTTATTTCTGGCTCACTGATCCCTGTCCACCTTGGCAACCTCAACAGGAGCTGGGAGGTGACATGACTTGGAAGGAGCCCGCAGCCATGCTTAGGGTCTCCCCGCTCACTCACCGTTGCTTAAAGTCTTCAGCTACAACAAGCATCTGAGTCCCAGCAAAGATGAAACCACTGGGAAATAAAATGGCAGCCTGCATACCAGGCCACAGCAGTGGGTTCTCCATCTCATGGGAGTCTGAGGCATAATGCTGCTGCACTTGGCCTACCGGTTTCTTCTGAAACTCCTGTCTGAGACGAAATGTTCTTGCATTAGTATTATTGCTATCCAAAAGGCTTTTATGCTTAGTTTTCAGGCAACAACATTTTTTGTTTTCATTTTTAATGAAAACTCGAAAGCTGTCAAAGAAATATTTTGGCCAAACTGAGAAAAATTGCTTTCATCGGTCTTTTCCAGGAGAGAAATAAATAAAGAATTCCCCAGCTGTCTTTATTAAATCACAGACATCTAATTGCGAAGGCAGGATGCCGCCAGCTCTTAGCTGGCTCTGCTCATGATGTCCCTGGGACATCAGCCCTCAGTAGTCCCTGGCACTGGTGTGCCCAAAGCTCCGGTGTAGTCAGCCCCTCTGCACCGCAGGGTAGGAAGCAGTTTATTATATCCCCCAACTCACAGGGATAAAACAGAGAGCAGAACTAAGCATCAGGACTGGCAGAGCTCACATTGGCACTTCCAAAGACCTGGGGAAGCATGAGTGTTGTCCTAGGGACTTGCTCAAAGCCAATTTCCTCGAAGTCCTGTGCATAGCTCAGGGTGCCTGGGACCACTGGGCATCCTCCACCTGCTTGCCATGGCAGCAAGAGCCAGCGTTGTGCAGATCCCTCCCTGGGATCACTTCAAACACCACCAAAACCCACACAGGGTGGCTGTTTGTCCAGATCTCTCCATCGGCTCCCCATGTGGGGTCTCACCGGGGAACGCCAGGCTTTGTGCTCCCCATGAGCGCGGGTCCATGCCCAGCACACCCCAGTTTTTGCCTTCTCAGCCCCGCTTGGCCGTGCCTCCGGGGTGGAGCTCGCCGCCCTCCGTGCCACAGCTGTGCTGGCGCCAGGCGCAGCACCAGCCCGCCTGCAGGTGATAAGTCTGCAACTTTTATCAGCGCTAGGAAAATCAAATTATGGCTATTTTATGGTACCTAGGAGAGGGCCAAGAGTTTCCATGAAAGCTCATCTTTCATTCTGAAAAGAGCATCTAATCGCTTAGGGGTAGAATAGCAGGACAGGGAAAGTCTCAAACCTTGTCTGAAAGATGGAAAATTTATGGCTGCAAAGGGCAGCGTATATCAAAGAGCTTTTGGCCAAGGCTCACCAATAAAGCAATTCACCTACTGGGTGATGTGAGGACAGAGCAAGATGAAAGTAAAGTTAGATCATTTCTTCCCATCGCAACAAAAAGGTTGATAAAGAATATACTTGATATCAAACAGAGCTTCCTGCTGTCTCTAGTTACCTGGGAGTTTGGAGCCTGCAGTTTGAATAATGTTTCCCCTATAATAGGGTTGACAGCAGAAGTGTGGAGAGACTGATGGGCCTTCATGCAGGCTCAGCTTTTGTAGTTCAGGCTCATTCTTTATTCTCGGAGCAGAGCAGATAATAAATGTGTAAATAAATAGTTACCAATCTTCTGGCACGATAAAATAACTAGTTGCTTTCTTGTGCTGCAAAGAATTCAATCATACCCCTAGTAAAACCGCACACAGATAACGCTGCATCGCTTGCAATGTTTCACGCGCTTTGCAAATAGCTCTGGAAAGTCATTTGCATCATTTGAGGCAGAGCGTGGGTAACGTTAAATGTGTCTGCCAAAGGGACCAAAGCACAGCAACCACACATGCCATTCAGGAAAGTTGGGTTCTTACAGAAATACAAATTCATGGCTTCTTCTGTCCATTTATAAAAAGAAGTCCGTGCTAAATTCTGACTCAGTCTAATGCTATTAGTGCATTTATTTGTTCAGTATGATCTCTGAGGAAATTTTAACAGAACTGGATTTATATCAAAAGCTGTGTTTCTTTTTACAAAAATAATGGGACTTCTACTCGACAGCAATGGCTGTTAAGCTCTGGGTTTATCACATCAAGCTCTGTCATGTTGTTTGTACACCTAGGAAATACTTTTGTCCCTTAGCTCCACAGCAAAGCAGTGTTACAGTGTGTATTTTAAACATAGTTCTAACTGGGTCCTTTTCAATGAGACATACAACATTTAAGCCAATTATTTTAATGACAGATGCAAGAGAAAATAATAAAGTGCTTGTGTACATCTTGGTAAATTAAGTGTATCATCAAGTTTTTTCCATTAGAACATGAGCAGAAAATGTGCTGCTGATAATTTTCTGACTGCTTGCTTCAGCCCGGACACAACACTCACTGTCCTTATGCAGCCTGCATGCACTGTGCTCCTACACTGCTACAGGTCAGGGCTGCGCTTAGGAAAAGATGCCCTCATCGAGTACCTTACAATTTTCAGAGAGCAGTAGATGAGATGAGTGTTAAAAATCCATTGTTAAAATCTGGGTGTTTTTAAGGAGACGCCCTGGGAGATGAGAGGGAATACACCCTGCGAAGCTCTCCTAAATTAAAGCATAATCTCTGGGGCAGACCTTTAGAGATGACTCGAAGTACCATTATTCCCCTCAGCTTGGGGCTTCAAAGGCACTTTTTTTCTTTTTTCCCTTCTGCAAAGAACTTTTTCTCAGGCATCTGGAAATGAGAACTCTATGAATTTTTGCTTTTCCAAAAAGTAATTCAAGTGAGAAGTGAGTAATTCAAGTGAGAACTGATTCATAAATGTAAAGTTACTACAGAATAATCTGTTTTTCAGTGAATGTTTACCTTTTCTTTGATAGAATAAAATGCTAACAGTGAAAGGTGAAATAACTTCTTAAGATTTTCCTTTTTTTTTTTTGTCAACCAATTTTTTTAACCACATTCAAAATGTTTACCTGAAACTTCTTTTTTGAAAACTGAGCTATTTACTGCTTCAGTTTTAGTCTTGTACAAAAATATAAACATAAAGCCCTGCAAATTTTGAGAGAAATGACTCCCAAAAAAAGGAGGAAAATTGACATTTTCAACTCAAGTTGTGCAGAACAATATCTATTTTAACTAATCTGTAAAATACAGTTGAAAATGGTATGGGTCCAATTTTATTTTATTTTTACATCCTAATGTTACTGGAAATGCCTCTCAGTCTCTCAAGGGCAGTAGCATGTGCGAAGCCAGTACTCTGAGAAAGCACTGCAGAATTTCTTCTACAATTTTATGTGGCGATTCAGCATAGTATTAGCAGTGTCCTTGACATGAAACAGCTTAAGCCCGTGCTTAAAGTTGAACGCAGCTTAAATAGTAATAAGTATTAGCATAGTAATGCTAAATAGGTGCCCTACCATGTCATTAATTAGTAAATCTCTGCCGTTAGTTAACAGCCTGTCTGCACACTCTGTGTCTGTTTCTGTCCACAGATATCTCCAAGCAACATTAGTAACAAATGGCATAAACACAATTAAAATGGGTGCAGATTTGGCTGCTCATGTCAGCAGCAGTTTAGGAGATGACGTCAAAATCTTCCATAGGTGTCACTTCTATCCTCGTGTGCAATAGTGTCATGAACTGCATTATAGCAGTCTCCTTACAAACAGCTTGCACTGAATATGCTGCTTTTATTTACACACATCTCTCCAAGGGATGAATCGACACATCCCTGACTTCAAGGCAGAGGCTGACACCAGGTCTTTGTCCCTGCGAGCGCACCCAAGCGCAGCAGCACTGCGCGCCTCGCTCCTTGCCACACAGTGACAACTGCAGCAAGCAACCGTCCCGGCACTGAGCGCATCTTTTTGCAAGTAGGAATTTCACCAGGGGGTTATAATGTTCATGTTCTAAGCTGGATTTTAAGACATTACTCTAGCAAAGTGAAAGTGTGAAAGACTGTTTTACTGCACTGACTGCTTTTTCTATTCTTTGGAGCAGAAGAGAGGGAAGGAACTCACTGCCATTGAAAAGAGCCCCCGGCAGACTCAAAGCTGTGAAGCCTGATGAGAGCTGGAGCGAGAAGCTGGGAGGTACTGGGAAATCTGCTTGTCAGGAAAGAGCCTACGATCATTATGGATCTAGGATTGCTCTCTGTCTGCTGAGGGACTCCTTGTCTCAGATAACATACGTGTATATGCTTATTCTGCTTCCCTCTTCTTCAAACACTGCCCCAAACCAGAGGTGAGCACTTTGGTTACGTTAGACTCTTACCATTAGTTTCCTACATATCCACGTCCAAGGAGCCTGAGAGGTATCAGATTTTGGGCTGTTTGAAGCCTGAGGCTCAGACCCAGGACTTCTCCCCATTGTCATGGGAGGTTGTTTTCCCTGCAGCACGTTTCTTTTCTAGCAAAGTTTCTCCCAGGCTTCAGCTGGTTTCAAAAATAGACCTTTGTCCATAAACAATGAAAGTTTCACACAAAAATCATTGCTATACTCCCTCCAGCTAAGCACTTGGGAGCCCAAAGGCACCCAGGCACAATGACCTTACAAGGAGGAAGAGCTATTTAGGGTTTTGTTCCAATTTCCATTTAATATAGATGTGCTGGCATAACCTCGTGCTGACAGGTGATTGCCGGTGGAAGGGTCTGCAGCCTCTGCTTCCCCTGGTAGAGCCATGCAGCCTGTGCAGCTCCAGCAGAGACCTGGGCAGGATCCAGCAGCCTTTTCTTGTTCTACTCTGTGCCAGAAAACCCACCAAGCATGAGCTACTCTCTCAGGGTCTGCTTCCTAAATCTGTCAGACAAGTAAATACCTCATTCTTTGATTCCTCAGGACAAGACAATCTTTCACTGAGCTGGCCATTCGGGTGGACAAACTTAATCTTCTTTCTTGTAAAACAGAAATATTTACCTTCATTACACAGCCATTTAAGATCTGGTGATGAGAAGTACTAGCCTCAGTTATTACAAAGTCTCATATTTCCTGATTGTTGACAATACTGGAAGGATATTTACGCAGTTTAATCATTTGATAAGAAATGAATGCCTTAGAACAAAGATGGCAAATGGTTTCCAAGCCATAACTAATACTTTAATATATTTTAACTGGAAGTAACAGGATAAAAATTATTATTTAACAACCCTAACTCCATCACATATCCTAAAGCATATGTTTTATACATACTTTTTGAACGTATTATTGTCACGCTCAATACAGCATGAATATTCTGTAAAAATCATATTCTTGTAATTAGAGGACATCATGACGACTCGAGAGATATGAAAGATGAGCTGCCTTCTATAGCCTATGAAAGATATTTTCCTGTATAGTCTTTTAGAGGAGCTAAGCAGTTAAAACATGTGAGATGCTGTCTGCCTTTCCAAAAGTGCACAAAATCAGTTTATTGTCAACACATGTCAATATATTTACTTGCACTGAGGAAATGGCTTCTGTTGATTGTTTTCGACTGGGCTGATGCCTGTATGCCAGATTTACAAATCAAATGTTACCACTACTGTGTTTCTGGCAGAAGAAATCTGAGCTGTAACTGGAGTACCAAAAAATGTCTGTCTTTCACTGTCATCTGACAGCATTTACAGACATGGGTATGAGATTGTAGCCCTTTTTTTTTTTTTTTCTCCCAAAGAATCAATACCGCAACTCAGGCTGAGGGGTAGGCCCAGCTGACTGAGCCTTTTGGATATAAATTGTCCTGGGATGCTTTCAGCAATAAGAAAATAGTAAGAGAGTACCAAATCCAACAGAACTTTCAAGCTATGTACAAGTTTAGGGGAGTTGTACTTTATTGTAAATGTAAGCAGAACATACCAGGTTGAGTATCATGGACTTGCGGATTGGAGCAGTGCTGGTTGGAAGGGATTCCCAAATGTCATTTTGTCCAGCCTCCCACTCAAAGCAGGACCATCACCAACTTTCAGCCATGGCAGTCATGCACTCATCAGAGGACTAGACATAATTTTCAATTCACCTCATCCATAAATGTCCAGCTCCCCCTGTGTCTTTATGCATGTTTCCATTTGCCTTGCTCTGTGACATGCAATCCACCCACTTGTGACTTGGAAGAAGAGAGACGACAGCGGCAGGAAGCAATGACATTGATGCTTAGCTACCTGGAAGCACTGGGATCCAGTATCAAATCTGGGATAAACAAGGTCTCTCTGTTAATTGCCTTTGCCCATTAGCAAATTCCAGAATAATTAGCCTCTAATCCTTCCAGAGAAAATATGAAAAATGAAAAAAAAAAAAAAAATCACACTTCAAGTTCAATGGAAGCTCCAGAGGATTTTTCAGTATTGCCACCTGATCCAAATTTGTCCATGAGTGAGGAGAAGGCTCATCTTTCCTCTGCCATTATCACTCCCATCTCAAACACTCTCTAAAATGTAATTAGCTCACCTTCACACATGGTGCAGCACAGCAGTTTTCCCTTTAAATGCGTACAGATCCATGCAAGTTGCATTTAAGTACTGGGAGGAGGGTGTACAAAGCAGAATGAAATAAATACAAATAATTTTGTACATGTTATATGAAACTCTACACAAATATTTTGTTACTTTACGTCTACAGCATTATACCTAATGCTCAAAGGCAATCAGCTTTTAATGGTCCAAGTGGTTTTGGCTCCTTTGGACCCTCTGGGCCTTTTCCACAGGAGGACGATGGTCCACATTCAGGGCTCTAGCTTGTTACAGCAACCGAGTCTGGAAAACAGCATGTGGAATCAGTCAGTACCAGTGTCTAGAAGAAGAATAGGCTCAGCCTTGAATGTTCATGTTGGATATTGTCTGAAAAGTTGCCCATCATGTTACCGCTTGGAAGCTGTGGCAGTCGGGGATGACACGCTCCGGCTTCCCTATTAGCCCCCCTGCGCCGCGAGGACAAAGGCAGCGGCAGGCTCCCAGCCAAGCACATACATTTGCAAACTGCCGCCAGTCAGTTCCCAAGGCCAGGGGCTGGATGCCATTGACAAAGAGATGTGAACCGCAGGCTCAGCCTGCTCCACTCTCCCTGCCGAGCGAGTGGCGCTTCTCATGGAGATCTGTAGGGCCTGCTCCCTCCCACTCGGTCCGCGACGGGCCGCCCGGGACCTGCTGCTTATTCTTCAGGTTTTCGACCAGTCCACGCCACCCAGCACCGCAGCACTGTATACCCCTCAGCAGCATCCCTTACACTGCAGATTAGCGTGTAGGCATTTATCTGCCAGCGCACACAACATTTCCTTCTTTAATCTGCAGTGTGGAAGAGCAGACCTGGATAAGCCCCGCACGAGGTTTGGTTGGATGTAGTGGGTAGACATGGAGGACCATGGCACAGCAAGGACTGACCTGCAGAAATGATCACAGGTCTGTGTGAAACACAGGCACCCAGGCCTGGATGGCTTATACTCCTTTGCCTTTCACCTCCATAAAGAGGTCACACCCAAAGACCGGTGCACAGACCATTTCTTTTCTTATGGAAAATCTCTGCATTAGCCACAGGACTCCAGCAAGCCGTACACCTCCTCAAAGCTGCTGGCACAGCTGCTCTCCTCATGTGGGCCCGACGGTGTGGACAACACCTTTCCCTCAGACAAAGTCAGACCCTCCTTCGGGAGCACTCCAGGGTCTGTCCCAGGCCTGCGCCCCCCCTGTTTTTCACAGGGACATGGTGGTGCATGCTTCACCCCAGATGACTGGGTTAATGAATTTGCTGCTCTTCTCTAGTACTGGCCAGCAGAGCTGCAGGGAAACAGAGAGGAAATCCTCCATGAACAACAGCTTCCACCTAGAAATTCCCAGTGTCTGAGCCCATGCTTCTGTCATGCTGCCATCCCAAACCATCACAAATCCAAACAGGCCAGATCCCTACCCCTCACTAAATCATCTTTGTGTTACTCCCAAGATCCAACAGGAGTTTGAGTGGTCTCATTCCACACTTCCAAAGGCAACCTATACTAGTGCTCACAGCAGGGAAAAAAAAAAAAAAAAAACTGAAAAAAAAAAAAAAACACAAACAGGGTGATACCTGAGACGGTGAGTCTCGAGCACACCACACTTTGGGGATCACCACTAGCCAGTGTGAGAATGCCACACCATTTTTTGCCAGTGAAATTAGCCCTGAAACTACGCTGAGCTGATGCAGGCCGGATTTCAGCTCATGATGAGATGAATTACCTCAGCACAGCCTGTGTGGAAGACAGCCCTGCCTTTCCTGGAGAGGCGTCCCAGGGGGGCAGATACCTGCTCCTTTGGAGAGAAGCTGATGAGTCTCCAGCACACAGCAGCAGCCCCACAAAGTACAGCCACAACCTCGCTGCACCTCCTGCTCTAGGTTTAGCTGCACACTGCAAGCATGGAAAGTGACCTGGCAAATGTGGCTGCTGAGCCAGGTGAGAGCAAGATCCAGGGAAAAGAATTTCCTTCAAATGCCCTGTGAGATGACACACGCAAATCCTGCCAGTGCTCTCCTCAGAGGGGGACAGGGCACAGGGGAAGGCAACGCCTGTTGTTTAGAGAGTGACCAGGGCACAGGAAACTCTTTGCTCTGGCACCTTGCCACTCTGCTCCTTTCCTTCTCAATCCAGCACCAACACTACACCCCGGGAGGCTTTCCACTAGCAATTCACCAGTCATCTGGGATGCGAGTTCTGGGACCTGCCATGCGTGCTCGGCCTTCCCATGCAGAGCTGCCACTGGAGCAGAGGAGCTGTGACGCTACACCTGGCATTGGCTGGAGACAGGAAGGTTCTCCTTATTTGAAGGCTGAAAATACTAACCCTGCTTGGAGGTTTCATTACTCAGAGCAGGGTTTCCCTCCTGACCTTGTGACCTTTGGCTGACAGGGCCAATGCATGACTTTTGTACAGATAATTGTAACCATACATATCTGAAAATGTGGGGAAAAAAACTACCCCAGACTGCAGCTATTCATGAGCCAAGAACTCTTCCAGACTGTGGTTGCTGCCATAAACACCTCCAGGGCACTCACAGCTCCCTTGTGTTTCTGTATCTGGTTACGAAATGGAGGTCTGCAGTGTTCCTCTTTGGTCAGCAGTTGGGCAATCCCCAGCACAGGCAGCCCACTCTCAGCACTCACAAATGATGCTGTCTGGCACAGAAGCAGGGGATTTCTCCTTTTTTGCTAAGAGGTAGAGTGTGTGGCCAAAGCCTTCAAACCTCACAAACACAAGGTTTGAGGACTCTGCCAACTTTGTGACATTACATGTATCTACAAGAGGAAGCAATGTCAGGAATTAAATCCCATGAGGGAAAAACCTGCCAGTTCATTATTGCAGGGTTACCTAAGAGAATAATACATATCAAACAGACTGATTTTTTTTCCAACAGAATTCCATTCTTTCATGATTCATCAGTCTGAGGACTTGAGCAAGCTTTGGAAAGCACACTGGATCCCAGGAATCCACTGGGCTGAAAGATCACTGCATTTCTGTGCCCCCTCACATGTACCACCACCCTCAAAGACTGCACAGATGCAGACCATCATCACCACACTCTGCTTACTCTCACAGTCTTCAGGAATCACATCCTTGGGAATCATGTCTTTAGAGTACTGTTAGAAATGGAGCAGTTTTCCCTTCACTTTTAGGCCCCACTCCCAGCTCTCTGTATTCAGCTTACCTGTGGACACATAGCAAACATTACATCTTTGAGCAGCCTCCTCCTTGTTTTTCCCTCTGCATAACCTTTTTGCCTCTTCAGTGGTAACATAAAGTGTTTCTGGCTACAGTAACTGTCACTAGTCCAAAAGCATTTTTCCTATTTGTCTAGCTTTTGGCCAAGGAGACCACAATCCTTTCTCCCAGTCTAACACCAAAACTTAACTCAAAGCAGCGGCAATGATTTTACTTTTGAGCTGGACCTACAACAACCAGAAAAAGCAGCAAAAATATTTGTTGCATCAGGCATTGCGTTTAGAGCCCAGAAGAATTAATATAGTTGTCATAACTGGGAGAAAAAATCCCACAAGGCTGAATGTGGACACACACAGGCGAACGCAGCACACAAACACAGATTTTTATGAGCAGTGCTGTCAGCAAGGAGATTGTTTATAGCTGCTGGTAATTTATAGCTTTTAAATGTAATGTTGGAATGCAAATAACTTTCCCCAGGCCCTTCCCTCAGTGATCTGCTCATGAATAAGGCTGAAAGGAGCCCGAGCAGGAGACACAACCAGGGAGGAAGAGGAGACAGAGAATGAATCAGCCTGCCCCCGCTTTCTCCCAGCCCCTGGAAATGTCACCGGCTGACCATGGGATCAGTTCCCAGCCCAGCGTGAGGACGCAGTGCACAGCTATGTGTGACATGACACTTAACAGCTCCCGTCCCAGGCAACCAAGCAGGAATACTGCTCAGCCTACCGTGAGCAAAAACGTATGAAATGGCATTAGGCAAAAACAAGATTTCTGGGGCTTACAACAGGAAGACAAGGTTTTTCCTTTCCCTGTAGGGTAAATGACCATCCTAACGCTCCCCTCTTTTTTTCTCCTACCTTTTCACGTCAGTAGGCAAGGCTGAGATATTTTAAATTGTCTTTTCATGCCTTCAGTGCCATTCAACATCAGAACTGCTGAAGTCACTTCTATCACTCTTTGGTGATGCTACAGTTCATTGGTAATATTGGGAAATGTGCTTGCTCTTCACACAATTAGTCTGATTAAAAAACTTTTCAAGTGGGCTTTGATGGACAGCAGTCTTTGACAAGCCTGCAGAACAGAGCAAAATGAAAACAGTTGCTTTGGGTGCTAATCTCTGCCAGAGTTTGATTTTGAAGGCTTAGAGGAAGATCTATAAAATAATATGAAGTTCAGCAAGTTACTGTAGTGTCTGTATTCACAGTGCAAACACACAAACAAAAAAGCTTACATTCAGAGCTTTTTACCTCCCTTCCCTTGTGTTTTCACTTTTTTTTTTCTTCTCCTCCCAATGGCAAAGTTTCCATTTATTAACATCTATGGTAAGTTATGGTTTGGGCTTCAGAAAATGTTTTGGGGATCTGCAGGTGAAAAGGCTGGAGCTAGCTTGTCAGATATTTATGAATAAACATTGAAAAAGTGTCTGCCTCACCCTCATACTGTTGAATAACAAAAGGAAATGAAAGTTTATGGTCCCAGGCAGATGTGAACAAAGCTATCAGATTGATCCCAGGCGAGACAGCTCACTTGGCAAACACTTGAGTCCTCAGCATCTTAGAGAAATAATAAGGAAGAATCCTGGGCCGCTAATTGTAGGGAACAAAACCAACCAAACAAAAAAAGATAGCATGTGTTTCCAAATGCTTAAAAATGAACTATATTATGATCTTCATTTAAAAGCCATGAAAACCCTGAGAGGTGTTTTGATGGGCAGATCTTAGGGATCGACTTTTTCAGCTTCCTCTCACCACCTCTGCAGACGAGAAAACCCCACTGTATTTTGAAGTGGACGCTGAGGCTTTGATGTGCTCACACCATCGTGCAGTGGGAGTTTTGAAGAAAAGCATTAATATCTCAGCAACTGGAAGCACTGGGAAAGAGATCTGCAAGGCAAGCAAGCAGCAGCTGGGTGGTGAAGGGCATGGGGAAGGCTGTCAGAGTCTGAAGTGGGACACTTCAGGATCATCATGTAAGTCTGTGAATCTGCAGGGCAGCACGGTATTTGTAATGTGTCTCAATACACACGCATACTGGCTAGAAGAAGCAATCTCATGCTAGAGCTGGCAAAAGTGAGCCTCGGTCTGAAGAGCCCTGGTTTTGTTACATGTCAATATAAATATTTTTTTTGTCCCTTAAAATACTTTATGTAGAGATAATAAGTGTGGGGTTTTTAGCCATTTTAATGATCTGAGCTACCAAAGTTAAACTCAATTACTTAAAACTAATTAGTAGAAAATTAATTTTGCTGGGTTTGGTTAACTGAAAATCTCTGCAGGAGACATCTTTTCCAGATAAGATTATCAAGATCATTATCATTGCTATCATTTTAAAAACCTGGAAAACAAATAAATAAACTGATATCTGACAGATTAGTTTTCATCTGAAAACTGTAAATACTTTCCTACCAGTTGAAATTTTACTTTGTCCATTTGATGTAACTCTCATTTTTCTCTTTTTTCGAATTTTCTTTCTTTTTTTTTTTTTTTTACACTTTTTTTTTTTTTACAAGAGCCCGACAATAGGTGAGGGAATGTTTTTAAAGTTAAGGCAATCAAAGCAAACCGTGTCTCTTGTGAGAAGATTTCCCTGACGTTGCTCTGTCAGAAGTGTGGCTTTGCACACCACTACCAAGGCTGTCCTCTCTGCAGTCATGGATTATATCAGTTGCTTTGTGCCTGGGAGACCAATCTCAAAATCTTCCCTTGGAGAGGGAATCCAGTCTTATTGGACTGAATGGGATTTTTGTTGCTGGCACTGGTGGGAGCAGGATTACAGCCTTAGACCCAGCCTTCATCCTACACAAGTCTCAGGAAGAGGTGTCTGTCGCCTTTGGCAGGTCAGACTGCTTTGTGAGGGGGTTTTGGGAAAATGCAGTCCTATTCCTAGACAGTGTAAAACCGGGCTCTCAGCCTAACACAAGTACAGTAACAATAACTCTGAGGGATGAAGGCAGAAGGACACATTCCCCAGCAAAACATGGGTTTCCTCTGTGCCTTCATAGGCTCAGGCAGCTTTCATTACATTGTCAGCACAGCCCATCCTTTCAAAGCAGCTCAAGATGAAGAAGCACCATGAGATTTTGCGTGCAAATGAGCCTATCCACAACATTTTACAAACCACGGTGGAGAGGAACAACGAAATTCCTGTTTCGTGTAACACATACCATGAAACAACAGCCAGAGCAGGTTGTTTCCATGTTGTAATGCCATCGCTTAGTATTGGCCCCCTCAGCACACAACCATCCTCTGCCAAATTCAAGGCACACTTGCCCATCTGAGTGCCATGGAGGTGCCCTGGGCTGCAATTTTCTGGTGGCACATTCCTATGAGCACCATGGATCTGTCCTTTCCCAACGCCTCCTGGGCTGCTTTTGCCTCCCCTCCACCCTCATACAGCCATGAAAAGCCAAAAGCAAGTCTTCACCCTTTTGGGACACGTCACAATTTTTAATTCATTAATCCTCCTTTTGCGTTTAGGGAGCAGTCACCTGAGGCTGCTGTCCCCATGGGAGAGAGGAGGGAGCTGCTCAGTGACCAGCACAGGTTTGCCCCAGGGGACATCCCAGGCAGCTGTTTGCATGTTTAGGTTTACCGAGCTGCTCCTCAAAGCTTGTGCTAGGAAGTGTAACACAAGGAATCACTTGCCCTTCGTTCAGTTATTAAAACCTTAAAATTTAAAATGTTTTCAGTTATTAATCCCTTAAAATTTAGTAAATGTTTTCTGCTCAGATTAGTGTAAGTATCACAGAAATACAAGCAAAACCTGGGATCTGTAACAGCTTCATTGTCTGCTACTGGATGCCAGGTTTTGCGCTGAAGGCTGCTTCACTGTGCGGTGGGTATCTGCAACATGCAGTGACCCAGCTCTTTGCCTTTCACATCAGAGAGTGCCCCTGATGGAATTGAAGAGAACTTTTTATATATTTACGGTACTCACCAATTCATTAATTCTTTAAAGTTGCATTTTATTGAACATCAAGTACATTCTATCTAGCAAATAAAAAAATTAGTGCAACAATTATCTTGAAAAATGCTGTGATACAGTTCATTTGGATAATTTAAAGCTGTCACCATTTGCTAAAAAGAGCCAAATGACCACATTTATAGTAGAAACAATCCTGAATTACAGTTAATATAGTTTCTGCAACAGCAGTTCTCTGAAAAGTGACTGCATGTTTATGGAAGTTTATTAAAGGGTTTATCTCCATTTTAAAAATGTTCAAATTGAAAGTGTCCTTATTTGTTTGGACCTGTTTTTCTTGGCAATATTTCACAGTCTTCAACTACTTTGCTTTCAGGGTCTTTATGAAATCAGCAGCGTCCAAAGCAAGGCACAAATACTGCACCACCTCCACATGCATCATATATCAGAAGACAGTTTCCTGTAGAAATAGAGAGCGTGCAGACGGGGGCTGGACTGAGCAGACGGAATGAAGCTAAATAAACCAAATGAAATGTGTCATTTGCCACAGTGGAAATTTTAAGTATGCATTTGTTCATTTTTAATTACAGAGACAGTAGAAACCATGCCATTCAGCAGAGACAAATTAGGCTTCAGATGGAAAGCATAATTCAGGCCAAGTGAGTAGCTGAAGAAAAAACTAGTATAATTAAATATTGCTAATTGCATTCTTAAGACTCATGTTAATGGGAGCTGGACTGAGATCCTACCCAGGAAGGAGTAAAACTTAGCATTTTTCCTGAATATTTGTGTGTGAAAGGTTTTCAGATCCCCATACAATCTGTTGCAGTCTCCATTTTGATGTCCTCCTGCACAGCACCGCAAGCTGTTTTACGCTCAAAAGACTGCAAAACACCATGGTCCTGGTTTGCGGCAAACAAGCACATTTGTAGAAATATTAAAGGTAGGATCCTCCGGTTTCTTTCTTCATTTCTTTTCTTGTCAGTGCATTCTGCTAACAATTAACACTGAAGCTGCTGTCAGCAGAATATGCTGACAATCATTACAGCTTCGGCGTTGAAAGCAATTTCAAATTTCCTGAGAAAAATACATAAATCACTCCTAAACAGAAAGCAATATTCATCTGAAAAGTAAATATATGTCTGGATATAATTGTGCAACAATTAGTATTAAAAAAAAAAAAAAAAAAGTTCTCCAGTGAGCAAAATGATTTTGTTATTGTATATTTATTAGCAATCTTGAACAGAAATGCAGTATATTGTATATTCGCAATGACAAGGGTTGAAGTTAGTTTTAAAATACCCCTTGCCACTAATAGAGAAATGGAAGTAGCTTAGTTTCTGCTCAGCATTTTACAACATGTTCAACAGTACGACAAATCCTATTGAACAACAACTGCCACGAACTTCGGGATTGCCCAGAGAACTGCAGACCGCAGTTGCAGCCTGCTTGACGTCAGTTTGGCGTTGTTTGAGTCCTTTGCAAAATAAACTGAATATGCTTTTTTTCTGCTGGCTGAGAACATTGTTTGGATGAAAATACGTCACTGTTTAGGAGTTCTTGAGACAAAAAGGGATGTGGCAACTGGGGCGACAGACATCTCGTTTGAATATGGGGAAATGTTTATGTGGGGAAGGGAATGGCAAAATGTTTGATGACAGAAATGGCTGTGCTGGGCAAAACCGCCCCGTCCCTCAACACACACAGAACTTCGCCTCCAATCCGAAAGGGACTCGCGTCCGTTCAGCTCCGGCCTCTGCAATCCGCCAAACGCAGACCCCTCGGCGGGCCGCGGGCCCTTCCCCAGCCCCTTCTCCTCCCTCTGGCCCGGCCCGGCCCAGCCGGCGGTGTCGCAGCGCCGCCATGCGGCCCCCAGCCTCACCGGCCCCTGCTATGACGCCAAATGGCGCCGCACTGGGCCGTGACGTCATCCAGCCGCTGCGTGACGTCACGGCCCCTGCTCGTTTCGCAAGGGGTGTGCAGAACCCTGCCGCCGCCGTGCATCGCGTGCCCCTCGCCTGGTGCCACGCCGGCTTTCGTCAGGACGAGATTCAGGCGCACCCAACGCGCTCCAACAGCTCCGCGAGGCGTCCCCCGTTAACTCCCCGGCACCTTCCAGCACGGCCCGACCACCCCGCGGGGCCCAGCCTGGGCCATTTTGCAAAGACACCGAGCCGCAGAGCCACCACCGCTCCGTCGCGCGGAGCCATCAGTCGAGAAATCCCCAGGGGCCAGCTCGGTCGCGGTTGGCCGGTCATCGGCGTGTTCCTGTTCGGCTGCCTCCGTGCTGCCCAGGACATGAAGCAAATGAAGCCTGGCTGTCACCCAGATGATCCACGATGTTGCGACCAGATGGAACTTGGCTTACAACATGTGTAGATGCCTGCTGGACAATAAACAGGCTTTTGCTGTCTTTTGCTCCGGTGAACTCGAGGGGGTTACTGGCAGGTTAAAACAATCATGGCCCTCAAAAGATTTATTTATATATATTTTTTTTTAATTTACACCAGATGAGCAGAACAACAGGGGAAAATAAATAAACAAACAAATAAATAAATAAAGGTTAAATAGATGTATCTTTTTTGTACTAGTGCTGATCCCTGTTTTTCTTTTTTGTTTTTGTTTTTGTTTTTTTTCCCCCCACTTAACTCAGGATGAACAAAGAAAAATAGGCGCATTTTTGCCTGTAAGCTTGTGTTTATTTATCTTTTTCTCTTTAAATTGTTGCAATAGCTTCAATGAGTTTACAGACTGAGAAGAAATTATAGCTCCGTTTCTGCTCTGGGGGGGGTGAGACAAGTATGTGCATGCATGGTTGAGTGGCCCCTCCACACATAATTCTGCAACACTGGCCATCCTGCCTTCCAAAATCTTTCTAATGAATTGGACAATTTCAATTAAATATCATCTGAGTTCTTATGAATAAAGAAAAAATAAAAAGCTAGATATAGAAGAAAGAGCATCTTCCAAGCTGCTCCCAACACAGCCGCCTCTGGCTATGCATGGGCCACTCCATCACAGAGATTTGCTGAGGTCACAGTGGCCACCACTTCCCCGCCTTTACTGCGGGCCTATAAAACAGGACCCCTGCAGCTGGCCAACCACTCGCTCAGTGACTAGGTCCTCTGATGGCCAGTGCACGTGGCAGGAAGGAGACTAGAAGCAGCAAGGCGAGAAGCATCCCTCCTTGGTGTGCAAGGACAGCGATGCCACCCAAAGAAGCACCAAGAAGGAATGCAGCTCACAAGAAGGAGATGTGTCATGGGCGGAGGGATAGCGCCGGCAGCACGAGAGACACCAGTGCTCGAGGGACCTCTGGCGTGCAGCCCATAGACACATATAAGCGGTACCACTGGTACCGCAATGACACGGGGAACAGGCCGCCCCCTCAGCCACACAGTGCCAGGGGGCCTGGGCCTTACCATAGGTGCAACGGTGGCGTGGGGCAAAGTGAGGAGCATCAGGCAGACAGCCGTGGGGAGCAGAGGCATGCCCGTAGTTTGGAACAGAGCATGGGACCCAGCCATGGTCATAAAACAGACGGCAGCATCGAACTCATCCATGAAAATCAATCTGACAGTGGCATGGGACCTAGGGGTGGAACTGGACAACCCCCTGGTTCGGCACCCTGGCCTGAAAACATTCCAGACGGAAGGCATCCCGTGTGGGCAGTCCCGGGCAAAGACTGGCTTGTCCTTCTGCCAAACACTGTGGAGCCCATGGAGATGAATCCACCAGAAGATGTGGAGGATCAAATGGAAGTGGATCCACCTCCACCAGAACAGACCTGGGACTACCGCAGCATGTCGTTGCTCTCTTCCGTCCGAGAGCACCAACAGCATCGCAGGAGTGCCCGGTCAGCTCCCTACTCGTTGCTCAGGCTCTATCCCAAGCATTAGCTTGGAGCCACCAAATACCACGGACATCCCGCAGGCTTACCTGCAAGATGTCTCGGCAATAAACAACTCTTGCCAATTCTCAGGGGTTGTGAGAGTGCTTCTTTCCCATCCCCCAGCCCTTGTGCGAGAGGTGGCATCCCTTCTGTGCAGGGCCTCAAGGAAGAGCACAAGAGAGGAGCCAGCTTCCTTCAGGCTGCTGCACTGGGGTGACAGGAGGAGTCCCCAGGGGCCACCATGCACCTTTAACATTTGTGAACATAGACTGAGGGGTGAAAATAGTAGTGTGTAAGCGATTATAGGTGGCTAATTTCTTATATTAGGAATGAGTTTATATATCTGAGTAATTGGCAACAACAGACATGGAGAAGGCTGAGGTACTCAGCAACTTCTTTGCCTCCATCTGCACTGGTAGACGGGCTTCCCAAGTCTTTAATTTCCCTGAACCTATGGATGGAGGCTGGGGGATCAAAGTCCCACCCACTGTCAGTGAAGAGCAGGTTCCACACCACCTGATGAATCTAAACAGGTACAAGTCTATGGGACCCGAAGACATGAATCCCAGGGTCCTGAGGGAACTGGCAAGCCTCTCTCCATCAGAGTTGAGAAGTCCTGGCATTCGGGCAATGTCCCTAGTGAGTGGAAAAATGGAAAAGTCATGCCTCTACTCTTCAACAATTAACACAAAGAATTGAACAAAGAGCACTATTCTTCAACAATTAAAACAATTAGGAGACATTTCTTCTCAGAAAGAGTGGTCAGGCATTGGAACGGGCTGCCCAGGGAAGTTGTTGAGTCACCGTCCCTGGGGGTGTTCAAGAAAAGGTTGGACCTGGTGCCTAGGGACACGGTTTAGTGGGTGACATTGGTAGTAGGGTGATGGTTGGACCAGATGATCTTGGAGGTCTTTTCCAACCTTAATTTTTCTATGATTCTATGATTATAGCTCCTGCTGAAAGGAACGCTGCAATGCAGGCTCCACCCTTGCTACCCATCAGAAATGTAAGGAAAGGAAGAGGAGGGAGAGAAAAATATGCATGTGCACACTCTCTCTAGCGCTCTCTCTGTTCCACCTGCAGGAAAAGCCTAATGAGACACCAGAGAAGATGCTGATCCAGATACCACCAGGCTTCAATGGCCTTACTCCTCTGTTTCTCAGAACTTGGGTGTAGCATCAAACAAGAGCTGGGCAGAGGTCAAAGCTTTTGCAGAAATCTCAGTTCTTTGCACCCTCAGCTTTTGTGCTGTTAATGAAATCTCTAGCTTTTCTCAACATGAAACAAGCACAGTTCCCTAGAAAGAGCCAAAAACAAACAGCTTTCAAATAAAATTTCTCCATTCATGTCAGAGAGTGCAAAAGCTGATCCCAACACCCACACTTTAAATGAAACTGCTGAAAGTTGTTTGATTGCCCATCACTCAGATGTAATCCCCAACTCTAGAAGCTAAACCTCGATGGGTTGCATGAGCGGTCCCAATCTGCTCCCGGAGAAATTGAGCGTACTTAGCTGAAATCACAGTTGCAGCTTGCACTAATGTGTCCAGTTTTATGACGTAGGGAACACCCATCAGATCTGTTCCAGCAGCTCAGCTGTGGGGTTAGCAACATTCAGATGAGAAGTCATAATGAACAGCTGGTGTTTTTTTCAATTGCTTCAGCTGTCTCTCAGATGATCCTGTAATCTCAAATGATCCCTGCAAGAACAGAAATCTCTGCTTCTTTCGCAGGAGAGAAGATGGAAAACAGACACCATCAGGTGTTAATCATATTATTTCCCATAGTTCTACACAGAGGCTGTATCGCTTTCTTGAAATGCCACATTTGTGCTGGGACAATAAAAAACAAATCACAGTAAACAACACAGGAACTTGGCAGCCTATGCCTTTTAGTGAAGCTACTCTGATGTTAAATTTGTTGGGTGCCTATATCAATTTCAGTTCCATATTTTTTTCTGCAAACTGTACTTATTCTGCTAATCTTAATTTTCTGTCCTTCCTCAAATAAATAAATGTTTTTTTTGTTGTTGTTGTTTTTTGTTTTGTTTTGTTTTGTTTTCCCAAGAGCTATCGTGTTTGTGAGGTTGAGGAAGAACAAGATTCAAAGACTGACCTGTGCATTTATATTTTCATTTCCTACAGCCTACAGAACTATAGGTCACATAACAGCTTAAGCACGGTCAACCATAGGGAAAAAGACAGAGGGTAAATACATATAGAGAAAAGCAGTATGCAGAGATGTTACCTATCTTGTGGCTGTGATGCCATCCCCTCTAGGGGCCATAGTTCCGCAGCACCAAAAACCTGAGTTAGTTGAGGTGAAGCTTGGGCAGTGAGAGGTGAAGCCATTGTGCATGGCTGTGGTGAGCAGAGTATCTACAGCCCATCCAAGTCAGACCCGCTTTCCAAAGCAGCTTCTGACAGGACTCCAGCACCAGCTGACACCCTCCCGGTCTCGGATGGGCAGAAGTCCACCTTCAGTTCTGTGGGGTAGGAGCTGGTGGTAAAGAAAGGCGATGGGAGGTGTCAGGCGGGCTTTGGGAAGCTGGTGGGATCCAGTATGAACACTGGAGGATGGGGCTTGTAGGCCAGGAGTAGACAGAGAGTTTTCAGTGTGGTATGAATAACGAACGGTACCTTGTCCCTCACAAACCCCTTATTCCCCTGGTCTGATTCCTTGTGTATTATCCAGGGATTACTCCTCCCCCAGTATTTTCCAACTTTCCTTTGAATCATGCTTGGGTCTTCTATTTAAACTGTGTTCTTAAAACACATAATGCCGACTGAAGTGGTTTAAGACAGAATAAGGAACTAACTGAACAAATTTGTGAATCTAGCTGAAAATTTTTAATGCTAGAAAGACTATAAGTCACTTTGCATTCATTACTACACAGAAGAATTAGGCAACAGTAATCACTTTTGAAACCTTTTCGGTGTAGATACAGTAGTATGTACATTGTATAAACAAGTGTATTGCAGAGTGTGGTTAGTGTCAGGAAAATAAGAGACCACGAGTCAGTGTTACTTCTCAATAACACAATATCAGAAAATACTACCTATAATAGTCTCATGAAATGAGGTACTGGAAAATGACAACTGGCTGAGCAGTTGAACAGTAAATTACTTTTTGCAGTTAGAATACAGGCAAAGTTCATTTTTCTGGACTGCAAGGATTGTGTCGCTCTTAAGCTCTAGATGCTGATGTACATAATTTCAAAGCTTTCATATTTATAAATCAACATTCAAACACTAAAAAAAAAAAAAAAAAAAAAAAAAAACCTGTGGGTTGAATTATACCTTACTGACTTTGCCTGCACTGCCTTTGGTAGCAACACTTGAAGGCAGGTTAAGTTTCACGAGCCAGATGCTGCAAACCAAATGTAAATACTTCTGCACTTCAGCAAGAGTATGCTCAGGCTGTGCAGCTACCTATGCTGCTTGGCACCTCATTTCATCAGATAGTTCTTAAACAGCACTTCTTAGCACCATAGCCAGCTGCAATTGCCTGTCCATGCCCCAGAGTGCTCTGTATCAGAGGCCACATTCTACTCAAAGTCTGCACTGGACTTGAAGGGAGCCTGGCCAGCAGCTGACTCCTCCATGCCCTTGAGCAGAGACCTGGGCCCTTGAGGAGGTAGGGAGGCAACCCTTGGTTCTTCACCCGCCCTTAATGGCATCAAGGACACACTCCAGTCTCTGGTCCTTTGCCCTCTAGATGGTTACCACCACCTGGTTTTGGATAAGGGTGTAACCATGTAGCCTGTAATAGAGTATTGCCAATACCAGTTAAAGGCCATTTTCCTCATTTTCTAGTTCACTATGTGTCTATAGCTATTTTTTGTTTTTATTTTCATTTATCTTTTTATGGTACTCTTGCAGTTTTACAACTCTAGCATAATGTGTAGTGTAGAAAAAAAAAACAGGCTTGTTATGGTAACAGAAGCTTTGAGAAGTGGAGACACAGGAGGTAGTATAGAGGAGTACAGCAGTGGGATCGTGGGAGATAGGAGATGGGGCACAGGCTTGGTGCTGGGGAGGGACGCCACAGATATAAACAATTCCCCAACAGTCAGCTAAAGAAATGCAGACCTGGAGCTGGACAAACTAGTTTTAGGTCAACAAAGAGAATAATAATAATAATAATAATAAAATAGTACCTAATATAAATAAATGGCACCAGATACAGTACATTCAGATGTAACAAGGATTTGCAGACCAAGAAAAAGCAAGGTTTAGAAGCATGTTAGCAAGCATATAAAAAGGACCCAAAGTGGATCCTAGCATGGGGAAGAAGAAACTATCATCATGAACATCATGTTCCTCCAGTGAAGGACTCCAGATGCCAGCAATGCCTCACCACCCCACCACCACCACCAGAGTCAAGCCAGAGGAGCAGGGGAAGGGCATAACATTGGGAAAAGGGATAGAAACTAAGAAGTGTGTGTATAATGATTTTAACTGTATTACCATTATCGATACTTTTTCTGCAAGAACATATTTGTCTTTTTCCATAATAGTTACTAATAGTTCTTGGATTAGACAGCTGAGATTTTGTTTATACTACCGACAGACTCTTAGCTTTATATACAAGGTGAGTTTTCCCTTTGCCATAACCAAGATCTTGACTGTAACAAGGGAGCCCAGTGCACTTTGGTGGGACCAGGACATTTTGTCACATATGAGAGATCAACTGCCTGTACAGGAGATAACTTTTGGCACCCTGCAGCATCAGCAAGTGCCAACGTGCAGTGATACAACACTCCCTTTTGAGCAGCGCCCCAGCGGGCAATCACCCCCTCCAGATGCTGATCACGCCCAGCTCCCCCCACGCAGTGGGAAGAGATTCAGAGCGCAGCACCCCCCAGCAGGGCAGCTGTGTCAGGAGCGGGCATGGCCACCAGGCAACTTCATCTGCCAGCGCACAACCAGCATCCCTCCAGCACCGTTCCTCCAGCTGTGCAAGGGCTGCAAATGGCATTCCTATCCCCGTTTAGTATTTACCCAGAACACGCTGTGCTAGCAGGAAAAGGGCTCTCCAGACAGCCTTCACTGAACACCACGTCCAATTCATGGACTTACTGATGATGGCAGTGGGCAAGCACACAGTGCCTGCTTGTGCTGTGATTCAGGGGCACCTGAGCAGGGAGAAGGCTGGTGTCATCTTCTGCAGACAGGCATGGCAGCAGCCTCAGGGTACCAATCTCTGTCACAATCAAAAAACCCCACAATCTGCTCCCAAGCCATTCAGACCTGCTGAAGCAACTACTGGCCACAAAGCCAAGCTAATCAAGTGTCGAACTTCTGCTTGGCAGCAATGGACCACAAGTTTGGTCTGCTAACAGCAGAATGGCACCCTAAGGGACCTGCATGATACTAGCATTTCAAATGGCACCAGTGTTCTCCACCATTTCTGCAGAGCTAGTAGAGAGCTGCTGCAGGAGGACGTGGTCTCTCAAGCTATCTTCCTGCAGTTCTGGGCAATGAGGCACAGCTTCCACTGCAGAAAAAGAGCACAAAAGTTACGCTTGCGTGGCATGAAATCAAGTTGCATCATGGCAGTAATCTAAGCAGCGTGGGACTGTGTCTAGCCTCATCAAGTAACTCTCCCTTAGTCACATCCTTTCTTGTCTGAAGAAGCAAATGCCATTTCTCTGAGAACAAATATCTCCCCTCCCTTTCACTGACTTGAGCTCCTCCTTTCCCAAAAGGGACTTTTTCCACTCACATCTCCCACACATCCTTCGCAGTCAAAACAGCTCCAATTGCTCAATTCCATCTGTATAGAAAATATGTAAAAATGGACACACACAAAAACACAAACGGTGATTATCCCCAGATGTTTAAATCCCAAATTAAAAATAAATAAAAAATAATAATTAAAAAAAAGACAAATAATGATACATTATGGCAAATAAAGATGATTTTTTCTGGAAAATAACCGACTCTTAGGAAAAAAAAAATTTAATTCCCACAAGAAGCCATCAGCATTGGAAGTTCAGGAGCTTAGGTCAAGAAGAGGCAGCACAACATCACCAGCACTACCTGAGGCCAGAAATGGATTTTATTAAGTCCCCGAGGGTTCTTTTGCATTTCCCTCAGGCCAGAAGTGTGTAATGTCAGCTTATTGAGGAGCAGAAGTTCTCTTCTATTTTTAGAGTTCCGCAGATAATATAGAAAAAGGATTTCAAAACTCCTTCAGGGAAGTGGTAGTTGAAACATTCTGTATCGTTTAGCACTCTTGCACAACTTGTGCGTTCTGCATTTTCTTACCAGACACAGTTGGTAACTTTTGCAAATCCTTATGTACTCACGCACAACTGAATATCCAAAGAGGCTGTCATGATCACCTGGACTGTCTTTGTGCACACCGGAGGCACTTCTTCATTTGTGCATTACACTTCTTAGTTTATGCATTAACCCAAGATCTTCTGTTGAGCTATGGTATATTTTCTAGCAAAATGGTGTCTCTTCATTTAATATCAAATGCTACAGATCATTTCTGTATCAATTCTCTGCATAATTTGTTCTGATGGATAATTGCTCATATTTTTCAAAAATACATCGATTTTTTTTTCTTGCATTGCACCTGTTTACATTTTTCCCCTAGACTGAAGACCTATCTTCTATAAGAAATCTCTTCCACATCTATAGATCCCAATTTGCCTTCTGTCAGATAAACTCTACTAACTGACGTGGTTTCATTTGTCTTTGCCAGGAAGAATTTCCAAATTTCAAATTATTCTTTTCTGGATGCTCTGCAGTTTTTAAGCAATCCAGGCACCATCAACAATCACTCCATTTAAGTATCAATCCCAGTTATTCTATCTATACTTATAGCACAGTATCCTTTCTATGCTTATCTGATGTTCTCCTGCTCATACATTGCAGAGTTATATTAGCTCTCTGACATACAGCTTCATATTGGAAGCTCATAAGAAGCAGCATCCTAAGTAAAAGTAAATGTTTATCCAGTCCTTATCCTTATCTGGGGTATGCAGATGCTCAGAATGTATTTACATTTATTTAGATAAAGGGCACATACAGAGAGATCCTCTCCTGGTGAACACATCCTAGTGTCTGGCAAAGTACCTCACCAGCAAAATCCATAAAGTTTTCCACATTGATCCATCACTGGAACCATATGATGTTGAACAAGTAGAATGTGCTGCATCAGCACTTTTTCACCCCACAAATAACCCAATATACTTGTTTCCAACTGTACTTGATTTAAAAAAAAAAAAAAGCAAGACAATATTTGATAGTGTTACTTAATCAGTATGCTGGATGCTTTCCTTGTAAACGTGCTGTCCTTCTGAAGTCATGGCTTGACAGAGAAGAAGTGTTTTGTTGTTGTTGTTGTTGTTGTTTTTCCCTGTAAAGTAAAGCTATAATGACTTCCAGGTACAGTCTTGCAAGAAGTGGCGTAAAGACCTCAGTTACATTAAAATCCTTACAACAAGCATATGCCCCAATCAATAAGTTCAATGACATTTCTGAATTTTCCTAAATGCAAACTGCATCCAGCTTATGGCTTCAGTCTGTTCCTGTACAAAGTTTCATTTTGACTTTGGGTGTAATATATATAACTAAATTTAAAGAGAAGCTAACTAGGCAAAAATTCAGACCTGCAAAGCTAATTTTGGTCTATGAACACTCACTTGTGGGATGGAAGAACTATGAATTTACCCACTGACTGTTTACCGGTCTCCCATAAAATGATCCTTAAGTACGTTAATAATATTCCGATTTATGCAAAACAGACAGTAAGTGATATGAAATAAAAATCATATAGTCCACAATCTCAGCCAAATGTACACTTGCCTTCAGAAAACCATATAGATGGGATCTTAGTGATCTTCTAGTCCCTGTTCTGAGAATCGAAACTGTTTCTTGAAAATGTTTATATGCCATTAAAGTAGTTATACTATACTCAGTCAATTTATATGTGATGTAAAGCCTTTGAGTTAGATTTAGGAGCCCTTCAATGCTTAACTTTCATTTTTACAGTGTTAGAAAATGAAGATTAGTTAAGTAGCTACATCCATGCACGTGTGTTTTTAATGAAAACTTTCAGGGCAGATAGCAGTATACTTAAATGTAATTCAATTTTTTTTTCCCTGCCTTACAAGCACAGATGTATTTTCTTCTGTAGTTATTGTATGGCATATGTACTAACAATAGTACATATTAGTTCTTTTCATTTTAAAGAAGGAAAACTGAGGAAGTTTTTGTTTTTGTTTTTGTGTCTTTTGTTTTTGTTTTTGTTTTAAGTCGTATGACAAGGCCAGCAGCAGGACCTGAAATGGATCACTGGCTTCTAACTCTTAGGCCAGAATTTGTTCTATTTTCATGTCTTTTTGCTACCTCCATTAGTCTCTAAATCAGGTTGTTTCTTTCATACTTAGATAAATCATCAATGCTACAACATTACAGCTTTTAATACTCCCTCAGTCCCACATGCCACATCATGCCTAATACCAACAGCTCTCCAGTACGCTCTGACAGATGCCTTGGGGGCAGAGGATAATTATGTGGAAAAGCACATTAAAAAAAAAAAAAAAGCTCAGTGAGCAGTCACTCCCAGCAGCTGGTGGCTGCTCTCACAATAGGGCCTCCCCTCCGTTCCTATGGCCAAATGGAGCAAGGGGTCCCAACACTGACAGCCTGTGTTTGCAATGCAAGAGGACAGGGTCTTTCAACACCTCTGCATGCTTTTATCCAGTCCTCACACCTTGCCTCTGGCCAGTTAGCAGGACAACCGTACAAGAACAACTCGTAGGTGAGGAAAGTTACTTCAGCTGTAGTCTCCCCCACCAGCTGTTTCCCCACCTGTGACATACCTTAGCACAGGAACATCTAAATGACTATAACAAGAGATTAAAACCAAATGTGTGCCAGATCACAAAATCACTGAATCACAGAATGGCTGAGGCTGGAAGGGCCCACTGAAGGCCACCTGGTCCAACCTCCTGCTCAAGCCGGGACACCCAGAGCAGGTTGCCCAGGACCATGTCCAGGCGACTTTTGGAGATCTCCAAGGAGGCTCCACAGCCTCTCTGGGCAACCTGTGCCAGTGCTCTGTCACTTGCACAGTAAAGAAGTGCTGCCTGGTGTTCATACGGAATCTCCTGTGCTCCAGTTTGTGCCCATGGCCTCTTGTCCTGCCACTGGGCACCACAGAAAAGAGCCTGGCTCCATCCTCTTTGCACCGTCCCTTCAGGTATTTATAAACATTGATAAGATCCCTCCTGAGCCTCCTCTTCTCCAGGCTGAAAATGTCACCGTACAAGCCCCTTGGATATGAGGAAATGAAAAAGGGAGCACTGTGTTTTGTGCTTCTCACGACTACTGGGCTAGCAGCTCCAGTTTCTCCCCTGAAGGCCTTCCCAAGGGCACCTTCATTGGAGTCAGGCCCTGGGCACCTCCCACAGGCTTACACATAGCCTCTAATGAATAATAAAAGAGGGGCTCAAACTCACCTTTCCCCTCTGTAAGACCCACCTCCTCAAAGCTTTAGGAGCAGAAGGGGAAAAACACACAGACTGGCTGTGGCAGGAAGCTGCTGTGCAGGCTGGTAGCCTTGGAGGAGCCGGGGGAAGCAAGAGGATCCACAGAGCAGCACATATGATTTGTCCATACCACAGCTGAGAGGAGGACATCAAGTCAGATGAGATGGTAACTAAGGAACAAAGACTACGGCCGTTTTAATCCTTGCTAAATATGTGCCCATCCTGGGGTGTGATCACAAAGTCTCTGACTCTGAAGGTCCTGGACTCACCAGTCACCCTTTCCCTTTGCGGTCAGACTCACTGACAGATTGCCACATAAATCTTTGGCATAGCTATCTAGAGGGACTTGATATCCATTTTTCCAGATTAATGCATTAAATAAAGATTTATTCTTCTACCTAAAGTTAGAAAGCATGCAAGACTATAGCAACAGATCTACAGGTCCGTTCCATTATATTTTTTTACCACACCATGGCTGACATTCCTCATCTTTAGTGGAAAACAAAAACAACAAACAACAACAACAACAACATCTTTACTGCTATTTCACAAGTCACATAAGCAAGTTAGCTTTTTCACTGATACACTTGGGCAGCACTTGAAATCCCATAAAAGTTTCCATTTTGCACTCTTTACTCTAAAAGGGTGAAGTGCTTTATTCAATACACCACCAGCTGTTTTTATCTTAATTCTTCTAAAACAGTGCACCTGAGACTGACTTGTGCAATATTGTTTTAGTACTCCTTGTTGGTTCTCTAGCAGTCTCTTTACAGCTTCCTTTGATTTAATCCTTTTCGTCCTGAAGATTGTGTATAAACCTGGCAGTCAGTGGTTTAAAAATGAACATGAAAACTGACTCATTCATTAAGCTATTAATAAGAAAAAGAATGCAGATATTTTACCCAGTTATCACAACAGCCACGCATAGAGACAAATGCTGAAACACAGAGGCCCCCCTCTCCCCAGCTGCTCAGCTCTATTTATAAAACATTTTGGTTTGTCCAGGTTGTGAGTAGCATTTTGGCTGCAGAGCAGATCCCTCACTCGTGTTCTCACAGAAAAAGAAGGGAGTTTACTATGTTTATGTTCATTTTGCTCTACACGTATATGCTAGTCTGTATGTTGATTTTAATCATAAATTCTACCCGCTGGTGTCCCTTTTAGAACAATTATGTTGATTTTAATCATAAATTCTACCCGCTGGTGTCCCTTTTAGAACAATTCTTTTCATCCTGCAAACTGTCAAGACCACAGATTCTGGGGCATCAATCAGAGCCACCAGTTAAATACAAGAGCCATTTAAGCATCTACCATGAAGTAGGTCATCTACCTTTCATACTATTAAACATAACAACAGATTTTTTTGTTTTTTTTTTTTTTTTTAGTAATTGTTTTCCAGCAGAAAGTTACACATCATAAAGTATCAGCACAAAGAATAACACTGAGCTTCCTGGCTCCATTTCGCCAGCCAAGTCACTGATCTTTCAGAATAGCAGCAAACTGAATAGACAAGTGCTTGTCTATTGTTTTTGTCACTTAAGAAGAAATTACTCCCTTCCTTTTTGGTCAAAATCATTCAAAGACTTGGCACTGAACAGTATTCTGGGACTACAGCCCTTCCTTTAAAAATTAAGTGATTATTTCTGGCTCCCTTTCAGGCCCACTTCACTTTTCTGTAACATATAGCTTTACATACACTATATACCAACCAAAGCCAGTTCCCTCCCACAGCCACAGCAGGCATAAAAAACATGCCTTGTGTTCACCTCTTTAAAACTTGGGTGTATACTGTGCATTGACAGTAGATTGAGGCTAGGCTTGCAGCACATGGTGAAACATCTCAGCATATGGTAGGCTGCCAAAAAAAATCAAAAAAAGCAGATGCCTTTTTGGCCTACATCCAGAAGCTTAAAAGCTAAAGTATAACATACAGGAACCTCATCATTCAGCCCAGAATTGCTGATAAACTTCAGTCTGAATATATCTGAACTGACAAGGAAGATCCTTTGAAAGAGAGTCCGTTCTTGAGCACTTTTATGTCATAGTTTAACATAGGAGAGGTTTTTCATTACATGTCTTAACAGTTACTAAGTTTTGCTGAAATGCTTATCATTAGGAGAAAAAGAAGGAAAATGGAAAACAACATTTTTTTCTTCTTACTATATTATTGGTGTTTTGGTACCAAAGTGAAAAAAAAGACTTCCTCTTTGATCTGTAAAGTAAAAGCAAAGTTTGTGTTTACTTTATATTAACAAGATCCAGTGTGTTTGAAGAGCTATATCAGGTCTTCATTGTTTATCTGATACCTGTTGCTATTTGCTGAACGTGCTGTTACTCCTTTTGATTTTAGCTTACAGAAACTTGTAGTGATATTTGTTTCCTTTATGAGGAAAAATTTAGATTGAATTTTAGTTTCTTTTGTTTCTTTTCTAACAGATCCTGAACATTGTAAGAAACAAGAAAGAACGGTGTTTTTTATGGAATCACCATGCTTTTCCAAAACGGTGTTGCCTAAAATGTTCCCATTCTTTGTTTTTTTCCCTAATGATTCTTTTTTTCCATTCATAGTACTTCTTTTTCCTGCTTTTCCTTCCTGTTCTCCATGTGCTTCTGGGTACTGTTTTTCCATGGCTATCTGCTCACAGCCACTTGTCCCTCACAACCGTGTTCACCAAGCTCAGCTTGTGACTTGCGTGGTAGCCTGTGTTTGGGCTGTGGCTTCTGCTTGTTTGAATTGTAAGTGGAATGCATGCCCTGAATGCAGGACTGCAGTCATGTCCACTGGCTGCAGAGAGGTTTTGCAATCTCAGTAATTAAAAATTCTTCTCCCTCAGCTCTGCCTGTCTTCCCACAGAAGTACAAAGTAATGTCATTGTGTATGACCCAGAAATGTGACAGGATAAGAAAAAAACACAGATTGCAATAGCCCAAACGCACCTATGTAGAGAGGCCAAGACCCCCCCAAGCATTCAAAGCATGGATATACTGCCATGCTAACTTTTTAACTATACATTTTCCTGAGTGGACCAAAGAGGGAATACCCACAGAAACGGGTGTCTGGCTGAGCCCAGCACCTGGTCACCTCAGTCTGTGCTGTCTTCTTCTACCTTCCTATCAAATCTGTTCTTTACCCCCTCTCTGCTCCAACTCACTCCCTATCCCAGGTCTCCATGTGCTGCAATGATACTTACATGTGCTGCGAGTATGGGTGCCCATGGGACAGGCATTTGGGTGCTGCCTCAGTGCAGCCACGCTGAGCAGGACCTTGGGATTGAAAAATAGCTATCCCTGGTTGGGATCATCAGGGCAAGAGTGATTGCTTTTCTCCATCCCGTTTTGTAAGCTCGAGGACCTGCATGTGTCTTTTCAGACGCGCACACCAGTATGCTGGATACCTGTACTTGAAACAAGCTTGAAGTCGTATTTCTTATTGAATGTACCGGGAGGATTTTCTTTCCTGTTTGAACTCCATAAAAGCAAATGTCTTGTATAGGAACAAAGAGAGGTCCATGATTTTCTGGTGTGATGATGGGTTGTTTTGTCTCACACACGTTCACAGTGAGGGTTCAAAGACATGCCCAAATGACAACATTTGGTTTTGCACTAGGAATGGGATGGTTAGGCAGCCAAACTGTGAAATAGTCTGTGTATGCGGTCAGCTGCTCTCCAGCATGGTTTTGAATACTATTGTGCTATCTATAGAAGTTTGTTCTACCAAATAAAATGTCATGGTATGCAAATGTCTCTGTTTTGCCTAATACACCCTAGTGTTGTTAAAAGTACATACAGCCCTCACGTCACCTCTGTCTTCCACTTCCTGGAGAACTGATTATTCGCTCTGCAACTGCAGATCAGTAGTTTAGAGAAGAAGTGCTAAAAAAATATACCTGTATATTCTGGACAAACTGTACTTGCATGTTCCTGGCAGCTTTACAGTTTTGAGTGGAGTTATTTAATCTGATTTTATCTGCACATATTATTCCTGAGATCCTGCCCGTGTCCTGATACATGGGTGATTTTGAACTTGTTGGTTTTATATGGCCCTCCTCCCAGTAATGGAAAAACACAGGATGTTACGTGCTGTTTTACAGGGAAAACATAGACAACTGTAGAAAAATATGTTTCCAGCAAACATTCAGGAAAATAGAATCGCACAAAGTACCGATGGGTTCATTAGCTGCCTGTTTGTTGCATATCATTATGTATTATGTTATATTCCACAGTATAATACATAAGTTTGTTATTGATCAGTCTGATGCATTATGAATGCAATTATTTTTGTCTTACAAAATCTAAAATGTTCTAGACTTTTTTATGTTTGTTTTTGCAACACCTAACTTATTAGACTGAAGCTGATGGAGTGTATGCATGCATTCATTTATTAATGGTCAGAATTGGGCCAGATCTCTGAACTGCCCAGTCTGTGTGCAGCTCTGCTGAGCATTTTGTTTCCATACAATTACAAATCAAGCCCATGCCCACTAGAAATCAGAAAAATTCCCTATGAAATCAAGTGTTTATTTTTCTCCTTTCACCAAATTTTACTTCCATTTTGGCAGTACTATTTCAAAGTAGTCTCTGAAGATTTTTTTCTCTTATGGATGTACTGCTTGATTTTTGTTCTACAAATTTTAAAAAAATATGATTGAGAGGATATCAGTAATATACTTGACAAAGAAAAATATGCTCTAAAATAAAATATTCTTAGTAGATAGTATTTTTAAACATTCTTTAGTTTGCCAGTAATCAAAATAGATTATCAAAATACTCTTCACTGCTACAGCAGGCCAACTTGCTGAGTAATTTGTTTCTCAAATGATGACTCACTTTATTAAAACTAACCAAATTTTTATTCCCATTATTCTTACCAGGAAAAACAAACTCTAACTTTGTGAAAATTAGAAACCTTCTAATTTGCAGCCTTAGCTTAGGCATGAATGTATCCTACTTCCTGATTTTATGTAAACTTTGCCTTTTAGTTTAAAAAGCAGAGAGTGTCTCCATGCTTAAACCCTGAACATACTTACAGAGAGGGGAAGTTCCCCTCCCAGCCTTTTCTTTTACCTGACTAGACAAGACAAGCTTCTTTAGCCTCCTCTCCAAAGGGAGGTTATCCACTTTTGGCTCTTGATCCAAACAGCTCCTTTCAGCACCAGTTCCCAGCTCTATTTGTCGTCTTGGGACAGTGGTGAGTGCCCTAGTGCAGTGCTACAAAAGGCATCCTACTCTGCTCCCTCAAACGATGGAACTGGTATTTCCATCTCCCCTCTAGATTCACCACACAATTAATTAGCATGACTACTGATTAAAAACATCTGACGCCATTGTCCACAGTATTGTTTATTAGCACACAGCTCAATAGCAGCAGTTTCCTAACACAAGAATTTATTGTATAGAATAAAGACCAAGTGTTTTATCTGTCTTCAGCAATGTGACGGTTTCCTTTCTTCTATTACATACGTCCTTCACACTTCCGAAAAAATTGGAATATAAAGCCATTTGCCTCTCTTTCAGCAGCAGATACTGTAATGAACAATGCAGATGATGTCGAATACTTTGATTAAAATATGTCAGTTCAGAGTCTCCTCATTATTATAAGCTATGTGATTCATTGGCTGCCCTTTCTACAGAGGAGCTGAAAATGTCCTGATGTCTCTCTTCTTCTTCCTGGCACAGAGCATGGGTGGACTCACTACCCTCACAACCTGGAAAAAAATCTATTTCATGTCTGGGATTCCCAGCTGTATCTTGGGTTACAGGATTTACACTTTCCTTGTAGGACCCTGAACTGAGCCCAACCCCATCTCGGCTGTACCAGGGGACAACACCATAACATTGTGTACAACTGAATATCTGGAAATTCTCAGCTTCCTTTTCCCGTTGCTAATCAGCCCTAGGAGACCTATTGCAATGACTGTTTATTTCTCTTTGGATGTTTGTGGAAAAGAAATGAAAGCCTGTGCGGTATCAGTACACACATAGGCTTTGTAATACACTGATTTCTGTATTTGCCTCTACCTCCTTTTTCTGGTACTTATTTAAATTACAATTTCTTTGGCCTCCTCCCTTTCCAGATAATAGAACTTGCTTCAAAAAACACAGTCACATAAAATTTTCCATGAGCAGCAGAATTAATGACGCCTGCTTTCCTATGGCTGCTGATGAGATCAATATATTCAGAAATCCCCAAAAGTATTATGAGCACATGCAACTTTCAGTTAGAATCCATCCAGTCATGAGGACTAAAAAATACCTTGCAGTTGTTTTCTTAAAGCGTGTTTTATAAAACATTTTTTCTGTATTACATGTGCTGTTGAAAATACTTGTGCCCATTCTCAGACTTCCTTATCATTCTGTTCTGTTTTTGAATAGTCACTAAATAGATTTGCAAGAAACAATATATAATAAGGATTGAATGGATTAATGCTTATCCTGACTATACATGATGGTTTTGCTATGAAATTTTAATCATCAGGTACCATGCAGAATTTCAGTATCTTCTATTGTGAATTTCAGTATCTTCTTTGTTCATGCTGTGAAAATGCTTTTTAGAAATTCATAAAATTCAGCACAAGAGGCAATTTCCTTTCTTCAGTTTGTCCCCAGTGGTCTAGCAAACAACAGCACGGTCTATATAAGATTGATTTGCACAATGAAATAATCACAGGTCTTTAAAAGCACTACATACAGTATCTCTAAAACTTAGCTAATGTTTGGCAATGACTTTACATGGGACTTCCCCTAATGGACGGAGACATTGGATCATGGAAAGAGAACAAAGGATCCAACATATTTTTTTTCCTGAGACTGCCTATTGTGTTAGCTTGTTTCATGAGGTGGAACTCTTTATCAGAAGACATTTTTGCACCTAGATTAATGGCACCCTTTTCTAGCACATGATGGAAGATAATGATCTTCCCAGTCTATCCTTTAACTCTTACAAGGTGTGGGTCAGATGTAAATATGCAGAAGTTCACAAAGGCACCGTACAGAGCTTCTGACTGCACAGTTTTATCATGCTTGTCCTTCCCATGCTCAGACATGCCTTCCTCACCTCTTACCAGAACAGTAGATTAGTGTTATTTCTACAGCAATGCTATTTTTGCCAAGCAAGGTGGTTGGCCTTTTACTCAGACCTGTATCTGGGGATGGGACCAGCAACCACACTAGACACAGTAAGGTTTGTACTATACGTTCATTTACAAAGCACAAAAGAATACAGAGGGAAAGAATACAGATGGCAAAACAACTCCCAAATACTGACTCTAGCTTCCTCTTTTCTTAGGGGTCTCAGTGTGCTCAAATATATGTAAGAAAGTGAGAATCTTTGATTTCTTTTATCTTCCTATTTATGCAGGTGCCTTCCTCAACCTCCGATGTAGTTTTACCTTGACTCGGTAGTTGATTTCTAAGCAGTGCTCATTGCTGCTGCTCTGTTGGAGAGGTCACCAACTCAGCGGCTGCTTCACCGCTACCACCATTTGTGAAATCACAATTGTGATTCAATTCATTGGTGATTTGTGAAATCACCAATTGTGAAATCACAATTTTCATGGTTCGCTATTTATCTACCTCCTTCGGGATTCAGTGCCAGGACAATTATAGGATATGCAGCATGGACATTTAAATGAACTTTAATCATAGGATACAGATAATTTCCTGGGTAGGCAGGCATTTTCTTTCTTTTCTGGAGTGAGTGATGGAAGTCTCTAATAGCATACCACATCTTAGACTGCTTCAGGTTTAGTTTCTTTAGTGATTTTTCAAAGAATGGGTGGCTGAGGAGAATCAAAATGGGCAGAAATTTGTAATGACTGCTAGAGAATTAGTAAAGACACTGTAAGATGGAGGTGTCTATTTTTAATTAAGTCTGCCTGAGAAGATCACTGAACTTCCTGACAGATTTTATGGGATGTATAGAAACAAAGTGATCACTAAGGAGTTGTTTGCTGTTTTGGGGGTTGTTTGTTGCTGTTGTTGTTGTTGTTGTTGTTGTTGTTGTTGTTATTGTTTGGGGGGGGTGGTCGGTTGTCTGTACATTTTGAAGTTGAACATGGCTACTGCTCTAGCTACTGAGGAAAAGTTTTGGTTAGAGACAAGTCACTCATGGCTGTGATTTCTCTGTGTGACAGCATTTAAAGAAGACGTAGCACTACCTTTCAAACACACCTTTCCTAAGAATGTTCCCATACAGTCTACAAACTTGCTCCCATATTGACAGTGCCCTCTAGCTTAGTTTTTCAAAGGGCCTTGAGCGGTATTTCAAAGCCAAAACCCTGAAGGTCCAACATGTAGCCTCATTTGTGAGAAAGCACATAATTGCTTTCATTAAGAATGAAATTAAGAATCAGAGCTGTCATTAAGAATCAGAGCAAGCATTTCAGACCAGGTGAGGTGAAGATCCTGTATCTATTTCTGCAAGACAGCAAAACCCCAAGGAACGCTGCTGCACATGGATATGGCAGCACAAGAACTCTGTGACACAATTAAGTGATAGCTAAAAAAAAATCAAAGAAACAAGACTGGGGAAACTTGTCCCATGATGTGAGAAGTTGTTTATCCTTGCAAGACCTTTTTCTCAGAGACAGGCATGTGACTGCCACTTGGCCTGAGGACAGAAAGGCAAGTAAAGGGGGAAGTTATAAGACATGACAATGGACTGACTTTTGTTTTTTACTTTTTTTACTTGTTTTTCTTTTTTTTTTTTTCTCTTTTCCAGTTCATAACAATTCAAGACAAGGAAAAATTTTAGCCAGTTTGTAATGTTTTGGTGGGGATGGACTCCACTGGCCCCAAAGGACAAGCAGCCCCTGCTAGGGGCTGTCTGGAAAGTATCTGGAGGCACAGACAGAAAGCGGGCCAGGGATCTTTTGTATCTGGAATTTCCTTAATTTCTCTGCAGAGAACAGGCTTAATTTTTATTCATTGTTCTAACCATTCATAAGATTCCCTCGAGTCTGTGTAGTATTGTCATACAAAAACAAAACAAAACAAAACAAAACAAAAAACAATCTTCTTAAACTCTTTTCATGTGGCTCCTCTACACTGCCAGGCTGAGCTATGACTGTCAGAATACCTAACCTGCATCAAGGGCTGTTGACTTCTTGCTTATTTTTGTGCAAAATACCATTTTAATCTGTTGGAAAACACTGTGTAGGCATGCCACCATTCAAGCAGTTAAAATCTGCATGCCCATGAGCAGACACTACTTCCACCCAAACAGTTAAGGAGCTGTTGGCTATGGAGTTCATGGCTGTAACTGTGCTCACACGGACAGTGTGAGAGCACAGCTTGGCTGGTGAGCGCGGCGTTGCTACGTGGTGCAAGCAGGGTTTCACAATCCATTCTCTTCAGCATCAGTGCATCCAGGAGGAGATGCTGGCTCTCTAACCAGTGCTGATCCTACTTGCCGCAGCACCACCTTACCAGCCATATGGCCACCAGCATTTCTGAGCCCCTACCAGTGAGGTATTTTCTTCAGCATCAATGCTGGCTTGCGATCTCCCCCCTCCTTCTATCCAGCCTCCCCCCTCAGCTTTGCAAATGCAGACAGCAGTGTGGCAGACAGCAGGCAAAGCTATTCCTTCACACTCTTCTCCAGTGGGACAAAGTCTAGGATAGGGAATAAAGATGAGGGAGCAGCTGAGGTAACCCTTGTCCAAGGAAGGCCTGAGAAAGAGGAAGCACGATGACTCTGACAATTAGCTCAGTTTCCTCTTTTGTCTCTTTGACAGTCTGGGAAGAAGCGTGGGTGCTGTCCCTCAGAGAGCCTCCTTAAGTCTGGGGGAAGACTTCTTTGCAGAATCTGTGGCAGGAGCTTCGAAACACGGCTGCACCCCCCACAGCTGGGGTGGTGTGTGGCAGAAGGGGTTTCTTCCGCACCCTTCTCCTGGTGGCCGGGCTCCTTCTGGGGCCGAGGGACCTGCGGGGAGCACAGCAGCATCCCGCTGGGCCGGGCCGGGCGGTCAAGGCACAAACCTACCAGGCACCGAGGCGCTGAGCAGGGGCATGGGAACAGGATGGGAAGGGCTGCCGTCGCCGTCTCGCTTGGCAGCACTTCATGTAATTTTTGGAAGCGAATGTGAACACGTTTTGATAAGAAAGACTAAAATCTCTCAGTGTAATTTGGGATTCCTCTACATAGATGGCTTCAAACTGCTGTTTCCAAAGGTCTCTGGACAATGAGTACCATCCTTCCAGTTCAATTTGCTATTCTTGCCCTCGCTGCGTCAGCCAATATTGTCTTCCTGACCAGCTGAAATAAGCTCCTGCTACAAACTTGAAAGAGCTTTTAGGTGCTTTTAGGTGCTTTTAGCTTTTAAGGTGCTTTTAGTGTTCACATACAAACATGAGAGCCAAGGGAAAAAAACAGCGTACAGAAGCAGAGGGCAGGCTAGAAAAGGTCATTTGCGTTCGAATTTTCTTCTTCTTTTTTTGTTTTTTTAAGCGAAATCGGGATACAGAGAGCAGAAGTCCCAGCAAGCCCCGAGGAGGAGGGAGCTCTTTCAGCGGTTGGGGCTGCCAGATACGAATCTGTATCAGCACTTAAAATGAAAAAAAAAAAAAAATTTAAAAAAAGGGACGAAAAAAGCCCCGAGGCCGCCGCCCATCATGCGCCCTCCAGGGGCCCCTCCGCCTGCCGACCCTCCCGGCCGCCCCCGCCTCGTCAGCGCCCGCCCGCCCGCCGCTTCCCGGCCCTGCCCGCCCGCCCGCCGCAGCCAGGGCGCAGGCGCCGCGCTCAGCGGGAGGGGAACGGAGCGGAGCGGCCCCGAGAGCCATGCCCGGCGCCATGCGGCTGCTGCTGGCGCTGCTGGCGCTGCTGGCGCCCGGCCGGAGCGCGGCGGACAGCGGGGAGCAGCCGCCCGCAGGTAACGAGCCGGGACGGGGGCCAGCGGGGCGCAGGGACCGCCGGGGCAGCGGCCGTGCCGCGGCAGCGAGAAAATGGAGGCGGCCGGGGCTGGGTCCGGGGGGAAGCGGCGCCCTCGGGGCTGCCTCTGCCCTCTGGGTGCTCGTTGCTGGGGGCGCCGCGGTCCTTCAGGGGTGCGTTAGGGGCGGGTGGCAGGCTTTATTTCGGGTATCTGCGCGTTTGGGGTGTGTAATGTGAGGGGAGTGTGCGCAGAGCGCCAGTCCGCTGTGTCTTGTAAACGGATGCGTACAAAAAAAAGCAGGGAAACCGGGGATTTGAATCAGAGGCGTGGGGGTCGGGGCTGTGCCTGGGGCACCTTCCAGCCGGGCACAGACTGGGAAGAGAGCTGGACTGCTGCCAGGAACATCTGGTTCCGGCAGAGCTGTTGCAAATAAAATTTGGAAGAAATAGTCAATCTGGTTTGCGACTTTCTCCTCGAGCCAGGACAGCTTAATAAAACTAAAGATTGCGTCTAATGTAATAGCTTGGGTCTAAACAGAACGTGCACTTCATTTTGGGTTATCGAAAGGTGTCTTTGGCTCTGTTCCTTGGGAAAGGGCTTAAAAATAGAAAGCATGTCCGCACATTAGGCGAAAACAGCAGTGCTCTTTCAAGCTCTAACCACAGAAAGAGCCGTATACCTAAAATGTTAGCAGTTGATCACAGAAATGTTGATTATGTGTCCATGCTCTTTGGATCCTGCAAACATGTAATGTGGATCTACAGGGGCTTCATATCACATAGGTCCGTGCCCAACTGCAGTGCTTGAGCTTGGTTGGCCATGGTGACGGACCACACCTTGCAGGACTTTGGAAAGTTGCTGGGGTTTACCTGCCCCGTGCTTGGGGCAGGGAGGGTTGTCATCTTTCTGCTGGTGCGTCACAGGGTAGTTTACGTCCAGCTCATTCATTGCGGCAACAGGTTGTTAAACCTTGCCCAGAACGCCTTTCCTTCAAGGTTTCAGCAGTAAGGAGGCCTGATATGGATGGTGAATAGTGGCCTTGGGGATCTGACTTCACATCTTCTAAGGATATGCTTTTATTGCTAATAAAACATGATGTTTTAACTTTGCAGTAAGTGATTTTGAGGTTAAAAAGCACAGTACAGTAAATCACTACTGTGAATTGGACCTGCCATAATCCAGCCTAGTCCAGCACACTAATTGCCTCACTGTAAGGCTCTGGAAAAGTGCTGTGGGATAGTTGAGATATGTCAAGCTGCCTAGAAGAAAAATGCTCATTTTTTTGTGCGTGAGTGCAGCAAAGCCTCAAAGGAGCAGCACGCGCTTTTGAGTTGTGTTCTGAAAACACAAGTAGAGTTTTTCCTGGTGACTAGTGCGCAGGTTGGCCACAGCCTCTGTAACCATACCCTTCAGAGACTTCATCCTTTGAGCAAAAACTTAGTTTTTTAGACAATAAAAATGTGATGGAGGGAGTTCTAGTAGATACTGCTGTGTATTAGATGGATGAAAAAGCTGGTTATGTCTGTGAAGACAGACCATTACTGTAACTTTATTTCATTTTTATTATTATGTAGTTGCAAGCAGATGTGTTGGCTTACAGTGGAAAGATGAGAGTAGGAGACGGGGAATTCTGAAATGTATTTATGATGCTTTCCTTTGTTATGATAGAGTGCTTATTTTCTGAAGTCTTAATAGGGCTTTCAGTGTTTTGGTAGTATAAAGTGTCTCGGGCTGAGTGTGCAATGAGGAAATGCTCTTCTGCCGGTCATCATCTCCCAGGCAGCAGTCGTCCAAATAGCTGAACGCTCGCTGTGTTTTCTGCAGCTGGGCACTTAGCACGTCTGCATAGATGTGCCCGTGACTCACCGCGGAGTTGGGTGTTCGCTGGTGGGAGCTGTTGGCGTGTAAGTATCCAGAAAGGGAGGCCCCCCTGGTCAAGATTGCAGTTGTAGTGGAAGCAGATTTGGAGACTGCGATAGCAGTTTGAGGTGCTTCTCGCTCATTGAAAGCCAAATTTCCAAGGAGGTGTGTGAACTTCCTTTTTGTGGCTGGCTTCCAGTTGTGTTGTGGTGATCTTGGTCTTTTGGGTTTGTTGTTTTGATTGTGATTACTGGCAGTCATAGCAGTTCTTCTGTCCAGCTGCAGACAAAATTTTGATAATAGAGAGTGCTGTACCATGACGTATCAGCTATAATAAAAGGGTAAAAAAAATCATACAGAATATTACCTGGTTGAGATTTTTATCATAAACAAAAACTTTTAAAGCAAACTCCGTGAGGAAATAAACTTTGTAAATAGTAGCTGTTTTCAATGGCACTAAATACTGCCCCTAGTGTTTGATTTCACACAACCAAGAATATTTATTTCACTCATCAAGTATTTTTAAAAGCATAACAGCTTTAATTTTCACCCCTAGTTTTTGTACTCTCTTCGTTTGTAAGTTGAATGCTGGTTCCTAGAAAGGAATTGAAGATCTTTGGAGAACTTTGAGTGGAACCTTCTGCACCGAATTGCTGTTGCATGCACTAACTCAAGCTCTCTTTTAATGACTCTGTTAAGGAAGTGCCACCCAGGGATAGGAGCGGCATTACAGGAGAAGTATACACCCAGGATTTCTTTTTGGAGGGACAACAAAGCAGGCGAAGGCGAGTGCCTGCAAACCTCCCACGGATGCAACCCAGAAGGCAGCCAAGCGGGCAGCAGGGACAGGGATCTCCAGCACCTTGCTGCCCTGCAGTAGTGAAGATTTTTCTGATCTTTTTACTGCTGTCTTTTCTCCTTCAGTGGTGGTGACAGCTGAGGAGAATCGCGGCTTTTACATTCGTAAAGGCACCAAAGCCACTGCCCTTCCTGGGTGCACTTAAAGGGGGTGTATGAGCTCAGATGGAGCGCGGGGCTGGCCTGAGGAAGGCACGCTGTTTTCCTTGCCAGTAGCACAGGATGACAGTTTTGTAGCATTGTGTCTGGCTGTCTTTTAACAGGCTAAATGGTGAGATAACCACTTGGCAGGAATCCACAGCAAAATTAGAACTGTTGTGTCTCTTAACTTACAGAAATGGCTTAAAACTGTTTTCCTGTGATGCATCTCTTGAGGTTTATAAGGACTTATTTGTTTTTCATGAAAATCCAAAAAAGGAGCACTTTCAAACAATGCGTCTTCACATGTTTTCTGACAGTTTCTTTTTAAGCTTTCGATTCAAGCTTTCAATTTGTACTTCAGTACCTGAGTGAAGTTTGTTCAGTGTGTGGAGCTTCAAAGAGCTGTGTGGATCTTTGTCAGCGTTGTTTCAGATGGCTGTGCCATAGGGTCTGCATTGTGGGCTCACTGGCACCTACTCAGTTACATGTATTATGAGGCGTTCAGTCAAGCTCTGCTTTTGTGAACAGTAGTAACGAAGCCTCTGTGTGTATGGTAATGCCTCGTGGCATCTGCTAGGAGGAAAGAAGGAACTTTGGTGTTGGGCAAGAAAGAAACATCAGTATAGAGGCTGTCTGTCTCATTTTTACATCTCTGAAACGTCCCCTTCTCTGGTTCATTGATTTACTTTTTTCGCTGTTGGATCACTGAGGCTCAATGAGTAAGTGGGACATCTACACTTACGAAATATTAAGTCCTTCTGTACGTACTTTAAAATAGATTTGACTGAATACGTGGCTGCTATAAACTTTATTTCGCAAGTACTTTCCGTAGGTAGTATTGTTCAGGAACATTTATTTAGTGAACAGGACAGATTAGTTTCAAGCAGGCACAGAAACCTTTCTCAGTTTACATATTTTAACCTGCTCAGATTTTCAGAAGCAAAAGTCTTTCAGTGGCATTTGGCTTTTAATCCCCTCTTACATGCATTTCCTTCCTGTCCGCTGTGCAGGTTAGCTGAAGACATGAATGTCTCCAAAATGCTAATACTTCAGTGAAGATAATAACCAAATATCTTCCCAATATGTGCAGTGTATGTGTAATATGTTGTGCATGTGTGTATATATGCATATATATAAACATACAACAGTATCTGTCGTATCAGTGGAGGTCTTTGTCACTGATATGGGAGCATTAGTTAGTTTGGGCTGTTTGTATATGAACAAATAAATATCCACATTTCTTTTTGAGTTGTGTGTGTTGGTTATAAATGGATGCTAGCGTGAGTTGGCCAAGATCAACTATGTGGTTGCACTCTGTTCTTTCTGTTAGGTGCTCTGCTTCTAGGTTGCCCTGCGTGGTGGTTTTACTCAAGTGGGCGGCTGAGCTCCACCACAACCACTCTCTCACTCCTCCTCCTCAAAGGGAAAGGGGGAGAAAATACAATGGAAGGGGCTCAAGGGTTGAGATAAGGACAGGGAGATCACTCGACAATTATCATCACAGGCAAAATGGACTCAGCACAGGGAGATTAATCTAATTTATTACCTGTTACTAACAAGTTACAGCAGTGAGAAACTTAAAAAAAAAAAAAAAAAAAAACCTACCAACACCTTCCCCCTATCCGCCCTCTTCCACCTCCTCCCCCCAAGCAGCACGGGTCCCCCACGGGTTGGCAGCAGCTCCCCCCAGCCCCCCTGCTCCTGCGTGGGCTCCTCTCCACGGGCTGCAGCTCCGGCCCGGGGCCTGCTCCTGCGGGGGCTCTCCATGGGCCGCAGCCTCCTCCAGGCCACATCCACCTGCTCCACCGGGGGCTCCTCCACGGGGGGGCTGCAGCGTGGAGATCTGCTCCGTGTGGGACCCATGGGCTGCAGGGGGACAGCCTGCTCCACCAGGGGCCTCTCCAGAGGCCGCAGGGGAACTGCTGCTGCCTGCCTGGAGCACCTCCTGCCCTCCTGCTGCACTGACCCTGGGGTCTGCAGGGCTGCTTCTCACTCCTCGCTCCCCCAGCTGTTGCTGTGCAGCAGTTTGTTTTTGTTGTTGTTTTTTCCCTTTCTTAAATCTGCTCTCACAAAGGCACAGACAACATTGCTTATTGCCTTGGCTCTGTCTTGGTTCTCATTCCTCACTCTCCCAGCTGTTGTTGTGAAGCGTTTTTCCCCCCGCTTTCTTAAATATCCTCTCAGAGGCACAAACAACATCTCTTATTAGCTCAGCTCTGGGCAGCGGTGGGTCCCTTTGGAGCTGTCTGAAACTGGCCCTTATCTAACATGGGGTAGCTGCTGGATTCCTCTCACAGAGGCCACCCCTACAGCCACCAGCTACCAAAACCTTGCCACGTAAATCCACCACATTCTGTGATCATGCTTGTACTTGCTCTTAGCCCTCCTCACTCCAAATTTTACTTTCTGACATTCTGGTTCTTTATCCTCAAAATTCAAGCATACTTACTTTCTTTTAGTGATGTTAAAAAACAAAAAAAAAAAACAAAACAAAAAAAAACAGATATTACTGGCCTACCTTCTTTTATTCCTTTATTCTATGAGCATAGGGCTGCTGAAGTTCCTCAGATGTTCTTCCATAATGCATGTACCTAATTCAAATTCTGTGCAAAATCATGGTTGCTGAAGTCTCTGTTGCCTTTCTGTTGGCCTGTAGTGCTGTCTTACAGAACAAGGTGAGCAGGGCTCACTGCGGGTAGACATCACCACATTTGAACTGGGAGCAAACTAGAACTTGCTGAATCATTAGAAGTCTGAGAGACAGCCTGTGAGCTAGACGATTATGATGCTTTAAAAAAAAAAAAAAAGAAGAAAAAAAGGATAGCTAATAAGCCTGAAGAAAGGGACTAGAATCCCTTAGAAAGTAGAAGTAGACTAGATTGTCTACTTCCATGCCCATTTTGAGGTCCCATGGTCTAAACTGCTGTAGTGCTGAGCACTCACTTGTGTATCTTTAAGCTGCTGTGACTTAAGCTCAGCCTCTGAGTGCTGCTAAATGAGCTGATGAGTGAAGTCCTTGGTGACTCGAACTGATTAGGCAACCTTCACAGGTAGAGATAGTTTCTTCCATGGAAATAACTAGTGTAATTAGGGAAAGGAGATGAGCACCCAGGCCTTCTTTGGCTTTCAAGTGGAGCCAGCAAATCTCATAGATAAATGCAAGTTGAGAACAGTTTACATTGAATTTATTACATTTCCATTAGACAGCCTGAGAGACAAGATGGACAGTGCCTGTGGAGAGTAAGGGAAAAGGAGTAAAAGGTGTCATCTCGTAGAAAAATTCTTTTAATGGGTAAAATAGGTAATTCTTGGCTTGTGAAACATGGAGAGGTTAATGAGGTGAGAGGAAGTGTGCTATAAACCTGTTTCTCTACTGGCGTTTGTTCATAGAGTTAAAAATTTTAGCTTCTCAGCTCATGCTGAAGAGTATCCTTTAGGTCTTAAGGATATGGAGTGAAAGGTAAGAGAGGGATATGCTGCTTGACTGATTTATCACTGGAGACAAAGTTGTTAACAGTACAGATGAAAAGGATGAGTTGATGGTCTGTGTAAATTCTTGTTCCTGTATGTGATCGTGGCCAACTTGTAGTGCCATTGTGGTATGGGGTGGTGACCTCCCTAGTGGCTGGGAATGGGGTATGACTTGTGAAGAAAGTTGGCTTTCCATGAGGAAGGTTTGTTTTCTTCTAGTTCCTTTGTAGTCTCACAGCTGGAGCATGTTAAAATCATCTCTGGGTGGCAGAGCAGAGTGCTAGGTTGAGTGGACTTTCTTGGAGCAAGAGAAGGGGAGAAGTGACTTGGCAGGCTCTTGTTCGTTCTCACTGGTCGCTCAGCGTTCACAAGTACTTGTGCATGTTTCATTCCTGTGCCTTAGATCCCCCAGTGTGAAGTGAGAATAAAGCTCGCTTCTCCTACAGAGCTGTTGGGAAAATACTTAAGTAGATCTAAATGCATTTGCTGACATAATGTGGTAATAAGCACCAGAGAAATGCTTAGCTGGCATAATAAACCTTATTTAAGAACCATTTTGGAATAGCTAAGACGTGGAAATGCTTAATGATTTCAATTAAAGAAAATACGATTGTTCATTAACTGGAGGTAATACCTATATACAAAATAAAATAAAAATGCAGGGATCACATTCTTATTTCTATTCAAGTGTTTATTTTTATGGCACAGTGTGACATCTGTGTGCTTTGACACCTCTTCTGTCAGCTTGTCACCTTTTTTTTCTTGCGGTTGAGAATTTGATGATTAGGTTCCTTTATTCCAATAACTGAAATACCACTCTTGTACATATTATCAGATGCGTGATTCTGTGAAGTAACTAAACCACAGCACCATTTGTGGAGTGATGTATATTATGTGTATCAGATCTTCGAGGTTAATGGCATATCTCAGCCTCTGGATATTGCTTTCTGTAAAGTGTTATCTTTGTGGTCTTGTTTTCAAGACATGAAAACTGTTTACTTTCCCTCAACATATCACGAAGTGAAGTAGAAGCATTTGTGTTGTGAACAAGCAGCAGCCTGGAGCAGGTCAAATACAAGTTACCTTTCAATGCTTCACAAAAGCTATGTTGACAGAATATTAATGATGCCAAATCAGACACTGAGAAGCTAAGTGGCAATTAAAATGGTTGAGTGACCTTCATTTTTCCCCTTCTGAATGCCATGTGACAGCCTTAAATAGTTAAAGAATTAAGTAATTTTCATTCCTGTGCAGCTGCTCCCTCAGTCTCCCTGCTGCTGTTGGTGCTCAGAAGTTTGCTGTGTGAGGAAACTGTTGGTGCTACTTTTTATTTGTGTGTCGCTACCTCACCTCTGGTGTTGTTAATAAAATGTACTTCAGATAATCTCATGAGTATGGGCCTACATGGTAGTTTCAGTGTTAAAATTCCTTACAACTGGTAGGTTTTTATTAGCCTTCCAGAAGTACTGCTGGGAATGTAAAAATGTCATCGTCAGAAATTCACATTGAATCCAAGCTTTCCCCGGCAGGCCTGTTGTCTTTTGGCAAGGCTGAGACATTAGGAGACAGGAGGCATTAGGAGTCCCTGGAGCACACAGCCTGGATTCTGCAGGTTTGGTAACAGGCTTCCCCATCTCCTCTTTCCGGTTCAGTTCTGAAGAGCCAGAGAAATCTGCAGGTTCTTGGGTTAATCTCTAATTTCAGTAAATTCATACTATTGGCCCTGCTGGCTTATCTGTGTAATACTGACATAGGGATGTAATCATCCTGATGAACCTGATAGGGGCTGTCTGACAGACTTGTTTTCGGTGGACAAAGGTTATCTGAGGTTCAGGGTTGCAAGCAGGAAGAAAGCTCTCTCTGTAGGAGAAAAGAATAGTAAATCAGCATGCAGGGCTCAGGTGTGTTTGTACTCAGGGCAAACTGGGTCCATTGGGGGGGAACAATTTGCAGTTTTGGTGTCTAATTTTTCCAGTCATATCTAGCACGTTGCCTTTTCCAAAGTATTTAGAAATATATTTGACTATTCTCATATTTGACTAAGTGCAGTTGTTCTGCTTCTTCCAGTGCCTTCACCAACAAACCTTGTAGTAACATCCCAAAATTTCAAAACCGTCTTGAGTTGGCAGTACCAGCCTACGTCTGAAACTCCTTATTTTGTTGTGGAAATGAAACCTTACAGGTAAGTTCATACTTTTTTGTCATTTCCTGTACCTCATATTCTCTAGAAGCACAAAAACAGTCAGTCCATGGTAATAAGTTTTGGTTTTTTTTTTATGTGCTGACGTCCTGTAAAGGTTGCCGAAGTGTAAATTAAGATAAAATTTGCCAAAAAACAGAATGGCTGAGGCTGGAAGGGCCCTCTGGAGGCTGTCTGGTCCAACCTGCTGCTCAGTCAGCGACACCCAGAGCAGGGTGCTCAGGACCATGTCCAGGTGGCTTGTGAAGACTGCCCAGGAAGAAACCTCCACAGCCTCTCTGGGCAACCTGTGTCAGTGCTCTGTCACCTGCAGTGTTGTTTTATCACAGGCAGTGTGTTGTACAGTATTGTTCCATTGAAATAACAGCTATTGCTTGTTCTGTTTTACAGCCCAGGTACCTATATGACTGTTTCAACTTGTGTGAACATCTCAACTAATTCTTGTGATCTCTCACGGGAAGTAAAGGAAACTTTTTCTCCTTACTGGTTTCGAGTTAAAGCTGTTGTTGGATCAGAACAGTCTGAGTATGTTGAAACAAATGAGTTTATTTTGCAAAAGCATGGTAAGTTCTATCATAGATCTTGTAATTCCGTTCCCAGAATGTTTTTTTTTTTTCTTTTTAATGATCATCGTATCCTTGTTGCTGTATTATTCTGTCTCATAAAGTCAGGAGTCCAGGACAAAGCAAAGCATGATGGTTGTTCAGTAGGAACTTCCGTAGTGCTGTCTCTCTAGGGACTTGTCACTATGGTATTTGAGTTTTTTGGTTTTTTTAAACTTTTCAAGGCAGGGAAATGATGCTGACAATGCATTCTGTGCATCCTTCTCATATTCTTGCCCGGTGGCCCAGATACTAGAGTAGGGTAGGAAATTGCCACTGAAAGCTGTGGACCTTTAGGCATTGTAGAAGTTGGATTCAAGTGGTTGGTCATACCTTGAGATATGAACTTGAGTCTTTCCTCTGAAGGTATGACCAACCACTTGAATCTTTGACACTGTAATCCCACTTACTGGCAGCTTTCCATGTCTAAAGAAGCAATAGGAGTCCACTGCAGCTGAATAAGTAAGAGTCATTCTTCATGTAAATCCTTTGGGCTGCTTCAGGAGAAATCACACTTTTCACATGGTAATGTAATAGTAAATTGTGTGTCTAGACATTAGGCCACCCTTTCCAAAACAGTGGGGTTCCAGCATTGCATGGGGGACACAAAGTAGCCATGACAGATTGAGGAAAGTCTAAGATATCTCCTTTGTATATGCTACATTCACAAAGTACCTCACAGGACATTGCCCAGGAGATTCTCCCTGACTTGGGCAGTGCTTCTGATAGAACTGGATTTATGCACTGATGGAGAAATAGAAAGTCTCCTTGTTTCCCCACTATGCTTTCCTTTTTCTTTACTCCATTCTCTTACTCAGTGCTCTCGTGACTTAAAATCAGTGTTGGGTTTCAAGCGTTTGACAGAGGGATAGAAGTCATGGTAATAATAATGAGTTTGAATGTTGGCAGTAAATTGGCAGCCATGGATGGAGAAGAGAGATAAAATCATGTTCCTATTGGACAAGGTTCAAATATTCAATTAGATCATTAGATATTAAAAATGTACATAGGCTATTGCCACCAGAAATCAGATTTCCTGACTATTATTCTTAAAGATAAGATTTGTTTAGGTTTTCAAATAGCCTTTGTTTCAGCACGGTATTGTTTTTAGCTCAGCATAATTCATGGTGGCGTATAGTCAGCAGTACTTTGTTTTGTTCTCATTCACATCTGCATAATTGCTTTGTTAGATTTTCTGTTATCAGTGATTTTTTTATGGTCTTATATGCATAGGAAAGTTTGATTTCTTAACAGTAATCTCTATTATTTCCATTTTAGAAGCAGATTCACTAATGTATCGAAATGCGTCCGTTATTTCCCAATGTTGCAGCTATATAATATTAACAACATTCAAGTAAACATATCAGTCTTCTTGAATCTAATGAATTTTGGAAAGTTAACTACAAGTAGCCTGTTTTGTTAGATTTCTTTATCTCAATACTGTGTTAAAAACCTTGGACTAATAGTAAAGGTCAAATGTGTTGCAGGAAAAATAGGACCTCCAAAACTGGATCTCTCAAGGCATGCTGATAAAATCATAGTTGATATTTACCATCCTGTATTTCCATCTATGGAGTTTCAGTCTTGGATCACAGACAACTTAGATTTCATGTACAAGGTGACTTGTTGGGATAATGCAACTCAGGTATGTTTCAAAATAAAAACTTAAAAAACACTTATTTGTGTGTTTTAAATACATAACAAGGGATTCTCTCCTCTGACACACAGAGCCCACAGATATCAGGAAAACAAAAAGCAGTCAAATGTAACATAGGACTGCCGAAACCCTAAAACCTGGGTTGCAGTGAGAGAGAGGACTTGAAGGTCTGAAAGTTTGTCCAAATGCACTTCTTCCAACAAGAATCAAATAATTGCATTAGCTGTACATGAAAGAGAGGATTACTGGATCACATGCTGTTATTTCTGCATACCTGCTAAAACATGAATAACTGCTTATACTCCTTTCACTTACCTAGATAGACCTTTCATATCAGAATATTAAAGATTTTGATACCACTTTATGTAGCAATCATAGAGGGTGAATTTTAGGAAAATGGTAGTACATGTGGTTATTTACAGTTAACCTTTGTATGCATCTAGGTACAGGCGAATTAGGAATGAAAGTATGGAATATGGACAGAGTGTGTTTTCTCTGCATCCGAAAATTTTAGATGAAAGCACTGTGGTCTCATCAAACAAACCATCATAAGGTAGCTCATAAATTGATAGTTGAAGTTCACAGCTTTTGCAAGGATGTAGATATAGCAGCCACACCTAATGGTGTTGCAACATTTAAGAAGTGTTGGAAGGTACTAAAACATCTATCATGTATTGAGTCAAATGATATAAATATAACATGTATGTCTGTCCTTTTTTTTTTTTTTTTAAGGTTAAAGAAGAGTATTTTATATATGACTGTCAGACGGATAAATGTAGCCTAGACATCGCAGTTACTCCTAATGGTTCTACTTACTGTGTTTCGGCAAAGGGAAGTTTGTTTGAAAATCTGATAGTTGGTGCCCCATCCAAAGAAAGCTGCATTCAGGTTCCTCTTGAGCAAACTACGAGTAAGAGAATTCTAAAATTTTACTACGAACTTAATGAGTCTAACTAGAGATACTTTACAGCAAAGTATTTGAGCTCTGATACAGTCATGAGATCACTTGGATATCTATGAGAGAAGAATATGAAAAAAGAAAAAGCATGGTCATTCTTTTCCAAATGCACTCTCCCAAAAGTCTTCCAAAAACTTTCAAAAATCATGTATTATTTTCAAGTAACCCTGATTTCTCTGAGTGCTTTTTCCTGCTTCATTGGTATTACAAAACTGGTTTCATTACACCTGATCATTGGTATAATTAACAACTGACAAATTGATTGTTTATTGGGTTATATGGCTTTTGGAAGCACTATACCTATCTTCTAATAAATGGCTTTGTGAGTCACATCACTGTAAAAAATGCATTTAGTTATTCTGGAACTTGAAGTAACTCTGAACTTGTAATAAAGTTGAGATATCATCTGCTTTTTCTTAATTAAAGGGAACAATGGTAGCTAGTTGGTAGCCCATCTTTGTATCTCTGGTAATCTATTACAAACATTTTAATGTTACTTCATTATGGTCCGAAACTTCACTAGGGAAAAGAGAGAGAACACAACTGCTTCTATCAATTTTTTCTTTTATGCACAGGAAGAGCAGTGTAGTTGAGGGGGAAGGCTTAAAGGCAAATTGGACTAATGGAGTCCTCTATTAATATTAGATAAAAGTTCTGTTTTGGATTTCACATTTTAATTTTATTGTACAGAGATGCACAGTAATTCTTACATTGCTTAATATGCTCTCACATAGAAAATGTGTTTTTAAAAAAAATTCATACCCATATATCATCTCTAAGGAACAAAAAATAAATTATAAAAATTCTTTACCTCTATAAAAACGACTGTTATATGAATTGGAAATCTTATGTTGTAATTTTTATTTACTTTGTATGCTGCTTTAAAAGTTAAGTTCTCTTCAGTGAAAAAACGTGTTAAATTGATAAATTTGCATACTGCATCCTGAGCTATAGCAGTTTCTATGTTTTTTCTAAATGGCACAGCACAGCAGTGGTTTATTTTCCAAACTTCTTAACAGAATTTGCTATAACTTCCTAGGTACACAAAACATTGTCATTGTGTGTGTGGCTGTGGTGATCATGGGCATCATTTTGACATTATGTTGTGGCTTCAAGAAGCTAAGGGAGAGGAACATAAAACTGCCAAAATCCTTGGTAAGTTCAGACTTGTTATCTATATCAGATTTTTAATATCCAACTCGGTAACTTTTTTTATAACGGTAACACCTTTATGGACATTCTGATTGTTTTTACCATAATCTCATAAAAAATTTAGCATTGATACCAGTTTTTACATTCTGATAGCCTCTGCAGTCAGATACCCTGTATTTGTTGTAGGTTGTATTTGCTGTATTTGTGAGGCTTTGGTCTCTGTTTAACTGAAGTAATGTTATTTGGTCTATTTTGAGAACTTAGTTTCGAAAAACCCATTGTGTATGTACATAGACAGGTTTGTATTCATTCTAGTAGCAGAGAGACAGAATTACTGAGGTTAGAAGAGACTTCTTGAGATTGTCTTGTCTAACTTCTTTGCTTAGGCAGGGTTAACTAGAACAGGTTACCCTGGACTCTGTCCAGTTGAGTTTTGAACATCTCCAAGGAAGTAGACTCTACAACCTGTCTGGGCAACCTATTATAGTTTTTAACCAACCTTACAATTTAAAAAAAACTGCTTTCTTGTATTCAGGTAGGATTTCTTGCTTGATTTTGTGCCCATTGTCTCTTGTCCTGTCACTGGACATGCATGAGACTCGTTATTTGGTAATACTGTGATACCGGTGTTACAATGTTCTTAGTGATGTGCAGAGTGAGGAGGGGGGGAAAAAAAAAACCAACATAATAGCACTGTAGGAAGAGTGAAGAAAAACTGCTAGGGGAAATCTGTTCTTACATTGAGCAATCACAGAGAAGACAGTCAGATCTACCTTAAAAGCTTCCTGCAAATGTATGTAGAAGATGGAGTGGATGCTGCTTAAAGAACGGTAGAAGCCTCCATGCATCCATATCAGGGAAGAGTGGAATAGCTGACAGTACCGTTATACTGTCCTTCTGGTATCTTGTTAGTCACAACAGCTGAATAAACAACAGTAGCTGAAAAAATCTTCAAGAACTGCCATGTGAGGTAGTAGTAATTCTTAAATGGTAATCATATCAAGAGAGTATCTTCTTGGCAGATACAGGAAGTCTCATAAGACTTCTGGAGAGAAGAGGCAGTGATCTTCAATTCCATGTTCTTCAACTTAAGATTCTTAAAGAGACTCCTTAGTGCAGGGTAGCTCAACACCTAATATCCCCCTGGAGCGTGCTTTCTTTGGAGTGGAATATTAGGAGGTGAGATTGCTCTGACTGAGTGAAGATGTCCAAGCCAGTGATGCTAGGTCCCTTTATAGTAAGCAGCAATCTAGTCCATCAATTTATGCAGCTCAGGCATCTCATTCTGCAATAATATGTAAGTCTGGTCAGACAAAGCACTCTCTAAAGTACCTTTTTCTCTCCATGGACTTGGACGGGAGCCATGGGACCAGCTCAGAGAGAGCCATCCACACTGTAGACTTAGTAGAAAGTCAAATGAGATAAATCTGTCTGAGGGACTCTGCAGCTAGACTCTGACATCAGGCAGACCTTTAGAAAACAGTGAGATACTGGAGATTTTTTTTCATCTTCACACCCGTATGTAATTGTCTGAATATATACCATTGTCCTACGTGCACGGAACAATTTTTTTGAAGACCATTTGCTTTAGCAAAAGTCTCCGCATCTAGATGACTGTGCTATGCATTGAGCATATTGCTCTTCAGGCTTCCCAAAACCACTGTGGTACACCACATCTAAGGGAACAGAAGAAAGGAAATCACAAGCAGAGCATGTGCTACTTAACTCCTGTGAGCTTACTGGTGTGCGGTCCAAGTCCACACTTTAACTTTCTTGTGGAAACTTTTCTGCGTGTCCATATTCTCAATTTACTGGGCTATATGTTTTCTGGTGATTCATAGGTTCCAGCGTACCGCAGTCTGCTTCACATTCCACGTTGTGCCTTGCTGTTAAGGGACTGAATACAATACACCTATTTGTAAAGACCGTTACCTTCTGTCCATTTCCACTGAAGTCTCTGGTGACAGTATAAATTGCAGAGCTCATATAGATGGTTTTAATACAGCTGATGTAAATAATATGGGAATGTAAAATGAATAATTAATAACCTGTGATTCGTTTTTATATAATTAAAATTATATTTTAAACGATTACATTAATGAATACATTAATGCAAACAATAATTTATATGAATAATAAGTTTAATGATATGAAGAGTTATCTGTCCAGGCATCTGAGATCTGAGACCCTATCACAGACCTTTTGTGCTGTACCTGAGCTTGTCTGAAAGTGAAACATCTCAAGAGTTTTTCCATACGTCAGAAGACTAGGCAAGATGTCCCACCTTAAGACTGCTGCCTTACACTGATCTGCTTCCTGATGGCTTCAAGTAGATACTATAAGATCAGATCATTTGAGTCACTTTCAGAAAGTTGAAATTCTGAAGGAAAAATAAGAAATAGCAATCATCAAGCACCTGCCTAGCTGAGAGTCAGACAAACAAAAAAAAAATACATTTCCATTTAGATTTCAGGAGCTTTTATAATGTCATCTTTATGCTGTTTAGGACCTCCCAAGAGTGCTGTTGCAGTCATATTCAGGTCTTACTTCTACAGTGTCTTTTCAGTATGGGCATTGAATGGTTACCGTCATTAGAGAAGGTGTAAGGCTAAATGTTTGAGACACCCTTATTCCTAGCAAGACCCTACCAGGAATATACTTCTAGTGAAATGGGATAGATTATTTACTTCATTGTGCTAGTCTTCTGCTTGATTACAGCAATCCAGCATTTCAGCAGTTTAGCTGTAGAGAGAGACATTTGTTTTCCTTCAGTTATCTCACAAAAAGTATTTCAAGAGGCTGTTTCCTTCCACCCATCATCTTGAGTCATTTCAGTTTCTCCTGTGTGTGATACCAGATTTTTGTTCTAAGATTCGTGATACAGGTTTATCCACTTTAAAAGGAGACAGTCCATAACTTAACCGTTAAGTTGTGAGCATCTCCATCTACTTAAACTTTGCTATCTTTTATTCATGCCTCTTGTCTTTAAATGGTGGACAGTGTTTTAGTAGGTAGAAAATACACTTGCTCTATAAGACAAAACCTCACTGAAAAGCATCAGCTTGCATTTTTAGCTTACACTGAAGTCAACTTTTCTGCTGTTGATGCTTTTTCTGAGCCTGACAGGGGTGACAAGGTTGTTTTCTCTCACTGAATTTCCAGATCCCTTACAGATATGCACAGAACACTTACGAATTTGCTCTGTGACTCTGGATTTTTTGGGTCATTTTGATTATGCAACACATTTTTCATTTAGAGAAATAGTAATTGCATGTCCCTGCAAATGTCATTGAATAATATTTACCACAAAGAATTACCATCTTAGAAGGAAGAAGCTACTTCATTAGTGCTTGTGATAAAGAAAGAATAATGGTAACATTCTATACATTATCAGTAACAGCTAAAGGAAAAATATTAACTTACTTATGGTAACACTTGTTTTAAAATAGTAACCCATATCTTAATTGCACTTGTTATTAGAGATGCTTTAAATGTTATTACAGTTAGTGTGGTAAGGTTTATTGATTATTTTCTTTGAAGCTAGAAATGAATGCGTGAACTGCTAAATTATCTTGTAAATCATGACTAAGCGACTCTTAAAGAACCTTTGCTACCAGGAAACCCACAAGGGTTTTTTCTTCTGATGGCTTCCTTCTTTTGTGGAATAGGAGTGTCTTGCAACATCTTGCTTGTACCACCTTGTGTCACAGACAGGAAAACTAGTTTCCTTTTTGAGAATAGAAGTCTTTGGATGTCTTTCTTGCATAGAAGCACTGATTTTATCCTAGGGTCTTTCTCTAAGCATTACTAGTCAGCAGCGTGAAATGCAGAAACTTTGTAAAGTATGAGACGTTCCTGTAGTGTCTTTTAGGACTATTGTTTTAGAACCACGTGGCAATATTAAAAGGACAGAAATAAGAGCTCATTTGGTTCAGGGTTTTTATTTTTGCTGTGGTACAGCATATACAGGTATTGGGGTAGGGGTGTAAATGCAGCTTTTAGCCATAGTTTCTATAGCATTTCATTTTAATTCACGTTCTGCAAGTATGGCAGCTTAAATAATGGATTGTCTTCTCTTGTCACATATTGTGTGACTATTGGAGTCTGATTTTTGCTACCCTCAAAAAAGCTACAGATGCTAGTCTCTTCAATATCAGCTTAAGTATGGCATAAGTAACTAATATTTTATTTTTATATCTGTATAAATACGTTTTGTAAATGGGTAACGTGAATACCAACTGTTCATAACGTTTTCAGCATCTATGCATTCTCTATTGCATTCTGGTTTCTGCAACTATATTACCCATCCGCTTCTTATGAATGGGTGATTTTTATACGACTCATGCAGAATTACCCCAGACATTCTCTACGTGGTATTCTGACTATTTCTGCACAACAGAAAATGAAAGTCCAGAGAGGATGATGGCTGAAGAGCAGCTAGATTCTTAGTGTTACAATTCACCTTAAATGTCTTTTTTTTTTAATAATAATAATAATAATTTTAAAAAAGTTTCCTGGTGGCAATCTTTAATTCCCAAGGTGACCATCTCACCTTAGTTGTGTTAACACACCTATCAGATAAGATTGCAGATCATTTAAATTGCTCGCTAAGATTACAGATAACTTCTCTCCAAGGAGCATTTGCTTGTGTGTGGTTGTTTTTTTTGTTTTTTAACTCCAGTAATCTCATTGATCCAGCATACACAGTACCATAAACAGGTATCGGGGCAACTGAAGGGAAGGTTTTGGGGTTGAATTGAGAGGTGAAGGGAGGTAATCAGTTCTAATGAAGTCAGCACGCTGTGCAGGTACGAATGTAAAGATAAGGCCCCGTAACCTTCTGATCAAGGAAGGTGCTTGTAAAGCACAGTCAGATTTGATCATCTGGTTTTGAATGCACTCTGCTCTTACACGAATATGGACTGGGAGATTCTTTTTGCCTATTTGGAGCTTTTCTTAACGCTATTTTTCTCTTCCTTTTCTCCTCCTTGCCTACATTCCTTTCTTCCAAATTTGCCTCAACCAATATTTTCAGTCAAATTATTTTACAGAGTATCCCAAAAACAGTTTGCAAAACTGTTTATGTCTCATTAAGAACGTAGCTCATATAAAGTAGCTGGTAGTCTGTGATACACGTATATAACAAATTACGAAGTTTGGAAAGGACTCTTGAATTGAATAGCGCTTTCTCCCTGTGCTTTCTAGTAGCTTTAGAAGGCAACATCATACAGCTCAAAGTTTACCCTTCCTCGTTTTTTGTATATATTCTTTAAAATACCTTAGAAAGGAAAAACAAAATTAGAAGAGTCTAAACATCGTGAAGGCACGTCTTAATGTTTCAAAACAAGCTGGAGCCAGGCCATTGAATGACTTAATATATTCTTCCTGTGGTAGAGTTTTCAAAGCAAAACGTTACAGTTTCTTGCAGAATTGAGGGAGTGCTTAGTGATATAAAAGAAATAACTAGAAAGACTTCAGCTTAAATCTTCAGATGACTAAAAATATCGTGGGCAGAGATTGTACCCATGAAACAGATTTGATCCTTGCAAATGTATTTTCATGTAGAAGGTATTTTTGAGAGCTTGGATAGAAGTATGAATGAAACAGTTGGAGTCATAGATGCAGGCTGATGACCTTACCAGATTCTCATTTTGCTAATTCTGCAGGAATTGGCTGTAAAAACATTACATTTATATTATGAACTTGTATCTTTTTTTAACCTCTAAACTTCAACAGAAGGTAAAGCAGATAAATGAGTGAATTATGCGGAACTAAAAGTGTTTTTGTTTTTTTCCCCCCCATTTAAGGTCACTGTGATAAGAAACCTGAACATGGATAACGCTTTAGAATCAAAATCAGAGGGAAAATACATCTCTATAGTAAGCGTCATGCCAGTCCAGTCAACATTGCCTTTGAGTAGCAAAGAAGCCTTGCTGAATATAGAGCCAGAAGAAGAAGCTGTCAGTCCTGAGAATTTCAGTGAAGGAGCATCTTCTTGTCCTCCGCCAGAGGCACCAGACAAAGCGGAAGAGTCCTCCGTGCAGAAGATTACAGAGGAGGTCCCTTCTGATGATGAACAGAATTGTAAAGTAAAAGAGAGTTACTTTATTTCTGACAGTAACCAAACAGATGTAAGTAGTAACTCTTCAGGTCCAGAGGTTTCTGCCACAGAAATACAACAAACAGTCATTCCAAGAAGCTGTCCCAAATTTTCGGGCTATGACAAGCCCCACGTGCCATTAGATATGTTGATAGATGTTGGTGAAGAACAACCTGTGATTGCTTACAGGCCTACTGACTAACCAGGATAGATGAAATGTTTAATAAAAGCTCATGAAGAACAGCATTACTGAAGATTATGGAGAGCCAGGCTTATATCATGAATATCTACAGGTTGTACATACGCTGACAGAAACAGAATAACAAGTATACAGCTTAGTACAGTGGGATCCTAAGTGGGACTGAGTGTAGCGCCTGAGAACAGTATGAAAACTGGGGGGGGGCTTCATAATAACCTGTCACTTTCAGAAATACCTGTGTATAGGACATAACTTACTGTTTCCTGTTTGAACAAAATAGTTCTCTGTTATTTGAACAGTACTCTGTGAAGAGCAGAGATGTTACGAAGGAGCGTAAAACAGCTGCTGTATCACGTACGGGAGGTATTGGAGGTATTCTTTTCCTTGTCATTGTTTTCTCTGAAAATTTTTGAAGAATGTTTTGTATTCAAGGAAATCCTACTGTTTAAGTAAGAATATACCTGTAACTTTTTCTTGTGTCACTTAAGAATTTGATTCCTTCGCCAAGAACCAGTTATTTATGTTCTTTTCTGCAACTAGAGGTCTGTACTTCCAGGGCCATTACTTTGCACATTTCAGTGAGTACGTTAAACTTTTTTTTTTAAACTTCAAAGCAGAAGTCCTGTGATGTAAACAGCTGTTCTTTAAAACGCTGTTACTTCTGTACAGCTGCATCCAGATGGATTGTCTAGATATACTGTGTAATCTTGTCGCATTTTGGGTAACACCTGTATAAGTGTGCTGGCTGGTCCTCCGGAGGTGCAGGGGGAAGGTGTGTGTAATCGGCAGTAGTTCCACAGACTCTTCAGGAAGTGTTATTAAAAATTAATCAGCCTGCTTTCCTCCAGAGTATTTCTGGTGCAATTCTTAGAACAATGTGATGTTTTCTCATAGAAACCAACAGGGCTTCTGCCAACCAGTCACATTTTCTAGATGGTTGAAAATGACTGCCATTTTTTGTTGTTATGACCTAACTCAGAAACTGTACCAAATTGTCTTCAGATGTATTTTAGAGGGAGGCAACAGAAAAGTAATGTGATAATTTGAAGTTCCTAAAACACTGTCATCTGAAAGTGCCCTGGATATTGTCATGTAAGATTATAATTTTGAAAAACGAAGGATGAGAATTTTATATTTAAAAAGCTTTGCAAGTCTAATGCCTTCAATCCAGGTACTTCGTCCTTAGTCCAGATTTGGTGGTGTTTTTTTCTGTTTGTAGGAAACGTTTATGCTAGTGCTTAGTTCAGGAAAAAGGGATATTTTTGCAGACACGAGGTAGGTAGTTTATACAAAATTGTCTTTGTTCTAAAAGATAATTTTTATATGCGTATCAGAAATGTTGCTTGTTACAGCAAGTGATTTTAAAGGGAAACCAGTGTTGTGCTTTTGTCCTTAAATTTCTCAGTGGCATGAGTATTCCTAAGATAAAGTTTGTACAGCAACTACTGTACAAGTAGTACAACTACTGTAGTACTACAAGAAGGCTTTGGAAATCAGAATTAACTTGCAGTTAAATCTTCAACAAAACTGACTTTTCAGTTAATAATATGGTTCACCACTGAAATGTGCTTCTTGCAGTCTGTTTTACCAAGGAGATGAGCAGCTGTGTCTTGTGCAGAGCTTGAAAATGGTGCCGTTTCTTTCAGGTTTTGTAGGCTGTTGATAAATAGGAGCTGCATAGGGTGCTAGGGTGTAGTTAAGGATAGGGAGGTTAAGGTCAGAAACAACACAAATATATCATGTGCATATGGGAAAAATTTGGCATGGTGGATAGTTATGTGTAATGGAAAAGCACCGTTATTTTCTAAGCTGAAAGTCAAGCACAGGAGTACGGGTATTTTGTGCTACACAACATACATATGTATGCAACTGGCCTGTTCTTGTTACTATCATGAAGTTTATTTATTTTTTATTTTTGAGAAGATTTTGGAACTATAGTTACAAAAGCCACTGAATTATCACCCTCCTGAATTATCCACCTCCCTTCTATGTGCTGTGTGCTTAACACTCAAAGGAATGGAAGCAGTTTCAACATTTTAGTTGTTCGGGACACCTGGCAAGTTTTATAACTGTGAAATACAGGGTGCACAGAGCACCAGATTTGTTTATTTACTCTCTGTGACTGAAAACGTAAGGCCACAGTGAGACAAGAATGTGTTCATGGGTCAGTAAGCTCTGAGTCTTGTCTCCAGCTGTTGCTGGTGGCAGTAGTAGTAAGAGACAGCCTAAGAACAGGGGAAGTGTGTGACGATATTTCCACTAGGAGACAATCTAGCTACCAGCAACCTGCAGTGTGGTGGCTTTTTGGAACAGGTAACACAGAAATGCCTCACTGGCTACAGCATTGCTTTCCCAGTTCTGTAGTACTGAGTAATTGAGCCATGTCTTTTTGAAGCTCTTGGGTGGTATTTACCTATGCATTTTCACTTAACTATGAACTGTGTTTAAATTAATAAGCTCATATTCTTGTGATGGAATAGTAGTTTGCTTAAGCTCCCGAGTATTTGGGAATAGCACCTTGGCACTGGGTGTCAAAAAGCCTAACGTTTGCAGGTTCAAAATTGCTTAATATTCATGCCTTTTACTGACATAAAATACCAGCTATTCAGTATGACACACATAGAAGGTTTCATCAGTTCAAGCTGCTTCAGGTGATTTTTTACTCTTGTCACGGCTGTTCTTCTCATCCTTTCTCCTAAAGGTGATTTGGGAGGTTGTGGAATATGAGACATCAGAATATTATATCCTTTGTAAAACAACCTGTATCACAAACCCTTGGCCCAACATTTCTAAGAACTTCTTTGGCTGTCCTTTTTGCACTGATATTGTAAGTTCTTATTGTTAGCTCTACAATTAACAATGAAGTACTGTGGTAATACTCTGTGCTGACACGGAGGCATCAGATGTTCTGTTTTTATGATTTTTCTATGTAAATAAATAATGTAGTTTTAAATAGAAATAATCGTTCTTTTTAAATCTACTGGCATCTGTGAAAACAGGGTATGTTAGTGTCCCAGTTGCTCAGAACAGACATTCAAGTTTGTATGTAGTCAGTTCTTCACTAGTGAAGATTCCAGGAAACGAAAGTTGCATGCAAAAGGCTGTTTTTCTCAACTAAGACTAGAAATAAGTGGTTGCTCTGAAATGTTAACAGTTCAGTATTAGTAAGTAGAACTATTGCACTTAATTCATCTTAATAGTTTCAGCATGTCTAAAAAAAAAAAAAAAGCACCTTTGATCTTCCAAGTTACTGAAGCCAAAACACAGATTTCCTATCACGACCTGCATAGGTTTCTTTAGCGTGATTTTTGAGAGTTGTCCTTTAAATATGAAGTCCATGTTTACTCATATGCTTTCCATGTTTTCTAAATGGATGCAATCGCTGGGTGAAGTGAGACCCCCAGAGGTCCACAGTTCATTCTTCTCCCCAGGTCAGTATCATTCCTCTTCCGTGTTTGCCTAAAGACTCCATGAGCCCATCAGGCGATCTACTGTAGCAGCTCATCACTCTTAGGAAGTATTTTCTAATGTCTAACTCAAGTCTTCCCGTCTCCAGAAAATTCATTATTCACTATTGGCCCATTTACCATACTTCGGTTCTCTTTTCAAATCTATAACTAAAATACTTGTAAATACTGTAAATTAAATTTTTGTTTATGTGAAATTAAAAAAAAAATCTCAAAAGGCAAATGTGTGTGTGCTCTTTTTCCTTCTGTCAGCTTTTGAGCTGAATACACTCCTGCTTTTGAAACCTCACTCAATTAATTCCTATCGCCATGTATGTGGTGTATGCCTGAGCATTACTGAAAATGAATAGAAAACAGTGGGATGTGTCTGTACATAGCACGTGTGTGTGATGGTAGGTAGGCGGTCATTGTTGTCATCCAACAATTGTGTTCGTGCTCCTGATGCAGCAGGCAGTAACTTCAGTCCAGTTTGATGCCTGAGCCTGGGGACTGTCTTTAGGTTCTCTGTAAGAATTACACTAAATGGTCACATCATCCAAATGGATCGGTTGCTACAGGGAAGGGAAAGCTAGGCTTCCTTGAAGCTCTTACTGATTACTGTGTTGCGGTTTAGCCCCGTCAGGCAGCTCAGCACGACCCAGCCGCTCACTCGCTCTGCCCAGGTGGGATGGGAGAGAGAACTGGAAAGGTAACAGTGCAAGAACTTGTGGGATGAGATGAGGACAGTTCACCAGTTAAGCAAAAGCTGGGTGTGCAAGCACAGCAAAGCAAGGAATCCCCTCGCTACTTCCCATCGGCAGGCAGGTGTCAGCCACCTCCAGGACAGCAGGGCTCGTCACACGTAATGGCTTCTTGGGAGGACAAACACCATCACCCTGAACATACCCCCCTTCCTCCTCCTTTCCCCCAGCTGTTACTGCTGAGCACGGCGCCACGCGGTGTGGGACATCCCTTTGGGCAGCCTGGGCCAGCTGTCCTGGCCATGTACCCCCCAGCTCCTGGGCACCCCCAGCCCCTTCCCTGGCCAGGCAGCACCAGGAGCAGGAGAGGCCTCGGCTCTGCGCGAGCACTGCTCTGCAGCGACTGAACGGCCCTCTGGTATCACTGCTGTCATCAAAAATCCAAACCACGGCATCGTGTGAGCCTCCGAAGAAAATTATCCCAGCCAAAGCCATGACAACTTTACGTTTAAATTATCAGAGAAATCTTATATGTTTCTTACTTTTTAATTATGAACAAGTGCATTTTAATATGTCTTGGAAATCAACTATTTCTGTCAGTTTACCCAACAGGATTTAAACTACTGTTAGAAGAACTTTGATTTTGTCTATGTTCTACTCCTCATGAACGTGTTTAGTCCAAATTCCTCGTTTCAAGTAATTTCTGAAGATTACAAGCAGTGCTGTCTTTGGACTGGTTCCAGTAAGAGCGGTCATACCTTAGCAATTCAGATTCTCTGAGAAATGGCTGTGCGGATTGCAGAGGCAGAACAAATGGAGAAACCTGAATTTATAAAATGTCTGAATTAATTACTGCAATTAAATTCATTACATGTTCCGTGAGTGAGTTTTAGTAATGGATTATGTATTTTTTTCTGACTAACCCAATATGAATTACTTAGAATAGTTTTTCCTCCTGAGGTTCTTGTTTTGTTTTGTGTTGTTTTTAATCTCATTTGAACACAGCTTTCGTCTATATGCTTTCTAACTTTCCCATTTGTGTAACTGGATGGTGAACTGCCCGGGTAACTGATCGGGCTGAGAACTAATTTTTCATTTGTTTTGAAGCAAAGAAAATTTATTTTCTAGTGTTCAGGCATATCTTAAAAGAGAAATTGTACTGCAAACAGAACAAACAAGCCAGACAGTTCCCCCAGCCAGCTTGCTACGTTCTGCAAAATTAATCCTGCAGTTGTCAAATAATGTCTATGCAGTTGAGCAGCAAGCAGTAACACCAAGTCTGACACAGCTTTTTCCTGTGCCGACATCTCTTGAGCAGCACAGACTCAGAAAGGTTATGCCCCTTCAAAAATACCCTTCTACCAAAAGTGTGGATCGTCCTTTCAGGTTTAAAACAGGGTGGAAAGAATAAAAATTTAATACACTGTATCATCTCCCTGGGTATGACACTTTTTGACTGTTTTGTGCCATGTTTGTTTTTTTTTTTTAATATTTATTTTATTATTTTTTGTTGTTGTTTATGTGTTGCGGGGTGGACAAATGCACAGCAGTTTCACCGGTAAGGAAGGGTTGCAAAAGCTGAGTGTCTGGGAGGTGCTGGTGGCTGGGTAGCGAGAGGCAAAGAGGCAGAGATCACCTTTGCCGTTCCTCCCATGGGTGTATGAGAGCGACCAGCAGGTGCAGCAGAGGCCCTTCTTCTGCCTGGGCTCATCCCAGGAGTCAGCCCTTGTTCCCACTACCGGCTACTTAGGTAACGTTTTTTCTCTGTTCACTATCTCAGAATGACTAGAGGACACCTAGCCTTCTATCAGGCCCTAGGATAATAGCTAGGGTTTTTTTCCCCCTTCCTAAAAGCCTATTTGACTACAATCGGAACAAAACACAGGGGGTCGGGTGATTGATTACTGAGAATGACTTTATCAGCTGCTCCTGGGATGTGCAGCAAAACTAGCAATTTTTTTGAGATGCGCCAAATTTAATTTTCTGTAAGAAAAAGAATAGGGAACAAAGATTCTTTTCGCAAATAGGTAAGCGTGTGATGCTTTGTTTTCTGGTTAAATGGTCACAGTTCAGTAAGCTCGAAACTAACACCCCTGAGAAGTGTGAAAACCAGTTCTGCTGAGCATGAGAGATTCTGTCCCCAAAGCTCATCACACTGATTCCTGCATGCTAGCAGGCTTGTACGCACATCAGGTATTGTTAATAAAATAAAAATAAGGGAAAAGCAGAAAGAAAGAAAGAAAGAGAAAGAGAAAAGAAAGAAAGGAAGAAAGAAAGAAAGAAAAGGAAAAAAAGAAAGAAAGGAAAAAAAGAAATAAAAGAAAAAAAGAAAGGAAAGAAAGAAGAAAAATGCTTGTGAAACTAGAGTTTTCTTAAAAATTTCAGTAATGCTTTGGGGATTTTGAAGATAGTTATTAGAAAACAGTTCAGTTCTAGTTTGCACTCCCCAGACAGTAGGGAGCCTCTAGCAAGAAGCCAGATGACAAGCACAGAACTGAGCTGCAGGCTGCACGCTGAGGTGCTTACAAACCTCACATTGCAGAGGAGATGAGTGAAAGGTGGTTTGATTTTTTTTTTTTTTATTATTTATCTAAATTTTCGTAGGTATGTGGACGTGGTGAAGAAAGCAGGGTAGGAGGAGTGGAGAAGGCTTTCTGCAAAGATGTACCATGGCCTAGCTTCCTTCCTGGCTTCAAAAACTTCAAAAACTTAAGCACACCTGAACTTCAGCATTAAGACACTTTGTGATTATGAGCAGTTACTAGAGCAGTGTATGGAGGCAGGCACTGGCCTGGAAATCACTTGGTGCGGGTGCTTTCTGGAGGGTGGGTTTTCACCTGGCAGTGAGGAGGGTGCTGGGAAGGTGCTCCCGGGGCACACCAGGCGCTTGGGCAGCTTTCTGCCACTCGTCCAGCACAAAGCCCCATCCCCTGCCACTGGATGCCACGTCACCGCTGTGGCATCCGCGGCTGGCATGGCCAGGGAAGTCCCTGGAGCTCACAACTTTCCCAGCTTCGTTGCCCAAAACAGCTGCCAGAAGCATCTGCTCCTTCTGCGGCCCAAGTCCCGACCACAGCTGCGGAGGCAGACATCCCTTTTCCGTCAGCCTCTTCCCACAGCGTGTCTGCCAGCGCCTGGTCCTGTCTGCACCGCGTGGTGAGTCGGCCTGCACCTCCGTGGCCAGGGCAGGGCCAGGGGATCCGTGACAGGGGGCTTCTCAAGCCAGCTTACAAAAAAATGAGCCTGCGGGTCGTATGCTGCCTGCACCGCTGATGTTTCAGGCGCTGCCCCAGCTGCTGCTGGTGGCAGGCTGAAGGAGAGAAAGAACAGGCTCCGGTCGGCGCTGCCCGGCTTGGAGCCTGCCTTTCTTTGCCTTAGTAGGCGGGCCAAGAAAGCATGAGCAATGTTTGTGTTGCACTTCTCCAGCTTATCTGTGGTTTCGGCTAGACAAGTGATCACCTGGCATCTTTCCTATATTGCTAACATTACTTCAACCAAAGCAAACAAAGAGAAAAAAAAAAAAAAACGACGGAATATTATCTCCACCTGTCGTAAATGGGTGGGCTTTAGCCCATGGCTGATTTGGTGAGGGACCCACAAGCTAAAGGAGAACAAGTCTTTTCTCAGTGTGCTTAAACCAGCTGTAGCACTGTAGAAGTAGGGGGGGGAAAAAAAAAAAAAAGTGAGGTTTTGCAAATGAGAAAAAATGGTCAGCTAAAGAAACCTGTCGTTTAAATAACAGCCTCTGAGCCATTTTTTGTATCTGTATTTCCTACAGATCCTAATGAACTCCACCATTGGTTACTGATGTTCTGGCACAACTCAGCATCTCACACATTGTTAAATAAATATTTTAAGTGCAGATAAGGACTTGCTACAGAGTGAGCCTTCGCCAGATCTTCATCTTCAACGCATTCACATTTCTCATTATCAAGGTGCAGATATGGCACTGGGAATTTCTCGCCGTAATCTTCCAGATGTTGACCCAAGCCCTCTGACAGCAAGAGTTGAACAGTTCATGCCGTTTGTACCTGCGGGAAGGAAGCAATGAATGCCCACAGCATGCAGTGAAAGTCAGTCTCACTTCCTTAGAGTATTTTCTGTAATAACTCTTGTGATGCAATGCCTCTTCCCTGAATGGCTGAGAAAAAGTCCCTATTGCTCGACTGTGGGGGTTTTCCTCTCCCCTCCTCACCTCTCCTTGTCTCTCCTCGCCTCTCCTCGCCTCTCCTCTCTTCCCACACTGAAGGTGGTTAAGCTGAGATGACACCACCACCAGCCCTGCTTGGGAGCAGCAGGCTGGACTAACTGACCTCCAGAGCCCCCTTCCAAGACAAGTTTTTCCATGGGGTTGAGCTGGTTCCTTAGATGGGTTAAAAACTGAAAACTACAGCAAAAAAAAAAATTGAGAATATTCCTTGGGTCCAGGCTAACCTGAGCTGCTCATTTTTTTGTTGTCCATTTGCTCTGGTGCCAAACGCCTCACACGGGACAGATTCACCTGGCCTCTGCCATTTACTAGAGGCACTCCCTGTAGAGCAGGGCTTCCAGAGTTCCTTCCTTCCTTCACCTTTCCTAACCCTGGCCCAGGCACACAAGTGAAACCCACCCACACACCCACTCCCGACAGCTGAGAGCCATGTTCTGGACAGCCAGAGGTGGTGCCCCAGAAGCCCTGCCGGGGTTAAATTTTCTACACTTACGGATGGGAAACAACTTGCTCCAGGGGAAAAAAATATATATGACTAGGTGGTGCTATCAAATTGGATGAGTCAGACAACTTCCAGCAAGAACGCACTTGACTTTTACCTCTGTGTGGCAATAGTCAATCTTTGAGAGAAAGAAGTCTGTTTACCCAGTGTCCAGATAGGTTTTTATTTCAGGAATCGAAAAAAGTCCTTGTGCCTGCGGCTCTGTCTCTGTTCACAGAAACATCAGGACTGCTATTTCAGAAAGATTGGGATACCAGAAAAATGCCAGCATAAATAATCAGGAGCTAATAGCGGAACTAATGCGGACGCTGGTCGGGAAAGCAAAATGTTTTCCTTTTCCATCTCTTTATGAGTACCATCCAGAGTAGTCTTAACACTGTTTCTTAGAAGTTCTCTTTTATTTAAAATGTAGTGTTGCAGTGTACATCCTATAATGTTCCTCTATTATTTTTTTTTTTACATTTTTAAATTTGCTACAGATGTATTGTACTAAACTTAAGACGTGTATGTATACATTTGCCTATATGAATGTGTGCAGCTGCCACTTGCTTTAATACAGTTGCTTTTACCACACAGGGCACTGAAGCAACGTGATTGAAGTTCCTGAGTAGAAAAAAGCTACAGATGCTAACAACGTGGGGATTATCAGCAGATATTTCAATAAGCACAAAATCATATGAAGAGTTAGAGATTACTTTAGACTGCAATTACAGATAAAGCGCTATCAGAGTGCAGCTCACGGGAAGCCCTGACTTTTTCCGTGGCCCTGGCATTTCTTTCCCGTTTCACCATAGCACACGGCAGCCTTTTCTGAGATTCTGGCATCCTCAGGGATGTGGCCAGCCATGCTTCCAAGCCCGGCTTTCAGGAGGTTTTGTGTTCATGGGAGGAGCTCCCGTCAGCAGCAGCTTTGGCACAGTTCCACCGCTGGGATCCTGGCAATTTGCTGTTGTGCGGCGTACGGTAAGGTGTGTTGGCACAATTCAAGTGAACAAATACACAACCTGTGACAAGAATGACTAAACTTTGATGACATTTCAGCCCAGTGATTGGTTTATAAAAGTTCCCTATTCCCGCACTTGAGCTCATATAACATGATGAAATACTAATTGCATTTGGTGTGGGGAACTTCTTAAAGGTCATCGAATTTTGAAAATGTGTTTGGGAAATGGATAGATAAAAAATTCCCAGATTGTGATGGCAGGGTTGCCTTTCCACCTTCTACCTTGCTTTTTGGATTTTTGTTTGGTCTTTTTCTGTATTCCTTTTCAGCTAACCATATATTGGGTTAACTAGCTAATTATTCAGAGTTTTACGTCTACAGTTCTAAGGTGCCTGCTGCAGGTTCAGTGCTCGCATGATGATGTACATGTGTTCAGCTGAACTGAGAGCCGCTGCCCACGGATCTGACCAAAGCCAGCTTCTTGATTATGTTTTGCCTAGCTTGCTTACTGTAACTGAATGCCTTTTGATCAAAAAGCACCTTAATTTGAACCAGAACTCGTACTTTTTCTCAACTTGGCAGGCATTTTGCTTCTGCCTTTTCCCAAAGGGAAGGTGACAGCTAGGCAAATTTTTGTTTCTGCAAACAGAGGCCACCTGTTTCTGCAGGCAGCTCATTTCCACATGAATTACATTGCCGGAGGGCACCGCTGCATCACGCTGCTCTGCATGGTGCCAATTCGGGTCTTCCCTTCTCGCTCGCTGAGGTGAGCGCGCTGGGATATTACTGGTGTGCGAGCACCAGCTCCCGCCTTGGCCACACTCTCCCTCCCGCCCGACAGGCGACATCGGGCTGCCTGCAGGCTGGCATGTGCAGCAATAAAGTGACTGCAAACACAGGGCGACATCGCTTTCTTCGGCAAGCCCCGGCATCCCCGGGGTCACGGTCACAGGGATGAGCATGCTGGCAGCATGAAACTTGGAGATCAGCAGCAGTAGCAGCAAACGCAGGTACTGGAGCACGCGGCACACCCGCGTGTGACTGCTGTGGTCTGAAAGTCCAACGTGGAGTGGCACTTTGGCCCGGCAGGCTGGGCTCGCCTCCGCTTTGCCTGCCCCGAGGCTAACAGCCCTGCAGCTCCCCAGCTGCTCAGCATCTCTCCAGCAGCCCGTGTGCTCCAGCGTCCAACCATTTCACGTCCCCTCATCCCTCTGATGGCACGTCCCTAGATGCTGTCCTGCCACGAACCCTCCTACAAACTGCTCTCTCTTACGTCCGACCCCCAAGGCATGCCACTCAGACAGATGACATCCCATCGGTAGGTGTTTTACGTTATTGCAGCAAGATTTCTTGTATTCTTCATCTCTGAGTGACTAGCAAGCTGAAAAAAAATTAGCATAGAAAAGAAGCAAGCTTGTGTGACAAATTTATAGGATAAAACAATAGTGCCAGACATTTGGGAATTAATGCCTGAAAAAAAAAAAAAAAAAAAAAAGGATGTTATTCATGTTGGTTTGCTTCATAATTAGTTCCAAATTTCAGAGTCATCACAGCAGCCAAGTAAGAACAATTGCTTATGTTTAATTTAGAACAGCTCATATGTTTTTCGCTTAGAATAAATAAAAGCCAAACGAGGGATTTTTTGAAACCTCCAAACATAGGGGAAGTTTTGTGTGGCAAGTTTAATAATTACTTCCTCATAAGACATGCCCAAGAGGAAGGGAGATGCTCTTCAGTCATGGAGCTGCTCTCCTAAGCATGAGGGGGATCACGCTTTCCTCCCTCTGCTTACTGATGCACCTGCTTCAGGATGAAATAAGCAGTAAGTAAAGGCTTTCAATTTCTCTTCCTACATGGGGAGGGGGGTGCTGGGTCTGTGAGTGAAGCTGGAGGAGTCACAAAGTCTCTGGATATGCTGGTTGGTTTCAAAAGTCCTGTCATTTCCAGATCAGTCTTATTTTGCCTTACAAAGTGCGGCTGAAAGAAGCATGATGCCTCTTGCATGTATTTATAGCTGTGTTACCAGCTTCGGTTCAACTAGTACAAGTCTTCTCTGGCTCTGTGATATACCAGGGGTAGAGCTGCAAAAATATAAGTCATCCGGGTCACAAATTCCAGAAAACTGTTAGTACTGGGATGCTTCTGAGAGGGTGTTAACTGATTCTGTCACCTGCAACTGTCTCAGTGTGGGAGCAGATTATCTTGAAAAGTGTCAGGCAGCTTTTTCCAGTACCTCAGATGGGAAAAGCAGTGAACGTCATATTTTTTATTAGGCAGGAGCCAACGCAGCTGTGGTAACTATTAAACCAGCTATAACCCCTGCAGATTATGTGAAGGAAAGAGCACTCAACTTTAACTACTGATAGGGCTACTTAGCGCAGGCTTTGTGAACTGATCCGGAGGGTTTGTGTGCTGGGCATCTTCCACAGCAGTAAACTCAATAAGAAAACCAAAATGAAAATACCTACATAAATTGTTCCTTTCACAATACTGGATGTGGTCTGTAACTGCTCGATCTGGTCACTGCGACGTGGAAAGTTTTGAAGATGAGACCCAGGAGATTTAATTTCCCTGCCATCTGCTAGTCTGAAACCTCATGAGCCACATGTGCTCAAATACAGAGCAGCACGTCTGTGACAAACACACTGTGTCACCATTCCTTGTTATTTGCAGCGATTTTAGTCCTGGAAAATGAAGACCTGCAAGACTCCATTAAGCCGCAGAAGGTAGAATTTTATTCACTGAACTTCAACAACACCTTGCACTGGCAGCCTGGGAGGGCCGAAGAGGCAAAAGCCACGGTCTACTTTGTGCAGTATAAAGTGTAAGTGCCGGGGGAACTCCAGCTTCCCACAGCCCGTCCCTGTTTGGCAAGTCAGAGGCATTTCCCAGGTGCCGAAGGATATTCTCCATGTCCTGCCCTGCTGCCAGCTCCCGGTTGTTTCTGCACTTATCAATAGTCCATAAAGTGCAGCTGAGCAGCCCGAGGCAGGCAGAGCACGAGCACCTTCAGCAACGTGCTGTGTGCCCTCATGGCACCGCCGTGCTGCAGCTCTGCTCCAAGCAGCTCAGGGACCTCTGCGGGAGGACCTTGAGGGCACGTTGGCCCCAGAGGCAGCGTGCCAGGGGCTGCTCCTCAGGAGATCCTCCCTGGCATGCCAGGTCCAGCTCCTCAGACCTTGAGCGCCTCAAACAGTGCCTACTTTGGGGAAATGGGCTGGTGGAAACCAACGCTCCGTGCATCATTGAACACGCTTGTGAAGCAAAAGCTCACCTGCAAGTGTGGCTTGCTACGGGGCAGGCGACCTGCATCTCCGCTTTAGGTTTCTTTCTGAAGAGACAGAAACCTGCAGTTCCCAAACACCCATGAAATCCATCTTCCCCGTCACCGCATTGCAGAAGAGTCAGTTTCCAGAGCAGAACTCGTGCCAGCACAGCCAAGCTAAAATGGGATGTTAGAAATCTGTACAGATCTGGTCGGCGATAGCAGAGTCCACACCATTCCTCCTCCTGTCCCCGCAGGTATGGGCAGAGCACATGGCAAAACAAAGAAGAGTGTTGGGGGGTTCAGAACCATTTCTGCGACCTAACGGATGAGACTGCTGACATCCAGGAGCCTTACTACGGCAGGGTGCGAGCCGCTTCAGGTGGTGTCTACTCCGACTGGAGCCTCAGCTGCAGATTCACGCCCTGGAGAGAAAGTAAGTACAAACACATGGGGCTCTCGGAGAAAGGGGCTGGGTTCTCCACGGCATGGGGTGCTGCATTTGTGCTCACAATTTGCAATCACAGGTGATCCTCCTCTAACTATAAAACTGCTCCAAAAGAAGTTGTGGGTCCATGGCTCTCAGGTGAAGTGTTGTGATAACATAATTTTGCCCACACTTGAATGCCAACCAATTCCAGACAAGCAGCTCCTCATCTATGATTAGGGGATCTGAAATACCTGGCTCTTTAACTCAACCTCTTCCCCAGGGCGTGGAGCTCCACAAAATATTCTCCGCAGTTTTGGGAGCTGCTGGAAGGATTGGGCACAGTGTGGAAAAGAAGGAAACGTTCTCTGCTCGAGGGGAAAAGGGAGAAGAGAGCCAGCAGCTGCATAGCCAACAGCCTTCTCATATGTATGTGTCTTCCTGACTGCAGTGTATTTAGAAAGGGCATGTGCAAAGCTTTTAGCTAGCAGTCATTGTAATCCCACAGTGCGCGATGAAACTGGAGGTCTGTGAAAACACTGAGCGGTACCCGTGTGCCTCCCTTTAATCTCCCTGTGAATTAACCAGTCTTAGCCCACTTCTCACTGCAAAATTGAACCATAGACATCAGTATTGAACCATAGACACCAATACAAAGTAGCTCCACAGCCCTGATGAACAAACTAACCTGAGCATCCTGTACAGACAAAACCACTTTGACCTAAAGCAGTACCTTGCAGCAGCAGCAGCCTGTCTTGCCCTGCGCCACATCCTCCTGCAGAGACACGTGGGGCAGCCACTGCTTCCCCACACCTCGCGGGCTGCATGCAGAAGCATGCAGGCATGGTTTGAAACCCTAGCTATGTCTAACCAAGCAGACTGCAAAAATTCTGAAGGGAAAGATTGAAACTGCGTCCTTGACATATCTGAAATGGTTCAAGTATCTGCTTTATGCAGTCCAAGATAACAGAAAAATGCGAAGGAAAAAAAAAATCAGGGCAAAGAATCCAAAATGTTATTAATAACCCATAATCACGCTCATTGTTTTGTTTATTCCCTTAGCTATGATAGGACCTCCAACAGTAAATGTGGTTCACAGCAACAAATCCATCACAGTAAAGCTCCAGGCTCCACGTTCTCCTTATAGAAGGAAGAGAGGCAGCACAATACCAATGACAAATTATTATGATCTGCTGTACCAAGTCTTCATAATTAACAATTTGCTAGATGAGGTAAGTGCATATTCAAATACAAAACTTTTATGATTGAAAAGCCAGGAAAGTATGGGCACATCATGTTCGTTTACAGTCGAAACAGTCCTCTGTAATTGCGAGGGCATAAATAACTGTGTAAGTATCTGAAAACAAAGTAGGCTTTTTTTTTTCAACAATTGAATTTGGTGGAATCGAGTTTTAATTCTTCTCCTCTTTCTTCTTTCCCGTCACCTTAGTATTTCAGATTGTAAGGTCTTGTTGAAACAGAGGGGAAATGAGGGTGGTTTTGGGGAGTCAGTTTCTTAAAATAAATAAATAAATAGATAGAGAAATAAATAAATAAATAAGGAGTGCTGTTGACTTCATGCAACTCCACGTGCTGCTCTGCATGCTCTGGCCTTCCCAACCTTATTCATAGACATGTTCGCTAGGACAATGCACATGACCAGCTGTTTTTCCTCCCCTCTCTCCCCCCATCTGAAGCAACACAGAGTCCTGGTGTATGAAGGAAAAGACAAAGTGGTTAAAATAGAAGATTTGAGACGTGGAGTCAGCTACTGCGTCGTGGCTAAAACTTACGTGCCAACACTGGACCGCAGCAGTGCCTACAGCAGCAGGCAGTGCACCATGCTGCTGTGACGGGGCAGCCGCCGCTGAGGCAGGTAGGTCGCCAGCTGGAGATGGAGGGGGTGCTGGAAGGTGGGGACAACCCCCTCATCAGAGGTAGATGCTCTCCAAAAGGAGAAAATGTCGTGTGACAGGAAAACTGCCGTTCCCATATGAGACCGGGACAGCGTTAGCCAGGGCTCTTGCAGCATCTCAGCGAGTTTCATATCCATTGATACGGCCAAGAAGATTAGAAGGATGGTGTGGCTAATTATTTGCAAGCTGGCACGGTGCTCAGAAAGTCTTCCCTTTCTTCGAGCATTTATACGTAATATTGTTTTTGTCAGTTTTTATTGCTGCCAAGTAATAATTAACCAGGAAATGAGTGACCTCCAACTTTGTTAACATGCAATTCTGCTGCAACCTCTGCAATTCTGGTCAGGGATTTATCTGACATGTTTAATCCAAATGTGCTCATCCACTCTTTATGGCTGTCCTTTAGGAATAAAATGTTTATAAATAAACCATTTGTCATATTTCATGAGTTTTCATGGGCCAGAATGCAAGAGTTATTTCCATTAGCTGGTCTGAAAAGTCTGTTTGTTTACTTACCTTGATTACTACAGTATCTTCATGTATCATATGCCCAGCAGAGAGATTTATTATTAATCCTGCCTTGCAAGTGCCAAGGCACAGAACATAAAAGGACCTAAGTCAAAGCTGATATCAGTGGCATTGACTGCAACAAGCTTAAGTTTATGTCCTTCCTTGGGGTAACAGAAGAAAACCAAGAAAGCATCGGTTTGAACCTGTGCTTCTGGTTGGAGCTTAGTGCCCTAACTATAAGAGATTTTCTGTCTTCTGCTTTATAATGTGATGCATAATGTTGGTCTTTCTTGAGACTTGGTCATTGGGTTTAGACTAAGGAGGGAGCTTGTTTTGAGGTGATTTCCCCACATTGTTGTAGAGCTTTTCCATTCCTTTACAAGGCTGAAAGCTCAGGTAAGAGCAGAGCAACCTGCAGAGGTACAGGAGGGATGCAGCAAAGGTCACGCATTGCATTTTTGGTTGAATTCAATACCATGCAGCTCAAATGCACACTGTGGCAGCAATTCTCTTTCTTTTCCCAGTTACAGGGATAAAGGTGGAAGATGCCCCTCATTACGGATCCAGCTGTAAATTGACATCTGTGGTCTAGAACACGGCTGGACTACATTCGTGGATGCTTTTTAAATTAACCCTTGCTGCATTAAATTATCCAATTCACCACAATCAGTTTATGTTACACAAAGTCCAAGGATTCTTTGTATATCTTATAGAACAATTTAAGATAGCACATATTTGTACTTACAAGGTAAATAGCCTTGTATTGTAATAAAAAATTGCAAAAAGTACTTGTGAAAATATCCTTAAGATTGTTTCTATTGTTTTCTATTTTAGGCCTTGGAGTTAAAATATGATTTATAAAACAGAAGTTCCAAATACTTTATTTCTTCTATAATAAAGATTGCAGCAGAAGATTTTAAAACGTCCTTCCTTTAAAATATGCATGCCCCATGCTCACAATGTCTTCACAGTGTCCTCAACATAATATTTCAGATAGTGAAACCTGTGATTAGGCAGGTTCTCATTTAAACTGGAAAAAAAAAAAAAAAAGAAAAAAAAAAGATCCTTGCACTCAATGACAGACAGTTAAAGGGAAGAGACCTCTATTTTAACCAGTAAATGATGAATGAACGCTAACCATTGTCTGTGATTTCTAATGATTTGACTCCTCCTAGTCTTCATCACACAAGATTTGCTGCACAAGGTGAGCCACAACTGATGGAGAGGTAACATGGCTTTTGCCAGTTCTGCAAGGTCTGTAACTAAAGATAATCTTAACACTTAACCACACTCTGCTATTGTGAATTAAATGAGAGGCAATGAGTGTGGGCCAAGCACAAGAGGGCAAAGAAAGGCCTAGAGAAAATAGAGCTCCGTGCTACATAACTGCTCTCCACTCTTCCTTTAACTCACATACACACAAAGGTGGATCAGTTCAGTCTAAACAACAGACCTTGAGTTCACTTACATCTCATCGAAATTACTTTTCATGTTCCATCTCTAGCACCTCACCTACAGGCAGCACCGCTGAAAGCAGCTCCAGGATGCTGGCTGCAGGCGTCTGGGAGAGGCTGTGCTTAAGCAGGTGAATGCTGGTCACTCGTGCCTTTACCAGACATTGGAAAAGGGCATTATGTATGAAATATTCCCACCCTCTGATTCTAACACATAATATATTTCAATGACCACTTTTGCAGGCAAAGTGGCGAAGCATTTGTTTGCGGGGTGGATGTCTCAGCGCTCTATCTGTGTCCACATACCTGGTCCATAAAAACAGATTTCCTTCTCCACACTTCCCTATTTCCTCCCCTCCCACTTCTTCCAGTTGTTTTACCCTGCCTGTATCACACCATTTCTTCATTTAGGTAAGTTTCAATGGGAAATGAGACTTATCAATCCTCTGTACAGGACGTAGCACCATGACAAGTCTCAGATCCCAGTGGATGGTGATAAACTGCAAGAACTGCATGCAGCACGTAAGACCCAGCGCTGCCCTGCCACCCCCTTTGCAGAACCTCAATAAAACAGCTCAGAAAAGGTGTTAAGAAATAGCCTGCCATGCATTGCAGCAGCGATGACTTCATCCACTTGTGGGTTATCACAGCCTGAAGACAATATCTGTAGTAATTCAAGTTCTTTCTCAAATTCACTTCTTTCCTTAGGGCAGCTCATGTTTCCCTTGTTAAACAAAGATAAAGTTTTATTGTGGTAACATCTACTTACCCTAGTCAGGGAACAGTCTACAGCAATGCTGGATACTGTACCTTTAGCAGATGCAGAGCATGAGACTGTTTAGGGTTTTAAAATCTTTAAATATATACGTATTTAAAAAAGAAGAAGAGCCATAGGGGTGCCTGAAGCATTCAGACCCGGCTAGAAATATAGCAGGTGCCATGCTATGGACCCAGAGAAGCTGGAAATCTGAAAGTTCTTCAATTTGATAAAATGGCATGAAATGTGCAGCACTTACACTGGGAAAAAAAGAATAAAAGATCTGAAGAAGCCTTGTGTTATCGTGTTTGCTAACCAGACTTCACTTCCTTAGCAACAACGCAGGCTTACAGAAAGCAGCACAAGAGTTGCAGGAACCACTTCCATTCTGACAGCGCCATGACTTACTATTACCAGCTTCATGAAGTTCTGCAAAAAAAAAGTTTTCACTTTCCGTTTGGATTGCAAATATCCTTTCAACTCTGCTCAGCCATGTAGTTTTACTGGGGAAGGGTTTAGTAAAATGGCCAGTGCCATATTTTTCTCCACAATCAGCAATAGTGCCATGTTTCTACAACTTGCTCCACTGGGTTTGCCAGACAGGGGGCTTACGCAGGGAGAAGTACTTTCCTGTAGCAGGTACCAGCTGGGAGATCTGCACCCACAACACCTAGATAGTGCTGGTAATGTTGTAGAGTTTAAAATCAACTTATTTGGTGCCTTAGCCCCTATGGCACACTGCTGTTAATGTCCCCGTGTGGATGGAAAGGAAGAAGAGCTCTATCCCAGGCTCTGAACTACAACAGGGCTTTTCTGCAGGTGAGGCAGTTTGGAAATACCTGGAAAAGTGAGCTCTGGCCTTCTTCCCCCTTCCTCCTCATGGGCACAAGGAGGTTGCCTACTGTGGGTTCACCTCTCCAGAGCTGTCCCGCGCTGGCACGTGGGTCCGTGGTGGTAAGCACATCCAAGCAGGATGCCTTCACATCGTCGGCTCGATTCCAAGAATTGAGCTGTCCAAGCAGTGCATATTCTGGACTGTTGCCAGGCTTCTGCAATGAAACCTGAGTGGGCTTGAGGGCACAGGGACTAGCGTCCAGGCTGTTCCTCTACAGGCCAGTCTCTTTGGAGAGAGAGAATCAAGCTCACCAGCCAACCCTTTGGAGACTTTGCTTGTAGAGGGCACCCAGCAAGATCGATCTTCTAATATAGGCCATGCCAAAGGCTCATGAGATTACGTTTGTTGACATTTCCAGCTAGCTTGTACTTCTGACAAGCAGTTTGCAGGGCCCAGATGAAAGCACCCTTCTCTTAGTGTAGTGCCACTTGCAGAGCATGCACTTTCTAGCAAAGTGCCTAACCCCAGCTTCTGGTTCAGGAAACAGAAACAAATGCTGCTAAGACCATGGTGTAGGTTCAGAAAGACTAAGCAGAAGAAAAAAAGTCAGCACTTGTGCAACCTATTCTCTAAGCCCCCGCCTGCTGCGTCACCGGGGATGTCCGCAGTCACGGCCTGTCGCAATGGCCAGGTCCTTGTGTCACAGCTGGGGATCCTGCCAATGAGAAATAAGTATTACAGCTTTCAGAGTTTGCCGTTATTGATCTTCGTGTGATGTGGAGCCCATCCCACAAGGTCTACCACTTCTTTCCTGACCACACTCAATATTATCTTATCTGTGGGATGGAGTAACAGCTTATCTCCTGCTGTAACTGGTTTCAACTTCCTGTTCCACCAGCACAGACAGCTGCAATATTCGATGACCAGGAATTCAAGAACAGGGCTCTGGAAAAGCTGATGGCGCAACAGCAATGGAGCAGATGCTCCAGCCTTATAAATTAGGAGAATATTATGCGTAGCCAGCTGTACCATATAAATGCCCAGTTTTATGTGATGCCATGATCCTCAGTGTTTATGACATGGTCTAGCACTCGGCCATCCCTGATCATACCTCCCATATATCTGCACTAATCAGAGGTGGACTTGTGGGTTATTTATTTGCATGACTTGATGTCAGGTTAGCACAGTTCTTGTGGTGGGGTACATTTGTGAAATGACGTTGGCTTTTGCATCAGATCTATCAGATTTTATCAAGTATTTCAACCGCAGTGAATTACTCACAATTAGTTGCTTTTTGGTGGATTTCCTATGGATTTTGATGTTTGCTACAATGATCAGAGGTATTAATCTGTAAAATCTGTTCTCCAATAAAAAATAAAAAAGTAAGAAGAAATCAAAGCCCCAAGTTCTGAGAGTTGGTTTGCCAGAAAAGATGCAGGACACAAAACCAGAGTACTTCTACAGAGAAACAGAGGGAAATAAATGACACTGGTGTTCACCATCAGGAAATGTACAGTATCCTTTGCACTTGTCTTCAGGATCTTTTATAAAGTGTTTCTGAGAAGAAAAAAAGCTTGAAAATTTAATTCTCTAAATGATGAAATCACTTGGAAATCTTATGTGTTGTTTTTGCTGAAGGCCCAGGTCAAACAGTCCTTGTCTTACGATGGGGAAAAAATGGGAAGATTGAGCCCAGATGCTTACAAGGAAAGTACAAAAAGGGAATTCCTGAAATGCCTCTATCATCTGAGGAGAATACCGAAGACCCACTAGCAACTTTTACTTTTTTTTTTTTTTTAATTATTGTGCTACTTTCTAAGGCAGTGGGGACCTGACACTGATTTGCATAAATACCCTCAGTAGTAACAGAGTGCAGCCCAACGGTATCACACTGTAGGGACTTCAGAGATGTCCTTATTTTAAACACAGGAACAGGATCATAATGAACAGCCCTGATGTTAATTGTTGTACCTACAAGAAGAACAACTGGAAAATTGTCATTGCATTACTGTCTTTCGGGCAATGTCATTCTGACACAGCGATTTTTTGTTTGTTTGCTCTTTTTTTTATTATTTCTTTATAAGAAATCATATAAATCATATTGGTTCCAAGAAACAGCCATAAGCACTTGTTTTTCATTTTGTAACAGATGGGCAAGTATTTTTAACATTGTTTATTATGGGACATTGGGTTTCTTTAAAAACTGGCAAGTGACAAGCACATGATTGTCACAGGACTGGGTTGAACTCTGATTTCTGGGCTAAATTCTTATTCTTAATTTTTATATTGGAAAAAATAAAGGTCCTAAAATACATCAGCGAGAAGAAAAACAACAGAGTTGACTCAAACTTACACTTTCAGAGGGTCTGTGAAACCACTAATTGTGCCCCCAAGTGCAATGAGAATCAGAGAGACAAACCTGGGGAAGAAAACAGCTGTAAAATGTTGATTTAAGCTCTGAAGAATTAGAAATGTTCTGGAGAGCAGCAGAGTGACTACTACAGGGTAATCGTGCACAGAGTAGCTGGGGAGCAAAGAGCCTGTAGCATCAGGGCAGAAACGTGTATTTCAACAAGGTTACAAAATACAAGCAAAGTGATTTGGCCAGCTACATGGTACAGCTGCTGGCACAGACACTAAACAGTTTTTGTCTTTGAAAAGGACTGCTTTATTAGTATGGAGCAAGACTATTTTTATGAGCATCCATAACCAAGGAGATACCTTATACCTATAGGGACACGATGTTTGTGTATTCTGCTCAGAGAGGATAATTCAGCTATTTCAACAGCAATCTTTAAGGCCAAAGAGACATTATCAAGAGGATTTAAAAAGTCAGACACCTCAGCATAGGTGTCTAGTGCCATTTAAAATATCCCTAAGTTTCCAGAACATTCACACAGCTTTGGCAGATACAAGGGCTCTGAAGGAGACCCTCACCTCCTTGGCACGTCAGCTGAAGTCACAAGGGACACCACGCAGAGATGCACAGACATCTATGCTTGGGTGACCAAAGCTCTACTGTAGTGTCTGAAGTGCTCCTGTAGAATACTAATGGGCTAGTTAGTGGGTATAAACTGAACCCTGAAATTACATGTATATGATTTTGTAGTGGTTTCACATCAGCGGGCAGCTGAGCACCACCACACTGCTCTCTCATTCCCCCTTCCTCAAAAGAACAAGGGGAGAAAATATGATAAAAAAGACTCATGGGTTGAGATAATGACAGGGAGATCCCTCACCAATTACCAACACAGGCAAAACAGGCTCAGCCCAAGACATTAATGTAATTTATTGCCTACTAATAACACACTAGAACAGTGAGAACTAATAGCAAATTAAAAATGCCTTCCTCACATCCACCTTCTTCTACCTACTCCCCCCGAGCAGAGCAGGGGAATGGGCCTCCTCCAGGCCACATCCACCTGCTCCACCGGGGGCTCCTCCACGGGGGGGCTGCAGCGTGGAGATCTGCTCCATGTGGGACCCATGGGCTGCAGGGGGACAGCCTGCTCCACCAGGGGCCTCTCCCTGCACAGGCCGCAGGGGAACTGCTGCTGCCTGCCTGGAGCACCTCCTGCCCTCCTTCTTCTGCCTTCTCCTGCCCTTCTTCACTGAGTTTGATGTCTGCAGGCTTGTTTCTCTCAACATTTTCTCACTCCTCTCTCCCAGTTGCTGTTGCTCACCATTTTTTCCCTTCTTTCAATCTGCTCTCCCAGAGGCCCACCTGGCATTGCTCCCTGGCTCCTGTCTGGCCGGCAGCAGGTCCCTTTGAAGCCAGCTGGAGCCGGCTCTGATCTGACATGGGGCAGCTGCTGGGCTCTGCTCACAGAGGCCACCCCTGCAGAGCCCCCACTACCTTGCCACATAAACCCAATACATACTTCAAAGGTTACATTAAGAAATCTGAAGAGAAAACATGGTTATTATGGCAATGGAACACAACTGAGAAAACCTTGGTGTGCAAATGGGTGTTGCAGGGTGCCTTGGTTCCCTTAGTCCTAATGCCAAGGCCCAAGAACCTGTGGTGATAAACATGACCTCTCAGGGTCCAATGATAGCCACTCACTGTATGGGATAAAGTGGGGTGATGAGATAAACAGGGGAGGGCAAACTGAGTAGCAGACAAGCTTCCATTGATTTTCCACAAGCCCCAGCATTGCATGTGAATAGGATCAATGAAAACACTTCCAGACAAATATTTCTAATAAAAAAATGTAATTTTACTGAAAGAAAAACAGTAAGACATGTGTTTCAGAACATTATATTTTTTCAAGTGAAAAGCCAAAACAAATTTATTTTCTCTGTGGCCAAATACTCTTTTCCTTCATTTTCCAGACTGCAAGTTTTCCAAATGCCAAATCTGAATTTCCTGGAGCAGGACAGCTCTGATCAGTCTTCATCTAACACATCTAGTCAGAGATCTTACTAAAACCAGTAACCTTTAAGCATGCTTTCAGCGAGGTACCATTTCTCTGAAAGAAGAACAATTCAATAGCCATTCCTGGACTGCAGAATACAACCATGGATTCAGGAAGCAAGAAGGAGGATGTCGCGCTGCACTGACTACAGTCCTAAGAGGGATGCTCACATTAGATGTTGAGGTAGTTCTGATCAATACCTGCTTATTTTTAGTGACATCCCTGTGATTTCAACAACACAGACTGACATGTCAGCATTATGTGGACATGAAACCAAAGAATCTCCCCTCCCGTGGGTCTGGCCTCTTCTCTGCTGCAGGAATTCTGCCCACCTCTTGCAAGTTTCACAAATTACACCCTGCAGTACCTCATTTCCTGGACTCCTGCTACACTGGCCAGAAAAGAAAAAAACCGAAACAAAGCCCAAGAATCTTCTGCTATGCAATGACAGGGGTCCAGACATCTTACTGAAGTTTACATGTAGGAAACTGAGGATTAACTCCCCACTCTGTTTCATTTTAGCCGGCAAATAATGTAGAACATGATGTATCTCCATAAACAATCACAATTAAAGCGATCTGTTTAATGTTTACAATCCAATTGTCACTGCTAGTATTTTTAATGAATTTCAAGACTTGAGCAAGCTGTAGATTGACCAGCCAGTAGGATGAAAGTAGGGACTGGAGGTGCCTCAATCCCCAGGGCATCCTGCAGGCAGGCACAAAAAATCACTGAAACTAGCTGTTTGTATTAATGAATATAATGTATTAATAGTAACAATTTTTATGTAGAAACTGTTTCTGAGGTACCTATCAAGGCCTGTGGGTCGTGTCCCTTCAGTTAATTGGAGAGCAACATGGACTCGCTTGCTGAGGGAAGGACAGTCGTTCCTGTGAGTTCAAGTCCTAGGATATATTTGTGATATGGGACAAACAGAATTTCCCAGAGCTATTTACACTCTCTTAGGGACCAAGGATGACAAAAGAGTAAGACATTCACTCTTCCCTTTTCACCATCTTGCGTTGGCCACCATTAGTAAAGGGGCTGCTTACTTAACCCCCATGCAGAATTTACTCATGTGGCAAAAACAGCTTCTAGGTAAGGACTGAGCAGGCACCAGTCAGTGTTACGGTACATAATGAGTGTGTAAGACAAGTCTGGGGTGTAATCACAGCTACTGCAGAGAGCCTGTGTAGCACAAGAAGGAAAGACTCTTCCCTTGCTCTAGGCTGTACCAAAATCTGAAGCAGCTTTCACAATCTGACAGCTAAATTCATGCCATGAAGCAGACCATCTGCATTCACTTGCTTAGAGGCAGCATCTTACCCATGGTCTGCAAAAAATTACCAGATGTGAATGTTTCATTGCCATAGAAAAATCCTAATTGCTTGGAAAAGACGATCTCATTTTCTAAAATACAAGAGAAAAAGAAATCAAACCATAGATATATGTATAGTTTCTTTGTGTTTTATAAGTTTTTATGCTTTGACATGAACTATGCATGGAAAAGTGCATTTTAGAACTGAGACTTTAATGAATGCTTGCAATCCTTCCTGTATTTGTTTAAAGAAAAGCATTAAGAAAGCTGAGAATGAACCAAATTCAAATAGATTTTTTTTTATTCCTGAAACAAGTCTGGTACTTATTTTCTTAAGAGAGGGGTACATTTCCACTTAGTGCACACGACTGTTTCTCCACAGATGAAAAAAGCAAAGCTGACAAGAGCAACAGCAAAATCTCAAATCCCAAGGGGACACTTTTAAACCAGGAGGCTGTAAAGAGAAGTCTAGATGAACCATATACGGGACTATACTGACATGTTGTGGCAAGACAGTAGTAATGCAATGCTTTAACCATGTCTATGACCACAAGCTATGCTGCTACTTTTGTTACAGCTATTGTTCATGTTTCCAACCTAAACAAAAACAAAGGTGAGATGTCAGATTTGGAAACTACATTGACTAAGCAAATACTATACATTGTCCTTGTACAATTTGTTTTCGGTCATGATCATCACTGTAGAGTTTTGCTTTTGCTTTAGCCTCCTTCTGATTGAAGGACAGAGAAATCAGGGGTCAGGAACAAAACAAGGAACCTAAGAAAATATATAAGAACTCATGACTGGATCCTTCCAATGTTTCCAGTGATGGTATCTGAAGCAACTGAGGTATTTCCACATCTTAGCATAGTGGAAAGTCTCATCTAGTTACAGAGAGGCAGACCAGATTGTCTTTGAACCCAGAACTGAAAATACTACACCCCACACAGCTGCAGCTGTGTGTTTGAAGGCCTCCAAATTCTCAACTTTCAGCCAGCAAGAATCCTCTTTGTTTTCAAAATAAATAAATAAATAAATTTATCCCTGAATGACTCAGTTGAATAATCCTTCCCATACCTCTGATGACTAGGGGAAAAGGTCCAGGCACAAACTGTGCCGTGAGATGAGGCATTTTCAGAAGACAAAGAACATGCCAGCGGATTTCCCAGAACTGGGTAATGACTAAGCTGTCTGAACTTTATGTCCCTCAATCATCGTGACAGACAGTCAGCCAGCACCTCCACAGCCAGCAGGACTCAGAATCCCTGTTTCAACAGTTTCAGCCTTTTCAAGCAAGATAGCTAGAAAACATATCATAAATGTGAGTGCTGTATGCCTGTCTTTCCCAGCGTCATCTGGTCATGAGGTGGACACCCACACACACTTTGTCTTCCCAAAGTATTCCCCAGGCCATTCAGAACAACATATCATCATCTCCCTTTAATGAGTTCTGGTACTAATTTTTCCTATAACAGGGACTTAGAAAACCTTCCAGTCCATGGAATCCCAAGAATCAGACAGTGCCAGAGAGCTTCATCATTTGTCCTAACCAGAGAACAGTTGTGGTAGGGGGGACAAAGGGTGGACCTTATGTCTGTAACATAGACAGCCCTACCACACCGTCAGCCATACAAACTGGAAAACTTTTGCAGAGTTACTTGCTGCACAGCAAAAGCTGTAAACTTCTTCCTGGGCTGCGGGAAGAGTATCAACTATGGAGCTTCTTTGTGTGACCACAAAGACCACAGTCATTTGAACGGCAAGTTAGCTAATAGACTTCATCTTTCTTAGGTAAGAGGAAAAGTGTTCAGCGAGGAACACAGTGTTCAGAGACCATTGACTTCAATGGGAATTAGGCATACGAATACCCCTAAGCTTCGGAGTGCCTTAACAATGCATTTATTTTTGTATTATCTCCCTGTGAAATACGAAAAGGCTCCAATCCAGTCTATAAAGACATTCAGAGGTATCTGGAAAGATATATGGACTCCCAAAATACCTTTGAATGAAGTGATTTGCAATGGTTACATGGCAATATTTTGACAGAATTGGGCAATGAACCTTGTTTCTCTGGTCTGAGGACCTCAGATATGAGATTGCTGTGGCAGTGCCCATTGTTCTATCACCAGAGGCTACTCAGTCTCCCTTTAAATGATAACCTCCCCAAGTAATACATGAATGCTAAATTTGAAATCATCTTCCTTTGCAGTAAAGATAATGATGGTGTTTGTATCACCACCAACAGGCTCATCAGGTTAAAGATCAGCCCAAATCAGAAGTATCAAGCCGTTTTAAAGAAAAATATCCATTCTGACATGTTGGATTACAAAAGACACAGAGAGTTACAGAAGGCCTGGTTCCAGAGCAGAAATGACAGTCTGTTCTCTGAGACCACCCTGAATGATTAAACACATGTCCTTTTTTATTGAGTGGAAGAAAATACTAAACAAGCAGCAAAATATTTTCATGGAACAAAAAGTGTGCTCTCTGCTGCAGCAGAAAATACCCTCTCATTTACTCCTCAGGCCAGCAAAAATGTGGATCCTCAGTCTACATCCCAGGACATTTTAACCAGTTACATGCTGACATTTTAGCCTCTGTTGTAATTAAAACCAGATTCCTATCAATGGCACTGTTGTATAGGAAGTGAGTTGCACGAAGCAGCAGCAGCTCTGACTTTGTTGAACTTTATCTTGAAGTGAATTCCATTTTGTTATTCACTGTTATCTTGGACAGTACTTTGCTCCTCAGGCACAGAGGAGCTGTGACAAATTCTGCAAGAATCCTGCAGAAATGAGCAGGCAATTCCCATTCTGCTTGCTGAGGAAACATTTTATGGAAGTGATCACATGTGCACACTCTGATGAAATGACTTTTTTTCCCTCTTCCTCTCTTCTCCTAGAATAAGTCCATTCAGACTGATTTGTTACTCTGTACAGGCAGAAATGTTATGCGCCCTGTTACATGCTTACAAGACAGATTTTCAGACTTGCATAACTGAACTCCTCCAGTTACCTCCCTTCCTTCACAGGTGAGAAAGCTGATCCTCTGCAAGTTTTGCATAGGAAAATTAAAAAAAAAAAAAAAAGAAAAAAAGTGACTAAACCCCTGATATTACAATATGATTCTTTTTCTATTATTTTAGACAATTATTTTAGGTCAATATAATTCAAACATTAATCTAAAAAGAAGAAACAAAAATCTAGCAATGTAACAATGTGAAAGAACCTTTCCTAGCAGATAAAGAAATATAACTGCAATATTATTACCTACAGTAAAAGAAATAGTTTTTCAATGGCTGCTGGCACCTGACAGAGTTGTTTCACATCTGTGCCACTGCCTGGTGTATGTCTCCTTTCTGTCCTGACGTAAATATCAGTTGTCAAAACAAGTACAGATACAAATACCAATTGCCTTGAAGTTTACATGGGTCCCCTGGTTAGCACAGCCTAATTTCCCCTCCTGCTCCCTAGGAGTCACTTGCCACATCCCAGAGGAGCGCCCCAGCTGCTGGGACAGCCCTCCCAGCACACACTGCAGCACCAGGAGCCTGATTTCAGTGACACCCATTTTTACCTCCCAACGTAGCAAGAGAGGCAAAAATCCAGCGTGGGAGTATGGAAAGACGAAGGAGAAGGTAACAGCAGGGAAACTGCTCACCAGTGAGTTGGCCACTTAACCTGAGACAGTACTGCACTAGGCATGATGCCTAGAAATTAAGTATTACAAAGCTGAATGTTGCAATGCTGAATGTTGTAATGCATGAATCCTACTTGCCACCCTACACCTTTGAGCCCTGGCAAAACTGCAATAAATTTGTTTAGTCAAAAGCTTGTAAGAGCTTTGTGCTGACTAGCAACCCTGTGAAAAGAGAGCAGGCAAGAGGAGAGCAAGTATATCCAGATGGTATACCCACCCCTCCACTGGCATGCTTGAGCTATAGAGCAGACCATATCATAGGAGTATCTTGTAAATTGCTATTTGGATACACGTGTTAGCTTGAAAAACATATCACTTGAGTGTTTGAGAATAAGAACCTACTTTGAAAACCCTATAAGCATTATCCAATCTGGATGTTAGTTGCAGTATCTTTCCAAAGAAACCTGGAAAGGCAAAAAGCTGAGCTTTCACCCTGCACTTCTGCATCTAGGTGGAAGGAGAGCGCGGCAGACGGCCCTGCCGCCTGCAGACTGCAAGGAGTGAGAAAGCATCTGGTTTCCTCACTTTCACACCTTGTCCGTGCAAGAAAGTTTCAGTGGGCGACCTGTGAACTTAAAACCTGCCAAGTTTCCCATACAACTCAATCTACACTGTAGCTGTGTTTCAGTCTGATTTATGTGACTAACAGGTCCTCAACAATTCCCCTGCGACACTGAAATCAACAGTGTACAAAGCAGGAGCAGAGGCCAAAATTCTGGTTCCTGGGGTGATGCCTGTTACACTTCTGCCAGTGACAGAAGACAACCAATAGAAACTCGGATGCTTATGATGCCATTAAAGCGATTTGGTTTAACAATGTTAGTAAAACTGATAGAAACTTTTCCACAACAGCAATACCAGACCTGCAATGATATGACCTGAGCATAGCACAGAAATAGAGCCTATCACAGAAGATATCTTGAGGTAAGATTTCTCAGGCAACGGGCCAGCAATAGTACGCCTGCTGTTTGATGATAACAATTCTCAGGAAATTCTTATGAAGGCAGTAATAGTAAAACACTGGGAATGCAGGTTTAGATATCATATTGGGTTTGCATGTCAAGGGTTATTCATTACTATCATCCATACCCCACTGCTAGGTGAGAATTTCATAATGGAGTCACTGTATTGGGTTTGCACGGCAAGGTTTCGGTAGCAGGGGGGCTGCAGGGGTGGCCTCAGTGAGAAGAATCCAGCAGCTGCCCCATGTCAGATAAGGGCCAGTTTCAGATGGCTCCAAAAGGGACCCGCTGCTGCCCAGAGTCAAGGCAATAAGCCATGCTGTTTGTGCCTCTGGGAGAGCAGATTGAAGAAAGGGAAAAGAAAGCTGCTGCACAACAGCAGCTGCGAGAGCAAAAATGTGAGAGAACCAGCCCTGCAGACCCCAAGGTCAGTGCAGCAGGAGGGCAGGAGGTGCTCCAGGCACGCAGCAGCAGTTCCCCTGCGGCCTGTGGAGAGGCCCCTGGTGGAGCAGGCTGTCCCCCTGCAGCCCATGGGTCCCACACGGAGCAGATCTCCACGCTGCAGCCCATGGAGGAGCCCCCGGTGGAGCAGGTGGATGTGGCCTGGAGGAGGCTGCGGCCCATGGAGAGCCCCCGCAGGAGCAGGCCCCGGGCCGGAGCTGCAGCCCGTGGAGAGGAGCCCACGCAGGAGCAGGGGGGCTGGGGGAGCTGCCGCCCACCCGTGGGGGACCCGTGCTGGAGCAGTTTGCTCCTGGGGGATGGACCCCGTGGTACGGAGCCGTGTGGGAGCAGTTCTTGGAGAGCTGCTGGCTGTGGGCAGCCCCCGCAGGCTCAGTTCGGGCAGGACGGCATCCCGTGGGAGGGACCCTGCGTGGAGCAGGGCCAGAGAGGGACCGTGAGGGAGCGACGGAGACGAAGCGTTAGGGACTGACCGGAGCCCCCATCCCCTGTTCCCCTGTGCTGCTTGGGGGGAGGAGGTGGAAGAAGGTGGATGGGAGGAAGGCATTTTTAATTTGCTTTTAGTTCTCACTGCTCTAGTGTGTTATTAGTAGGCAATAAATTACATTAATCTCCCTTGGGCTGAGCCTGTTTTGCCTGTGTTGGTAATTGGTGAGGGATCTCCCTGTCTTTATCTCAACCCACGAGTCTTTTTTTTATCATATTTTCTCCCCTTGTTCTTTTGAGGAAGGGGGAATGAGAGAGCAGTGTGGTGGTGCTCAGCTGCCCATCAGTGTGAAACCACCATATGCATGAAAAGCCTAACTTTTAATAGAGGAACTTATACATAATGTACACCCACCATTTTTTTGTTTTGTTTTGGTTTGTTTTTTTTAGACAGTTTTGTGAACTTTCACACAATCTAGGCAGCCAAATTGCTGACTAAGATACTTGATCACCTCTGAAGTATGCAGTCTCAGCAGCCCACCCAGTCTCCAGCTTTGGTCCTTCTGTAAATCTGCCACTTTGCTGCACGATTTGCTGAAAAGCAATGTTGCCATAACTGCAGACAAGTTTATGTCTGTTCTTGGTTCCATTAAAGTCAGCCTGTCTCTCCCGTCTGTTGTGCTACTTGCTGCTTGTCAGCAATGCGCTGTAAGAAAGGAGGAAGAGCAAACTATCAAAGTGATGAGATTTCTACTGTGAATGTGAGATGTAAGTCAGCTCAAACTGATGCACTTGCTGCCTTTATTGTTATTTGAAAAGCCATCACAGCACCAACCAAGCAGAAAACTCCTCAGGAGCTGTCTTATGTCTTACAATGATGCAGGGACCCAACAGTATGATTCAATGGGACTGTAATTTCTCTCAGTAGGCAGATGGTAAGACAATGCACAAAGCATTATAATAGTCAGTGTGGGTGTAGCTGAGACATAATTTAAAGTTTACAGGCCATAAAGTCTAGGATTTTATAGAGAGGAACTACATTATGGACACATGCTTTCAGTGTAGGCTCATCAAAATTACCAAAATGAAGTTCATGGGTATTTCTGTGGCTGATCTGATTATGTGTCACCAGCCCGGCTTTGCCTACATCTAGCTGTTTCCTTTTGTGGGAAGCCCTGTCAAGCTGAGTCCTCCAGCATAAGTTTTCGAGGATTGAAACACATCAAGTAAGTTCAAATCAAGTGGATTTGAAGTTGTGCTGCTGAGCAACCTCTGTCAGAACAAACATCACACAGGAGACTAAAAGTTTCATTTAATTCCAACATTTAATTCCAATTTTAATAGGGCTCCACTGAAAACATAAATGTGGGGTAGGAGCTGGTCACCTAAATCGAGGCAGGAAATACATTTTAGGTGCTGAGGGTATCCTGCCTGGCCTCTAGCTGCTACTGCAAAAGAGACTTCAGGTCTCTCTATGAGAAGTGTTGTACCTACCTGTTCTTGCAGATGTCCTAGATACCGAAGGGCATGTCTAATACTTATACATGCCCGGACTTAGGCAACCTCAACCTTCCTCATTCAGCTAGTCAGTTGAATTACTGTTGAAGATCCAATGCCTGTGGTGTCAGTTCAGATACCCAGTGCATACACAGACAGTTCTTGTCCTCGTGCCAGTTCCCACAGGACAAGAGGCAGCAGCATTGAAATGGTGATGCACTGACAGATGCCATTGGCAGCAATCTGAGACAGAAAGCAGAAGTCTGACAACAGAGATGGCAACACCAGCTGGTGGAGTTGCACAGTTGGTGGGAGACTTCTGCTGCATGACAAGATCTCCATCCCTTCAAGGGATAAAGTGAGCATTTAAACATCAGCCCAACATTTATAGGAGGTTATGGGCACCTACAAGCATCTCAGCACTGACTGTCACTGAATAGAAGGCAATAGACATGGGGCTATATAGGAACTGCAGAGGGCCACCTTTGGAGCACTACCTTTAATATCTCACCTGTTCCCTAGCTGCATAGTGTTATTAGCAAAACGCATGCTGCACCTCAGTGAAGGGCTTTGAGAGCTTGCCATGGACAGCATACATTGTACAGCACAAAGGCAGTGGTGACAGGAAGAATGGGGTAGGTCTTACACATGCACAGAAGAGTGAAATCATTTCTTCTCCAAAGAGTCTACAATTTGGACAGAAGCATAAATGTAGCTATGGTACAATACAAAACTGAAGTACCTCTACTCTCTCAGATCCTGATAGAAGATGTTACAGAAAAAAAAAATCTAGACTACTGGGAGTTCAGCAGCAATAGCTTATGTCTAGCACAACAGATTTAAAGACTAATATGTTCTCTTGTGCTCATGAGAAATAACAAACGTCATGGTATCAAATAGCTTTGTTTTCAAAATGCTTGTCCTACCTGCTGAAACATTTACTGTACATATAGACACCTACATTTAACTGCAGTCATATGCCTTACAGCAAGAAGAAAATCCAAAATGAAATAATTTGTGATCCTTCCTTCACCATCCTTCCAGGATTATGCACTGACACTATAGAAGGAAAGCTGAAAAATCCTTTCTCTGGTAGGATGCATGGCTAAGAGGAACTCCATTGATTTCAGAATGGTGGGGAAATCACTTTATCTCTGATCCACGTGGTTTGCTGGTGAGCAGCTCTGGAAAAAAAGGGTATGATTTCTGAAGACAACAAGATGCCATAGTACCTTCCTTCACCTCTGCTGCAGCATTGAGCTTTGCCTTCTTTCCATGTAATATTAAACCTTCCATATCAGTTATGGTAATGCATGCTATATTCACAGGTACCAGAATGCTGCATATTAATACCTCTGTCCTCTTAGGTAGTGGTATACTTTTCTTCTGCAAGTTCTTGACTGAGGTACAGTGAATTGCATACCTGAAGCCCACATCCTCGTTCTGATGAACTAAAGACTACAGTCACAAATGCAGTCAAAATATCTGCAGTTTCTGCATCAGTGTGTAGGTGTTGACACTTACGCTGACTTCATACTAGCTAGTTTGAGTTTGAGTTAGCAGAGTAGCTGTGAAAAATGCCTAAAAAACTGAGTATTGCAACCCATAGAGGGCTCCATATTTCCACAGACATCTTGCTAGAGGTACCTCAGATACCTTGAATACAGGTCCAGATGCTGCTGTGGGATGGCATGGCCACAGTGAGTTTATAGCTCTGGTCATATGGCAAGGAGTAACCTCCTTGCAGAACAGGCACATCCTGACTCTGTTCCTGAGATCTGTGTACTTCTTGCTGCTGTCCCACTGTGGCTGCAGTACCACCCAGCTTCACAGATGATCAGTTCTCATGACTTTGGCCTGGAAAATTCTTCTCCTTCCCTGCACAAACAGTCCCAGTTATGTATGGAGATCTCTGCTTACTTGAAGCAGCCATGGTAGGCCAGTGTGGAAGCCAGGATACTGGACTTAAAAGCTTAATGATCTATCCATTATGCTAAATCCTTTGCAGCAGCACTAATTCCTCCTATTCAATCATCCTTTTCCCAAGAGCTCAGGACAATACCAGAGACATGGAAGGTTGGCTGATTTATTGCTTTCATGCAAAAGGTCAGATGAAGGAAGACCGGTCAGTGGAGTCTGTTGCCCTATAAACTTAGTATCTGACTAGTCATTGGTTAGTTTGCCTTCACAGTATGCTTTGACACTCAGAAATTACTACAAAAATAACACAGAGATGTTCAGTAAATTGTACTTCAGTTAGCTGTTTTTCCCCCAGTCAAATGAGAAAATAGGTTTTATTACCTTCCAGCATTACATATTCACTCTTAAATGAAAACTAAGACCTTCTAAGACTTACCATATCAGCTACACCTATACCACATCTTGTTGGGGAAATTGATGACGTTATCACAGAAGATAACGCTACAGTAAGACCGTAGCCAAGATTTCTGTTATTGAGCCTGAATACTTAGTGTAGACAGAAACAAGTAGTAAACATTTTAGCTTTCAAATAAACAGGCATATGTCTTACTTTTCAGCTCAAAATTACAATTTAAGACTATGGACAACAAGTACATCACTACACATGCACCAGCACAAAAAAGTGCTTACATATGGTTTATTTGTCTATGTGTATACAAACATACATGTGTGTAACATAGATATGTATTTATTATATATAAGCATGTATATTCTCTGCAAGCTGAGAGACACAAAAGACCTGAAGTCATCACTTCTGAGCTTCTCTCTGTAGGAGAGTTACCTTCTGACAGCAAGATAAATGAAGGGGCAGCTGTGTTCATTCTCTAGCGCTCATGCTTGTTTAGTATCCTGATTAATGACGAGTGCTATACTTAGTCTAATTTATCTCTTGCAAGCCTTTATATGCTGTTCAGAACCCAATGTAAAGTTTATGTGCAGATGCACCCACACAATAAAACGATTCCATATTGAAAATGACCATAGTTTAATTTCCAAGTGAGTCCCCAAGGACCTCATTGCTAGGGGGGCAGTATCTCCGCCTGCCTTGACTTTAAGCTCACATTGAAGGTTCATTGGCAGTCCACAGGACAGTTAAAACATTGCATGAAAAGAGACACAATAGAAATTGTGAGAAAGCCATGACATCCAGTTGCCACTTAGGTACATTTTATTGTTCATTTGGACATTCCAGAATGAGAAGAAAAGAAGTGGGGGCACCGACAGAGAAAAAAATAATAATTCTAAATGCCAATCTTCAGAAGACGTATCTGCACAAGGCAAGAGACTCTAACCTTTATTCACAGACTCCTTCTGGCTAGGAAAGTGATTCCATCTAAGAAAAAAGCACGTGTAGGAAATGTCATGTGATGGGCCTTCAACAGAAAAAGCAGATGATGGAGTCCTGTTATGTCCTTATAAACAATTTTTAAATACATTTCCTCTTTCAACTGAAGAAATATTTTACAGGATGACAGTAATGGATAAAACAGTGTAATGGGGGATTACCAGAAGGACTTTCAGCACTTTTCCATGGGTCAGTTTATTGCAAACCTTTGCACTGAGAAAGAACCCTGTGAGCAAACTCTGCATGAACTGAGCACCAAACAGTTGCAAAAGCTTAGAAAACTCCTGCGGTGGGAAAGTGGGCCATTTTGTGATTAAGCCAAATGCACACAAGCAGATGTGATCTCAACAACGTTCACTGGTTTTCAGCAAGTCCAACAGAAATCAAGAATAACTTCCAAATTGATGCATAAACTCTTAAAAGCAAGAGGCTTAGTCACAAAGGATCCTCTACATGGAAAAGTAAAAATGAAATAAAGAAATGAAAGGAAAGTTCTTCACACAGTAACAACAAAGAAAATAAGCCAAATCCGTTCTCTATGTTTAGGTAGTCCTTACTTTTTGATGAGATGAGTGTTGCCATCTGTTTGGCAGGACATTACTGAGAGCTTCAAAGGGCTAGCACATCTCTATCAATTGGCCAACTGGACATTAAGTTTGAGACTAATCCTATTCAAAGTTGCATTCTCAACTTTCTGTATTTCCTCTTTCCTTAGTATTTCACTTTAAATGTAAGCTCACGCCTTCTGAGTACAACTTCCCTAAATAACACAACTCTGGGACAATGAATATGGATATTCTTCTATTCAGATTTTAATTAAAGCTAGTATGATATGCAGACACAAATCAAATTTAGGCAATGTTTGAACAACACTCTCAGATATATTGTCTGATTTTTGGGTGGTCCTGTGTGGAGCCAGGAGCTGGACTCGATGATCCTCGTGGGTCGCTTCCAGCTCAGGGTATTCTATGATTATACGGTTCTATGAGATTTGTCTTTAAACTCTGAGATTTATTGGCAAATTTACCACTTATTTTTCTAGAGCTAATCTGCTCTGACATGTTTTATAGGACATAGATGCTGATATATGTAATGCAGAAGTTGTAGTTTCCACTAGAGAGTGGATTGTTGACATTTTAAAAATCAGATTTAATGGAATCTACAATGACTCAAGTATTTATCCTATCAAGCATTTCTGTGACCATATCATTTTTTTAACCACTGGGTGAAAATAAAATAACAGTAATGTGATTCTGTGATTCTGTAATGCTTGTTCCCTTCAGATGTTAACAGTCTGAGTTACAGTTAATGCTTTCAAAATTATACCATTATGGTTTCTTCACAGGTTATTCATTTTTTTTTCAGTTTCCTACTGCAACAAGATACTTGTAAAAACTTGATTTCATGGGTTAACAGTCTGATACTGGAATTAAGCAGAGAAGACAAAATTAACAGAAAAGTGATTCAGAGGCTATGCAATTTGCTCATTTTCTGAACAGTTATAATGGAACCAAAATTTCTGTTTAGGTTATCATTATTATTACTATAAATGCAAACATCCTCTAGACTCTGAAAAACAAGATTCATATGACTTGTGTTCAGTGATGCACAACACCTAATTTCTAATTAGTGGTCTCATTAACTCTTGCAGTGTTAAACTTCTCCATGTGCATATATTCATTGCATTGCTGCCTCTGTGAGCTTTAAAATCACACTCCAGTTTCATGGGTTTCAAGGGACTTGCTTGCACTATAGTAACAATTATTGCATGCAGTGTCAGTAGAATACAGACTATTAATTAATCTACTAATTTATCCTGACTTGTACAGGAGCACGGGACTTATGAAGCTGTCCGATTGCATCCCTGCCTTTGCTGACAGGTGACACCCAAGTGCATGTTTCTCACCTGATATTATTGGGAAAGTGTGCTCAGGAGGAGCCCAGGCAACAAAGTGTGTTCAAAGCATGCCAAACCTGGGAGGCAGGACCATGCCGAGGCAGGACCTTGGATCTAACTATCAACCAATATTTCTGATTCTGCCAGGCTCTGTGTTGAGTTCAGTTAAACATGGAACTGGTGGCAATAACCACCTTTACCACCAGAACCTGGAGTGATAGCATCCACTTAGGAAGTGGATTAAATTCCTTTAGCTACCCCAGCAAGATCCACCCACCTCAGCGTACAGCAGCCCTGAATACTGCAGGGCCAAAACTCTCCCCCCTCTTCTGATTCTCAGGCACCCTCAAGCTTTTACCACAAACTAGCAGACTCAAAGTAAGATGCTGTGCTGCATGGCACCTCCTGTATTGAACAGCACCCCGCTACCTTTTAATGCCATCAACTGCACTGCAGGTGCCGGCAGCAACTAGAAGCAGCTGATGGGAAGTGCCACGTCACATCAGCCATGTGTGCTCCTGCTCCTCTTGGAACCGTGTTTTCCCACCTTTAGGACAAAACACTGCCTTCAGGCACCTCTCCAGCGTTCTTCCTTCACGGAAACTCTGCTGTGGTGACACTGTTACCTCTCACATACGTGCCATCTCTTTCAGGAGTTCAATGCAAGAGGTCTTTCATTATTTACAAGGAACTAAGCCTCCTCTATTCATGCGGTGACTGTTTCAACCACCTCTTATGATTTATTAAGCATTCACAATGTTTTTCTCTTTCTTTGTTGCACTATCATAACACATCAGTCTCACTTTGAATGGGATGGTTTCCACTCTGCTCCCAAGGGGATGCAAAGGACCAAAATACCATCTGTATTGATTACATTATGGCAATCCCCACAGCGATGCACTTTAAGCACAATTCTGGATGTGCCATGCCTACCTGCGTGACAGCGTTCATCTACACATATGCAGTGAACTGTGTGCCGTGGCTCCAGACATGCTCCATGTGTGATGAAGAGCCTTGACAATGTAAACTGCACAAATTCAGGCTTCTTAGGTTCTTAAGATATGTCTGATTCTGGGCGCCATCATTAGTAATTATACCTGCCTTTCTAGCTGCCTGAGCAAGGGTTCTGATTACAACAAAGTGAATTGGAGGCCTCCGTTTTAGGAAATCACAAAAAAAAAAAGGTGTCAAAATATGGACACTTGAACAAATGATTGAAAATCAGCTTTTTTAAAGCTCAGACGTGTTAGACATTCAAATATAGTGGTACTTCATACAATCAACCTCAAAAAATCTGCAGCTGCTCCAAACTTTTGCGAACATACGGTAAGCATGTGAACATACAATAAGCATACATGGCAATGTCTGACCTAACCCCAGCTACAATTACATCATTCTTCTACTTTTCAGACCAGGGTTGATACATATAACAATCAAATGATACAGCTGAGAGGTCTGTCTGCAGTTTTAGGCCAGATGCCAGAATATGGGTAGCAGTTTATACTCTGAGGACCCAGGCAGGAACACCTTTCCCTCCTGTTTCAGGTGTTTTCTAGATTCATTTCTGTTCCACAAGGCTGTATCTTAAGGTTGTAATTATCTCTGCTAAGCAAGTTAAGAAGTCTGTTTTGCAGGACAGGCACATATATTAGCTTACCATGATCCTGGTCTTCTGAAGGTTCACAAGAGACCTCCTAAGAGGCATACGAGACACTTGCTGCAGGATCTAGCAGTATTTTTCTTGCCTGGAACACAGCTATGGGTTTGAGCTCATGAGCTGAGAGCTGCTAGCAAGTTTCACCATACCACTTAATTAAACAATAAATAAATAAAGAAAAGGGGAAGAAAGAAAATAAATGTCTTGAGTAGCTCAGTGAGACTGATACGTACAAATGACTTAATGAATCCTGATTTACTAACCACGCTGCAAGAGACAGCAGAGCGATGTGCACTTCATATTTAATCCATTCAGGCTGCTCTGCACCCAAGGACTAAGTGGGTGCAACCTTCCAATATTCTGGGGGTTGTTTTCTGAGGACAAGATAAATCAGGTCACTTCAGGAGGGATGTCAGTTGCTTTCCTCTTGCAGGAAATTGCTTTCCACCAGCAGTGTCTTCACTCGAGAGGCAGACCTCATATTGCACATTGCTGGGCCCAAACATTTCTCTGAGCTATTTGTGCCTCCATGATGTGCTGGGTCCAGCTCAGTCAGGGACAGTGCTGTTATGATTAATACTTCTCCATCTAGGTTAAAATTTTCTGCCTCAGTGAACTCACATTGGATTTGGTTTTACAAAACAGGACGAGTGCTCTTGACTGTGGTCAGCGCTTGGGCCTCCTGTTTGGACTATGCAAATCAGGATTTGTAAATACACCCTTCAAAATAGCTCTGCAGCTGTGACTTTGGAGGATGGAAGAATGATTTTCACTTCCTTTTTGCACTGGTTTAACTTCACAGGTCTGGGTAATATCAGCAGAAGGAGTCAAATTAAGACTGAATGCCATATCCTCCTACACATAATACCTGATGTAATCTGATGGTGAATCATAACTAATCTTCTCAGTTGAATTAGAGCCAGGGAACAACTCTGGTAAAGGTATTAACTAACAAGTGTAGTCACTGGAAGGCTTACCATGCTTACCTGGCCTGTACACTAAGCAGTTTATTTTTATGGGGGTTATTGGCAGCATTCAGTAGTACAAGGCATTTTTCTGGTAGATGACCATTTACTTTGGGATCTCCCTGTTGATGAAATCTGCAGCAGCGTGTGTGCATAGCTATCTCTGCACTGACCTGACACAGTCACGAGAGCCTCTTGAGGAATACTTGCTTCAATTCAGCCATGACACGGGGGAGAGGAAGGTCAGCTGCACGTCAGACCTTCTCATCCGATTACCACTACAGCTGCTGTGAAAGGGAACAGGAGTGAACAAGGAGGTAGATCTCCTTTTCTACCCTTTTCATTTAAGGGTGCCGATATATACAACATCCGCACACATGCTGGACCTTGGATATTAAAAATTTTTCCTCAGTTAAGTTTACATTTAATAACAAGAGCTTGTAAGAGCCAAGAGAAAAACATTTGCAAAAGATCTATAGTTTAATGATCTTCAGGGTTTAGTATGTGTACAAATCTTACTCACTTGAGGCTGTGCTTTATGGAGTGCTCTGTAGGGGTGTATTTCTAATTACAGATGTGCATAAGAATGACTTTGATTGATGCTGATTTGTTTTGCTTCTGAGGTTAAGAATACTTGTTTTCTTTAGTCAGTTAACATACAAAGAGCAAAGGAAGATGCAGTAAGCAGTTTTTAAGATGTTTCAGTTCACTGCGAGCAATAGCAGACCTTTCTGAGATTTGTCTCCTTCCAAACTTCTGGAGAAGAGCACTTTTAAGAGATCTGTTGCTGTCTTACCCAAGTTCTTAGTGAAATACAAACACCCGATCCTTTTCCTCAGCCTATGACTGAAAATAAATGTACTCCTTTTTGTATACCTCAGAAACCGTGAGCTTCATCTCCTTTATAGTAAATGACAGAAATATCTTAGGAAACAGGATGATGAAGAACCTCATTCGCAAGAGGTACTTTATGGGGGAAGATGAGTAACTCTTGCTAAACTGAAACGAATAGCACATGAGGAATAACCCATAAAGTCTGTCTGGAGGAACTTGAGTCATCAATCAAAACTCTCTTCACTAATACTCAGAACAAATTTATTTTGCTCTCTTCAGCTTTCTATCTGAGTGCTCTGACAGATTCACACATCGGGGAAAGAAAAATGCTATTTAACTTATTGCCGCCTGAGTATATATTTTTTATTGTCAAAATGTGACTGCATTTCATAATCAGTCAGGAAGCATCACAAATGAATTACTTTTGTTTGCATTTCCCTTTGGACACTTTCTTGTTACCATTTTGAATAACAGCATGGTGGGTAGCAAAGCTGACAGCTGGGCAGTCTTCCCATTGACCCCAGCACTATCAGAAGCACTTATCTGCAAAGCAACAAATATCAGGGTATAGCAAAAGATACACTTTCCAATCTCTCTCCTGAGCTAAACAGCAAGACCATTGCCTCTCAATTGCACCAGCAAAACCTAATAGCCTGACTGGCTTAAGATCCTGGTTCAAAGTCTATTTTCAGGGACAGGAAAGAGGAGAAAATGCAAATTTGTTATAGTTAAATGTCCGCAGTGACGGAATACAAAAGGTGGTATCGCCACCGGCAGATGATGACAGCCACCCTAGGTCAGGACTGCAAGGTGGCTGGCGTTCAGGATATACAAGGCACACAGGTGTGCTCCTATAGTGAGCAAAAGGCACAAACAACACCTTTCTCGGTTCTACATCTGGATTTCAAAACATAAATCTGATAGCATCTTTTAACTTTGTTCAAGCACTTTTTCTTCAAGTTCCACTGAAGAATACTAGGCTGCTGCTGTCCTAATGAATGAATGCAAAGTCAAAACTTTCTTGAAATGTTTTCTGAGTAACAGTGTGAGTTTGTCTTTTCAACATGTATTTAAAAAGTAGCCAGGGCAGCTTCCCTGCATGATTAATCAAAATCATTTAAATATTTCCATAGAAAGATCACTTTTGCAAAGTTGGATTGGATTGTTGCCAGACCTCTGAACTTTCTGGTTCCTTCCTTTTTCTCGTGTTGTCCTTTATTAATACATTTGGCAATGTCTGATGCTATCTGCATTGAAATAAGCCTTTTATTTATACTCCCAAGTTAAACTATTTACAGAACAAAGCATAGGCTCTTGTTTTCTGAGGCAATCTCTGTTTCTTGGTAGGAGGAAAGGTATCTGAAAAGTTGTTGTCTTCACTGGTTAGCACGCACAGATTCAGTGGGGATGTCAGAGCTCTAAACTAAAATCAAGTTCGTATTTTGTCCAAACAGGTTTTTTTTATTGTTTGCAAAATGTAAGCATGATGTGTACTGATATCTATGCAGTCCATCTACCTCACTTTTTGTCCATAAACACACCCAATAGTAGTCACCACCCAAGTGCAGTCAATATATCAGCATCATCTGGCACAAACACAGGGCCAGATACTGCATGCCCCGCTCAGGCAAATTTCCAATATCAACAAGCAACTTACACAGAGAAAGGATTAAAGATAGCCTTAAAGCCAAAAGCTGTGTGTATACATGCATACATGCATGTTGTTCCGTAAAATAAACATAATTCTTGGAAACAAGAACAGTACTTTGAATGAGATGGAGATTGCTGAACAGTACAACTGTGACTTGATTTCAGCCAAGTCTCAAGGAATCAGGGAAAGATAAAAGAATTTAAAAAAAAGGACTCTGTCAAACTCAGCATCTCCTCCCTCCTGCTGGGCTTTTGGGGCTAATGAGGTCAGGTGAAGAAGGAAAGAAACACCCCGAGCCTGCCAGCAAGTCCTTTGGGAAGCAGACTGCTCCATAATAGCCATCGCATGGCATCTTATAGGGAAAGATCACAGTCACCTTCCCACACTTGTTTGACAAAGGCAGGAACCAACTCTGATACCATCTCATAGCCCCGACAGCTAAAAATGAGTAAAAATCTACATATCTAGGATTGGAGGCTTTTTGCACAGGCACATAATACTAATTAGACTTCTGACTTTTTCCACTGTATGAAAATCTTAACTTCTTGAACTATTTTTTTACAATTAGGAGCAAGTTACTCAACCAACTCAGTGTTTTAGCCACTATAAATAGAAGTTAAGTTCTGCTTTTAACCATGCCGTTGCACAATCAGTCTGGAGTAAATCTGCAGAAGTTAAAGGCTAATCCAAATTTGCTGTGATACAAATGAGGGTGACTGTACTACTAACATTATTTAGGCTCTTCTATTATTGATTTGTTACATATATCATGTGTTTTAGAAAAAAAAGAGAGAGGGAAAAAAAATCAAAATGGAAACAAGTCTTATTATGACTTTGGAACCTGAGTATTACCAAAATCTTGAACAAACAGAGCAGTATTGTATTTATAGGAAAGCATAATAAAAATACAATAATAAAAGATCTTTAAAAAGGGAAACGTAACTATTCAAAAGTGGAGATAACTAGACCTTTCCTTTTATTCTGCTCTTAAAAGAGCTGAAATAGAAAGGAAATGAAGCAACCAATTTCTGAGAAAGACAGCTGTTCTGCACCTTTCCAGTAACTTCAGTGCAGATCACAGAAGAAGAAATTTGTTCACGTTACCCTACTGCCCTCCTGCACTACCACCCAGCCTGCGTCCCAGAGCGCTGCTGGGGCGAGCACAGCCCAGGCTGCCTTGTGAAGACGCTGTGTCCTGCTTCGTGCCTGCTGGATCCCTGTGGGCTTGGGTACCACTGGCCACTAAATAGCTATGCTCTGTCTCCATTAGCCAGGGGGTCAATGAAATAACTTGTAAATGTTTTCTCTAATTGAACTTAGATTCATAACATGATAACTTCACCAAGTGATTCCTGTCCTGGGATCCCACGTAGCCTCATACTCAATCTTCATGTTAGGTGACTGGAAGGAGCTGGTTGGACTATAGAAATGAAGAAACCAGCAACACGTGCAAGTTTAAAGCCAACTCTTATCACATTTATACGAAAAGCAACTCTTCCTGTTACCAGCACAGCTCAGCACCTGGCTGAAGAGGAGCTGCCAGACGCTGTGCTCAGCAGAACTGGATGGTATTGGCACTTGAATAAGTCTCCATCTCAGCAGGACTGCTCCTGCAGCCAATACCCTCAGGTGGGGCTGCAGTGCCCTTGTGAGATCCTTACTGCTCTGACTACACACCTTCAAAAATGCCGATTTGAAAGTGGTGGGTAAACATTTCCCATCCTAATGTGCCCTGTGAAATTAAGGGCCCGAATGCCCATGGTAATTTCTACTGTGGGGAGGACTGCATCATCCTCCTGCACCATCACGCAATCCAAAATCCCTGCCCTGATGTTACGAAACCCTCAGCTGGACTGGTTCAGACTATCAGAACGATTCTCCCCTGGGCCTCAGTGCCTGCTTTAACAGCTGCTTTTCATTAAACCCGTACCCATACTGCCGCCAACCAGCAGAGATGGCATTAAGGTCTGCTGGCTCCTGGCTGTGGGCCCCTGCCCCACAGGAGGGAAGACCGACTGCAAACATCCCGCCACATGCAGAGCCCAATCCTTCGACCTGCTTTTCTTTCAGCACTTCTTCCCACAGACAAGTTGATAATGCATTAATGACTTGGAAAAAAAAAAAAAAAAAAAAAAAACAAGTATTGCTCCCAACTTCCTTGTTACTTTATTAAACTGCATATGATATCCTTGCTTTAATATCACCTTCCTCTGCACTGAGCTTCGCTTCTTCGGACTTTGTCCCTCTTTTAAGCATTTCTGGGCTCCTTTGTTTTTATCCTTCCACCTCCTCCTTGGAGCCACTGGTGTTGCTCAACTGGGAGCTGTTGTATCATTGTTATCATCTAACTCTTCAGTTCTCGTGCAAATAAAATTGAAAGCAAAGCGCCATGGCCGTGGGTGGCAGAGGCAGCCAGAGGTGATAGCAGGGCATATGGACAGAGCCAAACTCTGCCAGAAAGCAAAGATATATATACAAAACGTACCATCTTTTTCCTTCAAGAAAAGAAAATAGAAAAGGAGACAGTGAAACTGAAGGGCTAGTTTCAGTCTTTGTAATATTGACAAACTTTAACCACTTGTGATAAAGTTTCCAGGCTAGAAGCCAGGCTGGAGCCTTCCTCAGGCTTTAAGCCAAGTCAGCTGGGACATTTCCAAGAACAAGGGAAGGGAAAAAAACACAAAAAGGCCTCCTCCCCCCACTTCTGCTTTAAATGCCAACAACTTTTGTCAGTAATAATTCAAGAAATTTCAATTGAATGTGGAAAAATTTCCAGTTAGAAAAAGCAGTTTGGGCTTTCATCGAAGTACCTCTTCTTGCACTCGGAAATACCTGGCCAAAATTCACTGACAGGGCATTGTCCATTTGATATCTGAATTTGCTATCGCTACTGTATGTGCATTTAAGTCCAAGAGCAAGCAGGATCACTGGCTTTGTGACTTTGGCGTCGAACTTTGAGACGCTGTCTGAGTTTTGTCTGTGGAACCAGCACTGAGGTTAGAAACCTTGCTTTTTTTATGTCGCGCTCACAGAGAGGGCGTCTGTACCTGGACAAGAGGGCCTCTGTACCTTTTCTAACACAGATGGCACAATGGAGAAACCCGCAGAAGTTGCCAGGAGGTGACATGGAACCACCGAGACAGATAATTGGGACTGGAAACCAGTGCAGACCTCACGGGAACAGCAACTGGAGGGAGAGGTCCACCAGGATCTTCACCGTGGTAACAGACACCATATATTTACCCTATGCACTTCTCAGTTTCTAATCTTCTTCTGCAAATCAGCTGCCCAGCAAGCATACTCTTCTCAGCTGCGGCTGTGAATCAGCGCCAGCACCCCGGACATTTGTCCACACTGGGGCCCCAAAATGCTCAAACCTCATGAGTCTGTTTACTGCCTGGCTCGCCGCTCTGTACGAACAGCAAGTCCGTTCCCACAAGAACAAACAAGACACTCATTTCCAGAAGCAGCCCCTGGTTTTAGTAGCCAAAGTTACCCATGCTGACGTCTGGTCAAGGTGGCTTGGTACAGAGCAGCCGGGCGTCACAGCCCCACGAAGGAGCTGACTCCAAGGCAACTCGCAAGTCCTGCAGATGGATGCTGCCTGCCCTGTACGCAGAAAACCCAGAGAGGGAAAGAGACGGGACGAAAGGACGGGAAAACCGCAAAGCAGGGCTGGGGGCGGGCGGGAAGGGGACAGAAGCACGGGAGGACAGCGGGTCGGGAGCTGGCAGGGGTCTGTCTGAGGGCAGGGCAAGGAGCTGTGCCACGGCACCTCCGGCTACCCCAGGGCCCCCTCCAGCTGCCGGGGCACCCCGGGGTCGCCGAGGTGGGAAGGCGCCGCCGCAGCCCCACCGGGCTCAGGTGGAGCGGGACGGGGGTGGTGTATTTGAATGCCTCCGCAGCCTCCTCGGGCAGCACCCTCAGCGTCCCAAGGAAGTTTGTGTCCAGCTCCAGCCCCCCGAAAGGCACAGTATGGCACAGCACAGCACCGGACCGCGCCGCGCCCCCGCGGAGCTGCGCGCCCCCGCGCCCGGCGGCTCCTCCCCTGCCCTCCGCGTCCCGCCCGGCGGCGCCCGGCTGCTGCTCCTGCCCCTGCCCCTGCCCTGCCCCTGCCCTGATCCTGCCTCTGCCCCTGCCCCTGCCCCTGCCCCTGCCCCTGCCCCTGCTCCTGCCCCTGCCCCTGCTCTGCTGCGGCCGCCACCAGCGCGGCGGCGCCGGGCGCCCCGGTGCGGGCGATGTGACCCCCATGGGCGCCCGCCGGCGGCGGCGGGGAGCGGCCCGGCTGCTGCTGCTGCTGCTGCTCCTGCTCCTGCTGCTGCTCCTGCCGCCGCGCACCGCCGCGCACACGGGTAGGTGGCGGCCGAGCCCGCTCCCGACGGGTGAGATGGGCTGGGTGGGGATGGATGGGGTGAAATGGGGTGAAATGGGATGAGATGGGGTGTGATGGGGGCTGCAGGTTCCCCCCCCCGGGACGGCGATGGCACGGCACGGCACGGCACGGGGTCCCTCTCCTCCCCGGGCTACAGGCAGCCGGCGGGGGCAGGCGGAGCTGGCCCAGCCCTGTGCCGTGCCGTGCCGTGCCGAGCCCCGCAGCCCCCTGCCTCCCCCCGGTGCTCCCCTGCACAGCAGCAGCCCCGGCTGGGCACGGATCCGGGCTGCCCCGGGCCGGGGTCCCCCGGTGAGCTGGGCGCTCTCGCCGCTTTTTGCGCTTTGAGCCGGTTTTATGGCCCCGATCCTGCTCCCCCAGGGCTTACAGTGGGGGGAGAGGGCTGGGTGCTTCTGTAAGGCCGCTTCATCTTCTTCTTATCTCTGCAGTTACGGGAGAATTAGGTTGCAGAGCGCTGTATGTTTTTAAAATGTTAGATTGCTTTCAGTTGTAATCTGATAGCGTGCGCTCGGGCTGCTCCTTGTTAGGAGCATCAGGGTAATTCCCCAAATACCTCCCGTGTTTGTAGCTTCCCCTGTGCTTGACAGTCACCAGCCCCAGGAGCCCTACCTGCGCGGTAGGAGACATTACAGCAGCTGGCAGGATGAGTTTTTGGCAGAGATCCTGCCCGCCCGTGCCAGTGCTGAGCACCTCTGCCGCCCTGCTCCCAGCCACGGCCAGACCCGACCCCTGGTGACAGCCCTGAGCTCGGGGGGCTGCAGCAGCTGGAGCGGGCAGGGGGTGCTGCCGGGTGGGCACGAGCTCGGTGGGGCCCTGGCTGTCACTAGGAGCATCTCACGAGATGCTCTGTCCCTCCCGTGTAGAGCAGAGATGAGCACGTCTTCTGAGAAACCTACTGGTCTTCTCCCATTAAAGCCCACAGCAAAACTTCCAGATCTAGTGAGAGCTGGACTGTAGTAAGGAGCGCGCTTCATCCTTGAGTAGCGCTGCCTAAGGAAGGTTTCACTTAACTCATTTGACAAACTGTTCTCTCGTGCACCAGTGGCTTCGACTGGCTTTCAGAGATGGGCGCTCTGAGCTCTCCCTTCGCAGGGTCAGCTCCCTTTCAGGCAACTGCCCACATCACATTCACTTCATCAAAGTTCACTGATCGCCAGCACAAGTGGTTTGGAAAATTTCTATAACTGGCCTTCGGTTGCCCTTTATTTTTTTTATTTTATTTTTTTTAATTTATTTGCACAGACTTTGCTTCCAGAGGAGGTTTAGAAAAACGTCGAGGGAGATGAGCTGGTTTTCGCTAACTGTTGTTTAAGGGAGAAGGGAAACAGCAAAGTCCTGAGTTTTAGCTAGACGTACTTTCACATTTTTATTGACAGTCAGTAATATCAGCACGGAAGGGAGAGCTCTGCCTTTCACTGAAGGCTTAGAGCCTCCTTTTTCACCTCTTCTCTTTCAGCATAACAAGTAAAAGCTGTTTTAACTCACCCTGTCAGTATTTTGCTAATAACAGAAGACATTACATGAGGTGCAGAACTGTAATAGCAGTCCTCCTGCTCTTTCTCAAAAGTGAGGTTACAGGTGCAGAGCCATGTCCTCTGGGTATTTTCTTCCAGCAGAATAAGCCTGGGTTCCAAGTCATGAGCAGATGCAGTCCCGCAAATACGGCAGCTGTCCCGAGCGCTTCCCCCAATGCCAGAATAGGAACAGATCACACAGGGGCACCGGTGTGCCTCAGTACCATGGTGAGCAGTTTTACAGCAGGACTTTACAGACTCGGGTTCTTGCACCTTACAGCATCCGTGCTGTGCATGTCCCTTGGGAGTCTCCAAATTAATTCCTCTCCAAATAATGTGGTGGCAGCTTTTAAACATTAACTCACAGATGGATCGTGGCAAAACACCAGGCAAAACAGCTTTTCTTTTCCCTGTGGTGTATTCATGGGTACAATCCTACTCTTACTGGATTACGTTTGCTGTTTCAGAGGTCTCTGAAAGCATGCAGAGCTAAGGTACTGTTGTCCAGTGATGTGTGCCTACTTAACATGGGCTGTCTGAGCATTACCTGGTTTTGCACAGGACAAAAATTTCACTTGTCACTGCACGTCAGTGGGATTTTTATAAATTGGTGTTTCATTTGCTGCTAAAAATCTGTACTCTAGAACAAATGAAAAGGGATGGAAAATGCAAAATGGAAAAGCAAATGGAAAAAAAATGGAAAATCCAGAAATCAAGAAATGCGGCATGTTCTTCTTTACCACAAGAGCTTCGTGATTTTTGTAAGCAGCTCAAGGATAGGGAAGGAACGTCATAATTTTTGAATGCAATAGAATGTTATTCTCTTAATTTACCAAACTTCATCTTAAATCCTTCCTAGTGAGGGCTTCCCTAACCACAATCTTCTGTAGTTAGAGAAACCTTTACATTTCCAGCTCGTAGAGTCCAGTGTCTACTTTGTAGATCTGTTCAGAAAAAAAGCAAGCAACAGGTACTACATTGTACTGATTCTGGGAAAGGCAAATGAACCTGAATACTGTACTGCAAAAATAGAAGGGTTTTGCTATATTTCAGGCATGTTTACTATTTTCGTTCAGATCAGGCATGTGATGTTGAAGCAAATATCTCAGTCATTGCACTGACTGTGCTTTTGTCCATATTGTGAAGCAGTCTTGGCACTGGATGTCTTCTGGATGAAGCTGACCTAGAAGGTGTTCTCTCCTTGAGTGCATCTAAACCAAGTAGAGCTAGTCCAATGTTAGAAAGAAAAAAAACTGGAATGCGCATAGTGTAGACAAGATTTTTTTTCAATGTTAACATTTTCATGTAAGAGATCTGCTCGTATTGGCTTGCATTATTCACTAATGTAGACAATAGCTGTAAATACCACTTGAGCTGGTACATGGCTATACGAATTGCTTTTCTTATGATAGGACCTTGAAAGCTTCCCCCTTTTAATTTTTTTTTATAGTTGCATAAATTGGTTGGTCTGCACTGACACACCTGATTTAATTTACATCTCCCTTTATCGTATTTTTACTAATAAATACATCTACATTTTAAGAAGCAGCTTCAGTCCTCTCTTTAAGCAGATTTCAATATGTTTTCTTTCACAGTTACTAGAGCACTGAAACATACAAAACATCCAATTTTTGTCAAGGAAGTATTCTTGTAAATACAGAATAAAAGGATAGGATCACAGTACGGGCCTTGCAGTTAAGCCATTGAGCTTGAGATCAGGGATCACATTTATGTCCAGAGTTTATGTTTTGTCACGTTAAAGCTATCCAGAAGGCAGGCAATGTTCCAGCGCTAATAATCCACTGCTTTTCCTCCTCACCTATCCACTGTAAGTCGTTGAGAAGGTGTGCACCAGACTGTAATTTTGAAGGGCAGAAATGAAATGCTTAGCTCAAAGTTCACCAGTGCTGAGATGTTTAGGTATTGACACAAGGTGATTTAAGGTATGATGTTTAGTATCACAAGGTGATTTAAGGTATGTTTTGGATCTGAGAAGAGGCTCATCTGTTACACAGACACAGCCAGTAAGTATTAGCTGAGGTATTAAATAGCACACTGAAGTGTCAGACAGATCATTTCATATATGAGGCATGCAGCATGCATGCTGTAAATAGGCTAATTGCACCGTGGATATACTCTGTGATGTCTGTGTGCTGTGAAGCCTCTGTATTGGAAGTACATGGGAGGGCTGAGCTAGTTTTTTTTTGTTCTACGTGGTATTTTCTGGCTCTCTGCAGTGTGAAGGAGAGAAGAACAAATGTAATGTAGAAATAAATAAAAAGGGATATTGGTGTAAGGCAAACTACAGTATATGAAGAAGGAGTGTCATGTTCATACAATCAAAAGACTCATCCTTATTGTCTCATCTCTAATTTACTATCTCATGTCAGATAATGCTGTGATCCATGCCCTGCTTGTTGGCTTGGCTTACAATTTCCACAACTTGACAAATTCTTATTACATTTTAATCAGGAATGGAAACAGCAAGAGTAGCTAATGCATTCCGTAGAGAAACTTCAAACACTGTTGGGAAATTGCGATTGAAGTCCAAAACTTGCATATGTTTTGCGGTTCCCAGTGCTAACGTTCAGATTCGCCACTCCAGCTGGTAACCTTACCCTTCTTTCACTGTTATTCTCCAGTGGCTTTTATATTTTTAATTCCAAGACAAGCAAGTGGTTAGTATTACTCAAGTCATCTGTGTACACGTGGTTCAGTTTATGTTTGTTTTTGTAGTTGTGGCTTGTACATTTCTACTGATTGATTCCTCTCAAAGAATTGGTGTTGATTACAACCGTATGATCAATAGCTAGGAGGGAGAATAATAATCCTTTACAACCCAAACAAGAGCTTCTTTTAAGAAGCCAAGGTTTGTAAAAGCCTGAATTTTGGAAGTCAGGCCCATCTGTAGATAAAAATGAAGTTTTATTAGAAAGCTGTGTTTAAATGATGTACAGATCTCTTTCTGCTTTACACTTTCTGTATTAGTAACTTACGGAATTTCTATCTACTGCTCTATCTTTATCCATCTCAAAAAAAAGTACAATAAAACTAGATAAGGCAAAAAGAAGTGGCAATGAGATGTAGGACTGGAGGTACAGGATGGTTTACATATGAAGAGATTAAACAAACTATGCCTCCTTCTTGTGGAAAATAGGTGACTGAAGAGGAATGTATTCATATATTCTTTTCCTGCCTGGCTGGCTACCTGAAGAGTATTTTAAGGTGAATGAAGGGTCACGAGAAAGATTGTAGTCCCTTCTTCCCTTTGTTATTCCCCAGCACCTTCAGTTAAAACTCACCTGACAGCTTAGCTGTTTTTCAGCCTCCCATTTTCCCCTCCCTTTTCTGTGATGGGAACAGGAATGGGTCCAAAAACTATTATGAGAAGAATGTTGCTTTAGGAGGGGAAAACAGGTTATGAAGATTTATGTATTTGAGCATAATCACACTCCATACACAAAAGCATACCCAAGTTGGTCTTACAGCTTTGAGGTGAAAGGGGTTAATTTATTTCATAGTAGTTCCTTAAAGGCTGGAGGGAGCAATGAGGCTAATATTTATTATCGTGTGTGGTTTGTACACAACTGCTCTTGGATCTCCTTGTCTATTCTGAAAGTACGTCAGTATACCTGCTTTAGGGCGTACTGTAGTCGAAATAGTAATGTACAGGATGTGGCTCAGAAACACTAAAAACTGCTCGGAGAAGGCTGAGGCACATGTAGTTGCTGACAGTTTGTTCACTTTGTCAGAAGGTAACAGACAGACAGACAGACAGACGCGGAGCTGCACAACCCCCCAAGTGTACATCAAGTCGTAGCAGTCCCAACATGACTGGGCTGCCTTCTCCATCGGCATAGTCCACGGTCAGGCTTCTGCTGTGCTCATCAAAATGTGTATACTGTTTTGGTGAACTTCAGGAAGAAAATACCACCTTTACTAGCATTTTTGAGGCAGTCTTTTCTACCTTGTAAAGGAGGTAGGTGATTACGCTGAGTGACTTCCTCTGTACAGCAAAATCACTTCAAACCTACAGGCAGGGTAAATGAGTCTAAAAATCATGACTGGTGGTTTTAACAAAAAAACACTTGTTAAGTCCAGGAAAGATACTAAAAATAATACTATTTCTGTTACTTGTTCACATCTGAACTTTCTGTGGGAGCCCTCTGAGCATACAGTCATATGGTGCCTCAAAACACACCAGACCATACCTCTGGGGAGATTAACAGAAATGGGTGGGTGCTCCAGGAAACCTTTGTTTCTTGTGAGCTCTCTACAGGCAGTTGCTTCCCAAAGGCACTTTGTGTCCCAGATTATCTCTGAAAGAAGCATGAATGTGGGGCACCAGAAGGGAAAAATAATGCTGTGTGTACATGGAGGAGCAGAGATCCTTGGCAGGCTGCTTCATGCCCACTGGGGTATTCCTGGCCGATCCCTGGTACCGTGCAGAAGATCAAAATCAGAGTCCCACAAGGTAAGCTTCCAGCCAAAGCTTTCCAGAAGGGTTTTTCCAGCACTCCCTGTCCTCCCAGGCTGGAAGTGGACCCGGTGGGGCAGGGGCTGCCTTCATCTCAGCCAGATTTCCCAAGGGCGAGCGGAGGAGGCGGCCTGCAGCCTGCAGGTCTGTGGTTTGGCAGGGTTTGGCGTGACGCGCCGCCCCGGGCAGCAGTAGGAGATGCCCACGCAGCTGCGGGACTCCTCCACAGGCACCCAGCAGCGTGCTGTGCTCCCAGCTACGGGGCTGCCACCCCTGCAAGGCACTGAGCGTCCCCCTCCTCCTGCATTGCCCCCTCTTGAAAATATCCTCTTGCCATTTTTAAGCACTGGCTGGGGATCGGGAACAGGTCGCCGGTTACCTCTCAGTCCCGGGTGGTCGTGGGACCTCCCCTGCGAGAGATGAGGCACTGCAAGCTCGCAAGGTGTGCTAGCCCTAGCCCTCAGATCTCCGATGCAGTGCTCCACATGCATCTTGTAGGTCTGGCTTTCCCTCGGAAGGGAAGGCTCTTCTTCCATTGACACCACACTCAGTCTCTTGCCCAAGGGAAAATGTGGATTCAGAAGACAGCATTTCACTTATTAAACTAATTTAGATTCCAAGAAAAACAAAATCCCTTGTCTAGACAAGCTGTTAGTAGGTCAGAGAGTGAGGAGCAACACCCTTTAGGCAATAAATAAAATGTTATCAGTTCTAATTGAACTGTCATTGCCTCATAGATATTAGCCAGCACTAAATGATGAAGCTAAAACCAACGTATGCTGGGTTTATGTAAAAAATAGATAGTTTATGTAAGGATAGATTAGGACTGATCCACAACATGCTGTGTCAGAATTCACCTGATAACTCTCACACAGCATCATTTTTACAATATTTCTTTTCAAAAATAAAGTTTACTTAACCCTGGAACATTGAAGAAAAAAAAATTAAGATGTCAGAAATATTCTAGTTAAGCACTCATATTCTTGGCTACTGGGTTGCAGTCGATTTAAGTAGTAATAAAACGATAATGCTAAACATGTTCTAGGGAGACAAGAAAATCCTTAAAATTAAACACTGGACAGTTGGGTTATTTTTAATATTTTATATAACTTCAAAACATCTGTTTTGAAAAGCAGCTGTTATGTCATGGAATTGTGTCAACAATGGTTTTTAAAATGAATTTAATTCCTTTTGGAAAAAAAAATGATTTTGCATTGCCAACTTAGCAAAATACTATTCAAATATTTTACATTTGTTTAAAAAAAATGAAGGAAAAAAACCCACACCTCTGGTGGATCGTGACTCTGAGAATCTTGACCCAGTTAAGAGTAATTTTAGACAAGCACACCCTGAATTTCCCTCAACTTGTTTCAGGCCAATATTGATCTCTTAAAATTAGTAGGAAACATACCCACAAGCATTTTCTCCTATTGGAGTGGATCAAGGGCGTGTTTTTGCAGTACGGCACGGTTAGGTTGTACAAGCTCTATTCTTGCGCTTGCAAACCTTCAAAGCAGCGGGAAGAAAAATCAGTTTATTTAATTTCTGTCATACAAGTTAGCAAAAAGGAATAGGTGTCAGCTGCCACAGCCCTCCACAGCTGTCTGCCAGCAAGCCTCCAATGGACCGGGAGGACTTTCTCCTCCTTTCTGGAGCTGGGTCTTCCTGCACTGGGTCATTACCCGTTCTGAAATGCTCTTTGACCAATAACCTCTGTAGGGGCACATCAGAAGTTTAGGTCATGGCTTGGACGAACACACACCAGACTTCACACGGAGGAGGAGAGCACGTCAGGGCAAGCCACACCATTCCTTGGCACCCCCTCTTCGCTCTTTGCCCACTCTCACTCTTTCCCCAAATGACCTCTCCAGATTCGCCTGTTTCCAATGGCAGCCTGCCTGTTTTCTTCAAAAACAAACCCCACGTGTCCAAGCCTTGTCACTCAAGTTTTCCCACCTCTTCTCTCATGACTTCTGCTTTTCTGTCTCCTCCACCACCTCATTTTCATTTAGTCTCATGACCCTATTTCTGTCCCCATCGCACTCTCCCCTTTCCCCCATGTCCCCTATGAAGAGGCTGTGATGGGAGTGACTGGCTCCTATTCTGGGAGGGCAAGAGTTTGCTTTGTGGTTACCTCTTGAGCATTGTTCTGACTACAACAGGAAATCACCTCCGTGCTCCTCCCCCCATTCCCACCAGCATTGCTGAAGTAAAAGGGTTTCACTAGCCCGACTTTGTGCATGGTGGTCCTAGAGCTCCAGCTGGGAGGAAAGGCAGGGAAGCTGTCATGACTTCTGCCTGCCCGTCTTCCTCCTCCCATTCCTCCTCACTGTCCAGCCTGTTGAATTCCAGAAAAGAGTGCAGAAGAATTAGCACAGAGGAAAACTTTCAAGCTCACTTCATTAAAAAAAAAAAAAAAGAGTTAACTCATTTGCTTAAATTGTTACAAAGATGACTAATACCAGGTAATGACATTTGCTAACGTGTATTCCTGGCTTAGTGGGGTTTCCCTTCCTCTCTGTAACTTCTGATCTCCAGTTTTGGCTCAGTTCCCCTGTTTACCATTCATGCACTCCCTTGCATTCCTGCATGGCCAGTGCCAGCTTGCTTTAGACTGTATATGTACCAGAAAAGACAATCCCAACCCTCTGCTAGCGAATGCTACTAAACATTATGCTGAATGGAGATTTGTTCTGATTGAGTATGACTATTTTTATGATATCCTTACACATGTGTTTGAGGGAATGTTTTTCATTGCAAACAACATCATCGTGTAAGCAGATGATCTGAAGGAAGAAAAGAGAGTTAAGTATTCATAAGAAACAAAGAGCAGCAGCATAGAAGGAACAAGCAAGATTTCACACGAATTTGGTGGAAGTTGCCCAAAGCTGAACAGGGCAGTGGGTCACAGCACAGCCAGAAGTGAATCTCTGGTGTGCTAAATTGCTCCGAAGTTGCTTCATATTTCACTGGTGGTTCCGAGCTCCCAGTGGAAAAAGGTGACTGTGGGACTTGGCGTTTTCAAAAGTCTGCTCCCTTACTGAGGCATGCAAGCTTGGATCAAATCGATGTCCTTCAAGTGGCAACAGCAAATCATGAGGCACAGAGAGTGTCTGCTGTGTCGCCCCTAAGTTCAGCTCCTGGTGCAAAGCAGTTGCTTCCGTTAAGGGTGTTCTCCAGAGCCACTTTTGCATAAGAAAATGCTACAGCAATTGAAGTCAAAGTCTTTTCTGTCATTGTCAAAAAAGGAGTTCCTCATTTAAATAGAAGTAATTGGTAAGGGAGGAGTCCCTGGTTTTGACTGCTGTAGCTATTGGGAAAAGCTGTGTTGAAGTAAGACTTTCCTTTCTGTCTTGATGCTTTACACGTCACTCACTGTCATAAATTATGTCTTACAGTTGTCTAGAGAGACTCTGTGACTTTCTACGGCATTTTATTTTGATAGAAAATTTGGTGGGATGGCAATCCTTCTAGCCATGTGACAGTGAAATACAATGGGTGATCACTTGGTTGACAGCAGTACAGTCAACACCGGTACTTACACAGGGCAAATTTCTGTGGCTACAGCTCAGCTTTCAGTGGGTATCTGCCTAGTCCTCACCTCATAACTTCAGCCAGTGTTGAAAAAGAAAATAATATATATATATATATTTTGTGTGTGTGTGTGTGTGTATTTATATATTTTTATGCTTTGCAGCTGCTGGGTTATCTAATTCAAGAGACGAGTTAACAAATGTGTTTACAGTGAGAGAGCTTGGGTAGCTGCAGCTGTATTTGTCCTGCAACGTTGACATTAAACACAGCCATTTGTCACCGAATTAGGCAGCCCTGCCTCCTGGCAGGTAAAAAGCAGGTGCACTGAGCAGACAGTAGTTATAATGCACATACACATGCAATATACTTGCATAGGTGTGTGTGCACATATATGCATGTGTATATAGATAAATGTGGCCGTAGCCAAACCCGAGGTTTGAACAGTACCAGCTTGAGCAAGGCGGTTGAGTATTCTGTGTGATTAAAACTGACCACATTTTTCAACCCAACAGAGGCGCTTTCACAAAGAGATGAGGCACCTGCCATCAAGTCTTTTACTCATGTGAATAACCTCACTGACGTCAGTGGATTTTTTCGCTCACATGTGAAGGTGTTTTCAGGCTAAGTCACATCTATTTTGAAGAGTCTCGCAATAGCTTACTCTAAGATCAGGACTTGGCTCTTCATCGTGGTGGTGAAGTTTACAAGCCTATTTTATTAGTCTTTCCAGTCCAGGTGTGCAGTCATGAAGATATAAAGAACAATATTACTCAAGGTTTGATTTACAGCATTTCCAAAGAGAGTAATAATGGCTCTGGGTTTTTTTCCATGCGTGAAATAAATAAAGGAAATTACTTCATTATACTGCAAAGTGATGACAGCCAATGTAGACTATCTATGAGACACACTAAACCTAGCAAAGCGAATTGCATGACTGATTTCTCAGTCATGCAGAGAGATTTCTGCTCTCATGTAGGCCGGTGTAGACTGAAAATACTCCATGTGACATCCATGCCATTAATGCTAGTTAATGGAAAGAAAATCGGAATATGATTGGTTATATTGTGTTTAAAGACAAGATACCAAAATAAGCAGCCAATACATATACTTAAGTTCTTTAATAACTGGTAACCTCGGGACGTACTAGCTACATCTATGTTCTATTCTTTACATGTTTCTCCGGACACTGCTGTGCATCAAGGAGACATGAAGGAGTTTATTCTTAACTCTTCTTGTAGAAATCGTGGAGTATGGCAGTTTTACTCCTGTTTTACAGATGCAGAACTGAGGAAGGGACAAGGCCAGAAATAGAAAGCAAATCTCTGCTTTTGCAGCTGATGGAAAGTTAACGGTCCCAGTCCCTCTGCCTTCCAAATCACACTGAACTCGAGGCAAATCGGAGCGTGCTTGCAGTGTTGTAATACTTCAGATCTTGTAAAGATACAGCCTGTGGGTTCTGTTGTCTGAGATTGGCTCATGCGCTGCAGTCAGTGTTTCTGTTTTGAAACTTCATTTACCACATCAGAAACCACACTGGGCGGAGGGAGATTTAAAAAAAAAAAATCAACAAAAAAAACACCTTTACATGATACTAGTTCAAAAATATTTTAGTGTAACAGATTAAAGTAGCAGGAGTGACTTCATACTTCAAAAAGTGTTTAAGGAATATAAATGTTTTTATGCAAGGATGGACAAATGTCAAAAAGTACAGGAACACAAAAACCATTTGGAAAACCAATGAAAGTAATCTCACTTGTCTGTGACGAGCTGGCTGCCTCCAGTCAGTTCAATTTGGGTAATATGTATTAGCCTGATCAGCTGTACACATTTAAAAAAAAAATAAAGAAATAAGAAAGGTGTGAAATGTGAGCTGATAGGGACGTTTTTTAACTGTGTCCTACCTGACTCAGCGGTACCCCTGACTAATTTATTACTAGGTTTATCAGAATGGGTCTAGCAGTGGCTTTAAGATCCCATCCATCCCACTACCCCTAGGCAGAATCAGCTCGGTGTTGTTTCTGGCAGCTAATTCTCTAACCTGCCCATCTAAACATCCATCAGCCCTTCCAGATAGTCCATCCGCACGTGTCCCTCCTCTGCCCATGAGGCATTACTCCTGGTGCCTTCTGTCTTGCTGAACCTGAACTCCCTTCCTTTTTTTCCTTGTTGGCGGTGGACATGGAGGATAGACTATCCCTGTCATGCAAAGACTTACAGTGTTCCCCCCCAGCTCCCGGACAAGGTGTATCTCTGGCAAGTTTAGCTGCCAAGAAAGCAGAGATTGAGGCTGCTCAGCTTGAGTGCCATCTCCAAAGGAGGGAGAGAAAGGCATCTGGTTTGGTCCATCCCAACACGAGAGACGATTCAGCCTGTGGAAGTGCTGATCGGGCCCTGCTGTTTATGACCAGTGCAAAGCAGATGCCTCGCTCAGAGAGCCCAAGTTACCAGGGACAAGGCTCGTCCTCATCTGCTGCTGGGTTGGGCTTTTTTAATCTTTGTTCTGGAGATTTTAAGATCTTTCATTAAGTACTTTATTGTCTATCTTTTTCTTAACTTTCTCCTTGTTCTTTTTAGTTTTTCTCCTTTTTTTTTTTTTAATGAGAAACCTTTTATGGCTTTGACTACCCACAACCTAAGAAAAAACCTATGTTGTATTTCCTCCTTTTTGGGAATTGCAACAGAAAGTTCATTTGTGTCTCAGTTCCTCCTGCCCTGTCTGCACAGACTCCCTGGTTGCCTTCTTCAGGGCTTGGGAAGGACTGTATGACTTCTGTTTTTTTTTTTCTCTCTTGTTCCTGGTTACCAGTTATGCAGTTGATGGCATCCCTGCTCTCTCATAGGTTTTTGCGCAGGGATGTGGTGCAAATAATGAAATTTGATGCATCGATGATTTCTCGCAGTCCATGCAATGCTGGCTTTGGTTAGCAGCTTGCACATCAGTGTTTTAAGTGCTTCTCTATTTTTCTGAACAAATGTTGCCAACTTCTGGATGCTTTCCTAGCTCTGTTGGGCAGCTTCATGTTTCCATTTGGATTAGTTTCACCTAAAGCAGGAGGCACGTAGAGGACATTTATTTTGGTGGAAAGTAAAACTTTTTATTTTCTAGGTTCTTTATCTCCCTCTTGGAAACAAATGTGAGAGCAAAGCAGATGAAGAAGCATTCCTGGCAGTCTCTTCCCGCTGCTTTCGTACCCCCTGGCATCCTCAGACTTTGGGATTTCATTGTAACTGAACCTGTAATTTGAGAGCCTGCTAGATTACTGTCACGGGGCATTTCTGTGTTCAAGGAAAGGGGACTTCCTGCATACTGTAAGCTTGCCTTGAGGACTATACCTGACAAGATTTGTTCTCCAACTAGAAAAAAAAAAATTAAAAGTCACTGAATACTAGCTAAGTGCTGGGGATAAAAGAGAGCATCATTAGAAATACCCTCCCATTAACAGCTTTATGATCTGAAGATACAGATTCAGGCATATACCAGAGTTTGTTTTGAACATTAATATACAAGCAGAGGCTTGGAAAACCCATAGTTTGCACCACGACCGTTTAAAGTAATTGGCCCCTACAAAATAACAAGGATATTGTTTTAATAAATGTATTGAAGAGAAAAGCTTTTACTGTTTGCTTCAAAGACAGCTGGAAGTCAGTCAGGTAATCAGGAAAATGGTGGTGATTTTTATTTACAAAAGCAACTATATGTCATATGTAGTATGTTATACACAATTCACACAGGAGAATGAACACTTAGTAATAGTGAAATATACTTAAAAAAAAATTAAGGTCTGCTTAAGGAAGCAACAAAGGTCAAGGACTATTCATTCAGATAGGTTCCCACTGTTCATGTTAATATGCTGTATTTCCTCCTTTCTTTGTCACTTTTTGTTATCTTAAGAACTAGAATTGCATCGCGGGGGGAAGAGGGTTCTGAAAAGTCCTGAAAGACCACAGATTCGTTTTTTCTCTTCCCCATTATGCTCTCGTGGCCACTTGCAACAAGAAGCACCTTCCCAGCACCTCCAGCTCCAGGGCCCATCTCAGGGCTGCTGGGAGGTGCTGGGGACTGGCTCACAGCTTGCAGCTTGGGATTCTGCCCCTGGGTCCAAGGGCCTCTGTTTTGCCAGCAGTTTAGCAACGTGAGCATCTCCATTAAATTTATGACTTTACAAGTGTGTATTAGGAACATGGGAAAGTGGGTTCTTAGGAGCCCCCGGACTTGCTTGTGTTGCTTATTTATTTCAAAGGCTGGTGCAATGAATGGTAATTTAGATGAGTAGGTGCTCAGTTTTTGACTTTATGGAGAATAAAGGCAATATATAGCATTTTATGGCTTACTTAAAAATAAGTGTCTGTTTGGTTAACTTGGATATATACTTGCAGATTCTTAGTGTATGTTGTTCCTTTCTTATTTTCTTTCTCAGGAGAGTTGTATTGTTCTTTGCCCAACCCTAGGAATGTCCATTTTGAATCTATAAACATGAAGAATGTCCTTCACTGGTCAGCACCAGAAGGTACAGGAGATGGAGTACTCTACAAGGTGAAATATTCCGTGTAAGTTGGCTTATTTCATCCTTCACTGCCTTTTTTTTTTTTAAGCATTTTAAATTAAAAAAAAATCTTTATATGAGATAGGGCTGCTAAAAAGAAAAGAGAACTAAAATATGTCTTAGATTTAAGCAATATAACTTTTAACTTTTACTTGTGGTAATGATTTCTTCAGATCCAGTTTAAATATGTATATATAAGAGAAGCTGTGGATGCCCCATCTCTGGAGGTGTTCAAGGCCAGGATGGATGGGGCTTTGGGCAACCTGGTCTGGTGGGAGGTGTCCTGCACATGGCAGGGGGGTTGGAACTGGATGGTCTTTAAGGTCTCTTCCAACCAAACCACTCTGTGATTCTATGATTCTATGAGACTGTGCTGTGGATTGACATCACAGTGGCCATCTGTACACATCTGAATGGATCTGGGGATGTAGCATTTAATAGAATATTTTGAGTAGCCAGTGTTTCATTGGTCTTTTCTAAAAAACTCAGCACCAACAGGTTTCTTTTGATGCCACATACCTCTCCAGTTTAGGAGTCCAACCACTGAAGTTACCAAGTATTGTTGAAAACCAAGTAACGTGATCAGAATCAAGCCTCACCCCTTTGTAGGATATCAAGGAATTTGAGTGAAGACCAGAATCTATTTCCTTTCCTTCATTTCCATCATTCATTCATTTCCATCATTCATTTCCATGGACGATGTAATGCTCCCAGGCTTATCCTCTGCTATATACCCTTCCCTTGGTCTAGTATTTTTTTCATGACACTGAAACAAATGTAGATCTCCAGAAGTTTCCTGTAACTTGTATTGGTTACTTAAAGCAAAAAGTTCCTCCTGCAGTCAGAGACTGCAACCTCTTTTGCCCAGATCTTGTGCTAACAGAGGAGAGACATAGTCCACCTCCCTAGGAAAGGCGAGATTTCTCAACGATAAAGGAATGAGCTATAATTGTATAGAAGGTAGAAGGCTCAGAGAGCAGTAGCAACACTGACTGCAGGTCAGCGGGTCCACAGAAGAGTCTGTAGTCATACGTACAGCCATATTTCACACTTATTGCAAAAATACTCATATGTGCTTTGGTAACCCAGGAGAGCAAGGCTTTCAGGTGGGTGGAAAATGCTGGTGAGTGACATTGTCCTGCAGTCATATCGAAGCTGACACACACCCTTATTAATTAGTAGCCAAATGGGAATTATTTTCAGCATAATGTGAGTTTGAAGAGCAGGAGCTCCTGAGCAAATCCAGGCAGAAATTTTCCAAAGAAAAATTGTTGTGGTACGTGTATGTCTCTGCTTCAACAAGAAGGATTTTGACGTTCATTCCAGATGGAGTCTTTGCTTTAAACAAGAAAAAAAGTGACTGGCACCTTAACAGTCAGAGATGGGTGGTCTCCTGTCCACTCATCTGAGAGGCCCCGAGCATCTGTCTTCACACACCAGGAAGAGCCATTCTGGCATAACTCTTGTCTTCATACAGTCATCCTGGCTCAGTTCTCCAGTGTTTAGTGTTTAAATTAAAGCTGTGGAGACAGAGGTTGAGAGATTGTCGCAAGCAAATCTGGACTTAAATTAGTATCAGTAACACCCCAGTTAGTTACCTATTGCCTCTTTTGGGTAGGGCCTACTCTGATTTATTTTTCATTAAAAACTTGGGGAAATCTTGTGTTTTATCTCAGCTGAAGTTGGGAACTCCTTGAAATTGCACATTTCGGCAAAACAGGCAAACTGTTCTATCATCTGGATGATCCATTTCTGTGTAATATTATTGGGTAACTAATATCATGGCAATAGCTTTTGCACAGGTCCTTTCTCTTCCTCTTTCAATATAGTTATGGCGTTGGCAAATGGATTAGGAAGCCAGAATGCAGGAATATCAACAGAACGTGGTGTGACCTCTCCAATGAGACTGCTGACTATGAAGAGCAATACTACGCGAGTGTGAAAGCCTTCCTAAATGGGATGTGCTCTGACTGGATGGAGACAACACGATTCAACCCTCTTACAGACAGTAAGGAAAGTTAATCACAAATCCAGGTGTTCATGGCCTTGATTAATACTCTGTGCTCAGAGTGCATGTGCCTCATAGCATGTGGTATTTTAATTTTAATATGAGGTTAGAATTTTTTGCTGTAGCAGTAAATTGAGATTTATGCTGCTGGCAGCAGTAATTGAAATCATTGTATTGGAATTTGGATATGTGTATGTTAAACTTGCGTTCTTGGAACCGTCTTATATACACTGAATACTCTTTTATGCAATGGTAAAGCTTTACTCAAGGAAAACAAAAGCTGTGGCACATCCACTATATAAAGAACTCTGATTTTCAAAAGGCTCTATTAAACCAAGCAGTAATCATACTCTAAAGCACCATCTCTCTTATCTGTGCCAGATAATCTGACAACATGCTGGTAATTTAGCCTGTTTTAGCAAATTGAGTTTCAAGGTTATATATTCTGCAAAGTCACAGGAATTCCTAGGCAAAATTCCAAGTCAGTGTTCAGCTTCCTTCTGTGAAGTTTCTCTTCGTTATCTGGAAAGTAATTTTCTACCAGTATAAACGGATTGTTCAAAGTTCTACCTAGACTCCCCAGAATATTACAAAAAATTATTATCATCACTTTAAGAAACTACATGGTCAAATTCTCTGCTGCATGTAACTATTTTATGTAAACGTTTATTTGTCCAGCTAAAATTGATCCACCCATGGTAAATGTATCATCTACTGAGAAATCTATTTCAATCATTCTGACTGCTCCTGAGAAGTGGAAGAGAAGTCCTGATGGAGAATCAGTCTCTCTGCTTCAAGTGTATCCTGGCCTGCAATACAATGTGTCTGTCCTCAACAAAAAAACAAAGAAACGGGTAAGCTTTGAGAAGGCTGTAGAACTGTACCTATTCAATCTGTGCACTGTTCTTACTGAAATGTACTTCGTCTGTAACAGCAAGAATTGAAATAGAACTCATAGCATTATAGGAATTGTAGGACCATTCAGGTGGGACAGAAGCTCAAGGAAGTTTCTAGTCCAAACTTTTGCTCAAGGCAAGATCAGCTATAAGCTCACACATGAGCTTTGTCCAGGTGCATAGTGAAAATCTCCAAAGATGGAGACTGCATAACCTGTTCCACTGCTCAACCATCCTCTTGGGGAACAAGTGTTTCTTTTTACCCAGCCTGAACCTCTCTTTTTCTGCTTATGTCCCTTGTCTCTCATCCTCCCACCATTCAGCACAGTGATGAATCTGGCTCTGTCTTGATAATCGCTGTTGGTCATCCTGGTCACTCTGAAGCTCTCTCTTCACCAGATGGAACAAGCTCCAGTCCCTCAGCTCTCCTCACAGGGCAAGTTCTCCAGCCTTAACTACCTCAGTGGCCCTCCACTAAACCCACTCCAGTTTGTCCATTTTTCAGTATAGGGGGAGCCAAAACTGGACACTGTTCTAGGGGTGGTCTGATGAGCACTGAGTGGCGGAGGACATTCCCCCCCCTTCACCTACTGGATCCTCTCTTGTTGGCACTGCCTAGGATGCTGTTGACCTCCTTTGCTGCAAGGGCACATTGTTGGCTCATGTTCAGCTCGCTGCCTGTGCTAGCCCTCTTCAGCGGAGCTGCTCCCCAGCCAGGCAGTCTGGTAAAAGTACTCACCATGCATCAAGACAAAGCGCACCCTTTGCCACCACATCTAAAATTCTGCATTCATCTGTCTCTCCAGATTTACATTCCATATCAAGGGGTAGTTTCCAGCATAAACACAATAGATGAGGAAGCACTCAGTGATTACTTACAAAAATATTCATTATTTCTGTTCCTGTCCTCCAGGTACAATCTCTATCTGGCAAATCTCTTGAGTTTCTAGACAGGATGTTTACACCATAAAGGTTCCCTTCTGTTAAATGGTATATTAAAATGCTAAGATTACCAATTAGAGGTGTATAGAAGTTTCTCCTTCTCCTTCTCCTTCTTTTTAATAAAGCTTCTTGCCATAGCGCAATTACTTTACTGTATATAAAATCTTTACCTTTCTGTAAGTGATAATATAAATAAAATCTTTTTTTTTACATATCTTCCAGTGGTTCTTCTCCGTCAGCAACAACACCTTGGTTGTGCCCTGGTTAGAGCCTGGAACAGCTTACTGTGTCAGTGCACAGATACATGTCACCACACCACTTTTACACAGTGGGTTTTCCAAAGAATATTGCATTGCTACTTTGAAAGGTATGTGTAAGCTGAAAAATTGCAAAATTACTTCAGAAAAAATCATGGTGATAGAGTTTGTAAATTTTTATGTATCTATTCTCAGAATGAAAAGTTAGCATTGTTTCTCCCCTCTTTGCATTTGCATTGATGAAAAAAATTTTGACTTTAAAACATAGTTGGGACCTACTGACTGAAAGATAAGACAGGATCTGCTTTCTTTGATTCTTAGTGAATGGAGCTCATTTTTCTCCTTGAATGAGGTTTATGAATGAAGGAGCTGGGATGGTTTGAGGGGGCATAAGTTAGCAACAGGAGAACTGGGGGGGATTATTACTTCCCTTTAGAATATCATTTATAATTGAGATAAAAATTAAAAAACTGTAATTTCCGGCAAATTCCTGGTTTAAAACATTTACATCCCATATCCAAAAAGCAATATGGTAAATGCTTATATTTGTAGTTGAATACGTTAAAAAGTTACTCAATGCAATAAAAATGTTTGTTTTGTTAACAGATAAAACAGCAGATGAGCTTATAACAGTAATATTTGGATATCTTCTGCCCATCCTGCTGGCTGTCTTTCTTATTTCAATGACATGCTATTGTGTGCACAGGTATATTCATGTCAGCAAACAGAAACATCCAACAAACCTGGTAAGTATTCTTTGTTGCTGGAGGATGTTGCCAACTTTGGCACTCATGGCAGAGAGGTGCATTTTCCAGGGGGAAGCCATGGCTATCTGCAAATAAAAGCGCTGGTTGCTACTCAGATCAAGGAAAGAGCATCACGTGAGGGTTTTACTAAATGCTATAAAAACACAGGAATAACACCAGTTAGCAGCCATTCTGCAAAGTTGGTTAATTTTTGGAAGGAACATGTGAAGTCTAAGAAATACTGCATTTCCATCCCATGAGCAGAGCTTTCTCACAGCTATCTCTAAACAAGTTGCTCAAGCACAAGCATGCAGTTACAGCAATGAATGAACACTGATGTTAATCCGGTCTGCATGACATGGTGGGATGCGAGGTATAAGGGAGGTGGTTTCAACATGCTGATCTTTCTGAAGAAATCTAGTGCAGAGGTGGTAGGAGAAGTGCTCACAGAGGGACTGAATGCTTCATGAAGGGGTTGTTGTTGTTTTAATGTCCAATGAACCTTTTAATGTCCACCTTGAAAGCTTCAATTTTATTTCTGTACCTCTGGATTCAGTTCATGTTGAGGTAACAGATGAATATAGATCTGCTATTTTAGCGATGGCCTCTGCTTTTCCCAACCTACAGACTATTCCACCTGACCATCCCTTGTGGTCAAGGAGAGGTGGAATAAGCAGTTTGGTTTTGGTCCAGCACTTCTGACCTGGGGAGCTTTCAGACTACTTGCTACATAGATTAGTGGCCTTAGTCTTCCATTCAAGTTTGAAAACCCTGAAATGCAGCTTTTGGTTGTTTTGGTATTGCATTTTCTTTTAGTAACTGCTCCTACGGTACTTTTTTTCTGCTACAAGTATTACTCATTTCAGAAAGACTGTTTATTTGTTTACCTAGATGATTTATTGCAGTCACAAATCCAGTTTATGACAATGCACAATGCAGGCTCCATACACTGCACTTCAACGTTACTCTATTTTCCTTCTCTGAAAGGAAACCTGATATTATTTAATCCCCTGTAAGTTATACCTTAACACGGTAGCTGACTATGCTTGTGGGATGTGGTTTTCACTGCACTTCCTCTTCACTGGTTAAAAATGGTGGAATAGATTTCTGTAGTCTGTGACCCATGGCCAACTCTGATGTTCCCTCCAAAGTCACTTGAGTTTGTACTGGTGGAAACAAAATCAGAATTTGACAGAATTGTTCTAACCACTACTTTGACATGGAGAAGATGAGAAAGGGGAAATTAGAGCTGCTCATCATACATTTTTACTTCTGATGGAATAAAAAAAGTGAGGTGTGTTAACACTCTTGGAGGCATACATGATGAACTTCGTTCTTCCCTACACTGAATTACTCACTCTAATAAGGTCGAATACAGCCATTTCTTTTAAAAATAGATCATAGTATAAGAAGAAGCAAGGTGGTATTTTTATTATACTTAAACCAAAATATTTTTTTCCATTCCAGGTATGGCACTACACTGATAAATGCAAGGAAAAGGTTTTTATACCATGTGAAAAGATAGTGGTCAATCTTATCAGTGTTAATGTGGATGAGTACAAGCCATCTCAGGAATCCAATCCTGAGATATCAGAAGGGAAAAGTCCCCGTTATTATACCATTTACAATGGCACTGAAGGGAAAGATTTGCCTCCAAAAGAAGTGCTGGAAACAAAATACTTGCTTGATATTTCTCATGAAGATATTTTAGAAGAAGAGGATATTTTAGCAGAGGGGGACAAAACTGGGAACTGGCCATTTTATGGCCAGCCTGGAACAAAGAATAATTTGAGCCAAAAAAATGCAAGGAATGTAGAGTATGAACTTGATGTAAGGGCTGAAGACTTCAGTCCTGGTCAGAAACCGGAAGAACTTGGTTTGAAAGAGAAGACTTCTGCCCTAAGGGGGCTTCTCAGTGAGCCACAAATTGCTCTGGGGGACTTGGTTAACATTAAAACAGGACAGGCGTATTGCCCCCAACTAGACATGAGGGCAACAGACCCTTGTTTGGGACAGGAATTAGAGGAACTTAAACTGAAAACAGTTGATGCGGTGGATGAAATCCCAGGTAAGACCCATATCGATTTGGTGGACTTGGATGCTGAAAAATCTGGGCAGACATCCTATCCTCAGCTGGAAAAAATAGCACACAGCCTCACAGAGAAAGAGAGTGAACAGACCATATTAGTGGATTGGGATCCTCATACTGGAAGACTGTATATTCCTACTTTGTCCGGTGTTGAAAATCAGGTGTGTGAAGGACTGTTTAAGTGTGATGACCCTGACAAAGAGGGAATTTTGTCCAGACTGTATGAGAAACAGTTATCTGAAGAACCATCAGAGGACCAAGAAATGTATCTCCTGCAATTCAAGGAACTATGGGGACTGCATGTAGAAATGGAGGACTGAACAGTAATTTTCTAAAATACTATAAAATGCAAAGTACTTTTTACTTTGCCAAAGAGAATGATGGACTCAGTGGCACAAACACATCATAACATATTGAAGTTTTCAGAACTGTCACAGTTGAGCAAACTATTCATGATATTTATAACAATTTCCAGACCTGATGTAAACAATTTCAACTCTCATCATAGACCTCTCAGGTAAAATACAATGGTTATGAGATTATTGTATTTTTCAAAGAATTATCTTTTCACAGAGAGTGCTCTGTTAGAATTTTCACATTGTGATTCCTAAGAAAACAAATTGTTTTAGTTTGAAAGCAGTTATTTTTAGCAATAAAAAGCAGCAATACGACGTTTTGTTGGGTTATTTCATGTATCTTGACACAGTCTTTTCTAGGTCTCACTCCTGCTACTTTTAATGGTTGGAGCTGACTTTTATAGAAGAAAGGGCATTCCGGTATACGTTTTGTTTTTGTTTTATGAATATTCTATTTAATGAAGAGGTTCTAATGTGTTTTTCATGAAAAACTTGTCTGAGGTGCATGGTTCCTTCCATACTGTTACACAAATACACATCCAGCAAAATTTCTTTTAAGGGATATACCTATCAGTTCAAAAAATGTAGGGGAGAAGAAAATAAGACTAGTCATATTTAAAACCAGGGGAAAAGTTGGCACAGAGGGATTTACTGATACACCTCTACTTTTACAGGATGGACCGTGTCTTGCTCAGCCTTAGCCACCAGCAGTAGAGCAGCTGTTTCACAGTGAAATGACTTCATGTCCTGCAAGTGTCTATTCCTCTCTAATGAATATAATAAAAGCTAGCGTGACTAGCTCAGATGAAGGAGCCTGCTCTAGACACACCGCTGCTTTGTCAGACACATCCCACTTACCATGGCAGACCCCGAAAGTGTCCCTGTGTACTTTCTTTTCCTATCTGATGTCCAGACCAGGACTTTCAATACAAGTTCACTTTTTTTTTTTTTTTTACTTGGATAGGAAGATTACCAGACATTCTAGAAGTTACTAACTGAGGGGACATTATTCCTTTCAAAGCCTGTCACCTTTGTCCTTAACAGACCTTTTTTGTTTTTTGAACACCAGACAAATTACAGTAATGATTTCCTTGGTTTTGAAAAGGAGAAGAAAAAAAAAAGAAAAGGAGAGAGAGAAAACTTTTCTATCATGTTTAAAACTTGTAACCTCCAAGGTTGGTACATCATTAGGTCTATTTTTGAAGGAAGACCCTTACCAATATCTTTTCTCTCAGGTAATGTTTTTGTCACATGGGCTTGGCATTTTCTATGAATATTCATCCTCTGAAATATTTTAGATTTTAAAACAAGAAATAACAATCAAATATTTCATGCTGATGACTTCTTTCCTGATGTAAAAAATGTTCTCAACTGTCTTTTAATAAAGATATAGATGTTGTAGCAATGTTATACCTAAATACTTATACCAATGCATTTATCTATCAAAATGCTCACAGAGGAGGGTCACAGCTCAGGGTGAAAGAAGAAAATAGTTGGAGAGGGCCGCCTGAACAGACGTTAAATGGACAGAATTTCTACTATTATAGACCAGCTTCATTAGTAATATTTGTAAGACGTATGCAGCACTTTCAGTGTTGCTTCCCTTTAATCTGAATTTTCATTGAAATCACAGAATCACAGAATCATAAAATGGTTTGGGGTAGAAAGGACCTTAAAGACCATCTAACTCCAACCCCCCCTGCCACGGGCAGGGATGTCACCCACTAGATCAAGTTGCCCAGGGCCTCATCCAACCTGGTCTTGGAACACCTCCAGGGATGGGGCATCCACAGCTTCTCTGGGCAATTTCTCTGGACTAAAATTCTCCGGGCAACTTCTCTGAAACTGATTCTACATTATGAATACCTTTTATATTATATTAATCAAATGAAACTAATCAGACGTAGTACCTTCAGCAAATGGACCAAAATACTTCCTTGTAAAACTATATCTACCTACAAGATTTCAGACAAGAGTCTACTATTAGTAAGATGGAAGATTGAAGCAATAAGAGAACTGACATGTTCCCAGCCTTTATTATATTTTAAAAAAATTTGGTTAGCCACATTTAATGGACTTAATGCAGCCAAAAGCAAGGTGATATATCTAGAAACAAAGACTACAGACTATACTCAAATATAAGGCTACTTATAGTCTTGAAGTCAATGATTTTGAAAATGATGTGGGAGACTAATAGAACTAAGTAGCAGTATGTTGAGGACAAAAGGACATATACTTCTTGACTACAACAGCAATGAAAATAGCACTTTACCTCTGTCTGCAGGGCTGATGTGACCACTACTGGAAAAATGGCATCTAGTTTACAAACTAAGCAAAGCCGGGAAGATGTAAGGCAAATACTATTATAAAAATCTAGCGAAATGCTTTTTCAAGCTTGAAAAACAGGAAGTCTATCAAAAATGAGATCTAATGTTGATGAAACTGATAGCTAGGTGTGGGCACACACAGTTTTGGAAAAGGAACTATAATTTGTAAGTGTGGTTTGCTGCCTACAACTTAGAGAGAGTGACAGGGTTCTTGAAGGAGTGACTGAAACAGGCATCTGAGTGCAGGATACCTGTGGTCTGACTAACAGCAGCTCCGGAAAAATTACTACACAAAGAGAACGTGCAGATGGAAAAATCCAAATATGGCATGCAAAAATAGAGTGTGAGTTGTCTGCATGGTACAATATAGACTGCAGCCTGAGAGCCTGCACAGTGCATGAAGTTTGCCAGTTGAGGAATACATGATAACTGTTTAATACAAGACGCAAGACAACATGTAATGCGAAGTATAGGGAACTGATCAAATTGTTACAAGGAAAAATTGCACATCCATTGAATACAAGCAGCTGGATTGCCTGGACTTCACAGGGCACTCCAATCACCTTATCAGAGGACTTCTTTCTTGCTCTCTGGACCACTAAAGGAGCATAGGTTGCTGGACAAGGCTGAGGTGAGCATGTTCTCTGCAAAAGTGGGATCAGAAATAGTTCTGATAGTAGTGTTGGACAAGCAGGTGCCCTTTGGAGATGCCAGCAATGCATTAGCATCAGTGATGGTCCAGTTATTTGCAACACACCAGCAGTGCAGTGATTTGGCGGGGTTAGGCTCTGGAAAAGGCTGCTAACACTGCTAATCAGATAGCACATCTCTTCCCATGAATATTTTCAGCAAGAGCTGCGAAAAACATTCTCAGGGACTAGGAAATGTACAATATGAAAACAAGGTCCCGAGCAAGGACATACTTTCAAATTACATTCTTGATCAATGGCTGCAAAGAAACAGGCTCAACCTCTATTGATTTCAAATTAAATTTTAAAGCTTATTTTTCAGCACTTCACTGAAGAGAGTTAAATTCCTGAATTTGGGACTGACAAATGTAAATCAATCGAGTTTACCAAAAGAGAGTACACTCATGACTTCTGTATGGTCTAACCTGCAAACACAGGCTGAAGCAGACCGAGTGATTGAAAGGTTAAGCAAAAGAAATTTAAAAGACAACTGTATCATGGTTTGAACTTATTAAAACAGTAACAATTGACTAGTTACCAAGGTCTGTGAAAACTCTGCAGTGACTGTAGGTCTTTCAAACAAGCATGCCTCTCTTCAACAGCAATGGTAACAGATGGATGACATTTCTTGACCTGGAACACGCCAAATGGTAGAATGACGCTCATATTCTATCAAATCTTAAAGCCAATTAATCCTTTTTTCCCTTTAAATAAGAAATGTGGTTCATCTATACAGTGGAGTTAGAAATCAATTATTCCAAGCATCGTGTTTTTAAATAATTGCAAGGGTCTTGTCTGATGGGATTCATTTTTGCAAAGTCAAAATTTAAAACCATTCACCTGTCTCCCATTGTCCATTCAAAATACCAATTCATTGCCAATTCAAAATGCATGTTCTCTAAAAGGAAGACACAGCAACAAGTTAAGATTTTGCTGTTTTGGTTTTGCATATAGGTTTCAAGCTTCATCAGACCAGGATCACATAGCAGTAAGTGTAGGAAGTCATTTTCATGTTTAGTGTCATCTACAAACCATAAAGATTTTTGGTAATATGTACATGTAATAATGCTGAGCTGTTCTCCTTAATTTGTACTGCCTTTTCCCTTTCTGGTAACAAAAAAAAAAAAAAAAAAAAAAAAGAGAGAACCAAAAGTACAGACTTCTGGTTTTGAAAACCTCCAGAATCAGTTTAGCTGATACAGATTTTCCCAGACTTAGGTTATAAGAAACAGACTTTTTCCTCAGCACCACATAGCTATGAAAACCTCTGGTAGAGAATAAGGAACAAAGGTTGACAGAAGACATGGTATTTAGCAGCAGCGGCAGCCTGTGCCATAAACACGTATCACCAGCTGTGCCACCCAAAAGCTGGCATTAAGAAACAACGGCTTCCAGCTGTCAAAAGTTGGCATGCTGACAGTAGTGGGGTTCATTTTGTCAAACTGCTTTCTGCTGAGGACAGCAGGCCAGTGGAATAGATGGGCTGGGAAGAGGAGACACTCAATGTGCCAGGGAGCAGGGTCTGAGCTAGATGAAATTCTGCTCCAGCATCTGCACGTGCTGCTAGCCAGTGCAATGCTATAGCAAGCTGCATCAGCCTAAACGACAAAGAAAAATCCCACCGCACAGGGTGGCTACCAGCAAAACTGCTTCTGCACCGTTCCTTTGCACATGGCCTCAGATGAGGCACGAGAGAAGCGGTACTTCTCCTGCACCCCCCTTGTCTCTGCCCAACATAGACAGTTCTTAGAGTATTTTGTACATCCATTTCTCATCCTGCGTCTGCAAAAATGGTGTTCTTTGGACTACCCCTTGACCCCTGTAACGTAAGCAAATGCACATCTACAAAAAGATCCCAGGGACTCACTCAGCTTGTGTAACGTGATTTAGTGAGAGTTAACTGTTACCACACTGGACTTACAAACAGTGTGCTCTGTCTGTCTCCTGCTGAACTGACTGACACACACTCCAAAATAACTGTCATCCTAAACTGAGCGTGTTTACGTTTTCCTGTGTGATCACAGAGACATTGTACGCTTTAAGCAGTTACCACAGACTATATGCATCCTAGCAGAAAGCACATTTCTGTTTTCATGATTACATAGGTTTTAAAGATAGATGTTAAAAACTATTAGGGTGAACTTTTTCATAGTATGCACGACAGATCTTGCATAGCTCACAGACTTATAATAACAAACATCTATTGTTTTTTACTCAGCTTCATAAAGAAATAGTATAAATTTTAGAAAACAGACCCTTTATGGTCAATCTTTTATTTATTTATTTATTTATTTATTTATTTCTGTGGGAAAACACGGGTAACAGTCTGTTCTGCTGCTCAATGCTGTTCTCTCATTTCCTCCCACACTCTTCGCCCCTGGGCCTCCCATTTTTAAGCCGTAGCCAAAAAGCAACCTGGGAGCAAGGCAACCGGTTACCAGACAGAAAGGGAGACTCAGCAATCGATCAGGGGTAACCAGCAAAATTAACTTCAGGCAGTGCAGTCAGATGGGACAAAGATGTTGTGTTTTGCCATACGGCAAAGGAAAATAGTAAAAGCTGTTTAAGGGGTGTTTTCTGCTCTACAGAATCAGAAATTTAATCATGATGGAGATGAGCAGAGAGGCCCTGCACCTGCCCGAGGGCAATGACAGGAGCTTTCTACCCTCTTAATTTTCACAGGAATTTGTTGCCACCTGGAAATAGGAGTCCTACCTCCACAGCTGACCAACTGGGATTCTCAATACGCACTAATAAAAGCTTTTGACAAAGGACTACAAATAAATTGTATCCATAATTTAGCCTCTGACTCAAGCTATCACTCAAAGTTTTTCTGTAAGGATTACAAGCAAATATACTTCAAGGGAAAAATAGGGAAAATAGGAAATGTGACTTCTGCTCCTTTCTCTGTCTCTGCTCTCCAAGGGACCTCACAGCAGCTGCTGACGAAAGGCCAGTAGCAATGTCACCTGCTCTGCAGAGCCTCTGCACAAATGCTGAAGCCAGCAGGGAGCTCTGTATGCTCCTCGCCTACCGCAGAAGCCGAGGGTTGTCAGCAAACTGGCCCCATAACTTTTAAAACATAAATGTGAGTGTGAATCTAAAAGAGCCACGCATCTCTGAACACGTCTTCTTGCACTCCAAATCATCTATTGTGCTCATCTGTCGATGAGCATCCACAGTACATTTGGGGTGCCTTACACCAATAGGCAAACAGCAGTTTACTTCCATTTGTGTCCTTCCTCTATTTGCAACATCCTTAACTCCTCGTCACTACCATAAATATTTCATGATCTTTTGTGATAGTTATACCTGCAGTTTATCAAAACCGCAGGTGTCAGAACCACCTAACTCCCAGCCATCGTCAAAACACTCCCAGGTCTCTATAAACACATTCCTGTCTAACACGTCAAGATGCTGCAAGACTACCTTTTACCCAATTAGTAAACACGATTGATTTGTGTGGCAAAGAGAAAAAAACTCTTACTTCCACTATGCCAATCAATACATTTCTCATAAGCAGGTCTCTCAGGTGGGACCAGTTCTAACCCGCTTACACCATTGTCTTTGATAAACCTTCCTATAATCAACACAAGTTTGATCTAAGCCTGCTTCTGAAGAGAAATCAAAACCTTTTGTTTTCTGAAATGTGTTATATGCTTCAAACAAACAAACAAACAAAAAACACTGCTGGTTTTCAAGATTGTACTGTTCCTGTTAATAAAAAGCTGCTAAGGAGTAACACCTGACCCGAGATTAAGTGAGACAGAGCAGCCAACCCCCAGCCTCCCTCTAGAGGAGAACGGCTGCGCGACTTAGGTCTGAATACTATTTGCTCTATTTTTTCCATTCTCCTGTACGCCTTTGCAACAGTAGATATTCTACCCTGCTACTTATGCCATGCTATGTTTCCTTAAGTCTGTTAAGGTTAACGTTAGCTTTCCTTTCCTAGTTAACCTCAAAGGAAATCTCAGCAAAATCTTGACATTTTAGTGCTACTCTTGGACCCCAGTGTGCATCCTGAGCAAGCAGGAAATTTAGAAGTGATTGCTGAATGGTCGGGTTCCTTCTTAACACCATATGAACAACGAGAGAAATCCACTGCTTCTGCCAGGGCTGGGGAGCCTGAACAGCAGTGGGGTCAGAGCCTAAGACCCTCAGTGACTGCACTGAGCGCTGGACACTCCCGCCAGGGACTGGAGTATTCAGAAGAGAAAATCTACCTTCCTCCATGAAAAGGAACTCAGTCCTATGCCTGATGGAGGATGCAATAAAGGTAGGAAATGGGAACTGAAGATTTTGTTTTGAATCCCTGGAACGCTTTCCAACACTGAATAATTTCCTGCGGGCATTCAGCAATGCAGAACCTCCTATAACTAGGCATCTTCTTAATACCCGTGACTGTTTTTAAGTTCATCGTGTAAAAGTAAAATCATCTCACCGATCATTTGAAGTCTGTGCAGTGATTAGGTCATGTTACTACCGGCTCCCTTAAAAATTAGCATTCTAAGTACCCAACAGAGATGAAGTTTTCATCTTAAAGGATCCTGATTGATCCAAAGCCAAATATTCCAGTAAATGGCAATAATCAAAATCCATTAAGTGGATGGACCAGTTGCAGCTTGTTTTCCCTAGCTTTTTACCATTGTGTTTTTCATCATTAAGAAGGCAGATCTGTTCCTCATAACTTTGTTAGCATTTATCAGAAAGCTATCTGCTATAGCGAGGCCATCAGAGCTCCTGGGAAATACATATAAAGACCAAAACAAGCAACCTCATTGAAACGAGGTTTGTAAATTTGCTTATCTTCTAACTTCTGGTCACCATGACACAGGGCAGATGGCCAAATTTGTTCCAGTCTTATTTGATTACTCCTTGTGTTTGTCTCTTCCGCAAGACAGCACATGAGACTCTACACTGAGTTAGCTGGGAAGGACCTCATCCTAACAGTGTCACCAAGATAATCTTATTACTCAATTGCCCAGTGCCTTCCCCACTGCTCCTAGGAGTAAAGAAATATCAAAAGGAGGTGTACGTAGTTGAAATTCAATTAAACTAAGCCCTGAACTAGGTAGTTTGAATGTTATCCACTAAAAATAGAAATCTTACAGCAGTGAGCATGGCAGAAATGCCAACACGGAAAGTAACTTAAGTTAGGGATGGAAGGCTGTTTGCAGTTAAGAACCAATAAAAGGGATTTACCACTTAATCCACACACTTGCAACAGACTTCACTCGCACTTCATGCAAACCAAATTATTTCTTCCTGTTTTCTATTTCTGTCTCTATTACTCTGTGTTTATTATTTATACAGCTCCCCAAACCTCTCTTGGATTTGGTCAGCCTAGTACAATACATGCAGAGACTCAGTTTCCTGCCTCAGGTAGCTTTTGCCAGGGGCAGAGCAGGAGCAGACCTGCAGGAAACACGGGAGTGTTTCAGCTGCCAAGACATATTGTGGCTTCTTATAACAAACACCAGGAGCTGCAGGGGAAATTTTGATTCATTCTCTAAACCACGAAAGCTGCTTGGCAGAAATGTGTCACATTGCTAAGCGGGAAAGCCAAGACAGCACCTAAGATCCTGGCTGCTGGTCAGTGAACGCCCTGAGACAAGGAGGCATCCAAGCTTTTCCACAGCTCTCACTTTCTCAGGGAGGAGGATGATGTCCAAGTACTTTGTACATTGAAGAAATCGAGGATGCTCGGGTCTTCCCATGCAACAGCTGCTGAGCAGTGCCAGCCCACCCAGGGAAGTTGCTCATTGAATGAAAACCTCTTCACAAGCAGAACAGAAAGTGATTTTAGATGGACTGAACCCACTGCAGCTTTCTGATGATTTAAAGTTGTTGCCGGCAATGTAGGAGGAAGTAGAGACCCAGACACCCACCAGTCACAGTTTCAAGGACAGAGAATGACTGAAAATGTGGTCAAAGTCACACTGACTTACGCTGAACTCCCTGATTACTTTTTTTTAATCCCTTTTTTTTTTCCTCAGCTACTCCATTTATGTGTTATTTGTCCAGTTTATAAGAGCTTCAGAGCACAGCTCTGATACATCTCATCTCCACTGCATCTTTTCAGTAATAAAAAAATGACAAAAATGGCAGAATTTTCTCAACTTAGATTCTCCAGCGGTGGCAGACTCAATGCAAACCTTCTGGTGTGTAATGAACACAGCTACTGTGGCGGAGATGTGCAGGGGGTGAAAGCCACGTGCTACTTCAATACCTGGGAATCAAGCGGATGTCTCCCAGAATAAATTACAATACACAGTAATGCTAGAAGGCTGAACCTGACAGGCCTCTCTGAAGGAGCACAAGTGTGATATGTAACTGAGGTTACCGTATAAACCTGAAGCATTCTTGGCTCTGTAACTAAATGTAAATGAGTACACATACAGCTCAGACTCACTTTCATCAATACATTTGAATTCATTTCCTAATGAGACCCCTGCAGCACTTTCTGAAGGCTATCTCATGATTTTGTATATCATCTCAAGGACTGCCTATAGTCTCGTCTGATTTCCATTCATTGAAATGACTGTCTCTACCTACATAGTTTTAGGTGGGTCAGATAGCTGGTTCATGTTGTCTGTGAGATGTTCAGCGTTGCCAGGAGTTCTCCTCTACAGGAAATACCTAATCAGCACAGTTGAGGCAAACCTCTGGCAAGTTCATCCAACTGTTAATCAACAATTGGAGCAGCAGAAACTTGAGACCAAATACTGGTTCATGTTCAGAGAGGAGAGGCATCTTCTGGCAGGTGGGAGTGAGGGAAAGTGTAAGAGCATCTGCTGATCAGCTGCAGTACCGAGCCAGGGGCCTCTGGTCCCGCTCCCACATGCAGAACAAAGGCAGTTATTAAGAACTTGGATACTGGGAGAACTGAAGATTTGAAGAAAATATTTGTTTCTCAACTGCTCTGTTTCAGTATTTCACAAGCAGAAAGCAGAGCAGCCAAAACACACTGTGTAATTTTCCTGAACATGTTTGTATATATGTATTTTTTTCTTTTCCTTTTTTTAAAATCTGTGTAATCTGTGTAGAAATTTTGTGTTTGTGAGACCTTGCTGTGGGTTAACCCTGGTAGACAGCCAAGCCCTACCCAGCCGCTTGCTCACTCCCTCCCAGCCAGATGGGGGAGAGAACTAGAAGGACAAAAGTGAGAAAGCTTGTGGGTTGAGATAAAGACTATTTTACCTTCAATAGATAAAGCAACGGCTGCATGCACAAGCAAAGCAAAATAAGGAATTCATTCACTAATTACTATCTTCAGGCAGATATATTTAGCCATTTTCAGGAAAGCAAAGCTTCGTCATGAATAATCATAGAATCACAGAATGGTTTGGGTTGGAAGAGACCTTTAAAGACCATCCAGTTGCAACCCTACTGCCACGGGCAAGGACACCTCCCACCAGACCAGGTTGCTCAAAGCCCCATCCAGCCTGGCCTTAAACACCTCCAGGGATGGGGCATCCACAGCTTCTCTGGGCAACCTGTGCCAGGGCCTCACCACCCTCAGAGTAATACATCCATCTAATTTACCATACATTTCCATCTAATATACACCTAGACTCAAACAGCTTCACAGACCTGGCATGCACCAGCACAGGGCCCCACATAAATTGTTCGGAAACCTTTTTTTTCTCTCCTTTTTGGTCCTTAGTTGAGAAGCTGCCACCAGGTTTGTCAGTACCTTACCCCCACACACACACACATTCAAAGGAGTTTTTAAAGCAGTGCAGCTAGCAGATGGATTTGCCAGGCTAAACCCACAAGCAAATAAACTGTCCTTGAGGGCCACACCCCTGCACGTGAGTCTGTTAACAAGCTGTTAGGTGGGGCAAGAGCTTTTTCCATGACAGTACCTTGTTTGTGCCAGTTACACACTGAAACGCATTAGGTTCCTAGAGGCTGTTGTCCCCTCCACACCTCAGTTGTGAGGCTTGGAAATCCCTGCTGGGTGGCTCCTGCCATGCTGTGCCCGCAGAGCTCCTGCAGGTGGAGTGGGAATGAGCAGAAGTCACCTTTGTAATTTTTTTTTTAAAGAAGCTTGCAAAGGTTTCAATATATTTTCAGCTTGCTTTATGTATTTGGTATCTATTTATAAAATGTTATCCTTGATGAAATGTTGAGAAGTTACAGTGATACTCTGGCGATTACCTGGAATTATTTGTTTATATTTAGCTTACTTAGGATGCCCAGGTAGAGGCAACCACTGCCTCCAGCAACTTTTTAAAATGTTTGCTGTTGATAACTCTTTGCCATAAGACATTCTTTTACTTCAAACTGAAGCTGGCAAATTTCTTTATTCCCTTACTTTACTAAGACAGATTATTTTTAAAAAAAGCCCATTCCATCCAGCAATACCAGTTTCCTCAGACACCCTTCCCTTTATCCCTGAAAGCCCGCAATGTCGGTACCTGGCACAGCCCTTGCCCTCTTGGACAGGGCAGCAGCAAGCGGCCATGGTCCCTGCTCAGGGCACTCGCCAGCCCACGCAGACCCAGCCCGTGACACACATTTTATCTTCTTCAGCCACCACATGCTTGGTCCTCTACACAACTGCTCTTATCTGGCCCTAGCCCGAGGGGCTCAGAGCAGATAAGACTGCAGTTAATGCCCATCGCTGGTTACTCCTCCGCTTCTATTCATTAAAACCCGAGAGGCAGCGAGGAGGAGGCAGGAGATGCCAAGGAAGCCCGGACAACCCAGGGGCAGGATCGGGCGGTCCCCAGGCAGCAGCTGCGGCCACCTCCCTGCCCGGAGCAACGCCACGAGGGGCCCGCAGCCGCCGCCCGGCCTCACGCCCAGCCCCGGTCCCGCGGGGCCCGGCCGGCGCCTGCCGCCATCTGGCGGTGACCGCCAGGCCGCTGCCGGGCTCAGTCTTCAAAGGCTGCCTGAAATTAGGAGTATCCCTTTACACCGCCATGCAGAAACATACACACACGTTGCTCAGGTCTCCTCTTCTCCATGTCCTAAGTGAAATACAGTACAGTCTCACCTGGGCAGCTGCTTTAATTGCATGAGTATGCCTAGGTTTGAAACAGTCTTTTCTAGTGGTTATTTTTTTCAGAGAGAGTTTGTAAGGTACATATTTGTCTGTGACAAATGTCCTCATGTCAGCAGGGTTTTGGACAGGGAAATAGATTAAATGTAGCTCCTTTACCAGCCACCATCTCTGCCCTAAGTCATACACAATAGCCACCATGATGATGGCTGAAGAACACGTAGAGAAGCCCATGAGGTACATGGGCACAGGTGTGGTGGTTTTACACCAATGGGCATCACCAAGCCACCCTCTCACTTCTCATCCTCAAAAGAATAGGGGAAGAAAATATGGAAATAGGACTCATGGGTTGAGATAAGGACAGGGAGATCTCTCACCAATTACCATCACGGGCAAAACAGACTCAGCCCAAGACATTAATGTAATTTATTGCCTACTAATAACATACTAGAGCAGTGAGAACTAAAAGCAAATTAAAAATGCCTTCCTCCCATCCACCTTCTTCTACCTCCTCCTCACAAGTGGTGCAGGGGAATGGGGGCTGTGGTCAGTCCCTAACACCTCATCTCCGCTGCTCCTTCACAGTCATTCTCTGCCCCTGCTCCATGTGGGGTCCCTCCCATGGGATGCCGTCCTTCCTGAACTGAGCCTGCGGAGGCTGCCCACAGGCAGCAGCTCTTCAAGAATTGCTCCAGCATTGGTCCCCCATGGGCCGCAGCCTCCTCCAGGCCACATCCACCTGCTCCCCCAGGGGCTCCTCCACGGGGGGGCTACAGCGTGGAGATCTGCTCCGTGTGGGACTCATGGGCTGCAGGGGGACAGCCTGCTCCACCAGGGGCCTCTCCACAGGCCGCAGGGGAACTGCTGCTCCAGAGCCTGGAGTGCCTCCTGCCCTCCTTTTACGCTGGCCTTGGTGTGTGCAGGCTTGTTTCTCTCAACGTTTTCTCACTCCTCTCTCCCAGCTGCTCTTGTACAAAGTTCTTCCTTTTCTTAACTGTTCTCTCAGAGAGGCACAACCAGCATCGCTCACTGACTCCTCTATGGCCAGCACGGGGGTCAGGTCCCTTTTGGAGCCTGCTGGAGCTGGCTCTGGTCTGACACAGCGCATCTTCTGGACTCATCATAGAATCATTAAGATTGGAAAAGACCTCCAAGATCATCTGGTCCACCCATCACCCTACCACCAGTATTACCCACTAGACCATGTCCCTAAGTACCACGTCCAACCTTTCCTTGAACACCCCCAGGGACGGTGACTCCACCACCTCCCTGACCAACCCATTCCAATGCCTGATTACTCTTTCTGAGAAGAAATGTCTCCTAATTTCCAACCTAAAACTCCCCTGGCACATCTTGAAGCCATTCAGTCTTGTCCTATCGCTAGTTATCTGCAGGAAGAGGTCAACCCCCAACTCCCTACACCTTCCTTTCAGGCAGTTGTAGAGAGCAATAAGGTCTCCCCTGAGCCTCCTCTTCTCCAGACTAAACAACCCCAGTTCCCTCAGCCGCTCCTCACAGGACTTGTGCTCCAAGCCCTTCACCAGCTTCATAGCCCTTCTCTGGACACGCTCCAGCACCTTGATGTCCTTCTTGTAGGAAGGGACCCAAAGCTGAACACAGTACTTGAGGTGTGGCCTCACCAGAGTTGAGTTCAGGGGGACAATCACCTCCCTGGTCCTGCTGGCTACACTATTCCTGATGCAAGCCAGGATGCCATTGGCCTTCTTGGCCACCTGGGCACACAGCTGGCTCATGTTCAGGCGAGCATCAATCAGCACCCCCAGATCCTTTTCCTCTGCACAGCTTTCCAGCCACTCTGCCCCAAGACTGTCACGTTGCATGGGGTTATGTGGCCAAAGTGCAGGACCCGGCCTTGTTGAACCTCATCCCATTGGCCTCTTCTCATAGAGGCCACCTCTGCAGAGCCCTCCGCTACCAAAACCTTTCCATATAAACCCAGTACAACAGGTCTGGGAGAGCAGTTCCCAGAAGGGGACATATATTGAAGCACTTTTTATCCATCTGTCTAGAACCTCACCACCAGTCTCCTCTTCATTTTGAGGTTAATCACTGGCTTCCTCTCCCTAGATAGTAGAGATATAGCTTCAGATTTTTAATAATTTCAAATGCCATATTCTCAGTATTTTCTCATTATTTCTGATATTTGTATTTCTAAATTTCCTAAGAAAAAGTGAGAACAAAGCAAAATCCAATAAAGATCAGCAGGAACCCACTGATTTCATGTTGAAAGTTGCTATTTAGAGGATGGGGAGAGTTAGGTGTTTCCAGGGGTGCTGGAGTGACCAATGCTCACAGCAGAGAGCCATTTTAAGTCACCAAACAGGAAAGCACCAGGTGAAATCTCATGTCTTTCTGGGATATCAGCACCTTGTGCTAGGTGTAAAGAAAGGAAGCTCCTATACTTAGTATCCTGAGCACTGAATCTCCATCTGAAAATAGACATTCAAAGCAAGAAGCATTCTTAAGCAGGATCACTAGGTGGTAATGCTATCACCTGTATATTTGAATGGTTGGATCATTCACCCTGGAAGTGTTCACAGAAATTTCCTTCCTCTGCCCAAGGTCGGTTCAAGATCCATAGCAATTTGAACACAGGAACTTTTGAGGCTGTATTACAATTCAAAAAGGAAAACTTTCCATCTCTCATGAAGAACACAAGCATGCTTGCCTATTTTATCCATAAGTGTAAATGCTACATATAATGGAAAGAATAACAAATGCTCTGAATGTTCTCTGGATGGAGAACATGGCAATAAGCACACAATTTGAGGGGAGACCAGACTTGTCAGTGTATATAAGACATTCTCAAAATAGGCAAATGGATAAAGCCCATAGGGAGATATAGGCCAAAGCCAAATTGATTTCTGGATCCCAGTCAGGCTCTGACATTGTTGAAGTATATCTCATGCCAATACTCAGACACTGCCAAATCTGAACCTATCTATCTTTTTCACGATTTAAATACCCCAGTTTCACTCACCCCATACCTCCAGCTGTTGAAGTAATGGTATTTTCAAAAAAATATTTTTTCTTTAAAGAAAGGAATAGGAACTGTAGAAGACAGAGAAGTTCCACAGGAAAAGTTGTCTCAGGGAAAAGCAGGATTTGTCATAACCACATAAGAAAATCCTATACTATAAAGGCTCAAGAGAGTAGGAGGATTTGAACAACCAGACAGAAACTCAGGGATAATCCAAGGACAGTGGCAAACCTTTTCTTCAATTGTTACTAGTGAAGATGATATAGAACATGACAAGTAGGAAGGAGGACATAGCCAAAATGGCTCAGGGGGGTGGATATGCTAAACTGCAAATTGCTATCCACAATTTGGAAACTGAGCATGTAATCACAGAGAGAAAAAAAAAAAAACAGACTAGAAATGAGAAAAAAAAGTTTCTTATTACAGGAGAGTTAAAGCTCTGGAACAGCCTTTTGATAAGGGCCCAAACCTGCCCATTTTTAACAGCTTCATAAATCAGTGCAGGGGATTCTATTAGAGACTGGACAGAAGAGACCCTAGATATTGTTGGCAGCTATAATGTTATGTTTATTCAGGGAACAGAGAGTCAACAAAGTCCTTGAGAGACCAATCACAATCACCCTTCTGCAGAATCAAAAACTACTCTTAGAATAACTAAAATTTCAGTCAGATGAAATAATAATGCAGACAAAGCCAAATTTTGCTTCTAGGTCTTAAGATGATAGGGTACATATATATCGGTGAAATTCCATTAATTAATGGCTCTAGATTCACGAATTTTTAGAATTTATGAATGTGGACCAAAAATGTGAAGTTGGTAGTAATCTTGCAAAACTAATAATACCAGGAATTGATATTTTGCTTTGAATTTACTTTCTATTTTTTTTTAATTTGTTTAAATAAAAGCAATTCTTTTTCAGAGAAACCCAGACATCTGTCAAGACTGCTCAATTGCTTTTTGCTTTGAAGATAAATAGCATGCTTTTATGTCCATGTGCACACTCTTCCGCTACACAGCTTCAGCCCATTGGAGACACTGAGTCTCTGAAAAACAACCAAAGGGAAGGAGGCCAGCTTTAATCATTTGAGGCTGATACATTGTGTAGCGTAGAGTGACCGGGGAGAAGAATAGTATGTAGGAGACAAAAGTATTGTATTCCTTACAATTATCCATCTTCAAAGGAAAGAAGGGCTTTGGTGATACAAAAAAAAAAAATAGTAGTGGTGCTGTAGTTATGCCATATTTGCTGCATCCTGTGTGAATTAGTTTCATTCAAGTATGAACTGTGTTGATGGTTTTCTAATTTACATTATGCCTCTGAATGCTTTTCTTTAGTGCCTTTTGAGAAGAACTTACAGTTTTAGACAAATTGAATATTGTTCTCTTTCATGTACATCATCCGAATCCAGTCAATGACTTAGCTTTTTATAGCCCTTTTTACATTTCATCTTATTTTTAGGGTGCAGAACTTTTTTTGATTTGTTGGAGCTTACTCTTTTGCAGAGACACATTGTTCTAGAAATCACAAGTGCTCTGTGGCTTCCCATAAACATGCAGGACCCTTCAGGAAGGATCGGAGGCTAGAAGAGCTGGAGATGCTGTAGAAGAATCTGAGGCTGGAGCACAGCACTGCAGTGCAATGCCACGTGTTATGGCAAATATCAGATTAAGTGGAGGAGCTACTTACTGTTCAACATATTTTAAGCCTTTGCCATGCTTGTGACTTTGGGAAGGGATGGGGGAGCAGGGAGGCTGCTCTTGCTCAGTAGCACAGCAGTGACAGCACAATAAAATGGAAATAATTTGCTGTACTCAGCTGTGACAGAGCAATGCTTCTGGTTTCCCTGGCACTGGGGAACCATCAATTCCTCTCATGAAATGCAAGCCCTCAGAAGATGGCTCCAGTTCTGAACTTCAAATCCCCAGACCCTCTAAGGACAGGGAAATTGGAGCCTGAAGCCTGATGCCTGACTCTGCTGAGGTATTTTTTCTCTCTCATGGGCAGCCCTGGACTGAATACCGCATCGGTTTGTTCAGCCCAGAGCAGAGCAGGCTGAGGGGAGGCCTCATGGCGGCCTGCAGCTCCCTCACGAGGGGAGCGGAGGGGCAGGCGCTGAGCTCTGCTCTCTGGGGACAGCGACAGGACCCGAGGGAACAGCATGGAGCTGGGACAGGGGAGGGTCAGGCTGGGTGTGAGGGAAAGGTTCTGCACCCAGAGGGTGGTCAGGAACTGGGACAGGCTCCCCAGGGCAGGGGTCACAGCACTGAGCCTGCTGGAGTTTGAAGTGTTTGTACAACACTCTCAGACACATGGTCTGATTTCAAGGGTGGCCCTGTGTGGAGCCAGGAGTTGGACTTGATGATCCTTGTAGGCCCCTTCTAACTCAGGATATTTTATGATTCTATCATTCTAGGGAGTCTATGGGGAAGCGAGACTTGTTTTTCCCCTTTCTTCCACAACTTTCTGACAGTCACTGCCCTGTCACTCTCCATCTACACATACGCCACTCAAATCCATTTTCACTTGCTTCTGAAGGCAACGTTGTTCCCCACTGTAGAAGCAGCTGGGTCCTTGGGTGCAGTATGTGACAAGGACAGCAGGTACACTGTACGTACTTCCGCAGGCCCTGTAATGCAGTGTCTGTTATGAGGAACAGTAGAAAGCCTAGTTTAAAGAAAAAGGGAAAATGAAATGTTAGGGAGGCACAGAAAGCTGCCTCACCAGGGCTTTCAAGGGCAGGCATGTGTGTGAGTTTAGGCAGCTCTGTATCAGTGCAGCTCTCCTCATATGGTACTGCACCCATGCAAATTAACCCAAATAATCCCATGCTGGCACACAGAGCTACCTCAGATGTCTCCGCACTTGAGGCAATCTATACTTGAGATAATCTTCTGAGGAACAATGAAGAGCTATTGAAAGTAACTCGCACACTAATCCTCAAAGCAGACCAACCCAGGAGTGTCACAACCCATTTTGCAGAGGAGGCACCAGAACTTCAAAGCCCAGCAGAAGGCTTTGGGAACGGCAGTGCCCAGTTTTGAGGTTCCCTGCTGCCTGGTGGAGTCCTCTACCCATGAGGAGGAATGCAAGCTTGCAAGTAGCTCAGGGCAGGGGTGGGTGCCAACGAGTGGGAGCAGAAACCCGTGCTGCTAACCAGGACCTGCTATCAGGAAATGCTAAAACAGAGCAGTTCTTCTGAAGATGTCTATTGATAAGGTATTTAAGTTTCGTTGTTCGCTTGCTGGCCACAGTAGGTTGTCCACAGCTCGAAGTGTGTAATTTTGTAATTTTTGCATAGCTAATGAGTGCTAACCTGTGTCCTCTGCGTGCTGTAGCTGCTCTTTCTTTGTTATGTTACCACAGAAAGATCATGTTCAAAACCTAGTCTCTAGAAAGCCTCCAAAATACAACAGATTTATAGTACAAAGGTATAGCATAGACTGATACTTATTAGTGAAGCACACTAAACATCTTTTAGGAAATTTCATCAATATGAAATTCAGCAAGATTTTTTTCAAATGGCCCCTCATTATTGGTCTCTCTGGTCCCATTGGAGTCATCTGTGAAACTCCCGTTAAACAGAAAAGAAGCGTGTAGGAAATGTTTACCACTTTCACTCCATTTATCTTCTAAAGTAAGTGGTGCTCCTGTGTGCCTAGGTCTATGTGTTCAGCAACCCAACAGGCAACTCTGAAGCAAGAAACAGTGCTAAAAATATATAAAATATATATAAATTTTATATATATATTTTTTATATAAAATATAAAAACAACTGTCTCCTCTTACTGGAGCAAGATAATGTTATAGTCAGAGGCAGAATTTCTTTGTTTTTTTTTTCTTCTAACAAAGGGTGAAAAATGTCAGAGGTAGCGGGAACATTTGCAATATATATTTATATATATTTTTATACATATAAATATATAAAAATATATATTTATATATATTTGCAATATATATACGTCTGCAATATATATGCTCAGCTCTCTGCTAGAGAACTCCAGACAGTGCAATCCCACGCAACAGCTCGGCTGAGCCTTTCACTCAGACAATGTACCGTGGGCTCAGAGCACTTCTGTGTAGAGGAAAAGAGCGTCTGGGCAGCTGCTCTGTAGCAGAACTCCCTGCACTTTCTTTATCTCACCTTTACAGCTGTGAGCTCTCTTCACTAGTTCGTCTTCCTCTCTTCACATACAAGCCATTATGAATTGTTAAGGAATATTGCATAAGGTATTTTACTAATAAGAGGTTACCCACATGATGCAAACCCCTATTAGGTGAGACAATGCTATCTATCTGCCCTGACAGGTTTCTGAACTGAGTAATTTTATTATGCGCTTGATGCAGTTTTATCTTCCAGTAGCATATAGAACTGCAGAGGATCACTCAACAGTTTGCTTTTATTGCAATGTTTTTCGGCAGAGACCATCTCTTGTATAAGCAGAGACTAGCACAATGGGAACTTGATTTCGTCTGTATCCTCCAGACATTTCTGGGATGCAAATGCTAAATATTATCAGTTCACATAGCTGAATTTTTCCTGACATGCTCGCCCCACAGGCACCCACACTCACAGTACACGCACGTGTCCTTGCACCACACAGAGAGATGGGATAGAGAGTGAGATGAGGCAGAGAGATGGTTAAGAGAAGGTTTAATGAGAAGATACAAGAAGACAGCACAGACTGCAGTGACCAGGCTCAGGGCTCAGCCAGACAAGCACAATGACTGTCACTGTTCAGCATGTGCCTGGCCCCTTTTGTACCCCTCTCTGTCTCCCACCTGTTTGTCCCTCCTGGCTCCCCTTTTCCCACATGTCCCTTGCAGCTCTGTCCATCCCCGCACCCCTCCCAGCCCAGCTCCCCAGTTTACAATCTCATCCATTGCAAAGTCCAGGTTGATCTTCCTGCAAGCAGCAGCTGTGCCTTCTTGCTAGCCCATCAAGCAGTGTGACCATGAAGCTTGTTTCTTGTCATTGTCTCTTTGTTTTGTCAAGTCTGCATCTCTGCCTATTTTGTTTCTGGTTTTCCCCTTTTCCCCTTAGTTTCCTATTTGACAGGGTTCCTGATCAGATTACACTGAAATAAACATTCCCACACTCTCCTGTGCCCTCAGTGTGTGTGACTGACCAGGTTTGGTTCCCGTCACTGCCTCCCCTATCATTTGTCAGCCAGGTGTGTGCCCCTGCATGTTCTTGTTTATGGCTTCCTCCTTTCTTATTATCCCTTGAAAAACATCCTTGGCCAAATACCCTTAGAGAAGCAGACACTCTCCTTCCACACACCTGTAGATGTCGGAGCGTATCTAACTTGGGCGGGGAGGAGCTGAACCAGCTGAGATCCTTGGCTATAGGACAGGGACCAGAACGAGGAGAGTCCCCATGGGAACAAGGACCAGCTCAGCTGCTGAACCAACCTACAGTCCTTCCTCCTCTCCGCACCAAGGCAGCACTTGCTGGCCCTGGTCTTGCTGCAGCAGTTAGAAGATGGCTGTGGTGGCTGTGACCATTTCAGCTCTCTCCGAGGCACAGGACACAACTGGCAAGCTCTGAGAGAATGAGTGCAGCCAGAGGGCGTGGGGTTTAGATCCAGAGAACAAGCCCTAGGTGTAACGCATGACTACCTCCATCCTGCTTTTTGTAGCCCTGTCAGCCACACACAGCTCAGGAACGCCTGCATCTCACCCACTCAGCATATATACCTGCCTCCTGGCCCCCAGGAGGGGCTGGTCACCTTCACGTAGCGGGGGAGAGCTCCACAGGGGGAAGAGCAATTAAAATCAGGTTTTGCCATCAGCAACCACATGTCTTTGTACCACTGCCCGTTTTGTGCCTTTGGAAAGTTCAGCCCTGCATGCGTTTAGCTTGTGGTGCTTTAACGGATCGTCCAGCCTTGGGAATCAAATTGTCATTGAATCCAGTCATTTCAAACCAGATTAGGCATTCGTCTTCAAATTAAAATGTTAAATATAAAAATCAATGGAAACATTTTGCTATCACACTCGGGATTGCTTTAGAGATGCAGTTACAGGTTTCAGGCAGCCATGGTTCACTGCAGAGCCCAGGAGCACCCATCAGTCTAGAGCCATGCCTCCACTTGCACACACACACAGCAGTTGCTCACCCAGGTGACGCACTCCTGGACCAAGAACACACAGCATACATCTCTTCAAGTGGGTCTGCTACTGATGGAGGAGGTTTTTAGTCCCCCCGAGTTCATCCTTTCCCCATTTCCTGCACCAATCGTTCCTCCCCCCTGCATTGTGCCAAGTGGCGGATCCACAACTTGTCTGGCTGCGCCCTAGCACACCGGGCAGGTGTCTCCCAGAACAGGGTCTGTGGCTGGACACAGGGAGCACAGTGAAAACCTTCGGTGATGGCAAAATACGAGCAAACTGTGTAGCACTTTGAGAAACAACAGCCAGCAGAAAGGTCTCCGTTCAATATCCCTAATGCAAGTAGACAAAGATTCCCACAGGAAACTGCCCCACAACTCCTGACATTGTAACAAGAAAAATTCTTGAGCAACATCTCAGTAACGCTTGTGACAGCTACACCGAGTCACACTTCCCTCAGAGGAGATGTTTTACACTCCTATCTGCTGCCACAGCAGGGAACTCTGCAGCTTTGTGCGCATCGCTTCCTAACCGGGAGCGATGCTTACAGCTTGTGTGGGACCTATTTGTCCTGAACCAACGTATTCCCAATCAATTTCATTGACATTATGGGACCATGACAATGTAGCATAGCAGAACAGGCTCTTTAATTTTTCTGAAACACATCGATCTCACAAAATACACGGAATTAATCCATGGTACAAATCAATGGATGAAAAATCCAAATACTATGCCAAATATTCATACCCCCTTTTGCAAAAGAAAGTGACAGCACAATGTCGGAGGGAGAGTGATTCTGTTTGCAGTTGAGGAGAGCCCAGCAATAAAAGACCTGGCGATATTCCAAGTCTAATGTGCTTTATTGAAACATACACACCACTCTGGGAACACAGCAGCTCCTGTCACGACTGCTGTAACAGCCACACTGCCTTGAGTGGCTCGTCTAATCTTTATCTTACATCGTATTAACAGACAGGCCAAAAGAGGATAGAGTAGTCCACCCAAATCCTCACAAGTTCTCAAGAAAGCAAGCTAGCAGAAACAAAGATGACTAAATTAGCCTGAAATCTGTGGTCCAAAAAATCAACTTTTTTTTTTCTTTCTTTTTTTTTTTTTCTGGCAATGCTTAATGAGAATGTCATTTTAGGCATTGTCATGCAAAATACGTCGCTGTTATTTACTGGGGCTGCTAGCCCAAATCCTTTCCATATCGCTTTCTCCAGCACCTGGGGCAGCACATACATGGGCTGGGCATGGTGAGAGCATTCCCCTGAAGGAAAGAGAGCAGCGGCCAGGACCAGCGACTTGAAATGGTTGTGAAGTTCAAAATTTCAGCTGGATACACAAAGGCATGGATAGAAAGAGGCATCAGATATGTTTATTTCCATCCTCCCGGGTCTCATCTTGCCTTGGATGGGGGATGCTCCAGCCAGCTGTAGCCCGCTGAAAGTGCTTTGGTGGCAACAGCTCCGACCCAGGTAGCTCCCGAGGAAGCAGCTCATGGGCTCCCCACCCCTACACGTGGATCAGATAGCTCTGCTGGATTTAAAGTAATCCAAATGATAAACTTCCGTGTCACTAGTGCTCAAACATTAATTCATTATTTTGACTGACAAATGCAGAGCAACGGCACTGTGCATCTTTGGAAATGTGACTGTGTGACTAGTTTTTGGCTCTCCTCCTTTCTTGATAGCTTATACTAGTCCTAAGTTATTACTCAAGCTTAGCATTTTAGTCAAAACGAGAGCAGTTTTTCTCTAAAATTGATCTTGTGTGTCTGTACTGGCAGCCACCCACAGTCAGACTTCATGCGCCCTAGTGCTGGAAATGCACTTACCCGAATTAGATAACCCGTCACAGCACGGCGCGCTCACTGATAGCAGAAGCGTATCAGTGCCGCCTGTGCCCTGGGAATCAGCTGCTCACTCCTTATCTTGCTGAAGATTGAATTTATGGCATTTTTCATTCGAAGGCTCAACTGTAAAGACACCAGATTTGTGTGTCAAGTCAGCTCAAGAATAATGCTAAATCTCTGGCATTCTCAAATGGGTTTTAAGGCTCACTGTAGCAAAGCCGCTTTACAGAGCTCGTTCTTTATTACAGTCCTTACCTTTACAGCTTCGTTTTCTCAGCTACTTCAGAGGCAATGAAAATAAAGCAGCTGCCAATCTAATCCATTCCATACACTGAATTATTCTGCAAGCTCAGCCGGTGCTGTATTGCCTGCAGGAACTTGCTTCTTCAGTAATTCTTCTCTACTTTAAAAAGAAAAAATAAATTAAGAAATAGTGGGTTTGCATTTTTCCTTTCAGAAATACAGAGGAAGCTGTGACCGAACTAAAATAAAATAGAATAAAAAAGGTAAAGGAACTATTTCTGCTCCAGTTATGGGCTGCCTGGACAGCACATGCAGTGGCTGCACCGTTCCCTTCCCTCACCACGATGCCACCATCCACCTGTGCTGAGCTCCTCGTGTAGGACCTGGGTTGCCCTGAGCAGGGAGCTGCGATGTGCCAGGTCTTTCCGAGAAGAGGCTCTTTTGGGAGGAGGCGATGGCCCTTCCCCAGTGCCATGAAAGTCTCTGCACTGGCAGGAGGCGCGTTTACCATCGGTCCTACAACCACAGCAGTGGGAGTGCAGAGACTTGGGGTGGGTGTGCTTCATTGGCATTGTTTTGCTGGAAAGACACGGTCAGAGAGGTGAAACACAAGCCCCTAATGCAGCAAAATGCTTTCACTGGGGTTTGTGTCCACCTGAATGAAGGCACGACGTAAACGTTCACTTTACAGTTTCAGTACAAAGGAAAGGACTACTGGAAGAGGGCACCTGCCATGACCGACCGGGAGGCTGTTGCAGGGAGTGCTCTGTGTTGCCACCTAGGAAATCTGCCCTTGCACAGCAGCCCGAGGCTTCAGAGCTGGCTGATTTACTTGCCAGCGTGTTGCGAAGCCCAGATTTATGGAACACACCAGTGGGAGCCCCACGGGCAAATAATTTCCCGTTTCACCCCATGCTTCAAATCTGGGAGTGCAGCAAAGCATCCTTAGCTCTGAAGGCCTTACTCTCTGTGCTTGTTCATGACGAGTATAAATCAGTAATTAAGCTCAATCACAGAACAGCATGTCCTCGTCATTGTCTGGGAGAGTGGGGTCTGATGGTTTTTGTCTGCTGGCTGCGGCTTTGCTCTCCCTGAAGAGGAGTCACAGGGTGTGCGCCTCGCACAGGACCACGTGGTGCCCTGCCTGACCAGCCACAGGGGTACAGGCAAAGGTATCTCTTTGCAGAAAGAGAACAGAAAAAGGAACGGTGCCAAATTTACACCAAAGCTCACTCAAGACCAGAATTTGCAATGGTTTTGAGGAAAGACACTGAAGTAGATAAAACTGGAGAAAGTCTAAAGCTTGGGTAACCATTAGCCAGAACTCCTCCTGCAAAATCTTCTGTGAAAAAGCAAATTCTGGCTGTCATTCTTATCTTCTACATCTTACAGGAAAAAATGGTAAGGAACAAATTCTGTGTGATGCAGACACATGAAATCGAGACTACTCTTTGGTAGCTAGCTATTGCTGAGTATCTGTCTTGAATTACAGCATTGAGTACTTACGGCAGATGATTCGATAAAAGACCTTTGCAAGTATACAAGTATATTTTATCACGGTTAGGTAGGCCCTCCGAGTGGAGAAATAAACAGCACGGTTTGTGCTGGATGACAGAGCTGGATGCAGCATGATCAGCCCCAGTTTGATCAAGTGACTACAAGTGACTTCAAGCGATTCAGAAGAGTTCAGCACCCAGGAGGCACCCTAGGACATGATCAGATATTACAGACCACTCTGGTCATGCTTAGCTGTTATTAATGAAACAATAATAACAACCATATTTTACCTTTGAACCAAGCGTACATGCTTTGGAATTGGCCGGACCATAAAGGTTTGCAGAGGTACTCTGAGGACTGAAAATTCATGCAAGAGAATTCAGCCAGTTCGAGATGCAAGGAGTTAATGACACTGTGCACAGCAGCCTGTAGCTGTTTTTATTTATTGATGACACACAGGACTTCCAGCAGCCTGCAAAGCCGACTGGCTTACCATCATAACCAGCTACAGCTCATCTTTCTCTCTCAATTCACCTCCATGTCAAGTAAAAGCAGCCTATGATCTTAGCAGCTGTAGCTCTTTTCCAGAGAAATCCTGCCGTCTGTTAAAAGTTTGTCAGGAACAAAATCAGTAGCACCTAATCAAAAAGTGGCGTGATTTTGAGAACGGAACTGGCACTGATTTGATTCGATAAAGGACAAGTTTATCAACAAAATTAACATGCCCAGTGCAGAATTTATGTCTATCCAGTGAGGGAAAATCACAGGACCACAAAGACGAGATACACACACACACACACCCTAGGTTATTTGGGCCACCTCTCCTCCATGTGTATTACTCGTGGAGGGCCCCGCATTCACGTACATTCAGTACAAATTCTCCGCAATATTTGGCTCTGAGTTTCTGACGCTGTCACTGTTTCTTTCCTTGTAAGAAGAGTGACAAGCTGAAATTTAGTGGAGGCGCTGGCTTCCAAGTCCCCATGGGCACGGGTGTTGGAGGGGGGTATGTACAGAAACATTCTGCTTTTCTACCTAAGTAGTTGTGGTTTTGTAACATTCTCCCCATCTGCCCCAATCCCTTGAACCTCCCCTGGCAGTGTTTTCATGCTCTCTGCCCAGGCTGTGATCTCAGGCACCTTCCCTCTCCAATTCATTCAAGCACAACGTCTAGCATTAATGCACGACGGGCTTTCCTCAGCTCCACCTGCAATAAAACCGAGCCTGGCTATCCAGCAATAACAACAGAAACCCCTTTTCCGGTTTATAGCTCTACTGCTCAAAATGCTCTTACTGAGAAGTGATCTCTTCCTGTTTTTTACATGCAGAATAGCTATCCACACCAGTGTCCTCCGCGGGGAGATTTTGGGGTGACGTGGGGGCCTCTCTCCTGCGCACGCCCCGCACGCTGCCCAGCTCCACGGGGCTCTGGTCGGCAGCCACGGCTGAGCTGCGCCGGGAGCTGGGGGCAGCCACAGCAAGAAGCAAGCTGGACTTACAAGACCCTGCTGGTCCACACCTCCCCCCAACTCCTTTCCAGGAAAAATAGAAGGAAAAGAAGGGATGATATGGCAGAAACCTCCGTGTCAAGTCCTCCTTGTTACTTTAGAGACCAGAGCAGAAGGGCTTGCACCTGAACCCTTCAGTGCACCGAACCCTTTGCCTGCAGCAAACAGAGATAATGAAATTAGGGGAGGCTGTTAAGCACTGGCAATAAGCGAGCCCTGGACACACAGAGGAGCGTGAGCACCGTTTAATAAACTGTAGCATTTCTTTCACCTGTTTATTTGTAGATTGATGATCACTTTCTTTCTAGCAGTACTGGTAAACTCGGGATCAGTCTGTCAGTAACATATGCAAATTTATTGATTACTCTTAACTGTCACTGCCTTCAGATACTCTGGCCAAATTGTCCAAAACCAATTTGTTTTAGAAAAGATAGCCAGTCTGGCTTCCCTTTCCCTGCTGCATGTCTGTTTGTCTGCATGCGCGTGCGTGCGCCTATAGCAGTGCCAGAGCAGGTGTTACTCGGTGATGTATCGACACCGAAATTAATGCTTATTCCCAAAGCAGTCGTTGTGCATCGGATTCAATCATTGTCCTGGAACAAGGGCTGTTCCCTTCTCTAACCTGCAGGCACGTTTATGTGGGCCTCTAGGGTGAAGCCTGTAATGATTTCCAGCCCCACTGCGGGGCACAGCTCAGTTTCGGCCACAGGCACATTATCTACGTTTCATTTACATAAAAAGTGACTGTTAAGTCATCCCATCGGGTTGGCAGGTGACACAACTAGTAGTGTAACTACTGAATATTGCAAAATAAACTAAATACAAAGTTCTTCAATAATGCAGTGACTTTATCATGTAACTGGGAATAACAAGCATCCTCTCGTTCAATCATTTTTATTCTAAAGTTACAGCAGTTGCACTAGTGACAGTAAATCACCTTAAATACGTACCAAGGAAATCACTGCTGAGAACAACAGGTACTTAAAACCACACAGACGACTCAGCCACTTCAGATTTCTTGTGCTCCTTTGTGTGTCCTCAGTCCCTCTGTCAACGACAGTATTTATAGTGTGCTGTCACATGCTGAGGAAGCTTGGACGGTATAAAGGCACAAGAATAATTAGAAATGAAACAAAATTGAGCACCCTGGAGTAGCGACAATAAGAAAACCAGAAGGCTTTTGGAAAGCAGTGCATTTATTCCCACATCTCATTCTGCAGTCTTCCGCTGATGCTATTAAAATGCCTCAGCACGAGGCAATGTTTTTATTTTATTGTGCGACAGTCTCTTTTACTGCAAAAAAGTGAGTTGCGTTTGCCAAATTCCCATTTTAATTGAGGGAATTTAAAGGTATAAACAGAGTACAAGATGATCACATTTTTTCCTACACATGCAAATGTACAACGTGGTAACAGCGGCTTTTTTGACAGTCAAAACTGGCAGAATTTCGGCAAGTTTCTACTGATACTTCCACAACAGTAAGCGGCAAAACAGTAAACTCCCCCCAGGAGAAACTCCTGCAACATGAATCCCGGTGGAGAGCCGTGTACATCGTGTGCCAAACACGCACTGTACGCTGCACCGGGCCCGGCAGTCAGGTGGCACAAAGATCCGCATTTCTCGTGGACAGAAAGCGCCGAGCTCAGCGTGGGCAGAGCAGAAATGCGGGTTTCTCTTCAGCCAGCCGTGTGGATTGCAACGCAGTTCGGTACTGTGAAGAGTTTCATAATACGGCAACTGCAAGTTACAGGCACGAACTCCTTTCGGATGTATTTGAAAAACTTACAAAAATTAAAAAAAAAACATTACATTATCTCATAAACAATAAATAGTGTTTTTATTGAAAAAAAGATGCCTTTTGGGGCTTGAACAGAAAGTAAACATGTTTCAGCACAGCCAGCATCTCTCCACTCTTAAGCACAAGGTACACGTAAGTGGTGCACAGACTTCCACGCCCCATCCCCACGGCTCAGCAGCTACAGGCTTTTAGTCTCGATGCCTTTACAACCATTTATAACCAAACTCGTGGGTGATACCAGGTCACCCAACTTCTGTACTCCTTTACAAAAAACGCTACCGCTCCCAACATTTTCTGTCGGTATTCACATTGGCAAGAATCTACTGCTTCCCTAGAGATCGATCTTGTAAATCTGCCCTGCTGGGGAAATTGCTCGTTTCCAATTTCAGTGCTGACTGCAGCGTGAGGCTAACGCTGCCTGTTTGGCTGAAGAAGGCATCGGGCTAGGCACTGCTTAATTAGGGCTGTGGGAATAACGGATTTATGGTTCAGTGGCTTAATAAATAATAATAATATTAATAACAACAGTAACAACAACAACCATAACAACGGTAACAGCTTGGTTCATTTTCTTCACGAAATGCTGATTTGTTCCAGTCTGTGGTCAGGACGGCCCGATGGCTGGGGCGCTCCTGGGAAGAGGAAGACTCAGGGTCAAGCCTCTTCTCTGCCTGGTCCTGAGCAAGGGCTTGGCTCCAGGCCTCCTGCCTCCCAAAGGGGCATCCCCAGGCTGAGAAATACTCACAGGTTTGCTTCCCCCACCTCCCCTGTTGCACGTGCTTGGTGCAAAATACGAGCATATTGCTTACAGGACCCCCTGGCGATCACGTTCCAGCTTCCCCCAGGAGCACCCAAGATCGAGAGACAGCTCTGCCCCTCGCAGCCCAAGGGGACAATGTGGGCAAAGGGCTGCAGCTTCCCCCCTCCCGAGGTGGTCACCCTGGTGTTGGGCACCCCGAGCAGTCCCAGCCTGCCGGGCACCCTGCTGCTCCCCGCCTGTCTGCTCTCCTCCAGGGGACCGGGCAGCCCCACCGTGCTACATCCCAGCTGCGGCCAGGGCACAGCAAAACCGCCCCGACCCCGGTGTGGGTGCCCCTACACGCCCCCAGGGGTGGTCTCCCCAGCCCTGCCACAGCCTGCTCCCAGCTTCAAGTCTGGATCCTCCCGATTCTACATATAAGGAGGGGATAGCCCAAGGCACACGCTTTCTCCCTGTTTGTTTGTTAATAGCCCTCCCAAGCCAAATCTTTCCAACGTTTCCGAATTATTTTATTCGGGTCAAGCTATTCCCAGTGCTACGTGTAGTTAAAGCTCATAGGAGAACGCCCTGCTGCTGCTGACCAAAGCTTCTCACGAGTTCGGGTCTGGCTCTGCTCTCCTGCACACGACCACAAGAAAGAAGTGTTTCTCCTGAAGACACAAACCACTCGAGGTGAAGCAGGTCCAAGGCCCAGCCTGGCCACAGCATCGGGGAGAATTTCGGTTCTTCAGTTAGGAGGGTGACTGAACACCAATGTAATTAAAGTGGCACGATCTCTAGCTCTGTTGCAATCGTATCGACACAGAGGAGCACACAGAATACAGTTAACAGGAGCTTATATATTGCAGGAACACATTTACGTAGCGTACCTATAATTGGATGGACACAGATACAGAAGCGCATCACAGAGCCTCAAGCTACAGGCCACCGCCGTGTTCCTGGCACTGCCATCTAACCCGGTGGCACCGGCATCCCTCACAGCCACAGCTCCCAAGCAAGTGCCCCGCGACTTGCCATCACCCAACTCTCTCTGTATCCACAGCAGAGGACTCGGTACCTTTAGCTGTGGTGGGTCTGAACGGATGTATTGGAAGCAGTTCAATGCAAGCCGAAAGCATGAGCAAACTCTGACCTTTTGCTTTTTGACAATGAGGTAAAATTATCCTAAACGGTTTGGATTGATTCGTCAGCACTGATGTGGAAATGTATGCTCTGCCTCTCCCCCTGTACCCTGTACAGAGAACCAGCTGTCTGTCCTCAAGCAACACGTTTTGTGGGGTTTTCCAACCTGCTTTTCAAGGACTCTGTAGCTCTTCATTTTCTATCAAATAATCCTTCTTTATATAATTAGCACCCCTCACCAACCTCCATACTCCGAGATAGGCATCCTTCAGCGAGCTCCTGTTCCTTTCTGGTGCGCCAGCGGCTTTCCCCTGGACCGCCGGTGCCTCGGTGGGTTCCTCAGTGCCGCCCTTCTCCTCCCCTCCGCTCTGGCTGTCCCCTTTGGTTGACCCTTCCACTGCCGCCTCCTCGGCCCCCTTCTCCTGGGAAATCGCCTCCATGGCAAACAGTGCCTGGTCCCCATCCTGCCTCGCTCCCTCTTCCGCTCTAGCTTCCTTCTCCAGGTCCTCGTAGGTGCTCTGCCGCCTGGTCTCAATGTACTTGGCCACGCAGTAGATGACAGACCCCAGGGTGTTGACCACGACACCGGCTATAAACAGCTTGGTGGGCTCCACGTCGTTGAAGGCCACCATGCCCACCGTGATGGTTGCTATGCTCTTCACCACCCCGACGAAGCTGGTGGTCACGGCCGAGTTGATGTAAGTGCAGTGAAGGGTGGTAAAGTTCATGGCACAGCTAATCAGGACACAAGCAATGAAGATGCAAACCATGGCGGGGTCCTTCCACCCCGGGAACGACCAGACGTTGATGGAGTCCATGCTGGCAAAGGAACAGATAATGAGAAAGGGGGTGGCTGAGACAGCGATGGCGTACTGGGCCGTCAGGGGTCCGTATTCACTGTCTACGCTGGTCTTCTGAATGAGCACCAGGTAGGCGGCGTGTATCAGCACGGCCAGCACGCCCGTCACGTAGCCCATGGCATCCCCGGTCAGGTCACCAGCTCCTGGCGGAGTCACAGGGAGGAAGGAGCACGGTTTTTGCACGGAGATGGAAAGAGAGCCCCAATTTGGTCGGGGAGGATATTTAGGAAACGGGCGGCAGCGCACGCTCCCCAGCTCCTGGGATTCGTCATGCAGGTCCCGAGGCTGGACACGCTCACCTCCCGACGGATTTTCTTTTATTTCGGGGGGGTCTGCGAGCCTCCCGAGCGGTTTCCTCAGCCCCCCCGCCCGAACCAACCCGCCTTCTCCCGGGGGCGACGCGCGGCTCTCGGGGGCGGCAGCCCCGGGCACCAGCGCGCTGGGTGCCAGCCCCCGGCCCGCGGCCCTCCCTCCTGTGCCCCCGGGGGTCCCCCAGCCTCCCCCGGGACCTCGCACCGCCCCGGTGCCCCCCGCGCAGCCCCGGTAGCGGCGGGCACTCACCGGCCAGCGCGGCGCCGCAGGTGGTGATGAGCACGGCGACCAGCACGCCGGGCGAGGGCATGCCGTCGCGGAGCACCAGGGCGCCGGTGAGGAGGGTGACGAGGGGCAGGCAGCGCTTGAACACGACGTACATGGGCAGGCTGAGGCCGCGCAGCGACCACAGGGTGAGCGTGGACTGCAGCGTGGCCAGGGCGGCCACGGCGGCGAAGGGGCGCGCCAGGCGGGGCCCGAAGGGGGGCAGCGCCGCCAGCCCCCGCCGCCGCAGCGCCTCCAGCCCCAGCGCCGCCGCCGCGCTGCTGAGGCACTGCAGCAGCGTCAGGAAGGCGAAGTGGTAGCGGGCCAGCAGGAACTTGAGCAGGATGTTCAGCGAGCCCGAGCACAGCCCGTGCGCCACCGCCACCGCGACGCCCCGCGCCCGGCCCCGCCACCGGCCCATCGTCGTCCCGGCACCGGGGCCCGCGGCTCTGCCGCCCCGGCACGGCCGGGCGGGGGGCGGGCGGGGGGCGGGCGGGGGCCGGGCGCGCTCCCCGGGGGCGGCCGAGACCCCCCCGCAACGCCCCCGCCGCCGCCGTCCCCTCCCCGGCGCGCAGCCGCCGCCCCGCGTCCCCCGTCGCCTCCCCGCGTGTCCCCTCCCCGCGTCCCCCCCACGTCCCCTCCCGCGTCCCCTCCCCGCGTGTCACCTCCCCGTGTCCCCCCCCACGTCCCCTCCCGCGTCCCCTCCCCGCGTGTCCCCTCCCCGCGTCCCCCCCCGCGTCCCCTCCCCGCCCCGCGTCCCCCCGCGCCGGGAGGCGATGCTCGCGAGCCGTGGGGCGCACCCGTCCCTCCTCCCGCACGGACGGCAGGCTGCAGGCGGTCGCCTTGGGTGCGAGGAGGAGCAGAAGCAGCCCCTCGCGGAGGGCTGAGCTCCGCCGGGGTTGCCTCGGGGGATTTCGAGGCGGCTTTCGAGGCCGCGCGCGGTCGGGCCGTTCCCCAGGGCCGGTCCCCCCTGCCTGCCGCTGCTCAGCGCGGGGCCGGCCGAGTTGCACGGTCGGAACAGAGCGAGCCTCCCCGTCTCTCGACAGGCACCGTACGAGACGGAGTCAGCACGGGAAACAGCAAACTTGCCGCTCAAAGCTCGGCTTTGGAAGACTTACCAAGGGCTGCCGGTTCTGGTGGGCTCGTAGCGAATGCAGCACAGGCACCGCACATGCTTCAGCTCTATCAGGAGGACGTGCCTACTTCGTGCCAGTAAAGGTGTGACATTTCTGCCTGAGCTCGGTCCACAGACCCCGCTAGACATACCCAGAGACACATCCAACAGCAGCCGTACTTCTTCCAAAGGGTGGCACCGGGAACTCAGGTGACAAAAGTACAGCCCAGCGTTAGGGTGAGACCCGCAGCCACGGGGGGACGTGGCCGTGCTCGTGCTGGCAGCTCTGGGCAGGAGCTGGGGCTGCTCACAAGCCTGGCTGCGCCAAGTGACCGCGCTGCTGGTGAGGAGCAGCAGGAAAACGCACTGGGAGCGTCTGCCCGAGGCTGTGGCTGGGTGTGACGGGGGTCTTCTGTGGTCGCAGGGATCGGCCCCTGCAACGAGGCCGTGCTGCACGTCTCCACCCAGGAGTCGCCGCAGCTGCGGGGCTGGCGGCGAGCAGGGCTGTCGGGCTTGGGGAGGAGCAGTGGGACCAGCCTGACTCAGCCGCAGCCTCTCTCGTCCTCTTTCACCTCCCTCCTTCGCTGTCTTTACAGAATCCATGGCAGGATGCCCCTGCTAACTACTATCTTAAATTGGCTTTTCCCTTCTGACTTTAAGTGTTCCCTGATTTTTTGCACCACTGCTTATTTTCCATTTTGTTCTCTCTCTCTGTTTCTCACCAAGACAGTTGTATTTTCTACTTTTTTTTTTTTTAATGCAAATTTTTAGTTTTCATAGTATTCGAGCGCTTCTATTTCTGTAGATTAAAAACTCCACTGACTGAAATATTAAACACTGGAAAAAAAAACAAACAAAAACAAACACAAAAAAAAAACCAGGGCTCTGTATGTGCCCTTAAGAGGGGGAAGCAATACCTGAACCCCCCCAGGCTACCTCAGTGTAATCAGGGTGCCTGGCAGTGCAATCTGTGCTACCCAGGGGTAGGAATAAAGCAGGCTCCACAGCCCGGTTGAGACGTACACGCACGCAGTGAAGTGTCCTGAAACATGCAGTCGTGTAAATGTTGAAGCTCTTCGTTTCATTTAGACTCACTGGGGACCAGTTCTGGCTTTAAAACCCACTGAAGAACCATGCCAATGCATTTACGCTGGCCTCCATTTGGACTCATCTCAAAGCCCAAAAAGAGCACAATGTGAAAGAACATGTGGATGGCTTTGACGCTCTTTGCACAGGGGAGAAAAAAAATCTCCTTATTAACTAAATGTAGATGGAGAAAAAAATCTGCGTTTTCTGAAAATACTGGAGTAATTGGGATTCATACACCTCAGCATGACCTCTGGAAGAAGCAATTTTGTCCCCTCCCCAGTGAGAGCGTCACTCGAGAGGAGAGCCTCTCACGTCACAGGGGATCTGGCTGCAAGTCCAGGCTGGGGGATACACGCTTCCTGAGAGAAACCAAAAAACATGTATGTTGGATGGTAAGGATTTGGGAACTCAGGCATCCATGTCCCAGGTGCCGTATTCTACCTGTCAGGACTTACCTGTGCTGCAAGGTCAGCTTCTCTTGCAACACCACATCTCTCAAGGTACCCCTAATCCTCGCCCTGTCCATGCGCAGCATTCTCTAACCCAAGTACGAGGGGCAGCGGGGAGGGTGCTGCCATTTGCCAAACCAACCCTCTCACATGGATTCAGGCCAGGCCCAGTACAGGTCTCCCACTGCCTCTCCACCTGTCCACGCTAAGAAAAGACAGGCTTTCCTACACTTTGCTGGGAAGGAGCTGGATAAAGCAACACAGGAACCATGTGCTGCTAAACCTTTGTGCCAAAACTGAGCGTGACTGACACTGGAGCAAGAACAGGTCTATTCCATGTGGCGGGTCCAGTCACTCAAAGTGACAAGAAGAGGGGAAAATTCAGGCCACATCATGTGAGAGAGCACTGCAGTGAAGGTACAAGCCTTACACTGGCTGTTCTTGTGTCCAGAGACAGTATGGTGTGCTCAGGTAATAAGATAACTGTAGTGGCTTTACCCAGCTGGGCAGCTGAACTCCACCACAACCACTCTCTCACTCCGCCTCCTCAAAGGGAAAGGGGGAGAAAATACAATGGAAAGGGCTCAAGGGTTGAGATGAGGACAGGAAGATCATTCAACAATTATCACCACAGGAAAACAGACTCAGCACAGGGAGATTAATATAACTTATTACCTGTTACTAACAGGTTAGAGCAGTGAGAAACTAAAAAACAAAAACAACAAAAAAAAAACCCCTACCAACACCTTCCGCCTACCTATGCTCTTCCACCTCCTCCCCCCAAGCAGCACAGGGGAACAGGGAATGGGGGCTCTGGTCAGTCCCTAACGCTTCGTCTCCGTCGCTCCCTCACGGTCACTCTCTGCCCCTGCTCCACGCGGGGTCCCTCCCACGGGATGCCGTCCTGCCCGAACTGAGCCTGCGGGGGCTGCCCACAGCCAGCAGCTCTCCAAGAACTGCTCCCACACGGCTCCGTACCACGGGGTCCATCCATCCCCAGGAGCAAACTGCTCCAGCACGGGTCCCCCACGGGTGGGCGGCAGCTCCCCCCAGCCCCCCTGCTCCTGCGTGGGCTCCTCTCCACGGGCTGCAGCTCCGGCCCGGGGCCTGCTCCTGCGGGGGCTCTCCATGGGCCGCAGCCTCCTCCAGGCCACATCCACCTGCTCCACCGGGGGCTCCTCCACGGGCTGCAGCGTGGAGATCTGCTCCGTGTGGGACCCGTGGGCTGCAGGGGGACAGCCTGCTCCACCAGGGGCCTCTCCACAGGCCGCAGGGGAACTGCTGCTGCCTGCCTGGAGCACCTCCTGCCCTCCTGCTGCACTGCCCTTGGGGTCTGCAGGGCTGGTTCTCACTCCTCGCTCCCCCAGCTGCTGCTGTGCAGCAGTTCTTTTCCTTTTTTTTCCTTCCCTTTCTTAAATCTGCTCTCCCAGAGGCACAAACAGCATGGCTTATTGGCTCAGCTCTGGCCAGCGGCGGGTCTCTTTAGAGCCAGCTGGAACTGGCCCTTACCTAACATGGGGCAGCTGCTGGATTCTTCTCAGAGGCCACCCCTGCAGCCCCCCTGCTACCGAAACATTGCCATGCAAATCCAATACAGTGACTCCATTACAAAATTCCCACCTAGCAGTGGGCTATGGATGATAGTAATGAATAACTCTGTGGTTCCTTACAGTAATGAGATGATTCTGATGCCTTAACTCAAATCCTTTGATACAATTTATCCTCAACCCTGTGTTTCACCTAGCTACATGGGTGAGAGGAAAAATTAGTTTCGAACTCCTAAGAAGGGCATCATGTTTTTAAAATGGTTTCTTGGATGAAAATGGTAAAAATCTATATGGAATACGTTTAATGGAGAGTTTGTGTTAATTAGGGTCTAATGCAAACGTGAGGTATATAAGGGAAGTGCTGTGCAGAGTTGTAGCCACTCGCTATCATATGACCCAGTACCCATTTAAAACTAAGCACTGCTACTGAAAAGGCTAGTATGTCTATGCCCATGCAAGCAATATTTGAGGCCAGCACTGTACTTGATAGAAGATGTCACTTTGTGACTGGAAAGTAATCTGCATAGGCACTCAGAATCGTTTAAAATAACTTTCCTTTATCAGAATGCAGACCTGATGAGACATACAGATAAGCAAAATTGTATAATGTTTGGTCTCTAAAAACAGGAAAAATGCAGCTGTCACCCAGTATTCACAGAAGATAAAGCATGATTATAATATTAGTTACCTATAAGATACTCTCAGTACCTTTCACTGCATTTACTTTTTTGTTCAGTATTTCTTAACTGGGGAAGCAAATACAAGAGTTTAGCCACAGACACTGTGTGCAGTTCATTTAATAGCATTGCAGAACAACAAATCCATTCCTTTAAAACATAATTAATCACTGTCTTTCTTGAACGACGGAGAAACATATGCACTCCCATAAACCAAAATTTTCCACAAGAGCAAGTTTAAAAAGCAGAACACATTACATCTTCAATACTGCTGTAGTTAAAGGCTTGGTTCGGTAAATGAAGAAAGATTAGAAGCTAAAAAAAAAAGTATATTTTAAAAACAATTATAGCAACATTCCCTGAGAATTAAGAATCGGCAACAACTATTGCCTGATTTTTATTTTTTTCTGTTACAGTGCAAAAACGTGACAGCATGTTCTCCCCATTCAAAGATCAAGCAGGAAGATTAAAGGCCACAGTTTATATTTACTATGTGCATCTTCTAGATGCGCTCATTTTTAAAGAGAGAGAAACCTCAGCAACCTTCAGCGCAGAAGCTAACCTGGACACAGGGGGAAGAGAAGGCAGCTAAGAAAAGGAGTGGCAGTTAATCCATGTGCTGAGCGTGCATGTGCAGAACGGGGATTGTTTCTTTCTCTGTGCTAGCTTTCCAAAATCTGCCTTGCCAACCGATACACAATGGCAGTATTCTGGAAACATCCACCACCACCCCCAGAAACATGCGTATAGAATACATACCCACCAACAAAATATACCACTCCCTCACGTAACTTGCAGTTACTTCTGCAAGTCTAAGGAGAAAAGGGAGATAGAGCAGAAGACTGGAGTAACTGTTAAGGTTGAAATAATCAATTTTAATGTTTAGAATTAGATTTTACGGCCCATGGTATTGCTGAAAGCTCTGTGCAGCATAGCTGTATGATTGCATCATTCCTCAGCATGAAGAATTAAAATTGCAATAAACCTTTGGAATTTGGTGCAACACACTCTCACAAAAGAGAAAATCCACTTGTGTTTTTTATTCAGCTTGAGAGGATGGCATTCCAGTGTCAGTTTGCACTGATCCAGAAAACTTAAGAACCTATCATGATTCAAATTCTCATCCTGTGGAAAGGGGTTTTCTTTCTGTCTTGCTCTTGCACCAAATCAATATATACGTATCTCCCTGTAGCTGCCTGCTAGTTCCCAGGCTTTCTCCAGGATAGCCCAGTAATTCTCTCCTCACAACTTTCTTCACTACAAATCTTAGTTCTGCTGATTCTTTCCTTTGTTTCTTCAAAATATCTAGCAGTATCTGCTGCTACATGATGTATGAGTGGTGCAACCAGAAGCGTACTGCATTCATTAACAGGAGACTATAGGAACCCAGCTGAAGACCTAGCACCTGCAAAGAGTCTTTTGATGGTAAAGATTGACGTCATGGGGTAGCAACAGAAATGAGACAGCTTTAAGAATGTAAAAAAAAAAAAAATCAAAATAAAACAAAAAAAGGGCTAACATGAAACTAAGAGAGAAGCCAAAGAGATATAAGTGAGAACTGCAGGAGTATCACAGGGGGATCCTTAAGAGGCTGATACAGTATTTAAAGGAGACTGGAAAACTAAAGAAAATGAATGCCTCTACTTGTTGCCAAAAAAATCAAATGAAAATACCAATATGTGGGCTGAGGGGTTAAAGTGGGCAAAGAAACTACTCAACATAGCTATAATATGTTGCGTGTATTCTTGCAAGTCTGATAATAGCTTAGCCACATTGGATCTGCTATGCTTATGCCAAGAAGTTAATCCGCATGTGTGTCGACTCAACTAGTCCAGACATCACCTTTCACTTTGGCCAGTCAGTGGTAGGTCCAGAAACACTAAATATATGGCCACATTCCTCTTCTATCTCTTGAAAAATCTAAGTGAAAGTAAAAGATAAGTCTATTAAAAGAGATGGTTGTCCTATCTCTAAATCTTGAGAATTGTGATCTAATTAGTATTGTTTGTATTTCATTTTTTTTCCTAAGTGTTTTCTCTAGATTATTGTTCTGCATGACTTCATTAACTGTTTTACTCAAGGAGATCCATGGGAAAAATGTATGAAAATAATCTCTACCATCTCTGTGAAGCAGCAATCAAAAAGGTCAAAGGAATCAGATGGCTATCAACTATGACATTTACTGTCTATCAAGAGTATTCATCATACTGCACAAGAAAATAATGCAATGTGAGTCAAAGCAAAATGTATCAGTATAAACGCATCCCAGTGATACAAGCCTCAGGTTGACATTACAGTACTCCACAGCGAGAAAAAACACTTTCTCCTTTTCTACAGTGACAATCTGTAAAAATGCACTGTCAGTTATTTTTATTCTTTATAAGGATCAAGAAGATTTTGGCCTCTGCTCTCATCATTAGCCAGACTGATCACAAAATTGTGTCAGTGGTTCTGCTCTGAAGACTCCAGCTTGTATCTGCTACTGTCCTCTTCAGCCACTCAGTAGCTGCTGAATGTTTTGCTGGCCCAAGCACTAACCTGTTCAGTACAACAAGTCCACATGCTCAAGTGCACAACCCTTTCAGTACAAACAAGACTTTTACTTAAAAAGAGACACGAAGATTAGTGACGCAGCTGACAGTTTAGCACAAGTCTGGTTGTGAATGATGACAGAAAGGTTCCTATTGTGTCAGATCTTCATTTTCTCTCTAGACAGGACCTGTCAGGCACGATGGAGTGTAGATCTTGACAAGCTCATCCCAAGCACAGTCCACCACCTACAAAGTAAACAGAATCTGGTTAGTGTCATTTTGACAAAAACCAGAAGGATCTTAGAAGAAATTAATGCATACTGTTGGGTTAATGTTGGTTGGTGCTCTAATTTACAATGCTTCAAAATTAGATAGCAAGGCAGCTGCTTTTTTTCTCTTTTTAAAAACAAACAAACAAGCTTCATTCTAGCTTCACTAAGGCAAGTAAAAATTTACAGTGTCCTATTTTGCATACTCTCCATGAGGAAAGCAGGGAAACCTTAGAGTTTCAAGTGATTGTTTCACACAGGCCAATGCAGAAAGTAACAGCATGGGATGAAGGGAGGACAAATAAATTTCCAGACCGTGTGACATTTCTTCTCTTTATAGGGTCTTAGGACTCTTCTACCATGACGTCTCAACACTTCATGATCAAATGTTACCATTTTTCTCAAACTTGCAGGTAGGGAAAACTATTATAGACATTTTCCTAATGGAGAGCTGAGGAACTGAGAATGCTCTAGGTGACCATGCTTGAGCAGGAAGGTTGGACTAGATGATCTCTGGAGGTCCCTTCCAACCTCAACTATTCTGCGTGATTCCGTGTGTGCATGAGAAACAAAGTGAACCAAAATGACCAATGGAAGTTTTTTGAAGAATTAAGACTGTTCTTCAGTCTCACACTGATAAGCTGTGAGATCACTGTATTGTCTTTTGTTGAGAAAAGACATGCCTACCAGGAAATTATTCTAACATAACTGAAAACTTTCTGAATTGCAAGTCCCAAGATATATTTTAGGTGAAAGCTAGAAACTAAAATCACAAACAAGGAGGTTAACCTTATTCTATAGCATTAGATTTGAATAAATAATGAGATACCACAGAGAAGACTGTAGAATCACAGAACAACTGAGGTGGGAATGGACCTCTGGAGATCATCTGGCCATCATCCCTGCTTAAGCAGGGTCCTCTAGCGCACATTACTCAGGACAGTGTCCAGACAGCTTTTGAACATCTCCAGGAAAGGAAACTCCACGGCCTCTCTGGGCAACCTGTCCCAGTGCTGAGTCACCCTCACAGAAAAATATTTTTTTCCTCATGTTCAAATGGAATGTTTTAATACATATTTTTCCTTCATGTTCAGAATGCTTTAGGTTTGATAATGACTTGATAATGCACTTAAGAGACAGTAACAAAGTGAAAGGGTTAAGCACACTGACAATTACTCAAGTAAATGACATACGGTGTATATTAACAGAACATTGTACGGAACAAGAAAGAAGGCAAAGGGGAGTAGAAAAAGGAGAGCTAAAAAGTTGATGAGCCCCACAGATACATGCCAATAAATCTGGCTTAATCCATCTTGAATTATCTTTACAATGTATTTTCCAGTCGGGATGACAAAGGATGTAGTGTTGGATCCCCTACACAACAAGCTCCCTTCTGCTCAGACTCCAATTCCTGTTCTCTTCTAGAGCCAGAATGAACAGCTGCACACGAAAAATTTGGAAATCCAACTTCAATATTTTATTTCATATTATAATCAGCCTGTTTTGTGTTTACTATACCGCACTATTTATTCATTTTTATTGCTTCTTTAGCTGCTTCTACTAAGTTTTTGAAGTGTTTTCTGTGTATATCTAAATGTACCAAAAATCTCTTGAAAACATGTCTGTCTATTCATACAACATAATAGATCTTTGTGTGGTATAATGTTCTGCTGCATTACAGTCCATCCAAATCATACAAAAAAAGAAAATCCAAGTTCTCCACTGAAAAAGCTATGTAAAAACTGTGTTTTATATGATTGCCAGTTTCTAAATATTCTTCAGAGCTCTGGATCAATATCTGTATTTCCACAAGCAATACTTTTCACTTTCATGCAGAAACAAGATAACATTTGGAAAAAATCCCACGGGAATTCCCACCTGTTATCAGTGTAATTAGCATCCTGAGGCAGCCTCTGAACAAATACAGTTATAGAACTGGTTAATCTAGCAACACTAAAAATAAACAGGGGATATTAAAAGGGAGTTTGAAAAGGATCACTTGCCGTAATTTGCCCAACTCATTGACTTAATGATAACACATGAAAGATGACAAGGTAAGCAGCTAACAGAAGGAAAATAAAACTACAGCAAACAGCACTGTATCAAGTTCTCCTGTGCAGAAGGAAGTCTATAAAGCAAGACCAGTATTAGAAAACTTGGTGAGAATGCCCACGTAAGAAACAGCAAACAGGCATGCATGTAAAACTGTGACACTACAGAATGGAAGAGCACTAGAAAATGCAATAGCATTTCCATTTCTCCTTAATACTTCTCCAAAATACAGCCAAGTCTGTGAGAGAAGGGGGACAACTGAAAGGTATCATTGTGGTAGCCAGCATTAATTTATGGACAGCTGCTACATGCCCCTTTGCAGTACCTCGTGAATTATCACCGCTACAAATACAAATGACTAAAATAAACCATGGGATAAAGAGAAGTAATGTTTATGCAGATACCGCATCAGGTTACCAAATGCCTTCTTTCATTTTGCCTTTTTTTTTTTTTTCTTATGATGACCTGTTTTATACAATGGTCTTATGACCACTGTATGCCTTTCCTAAGAAGAGGGGAACATAAGATATTGAATAAGCACTAGAAGTATTTAGCAATGTCAGTTCTCATGTGATATGTGATTTGGTTATTTAACTAAGTGCTACTTTATATTTAAATATTAAAAAAGCAGCAGTAATTCCAGCTGGGAGGAGGGCTGATCCAGCACACCACAGTAAATAAATATGCAGTTAAAAATGCAACTTCCTGGAGTTTATATTTTAATCAATGAGATGATGTTACTAATCGGTGGAAAAACGCTTCCATGGTAAGATGAAGGAGAAAAGAAAATTTAAAAATTAATTCAAACATTGTCTTCATATCCAATAAAGTCCTCACCAGTAGGAACACGAAGGCGTGGAGGTTCACCTTTCTGTGTTCATGTCTTCACTGTCTTGGAAACAAATTTTACTCACAAATTGAAACAAATCTCACTGATTTCAGTATTTAGAGTGTACATGATTTACCTTTTTTTTTTTTAACTGACATGCAAACAGAGTAGAAGACAGTTTACTTCAGTTGCAAAGAACTGAATAATTGTAATCCTTATACTATTTAATACCTTGGACACCCGTATGCCATGCAATTTTCATTATAACTTATAAATTGTTCTTGTAACTGTAGAATAAAATTCTACTATAGCAACTTTTAACTATCTGAAATCGCAGAGAAAAGGAGAATAACTAAAGCTGAATTGTGAAACAAGAATATTTCACCTTACAGTGACTGTTCAGTTACATCAAGAAATAATGCAAATTTTAAAAACATTCTAAAACAGGTAATTTTTCTGCTGGTTATGAACTGTTACTAAAGCTATATGGGACAAAGGCAGTTTGACAAAATGTCTCTAACCTTATTTAAGTAGCAAATTTGCTGTACCAGCATATATGCTTGGGATAACTTATTGTTACTGCTGCAGCATAAATGTCATGCCAAGTTATCTGCCAGTAGAGTTTTTAAGCAAGTCTATTTGAAGCACAGAAATCAAAATGGGCATCACTATATTTCCCTCTAAGTAAAGCCAAAAAGCAAGCAAATGAACAAAAAACTACAGTCATCATAGGAAGCTGATTGCTTGACTTGAAAACCATGGTTTAATTTAAATGAAACAGCTATCCTGTATTTTATTGAACTGTTTATCCTTGTCCCAGAGTATAACAATGTTTCCCACCAATTGATTTAATATTGATACCATTCATTTATCAAAGACATTTCCATTTACTCACAAACTGATTTCCTTTTCTGATAGGCCCTCTCTTTTCTATTCATCACAATCATCTTGCTTTGCAATAGACTTAGACCTTTTCCAGCACCTGAGGGCAACCCATCGAGTCCAGGGCAATTACATGGATGACATTCTGCCTCTTTAATATTCAGAAGGAGAAAAAAGAAAAGAGAAATCTCCCAAGTTAGTAGCTATTTTTTTCTTCCAATGTTTGAAGGCACAATAAAACTCCAACCTCCAACCCAGACAAAATACATTGAAAAGATCAACTAAAAACTTTGAGTTCAGTAACCCCTTTATGAAGGGAGTTAATCAGAAGAAAGTGCAGCCTTCTCCATGTTAATATTTTCAGCCTTTTTAATGGGCCTATCCAGAAGTACCCTGGTGCCACTCAGCTTCCTGAGTGCTTATAATAAATCAGATGATAACGCACAAATGTGTCTGAGTGACCCATTTCTCTTTTCAGCTTTTCTCCATCCCACCCCATTTTCAAATAAAACCAATATGACCTGTCTTTTTTCCATGAGAAGAGATATCAGAAAAAGTATTCAGTTCTTCTCGTCCATTAATGTTGTGTTTCCCTTCCTCTTTTAGTTTCTTATCTTCTGTGACATTTTATATGGAATCTAACAAGCTATTTATATCATTATTATGTATTTTGAAGGGTCCTGAACACCCTCTGTATGTGTGTAAGATGGAGAGATGGGAGATTAGGTGGAGATAAAGAAAGCTATTAGGTTTGCTACTCATTAGATTACTTTGAGAGGCGATCACTTCTCAGATTCTACCTCCAGACCAGACCAGTTTTGGCCTTAGTGCCCATTCATACACCATATGCTAGAAAAATTTAAGTAGAATGGATCTCTGCTGAAGCACCTTTTTTTCTTTTTGTGGGTGGGGGGTATGTGGACCATTACAAAAGATAGAATAGGCAGAAATTTAAATTTATTCAATACCTATTTTGTACTAGAAAATCTGAACCACTGGTGTGACCTTTCGTTTCATCAAAAGATGCCAGGGATGAACTGCACACGATGTCTACCTTCACACAAGTATGAAGTGATGGGAGTCTGTAAATTAAAACTTTTTATTTTGAATGTGGAATGAAAGATTTCTCTAATGTACTTTTGAAAAAAAAAAACCAACACACATTGTTTTCGTTATTATTTTCCAATAAAGGCAGAATAGAACAAACCCTGGACCGTAAGTTCTTATAAATAAAAGCTGTTCCAGATACAGGAACAAAATCCACTATGCTGACTAACAGATGAGGCTTGCAGGAGCAGAAATTGTTTTTAAGCCACTGAAACACGACACACAACCAAGAAACTGCTGCCTCATCTCTTCCCAGCACTTCAAAGATTGAGAAGTTTTTCCTCTCAGCAGACTGCCATTGCAGCTCTTACAGAATTGCCATGCCTGACAGCAACCCTTGCAAACACCCTGAGATGAGACTTCTGTTGATAATGTCTAAGAGCAACCATTATTCATAAATGGTTAGCTTTGACTGATGCAGTGAAAATTGAACAGTTAGGGAAGGACCTGCAATAAGCACCAGCAAGAAATGTCACCTCCCTCTCCAACTCTATAAAGGTGCTCACATTGGTTTAATGATAACATTTGCAGCTGTTTAAGTCTGATCTTTCCATGCAAAAATCCACTCTGAGACTAAGTAAGAAGTCTTTTTATCTCAAAGGATCACTAACCGCATAACTATGGTAGCATCCAGGCCATATGGAGAGATTAAGAAGAAGTACAGCTAGTGAGACAATCAGAGCAGCGTGATAGCCATGACAGCTGGGTGGAAGCTATCAGCTCCTTCGCAATTACGTGTAAAAATTAAGAGCAAATTAGCAAAAGCAAGGTCTTTTCTTTTCTGTACATTTCCACAAGACGCAGCTCCACTTTTATATGGAACAGTCAACATTCCTAGGACTGCCATGGGCACACGTCTAACGAACAGCAGAACAGAGAGCAAAACAGCCTTGCTATAGACACCTCCTGCATTTCTATTTGGCTGTACTGGTTAAGCCAACTTAGCATAGCTAATGCGGCACATTGCATAATCTGCACATACACGAGAGGTAGCAGAACAAACCTGTACACCAGAACTTGACCGATGATAATAAAAAAACCTCCATAAAGCTGAAAGATCTTAGGACAAGATTTCATTTACCTTCAGGGGATACAGCTCAGGTGGATATAGTTTGGCTACGACCTCTCTCCAGCTACTGAGAAATGACAGCTTTTTAAGTTTTAGTGACATTGATGCCATACGAAAGCTCACGATGCCATCAGCACAGCAACATTTCATGGGATCAACAGACTCCTCCTACAACGCAAGCATTGCCCCCCAGCTCTAATGCCTCTGGCCAGGTGGAAGGGAGGAGCGCAGACTGCTACAGACAAAATGCTGGTGATACCCCACAGCTTTAGTGCGAAGAAACTGGAGATGCAGAGAAGCTGAGGCACAAAGAACAGTGTAACACAGAGTACAAGACTAATTTCACAGGTACTGTACTGGTATTATCACCAACTCCATATTATTTGGAATTATGTACAGGATCATGCACAAGGAAAGTAAATACCAGAAGAGAAGTAAGAAATCTGATGAGTTGCAGAATACCATTCCAATATAAGCTGGGATTTGTAGTGTTTTCTCCTAGATCTTACATCAACACTTGCATTTCAACAGCAAAATACCCTGTCTTATGGACCATTTCTGTTAACGCTTTGCACTATAAAATGCACATTTTAATATATGCCTGAAAATTTGTTAGTCCAAAATTGTTATGAACATGACAACAACCATTAAGGTGAAAGAAAAAAAGAGTTGATTTCATTAAAAAGCAAAGCTTTCAACAAAGGCTTACTTTTATGTAGAGGCAGATACCCCAAGACAGGTATCAGAATAGTAATTAAGCACCAAGGAATTTTCTTTATCGCCTAGCTAATACTTACCTCCATGACGGGGATCCGTTCCTCACCAGCAAATCTCTCCCCCCACCCAGTGTTGCCTCCTCTTAGCAGGATACTTCCCAAGAACCCACTTGCCTACATGTACCTGCCCGTGGATTCTGTTCAAAGCTCCATCAGTTCCACAGGAATGTCTTATAAATCCCGAATCGGATACTTAATCCTGGTATCTATTTTGAACACTTTTCCAAGACTGGCTTTTTCTTGACACTTAAAAGATACTTCTTAAATGCTGAAGTTCATTGGGCACAGGCAAAGAAAATACTTTCTGGCTAGGCAACAAAAGTATCATCAAGAGTGAAAGCAAAGGTTAATGACCAGAATGATACATGATTTGACTATAAATGAGTAGCCTGTCCATTACAAATAAAATACCCTGGATGCATGGAGTTGTGAAGTAGTTCCAATCTCAAGTTGTAACTCCTTCTAAAATGTACAATGAAAATCACGAATCATACATATACACGAAGAACAACAGTGCTTGGGACTCATTATCAGTTCTTGACAGAGAGCAGACATGGCAGCAACCTATTGGAAACAGCAGCATAATTTAAGCAAATAATCTTTGCTGGATAAATGTAGAAGTCAGGGAAAGGATACAAATGCTCAGACTGGAAGCAGCTGTAAGTGTTCAGAAAATTCTTGATCTGGTAGTTACAGTTGAATTCTATTACAGTTTTCTGTTTTCTTTTTCCCCTTTTTTTTTTTTTTTAAACAACATTTACATTTCCCATTGCTGTGATATCCAGCCTTCACAATACATTAAACCAACTCAACAGAAAAAGCAGGGGAAACTTAAAGCTGTTGCAGATGCCAAACTTCTGTCTGGAAGGCATGTTGGCCTGAACTATATATGGTAAGTACCTCAGACTTACCAGCTGGTACTTCTGCGTTAAGTCCAACACAGGACTTGTAGAATTTCTATATGGAAAAAAAAAATACCTGGATGCACGAAAGGCCTAATGTAGACGGGTATACACACCATCATTTTCCTTTTTCCAACACCCAAGTGCAGGTGCAGCTGTTTGCTTTGAATTCATTATCTATCATCAATGAGCTTTGTTCCAAGAAGGCTGTTCCATACATTGCAGTTACAAAAGGAAGAATATCCTTTCAGCAGGAACGCAGAGTTTGACAGACATATCATACAAAAAGAAGTCATATTTAGCCAGTCAGAAACGCCATCCACTGTAACAAACACCCAGGGCTCTTTCCAACAGGCTTAGAATCAAGATGTAATCACACTCTCAACACAAAAGAAGAAAAATCTTTTTGTCATCTCATTCAGATCCATGGCAAAATCCACACCAACTTCATGGAAAGCCAAGTTGCACTCAGAGCATGCTATGATATAGCAGCGCAAGGCCCTAAAGCACTATGCTACGCTTCCAGCTCCTCTGGCCCCAATTCAGTCAGAATCATATCTGTGCACTCACTTGGGATGAAGCTTTACTTCCCAGCAACTGGCCTTTATGCTCCTCTTTCCCTACCCTGCTCCAGTCACAAATAACCTGAAACTTCAGATTTTTACTCAGCCTTACAAATTCTCCTACACTGTTCACAGCACAGCCTCATGAACAGCTACTGCAGCACCCCTGAGGCAGCAGAATTAAGGGAATGAGCAACTGGGCATGAAGCTCTTCAAGCCTGTGCTGATGCCAAGAATGGTTCCCCCTGCATTAAGCTAAGTATATTGCCACACTGACACCTTTCTCCTGTGTCTTTGTATCAACCAGCAGAAATTTGGATGGTTTTATTTGCTTTGCCTAGCCAGAATTTCATCACAGATGAAAAAAAGTAATTTTTATCTAAGATTAAAAAAAAAACACAACAATTTCACTGTGAATTAGCAAAGAATCTAGATGTAAATAACACCTGAGGCACATTAAATACTGTATTTGTCATAGTTGACTCAGTGGCAGTAATTTCTATGTGAAAACTATACACTTATAGGTATTAAAGCAAATAATTAACTTTATTTTTAGTTTTCTTCTACCTTTCTTTTCAGAAGAAAAAAAACAGGTCAAACTACATATGACGATTCTCTGTTTACAAAACAGAAATTATTGTAGCAACAGAAGCAAAGGACAGAATTCTACTGTGACCTGTACACAAACATGTGCTCTTGCCAAAATGAGTCCCACTCATTCACATTTATAATTAAGGGTTTTATACTTCTAAATACATTTTAAGCCTCCTACAGTACTCCTGCTATTATGACAAACCAAGACTCGGTATCACATGTGACACTAGCAATGCTTAACTTGAGTTTTCAAGTAGACAGAACAAAGCTCTGTCTTTCAGCTTGGCATCCTAGGCACCCCTCTCCATTACTCTTTCTTCCGAAATAAAGCTACCTCATTTTCCCTGAGCTCACCATGGCTTTCAGCTATCTCATTTTGCAATTCTGCCTGTCCTGCCTTCCTCTCCGGCCCAATGTGAGTAACTGCTTTATAAATAAATATAGACCTAAAGAGAGGTTTATTTAATAAGCATTCAGCCAGATTCACTTCCAAAAGCTTTCTGTGGTCCAGTGGCTCTTATTCAGGATCCAAGATGGAGTCCAGCCTCAACTGAACTAGCTAAAACAGGCAAGCAAAATGTAAATTCGTCACACCTCTTACCTGACCACAGTTGTGAAGGCTTAAATCTAGTCCACATGTAAATTCAGTATGATGCTCAACTGTTTCCAGCAAAGGGTTAGGCTTGGAAAAGTCCCAGAATCTATACAGAGAGGAAGGGAGGGAGGGAGGGAGAGAAAATCAAACAAACCACAATTAATGTAATTGAAAGGCCATTTTAAAAATATAATGCAAGATATTGACAAATCTGTTGCTGCCAGGGTATTTAAAAGAGCAAACTCATCCACTTAGGGAACATAATTAATCATATTCCTGCAAAGCCATCTGCTGATTTGCATAAATTAAATTTCACTGGGCAAAACCGTCTTTGTCTCCTGTTGCAGAAACTGAGATCAAAACTGGCACCAAAGACCAGCTTTTGGGACATTACTGAAACAGAAGAAAATGTAGGCTAAAATAATATTCTTATATTTCTTGATAGCTGAAGAATTTTATCACTGAAAGATATTAACACAAATTATGATTTTTCTCACTTGTTGGTACTGTTCAGTATGGGATGTTTATTTATGGAAAATTACATTTTCATTCATGACACTGGTCATTCCCTGTCTCCAATCTGAGACTGTGTTTCTGTAAAACAAAATACAATATTATAACTTAATAATCAATTTGTATGACAAAGATCAGTGGCATTAAACACTTAATTCCACTAATGTATATTTCAAAAATAAGTTTTCCTTTCCAAGCTCAGTTGATATAAATGCCTAAGAAATGGATTTCTGAAGTGTTCTACTTCTCCAAGCTATTCCCAGAGTAGATGCAATGTAGTTTATAGCAAGTATAAAAGAGGTATAAAAGAAGATGGGATGTAAGTATAGGTACAACAAGAAACCTCAGTGGTAAAACACGGATTCAGGAATAAAACTTTCAAGCAATCATACACTGACAAGACACCATAGCCTAATGATGGCACAAAACAAAGATTTGTTTTTCGTTTTCGGGCTGTATAGTATTGCTTAAAAAGCCCACAGACCGCAGAGCACCGCACAGTTTGTGGGCTAACAGCTGTAACCAAATTTTCTACATGTTGGGTTTTCTCACAGTGGTCAACGATTAGCTTTATTTCTTCTGTAACAATCACAGAGGCCTCTGCCTTACTCCTACTGGAGAAAGTGGCAGTAATTAATAAGAGCAGTTCATTATCAGACCAACTACACCGAAAGCTCTGTATGTTCAAACCAATTCAGGTAAAATAGCAAACACTGGAGCCAGCAGGGTCAGTTTGTTTAAAGTGTAGATGTTATTTCCTTAATAAATGAGCAGAGTGGTATCAGCACAATGGCTACGCCATAGCAACAACCCTCTTAACTTTTTCCTAGTACCTGAGATCTAAGACAAACAGCTTATTTCGCAAGAGAGAAGAGCAAAAAGACCATTTCAGCATTTTCACCCTCACCCATTTTTCCCTAAGAACCTAAGGAAACCAGTCTTCTTGTCTCTAGGTAAGTGGCAGCCTTCCTTACCACATGAGCTCTCTACTAACTCTAAGACAGTTGCTCACAACTGGAAATCAAGATTAAAGGAGACAACTTCAGATCTATATCAACAGAAACTTAGAACTAAGACTGTCTGACCAATTTTAAAAAGAGTAAGGCAAATTGGTGTTTGCTGTATGAAGTGATGTTTGCAAAATGTCAGCAGCAGTACAGAGTTTGAGTACGACAACTCAGTTCAAGTTCCACAGACTGTCTGGGACCTTTGTTTTGATATAAAAACACTTACTAGAGACCAAAAAACATACAGTCTCAGGACTGAAAACCACTGATGACAAGTTAATGGTGTCACTGATAACTCACTGTAGTACCAAGTGAAAAATGCTGTCTGTAGCCCAGGTTCCAAAACTAGCATGGTGCCAATTTTCTGCTCTGCCTACTCTTTGCTCCCTGATTTGTCCCCAGAACATGAATTTCGTAAACGGGGATGCAAAACCCTGTCTTAGAGATGTATATGGTCTCATCACAGCTTCTAGATATTCCCCACGCTTTAGTATCGTAAGTCTAGAGTGGAGATCAGTTCACCATGACACATGCACCACTCTTCATCAAGCACTGGGAAACGCCAGTCGGCTAAAAATAGGTAAGCTGGAGATGAGAAATACAAAAGGGGTTGTCACTGACATACAGATAATACAGTATGTAATTCTTCACTCAGAGGGTGGTGAGGCCCTGGCACAGGCTGCCCAGAGAAGCTGTGGATGCCCCATCCCTGGAGGTGTTCAAGGCCAGGCTGGATGGGGCTTTGGGCAACCTGGTCTGGTGGGAGGTGTCCCTGCCCATGGCAGGGGGATTGGAACTGGATGTGTTTTAAGGTCCCTTCTAACCCAAACCATTCTATGATTTTATACTGTATGCATGGTATACTCTCTCAATATTTGTTTTATCATGTGCCCACAAAAAGACAACTTTACTTTTCAAAAAAGACAGGATATATTTTGTGGAGAAATATTTAAACATATTCATACCACAAACTGAGAAATAATAGTTAGCCTCATAACCAAAAAGCAAAAAGGGGTTATTTAAAAGAAAAAGGATTCATTTTCCATAAGAAAAAAATATTTAGATGCTGCCATAGTTAAACATTTACTACTTGAAAGTTTTAATTACAAACATTTAACATTCATACAAAGAGACCTGTTTATTAAAATAAAAAAAAGAGAAAATATACACATATCCCTTTGCTGTGTTCACCAACAATGTTATAGTGCTATTACTAGCACCAGAAATTTGTTTGCAGCCTTTGGTGACTAGCTCCCGTGTTCAGAATTTTCCTAATTTTAAGAGAAATTTGATCACATTAATACTTCAAAAGAAAGCTAGCACGCGCAGGCAGGAAAATGCCAGTGGAATTATAAAATACAAGAACCTGGGCACTTGTTCATGTGTTATAATAACTAGTATGAAATTTTAGTACTTGTCTTAATCCCAAAAGAAAGTATAAAAGAGAACATACGTTCTTTACACTGATATAGGAGTGACTGTGACTACCTTCACAGTCGCAACGAAGTTAAATCATAATTGAACAGTTCCAATCAGTTTTGAATTAGGTTAATTTCAGATGTTATGCCCAAAGATATGATTACCATTAGCAACTTTGCTGCCAATGGGAATTTTTATAATGCTGCAGGAGCTACTATCAACCGAGACATAGAAATTAACAGGTTCTTCTACTGCAGAGGTTTCAGTTTCATGCTTGAAAACACCATTGATAAGTATTTTGATTAGCAGGAAGACATTTCCTAGTTAGGAAAAAAAAATGAATAAGTGAGTAAAGAAAAAACATTTTTTTTTTTAGCTTGAAGAAAAAAAGGGGGAAAAGAAGCCAAGGACAAATAACTAAAGTAAAAAAAAAAAAAGAAGTGTTTGTTTTTTCTTATGAGCAGCATTATTCCAGAAGTTCTGAAGACTTCTTTGCAATCCATGTTACTGAACTTGTACACAGTGATGGGGAGGTGGAGACAGTGGTTTACCTTAAAGCCTCTTGCAGAGATGATAACCAATACAGAATAACTTTCAACAAAAATTGCTTTTTTGCCTCAGAGGCAAGATTCTGTGAATATATTTCAAGATCCGGCCTGATATCAGCTTAATGAAGTTCTGCAATTTATCAGATCATCTGTTTAAATTTGAGTGAGCACTGTCTGTGCCTAATGCACTAAGATCTTTTTATACTGAAGAGTCTCCAAAAATATAAAATAACTATTCCAGTAAGAGATGACACTGAAGTTCTTTCAAACTGAATTTTGATAGAGATAAGGCTTAAGAACATGCATGCAGACCTAAATAAGTCCTGGAAATGTTCCTGCACTTTGTACACTTCCTGACATTTTAATGATTCGTTTGTGTTAAAACAGCTTTTTAATTAACCTGCATTTTTTCTGAACTCTTCCAAAGAGTAAGGAAATAGTACAGAAAAGGTTGTCTTGATGAAGGCTCTACTAGACAGAGGGTTAAATCCAAATCATTATACACAAGTACAAAAAATAAAGCTCAAATCTACCACACTGTTTATTTTCTTAGCCCCCAGCGTGAAGTTGGCATGTGAACTAGCTTTCAGTAGCTTGACTGCAGTGCACACAAGCAACTATTATAATTTTTAAAGGACTGTCATTCTGTGCTGTTCTGTGGCTTACTATCAAATGAGACTTAAAAAAAAAGTCACAAGTCTTGAGTACATTTGACAAGATACAAAATTAATACCACACACTGGAATCCCAAATCTCTTACCTGTTTCTATACATAAACATTTATATATATTATTTTTTGTTCTTAAATTGAAATGTGTATAGTCATGTGTGTATATAGTCACGTCCTCATGTGTGTATGTGTATGCAGTTACATACACATCTGCACACAGGCACGTACGTGTACGTGGAGCGTATGGTGCATCCACTCAAACTCAGAACATTCCTAAGTGAACTCTACATCTTACTGTGAGCTATACTTCTCCTTGCAAGTGACAGTAAAGGATACATGGTAGAGGTACGACATAATATTAATGTTATATTCTTTAGAAGAGACCTTCCCAAGGTGTCATGGTGACAAGTTTCCCCTGTTATACAAAATATTTTTCTTGTGCCATGTTTGTCAAAGATTTTCACCTGCCCTCCTTTGTTATTTGTTTACTCGTGCTAAAACCAGGAGCTAATAGTTTTCTAAAACTCCTAAAATACTGTATTTCACCTCTTCAGCTCTGATCCATCTGTCCCTGGCCACAGCAAGTAATTGTTTGGACAGAAAAATAATGCCTGTAGTAAAACATGTCACTTTGTGAAAAGGTCTCCCCCCTCTGCATTTACAGGCACCATGGTATATGAGCTAGGAGCTCTCCTCCTCTTTGCTGACTGTTTCACAAATGAAATGTCAGAGCTGAAATTGCACTAGATGTTGGTGCTACATGGAGCGCATCAGTGCCAAACCTGAAGGATATACAGTTGGTGTCAGAAATGGGAAGAGCACTGGGACACATTAAAGTCACTTAAATGCATCAGCTATTTGATTATTAATCACACTGTTCAGACAAGGCCACTGGAAGAAACCAACCACCAGTTTTTATTTTGGACTTAGAAGCCTTTTGAGAAATCATACGCTGCAAACCAGCTGGCACTGCATCAGGGGAGTAAGACCACATAAATAAACCTCCACAGTCCACCATACAGTATTGTACAAGAAGTACATCTTGGACATAAATAAAATTAGGCACTTTATGTAAGACAGAATGCTGGTACAGCAGTCTAGAAGGTTATATACACGTGGACACCACAGCACTTACACTGTCAGCCTCCTGGCACTGACCACACAACAGAGGATTTCACTGGCAAGGCACTGCCCCTAATTACATTAAGCAAGAGTGTAACAATTAAAGTAAACTAGGAAAAGGCTCTCAAGAACTTATGTACTTCACAGCTCACAAGACTGGAGTGTTGCCATGGATAAAGGCTCCTCAGGAAAGCGAGGCTAGGAAGGTGGCTGTGTCCCACTGTAACTCTAAAATCCCTGAGAGGCTACAGCTGTGCAGCTACACATGAACTTCTAATTCTCCATTTAGTTTTCCTGCTGCACACAGGTGTCAGGCTGCATTCAGACGGAAAGTGAAAAAGCCTCTGACATTATGCTATTCCCCACAAGCTTCTCTGCCCCTCACACCTTCACTTCTCTTCAGGCTATGGTCGCTCTCCGCGACATTCCTAGTTGGATGCCTTCCTCAGTAGGTTAGCAAGCCTGTTGGCAAAGATGCTCTTGCCCTACTTCAACAGATGGATCTTATGCCTGCCTTGCAGTACCCATCACACAAAGAGGGCCCTGTGGTTGTAAACGACAAAGCCTCGTTTGTGACAGCAACCACACAGCCAAGCGGCGACTTGATGAGTAGGCCTTTTTCTACCTGGCCCTTTCTCCTTCACTGTCAGTATCAAGGAAAACACCACCTGGGTTCCCAAAGCCACGTAGCTGCTCTCAATATATTCATGGTCACCTCTTCCAGTAACACGAGAGCCCATACTGGTAAGTGGGCTCTGAGGCTGGACAAACCCTTGCTGTCTCTCCACAGCTTCCTGGAACTCAACATGGGGCTGCAAAGCCTTTCGAGACATGAAGCATCTACCTGCCACCCAGCTTGAAGAGGGAATGCAAGAGGAGGTAGTCTCCAGTGCTGACACACTTCTTGCTCTCGGTGCAGACACTTGATTCAGGCTCAGCCGATTCTGACACCTGTCCAGAATGAGCTTGTTCTTGCTCATCCATTCCCAGCGCACTAAACTTGTTCTCTCACTCCAAATTCCAAACTGGAGAAGGGGACTGTTGTGTTGCCTGAAGTCACAGGTTTCCAGCCTTGTCCATCAGGGGAATCTTTATCTTCTACTTCCTGAAGCATAGTTGCTAACTGTTCCTCCTTCCTTGCAGAGGTGAGAGCCTAAATCCCAAGGCTCTCACCTGACAGGTATCTCTGAAGACCCTGCCAATCTTGCATTCATCATCACTGATGGTATGCAGTCTGCTCACCTCCTTCACCTCAGCGCAAACATCTCCCACAGGTGACAAGATAAACCCCAGCCCCAGGTACTCCCAGCAGACCTGGAAGCCAAGAACATCCTCTCTAATGCTGTCGAGGTTGAGGACTCTGACGTGCCAAGGACAACCGCTCCATCAACTCCTTGTGGAATGTCACCATCATCACCGGACAGTCTCAAGCAGTCCCACACTGTCTGGAGCAGAGCCTCTGAGCCCTTTTTTACCTCTGCGTGTTCCTGTTCACTGTGCTCTAGAAGCTGCACACCAGCTATGCAGCCGCTCCCCAAGCTGCCCAGATGTTCGACAGCGTTCAGCCTGCTGATAAAGAGCTGTAGGCATTCTCTAAACAGGACGCAGTAAGCAGAGACTGTCTGCTAGAAACAAAAGCTTGCAGAAGCCAACCCTCACTGCCTCCAGAAGTTCACATCATAAGGAAGCGTGACAATGCAGTGGAGGAAGTGGAGGAAGGAGGGAGCGTTGGCTTTATTCTCATCCTTCTCAGCTTCCTTCTTCTAGCACTTCTGGCTAACACTTCTAACACTTCTGGCACTGCCTGGCTTGCAAATCCCTCTCTTCTTACCATAATGCTTGCACACCCAATGATCTTTCCATGCTGTATTGCTCACAACTCCATCCTTCCCTCACTGCCAAAGTACCCACACCTCCTCTCATGCCGTCACCAAGAGGGGAATGCCACGCTGCCCAGGACATGGAAAGGCAGGAGTACAGCAGAGAGCCACCGCAACCCAGAAGCTGTCCAGTCAATCAGCATGTGATCCCTGGCTGGCCCCAGCGAAGGTAACAGCCTGTTCCTTCGGCAGCGAATCTGTTGAACAGAACTACCATCAGTGAGGAGAGGATCTTTCAGCTGGCACCTGAACAGTAAGCACAGAGATCAGGTCCAACCACTCCTAAAGAAACGTTGTCCAGATCCAGTCATTAATCACAGCTTTTTTTTTTTACAAAGCCCAGCATGGGAATATTACTTATCTGAATACCAAAGCACTAATTTAATTTAAAACTCTTTTACCTTAATTATCTGATAAAAAGTAAAATGGGAAAAAATATACCACCAAGACTGCAAGTTTGTAAGCATTAAACTTAATACAGCAAGCATGGGACTGAGACACCAAAACAGGTGAGGGGAAAAAAAAAATCTATCTGATTTAAGGATACAACTCAGATAATTAACGATGTACTACTGTTAGTTCCTTTAATGTTCAGGGCATATACGCTTTGAATTTTAAGCACAGTAAATTGAGTTGTGGTTTTAAGAGCAATCAGAACTCTACCGTATAGGAAAACACTGCTACTTCTGTTGCCTTGGGGAAAACAGTAAGTTATACTTGCTGTGAGAAATTTAATTTTTAATCATTTAACTTATCTGATTTTAAAAATTTACCACTTCAATGCTTCCCAGTGTGGGTTTTACACACAATAGTTTTCTGCTTTAAAACCACTATTCTCAGGTGAACTCAGGTAAAAGTTGCTTTACAATGTAAGACCGTCACTATAGATATTATGTCTAAAGGCAAAAAGTAATAATCAAATATTATAAAAATCAGGAATTCAGAAATAAATTTGTCTGGAAATGTCCTTTTCCTCTTCAATATGCAACATCCAATTTTAAAAAATGTGAATATATAAAAGCGTACGTTAAGTCTTAATCACTTATTTTAGATTAAATTTTAAAGCCTGTACTGTACTGTATTCCTAAAGAATGTTATAGCTAGAACAGCATAAAGTACAAGCCTTTGGATTAAAATTTTACAGAAAAAAAAAAGGTTAGATAGACATATCACCAGCAGGACTTTCTACTATACAATTGCAAATGGTGTAGAGGTTTTCTCTCTCAGAGTCAATGAAAATGAAACTGTGTCAACCTACCCTAGGAACAGATGTAACATCAGCTCTTGAAATGTAAGCTTTCTTGTATACCAACCTGTATATCTTAGGCATTTTTAAACATCTTTTTTAGGAAAGAGTATTTTTTTTCTCCTCTACTGATCTATCTAACAAGCTTATCAACTGCTTTCAATATGGTTCCACTTGTTAAGAAACAGAGAGAAGCAGATAGCTTGTATTAAAGCAGATACCTTTATTATAAAATCCTCAGCAGTATCAGATTTATTGGGCAGCCAGGGGAACTTGCTGAAGTACTGTCTACTTCAGCATACATACTGTAGAACAACACTAAGGCTTCGTCAGATACAGGCAGGTTGAAAAACCTTTGTTATAAAAAGCTTAAATAAAAATAAAGCACAGAAACATACCAAGTCACCTATCTACATTCATTTTAGAGAATGCTACCTTCCTATCAGAGACTATCACAGCCAGACACAACTACGTGTATTAGAATGATGTGAAAAGGCTTCCAGAAAGCATCTGTCAGCACAGACATAATTCAGAGGACTGAGTTAGCCTTTAAGTGAAGAGCCCATGTATTTTCAACACATTTTACAAAGAGAGAAAATATCTGAGAGCAACTTTAACTGCGCTTCAATATGTCCACTCCAGAACTATTTTCTACTGCAGGCAATATTAAAGAAGATATGCGATAAAAAATTACTGTACCTCACAGTAAAATCGTAGGAGCAGGAGGCCAATAAAGTTGCATGGAATGGTGAAAACTGCAAGAAAACAAAAACAGATCAATTTTTAAAGTAAAAATATTGTGAGCATATACAGACTTACTGTAAGTAGAAAGTTACCAAAGTTTAACTATTTAAACTGTCTTTGTAGGTACCACATCATGTTGTAACAAAACAGACGTCAACAAATTTCCCCACCGTGTTTCTAATTACAGGGAATGCTCTGTGAGATCCTGGTTCAGTCTGATTTCATTACAGCACTGCCAAGTAACCCCGCTGTAAAGTTAAGAAGTTTTAAAACGGTCAGATAAACACTCATTATATTCTGCTTTTGGCTGACAAACCGAGTATCATCTCATTATACAAAGCAAGTTTCAGAAAAGCTGGGTCATCTTAGAGTGAAAATTTGTGCCATGCTATAGAGAACATAAGATATATTACTGTCATCAATTCCATGTCCTAAAATTTTGCAATTATTTACAGAAATTGGAAAATTGGGGATAAGTTGAAAAACTGAAGTCAATGTAATGTCACTTTCTAATCTCCCCCCTCCTGCAAGGCATCCTATGTGACACACTCTTCTACAGATTCTTGTAGACAGGTCTAAAAACTGCGCAAATAGAATGCAATTTGGTGGAAATTTTCACCTTGATTCCAGCTTTTCAGCAGCCCTCAATTCCCAATCATTTAAAGGTCTGTATTTCTTAACAAGATATACAAGTCACTGACCTGATTTGAAATACAGGCACCCCACACCTTGGTTCATAGGTAAGATTCTTCCTGCAAGACTTCCAGTATTGCTCACAGATAATAGAAATTCAATAGCTAAGCTTGGGCTATCACCACAGCTGCCAAGAATGCAAAGTATGTTCCTACAAACAAGGATCTCTTGAGTTTAACTCAAAAGCTATAGCTATATTTCAGTCTTGACATTGAAGACAGCTAAGAATATGAGATATCCAAATGCACCAATGCCAAGACCTCCTGAGAAGGGCTCCAGATGACCCCAGCGTGCTGCTGGAGCCCTGTGCTGCAGTGCGAGATCAGAGGCAATCTGCAAGAATCCTGACAGCATAATGCTGGGTCGAACTCCCTGCCCGCCGCAGACCTGACAGTCAACGCAAGCTTGTACAAGTGAAGAGAATACAAAGGACAGACAACTGACAGCTGTGATTTCATGGTTGGTTAAAACTAATTTAAGAGTGGTCTGCTGCCAAGACTGGTGGCCTTTCCCCTCCTTTCCACTTCAGGCCGTGCTCATGCCCCCTTCCTTTGTGTCACGGCTTTTAATCATGCAGTTGAGGGACAAATAGAGTCAGCTTAGTGATCCAGAAACTAGCCACTTTTAGGGACAGATTTTCAGCCAGAGCAATCAGCCAAGCCAGCGTACTGCACAGCTTTGTAATTGCCAGTGCCAGCAAGCCGTAGGGGAAGGGACGCTGGCAGGACAGGACAGAATGCCTCTACCTAGGTAGCATCCTGGTGTCTCTCAAGGTAGTCTGACAGGTGAGTCACACCACACAGGCATGGACACCCTCATCACCACTAAGTGCTGGCCTGCCTCTTGTATCTCATGTCCATGGGATCATGTCCATCTTCTAACAACACCTATAAAAGCCTGCTAAGATGGATTAAAAGCCACGCGCTCTCACATACCTCTTCCTTGAAGATGTATGCATACACAGCCTCCCCTCTGTCTCCTTAAAACCACTTACTGAATTGACCTCAAAGTTGGGTGCAAAGAAAGTTCTGGCCAACTCTTAATAATCATTTTAAGGTGCATCAGAAAACAGGGAACATTAGGGGCCTTAAAATGGAAACTTAAATAAAACTGTGTTAGAATACAAAAAAATACCCTACTCAGTGAGGCCGACTGAGGGTGCCCTGTGTTTTGACTCCAGTAAAAGCAACAGAAGATGTTCTGTAAAAAGAGCTTGCGAACCCAGGCACCTGTCATCGATTTCTTCCATACAGTATGTCTGGCTGATGGAAGATTATCACAGAATCACAGAATCACTGCAGTTAGAAGAGACCTGTAAAGATCATCTAGTCCATCCTGCCTTGCTCAAAGGTCAACTAGAGCAGTTTGGTAAGGGCCACATCCAATTAGATTTTGAGTATCTCTAAGAATGGAGACCAGTGTCTGAGAAAGCTCACAGTTAAAAAAAAAAAAAAGGGGAAAAAAAAAAAAGCTTTTGATTAAGCTTTTTCTTATGTTTAAATGGAATTTTCTGTATTTCAATTTGTTCCCATTGCCTCTTGTCTTCTCACTAGGCACCACTGAAGAGAGAGCTAATTCCAGAAGTCTTACATTATCTTAATTAGATGATCTTTAAGGTCCCTGCCAATCCAAACCATTACATGACTCAAGTCTACAATCTGATATGTAGAAAAAGTACTTTCATCTGTTTGTAAACCCATCTTCTTTTAGTTTTATCAAGCGCCTCTTAGCTCTACTATCACAGGATATAATGAATAACAATTCTGCATTCACTTTCTACATTTTACTGTGAAGACTTTGTTACGAATCCCTTAGTGGCAGAGCTGTTTTCAAAAGATCCCACATCCCAGTAACTCCCAGAGAGTGAAAATATAACATTCAAAGCTGTATTGATTTAACTTTCTTAATGGCTGTCAAACTGGAGTTAGGGAATGATCTGCCACTGCTAAACGTTCTTCTGCTATGAAGAATATTTCACAGAGCCTGATTAGAACATGGTCGTGCTGAAATTAAATCAGAAAAAAAAGACATGGAGAGTCACCACTAGTGGGGGTAGCAGGAAAGGGTAGCTAGGATAAGCAGGAGCTTTTCAAGCTGTCTAGCTACAAACAGGATTTGTGATATGGAACCTTTCCCATAGTTATCGGGAAAAGTTTCCCTTAGGTTTCCGAAAAATTACAACCCAAATGTGGTAGCTTTTAAAACCATTTTAAAGCCACAGATCAAAAATGCCAGGGTGAAGCGAAACAAAGTAGTGACTCAGGATATTTATTTTCTGCCAGTTCAAGCTTCCAAGAAAATATTCATTAACATACCTTTTCTTGAAAGGCTTTGTAATGATCAGGTATTATCTGTACCACACTAACCTTATATTAAATCACAGACCTGTGTCCTGCTGCCAACATACAATACTAATTCCAAGCACTGTGACTGTGCATCCAGAACAAACTCCTAGCAATAGGTGATCTAGTAGTACGCAGGTCCCGTACAGTCATCCGTAGCTGTTCATGCATAGAGTTTCTAAACTTACTTGACTATCAACATTTTCTTTGTATACACAAAAATACACATTCACAACCAGTTTTATACCTTGCCTTACATCAATACTGACATCTTGTATCAAAAGAATAAAGCACAGCACCACCTAAAAAAGTAATAAGGGAAGGTCTTGCCTCCATCTAAAATAGCCCATATAACTTAGCTTAAGTAAACCTCCTATCCCTCTCTAAATCTCTGGCATGCTCTTCCATCAATATATTGACTTTGAAGATATCATTTCCTTTGAAAGCCCACCAACCTGCTAAACATCAAACAGGTTTTACAGGCTAAACTGAACTGTTTCCAAGAACTGCCACTCTACCATCTAAAATCTTCAACATGTTTTTTCCTAGTTATTAGATCATGTAAAATATTATCGCTTCCCAGAAAAGTTTGCATAACAATCCAGTGATGGGTGACAGTGAATAAAATACAACTTACTTTCACTCTTCTGATAGCATAGGTATGACCAAGCAAGACAAACACCGGTTGCCGGACGTTTCGCAAATCCCAGCCTTTCAAACTGCAGTCAACTGCACCGGTTACCAGCAACTTCTGATGATTTGATACAACGCAGATATATCAGGACAACTTAATTATTAAATTGCAAAGATACATATCAGGAAAATGTTAGCTATAAAAGTTAGACAGATCAAACAATAAGACAGATCAAACAACAGAGATGAATACATCATAAATGAGGTCTCCATTGTGTAAATTAAAGAGAACAGAGAAATACAAACCGTTTCTCCACTAGGGAATATTCTGCCCACTATGTAAAAGAGTGAACAAAACTTCAGATCTACTTAGGCCAGTTATCAGTTGGAACAATGCTCTTCTGGAGATGTAGCTAGTAAATTAGCTAGCTAGTAAGAGAACAACTAGGCATGCTTTTATTCCCATATAACTAGAAGATGCATTAATGTTGCAGTAAAAACCAACCAACCAAACAAAAAAACTGAAAAAAAACCAACGCTGGTACTTGATGAAACTGGTTCTGCTAGGAAAACAGTTGGATGCACAGGATTGTACCTCATCATACTTGCACCAGTCACAGCTCAAGATCTCAGCCTCGTGGGCTGGTATTACAAGTTTGACTCCTGGGGCTTTCACATCCCAAACTCTTAAAGTATGGTCACCTGAAACAAAGAGAAATTCACTTGGCATTGATGAATCACTTATGGGATACAGTTAATCCACTAGTACTCAGGTAACAATGGTGTCTTAGCTCTATGAAACACAAACTATTACATGAGGACATTCAGGCTACATCAAGCACGTAATAGACAAAGAGGTCAGAGACATGCACAAATGGAGTAAGAACTTACTATTGCTCTTTCATTAGGAAAAAAAATAGTTTCATTTTATTACTAACACTTTCATTACTTTTTTAAATTCTGATTTGATTAAAAGATGGGGTAAAATATTCAAATAGCATTTAAATCAAGCAGGAGCATAGGATCCATTTCAAAATGGACTTAGAAGACCAGAATCCTAAACAATTTTTCTCTGCAAATCAGATGAGAAAAAGCACCTACACACATACTTTTAGCATGCAGAATAGCGAACAGTGTTTCAAGCACAACTTGTCTCTGCATTTTCAATGAAAGAAACATTTAACATGTATTATCTGTATTCATCATTTACAAAAACTGCAGTTACTGTCATCCATTGACAGATCAGAAGATAAAGTCATTCTGCTGTAACTGTTACACATATTAAATGCCACTTTTTCCCTAACCTCTGAGCACAGACTTGCACCTGCATGTGTGCACGCACGCACAAAGGTCTTCAGGGAGCAATTAAGGGAGTACAGCCTAAGAGCCGTCAATCACCCGAGCCTCTCTCTTTCCATCAAATTACTAATTGTCCTCTAGCCCTACAGGTCTTTAGCATTCTAGGTGTACACCCTTCTTACAAAGGCAGTTGCTAATGGTAATGGCTCACAAAGATAGAGAGAACTGCATCAGCTAAGACAACTACGCTTTTAACTTTTTTCTTTTTTAAAAAATCCATTCTCTGATTAACCATGAATATTTAGCTTGGTATCCAAAAAAATGGATTATCTGGGTCATTTGTTTACAAAGAGAGAAAACTATTTAGAATCCATAACTGCGCTGTGTTCATTCAAGAGGTGAATAAAATCACTAGAAGCCGTGTCCAAATATCCGTGATTTGTTCAAAAAGCATATATCAATACTACCTAAACTAAATACTTTGTTTTACCTTGCTACTGAAGAAATTTCTCTACCAGAAACACTTCTCTAAACCCTCAAATTGGTTATCATCAGTAAGTGGTATGCTGTTTAGATACAAGCACTTTGATGGTCTTCATGACCAGCTGGTCGCTGTCCTTAAAAACACAGTCAGGCACGTCAAATCATAGCTCCTTGCAAGAACCTGCCTCCAGTCCAAACAAATACTGCCCTAAAGACACATCAGAGGAACACTGCACCCTGCCGTCTCTGCAAGGAGACGCAAAACATGTAGAAAGTTTGAACACAAAAATTAACCTAGAGGCAGCTTGGTTGCAGTGCATGCCGCTGGACCGGCCTTGTGGCTGTGGCACTAAGACCGCAGCAACTCTCACTGCTTTCATTCCCCTTGCTGCCTCCGGCATTTTCAGGAGCAAGTCAGCTGAAAACCTGGGCATCGCTCGGGTGGTTCTCAAACCCGTGCAACATATGGCGGGGAAGGAACACGGCCTGCAGGCGCCTGGCACAAGAGGTGCTGCGTCCTGCTCAGCTGCTCCGGACAGATTTCACTCAGGGTCTTAAGGCTTCTGGAGATACAGTAATGGCCTTCTCAAAAAGCTTTTATTTTAATTTCATCAGATAACATGGGTTTGAGGGGGAAGCTCGTATTTCACTACAGACAGGGTATTTTTTCTGAGCAAATAAATATTTAAATCCAGGTGAACCAGGATGAACTGCTACAGAGATGGGCCGCAGTAAAGTTACAATGGCCAGAAACATTCGGAAAAGTAAATTACTCAGCCAGTAACAATTTTGACACAAAATTCTACTGTCCAAGTTATTTCTTTTCTAATAAAAAATGTTGACCCATGAGAAAGAGTTATTTTCTCTTCCTCTCTCTCTCTTTAAAAATTTGTTTGAAAACGCAAGACGCAGCTGTTATTAATTATGGCTGGCACTATTTGTAAAATATTTTTAATGGGACAACATAACATGCAAGGGAACCTTTCAGTCAACAAAACAAACTGAATTAAAGCCAAAGGCAAATCCAATTTCTCTATTTAAGCTGTAAGTGGCAGAATATGATTTTTTTTCATAGATGATAAACAGGATGACCCTGACACATTACACATTTTAACAATTTTTTTATTTTTTTTTTTTGCTTCACCATCTTTCCATGACCTCAGAATACATACACACATGCACCCTTCAATTAAAACTGCTGTTAAAAATTTTGGAATCTCCACATTTCCATAATTCCTTTAAACCTGCACTAGAAATTGTGGTTTTCTTTCCACATGATAAAGCAGAAGTAGGATAATAATAATAGAAAGTACAAGTAAAGCACACCTAATACGATCATATTCACTAGCAGTCACTTCCAGCTGGCATCCCAAAGCAAGCAACCACAAAAGTGGCTAACATTTCCCCCACAAAATATTTCTATTTTTGTAAGAAGCAATTTCTCTATGGCAACAGATTTTTGCTGGTCTGTTAGATAATTATGATTCCAGATTTGTTTGTATATTGTACTTGCTTTCTTTCATTTTAATGAATATTTGTGAAATCTTGGACGAATCAATAGAACTACACAATGCATACTCATCTATTCAAAACTTATGAAAGAGATGCTAATCTATAAGTACATCATCCCCGTACATAAGATGATGACTGCTAATGTGAATGATAATGTACGACAGAGAAGAGATAAAGTTTGTTTAAGATTTAAATTTCACTTCGGTTTTATACCGGCTTTTTACTCATAAATGTATTTAACCCACATCCATAAATCCTAATTTCAAAGTCCTGTGACAACGACCAAGTAAGCCATCGTTGCCAGACAGCGCAGAAGTACAACATTAACTATACAACATAGCTAGGTATTTAGGTGATTAAAAACAAACAAAACAAGAAACTTTAAGCACTACTTGAAGGCAGAAAGGATTCATCGGGCCAGATACAATTTTTTAAAATATATATATATTTTTTATATATACATATTTTTTACTAGACAGAAAAAAGCAGATTAAAGTATTTAACCAGAATCAAACATAAAATCTGTGGGAGAAGGAAGAGCAGAACCCAAATCTCAAGACTATCAAAAACAATCTTTCTAGACGTGTTAAAATGCTCATGCTGTTCATTTCTCCCATAAATAATACAAGACAACCTAGGACAGGATTAATAAAGCTCATAATATTCCACACAAAGAGACAGAAATAGAGCAAATACAAATAGCAGCTTTATTTAAATCATCCAATAGCACTCTACTAAATGCGCAAAATCTACTTGCGTGTAGCACAATCTAAATAGCAAGTAAACAATTACAAGTGGAAATGTACTGGTAATTTTTCAGTCTGACATAGAACACTGTAAAGCAAAAAATCTAAAGAGCCTCTAGTTACCTCACAACACACTTCAACAGAGTCTTTTTCTGAAAAGAGTGAATTGTTGAGAAAAAAATGAAATTTTATTTCAGTGTTTTCTGAGATGAATAAATACAGTCTTGGGACAGAATTTGTATTTCAAAATTGACCAAATGACCTAACTTAGACTATCATATTATTAAACTGCTCTTTAGCAAATGAAAATATTTCCTACATACCTAACTCTAGCCCAACTCACCCAAAACATAATAGTTCACTGTAAATAAACTGCTACTATATTTTTCTTCTCAACTAACACATTATTTTACAACATAACATCCTAATATAAAATATTACAATCTGAAAGTGCTTCATTTTCTAGGATGTGCTCCATACGACACCACTATGGTTAGCGTGAGTGGTTAGCCATAAATTGAAGGCCAAACTCATTTCCTGAGAAGTACTGCACATTAGCGGTTCATTTAGTAAACCTCCTTGGGCACAAGACCCAGGTGAAATCAAAACTGTGCTGGTATCTCTTGAAGCAATAGATTCCAAATGAAAACATCCACCTCATTTTGTTATGTAGATTCAGCACAACAATGCAAGTAAAGAAATGATATTTTAATTGCTTGTAGCATAAACAGCAGTTTAGCTAAACTGCATCAAACCACAGTAACCCTGCCGTCAGTTTGCTCTTTAGATGCTTGACTTGTACAAGGAGTCACGAGTAAATAGAAGCCTTTAATTTCTTTTATCCCTTGAGGACAGGGATTCAAATGAGGTCTTTCAACGCCTTGAACCTTGCTCACGCTGACATTTCTTTTCACGCATTCACAGACAAGTAATCAGAAAAGAACCCACAAGAAGCAAATGAAGGACCCCAGCCCTCCTGCCCATACCTTACACAAACAAATGGAATAAGAACTTCCACTGAAGTATGTTGGAGCTGATGTCAGTCTTCTGTTGTAGTACAAGAGTGGTTTATTTCCTTTTCTTTTTTAGGAAACCAAATAAATATGAACACATTTGGAATTACTTGTCTGCAATCCCCACTCCAAACAATTCCTTTTTTTGCCTTGTGCTACTTCTGAAGAAGGAAGGTAAAGTCAAAAACCTGACAATCCCAAATTAGGTCCAGGAAAACATCCCTTTCTTGAGGAGTTGCACTCAAGGCAGTTCCTTTCCCACTAATTCAGTAGATGTACACCTTGCCCAGCTCATTCCCTCACACACATTCAGATCCCAAGCACAGGAAGGTGTGCCAATATTACATGCCAGCACACTTCCTGGACCTATAGCTCGATGACCCCTAACTACATACGTCGGTCAATAAAAGACTGGTAGGCAAGGACACAAACATTTTTAAAGGCAAGTCAGTATGTCAAGGCCAGCAGTGAAACCTGACCTGAGCAAAAAGTTGCTTTCCATCTTTTTTATAAGCCCACTTTAAGTATAGTGGGGCTGCAATGAGAGCTCCCCGGAAGCTTCTCTTCATTCATAAACCAGTAAAGCTGTAATTCCAAGAGATTTTTGTCAATGTAATAAAAAAGTCAAAAACAATCACACTTTGCTGTAGCATGAGAAATTTATTGATCCTGGGCCTTCAGTGTGAAAAAAAATATATCTTTATTTATAGCAATTAATTGTATTCTTTGCTCAATGATAAACACAGACATTACCTTGCAGATCTGAGAACCACTTCTTTCCCTTCCTCATCCTTTGTTAAAGACGTAATAAAAACTATGTATCTGCCCTGATCAGTGAATTTAATGACTGCGCTAATGATTTAAAAATGAATGCAGCATTAGAACTGAGGTCTGAGTAGCTAAGATACAAGCTAACAGGCATTCTAAGTCTGGGCTTTGCCGATTCCTAAATACTCATATTTTCATTTGCTAGTGTCATATTTCTATTGAAGAATACTACAGTTATGCAGCTAAGGGCAAAACAGTTTTCATTAACTACTTCCCATTGATAAATGTAAAGGGCAATAAAAACGTTTGATACTATAAAAGATGCTTTCTTTATAAACCACAGGACTGAGCAAGGCCTGTTGCTCTGAAGTTGTGGAGGATCATTCAGTGAACTGATTTACGTTTGCCTACATACTACTGTTGCGTGCATCTGGCACTCTCTGTACGTGCTGCTCATCCACTTGCTTCCCAGGGTAAAAGAAAGACCTTCGGGGCGAATGACACAATGACTCATTACACCCTTTTAGCCATGAAGTTACTGTTATTTATCTCATTTCTTTAATGACATTTTCCACATCACTGTTTTTTCAGCGTAAGGCAGACGTTTAACAGGGCTCCGTGATGGTGCCGCCCGTACACGTGAATGTCCTGCTCATCAGCTCAGGAATTGTTACTGACATCGCAACAGAATGTATTTACATATACTGAATTAACAGATTGTTCTGGTACTATTAACATCTCTCATTTTCAAACAATAAAAGCTAAGTCAATTACTTAATTGCTTTTTAAGAGTACAAATGATTGTACATGTACATTACAGCATTATAAAGTACCTCCCGCATCCCTGCAAACGTTAAATGGAAATGTATTTGATGCTGAATAAAAGCTAATTTAACTGAAGCTTCAGACATATTCATTGCCCGTAAGGTAACTGCGTTTTATTGTCAACTGCACGCAAAGCTAGTCTTCCTGTATGTATTCAGATCAAAGACTTAATGAACAAAATACTGTATGCCTAGTATCAAATTCTTTTTCATCTTTTGTATTACAGACTTAGGTTTCTTATTGTATTCACCCATTCTTTTTCTAGTCTCATAATAGCTTGAGAGAAAGTCATATTCCAAAAGCAAGCAGTTAATCTTATTAGCTTCAGGCAAAAGTTGCCTAGGCCAGTAACAGTACTTCTGAGCAACTATTTTACTATGTCCTGCAGTTGTGGTAGATTTTGTCTTCAGTGTTCACAAACTGATTAGTTAAGCAGAAATTAAACTTCTGCTGGCACCTACGTGGATTCAAATAAAGGCAGCAAAAGGGCAGGGGTGAGGCACAGGTTCCTAAGTCTCCTTTCCTTTTGCTTATTTTCAGAACAGATAAATGGGAATACATGGAAAAAAATGAAAAGGGAAAAAAGAATTTACCTAAAATTCCCTAAATTTCAGGTAAAGTTTAGGTGCTTTACCTAAATTTAGTTAAATCCAAAATATTTCATTACCATTGTTTTTTCCAGTTATGTTTAACAAGATGCTTCCTGAAAGCTATTTTACTAAGACATGCAAAACTGAAGAAGCTGCAACATGAAATAGTTCATTTCTGTTCTGAAGAGCTAAGACTTTATACTGTGAACATATAGGAGAATGCATGCTTGTGGGTAGGTGTGTGAGGTTGGATGAGAGAAGTGGGACAGAGGGGTGGGAGAGAGAGAGAAAAAAAAAAAAAACACACGATAATTCTATGGCAGCTCAGTCTCCTTCAGAGAGGGAACCCTTCAACAATATCCTTCAAAAAGGGTATTGCTTTAAAACAACAATAAAAGAGATGAAAGGAAGTTCAAGAAGTGCTCCTCCAGACATATTTTCAATTTTCAAGACAACACAGTTGCAAAAGAGACTGTAAAACTTCAGGTCAGCCTTCACACTAAGTGTATCAGACAAGAAGGGAAGAGCACTAAGTTAGACACAATGCTATCATGTTGGGGTTGCAGTTTTTTTCCAGCTCCAACTTTAGCTCAGTAGAAGTTCTGTCAATGATATTAAGCTTTCTGTCATCTGTATAGCATGTGTGGATCAAAGCAATTTTTTTTTTTTTTTACTGAGGAGGTCCAGCTTCCAATATAGCTCTACTTGACTTTCATCACGTATCTTCACCATCACAACAGAATGTAATTAAACACTGAACAGTGAAATAAACTGAGTGTATGTCCAATATGTCTTTCTTACAATAAGGAAAGAGTGTTTGCACCCAGGGCGAGAGTCATGACTACTTCTACTACGTACAGTCCTGCTGACCAAAGAAAAAGCTCCCAATATGTTATTTTTAGTAGTAAAGTAATCTAATCAAACCAAACCACAGGAAAATTCCCATGTAAACTAAAAAACATGACTTCTATGCAAAATCTTTGGTTTGAAGTTATTTCATTTCAGAGTACACTGAAGGTTTTATTTTGAAAACAAGAAAAAAAATCACCATTTTGAGGGCTTCATTTTCTCTTAATGATTTTATGCCTGACAATTAATTACAAGATTTTTATTTCATATCTGTGTAGTACTTGCAGAAGAGAAATCTTGTTTCTCTCGTGTGTGTTGTTTTTCCTGTAAGACACTACAGAGTCATCAATCCTGAAAATTGACTTCAATTAGCTTCAGGGTCTGGCATTAAATGTTTGTCCCTTTCAAGAGTTAAAGGGAAATTCACAAAAGAATATCTACTCTTTAGTGCTTTATCCAAAACTTTAAGCAGCTGCACCCACCGAGTCTCTCAAAGAGCGGACCAATTGTATGTTGCTTTACACAAAGTACCATCACATACAGCATCTAACAGTCAACGTTTCCCAAAGTTGTTCAAGTGGCAATGGATTAGAAGAGAGTTTGACTTAATTGCCTAGAGCATCAAATTTGAAATAACTTGCTGGATCAGCAAAACCCTCTTCTTCATCTAGAACGTCATCGACTTTGTATAAACAAGACTATCATGGAAGGGAGGCTTCTAAGCAGGACTTTATAGAGATTACTACTTCTAGAATTTGAAAACAAAAAATCCTAAGCACCTACGTTTGGTCAAATTGTACTTAGACAGCATTTTGTGGTAAATAGCTGCATTTCTGTAGAACTGCCATACAATATACAGGGCTTAATCTTCTAAGTTTCTGTATGTCCTTTAGATAGGCACCTCAAAGGTTACTTCAATAGATCTTCAAGTTGGAAACAGCTGTGTACCAGCATCTGCCTACCAAGCACTACTACGTTAGAACAAATAAATGAAACCTGTCAGTTAGTCTAGTCCAACTGTACAAGTCGAGTCAGATGGAAATAGCCACACAGACTTTATAAAATTAAAGTTGGGTCCACTTTTTCCACCGTACTTCCCACAGAATTGGGAAGACCATTATCTTGGTTCACTGAATCTCTCTCTTTAACTTTAGTAGCAGGAAGACATTTCTACTTGCTTACCCTCTTGACGTAAGAGCTAAACAAATTCTCTCTGAATCACTACAGAAGTCCAACAGACTTGAAATCAGAGATATTTAAGCCACTAATTTACAGGTATTTGCATTAAAGCAGTGTCTTACTGCCCTCAGTTTCTAACTCTGTGGCTCACAGCAGTCCTCACCCCAAACCATCTAGTCAGCTGCTGCTGGTCCACTGTTCCTTGTGCCGCTGGACCAGGAGCAGGGCTTGGAAAATGCTGTCATATCACTTTAACATCTCTTCGCCTTGTCTCTTCCACTGCAGATGCATCCAGCTCAGTTATGACTAGATAAGTCAGCAATATTCACAGCACTGGCAGAAGCAGAAAAGTGTAATTGATGATTACTGTTTCTGAAGAACCTGACACAGTGATTTCCATCAGTATTGGAAACAAGTCAATAGTAATTGACTGTGTTTTTCACAGGTCTAACAGACTGCTGATGCTTGAGACAATTTTATCAAAAGCGTAAGCCAGAACAGAAAATAAAGCAAGTAGCATATTTTAGTGGTCACTAACAAGAGTCAGATGAATGGATAAGAGTACATAATAGAAAAAACTGCCACAAGGTCACTAAAGTGACTGCTAGAAAACTGCTGATCCCTGTCTAAACAGCCACCAAGAGAATAATTTAGAGGTGTTAAGAGAACCTACGTCTAGCTGCAGCAATACGTTTATCTTTCCCTCTTCCATTTTTATGTATGAGGCACAGTACCACCTGCTGGACAAAGCACTGAACTAATGCAATACCATATCGGCTTTTTTTGTTGCGAGAACTCCTTTACCATCACGTTTACCTGAGGCAGATGCAAAACAGCCAGGGATGTGAGGAGACCATATAGTGCTGTAAATAACCCCTTCGTGGCCTTTAAAAGTGCGTAAAGACTTCCCCACAGCTGGATCCCACTGAATAAAGTAAAAAGAAAATTGTTGAAGTACACATGCAGTAAGAAAGGAGAGGGTTTCACATATATAAAAGATTTATACATACAGAAAGGACTAAGTTAACTTTTACCATGTATCATGAAAAGCACTGGTATACTTAAACTGCTATCAACTGAAGGATAAAAGAACATCTCAGTTAAACCAGAATTGCAGCCTCAGTTTAAAATGGAGGAAAGGTTAATTAATTTTGTTTCTTAACACAAAGAACTATTAGTTCCAAAACAAACGACATTTTTTGCTTTCAACAGAAAATCAACATACCAGCTTTGCTGTTTGATCCCAAGAACCAGACACCACTAGCTGCTCTCCTCTAGTTTGGCTCCAGTCAACACTATATGCCTACAAACAATACGACAACCTAGTTTAGAAAAAGCATTATACGGTTGAAACTCTAGTTAGCCAAAGTTCCACTAAATACACTTGGATTTTCAGATTATATCATAATCAGCAAAAAAGCCACATTGGTCTAGCATCACAGAACTGCCAACCATGCCGTTTACCTGAGCAAAAATTAAATTTAACATCTCCATCTGGCACCAAAGGCACCTATAGCCTCAGAAAAGTATCCAAAAATTAAAGACAGATCAAAATGGAGACCAAAAAAAAAAAGACATAAAATACACAAAATCCACAAAGACCCACCATCACTAGAAGTTTCTAGCACAGTAAGAAGCCATAACTCAAATTGATTTCTGATCTCTGATCCAATTTTATTCAGATATCCAGTTTGTAATTGCTAACAATGTAACTGACATCTCTCTTCAGAGCTGACAAAGGAGATGACTGTGAGGCTTTCGCTGACTAATCGTAAATGCTTTTTTTTATTATTATTTCTAATTCTCAAAAGAAACACATGCCATCAAATGCTCTTCATTTTCACATTTTCCAAGTTCTATGACACTCTTCTTTACTATCCACATCCTCAAACAAATCAGGCAAAAATAAAAACCCCATTTCCTTCATGACTAATCATTCCAGCTATTAAGATGGTGCTTTTCTCTGTGAAGCTGAAATAAGCTCTCTCTTCTCTCATAGTTTATTCTAACATCGATCCCCCTATCTCAATAGAGAATACCTTAACTCTATCCACCACTGCTGATTTTTCAGCTCTGCTGCCCCAGCAAAAACATAAAAGCTCTAAGGTAGTCATTCAAATAGCTTCAAATCTGAAAGCCTCAAGAACGGGTACAGGTTCCAGCTTCAAACAGACTGTACCTTTATCTATACATTGTGAGACACATTCTATTCCTCATAATTTTTACCTCAGACTAAAATGTTGACTATTCACCAGTGTTTCAAATACTAATGGTGTCTGGAGCTCAGCAAACTGGAGTGGGACAAGACCAATTCCAGAGCTGATGTGGCTAAATACTAGCTGAAACAGTTCATTTGCTTCACCTGCTGACCTAAGCAGACCTTCCATGGCACTTCTCAGAAAAATGGCCACCACCTACCAGCCTGTGGCACTGCTCTCAGCAGCTGGGTCACCACCCAGGGGCTGGTATGCCAGCTGGGATAGCCTTGTTCTAGCACAGCACTGGATCTAATCTGCAAGTCGACATACTAGAGGCTGTTCAAGTAGTGCAGTGTAGTTGGCCCCCATAATCGGGCATTAAGTTACAGCAACCCTGTTTTGAAGGTGAAAATGTTTTGACCTGTGTCACCAGAGGAAAAGCAGAGAAGTTAGACAGGGGAAAAAAAAATAACCTAGCAAAAGCCAGAGTCTTCTATGGAAAGCGTCCTGTATGAGAAAGGAAATCAAGGCATCATTATCTATTTCTGCGCATTTTCCTTCACAAAACAATTTCAGACTATGCTGGATCCAGTTTAATTTAACTGTTTTTCATCTATTTGCTCATTTCCCCAAAGTTGAAAGCAACCATTCCCCACAGAAAAAACACGGTGCAACATCTGCAACTTTTCTTAAACTTACAATGCCCCACTTCCATATACTGAAAGGGTTATTGCCCTGGCACCCTTTTGTGCTTTGTGTTCTGTGAGGAGTTTATAATCCAAATGCACACGACACTTACACACTATTTGATGAAAGCCAAATGATAAACTGAGCTGTAATTCTTCAGTTTGTTTTTCCAAACCACGCCTTTACCCCCTTGCTTTTTCTACTTTTGCCAGCTTCCTACCAGTACTACAGCTCCTTTTTCAACCTGTCTCCTTCTATTAAGTTATTAATAAAGGAGACACTCAAGTACCTGTTCATGTTTTAAAACAGAAGACATCACATTTTTCCAATTGGTTCCTCTCCTTCCCCCTGAATCTGGGGAGCAGTTGTGTGTTATACTCTTAACATGTTGTTTGGCAATGCCCCTAAACACATTACTACATAGTACGCCTCATTCGTGCAACAGCCCTACAAAGTTTGCTCAGCTCGGGTGCTGGGCTAGCATACTCATGTCCAGAATTCTCAAGAAAGCAATGCAGACCTGAGAAACGTGTACCTCTGTCACACAATGCACCTAGCCCCACAGATTCGGGATGTATCAGATCTGCCGTGCAGATAACACCAAGTGCACATATGGTTTACAGCTCACTGGCAAGCTATGAGCACGCAGGTCTGTCAAAGACACGCAATGACAGCGATCTGCACGCATATGGCAGACACGGCTGGGGCTGCCCAGCGTCCTGCAGCTGCACTGCAGGTAACGGTACCTGGACAAGTTCTCCTCCAGGCAAGGATTACAAACAGAACAGACAACAGGTTCCGAAAATGCAAGAGCTATTTTTCATCTGGCACTTGGCAGGTCTGGGTAATGGGAAGGGAATGAAAAGAAGAAAGCGTGGGAGTAGAAAGTAAGGTTCACTTTTAATCTTCCCTTTTCACGTTATCATCCAACATAAATTTACAGATGCTTCAACAGAAGCTGTGCTGAGTAACTGGGAAAGGATAGTAACACAGCACAGACCTCAACTGTTACTCTTTCAGTGCTTTATCTTCAATTATGAAATGCTTCATTAATGCCTTAATGCCATAAATACCAGTATGAAATGTCTCAGGTAAGATGAAAAGAAGATGAACAAAAAGAAGTAAAAAAAAAAAAGTTTAATGTAATGCTAAAAATCACTTTACAAGACAAATTTAATTAAAGTACTCTATTGTCTCACATTCTAGTGACACTTCATCAAAACCAAAGTAAGTTAGACTAATTTATTCACGATAATCAGCAGTTGGTTAGTGCTGGAATAAAACTCATTGTCCTTTAACAATAAAGATGCACTTTTAATTTAAAATTGTACATTCTGTTTGAGGGGGGATAATGATCTCATTTAGAAAACAAGAAACCAATCCCCATCAATCTTGCATTAGAAGTATTAAAAAACAGTGACAAAATCATCACTAAAAGTGTCAGACTAGGATTACAGATCAAGAAGGTAGTCAATCATTTTAAAGAGCACTGTTTGCCAGTGTTTACCACAAACTCTTAGTTATGTTCCTGCTGAAATCTCTCCTCTTAATGTGCGCTTATAAAGAAGCGATACAAAACTTTCATGTCTCAGAGGAAACCCGTGTGTCCTGTACTGTCTTTCCAACTCACGGTTGAATGCATCCACCTCCTCATGCTCCCTGCTAAACCGAGACTTGGACACAAATTTTTACTTCACAAACAACAGATGGTGTAGCAAAACCAAAATAATCCTATGGACAGAATTTCAAGGAGAAAACGATAGGGTCCAAAAAAAAAAAAAAAAAACACTATATGTTTTGCCCACATCTTTCCATCAGTCTTTGAACATTATCATAAAATACTGACCACAACCACACTCATCTCTCGCAGTTCCTTATTTACTTAGTATATGTATTAAGCCAAAATAGCCACATTACAAAGAAAAAAAAGGTACAGCAAATTGTCATGTAACTGCAATCAATGAGCTTTTAGCTTTGTGCTTCATATCAGAAAAAAAAAAAAAGAGGTCTTTATGAATACAAAACTGGATTCCCAAAATTTTTTTGTTGACTACATATCCACTAGCTTATTTCACGCACATTTATTTCATTCAGATAAAGTGCCACTAATTCTAGCTAAAATTTATCACACGTAAAGTACAAAGACTTGAGAAAAAGGAGTAGTGTTAGAAAGAAAGCATGGAAAAAAAAGTAGAAAGATTGCTTGTGGGAAGATAAGTACGCTGAGGCGTAAAAGGCCTTGAAAATATGCAGATATATTCGTGAACATGAATGTAACATTTTCTCTACCAAGATTTCACTATATAAAGAAACTGAGATTTTAAGCAAATCAAATTCAATGGTTTCAAACCAAGACTAAAAAAATACACACTGTCCCAATATTTGACTACTATTGCCTTGAGCAGGATCTCAGAGATGCTAGGATGGAAAAGGATAAGCAGTTACTGAGTAGAACAGAAGCTCTAAGGATCCACATTATTTGTATCATTCTATATCCTCAAAGATAACACTGCTATACACATCAGCTGCCTGATTTAGACCTATCCAACAATGTTCACTAAAGCCACAAAATGACTTCAGGACTCTCATCCTACTCAATGACTACTTAGCCTAGAAGAAACCACAAATGCTATTTCTGAATATATTAGATTTATTTACTATGCGGTGTTTGTGCATTCATATGCTGTAGTAGATGAATATGTAGCGTATATCATTTACTTTATATTCAAAATAATGTTGTTATAAATTCAAAGCATGGACCCAAACAAAGCTAAAAAATAGACTGCAAAAAACGCTTTTGATTATGAGTCCACACCTTTAATAATTCAAGCATTAGACAGCTCATTAAATTCTTCAAGTTTGCCTGATTTACCTCCTGAGTGTGCTCTTTATAGACTTGCAGTGGACCTCTGGGTTTAGCCGTATCCCAGACTTGCAGAGATCCATCCCCGCTCGAAGTGATCAACACGTGTTCATTGTTCTCACTCCACGTCACATCAAAAAGGCCATCGTTCCAGTCATAGCTACATCAGAACAATGAAAATATTTGTCCATTGGTAAGCATGACGCATAAGTCTGGACTAGTTACATGCAAAGACAGTATTTCTTTAAATTAACCTCTTTACCATTCTAAACAGCTTTTTATTTATTTGAGTTTCCAGTGAATCTCCTTACAAGCAGCTTACTGGATATAACGTTAACTTTTACAAGAATAGGTTGATTAACTTAAAGCATGAATGAGCTAAGGATCTGCGATACAGAGAATGGAATCTGGATTTCAGTCCTTAACTGCTGGGCAAGCATAGTAAGAGGTGCCACACATCTCATTTTGATCTACGGTTTCTTCAGGACGTTGCTACAGAGGTAGTTGTCTGTAACAACTGTGGTAAACAAAGAAATAAAACTGTTTGTGTTGGGAGGGCTCTAACCAATCCACAACATCATTAAGAAGCTGAGTCAGAACAAAAAACCAACAGAAAGATAGCAATGAACATACTAAATATCTCTATAACTCCTAAAAAGGGCTTTCAACACAACAATAATTCATCGTGTGGGATCAAATACCATGTATTAGTTGCTCTGCAACAACTATCAGTGACCATGCTGTTATCTCATGGTAAATACGAAGTTATTTACCCCCTTTTCACTGAAGGTTTAGCTAAGCTCAGGTTGAACTTCATGGCACCTCACAGTAATTATGAGGGAATGGCACGCACACAGGAAGTTTCTATAGAGCAAATGACAAAGCTTGGTGCTCAGGAAGGTACAGGACTTTCCATCACAAAATAAATAGTCTCTCTGAAAACAGAGAAATGAATACTACTGAACCAGGGTGCTTAGCAGAACCAACTGTGCTTAACAGCTTCAGATAGTCTTGCTGTAAAATTATGAATTAAAAATAACTTCTCTGATTAACTGCTCACTAAGTATTTCTATTTCATCTCTCTTCTTAATCTAAAGAACTGCTGTTTCAAAAGCTTGTTTAAAAAAAAAAAAAAAAAAAAGGCAAATGATGGCCAAGTACCAAACCCTTTCCCTCCTAACCTTTGTTACCCTTCTCCCTTCCAGAACAGAAATCAAACTCACAGAACACTCCATCTCCTAGAATGGACCTCCCTGACTTGCCACAACTCCCTGCTATATTTTCAGTATAAGCCAATAATAAGGAGATAAGTATAGTTGGCAATGCACCTATAAAAACAAACAAAAAATTTAGTTTCAAGCTAGGACAGAAGGGCTACTTTTAATTTACATTGCCTGTTTGCTATAAAATGGTTTACGCTTATGGAAAGGATGCAATGCAGATTACTTCTTATAACAAGATCTATACAATGTAAACCAATCATTTACACCTAAATACAAATACACGTTTAGTAGATAACGTAGCATAGACGTAATACTTTATATCACTAATAAGTCCCAAAAACGTTCAGGTTGGGTTTTCTACTCACTACAATATAGGTTTACATTTCATTTTTACATGAGAAAATATTTCCTGTGTTACCTCCTGAGCAGAACAATCCCAGCTCCTTTTTGTTCCAGCACTGCCAGAGTTCCACAACCTAAAACACCAAAATAAAACAAAACATCACAACTAATTACCCCGCGCCAAGGACTCTACCATGTTCTGAGGCAGCTAGTAGGTACTTGAAAGGTATCTGAGCTTCTTTAAGAGGCCAAACAATTCAGGACTGTGTATAAACAGCTTGTTGTCTCTCCTGTTCTCCAAAAGGGTGATTTATTTACATCAGATTTTTGTCCCCCGGTACACCTGTGGATGAGGTTGGAGAAGAAGCAACTCACACAACAGAGTGCGTTTTACCCGTGACCTTGCGTTACTGACATACCAGTATGGGGTCCCTTTGTATTTGCTTGGTAAAACAGCAGATATAACACTTCCCCCCCCACCCCCCCACCCCCCCCCCGGGGAAAAGGAATCTATTAATACAAACACAGCTCACCCAAACCAAAACAATTCAGCTCTAGGAAAAACATGCACAAGCACTGTTTTCCCCCTTGACTGCGATAACGCCAAAGCAAAGCCACATTTAGAAACTTTATTTTATCTGAATGCTTTTAGGGAAAATACTCCTACTGGGATCGAAAGTATCGGAGAAGCCCAATTTACATGAATCGCACCAAATGCGCATCCCAGCATAGCGAAGGCCACACACACAGGGCAACCGCCAAGTGCTCGTGAAGACACCGTTTACGCACTCAGACAAGCACACGGGTGCGGAGGCACCGTTCCCCTCCGACCCCCCACGCCCACGAGAAGCACCGAGCCGTCCCCGCCCCGCCGCCATCCCCCCCGCACCTGCGATGCCGTAGTACTGCGCGGCGGCGCAGGCGGCGCGCCCCGGCCAGTAGGGCGAGAACTCGGCCGCGTACCCGTGCAGCCCCGACAGCCGCAGAGCGGCGCCTCCGCCGCCAGCCGTGCCCATGGCCGCGGCCCGGGCCCCGGCCCCGGCCCCGGCTCGCAGCCGCCGCTGTCCCGCAGCGCGCAGGGCCCTGTCGGAAGCGCTCCGCCCGCCGGGCGGTGCCGAACCTGTGCCGCCGCCGCCATTTTGAGCGCGGGCAGCGTGGCGGGCGCCGGCGGCGTTGTGGCAGCTGCCCGTCCCGCTCTGAGGGGGTCGCTGCAGCCGCGGGTGGCTGTGGGCTGGCTTGAGTGTCCCAGAGAAAAAATCTAATTTCAGGCGGTACCACAGAGAAATGTGTCACTTGGTACTGCGGGGCGCTGAGCTGGGTTCCTGGGTGGCTCACGTAATGAAAGGTCACCTGGCCCCCACCAGGCCTCCAGCTGTTTTCTGCACATTTCTTGTGGTAAACAGTTCTGTAAAATCACCCTTTGGTAAGAAAGTGATGACTTTCAAACTTCAAAGATAGCCCCTTCTAGTGTACACCAAGTAAGACATTCATCGGCACATTGTATCAGCTTGAATAAATGAAATCATATTTTTGATCATAGTACAACTATGTATATTGCCTGTCATTTTTCCCTTTCAGAAGTCCTTCTAGGCTATTTCATCTTCCAACCTGTTGAACAGATATGCATATATATGCATATATACATAATACAGATACATATAATGCATATACACGTAATATATATGTATTTATATATATGTAATATATATGCATTTTATAATTCTTGTGATACAGTTAATGCTTTATGGAGGTCCTCTTACAAACAAGCTCAAGTTTTCTTACACCAATGACTACTTCTGTTTAAGTCAGTGGGAGCTTTGCCTTTGAAAGAAAAATAGAAAATAAGTATTTGAGCAAAACAGCAACTGCAGCTTTAGTTATATCCTATCTTGTACATGATAAAGGACTTTAAGATATAGGTGCAGATATGACTCCAGTTGGACACAGATTACCCCAATTAGTTATAATGACCTATCTATATGTGTAGATAAAAATACAAAAGTATTATTTTACACATTTGGAAGGTATGGTGAAAGCAAATTGGATGATGTAATCGAAGTTGAGCTTGGAGTTTAGTTATGTATTCCTGCTATTCCTGCCAACCTTATATTTAAAACTAAAATCTACAAAGACTACTAAATCCACGGGAATGTCTAATTCCTTAAACTGGCATTCAAATGCAGATCACTGAATCCTTTGATATCATAGTAAAAATTAAAACAAATAGGTTTATCAAACAATCTCCAGGACTTTGCAATAAAATCAATCCAAATTCAGCACAAGCAAAGCTCATTTTAATGTATCTTCTGGGTTATCTAATAAGCAGAAAACTTCACAGCAGCTCCCAAATCCTCACAACTAGCGATTTATAGGCTTAATTTATTGCCAGACATCATATGAAATCAGACTACTTAACCCTGGGGCAGAGGAATAGCTTATTGAATTGGCTGCTCCAGGTGAAATTCCACCAGTTTAGCCCGTACATTAAAATTAATGGATTTCTTCAAAATGGAAATTAAAAGCCAGTCTTCTGAGGAAGTGTTTTTAAAGTAATTGTCCTTTGTGACTGGGATGCCAAGAACAACATTTGAGAAGATACATACCCATCACGGTGGTGCAGTAAATAAATTTGGGCATGGCCTTTTGTGAGGTATTGTTCTGTTTTCAAGTGCTTGGTGGTGGGAAGTCCAATTACTCTACAGACAAGTTATCACTGATATATCCGAGTATTGGAAGGGTTTCATCAAGTGCATTTTCAGGTCCAGTTATCTTTTGTTATCAACGAAATTCTGCAGAGGTTATATCAACAGGAAACAGTCTTTATCAGTGGCCCAACTTTGTTTTAAAGACAGATTAGAAGAGTTTTTGTAGACACTAAAGATCAGGGAGCAGGCAGAAGGTTACAAGGAAGTCCTGAGGGAAGGACTAGCTCCCTAAATATTTTTTTTCCACAGACGAGCATGTAAATTCAGGTTTTGAAGGCCCTTAGAAGAAAAATAATATGGCGAATAAGAGTATTTGCATAGGCAGAAATAAAAGCTATTTTACAAGCTGTGAAACATGACTATTTCCTCCTAAGGCCCTGGGCAGGTAAGTTCAAGGAGCATGAGGGGCAACCAGTAACAGTAGCGGTTTTTAAGCAGCTATTGAAACCAAAGTGCTGCCATCCCTCTTTCCAAGTCCCACACAAACCAGAAAGTATCGTTAGATGGCAGCCGTGCTCCACGCAACAACCGAGAGCCCAACGTTGCAGAAAACATTCCCCAAGTTCACTGAGATATTTTTCCTAAGGCAGCATCACTTCAGTGAATTGATTTCGGCTTGCTTAGTATGCTCTGCTTATACTGCAGTCAATTCTCTGAGCAGAGCTCATAATCATACCCCTTGCTGGTGCTAGAATGGGACGTTGAGATGCCTACAGCAATATCCCTACATCCAGTTCAGCGTCTTCTCAGGACACCGATCTCTCTTCTGCTACAGGCACACATCTATCATTTCCTCAGCTGAAATTTCCATATAATCATAAGGCTGTATGAGTTGAAGCTCTAAGAAAAGCATTTAGTATCCCAAGGTTTGTGATAAGGTTAGAATACAGGCAGGAGTGAAAATAAAGAAATTAAAGTAACCACAGCGGCTGCAGGAATGGATGTGAAGGGAAAAGTCTCACAGGGTCAGACAGGGAAAGTGACGTTAGTGGGAGCTGGAAGGAAGAGCCTACTAGCATGGAGATGCTTCAGGAAGTTTAAAACAACAAAAGAAGTGAGAGGAGGAAAAAACATTGGAGCAGAGGAAGAAAGATGATGAGATTTATAAAGTGTGAGACTTGCTGTGTGAAAAAAAAAAAAAAGGAAAAAAAAGTATGAAGGCAAGAACAGCACACATTTTTTCTTTCACCATAGTCACAATAAAGGGCCTTCAAGAAATATCCATGCCCAGTGACGTATCCACATTGCTCCGGCAGTTTTTGCTGAGTGTCATTATATGCACCATGCCATAATTCAGTAAGTTATAATTCCCCATGCTGTTACTGTTACATGAGCAGCTGCACCCATGCACGGTGAACACCAGTTTATTTACCTGTCCCTTGGTACTTAAATATTGCTCTAAATGTTTATCTTAATCACAGAGCTACCATTTTTAAAGATCGGCGGTTGGCTCCCCCATAACAAAACACTGCCTTTTCTATATTGAACATAAAGGCTACTTCTGATTGTCTGCAGGGATAGGCTTAGTCTAACTTTTTTACAACAATTATTAGGAATTTTTTATTATTATTATTTCAGTTTAACCACTTCTATTTGCTTGCAAGAGTTCTGGCCTAAAGCTCATGGAAAAAGGATTATTTTATGTACTTTTGAGTACATCCCATTTGGATTTTTGTATCTGCAAGTTTCCCATTTTATTTTATTTTATTTTATTTTATTTTATTTTATTTTATTTTTTACACCCATAATTGAAGCATACTGGACTTTACTTTTGCAAATTCCTATAGCAATATATTTTGGTCCATTCTATCAATCTCCAATACTATCAAGAAAATTCAAAATGCAGAGTTAGTCTTGAATCATTTTTCTCCCTGAACTGGACACTGATGGCCAGAATACATGAAAAATATATAACTTGGACAGAGTTCTGATAATTGCGCATAGGCTTCAAATTTCATTTCTCTAAATCAAAATGCTTACTTTTTTTTTTTTCTTGGATCTTGTTAACACTAGTTTGAGTAGCTTAATCAAGTCTTTGGCATATAACGCGCTGTTTTTTCACAAAAATTGCATTTATATTTAAAACTAATAAGACTGGAAAGTTCTTGGATTCTTGGATATAGTTTTAGAACTATAATTACTTAAATCTAGAGACCAATGTTGTATAGCTATAAAAACATGGAAGGAAGAGAGGGAATTATTTCAACAAATTTACAGCTAACTGCTTGTTGCAAGTTTTTGTCCTTGCAACAGGCAGAGCAGGAACAGGGCAATACTGAATTGTAATTATATGCAAACTATCTGATGCTAAAGATGTTAATTGCACAGCACTTGAGTAACAAGTGAACAACATATGCATATTTCTGATAATAAATGGGATATTATGCTGATTTAAAAAAATAAATAAACTTTGAATGATTATCGTCATCTTTTATTCAAAGATTCATACAGAACTCCTAAAAACCTGATTGCTCACTTCAAAGAGTTAACAGATTAAGAGATATGTTTTTCCTATATAAACACAAGGACAATTTGTGTGGGTTATTCCAGATTAATCTGCATTTTTGTTACTTTATTTCTTTTCAGTTTAGGCCCCATCCTCGCTCCCGGCCAAATCAATAGAACTGTCTTGAATTTGGAATGGACACAGTACTAATAATGAAGCAGGCCTCACAAGACAGCAACGCTAAGTAGAATAGCATGCTTCTTCCGTCTTCTTTCAGTCCGGGACTTCCTTCTGCACTTGACAAACATGGGTTGTTCTAGAGAACAACAGAGACATATTGTTCTTGCTTCCTGTAAGGTGATGTAACTGCAATGCTGAATGGATTAACACTGATTCTGCGTTTTGTGGAAAACTACTTTATTTAGGAAAACACTGATTGCCATTCTGACTGTAGCAAGAAACAATAACCTACTGTGTATTGCAGATTAGCAAATATTAACTTTCCCCCGTAAATTAGTCTTTCGTTTGCTCGTCATCTTCCCACCCCATTTACCCATTCCTTATCAGCAGAAGCAAATGCCAGGCATATCTCGTTGAAAATGGGGACTGATCAACGCAAACACAAGCAGAGCTACTGAAGGTACCACAGTGACTAATTTTTCCTGATTATTCCAGAATTTATCCTCTTCCTACAGCAGTCATGGAAAACAATGGTATAGGAACAGGCTTAATGCCAGGAAGTTGATTTGCCTCCGCAAAATCAATTGTAATAGTATGGACCTATTGATATGCCATATTAACATAATTCTGAATATATAGAGTGCTATTTAGCTCCATGTTGCAGCAAGGGTGGTGTTGGTTGGTTGCAGTCGGGAGGGTGTCAGTGTCTTGTCTCAAGCGACAAGTGATAGGACATGAGAAAACGGCCTCAGGTTGCACCTGAGGGGAGGTTTAGATCAGGTATCAGGAAGAATTTCTTCATGGAAGGGGTGGTTTGACATTGGAACGGGCTGCCCAGGGAGGTGGGGGAGTCTCCATCCCTGGAGGTATTTAAAAGCTGCGTAGATGTGGCACTAAGGGATGAGGTTCAGGGGTAGCACTCAGTAGGCCAGGTTGATGGACGTGATGATCTTGAACGTATTTTCCAACCTAGGTGATCCAAAGGTTTTACGTTTCTCCTGTATCTACTTAATAAAATCCCCGATCAAATAAATAAATGAAAAAATACACTGATTTCACTCTGTTTCGGTCCAGAAACAGCGTAGAGCTCTGAACTTCATTTCCTTCCCAACCCCATTTCGCATTTCTCAGGGATTCGCTCTAGGCCTGCAGACAACCCGAGAGCTTGAGGCGCTCACACCTCGCGTCACACATCATTCCAAATCCCAAAGGACCTCCTCAGAGGACCCCTCTCTCGACGGCTACCCCACAAACAAACGCCGCCGTGAGACTCCCACCACCACGGCGCCTCCCGCCGCCCTAAGCCGCACAGGATCCCCGGGTCCCAGCACCGCCGAACGACCGAGCCCCAGCCCTGAGGGGCCCGACCCGGCCCCGCTGCCGGCCCTTCCCGGGGCCGCCCCCGGGCAGCGAGAGGGCGGCTCGGGGGCGGCCCCGGAGGGAGGAGCGCGGCGCTGGGGCCGCCCCCGCCCGGCCGCCAGTCGCCGTGCAGCTGCCGCTCGGCTAAACCGGGGGCGCCGGGGAGCCTGCCCACAAGTGGTTCCTGCGCTCGGGCGGCTGGGGGAAGAGCCAGCGAGCGAGGGAGCTCCCCGAGGCGGCGAGGAGGAGGAGGAGGAAGGCTGCCCGCCCGCCCGCCCGCCCGCCCGCCCGGGGCCGGCTCGCCGCGTGGCCCCGCAGGTGCTCGGGAGAAGCGATGGTGCCGGAGGCGGGCGCCGGCGCTCGTCCCCTCGCCTCCGGCAGCCCCCGCTAGCCCCGCGGGGGAGCCCCGAGCTCCGGCCCCGCCGCTCCCCGCTTGAGCAGCCGGGCAGGAGCGCGCAGGGCGGCCCGGGGCGGGCGGGCGGCGCGGTGGCGGCTCCGCAGGGATGAGCGACGGCGGCGAGGGGACCGTCAGCTTCTCGGTGCCCGGCCCTCCGGCCGGCGGCGGCGGCGGCGCCGAGGAGGGGCTCGTCCGGCGGGGGCAAGGGGCCGACGGCGGCGCCCGCAGCCTCCAGCCCGAGCCGTGGGGCGACGACGGGGCCGGCACCGGCATCGCGGCGAGGGCCAAGGGCGCCGGGCGTCGGACGGCGGTCACCTACGTGATCAACGAGGCGAGCCAGGGGCCGCTGCTGGCGGCGGAGAGCGGCGCCCTGCAGAGCCTGCGGGAGGCGTGCGACGTGGTGGGCGCCACGCTGGAGACGCTGCACTTCGGCAAGCTGGACTTCGGCGAGACCGCCGTGCTGGACCGCTTCTACAACGCAGGTGAGGGGGCGGCTGGCAGGACTGCGGGTGCTGCTGGCTTTCCCCCCGGCCGCCGCGACGAAGCAGGGATGCGAGTCGGTACCGACAGGCGGGGGGGAGCTGCGAGGCCCCGGGGGTTGGGGAAAGTGGCTGCGGTGTGAGCCCGGTGGCTCGGCAGCGCCTTCCTGCTGACCCTGTAGCAGGGGAGCCGGCGCTTCGGGTGTTGGTTGCAATTAAAACGCTTCTGGGGCATGGATGGCAGGGCGGCGTGGGTGCCCCGCGCTGCAGCCTCCTACCCCGGCTTGCCCGCTCCGGCAGCGATAAAGCTGTAACGCCTTCGTTTCGGGGCAGGGTCACGCGAGGTTGCCTGTTATGGTCTACCTGGGCCCATGCTTAAAAATAACAGCCAGAAAGTTTCTCCTGATTTTTTTTTTTTTTTTTTTTAGTTATTTATTAACAGATATATGTGGTAAACTTAGAGTTAACCCCCCTGCTTACTAGGCCGGTAAAGACTTCATAAAGCTAAAGTTACAGTACTAAATTAATGTCTCTTTGCCATTTAAAAAATTAGAAGCAGAAATTTGATTTGACCTGCAACTCTAAGCTTATTTTGTGGTATGTCTCTAAGTGCATGAAATACTTTGGCAAATGAGCATTTAAAAAGTTTTGGCTGCAGCTTCCTCCTCTCCTGGGGAGGAGAGAGGAAGAAAAAAAAAAAAAGGAAATGTCTGGACTGTCTGCCCTCTTCATGCAAGACTCACCAGCGTGGACATGCATATGCACGTCATCTATGTGAAACACTGAACGCTTTGCTTCATGGGCTGCTGCTTTCAGGTTCCTGAGCTGGATGGCTCTGCAGCATATGGGCATGTCTTACCTTGCATTTCTTAGAGATCTGTGGCCTTAGAGGTAATGTTCTCAAAAGTCAGAGGAGCTGTGCTCACAGACAGAAATAGGAAGGATACAGAGCTTCATTATAGATCTTATACTCTCTACATTACAGGTAAGAGAGACTTCAGATTTTAAGAGCCTCAGTACCCCTTAACTGTAGGACAGGTACAACCTGAAAGTCTCATTTCGTCCCTGTTGTGGAAGGTGTATCCTAGTGAGGCTCACAGAGCTGAATTATCTGTGATGTTGGTGTGCCTCTTACGTTCATTAATTTTCAGACTGATCTGTACAATAGGCGGGGTCTCCATATTTCACAAAGGCTTTTCTTCTAATGGGAGATTTGACTTGAAGTGGGCCCCTTCTAATTCTGGCAGTAGGCGTCTGGCGTCTAGCACTACATAACTGCATGCTTATGTAATATAACATTTCTTATTTCAATGGGTTTTCAGCAAACTCTGTACTGCAGAGAGGAGGACATAAAAGTTTGTGCGCTCACGATACATTTTGTGCTGTGTGAGCTGCTGCCTAAAAGCTATGTTGTGGTGTTGACTGTGAGGCTGGAACTTCTTAGGTCTAGAAGGATCTGTGGGTTTTCGTGTTTGTTTCTTTATTCCTTTCACACTTCTGCATCCAATATATATTTTTAAGAACTAGTTGTTCTTCAGAAATTTTCAGTCAGTAAAAAAAAAAAAAAGGCTCCCAGGTTAGGAACAGAAAAGCATTAAAGAGTAGAAGCTATGTAAGCTGAAAAATGCAAACGGGGAGCAGTGTAGGGAACAAAATGAAATGGTCACGAAGGGTGTATTTATTCCACAGTTTTTTTTGTTTTAGTTGCCTTCCACTGGGGTGGAAGGGAAGCATTTGTAGATGGCAAATAAATATAAATTCCTTCCCAATTTCCCTTCTTGTCCTTTCTCTTGCTATGTGCTTTCAGTGATCAAAGATGTTAGTGATAAGGTGAAGAATATCTGCACACTCCACTACTTAAAAAAAAATGTAGTGCATTGCATGTACAGCATGGCTGAACATCAAGTAAGAATTTAACAGTAAAATGACTTTCAATTTACGTAATGGTTAATTGGCTTCATTCAAGGCACTGAGTCTTGCTAGACTCAGTGTAAAGGGCAATTAAGTCATGAGAGTAAGGGATGATGTGATGGGATGGAGCTAATTACTGCGTTTGAATGAGATAAAAACAACAAATCTCTCAACTCTTGTAATGTGTACAAATGAACTGGGATTTGGGGGAGGGGGAGAGAGGCTGTAGATGCAGTATAACTTTATCTGCCCATTATCAAGCCTTCCCTTTCCTAATGTCTTCTTTGTGCTTTGTATAATGTAGTCTGAACTCTTGGTGATCTCTGATGGCTCACTTCATACCTTTCACTGCTTCGAAGAGAACTTTGGGAAGTATTAAATAAAAAAAAAAGTCTAATCTCAGATGTAAATACTCATCATCCTGTCTAAATTTGGATTAGCCTGCTAATAATCTTCTTCAGCTGGCTTCCGTCAAGTGATGGTGCTTAAATGCGGAGACATAATTAGACATACATATGAACAGTGAGTACGTCTTAGCTAAGTATAATGGAACCATTCAAACACCAAATATTAAGAATTAGCCTATTCTAGCACTTTGTCGTGCATGGTTTAAAGTCTGATTTTTTTAAAAAAAAAAAAAAAAAAAGCCTCATGAGAAGCAAGTGTGGAATCAGCCTTAGTAACTGTTGGAACACTTCATACACTTCCCACCACTTAGAAGCAGTAAGGTGAAAAAGGGAAAAATTAGTCCGATTTCTTGCAGAACTCAGTGTATATGGGGTTGGCCAGCTGTCCCGGGGCTGGTTTTTTCCATGAAGACAGTATTTTTTTTTCTCAGTTGTGTTGAGCTTTTGCAGTTGAATTACAGGTCTCTGAAATCCAGCATAATTCCTAAACAGTTCAAGAATGTTTAAAGAGTTATAGAGATGCCAAAATACAGTAGAGAAACCTATGCACAGTGCTGTGTTCTGAAAGTTGAAATACATTAGTATTAAAGGATATCTTTTCCACATTATAATGACTTGATATTCATATCCCGTTGTTTTTATTTTTTGAAACCTGAGCCATAAATGAGTATAGATTACTTAGTTTCTTCGGTTTATGGAAGCAATTCATTTTTTTCATTGATATTTTTTTTTTTTTAGGCAACTATAGTTAGGACGATTTGCTTCTTGTGCAGATCCTTAACTGGTCATTTTGTATAATACGAATACATCCAGGGCTAGCTGAACAGTGTTTTAAAAAAGGAACAAATATCATAAAAGCAAAAATCAACATGAATCAGCAATCTGGGTCAGCCCTTCAGGAGAGGAAGGTGCTCTAAATTGAGGTGAATTCTTCACGGAGGCTTTTAGGTTGAGGCAGATTCTTTTGCCAAGTTGACAGAAATGTTTCATGTGATTTGTAATCTGACGCTTTTAGAAATTGCATCAATTTTAAAGTGCAGGGTAAGTTAGGGGTGAGTGTTCAGCTGACTAGCAAAACAAGTAGCGTACAAGTGTCAAAGCTGGGATAATTAATGCACGCAGGTTTCTGGGATGACCTGTACAGTACAGCACTAAAGCTGTGTTCTCTCTTCTTGGAGAGGTTAATCTTGTGTTTTGGGGGGAGATTGGATACACCTTGAGGAACCAAAGAGAAACTTTATTGGAAACTTGTCTTACTCTGAAGTACATTGCACCCTCTTTTGAAGCAACTTGCGTTGACTACTTCTAGTGCATGGACACAGGGATCATTTGTTTACTGTTTTCAGGTGTGTGTTCTTCCTCCTTGTCTGCCTTGCAAGATTAATTTTTTTTGGAAGATTGGTAATTTGTCAGCAGTATGATATCAAGCATTCTGACTTTGTGTACAGTCTTAGAGGGACTAATGGAAGATAAGAGATTGTGTACTTGGTGACTGAGGAGGATCTGGGTTTTCTAATCTGTAGTTGCTTGTTTTTAAGATGGTTCTCAAGCTAAGCAACTTGACTGATGTACTTGTCATACACTTATCTCCCTGTAGCCTTTATATTGTGTTATACTAGAGCATTCCCTCTTCTTCAACTTATTATGCTTGGGTTTCATGGGTCGGTGGCCCTCCTGATGTTACTTTGTACTGGCACTTCTGTGTAGGGCTACTGAGATAATTCCCTGTAACCGTAATGCTTGACTAAAACAGCATTCATCAAATAACAGATAATAAAATGGATTCAGGTTGTTCTCATTGTTTCTGGAATTCAGTATCAGTTGTTTCTCACAAGTGTCAGCTCAGTGGGCTTAAAAACATACAGTGTGGTGTGCTTGGGCGGCATCTTGTCTCACAAAATGACAATCTTCAGAAAGCCAGTACAGTCACTTGTGTAAAAGGGAGCTTTGTTTAGATGAGGTTCTACATCTGAACTCTTTCTGCATACTTTACAGAGCTTGTGTAGATTGTGCATTTATAAACACTTGGAGGCACACAGAAGTGAAATAAAGCAGAAGCAGGGCTCGGTTGCCTTCCTGCAGTTTCTTCCTATTTTTCTCTAAGTACACTAGATTCCATGATGCTAAATTGTTCTTAAAGTGATTTATGGCTTTGTGACACACCAACAGAGACTATCAACTTAAAGTCAAGAGTTATTATTTTCAGAACTAGTGTTCTTGTTTCAAGCAGTTGACTTAAATGTATTCCCCAGTTAAAAAAAAAAAAAAAAAAAAAACATGCTTCCTACTAAGTTAGCTTTATGTAGGACCAAGAAAAACGGTCCCACAGAGAGACAAACTGCAAGTTTTTTTTCTAATCCATGTTGTCTCTTAGGACGCTTAGTTTGCTCAGTAACTTACTTGCTGTACTTCCTGATTATTATTTTTTCACTTCACTGAGTTTCGTCAGACACTGGAAATGCTGTACGTTCTTTCTGTGATTATGCAGCACTTGCATCCATCACTTAACTTACTGCTTGGGCACTCCCTCCTTGTACCTCTCAGTGCTGCTGAATCACCGCTGCCCTTTCTGTAGCATCATGACTGGAAAGTCCCTGTTGGGAATGATGGTTCTCATTACATAGCTGAAGAAATTATCCTGATGCATCATTCTTCAGAGGTGAGAGCAACTACTTAAAAAAAAAAAAAAAAATCTACCACCACTGTCAGTGGAATTCATGCTGAAAGAGCTTTGCATTTCAGCAGCGCTGTGTTGCAAGTGGTGAGGTGGAGCAAAAAATGCAGATTAATAATGCAGAGGGTGCACAGATTATAGCCATGCTCTCAAGATAGATATGTCAGTGGTGAGGTATTACGAATACAGAAGCTTCGTGTCTGCATGTGTAGAGTATACTGTCACAATTAAATGGGGTTCAGAGAAGGGTGGGTTACAGAGCTTTTGACCGTGGATATTGAGCTCTAGGCTCTGTTAGGAGGCAACACTGGAAATTTCAACCCGTGGGAGCTGGGTTCTCTTTCAGACTTGGTGACTGGCGTGCCGTAGCAGCGTGCGGCTCTGCTGTGCGGCGGGAGCTTCCCCTGGCCTTTCCCAGGCTGAGGAAGATGGTGCCTTGCAGAGCATCTGGCTCGGGTGTCATCTGGGCACAGAAACCCCGATGGGGCTCGGAGTTCCCAACCACTTCTATAATGTAAATGATATTAAGGGTGTGCTCTTGCAGTGCTTATTGACTAAACCTCCTAGTGGTACCGGTGAGACACTAAGATAGATGGTCCACGTTCAGCCTTCTGATGGATTATTAGAAGTTATTGTCTTTTGAAATGGTACCTTCTCTACTAGGTGCATCAAGGTAATAGCACTAGTTTTTAAATATTATGTGCTACATATTAAAGTGTGAGGAAAAATGCTGGTTATGAAATTGTTCGGGTCTCTTAAAATACAGTAGAGATGTAAAGCTCATTGTGAGACATCTAGGTGAGAGGGCATCATGAAAGTATATTCCCCAATGGAAAAAGGGTTGAGTGAAGCTAGGTAAGTTTTTGAGAGAAACACAGAAGGAAACCTTTTTATTTTTTTTCCTCTTCCTGCAGTTTGTGTTTCTGTAGCTCTGAACAGGGTGTGTCATGCAGAAGTGACTCCTGAATCTACCACAGCCATTATAAGAATTTGACTTCTCTTTTTTAGGCAGTTTCTAATGTAAAGAATCAGACTGGTTTGGTGTGAAAGGGACCTTTAAAAGATCATCCAGTGTCCTCCTGTGCCCCCAGTCTCTGCCAGAAGTAGGGACGCAACCACACCAGGTTGCCCCAAACCCCATCCAACCTGGGTTTGATCACCCCTAAGAATGGGGCACACACAGCCTCTTTGGGCAACCTGTTTCAGCACCTAATCAACCTTGTGGTTAAAAACAATAATAATAATAAAAAAAAAATCTAATATCCTATTTAAATCTATCCTCTTTCAATGAAACTACTATCCCTTGACCTCTCACTGTAGGACTCGGTGAAAAGTCTTTCACCCTTTTTCCTGTAAGTCCTCTTTAAGTATTAAAAGACTGCAGTGAGGTCTCCCCATAGCCATCTCTTCTCCAGGCTAAGCAAACCCAGCTCTTTCAACCTCTCTTCAGAGGCAATGCTTTCCAGGTCCCGTGTCCTTGAAGGCAGTTTTCCACTGAACTGCATTCACTGGTTCCTTAAACAGGTGAAAGCTTGCTTTCCTAAATCCAGAGGTCTTAACTTTGCTCTGCCTGGCCCATATCCCTTGATCGTGAATTTTGTCAGGGCATGACTGCTGCCACCTGTCCTCACCTCCCTAATGAGGCCGTCTGCGTCAGTAAGCAACAGGCCTGTAAAGCTCCTCCTCTGGCTGCAGCACCTCAGCAGCACGGTAACAAAAAGTCGTATGGAACAAGCTAAAGCAGAGTGAAACAAATTGTGTAAAAGCCTAAAGGACTAGCTAAAAATAGAAGAGACCCTAATATATCATTTAATGCCATTATCCCAGTAATTTAAGAGCATAATAGGCAGGAAAAATCAAGTTAATGAAGGGAAAGCTTCAGTTTTGTCAGTTTTTCTTTTGTCCCTCAGTAGAGAAGAGCTGAGTTTTAAGAGTATTCTGTGGTGCTGGTTGTTTAAAACTTGTTCCTTTTGTTTCCAGCCCTTTGGAACTGTCGCTGTTTAGAACTTCGGGATTTTCATGCGTAGGTGATCTGCCAGTTGTATGTGTATGCTATAACCAAAGAAACTAAAAAAAACCTCAAAGGCTCAGCAACAATATGGATTTTGCACATGTACGTTTAATAAGAATGAAATTGTTTCTGGGATTCTTGCCATTCATAATAGGCTCCCCGCTTCACATTGTCCCAGAACATCTACTGTTCGCTGTGGTCTCCTGCTGCTTACTTTGTATGGCCTCTCTGGGGGTTTATTTTCAGTGGTACAGATAGACTCAGAAATACATTTATTGGAAGGAGATGGGCATAAGCAGTCAGTGAAGGCTTTGTGCAGCAGAACATGTGTGACAGCTGACAGTGCAATCTGTTTTGATAACTGGGGAATCTTCTGATAATGAATCTTCTGATAATCACTGACAGGTAAATACCTGTAAGAAGCTTGAATTGTTTGTATTCCAGGAGAAAATGATCCTCGGGCTAAGCTTGAGATACAAGCACAGGCTGCTTCTTTTTATTGTATATTACATTTTTTTCTCTGAGAACTGAATTTATTCTTTGATTGGAGTGGCTATAATCCTTGGTTTGGTTATGAAGAGCTGCTGATCAACCAGTAACAATGGCAAGCCAGAGTTGAATTCTGTCCTAAATCATGCCTGCTTTTATGAATAACCTTTAGGATATATTTAGATGCAGCGTGGGGCTTAGAGATTTCCCACAGACTGGCTCATCTGAAATTGGTGGGAATCAGCACTCTTTCAGATCCCACAAGAAGCGTACACTCTAATTTAGGTACTAGATGCCCATGTGAAAATTTGGCTCTGCATTTCTTTCTTACGTAATAAAGTAAATGAGTTGCTCTGGGGCTTCCTTGCTGATGGCATCAGTGGATGTCTCTTGCGGAGTGTGCTTTGGGTGAGTAAGCAGCTGCTGCTTTTAGTGGCGAAGACAGCTTTCCAGTGATGTCTTCACAAAAGAGTTATACGCAGCTCCTGCAGGGAGTTCTGTGCGATCTCTTTCCCCTTTACGCAGCACCTGCCTGATGCAGGTGTAATGTTGCTTCCAGTACAGTCTTCCTGGCTCACTGGGGTCTACGGACTGAAACCTGTAGTCTGTGAAGTGTAAAAATGCAGGTTAAATAATTACCAAGAGCTTAACGTCCTTCATCACCTTCCCGTGTCTTGAGCACTCTGACAACTTTGTAGAGCTGCTCTTCAGTCAGAAGCATGTCAAGTCAGTTTTGTGAGCATAGCACAGAAAACTCTGGGGTATGAACAAGGAAGATACAGTGATGTACCAAAAGGAAAGGAACACCTGTAAGACAGTAAGAATTTGTGATACCAAAATGTGGCCCCTCATGCTTGGGATAAATTCATCCAGTTATGTTGACACAGGAGCAGAGTGCTTCATTTAACTGCACCGTAGAGGCACACCCATAGATTAAAAATTACTACTTCTACTGCTTCACCTTCAATTCAATTTTTACAGCTACACAGGCTTTTAAAAGCGTGATGGTGCTGTTCTTTCCCTTTAGAAAATATATTTATGCTAGATATATGGCTTAATTTTTTGTTTTATTGGTTTATTACCGCATTTCAATGCAGTATCTAAGATAAGGTAGGCTAAGAAACCTTATAGATGATTCATATGAAAACGGATTGCCTTTAATCTGGTTGTATGTGTGGTCATCATTGCTGGCATGTGGAAGCAGAACCAGTACCGTGGTGTGCTGGTGAAAGCTGGGATTTTGGTGGTGTGCTGTGCTCCGCCTTCTCTCGCCCCTTGCAGCTTGGGCAGTCGATAGAGCGACATGTGGCATCCGTAGGGAAGGGCGGAAGCTATTTGCTTCCTGAGCACGACCTTGTCTTCCAGATCCCAGCTGGAAGTGGGAAGAACTGGGAACCCCTCCAAGTCTCCTTTGGAGCAGAATGTGGTCGGTTCCAAACACCACCGGAATTCCTGGGTCAAGTGCAACTGCAAAAGAATCGGCGACGCTGTCCTGATCGCTTCTACTAGAAAATAATTGGTTGTTATCTGTGTAAATAAACTGAAGTCCTGTTTGTTTATGTTATCTGCTTCCTTTGTTTTCTGCAGAGCTGAAGTCCACTGGTTATTCATACAGTAATAAATATAATTAATAAGATAGCTGGAGTCCCTTAATGTGCAGTCACTTACAAGGGTTTTCTGTGACCTTGCAAGTCACGCAAATTGCTGTGATGCAAGTACTTGCTTTGGCTTACACTGATGTTACGTATTTAAGGGGGTAAAGTTTCCTGATTAAATTTATTCAATATTTGTATATTATACTTCAAAACTGCATTATTACTCCAAAACTGCATTATTAGTAGTCGAAAGCCCATGCCGCTCTACTTTTCACAATTGATTTTATGGGTGTATGCTCATACCTACAGAGAGGAACAGAGCTTCATAAACATGTATCTATTTATTTATTTTGAGACTGCAAAATAAATAAAATTTATAATAAATACAAATATATATAAATATAAATTGGTGGCTTCTTTTTTTGGAGTTTGGAGTCAGGGTTGTTACTGAAGTTGAGAATTTTTGTGATGTATTAACCAGGAGTAACAACTCTGGGTATAGTGTGGCACATATGAAACATTACAGGACAAATAGCAAAAGTGATGCTTCCAAAATATCTTGTGGAATTACAGCATTGCTGTACAAAGCAGGATTATTATCTTACTGTTTTTTTTTTTTTTTTTAAAGCGACTCCATAGGCACTTAGGGAGGGAGGGAGGGCAGGAGGAGAGGGGGAAGAACACATTCCCTAGAGCTGCAGCTCTAAAGGGAGGAGGAAAGGAAAGGTTTTAAAGCATTATTACCCTTTTCTTGAGAGTAGGCTGATGCAGTCAGTGCTATTATCTTTAAGAAAGTGCTCGGGTCTTGCAGCATCACCTGTTTCTGGTTTGTTCACAAGGGATTATGCTCTTTCTTACCCCTAGAGTGAGCAGAGGGCTCTTTGTTCCTATTCCATTCACTCTCACAGACGCAGGGCAGCAGGGGTACCCTGACTTATTACAGCCACAGAAAGCCATCTCTGGTGGTGATGTCTGAACTTGACGTGGCCTTGGCCTGTAACTTCACATCCAGACTCCTAACTGAAGGAGAGAGTCAGCCTGTGACTTCTGAACCCTCTGGCATGGTTCAGAGCTGGTGGTGGGTGGTGTGTGCAGGGTTCTGGGACGTCCTTCTCCCAGCCTGGAACTGATATGGACGGCACTGTCCAGGGTCAGGACTGCGTGGTGCAGCCCAGTCCTGCTGTGCTTGTAGCTCTTTGCTGGATCAGTCTCCAGGTGTGTGGCAGAATTTGCTGTTGGCAGGTAAGTTGTCAGCATCTCACGGGCTGGATATAGCCACTGCTCAAAGACTTGTGTGGAAGCTTTACTCCGCTGCATTTGTTTCTTTGTGGCTTAATAATAGAAGTTCTTGGAGATCATTAAGCATGAACCAGTTTTAACTTGGTTTAAATACCTCAACACGCTTGAGTGTATTTCACAATTTTGAGGAAAATGGAGAAAGTGTTTGAAGTATATATTCTGAAAATGTCCCTGAAAAGAAGAAAGAAAATAAGGATTCTTGCCCGTAATTCCGTTAGCAGAACCCATGATCTCCCTTTTCCAGCTGATGCAAGAGGGCCAAAATGCAATAAAAGCACTAGGAAAATGGACTAAGCCTAAAGCGAGAGCTTCTGTAGCACACCGTGCCAGATGGGTGTGTAACTGGAAGACTTCCAGTCCCTCTTGTTGCTTAACTGCTTGCATTTTGGTCTGTTTCCTGCAGTGTCCCAGAAGTGTCTCTGCTTTGAATGATCAGTGTCGATAACCTGATATTTTGTCTTTATTTCTTCTCTGTTCACGTACTTTAAGAACAGCTCCAATGGAAAAATTTCCTGGTAGGCAGACTTCCCAAGCCTGCTCGGTGGATTTCAGTTTATGCTGTGACTGATTGCAAAGTGTCAGGTGCCTGTCTTCAGGATTTGGTTCCGTTTGTAGGAAATTGCTTTTTCTGTGTGTATTCTGAATTGAAGCTGTTGCTTTAGAGCTACTGCTATAGTAACTTCCAGCAGTATTTTTGCAGTAGAACTATGTCAAATGGCTGATGCTAAAATGCCTAAATAACATGGCATATTTTCAGGTGATCTTTAGAGGTGATAAGGAAATACGTACAAGGTAGCAGTCCCTGCGATATGCACATCAGTGTTGGAAAAGGTTATCCTCCTTATTGATGCCTCCCTGTTGTTGTAGTGATAAGCAGGGGAAGATTAGCACAAAATCTAGTTTTGTATGGACTCTAATATCAATAAATTAGGACAGGTGAGTGTGCTGTATCCCTTTGAGGTGCAATCCTATAGCAGTTTAAGCGGATGAAGAATTGGATTAGCGCACTTCTTGCTTGCGCTGCTTTTAGCAGAGATTTTTGTACAGTTTCATGGTCGGTGGGTCAGGGAGCTGGCACGAATGATGATATATTAACTCGTTGTTTCTTTTTAGTTTTCAGTTGAATAAGTTCTCTGAGCTGACTTACTGTGTTACAACACGAGTTCCAGAGGACAGGCCAAGAGCAGGGCTGCAGCAACCTGAGTTAAGATTGCCTAAAGGTGTGGTTTCGTGTTATTCTTGATCCTGTCTAGTTGTGGGTTGCCTCATATCCTTTCCCCTTCCGGTAGGGGTGGCGAAGGAGGGGTATATTTCATGCTGGCTGTGCCAGCTGTTTGTGCTTTCAGCCTGATGTTTTTCAGAAGCTTTCAGTTCACCCAAAAGACTGAAAAATTTAGTTTGGGTTTTGGTCTAGCTAGGAAATACTGAAGCTCTCGCTCCAATTGCCTAAAAGTTCAAAGCTTCAGGCACCCCAGCTGAAATTGGTGGCTAACAAATGAGAACGTCCCTGGGCACCAGAGCTCGGTTGCCTGTGCTGCTGGAAAGCTTCCTGTGTGCTTCTGGCCTGAGGCAACTACCGCTCAGCAGCGCTCCTGGTAGCCGGCCTGAAGGCAGCAGCCTGAGGCTAGGGGAATTGAAGGATGTAGGCCATACCATGCTGCAGCACTGCAGTCCGGCGCACGTTTAATCAGCAGTGCTTTGCTGGTTTTCTAGTCTCGGAGCAACAAGTGTGCTCCCTTGAGGAGATGTGAAGCTCGTATTGGCGGCTGAGGTCACGCAGAGTTGCTGTGCCGTGTGTATTCCATGGGGATGGGTTAAAGCTATCGTGTCTGTGAATTCAGAACTCCAGCAGCTATCTCAACTTACAAATTCACATTTCTTCTTACAATGCTTAAGCTGTGTGAAGGGCAGCGAGCAGCTATTGGGAGTCTTAGGTCTCAGTGGTCATCAAGCAAATAATCTGCTAATATGTGCTGCTGGTAGGAAAGGAGTCTTTCTTAAAAAAACCCACAACCCTAAACCACCTGATAGAACTAGATTACAGGTACAGCATTTGTATCGTTTCCAGCATGGATCGTAAAGTAGTTAATATCTGCATGCAGCATGCAAAAAAAATCGAGACGGAATATAAAGTAAAACTTCTGGTTTCCATTTTAGTACATTTGGACTTTCAGTTATGCCTTACAGTTGTACTGAGAGCACACCTCTCTGTCCCCGTTTTGACGAGAGATACCATATTTTGCAGTGTTTAATTTCAACGTAATGTAGCTGCTCTGCGTTACTACAGTTATATCGGCAAGCCTTCAGTGTGGAAAATGAAGAGGCTCGACTGCTGGGGGAGGGGTGAAAAATGAATTTTTGGAGCTTAATTTGGACTCATGCTCTTGTCAATGGTTTATTCAGTGCTAGCAAAAATGCTTTGTAGGTTTCATGGTTTAATGTGCTGGACTTTGCAATGTGCATTTTTGGACAAATCTCAGCGTTCCTGGAAGTGAAAGGGTGGTTGCTTTGAGCAAAGTGAACGTGTGAGTAGGTGGTGGTTGTCACTTTTTCTTTTTTTTCCAGTGTCTCTAATGTTTCTTAAGCCTAAATAATTCTTTCTTCTCTTTAGAAGTGTAAGAGGAAGCTGACATAGGAATTCACGTGTTGGTATTTTAAAAATGCAAAACAAGATGCATTTCTTGCCAGCTGCGCGAGTTATTTAGCTTGTATAATTCCAAATTTCTACTTTGCTGGCAATTACTCAAAGACTTGCATCTATGTAGCTTCCCTATTCACGTCAGTAATTGTTGTAGGAAAAAAAGAATTCTATCTTAAGCATAAACGATTGTTATCTTCCCAGTTCATCAATTCAAGTTGAATGTAGCTCGAAGCCTAGGTTGAATCTTGCAGTTAGATCTTGCGTACAGATTTCTTCTGGTTGATTGGTACCAGGCCAATGGTGTTAGTTCTGTTTCAGAAACTGCTGCTTGGACAAGACATTTATTTCTAAATGTTGAGTTTGCCACTGTGCTAGGTTGGTGAATGTCCATGTAGTAATGCTTCAGAATCAAATTCAACGCTTATGGTACTTTTGAGTTTCTTATCTCAAAGTTGCCTCTGTCAGCTACAATGCTGGTTATTCCTATTTGTGGGTAAAACTTGTGCATTTCATCTGTAAATCCCAAAGCATTTCACAGAATAGGATGGTGAAACCAGAAGGGCAGAGGGTAATGTGACTTGCCTGGAACAGCTTCCCGGGGAAGTGGTCATGGCACCGAGCCTGCTCAAGTTTAAGAAGTGTTTGGACAACGCTCTCAGACATAAGGTCTGATTTTTGGGTGGTCCTGTGTGGAGCCAGGAGCTGGGTTTGGTGATCTTTGTGGGTTCCCTCCAACTCGGGATGTTCTGGGATTCTGTGATTTGATGATTGCTGAGGTTTGGCAGTCAACCATGGGCAGGTTGAGGACAGCACTCCAATTTCTGGAGTTCGTAAGCTGTCCGCTAGATCACATGTGCTGCCAGTGTGATCGGTGACCTAGATACAACTTATTTCTGTTAAGAAAATACGAGCATCTATGGTTTCTAACGTCAAATCAGAAGAAAAAAGTTGTTAAAACTCTTATGGAATGGTTCAATCCTACTGCAGTAGTTCTAAGTCAGCAACAGAACACAAGCATCTTTTGGTGCTAGAATTGTATACAAAGGTTATTTTCCTCTGGAAGTGAAGTTTGAATATTTGTGTAGTCCTATAGACAGTGACAAAGCAGCAGTAAGTCAAGGTTATTCTTTTTGGCGTGCAACTGAATTGAACGAGAATGAAATCATAGCTATTGGAGGCTATTTGGAGTTACCACTGACAAAGCCAAATGCAGGCTTGCTTATCAGACCTGTTTAATCTCGTTTTGCTGCAATTACCACCCATCAAGTCAAGTGTTAAGAATTCAGCTCAGATGAGTCATATCCGTTTTCTGCTGTGGGATGCAGCAGTGCAGTTACTTGTGAGGCCGGGCAGTCAGTGCTGCCTTAGTGGCAGATGGTGTTCTGGAGAGAGCAGTGCTAATTAGGTGTATATATAGTATTTTCTACTGAGATTTTTAAACTGGTTTGTAAGTTAATAGTTGTTTCATGGGAAATTTGGGTGTAGGAAATCCAGAAACTGAAATACAAAATAATTTCATGGATATACATACATTTCCCCCACCCCCCAAGTTCTTCTGGTATTGCAACCAGCATAAAGTTTTGGCCTCGTCAGTAAGAATGAGGCATGTCTGTCTGTTCCTCTGCCCCTTCCTTACTGGTACCTCTCATTATACCTTGCTTATCTTTGAGAGACTTGGACCATGACGGGTAGCTCTGTGCTCTGCAGATCTGTGCTCTGCTTGGCTAAAGCAGAAAGTCATATCTCAAATTCTGAACCTAATTTCAAACTAGATCTGTGTAAATAGAGATGACTGTCAGGCAAAATAAAGTGGCCTGGATGAGTCTGTGTTTCTGAACTTAGCTGTGCTAGTTCTAATAAAGCTGCTAGGCCACCAGTTCCAAAAAGAAAACTTCTTAGTTAAGAAGCTGGATCAAAATCACAACTTGTAGGAAAAACAAATATGTGTCAAGTTCCAGATTTAAACTGTTTAAACTGTTCCTGTTTAAATTTTTGAAAGGATTTGAGGCTTCTGTGTCACAGGACAAGGATTGCGTAAGCCCATGCTGTGAAAGGCTTTGCAGCGTGTAATCAGACAGATTCAGACTAGATCTTTTTGTGAATTGTTATGATAAAAAAAAAATAGTACCGAATGCCGCATTAAGTGATACATGTTGGTTTCTGCTGGAGGGTTGGCCCTTTACATTCTGAATACTTCAAACTAGAGTCATTTGAGGTGTTTTGTATGCGAAGTAGATACTTCTGTGCAGTGGTTTTGGTGGAACCCAGGGGATCTTTCAAATTATTTGATCAGGTCTGTGGTGTGTACTCTGCACGTTCCCATTGTTGTCTGAAGTAACCGATTTGCATGGATGAGTGTTGCAGGTGGTACAAAGGATTCAGCCTTTTCCTTGCTAAATTGCAGAAGTCATGCTTGTAACTTACAGATAGCTAAAGCAGAAAAAGGAACTTATGTGTAGTTCTGTAGTTTGCTTTGGTCAATGGAAGAAAGTGGTAGTGGAGAGAGAAAGATGTCCCCAGGTCTTCCTTTCTAAAAGGAAGAGTTGGAAATGGATAAGGTATAAGAAATATGGGAGCAGAATCTGTGGTACGTTTTCGTGTTTTTTCAAGGATTTCTTTGAAATGAATCATAGATGGGCATTGTAAGGTATGGATGAGTAGGAAAAAATAAAAATAATCTTTTGAATTTAAAGTGGAACTATTTTAGACCTCAGTTGGTGAAACTAATAAAGGGGAAAGTGTAACAATGAATCTTTAGGACATAGAACATACGCGTTTATTATCATGTATTGTCTGCGCTAGGGTTGGTGAATTTATTTTTGTCTCTGTAGGGAAAGAACATGCTTTGCTACCTGGAAAACTGTAAGCAATAAAGCAGTTGATCATACGGGCTTATTTTGAGAACTATTGGTCAGTGTAGGCAGTTGGTTCACTATAGACAGTTTATAAAAGCAAATGGAAAGACAAAAGATGCAAAGGGACTGAATGCTGCTGGGTATGCTTATTTTCTAATCTGTTAGGATGCGTTACAGAGGTTAGAGCTATTGTGAATACACTTCTGAAAACCTCATAGGAGTAATGAAAGAGGAGAGACGGCATCAGGAGCTACTAGGAAATAAGTGGATAAAGAACTAGAAAACATACTTCTGTGCAAGTACAGAGGCAAATTGTTTATCTCATAGGCATAAGGTGCTGTGGAGGTGGAAAGTATTGGTTTCACAAAGGACTAAAATTCCCGAGGGATGGGTTTGCTGAGACCTGTTGTGTATGCTGGATCCAGTATGACTGAAATGACCCAGGAGCTCTTTCGACTGTTGAATTCTCTTGGGGCTTTATAAGGATGTACCCTGTGGCTCTGCAGTTGCTCTGTTTTTTTTTTTTTCTTTCCTAATAACTGCTGTTGACAGTGGTAGAGTTGGACTTCCTGATCTGCCATCATGTGGTTATCTTTAGGGCTAAACTGACGCAGCTCATTCACGGATGATGTTATATAGTAAATTTTCTAACTAATTTGCTAGACAAATGAAACGGTAGATGTTTTCCAGAGGGAGATGCAAATGCAAACAAGACTGACCTATTTAATGCCAATCATTTGACAGGTGGAGGCAGATCATCAGATAACTTTACCGAATTCACAGAAGCACACCGGTTTAACCCAGATGAGGAAATGGTATCAGTCTGGCATCTGAAGTAGCAGGAAGGTTGTAATGCCTTATTGTCTTTTGTATGCCTTTTCTGTGCACCATTGCACTGACACCTGGATGGAGCTCCAGGGGCTCCCATCAGGATGCTTTTCTCTGGGAGAGCAGTTTCTTCCATTTGTGGATCACCTTCAAAGTGAAGCCAGGGAATTTGGTGTTTAAGCTCGTATTTTTTTGAAGCACGAAGAGTTTTGCAACTTGGAATAGGGACCGGTAGGGCAGAATCAGGAGGAAGATGGCTGGGATTCACTGATGGCTGTATTTAAGAGGACCTCCCTGGGATATGCTGAGATCTCCGAGGTACTTGAGCCACCCTGGGCTCTGACATCGAGCTCATCTTAGCTTGATTTCCTCCTGGTGGTTAGGCTCTGCGGTAGCGAGGATGTGCCAAAGCATCCCTGGAGATATGCTTTTCACAGCCTGGTTTCTGACAACTATGTCCTCTTCAACTTTATATTAGAAGTGGTGCCTGTTGGAGGTGGATAAAAAGTGAGAAAAGTGCTGTTGATGCAGCTGTTGTTAGTGAAAGATATAAACTAAACGTGTTACTTTAGCAATGAATCTCTGGATATCTTGCTCTGAGACACTTCCAGCCATTGGGAATGGGGTTTGTTTCAAAAAGTTCTTATCAGTAACCAAATGTGTCTGCCCTTCAGTAACTATCTTACAGTTGATTCAAGTGGAAGAAAAATTCAAGCGGTTGATACGGAGTACTTCTGAAGGCAAAATCCTTCATCACACCTCCTACAGCATAAGTGTCCTGTAACTTGGACATACAAGGAAGGTTATGTAGAAGGTGCCTCTAGGAACTTCCAGGTGGGGGTGGAGGGGCATTATGCAATCCTTAATTTCTGGAAAACCACTGATAGTACATCAGAAATCTAGAACACCCTGGAGTAAAAACATTTTCCACGGAACTTTTTGTGTAATTTGCTTTCTGTGCTAAAATGAATCGCTATGGCTGAGCACGGTCTAAGCAAATTTTCTAGTTTGTTTCACAAAAATTGTCTTCATCTGTCTGATGCAGGTAAGAGCATCTTCTTTAATAAATAAAACGGGGCTTCAGGCTGGGTGTTCTCTACTTTATTGTGAATATTAATTCCTGCATTTCATGAAAGCTCCTCTGACATCTAGTCAAAATGTACTAGACCAGACCTATGTACACAGACTGTTTGGAATACTTGCAGTGTAGTTACTGGCATAGAAGCATTCCTATCTTATTTGGTTTAAGCATAGCTTAAATTGTTACGCATTTAAATCATGAAGAAACAGACAAATCTAGCTTCCTAGTTGTGCTGCTGCTTCTGACTTCACACAGTGTGTTTTTGGTTAAATAAATGTGGCATAGTTTGCAAATACAAAAAGGGGAATGCAAATCATAGAAGAATGCGGGGTCAGCAGGGGTTCCGTGAACTCTTTAATCCACCTTGAGCTGCAGGGAGTTGACTCAGCTGCCTTGTGAGTGCCAGGTAGAGACCTCTGGTGTTTTTCATTTGAAACTCCCCTTCACGCAGTACAGAATGTGGTAGGGTTTTTTCCAGTAGCATACATTGCTCCCCATTCATTCTGTGACTTCTATTAATAACAAAACCTAGTGCTCACCTCCCAAAGGTCTAAACTGTCTAGACAGTTTTACATTTGATTTCAGCACCTATAAGCATAGGGTATAATAAAAATTCAGTAAATGTGAGTTTTTCAGTCTTTTGTTCCAGTTCTACTCCCATCTTTCTGGGTGCTTCCCAAATTGTTACAGAAAAATCTTAGCAGTAGTGACATACAAATCAGGAATGCAAATATGTACTTGCACAGATCCGTTGATAAGTGCTGCAGTCTGACAGTGCATTATTGGTAAATACTCTCGTCCTATAAGGAAAAGTTGTTCTTGAACATTTTAAAATAAACACCAAGTTTAGTAAAAACACACAAAGTGCAAAAAAAAATGTAGTGAGCAGTTTAAATTCCTGAGTCTAACCTCAAAAGCAACACCATTACCAGCTTAATAGTTACGATCAGATACCTTTAGATGAAACTACACTTCTTTTTTAACAGCGTATGAATTGTTATGATTACTTTGCAGCAGAACCACTTGGAAGGTACTACTTTTTGGATTAAACCTAATTAATAAAATCTTTGTGTTATTAAGAGATAATGGTGTTTTCTGTTAGAAAACATAGCATATGAGACTCTTAAGCCCTTGGGCATTCGGTCTTCTCAGACAGTGTTGTTCTGTTCCTGGGAAAACTTTGAACACAGAGATTTTTGGGAGGGGTGGTGAGAACCAGAAATGGTAGATGTACTCTTTACCTTTGGTTAAGATGAAGCTTGGGGCTAAAATTCTCAAATACTGTATCACATATGACAGATATTTTCTTCTCATAATAGAAATAGTTTCTTGAGAAGTAAAGACATTTAAACAAACATGTTTACATCTCTTAGAATACTTCTTCCAAGTTTTTGGAAGCCTGGGAAGCTCCTCATTTTTGTGCATTCCAGCTGTTGTTCTTCATACTCTTAAAATATTATGTATTTCTTTTTCAATCTGTGCTCACTGCTTGGGAATTTTTTGTGTTTACACCATTTTTGGCAATTGGAGATTGGGAAATGTTAAATCCCATGACTTGAAAATAATATTGTAAGAAATAATTCTACATCTTTGGATCAGAAACACTTCTGGACTCTTTACCAACAGGTTGTGAGCTTAATGGGCAGGGCTCTGCCCTCAAGAGACAGACACGCTCTGTCTCGCTCTGGCTTGGCCTTCTAGTTTGGCTTGGCCCATCCTTTGTGCAGTTCACATTTCTACTAGGACCTGTGGAAAAAATGAGTAAGCTTCTTAAGAGGAAATTGAAAGGAATGACTAAAAAGAAGAGCAGCTTTCAGATAGCAGGGAAACACCTTTATGAAAATTGCTTCCATAAAATGCATGCTACTTACTAAAAGAAGTTTTAAAGTAGCCCACAGAAGGTAGCTTTGTAGAGACAGTGAAGGAATGAAATGATGCCCTTTGAAAATGATGCACTTTTGCTCAAAGGGGGAACAAGTTGGAAAAAAACACTAAGTATGGCAAACTTAATATAAGCTTTAAGATGGTTCCCAGAAGAGTTTGAGGAGTACTTGCTGAAGACAGTACAAAAAAAGTATTCTCAAATGCGTCACCATCAGAGAGCAAGCTAGGGATCCTACGCAATCAACGTGGAAAAGGAAGGCTTGAGAAAGATGCAGCTTTCCTGCTACGATCTTATGAAAGACTTTCTTTAAGGGGGTAAGCCTGAGGTACTGCCTGAGTTCTAAGTTGCCACGAGAAGAGGCTTTAAAATAAGCTGATAAAACAAGTGGAAATGACTCATACAAACCTGTGATGACATCTCAAGTTCTGAAGGAGCTCCAGTTGAAAAACAGAGCTTGTAATTATGGTGTGTGACTTGTGACTTCAGTGGATGTTGACACAGTAAGAAAGAGTGATGATATTGTAATATTGGTAGGACAAAATACAAATACGTTTCATAGACACATGAATAAAATCTGACAGTAGGGAATAGCTGACTGTTTTGGTTTTTTTGTAGAGGTAAATCAGACTTCAAGATTTTGAAGCCCTTCTTTGAGAGGCTGTAGATCCATTTAAGATGATATATTTGGATGTCAGAAAGCTTTTGACCAGATCCCTGACCAAAGACTCTTAAGATCCAAAATGTCTGGAGCTGAGATCATTGTTCCCCTCAAATGAATGGTTTGTTCACGGAGTGGAACAGAAAATCAGTTTTGTAGTGAATCAAGGTTACCAGTAGTAAAACATGCTGGTGAAAGGATTGCTCTGCAGTTCCTGTTTGAACTGGACTTTTCAGAGTACATGTCAACAATGTGATAGTGATGTTTGCCAATGTGCAGGCCAGTCAAGACTCTAAAGAAGTGACTGTAAAAATAATAAAAAAAAAACAACTGTAGAAAGCCTTATGGTACTAGGCACATGGTCAGTTAAAGGAAAACTGAAGTTCAATAATAGTGAGTGCAAAGCAATATATGAAGAAAAGCAGCTCTAATTATGCACACAATATTAAGTGCTAAGTTCGTTGTTGCTATTCAGACTTCCAGTTAGCTCAAGACTTTCCTGAAAATGTCTCTGGATTGCTGACTGAGAAAGATCAGTCTTTATGTACCCCATACTTACAATCCTGATGGTGTTGGCTGGCTTCTGGCAGGGAGATTTTGAGCTAAGCAGAGCTTTGATCTGATCCCTTTAGCTGTTATGATCAAACCTGGGGTTGGTTTTGAAGCTTGGTGGAGGTGGATCTGCTTAGACATTCAGTGAGGTCCCCAAAGAAGCCAAATATAAACCATGTTATAAGTGAAAACAGATTGTATTAAAATAAAAATCAAAATACTCTTTATAAATAGAGGAAACTTTAGGTCACTGAGGCAGAAATAAATAGAATACGCAAAAGCAAAAAGAACTTTTGATCAACTTTCCTCCTGCCCCGTCTGCCTTCTAGGTGGATTGGTGTTTACTGGTTCGGTTTTAATGAACTCAGCACCTTTGGAACTGTAGCAAATTCTATGGTTCTGTAAGAATTTAGGAGGATTTCTGTCCATCACCTCTGAGGCCTGGTTGTTTGCTCCTTCCTTCTCCAAGCTCTTTTGTTGGCACACCTGTGATTCCACAAGTACTTTTTTCCTGCCTAGTCTCAGTCACTTGAGAGAATGCTTAATCACTTAATCATGTCTTAAAGGCACGTAACTTGAATATATAAACCAAAATAATCACACAGGTACCATCACATCACTTATTTATTTGTGTAGGTGGCTGAAAAAAAAATGTGGCAATGCACATCCACTGGACAAAACTTACAAGACAAAACTGAGTTGCTGCAGCTTGCATTGCTTTCTTTGACTTTTCCCGCTGTTGTCTTTGGAAATTGTTTAAAAATATGTTAACGTTTGGTACAGGTCCTAAAACTTATCAGCCCTGCGATGTACTCAAGCTTTTGGTGGAGTCTCATCAGTTACCTCACTGAGCTCAGAGTATTTTTATTTTTTTTCTAAATGTAAAGTTTGGAGTTGTGAAACTATTTAGTATTTCATGTTCTTGGCACTAGGGAGCCTGTTTCACTGGGATTGATACAGATGCAGTGAGCCTGAACATACTGAGGTTATTTTTAAATAAATGGCTCTTTGTTTGGTTGTCATCTTTTATTCTTACCTAATCCTGAGGTCCTCCCACATGCATCAAGCTGAGGGTGGTTTTTTTGATTGTTGGGGGTTGGAAACATGATAGCATCACAGTCCTTTGTCATGGGCCAAGATAGAGTGTATTTTGTTCAATTTCAAGCCTTCTCCTTTTTGATTCCTTCTCCAGTCGTTTTCAGATCATTGATAGACTGCCATGTAGTTTGCTATGTTAGTTCCTACAGCCTCCCCTTTTGTTTATCCTACGTTTCCCCCTCTGATTCCTTTACTCAACATCTGTAAGAATTTTCTTTGTGTTACCAGTTACTTGCCATCTTCTGCTGTTTTCTTTCAGTAAGTACCCTCTGTTTTGCTCCCATCAGCCTTGTAGGATAAAATCAAGAGCTGCTTTTCCCTTCACATCCTTGAAATGTAGTGCAGTCAACAACAGAGGATTTCACGTGGAGGCTGTGGTTTTAGAATATTGCGTGATCATTCATTTTTTCTCTTTTCCTTGTCTGGATGGCTCTCTGTGATGTTTTGTACTTACTTTTATGAGAACATCTGAACCAATTAGCTGCAAAAGTTAGCAGGGATCAGTCTGCACAGGTTTTTATAAGAAGCACCTTGATGCATAGTGGGAGGGACTGCAAGCTTTGTAATTCTCCTATGTGGCAGCAGAGCCATGACTCAATCTTAAGCAGAAGTAGAGAGTATTCAGTTGCATCCCTGCAGTTATCATGGTGCCTGTTGCCTCTTTTGTATAGGACCTAGTGATTATATGGGGTGAAGAATCATCTAACTGATCCTGTGACTGCCCTTCCACTCCCAGTGCTCAACAGATTGACTTGCTCAGTTATCTCATCGGGTATCAGCCATGCTAGACCTGATACAAATGTGGTATACTACCAGTTAATAACAGGTAACTCTTAGAGTTTATCTGAAATGAAATCACACATTTGCTTAGTAGCATTTGTCCAGGTGTAGAAGTTGACTTTCAAATTCAAGACAAGTTTGACTCAGTTCAGCTATCCAAGGATAGCTATCCAAGAATAGCTATCCAAGGATATCCAAGATAGATTAGCAATCCAAGGATAGCTAAACATGATACTGTTGTACTTGAAGGTAACTTGCTGCTTTTGGGGTAAGTATTAAGTGCCCTAGTTCTGTCTATGGTTTGTGCTACACAGCAGCCAGAATGGGACGCTCACCAGGCTGCTGTGCCTGTTCTGCTGGGGGCGCGTGCTCAGAAATTCCCCTTCAGGCAGGTCCCAGGACTGACTCTAAATTGTACTTAAGTGATGCAGGATCTCTTCTTCCTTTTTGTAAAAATGAGACTACCAGACCCAGGATTACTGCAGGTGTTTAAAAACCCAAACTTTCTAGAGCATTGGTGTCACAGGTGCTTTGCTAACCCTGTCTTCCAGGGATTGTGACATGCGAGGTGCTGAAATAAGGATCCTGAACCCATAATGCTCTATCCTACGCAGTGCTAGAAATTGGAAGTCTGTGGTAGAAAATAACCAACACATGTCCATTGCTTGTCTCTTAGTGTTCTTGCTTATACTTTGCACGTTAATAGGAGATTCTACAAATAGTTTGCTTTTCCAACATACAGCATGTTTAATTTGCTCGTGCAGTCAGTACCCTCTCTTCCTTCACCATATCCAAGCCCCGGGTGCCTCTATGAAGCTCTTTTTCTGGCTCACCTCTCCCAGCAGACTGGCTTGTCTGGCCTGGTTTCCTGCGAGGCCAGCCATTCCCCGGGGTGTAGGTGTTCTCACCTGAGTGGCTCCCATTGATTGTTTCCGGTCTTGGAGACGCGTGAGCAGCTCCTGACAAGTTATACTTGATTCCAGTGGTGCTGACAAGTCAGTGGTGCTGTGGTTTGCACGGCTGAACCTGAACCATCATGCTGTACTGACGTGGTGCTGTCATTTCCAAAGCAGGTTTACTACCTTGTGCAGGCAGTCTCTGGGCAGAGAGCAAGATGTCCATGTCAAACGGAGAGAATCACAAAGAAGATATCCTCATCTACTTCATTTGCTCATTTCCGAAAGCTCACCCGATAGCACATTATCACGGCTTGGAGAAACCATCGTTATTATTGCTGAATGGAGAGCTGCTACTGCAGTATGAAAAAAGCTCTGCGCTTAGACTTGCGTTCACATAAATTTGGTCTGCAGATACATCTCTGTCAAGAGTTTCTTTTAATGCCAAGTGGAAAAAAACCCTAAATATTGTTCCATCTCAGAATTTGCCATTAGCAATTAGCTTTTCTTTTGTCTCGGTTAATTGTGGAATAGTGAATGTGAGGCAGCACTGTGTGTTTAGCACCAATTAATCAGAAGATAGTAGCAAGCATAAACATTTGTCAGTTTTATAACTGCTCTGTTTGTATTCATTATTTTTCCTGGCAGCGCTATTGTATGCAGGCAGTATCAAAAAGTAGGGTGTGCATGCATGATACCTCACAGCATTCATTTAAACATTTTTCTCTGCCCTGTTATATTTTAAACAATGAGTGGGAGATGAACTTTGGCCATTGCGTTTCTTGATGACTAAAGGCATAGGTAATTGCCAAGGGAGAAGGGCTTCATACACTAAATGGGCACTTACCATTCTTGACCATGATCTTAAGTTTTAACAATTTATTAAGAGAGAGGAATTGGAGATTTTATATATGAAGTTCATGGTCTTTGTACATGTAGCTTAAAAAAAAAAAAGAGAGGATTTATGCTGCAGGTAAGAAATGTTGGTCACAATTTTAACATATGCCAAGCTTCACAGAGGTGAGGCCTTGAGCTTCTATCCCTTCTCAGGCAAGAAGGGTCAGGTCACTTGCCTCTGATTCTGTCACACATCTGCTTTCCCAGATTGTGTGACTGTTTTGAGCTATTATTGGTATAGATGTTAGTTCGCCTAATAACATGCAGTCTGACTGCTCGGTGGTTGTTGCTATGTCTGAGCTCAGTGTGTGGCTATCCAAGCGAATCTGTAAGTAGGCAGCTTTGTGACTGATAGCTTGGTCCTTGTCAGCTAGAGCTTGCGGTGGTTTGTGAAATGGACACCAAGAGCTTGCTGAACTGCGTGCTGCTGCAGTTATGCTGCTCTGCTACCTCGGCCAGAGCTAAGCTCCCTCCTCCGGTGTGTGTTACGCTCCAGTCGCATCAGTGTAGGCATGCCAGTTATTTAGAGACGAGAGAAGGCTGTGACTAGACTTACTTTATTGTTCATAAACTAGAAAGACGACAATTTATCATAAGATTTCTTGTAAGGGTCTTCAGCTGTAGATGTCAAAGATAACTAAGGAAGAGCATCCTCATCCTGTTTTCTTTAAATAGTATCAGTGTATCTGTGATCTGTAAACAGAGAAAGTGACATTTAGTCTTATGCCCAAGACCCAGGTAAGGGATAAAACTTGCTCTTTGCTGCAACTTGTGGGGTCGTGAGAATTACAGTTCTTCTACTTCCCTATCTCTCACTCCTGTTTTGTTCAGTGTGGTTACGTACCCACACTGCTCATTAGTCTACTGGAGTCCAAACAGATTCTTTGCTGTTACATAGATGTGCAAGAGCATTTGAAGTTAATTTTCAGTCCCTGGTCTCTAGAGTATTTCATACTGAGAGATCAGGTGTTGAGAAGGCTCTACTCTTTCCTTCACTTGGTCAGCTTTTTTTAACTTGCCTTGAAATTGAAGCTGCAAATACTTTCATAAGTGGGTTTGTCTTATTCCACTGTAACGGTAGAGATGCTTCTACCACTTCTATTGAAATGACATTTTGTCACTTGTGAAATTATGTTTTCCAATATATGAGAAACGTATCTTTTGTTGCAGTAGTCTGTTAGACTAATTTCATCTGGTGGAAGTGAGAGTCTGATAAGTGGTATTCCAGCAGTTTGTTTTGATGACCAAATGGTTCTTTTGCACTAAGTTAACTTCTGGCTTCCCAGAACTGGTGAGAATTTTTATGGATATTCATTTGAGTTAGATTTGTCTTCGAAAACGTCAGTCTTACTCAGCTTTGGTAAACCTCTAATCCTACTTTATGTAACTGTATTCAGTGTTAGCTGTCTTAGGTGCACTTGACATTACCTTTCAGGCACTTTGTAGAAGCCACTGCCCTTGCTTTACAGACAAGGAGGTGAAAAAGATGGGTGGAGTAGCTAAAGTTTTCCCAGAAAATAAGCTCTTCGTTTGTTCCTCTGCATTTGACTTCTGAATTTGACCAACATTCTACGTGCTAGTCTGTTCTTTGGTCAGAGGAGTTTCTCTTCTGATATTTTGAAAGAAGATAGTAAGAAATGGGTCTGTTGCAGGAGTTTGATTACGGTATATGTTGTGGCTTTATTTTTTTTATTTTATTTTTTTAAATGGATAGACATCTAATCTCAATAGTACAGACATTTTCTGTGGCTTGTTAGAATTCCAAGTAAAAATTGGGCTTTTCCCCTTGGAAACTGTGATACCAGCCCCAGAGGACCAGTCTAGATGATAGAAATCTTATCTATGTCATAAGTGAGAACTTCTGCTTAAGATACATACCCACTAGAATGGAAAGAAAACTCCACAGAAGTTGGACATATTCTTAAGAACATACTGCTTCATAGTGAGATTATCCAGAAGTCCTGGATTTCACAAAGTCTTAAAATATCAAGGAAAGAAACCACACTTACTTACAGTAAAAATAAACAAATACTGGTAAACAGCATCACGATATTTTTATCTTAGTGTCATTTTTCTTGCAAGTGATTACTCAATCACATGGTCCTTCCTTGTGCTTATTAAGTAGCAAAAGGCCTCAAGGCTTTTTTGTTTTGCGTATTGATCTGATTTGAGGGATTGGACAGGATTCAAGAACATTTCTTAGTGTGATCCTGAGTCAGATATGTTCTAACAATTGTATTAAATGCATTTGGCCATCTGATCTTGTCAGTAGTAAGTCTATTTGCATGTGTTTAAGGATTATTTCCTTATTCGTGGTCCTGGGAACTTGCCATTTTAACATAGGATTTCTCAAGTATCTTCTGTATACTGACTTCAGTCAGGCTCTATCAATTTGTGTTTGTTTTTTTTTAAGTAATATTTCTCTTTCACTGTTAGTTTTGCAACTCCAGTAAGAACACATTATCTTGCAAGATTTGAGAATTAAGTCATGGAAAGTTGCGCAAATTTTCCTCCTGCTCAAGGTAACAGAAATGTACCGTATGCTTGCAGTTGCTGAGGATTAGATTTTTATGTCAATAAGAGAAGTTAAAAATAGAGCTTGTAACAACAAGTTGCTTTCCATGATGGAGTGAGTGACTGCAGCAGTTATCAAGAAAAGATTGACCAGTGTCATCTACCTGGACTCCTGTAAGGCCTTTGACATGGTTCCACACATCCTTATCTCTGAATTGGGGAGAGATGGATTTGAAGGTGGACTTTATGGTGGATGAGGAATTGGCTGGATGGCCGCAGCCAGAAAGTTGTGGTCAATGGCTCTGTGTCCAGGTGGAGGCCCATGGTGAGTGGTGTCCCTCAGGGGTCTGTCTTGGCACTGGTGCTGTTTAATATCTTTATCAATGACATGGACAGTGGGATGGAGCGCACCCTCAGCAAGTTTGCAGGCGACACCAAGCTGAGTGATGCAGTTGGTACAACAGAAGAAAGGGGTGCCATCCACAGGGTCCTGGACAAGCTTGAGAAGCAGACCCACACGAACCTGATGAGGTTCAACCAGTCCTAGTGCAAGGTGCTGCACTTGGGTTGGGGCAATCCCAGACACAAGCACAGACCAGGAGAAGAGCTCATTGAGATTAGCCCTGCAGAGAAGGACTTGGGGGTTCTGGTGGATGAAAGGTTCAACATGAGCTGTTAATGTGTGCTTGTGGCCCAGAAGGCCAACTGCATCCTGGGCTGCGTCAAAACAGATGTGTCCAGCAGGTGGAGGGAGGTGATTGTCCCCCCTCTGCTCTGCCCTTGTGAGGCCCCACTCGGAGTGCTGCATCCAGGTCTGGGGTCTCTAGCGCAAGAAGGATGTAGGTCTGTTAGAGCGGGTCCAGAGGAGGGCCGCAAAATCTAAATCTGCCCCCTTTTAGATATTAGGAGGAAATTATTTACTCAGAGGGTGGCGGGGCCCTGGCACAGGCCGCCCAGAGAAGCTGTGGATGTCCCATCCCTGGAGGTGTTCAAGGCCAGGCTGGATGGGGCTTTGGGCAACCTGGTCTGGTGGGAGGTGTCCCTGCCCATGACAGGGGGGTTGGAATTAGGTGGTCTTTAAGGTGTCTTCCAACCCAAACATATGCATGACTTTCTTAAAAAAAAAAAAAAAAAAAGCCCTATCCTTACCCAAACAATATCTAGTAGGAGTAATGTCATTCTTACTTGGCTTTTGTGGTATTTCCATTTCCAAAAATCAGTCTTTGTGTAGTTTTAGTAATGTGCTGCCTTTTCTACTTCAATAGAATGGAATTGGTGGAATCCATACTGCAAATATGTGAAATTGAGCAGAGGTTCTTAGAATGCAACTTACGAAACTCATAAAGAACAGAATTTCATATTTGATTTTTGAGGGGGAAATATCCCTTCTTTATACCATTTAGTTGCCTCTCATTAATCTTATTCTTGAAGAACATAAGCATGTATAGGCAGATGTCTGTTCTTCTCCCTGCGTTCCTCTCTTCTTTAGGTTTTTGACAATTTCCAAGCCTGTAAGCCAATTACAGTAAAATAGGACTGAAGAGTTGATGTCTTAAAAATGTTACTTTTTCACAAGCTTGGGAGACTCCCTTCTTGCCTTCCCAGCTGAGGGTATGGCCACAGGGCTTATTTGGTATCAAACATCTTCATTATAGTTCTGAAGATCTAAGGAAATAGGCAAGGTGAAAGTTGTGGTTAGAGGTAGAATCTCTTACATCTAATTAGAGATTTAATTCATTCCAAGTAAACGAACTTCAGCTTTTTGCCAACAGAGCTTGTCTTGCTACCTGTGTTTTGTTGTAAAAGAATCCACAGAAGAAGGCAGGCCTGGAAACCAGGCGGCTTTTTTTTTCCTGCTCTTCACAGAACTACATTTTTCTCTTTTTTTTGTGGAATTGAGTGAAGAAGGGTGCTTTGCAGGAGAGGTGGAGATGAGTCAGCTGATTCAATGAAACTTTTGCAGTGGAAATATGCTGCCTGTTATGAAAAAAAAAAAGCCTTGACCATCTCTGATATTTTGTAATTGCCTCTTGTTTTACTTTTACCTTGTTGTGCCTCTAGGAAAGTGAAAGATTTTTTTTTAAGAGAAATCACAGAAGACTACATTTGCTTTTTTGTGTATGTGTTTGTGTATGTGCTTAGGTCATGCAGATCAATCTACTATGAACAGAATTCTTAATGCACAATGAAGCTTTTAATTTTCTAAGGGTTTCTACAGCTTTACATATCCACTCCCTCTTTCCTTTCCTTCTTCTGTACCTTGTCCTATTTTCTCTAGTCTTTCTATATGAATCAAAATAGATGTGAGTGGTAACTTATACGGGAATTCTACTTTTGCCTTGCTTTCAGTTTTGTTGATATTCTCTTCCAAAGTTCTAATACAAAATCTATACAGTATATTATGCAATCATGTACTTAATTACATGGATTTTTATTGCAACTTGCATTGAGGATGAAAATGCACATCAAATGCAATCTTTTTTTCCCCTGTAAGGACAGCAGTCATCATATACAGTACAGATTAACTAAACAGATTTTAAACACATTTTGTTCTCTAAGGCACAAAATGAACTTTTTGCCTTTTATTGATTATTGATGTCTTACAACTTTTTACCTGTGGAAATGAAGTTCTCATGGGGGGGGAGGGAACAGTAGTAAAGGGAGGGGAAGGAAGAGGAGGGGGGAAAAAAATTAAACCACATCCTGCTGACTACAGTCAAAATTCAGAGATAACTTAAATGGAAGAAACCCTATAGAACTCTTTCCTACTTAAAATCTAATCCTATTATCAAAGCAATTAAAAATGGCATAGAAGTATGTGGCTGTCAGAAGTATGTGGCATTCATTCACAATTAATTTTTCACTTCCTTCTGCAGATATTGCTGTTGTAGAGATGAGTGATGCCTTCCGTCAGCCTTCGTTGTTCTACCACCTGGGAGTCAGAGAGAGCTTCAGTATGGCTAACAACATTATCCTCTACTGTGATACAAATTCTGAGTCTCTGCAGTCACTGAAGGTACCTCTAGATGAAAAAATGGAGAGGGGAAAAAAAAAAAGACGCAGTTATCTAACTCTTGAAATAGTTTCTCTATTTCCATGGGAAATACAGAAGCCACTTGTGGTTCACAAAAGAATAGCAAAAATGTTTTAAGGCTTGAAAAACAAGTCTACAGTGAAGTGCTGAAAAATGCAGTTTAGTTTTCCCAAGAGAAAGATTTAGATGACTTTACCATGGTCAGTTAAATATCTGGATGTTAAATAGCTCTTTATGGAAACATAATTTTGACAAATCTCAATTGAGAACTTAAATATGTGGTTTTGTCATTCAAGAGAATTACTTGTATTTGGAGTAAATTGTTACAGTAAGAACAACTGGTTGAGAATGATAGTGTGTAGAATAATCCTTATATTCTTAGCTCCCTTGTGAAGTAGGAATTTTCTGCTCAGACCTGACGAGACTATGGGATTCTTGTGCTGGAGATTACTGACACTGTAGCAGAGTTAGTAGAAATAAAACTTTACGCCTGTTTCTCAGGACCAAGGTTCACAGTATGGTAGGTTGGCTTAAGGCAAGATAAATGTTTAAAATAGTCCATAGGGCTGTGAATTGTGGCAGCCAAGTTGACAGTTGCTTCTTCCTCTGCTAAAAGTTTGCTAACTTCCACAGGGATGGGGGAGGGCAAACAACTTGGATGGAAATATTTTAAATTACTTCCACTCCCTCAGATTCATTGGCTGTGATCAGGAGGTGTTTTATACTACTGCACTTAAACTCTAGGCATTGCTGAAAAGAAGCATTTTAGTAAGCAGCTTGGTGAGTCACTGCAATCTGGGCACTGCCGCCTCTCATGAATGATTTGCTTCCACTGCTTCTGGTTAATGCAGGATATTTGTTTTTGATTCTGCGCAACTATTCGCAGCTTGGTTGTCGTAGGAGAGAAACACCTTGAACTTGGTTTCTGCCCACTCCACGTCCCTCTGGATGATCTTGGCCAACTGAATTGGTGGCAATCCAATTCCTTTCTTTTTGCAACACAAAGAGTATACAGATAAAAATCCTAAAAATAAAACTGCTAATAACAAAAGACCTATCTTTGGATTGAATGTAATTATGCAAGTATAATGGTCTAGAATACAAGCAGGGCAGAATTTCATTGTACTGCGTAAGGAGCCAAATACCCAACTCCCACTGAAAGTTCACTTGGAGTGATAACACCACTTGGGAAAAACTCTTACTAGTTTGAGCTGGACTTTGCAAACTGGTCACATGCCAGGTTCCCACTGATGTTGATGGAATCTGAATCCTGTGCTGTGAGACTTGGATGTCCCAATTGCCACTGGTACAGTGCCCGTTGAAAGACTCGGAAACTGTGCCCATAGTTTCTTTTAGCTTTGAGTTGGTCCCATGCTTCTGCTCTTCAGTTGTTTGCAGAAAAATCACCAGAGATTCACAAGACCCCTTCCCTATTATTTATTTACTTCCTCAAAAAAAAAAAAAGTTGTGGGCATGCATGAGCATCTTTTGAGGCAGTGTTTGTTCCTGTATTTGTTACAGCCGGCGGTTAGACTTCGAAGCACTGCATGAGTGTGCAGTGTACTTGTTGGCTTTTTTCTCACATACAGCCTTTGTGTGTGTGCTGTTTTAATCTGGTATATAACAGTGAATTAAAAATGATTAAGGAAATGGGGGGATTGCAGCATATGATTTAACTGGGGTATAAGGAAACATAGATGAACCTTTGAACAGCAAAAGTTTACCTATATATGTATGTGTACACACATTTATGTCCCATGTTTGGAAAACTAGCAGCAGTCCTTTGTGAAACACGTCACTTCATCTGGGGAAAGAGCAGTTGCATGTGAGCCTGAGATATGCAACAGAGAAAGCATGAGGTGCCTTGGCTCGGCCCTCTCCGTTTTTTAACGGTGTGGCATACGCTCCTCAGTGGTCACAGTGGCAGCAGTGTGATGTAGCTGTCTGATAAATCTGGCAAGGTTAACTGTTGCTGGTAACAAAACTTGGTGGCAAAAATTCCTGAAAGTGAGGTCACTGTCCACAAGTGGCTTGTCCTCAGGCAGATCCTTGGGCTGTACCACCGAGACTGCTGTGCAAGACCCATCTCTTTCCATCCATATGTGCTTTGGATTCTTGTTCGCTGAAATTTTGCATTTAAAAACTGAAGATGTATTCTTTGCATCAAACTTACTAACGCGACATGAATTTCACCTAATTTGAGTAGCTCATGGTTGACTTTCAGTGCAAGTTGGGAATATTTTAAACTTTCTAGAAATACTGCTTTTACTGTTCTATTTTACTGTTTACAGTTTTTCTGTGGGCAGCAAAATGGTAATGATAAACCTAACTTTACGATTGTGAGTATATGTTATGTATTAACAGTCAACTTTTGGGCAGTCTCTTATAGGAGTACATGTGCTTCTGTGCATGTATTACAGGATGTATGTATCTACTTAGTTATATAACCTTTTTGTCTCTCCTGAGACAATACTCGATTTCTGTTGATTTGACAGGCTTAGAAAACTTCTATCAACCAGCCTTTTCCTGTCATGTCAGTATACGTTAATATTAGCGAGTCATACTGATCAGGTATCTTTCCTGGTAGTTGTTCAATGTTGTCAATGTCTTTTTTCTTCTTCTTCTAGGAAATTATTTGCCAGAAGAATAATGTAAGTATGACTTCTGTGTGCCAGTTGAATTCTAGGCATTCCATACTTCTGTGGCATTCAGTGTTGTTTATCATATGTTTTCCACTTGAATCATTTAACACTTTCCTACTGTGTTTTACAGAGTTAGATGCAGAATTCTGGAACTCCTAGCAGCAAATCTGTGTGTATCACTTTGTTGCTAGGTACCAGGCTCACTTTTTACCTTGCTTCTATCTGTGGTATTTTCTTTGCTGCCTTTACTTGTCTGTCATATTTTTTTTTCACACACCATTTTCATCTGTCCATTTTTTTCCTGTTGTCTTTCTCCATACAGTGTTCTTCAGAGCTTTTTTTTGAAGCTCCATTGAAATAGTTATTTGCAAACTGGTGCTCATTTTAGAAACCCATGGCTGCAGCTGTGAAAATAGATATATTTATAGAGGGTGTGTACGTATTTATTTCTAGAAGCAAAGGGCTGGAGCCTGCTAGCCCTGCTGCAGTGCTGATCCCAGTATTCTGTCTGTGCCTGTCACTAAACTGTAGGCTTCTACACCTCTGCATCCCTTTGGTTTCTGAGGTTGGCCTTGCAAATCCCCCTTTCCTTTTTTACTCTTAAGTTCAAGGTGAACAGACTTCTGACTGTGAGAACATCTTTCATGTGTTTCTCAGTGTGGTTTGTTCAGGAGCAGCAGGGTCAGTCACTTCAGGATACGCATTTGGTATGCGGAGTTCTTGGCTTCGCCTGGGGAGGTACTGGTAGCCATATATGTTAGGGTATAATTTTGTAGCAGTTAATCAGTGGTTTGCAGATATCCCGAGGAGTTATGTGCATGCTGTAAAACTCCTATATTTGAATAAACTTTTGAAGGGGCATATGAAGTATTTAAAACTCAACCAATTTCTAAAATTATTATGCAGTCTCTATGGCAGTTTTAACACTGAGATATTCTATTTTTTTGTTATTTTATTTAACATGGCAATTCATGGATTAAATACTGACTTCTATCTGTATGAAACAAGTCCCTTTGAAAAGGACGCAGTTATCTACTATAGCTAATAGAATTTCTAAACACCTTAAATCCAGTGTAATCTTTGGCCCTAATGTTGCATTTTAAATTGTGTGGTATCTTTAGATTTCTTTTTTAAAAAAAGGAAGCGCAAAGCACATTCCATAGATTTCTGTGCATCTCTTTAATAAAAAGTGCTTTTCAGAGATCCACAGAATGCTGTGTTAGACTAAAAATATCTAGCTTTTCTCCAATGAAAATGGGGTAGATGATCGGTTAGGTCTTTACCCAAAACAAAACAGAACAGTGAGTTTCTTGTAAACTTATTTATTGCATATTTCTTTCTTCCTTTGACCCGCAATGACAGAGATCTAGATAAAATGTTGAGTACTTAATATACAGTCTGTGTGAGAGCAGGGGAAATAGCTCTCTTAGCAGGAAACCAGCAGGATATGGCTTGTGCACTAGAATAAAGGGGAGATGTTGTCTTGTCCTATTTTTAAATGACAGTCCCAGAAGCTCAAGGAGCAGTATGATAACTTGGTCTTTATCTGTTTGAGAATGAATTGTTCCGTTTTCCATTTAAATTTAGATAGGTGGCTGTGAAACTGTCATTTATCACTTTTAGAAACGTTTCAATGTATGCCACAAAAAGAATGTGTTCCTTGAGAATCTCAGATGTTTTCAAGCACACCCACATAACATGTTTTCTGGGAGGAAGTATTTTCCCAGTGATTAGAACAGGGAAGTCAGTAAAACTGGCTTAGCAACTCTGCAACTGATTTTTTTTCCCTTTTTTGGCATGGATTCGTGCCAATTCCTGAATTTCCTCAGAAAAGTTACCTGGAAATAGAATTTTCAAAATGTTGCTGTGTACCTAAGTACTGAATATAACTCCAGCTTCATAAAAATCACGTTTGTTCACAAATCCTCAGACTCTTGCATAAATTGGTATAACAAATGGTGATGATCCCCCCACCCTTACTAAAAATAGGTACGTGAATGATTGTGATGCTGCAAATACAGGAAAAATGAAATTGGCATATGAAATAGAACAGGATTTTAGTCATGCAGTTCTAGAAAATGTGTTTTAATAGCATGCAAACACCAACCATAACAGTACGATGGTATCCCTGGCACCAGTGGATTAAAAAGGCTGCAAAACAAGTAAGTGTCTCTGTGTGTGTATTTATCTATATATAGATCTGTCTGACTGAAATGGCTTGTGTTTACTTTCCCTGAACCTTGTCTTCCTAAAAGTGGTGGTGAGGAAAAAAAAATCCATTACCAACTGTTTTGTTCTTTGTTCTGACTAGATTTTTGTTCTTCCCAGTAATGGTCAATACAGCGTTGCATAGCTAGGATAAACCTGTAAGGGCAGAGCAGTGAAAGATAACGTAGGCTCATTTCCTGTTATATGTGGTTTTATAGCTGTTTGGTTGGACCTTTTCCAAATGTTGCAGTAATATCAAAAAAAACCATACATTTTTACAGGGAGTGATACTCTGGCAGGAGGCAGTTACTTTGATATTTGAAAACTCAAGTTTAGTTTTTGCTGTTATCTGATTTTTGAGGTCAACCAAGCAACAGAACCATTCTAGAAATTACTAGTAAAGAGTTTCAGTCATAAAGAGATGTTGGTATAAAGGTTACAGTACGTGGTTGTACTTTGCTTGTTTTTAGCTCACCGTTTTTTTTTGTTGTTGTTTTTGTTTTTTTTTTTTTTTTGTTGTCTTAATTCTGCCTGGCTTGAATCTTGTTAACTTTGGAGAAAAGCTGCAGGTCATGTTCCAAATGGTGATTTACTGATTTTTATTTTTTAATATCAATACTTGCTGAATCTGCGGAAGTTTAATGTGCTCATAATATATGTACGGTTTGCAGCCAACCTCCATAACACCTTGGCAGTGTTTACCTTTCGGTTCAGGCTTTCTGCTTGCACCGTGCATGGCCTCAGGAGTTGCCAGGGGTGTGATCCTACCTGACAGCTGCCGGCCTGAGCAGAACAGAGGTTAGGACCGAAGGGGAACCGCTCTGCTAGGCAGCTGACGCTCAGGGTTAGCCATTAAGCACTAAGATTAATGCTGTATGGCCGGGAACGCTTATTAGTGTCTTCCTTTTTCTGTCATTCAGAGGGATCAGACTTTGTAATTAACACTGGTTTTTCACAGCCCTTCCTAATGATGGTTCTGCCTCTTGCTTAGAGCACAGCTTGGGGGTCAGCTTGGTTGTGCTCTTTCAGCAGCAGTGTGAAAATGGGTGATCCTGACTGAGGCATGCCAGTGACTTTACCAAGCTTCGAGCCTCCCTATAGGTACCACTATAAAACTGCAGATCCCATGGGACATGTTTAGCTGTTGGTCTCTCTCTCTGTAAAAGTAGAGAGAAATATTTTTAATATTCCTCTCCCCACTAGCAAACTGTTTGGGAACAGTTTGATGGTTTTGGTATCCAAGCATGTAGAAATGTGATGTAGTAACCTTCAGTAAATATTTCATTGCTAATGACAACTGTGTTATTTGATGTTTGTAATACATCGCTATCTCTTGCTCATTCTTTCATATTTTGTGTTTATTGATATATTTCACACATACTTCCCTTGAAAAAAGAACTTTTTTGGATATGATGTAAATATGATGTAAGGATGTATACAACGTATGCTGATTTTTAACAAGCCTTTAGGGTGTGTCATGGCTGCAATAGATTGTTGTTGCTGGACATGAAAAGAAAATAGAAACTATTTGAAAGAGTAGACCCATTTTGTGTGCTTTAATTCGTTTGAGGTGTGAGGTCTACTTACATTCCTTTTCAAATCAATAGCAAGGCTGTCATTCATTTGAGTGGGATTTGAAGTAAGCCCAAACTGAGCCTGTATTCATTAAAACATCAGCACATGTTGATTTACTGTGTGTTTGGGGATGGAGGGAATAGATTTAATAACTTGTTTTAGGATTTTGCCATCTGCTACATGCAACACCGTGAACAGTCACAGAATTACCTTTAATAAAAATCTCATCAAAAGAATTGAAATAAGAGCAGATATTCCTCAAAAGAACTGACAAGGAAAAATGGGGAAAAAGCTGATCTTAATTAAAGGAGAGTCAGCAGGAAGAACTGTTCCCACTGTGAGAGATGCTAGTTATTTTTATTACATTGGATAATTTTATTTTTGAAATAAATACATTGGTGGATGCTGACCTGAAGGGTAGGCAAGTAGGTGGGATTCTGTCAGATTCTTCCATCCAGAAGTAAACCATCTAGAAGTAAAGGATCATGGTTTTGGTTTTCAGGGTTTTCTGTTTTCTTCAGCGCTTCTTGTCTTTGAAAACAGCCTTCTTCTGTTTATGGATATTTGACTGCTAAATGGTCCCAACAGAGTAAAATAGAGTCTCAGGGGTCAAGAGGATTGGACACTGTTGACTTCTTCAGATTTTCCAGAGCTTCTCCCTCCTTTTGAAGTAAAATTCAAGATCGGAGAATTATTTGAGCAGAACTCAAATGTTCATCTGTATAGCACCATGTCTTAGTCTTTAAAACTTTGAGAAAAGAGTGTTCTTTACCACACTAGGTATCTTTGCGGGGGTGAGAATAGTGTTCACCTTATTGCATAATGTTCTTTCTAATAAGATATGGTCTCCCAACTAAGTTTCCCAAAAGGCTGTGCTTTACACAAGCAACAGTACCATATTAAAAAGGATATCGGCTGGCTTGTATTCTTGTTGGGGTGATCAAAATAAAACTAAGTGCTATGTAGTTTTCTTATCCCTCTTAAAAACAAATAGGTGAAATACTCATTTACTTTCACAAGCAGAGAAAGGGTACCGAGCAAGAAGGAAATGCTTATTGTTCCAATGAGCAGTGGGCCTACCTGGGAGCACTTTGGTTTCAAATTCTGTAGTGGTAGAGCTAATTAGACAAGCTTATGGCTGTGTTTAAACTGAAGGTACACATAGGCTGGAATTGTTTAATTTTGTACAGCAAGCTACAAAGGGGCACTAGAAAAATATGTAGCAATTAAAACATCCATAAAAACGAATTACAGATTTAGTCACTTCATGGTAAACACTTGCGTGTGTATAACTGGCTCCAAGCAGAACTCCTGTTTGCCGACCAGTCTGACTGATTCGGTGATGGGGCTGTGATGCAGATTTTATTTCAGAAGGTGACCTGATGCTGCCAGGCACTGAGTTTGCCTTCAAGCTAGGTGTTCATGTCTCCTAGATATAGCTAGTTCAGCTGGTCTGGGAGATGAGGCTGAGTTTACCTTCTGTAATGTCCTGAGGCTTTCTTGTGGCTGAGCTACAGAACCCCTGTGTGCATGCCGGTGGTCTGCCATGGCCCTGATGCTTTCAGTAATGCCTTTGGGCTTGCAGCTCAGGTGACCTCCAGCAACTTCAACTTTCATTAGTGTAATGTGAGCTTTTGAACCATAAATAATAATGATGGGTTTACAAACAAGGATTGCTGGGAAATAATACTTCTAGCAACTCTTGTCGATTTTGGGGTCTCACATGCTTTTGAAGCCCTTTTATGTTACTTGAATTTGGAAAAGGGTGCAAGTGCAACTAAGGACACTGCAATTGTATTTAAGTTGTTCTCCCTCGTTTTTTCTTGAATGGCCCGGTGCTATTACTTGCATTGTACATTATACTGTGAGTCAGAGTAATGGATCAAAGGAGAACAACGCTTCTGTCACGGGTGCTCAGCAAGCTTAAAATCAGGAGTGAAGCTAATTAGGCTTAGGAAAGAATATCAGTTTGTGAAATCAGAGTTGGGGTGGAGTGTTACAGGGCAGATTTTAATAGGGTAAGTGGAAAATATTTAAAATACCAAGTGGAGTAATGGGCTGTAAACAAGTCAACATCAGAAGAAATATGTGAGCAGGTAGGAAGAGTGTGTCGGAAAGTCCAGTAAAGTTAGTGTAGCCTACATTTTGACCAAGATGGGGAGAGAAGAAGTAAAAGCAGCCGAGATGGAGGTTGTGTAGTCTGGGAATGAGGAGAGAAGTTCAGACCGTTTCTGGGAGGAAGGTTTAGAGCTGCCTGGCACTGGAACCACTGGAACACTTCTTCAGCTGCTGCCTGGCAGCTCGGTCCCCTCAGGCTCCTGTCCCAATTGTTGCCCAAACACAGGTGTAATTTGTGTCTTTGTAATTAGAATTTGTGATGGTGACAAACATTTTTCTCCGTAGTAGGAGACCCTGGACTTTATTATATGAGAGCGGTCTTGCCCTCATTGTTATCTTATCTTCTTCCTCCCCCCGCCCTTAGTAAATAATACATAACTTGTTTGGTTTTTTTCCGCTTGTGTCACCTGAGCTACTGCATCTTTGCCTCTGTCAGGTTCATCTGATAAACATCTAGTGTACCCTTTAGATAAGAAAGTGAAAATTTGATCAGTATTTGTTGTATTTGTTAACTTTACTGCACGTGGTGGTGTTTTTTTTCTTCAAGCCGTTTTCCAAAAGAAGTGAATATTAAGAGCATGTACTTTTTTCTCCTCTACCCTCTTGCTGTATCTGCCTGTTTCTGTGTGATCAATTTCAGCCAAATTTGAAAGATTTCAGACAGATCCCCAGAAAGGTAACAGTCTGGCTTAGGTTAACATCCAAATTAGTGCCCTGACTGAGGGGAAGGCCTCTGTTTCCACCCCACTAGACACCCAGAGGATCAAGGTGAGATTGTGCCTTTAGACAGTTACCTCAGAAACCTGGGGGCATGTGGACAAGTGAATTTACTGCTCTTTTTGTATTCTGCTTCCGAAGGCTTCTGCCTTCTGTAGCAGGCTCTATAACATAAATGGCTATTTTTTGGTCTCAGGTAAGAGGCAAAATGCATGTCAATTAAGTTTTGCTGGCTCTCTTGTTCCACTGAAATGGATACACGCATACTTCCTAGAGAAAGTAAACTCAGGATCAGTTTCTAAGAGCTCTGAAGTAGAAGTCTTCCTGCTTGTAGGATTATTTATGAAGACTTCAGTGCTGTCTCTGTAGGTGGCCTGACCATTACACTAGAATAAACTTCGGGTTCTGTGGATTTCAAAAGCTGGAAACATCCTTCTTCAGAGTTGATTTTTCTTTAAGAACTATGCCAGAGGTCTGAGAAGCCTTCCTGCAAGCAGTCTTGAATTTATTTTTAATGCACTGAATAAACATTAGGAAGTAAAATATTTGCCCGAGGATATCTGTAGCTACTTCACCCTTTCTCTTGGCTCTGACCTCCCAACCTCTTTCCTTCATTATTAAAAATAAATAAATAAATTGAAAAATAGTCTTCCTGTGCTTAATAGCGGCTCCTGTGCCAGTCACTGCCCACCCTTGCCTTGTAATTGCGGAAACCAGTTCCAGTAAATTCATCACTGCCTCTCTGCTTTTGTCTGTGGGGCATATTAGGCTTTACCAGGGTCAAATATTTGTCTGTTCACTCTTGAGAGCATCTAATAGTGTAACAGGTGTAATTAAAAAAAATAATAAATCATTCTTACACTGTTCATACCTAATCTCAGGTCTGTACACAAATTAATTTTTACTGACAAATATGTACGCATGTTTATACAGTCTAGAGTACCTCAATCCTTCCAAATCTTAAAAATCTGATTTTACGCATTAAAGTGCATGCTTTGTGCATGCAGCTGGTTTTGTGCTTTTGAAAACTATCCAGTCACTGCTGTTTCATTGCACGGAGCGCAGCTTGCCAGAGGAGTGTCTGAAGTGATCCTGATTGCTGTATTGACTTCTGGGAGGGCAGAAGAAGCTGACTGGAAAGTAGTTAGCCTTAGAAATAATTCAGGGGTGCCAAAATGTATCTCAAGAATTGTTTCCTTGCGCTTTCTTCCTGGGCTGCTTGCCACTTCAGTAGTGGAGTCTGAGCTTCAAAACCAAATGCCAGCACTCCTCCTGATTCTGATGATGTGCTGTTTTATAGTTGGGACCTTTCAGAACCGCAAATGTTCAGCAAGCTTTCTAGGGGCATAAATCTGTACTCACATACCACAGGCACCAGACGCCTTGTCTCCCTCTTTCCTGGAAGATAAATGATTTTTTTTGCAAAGTATCTGTCATACATTGATATATGGAAATCAATACAATTTGGCAATTCTAAGACATTCTGTAAGTGATTATTCTGAAATATGTATAGTTTTAAATCCTGCTTAGGGTTGCTACGTAGCAGAAAATTTCATTTGTCTTTGTTAGGCTAAATTATTTGAGCTGTTTTGCAGTTCATGTGTGGATTAGTTTTTCTCAGTTTTTCTGTTGCAGTTTGTTATTGTTTTTAACGTTTGTGATATACATTTCAGATGTATATTGTTTGAGATGAAAATTGAATTTATGTAATCCTAGGCTCCATATGTAAAATCTTTGTCCCTTTGACTTTAGCAAGTGTAATTTTGTGTTTGGTATATGCAGTTGTTTTATGTTTAGGCTTGCTAAACCATAACTGCCTTAACCATTGCATCTTGTTTTCTTACAGATGTGCACTGGTAACTACACATTTGTTCCTTATATGATAACTCCACATAACAAGGTGTACTGCTGTGATAGTAGTTTTATGAAGGGACTAACAGAGCTGATGCAACCCAGCTTTGAGTCACTGCTTGGGCCTATATGCTTACCTTTGGTGGATCGATTTATTCAGCTCTTGAAGGTGGCACAGGCCAGTTCAAGGTGAGTTGTCTTTTTGTACCCCTTTGTAAAATTCATGTTTCTGCTGGCAATATAAGTGTCAGGCTCGTTTTTCAGGATGATGAGATTTTTTTGTTGAGACAAATTGATAATGAAAATTTAGTTTGACCACCTCTCCCCACACTGATACTGCTCTATTAATAAATGTTCCACAGAGGTACTGTGGTAGAGTTGCAGGGCCAGAAAAGCAAATGCAAGGGACCTGTCCCAAATTGCCACTGTGATGTTGTTCCTCTCCAGCCAGTACTTCCGGGAATCCATTCTTAATGACATCAGGAAGGCTCGTACCCTCTACACAGGCAAAGAGCTTGCAGCAGAGCTGGCAAGGATTCGGCAGCGAGTGGATAATATTGAAGTTTTGTCTGCTGACATTGTAATAAACTTGCTGTTGTCCTATAGAGACATCCAGGTATGTATCCCATACTCAAAAATCATTTAAAAATATATTAAATTTCATTCTTAGTGGAATGTCTAGTGTAGTTTGCACAGATTTGCTAACAAACTCTGAGTAATAAACGGTAGTAAAAATCCTTTACGGTATCTTCACATTCTTTTCCACTTTACTTTTAGTTACGTTGTTTTATAGCATGCCTTTATACTTCTATACGCTAGTGTGCCTTTGCACTTCTGTTCACTCCTCCGTGTCAGTGTTACTATTTGATGAGCAGCCTTTGCTGTGTCCTACTTAACGGCTATGTTAGCATTCTTCTATTGATACGTATGTGTTCTTACTGTGTGTGTGCTTTGTCACCATGCTTATGATATTTCTCATGGCAACATAACATGTTTATATACATTGCAGTTTCTCTGAGTGGAGCTAGTAATCACTTACATTGTAATCCAATTGTTGCTTCTTAATCATCTTGAAGGTTTTTTTCTTTAACTGTGTCTCAAGCTTTAAAGAGTTCTGGAACTCTTCTGTGTTCAGCCCCTGAAGCTAACTTAAGTCATGAAATATATGTGCTGAAATTTCCATAGATCTACATTTAAGTGCAGGAGGCCAAATTGTGTTTCTATGCTAAATACTGTGTGTATTCACATCTCTGGATGCCAAGCCATTTACAGGTTGAGACTGAAAGTACTGAAATCCATATAACTTACAGCAAACTAAAAATTCATCACAGTATGAAATACCAGGTCTGCAGCTCAAAGAGGAGCTTATATAGGTGTACTTTGGTACAGCCACTTAAAACTTCATTATTCCCTTCTTTTGGAAGGATTATGATTCCATTGTGAAACTGGTGAAAACCTTAGAAAAACTGCCTACTTTTGACTTGGCGTCCCACCACCATGTGAGATTTCATTATGCATTTGCACTGAACAGGTAAGACTCTACCCTTCCTTCCGCTGTTGACTAGTAAATCAGTACTACAAACTTCACATATAGTTGGTAATCCTGGTTAAAGGTCTCCACTGGAATCTATTTACACAGGTCTAGGATTTTCACTGAAGCGATTTTGGGGACTCTGAGCTTCATGTTCAATCTAAGCTTTGTTTTCCTTTCATACTGTCAAATTACATTCATTTTCCTTTACCGTCTGATTTTTCTTTCCATAGGGCTGCATCAATATTTGAGGTTTCTGTTTTAGTACCTAAATCCGAGCAAACAAATACTACCAATGTTTTACCTCTGTAAAGTACACTTAACGTTGCTGTTTGAGTGGCAGTGTTGCAGCATTTGTGCTGGCTTAGACATGCTCTTATTTAAGTCTGAGTTCTCCTGTTGTCAAGAGTCAGGAGGAAAGCTTTCATCAAGTGTTAATCAAAGGATTTTACCGTAATAGACAATTTTTCACGTTCTCTGAAAACATGCACAAAATGTACCACATGCAGCAACAACCACTGCTTTCTTGGCTTAAATGGGAGCCATGTCCTGACTTTTCTATATATTTTCGTATTTTTAAAAATGAAATTCTAGAATGCTGGCAGTCAGGCAAGGCATTAACAAGGGAACTTTTCAGAGGAAATGAGAGATGTTCTGATCTCTTGGTGTTGTCACAGTGAAGATTGTGCTGTTGATATTTAGAAGAGCAGACCCAGTCTCAGCAGGCATTGAAATTCTCAGATACAGAAACTGTCTCACGGATAAAATTCGTGAGAGAAGCAGAACAAATATTGTAATTCAGGTTTGCCAAGGAGGCTGAAAACTGCATATCGTGTCAAAGTGATGTCAAAAGTAAGTCATAGGCAACTAGTTGAAAAGGTAAACCCAGTTTTAAAACAAACAGGTTTTTAACATGTTTAGACCCCCGAGGTCACTGTTTTCTACAGCAGTCACCTCTGAAAACAGGATTTGGCTAGTCGACTCAGGCACTAAAAATATATTCTGTTGCAAAACTGTAGTATAACCTTTTCAGGCAGACCCTTATACTCCATTGGTTTTGTTGGTTCATCTTGCAGACCAGGAGGTACGTTTTTATAGAGAAGACTGTAAGATGTGGCCCTTGAGGGTATCTGGCATACAGGAGGTCTACATAGTGCTTCCAAAGGAGTTCAGGTCTGATTTCCCCATCCCCTTTTCAAAATGAATTTACAGCCTGCAGTCAATGACAGCCATAAAAACATGTATGCCAAGAAGACATTACTTGGGGTAATTGTAACTTTCTCCGTATCTGGAATATAGAGGATGTTTCCTGAGCTAAAGCAGATCTGGAATACTCTGCACGTGTTAATATTTGCTGTGGAAGAAGCTGTTCCTCCTGCTTCTAATCTAGGTCACTAGTACAGAAGGACAGAGCAGCTCAGTTAGGATTAGTCTGACCCAAATTAAGAAAGTGTGTGAACACACTGGTGGTGGTAGAGGAAGCAGAAAGAAAGGTAGGGACCTCTGTCTCTGGAGACCAGCAAAGTATAAGTGGCTCATATCACAAACCACTGCTGTGCCTTAATGTTTTCATTCTCATTAAGTTCAGCTAGCTACTGTTTTCATCTGTGTTAGTGCTAGTCAATACAAGATACTGGAAGGATTATCCACCTGAAATTCCATTCTGAAAATAGCCCTTCTCTAATCAAAGTCAGCTGGCAAACATGAAGCTGCAGACTGTTGCTTTACTTGAGTGATCATAATGAGAAGACAAAAGGAATCAAACCTTCCACAAATGGTCAGGTGATCATTTGGCAGGGAATCCAAAATAACACAGACTCAAAGAACTTGGTTATTTGCTTAGCTGAGAGCACTTGATTGCTCTGCCTGGGACTGGGAGCACTTGTGCATCTCAGCTAAGTGCACCAGTCTTGCTGCACCACTCTGGAAGTACTTGAGCCTACTGCAAGTCTGTAGTCTGAGTAGACTTTCCTCATTCCTTAGAACTTGACTGGTCTGAAGGTTGGGAAGGAAGGGTACTTGGTTTGATTTATTCTTATCAGGCTAACATCAATAGAGGTTGGCCCAGCACGTGGACTTGCACCATCTATTGTATTTTGGTTTTGTTTTTTTCCTCAGGAAAGGTGTTCATACTGTCTGCTGAAATGCTTTTGCTCTGTTTTCTTAATTATTTTTTGTTGATACAAGTACTCGTTCTTCCTCTGTTACCTAGTTCAGCTTGACTTAAGCCTATTCTTCCGCATCACTTCCTTCTGGAACTGCGTTCATGAGCTCATATTGCTTAGAGTACACATGCTCTGGCCTCTCATTTGACATTTCCTCTGCCTGTGCAGACATGCATTTGATATGCTCCTGCAAAGGGAAGAAAATTCCATTATTAAATCTCTGATAAAGTAGTATGTGCTTTAAGATAGCTGTGACTTTTGATTTTAAGAGACTTTTTAAAAGCCTTTTCGCTATCAAATGAGAATCTGTCAGTAGACCTAAAAACATGTTTGTATATTCCCTCAATTCAAATGATAGTTGTTCAAATTCTGCACGCAACTTCTCCAAAATAAAATAAAAACTAGCAAAAAATAAACAAAAAACCCTCTCCTGAAACCACAGAAGAATAGTTTTTTTTGCTGAGAAAGGAGTCATTTGCTTGTTCAGCACACAAATAGGTAAAAACAATTCTAAACTCTTGATACTGAATGATGTATGTATCCAAACTGAGTCACCAGGAAGTGTCTAATGCTTGCAGTTACGTGGTTTATTTGTATGAAATATTTTTGATATTACCTTATTGGTTTCACTTCCTAACCTTCTCTTATAGGGGAATTCAATCTGATTTGTGCTCTTTTTGTTTGCTTCACATTCAAAATGTATCTTAAAAAATCATAAACACAAGAAGGAATCTTTTGTCATTAAAGTATGAATTACTGTGAAATAAAGTTTAAACATGAAACCTGGGTTTATATCTTTACATTTTGTAAGAAAGTATTACTTTCTAAGGATTGCTTTTGAGGCTTGCTTTTGCTTTGCTCTAGCTGATACTTCACGGGTGAGAAAACATGCTTGGGAGGCTTTTATGAAGTTTTTTGTAAGTGTCCCATGATTTAAAATAGTATTTATAAAATAGCCCATTGCATCTAGGAGCACATTTTACATGGGTAAAACATATAAACAAATACAATCAAATTTTAAATATATAATTTAGTATATATTCGAATATGGTCATGAAAATGTATTTCTTGATAACTTCATTTTTTAAATTGAAATATTTATTTTTAATAGGCGAAATCTGCCTGGAGACAGACAGAAAGCTTTAGAAATTATGATTCCTTTGGTAGAACAGGAAGATCAAGTAGCTTCAGATATGTACTGCCTGGTTGGTCGAATTTACAAGGACATGTTTTTGGAATCTGGATTCATAGATATAGAAAGCAGGGACAAAGGGACGTTCTGGTGAGTACTGTTTTCCTGGTCTATGTCCCTTCCTTAGCTTTGGGAAAACATTCCTTAAACAATAATATATTTTCTTGGTCTCTGTCAAATATGAAGTCTCTTCCTTACTTTATTATTCTTATGAATCTGGGCCAGACAGTAATCAGACTTGAATCAATTGGTCTATCTGCAATCTGATAGATATTTACCAGGTAAGCTTAAAGGTGCTGAGGTATAAATCTGCATTGATGCTTAGGATGTACCATTTTGTCTTTTTTGACTTCCTTGCTCACAAGGAATATTACCCCATCATCACCATTTAATATTTTCATATTACAGTGGACTGTAGTACCACCAAGAGTCTAAGAAGCACACATTAGATTAGACATTCTTATGATAATTTTAGAGGCAGGTATTATGTTATTGCTTCTGAAATGCACCAAAATGCTAACTTTAATGTGGAATATGTTTTTTTTTTCTTTTTTTTCAAAAAAGTATTCTTTGTCTCTTATCTTATCCCTCAGGCTTTCAATTCCCAAAAGACATATTTGAAATGGCAGCACTGGATGCCATCCTAGACTTTTGTCAGGATGAGCTGCTTTTCTTCATTACAATTCAGAAAGAGAATACTGCACATCAGATCCTAGTTCTGTGCTCATCAGCTGCCTATTGAAGTAAATGCTTAGAACTGAAAGCTTGCTTCTCTTTTCCTCATTTATCACTTTTTTCAGTAATCTTCAGATTAGAGCTGTCTTTGGTAAAAGATTATATATTATTATTTACCATTTATGGTCTCAGAATGCAAGTACAATTCCTAACTGTTGGTCATGCTTTACAGTTTTGTAAAGCTTACTGAACTTTTAAAATATGTTAAAATAACAGGTAAGCAACGTATTGTTTCCCTCCTTCCCATTTCATAATTTTAAAGAAAAATTGTATTTTCTCTAAGACAAAGCTCATAAGCAACTTTTGAGATACTGTTTAAAAAAAATATTTTGCTAATGTCATGAATTAATGTAAAAAGAAAACTGTAGTAGTTGTGTATACAAATACTAGACATTACCATGAGCTAAATAGAATAAATAGAACTTAGATTTACTGTTGTATATCTTGCTTTTTCCTCATTCTTACTTTTCATTTATATGTTTAAGAACAGATAAACTGAGATTTTCAAACATAATTAAGAAAGATTATATGTTTAATAGGGGTAATTACTTACTAGGGTATTTCACATAGCCACTTTAACAAGCTTTTAATAGATACGTATATCAGTCATGATGCTCATCTATTTGACGAGGTGCAATGATCGCATTCGGGCATAAAAGCTTGCAAAAGGACAGGCTGGCAGCTCCTGCAGTGGGGTGGGGTGGGGATGCTGACAAGTCAGCCCCTAAAAATAATCCCTGAAGTCTCTGGCAAATAAGACCCAACACAGACTGCTTGGTGGGCCTGCTGCCATAGGGCTAGGTTGTGTCAGTTAGGCTGGAATTTGGCCTATCTGCTACAGGTTCCATCCACTTGCTTTTAGTTTGTACTTCCTTAGATGCTGATTTGAGTTCTAGTGCTAGTCATACAGCAGGCTTGGTGGGGCTGAAAGGTTGAGCCATAACCCAACCGATGGCTCCTGGGAGGGAGCAGAGCTACTACCGGTGCTACAGCGGGGGCAGGAGTAAGGTGCATACAGGAACAACGCCTCCATGGTAGTGTTAGTTTATGTTGCGATAAGGGTTCTTATCTCTGTTTTAGACAAATGAGGATGCAGGAGAAGTATAGTGAATTGTATAAGAAAAGAATTTGGCAGCAGAACCAAACCACTGGTTTCGCAACAGCCTGTGATGTGAAGGTACTTCAGCCTATTTAAAAAAAAAAAAAGCAGTAAGTTTGCTTTTATGACAATTAAAAAGCAGAATAAAAGACATTTATATAAATATGAGACAAGAAATGAAAGACTAATTATTAACTGTCACTTTCTTGTTGCTTGTTGACAGTGTAAATCAGACTCACCAATGCTGTCAAGTCTTTATTCAGAATTTCTTACTGCTATCTCTCTAATTCAGTGTCCACATTGCAACATTTTCCTGAATGTCAGCTTCAATTTCCTGATGGCAATTTAATTGCATCAGCTCAGCCAACCTCTAGCTTTATAGGCAGATTTTTAAACCTGACTGCTTTTCCACAGTGCTGCACAGGTGCTTCCAGTGATACTTAGGGTTTGACAAAGCACACCAATTGCACCTGCTGAATTTAAATCAGTTCAGTGAACAGATATGACTTGAGTTATTTGGAAAGTGTGAACGTTTTCATCTGTTCAAAATTAATTAGTACAGATTTTTTAAATTTTTGTTTGTAAATTATTGCTGTGCAAACTGTGGATATAAGGCAGATTCAAGAATGTCAGCACAGGATCACAACAGATGTAAAATTATGCTTTTGGTTATAAGGATTCAGGAGACTTAAATAAGACTTCAGAGTTCCAAGATACTAGTATTTCTTGGTGCAGATAGCATGTAGATGGCTAGAAAGATGAGTTTCAACTATGGGGAAGGGAGAAGCATCATGTCTATATTTGGTTTTTTTTTGATTGTTTTTTTCTTATGCATGTTGCAAAAATTGTGTTAGAGGATGGTACTTGTCAGTCTAAGTATAAAGAAGCCAAGGACTGAGCATAATAAAGGAAATCAGTCTTATTATCCTATGAATTGGTTTCTTAGTCTGGGAGGGTCACAGCACATATTTTTTGGGTATATGGCTGTTTTCATTGCCTGTATATGACATGGCATAAATAAAGGCATCCTTTTTGTGGGGCTGTTCCATCAATTGTGTCTGCAAGCAGTGACTATTTTGTATGCCTAAGGTCATCTCTATTTCTTTTGCCTGTATGATTAACATTGTTTACAGCACAAATGTTCCCGCTTGATGTGCATTAGAGATACAAAACTTCAGAATTTAAAAGCAAAGGAGGTATGTATCTGTCCTAGAACTAGAGAAATTTGGGTAGTCATGCGAGAAATCAGACATTTTGTGGCAAAATGAATAGGCGGAAGCATGAAGTCTCCTGTATTGAAACAAACAGTACTTATTTTCAAGGTTTTTTCTTCTTTTCTGTCAATTATTCTGCCAATCTTTCCTCTCTTTCCTGATAGTGCATGACAATTACAGCATGAAAGATCACTAAGGGAGAAAAGGCAGTCCAGTTTCCAAAGTTGTCCTGTCTCTAAACCAATTATGCCAGCCAACTGGTCTCCTCCAACTGTATTTGTTTAGAATCAGTGAGGGTCTTTCTGCTTCATGGGTGGCTTTTTATTAGGTTTATTTTTTGTGATGGTATGTTGTTTTAGTGACCACAGATGTTTTGTATGTGTTTTCTTCCTTATTTTCTTGTAACTAACAGCAGAAGAGGAAAGGCAGATGATGAAAGAAAAGAAGAAATTGTCTGCTCAGATTCTTATGCAGGGTTTTTTAAAGGAGTGCTAGACTCTTGTCTAATGATTAAGTTCTTGGAGGTGGGCAGAGCTATAGTATAGGAAGAGCATGTATGTAGCAGATTGAAGAGGAACCTGTCTTGCAGTTTTAGAAAGCAGAGCTTTAGAGCAGGGAAAAAAGGTATATATTGGGCCTGCTAGGATCAAAATATCATAATTTTGCTTTCATGTCAAAGTGTGGTCTGGAAGCCAAATCCTTAGGTTTTGTATAGTTTTTGCTTTCCTTCCTTATGTATTAATCGTACAACATGCTTCATTTTTGTAATCGGTATGTTTGCCTGGGTTTTTCCTCTCCTTTTGAATGTAATTATAAACTTCATTCCTTTTATTATAGTGCAGTTGTGTTAACTGCATCTATTGTGCTCCCTACCTCACGTATGTTAGCTTCGTTTACCTTCTTACAGGGGAGCATATATAAAACCAAATTATGTTCTTATTCAATAGAACAAGTTTAAAACACTGTAGATTTCCTCTGTTTTGTCATCGAGACTTACATTACTAGCATGGGGATTAAGTCTGCTCTGTTTGTGTGACACCCCTGGACTTCTTTTAAGACAAGATTTAAGCTAGGTGAATACCACTGCTATTCCCTCACTCTCTTGCTTACTTCCTCTTGAGAAGAATCAAATCTAGTGTAGTCCATTCCTTATGTGAATAGACTTAGGAGGACAAAGTTAGTGATACAAAGTTAGTAAAGAATAAACCTTGGAGTAGCTGAAATCATGGCTGAACGCAAAGTGTGTTTTTTGTGTTTCTGTGCTTATGCATTTTGATATGCATGTATGTCACTGGAGCAGATCAGTCTAAAGTTTCAAGTTATCAAAAATCCATATATTTAAGAGTAAATTAAAGAGCCTATTAAAAAATAAAACTGTGAAACGGGTCTATTACAAGTTGATAATATTTTCTTTTAAACTCAATGGAAGAATTGCAAATCTAGTAAGAGACTATAAATTTACTGGGGTGGGTGACTGTAGTCTGTACTTGTGTGAAGGGAAAGAAGTGTGAGGAGCAAGTGCATGTTATAAGTAACAAACTCCTAAATAATAGCCAAAAATCATGTGTGGAAAACAGTAAAATATTTTTCCTTCCATGGATTTTTGCTGTGTAAACAGAAGATAAGCACTTAAAGTACCTAAAAGTATAATTATGTACCTATTAGATTGCATTATTTAGAAAGTAAACTTGTATGTTTGTTTTTTCTAGGTTCAAGAAGGCATTTGAGTCAGAGCCAACATTGCAGTCAGGAATCAATTACGCAGTTCTCCTCCTGGCAGCTGGACATTGCTTTGATACTTCCTTTGAGCTTCGGAAAGTTGGTAATTATAGCTTGCAAATTCACAGTGAAATTGCTTTCTAGTGAAAGTATAACACCACCCACTGTCACAAGGGAAAAAAAAATCTAATGGTTGTGTATGAAAGCTTTGATATTGAGTATGTGAACATCTAAATTAGTCTCTCGCACCACCGTTAATCCCACCTGATTGATGGTGTGCACTGTCATGAAGACCCGGTTCCGGGCTGAAAGTCTACAGGTTACCAGAGCTCAGCGAAAACTGACAGTCCTTCTTTTCAGTGCTGTCTTTTTTGTGAGCCAAAAGGAACAGTTGAAGGGAAAATCCAGTTCTAGGTAGCAGTCTTTAAAAAAAAAAAAAAAAAAAAAAAAAAATAACAAAAAAACCCACCTATGGAATGCTTGGAAATACAAAGAGCCTATCCTTACAGTGGTGAAAATACACTTGACTTGATGTTGGGGTGGATTAAGAGGAGAAAGAATCATGTTTCTCTTCAGATGTTCTCCTGAGGTTTCCTGAACCTCTGTATTAAGGGGTCTGTCTTGTTTGTGATTTTGTGATTTTACTGTATTTGAGGAGAACGCAAAGTCTCAAGGAAGTCACGAGAGAGCACTGAAAGTTGTAATAGGTAGTAAAATATACTTTCTAACTGGCATTTTTCTCCATTAAATTATATAATTCTTGACTTATTGCAAATTCTTTTTTTAATCCTTCAAGCAGAAGGAAGCAATGTTCGTCATTCCACAGGATCTGTCTGTAATGAGCCACTGCACTAGTTTAGAAGTTATGTGTGGAGTTTATCTCTGGAAGTAAAGTTCTAGATGAAGATTTTTTTTGAGCATGAAGCTCTGAGATGGTTACTTCCATATAGATTATAGAAGTGGAATTTTATGTTTTAGTTGCTTTAATGAAGCTACTTTAGATGTGATGGGCTGTGTAGAGTTGCCCCAACCACCATATTTGCCCTTCTGTAAGTGGGTGAATTTGGGGGGGGGCTTGGATAGAATGCTTTCATCTCCTACACTGAAATGTGAATTCATGTCAGTGTAGGTGGTAAAATAATATATACATTTTGCTTTCTACATAATATTTGCAAATATTCACTCAGCTGACTTGATTTTAAATTACAGATGGTGTAGTGCATCTGGACTATATTTATTATGTGGTTTAATTTGAATCCTTCCCTTTTAAAGAAAATTCAGTTGCACACAGACTATGGAAAACTAGATTTGGACAAGCTGATTAGCCAGATTTCATAAGTATGTTATTTGTAGGGATCAGATGTTTGGTGTCATCTTGTGAGTTTATCCAGTGTTTGCCCTACTGTTAGTGTGGAGAATGGTACAGAAGTTAAGGCTCCTTATTACTTAAGGTTCCATCCATGGCTGATGAATGTGATTTAGAGGAGAAATATCTGGTAGGTGTTTGGAAGTTAGTTTTGTTTTTTTAATGAGATGTTGGTGTGCCAGTCTCTCATGTAAATACTTAGGTGGTGTCTGCTTAAAACCCTTAAAGCAGACAATCCCTCCAATGATCATAGAATCATATAAGAATAATAGATCATAGAATGGTTTGGGTTAGAAGGGACCTTAAAAGATCATCAGATTCCACCCCCCACCCGCCATGGGCAGGGACACCTTCCACTAGGCCAGTACCTTACCACCCTCACAGTAAATAATTTCTTCCTAATATATAATCTAAACCTACCCTCTTTTAGTTTGAAGCTGTTACCCCTTGTCTTCTCACTACAGTCCCTGGTAAAAGAGTCTCTCTCCATCTTTCCTGTAGGCCCTCTTCAGGTACTGTAAGGGATCTGCTAGTGTCTAATATTTATTATTTTGTTATAGGAAGTATTGTCAAAATACTATAAGCTTCATCTAGCTGTGTTGAAAGAAGATTTCAAATGCATGTACAGTATAGACCCCATGTGTATCATTGGTCATTGAGTTCTTGGTGTTAAGACTGTGGTCCACGTTGATATAATGAGGTTTGTCAGTTGACTTGAGTTGTCTTTGCCTTGGACTAATGTTAATGTTTTTAAACAAAAGTAAGCAAAACCACAGATTTTGTGCGATTTATTTTCTGTCCAAAGGATCTGTAATGCTTATGTTATTTTTCTGATGGTCGCTTCCTTGTCTTGATCTGTGTGTGTAAGACCATTCATTAGCAGCAGTTAGATCTTTCTGGCAGTGTTTTCAGCTTGGTGTCCACCTGTAGCATTATTATAGCACATAAAAATTACAGGAAGGCTGTCTTCTGGAGGGAGATAAGGAAGTGGGTGAGAGCAAGCCGACTGAAGTTCAGTCCAGGTTCCAGTGGAAATTATGTGGGTAGGTTGGGAAAGGCTAAGGAAAGATATTGTCCTTCACAGCACTTCAGAGGGTGTATGAGGCTGTAATTAGAAAATTCACATCTGGTTACATTGCCAATAATTTAATAAATCCGGTAAAACTAAGGATAACTTCAGTAACCAAAAGACTTTTTATCCATTTGCATCAGATCAAAAAATTGCCTTTTAAAAGTTCCTACCTATACTTGCCAGAATAATAGTTCAAAATGAAATGATCGACTAAAACATTAATAATATTGTATATTATTATATTTTCTGAACACTGTTGTTTTCTTAACCATATAAAATCACAGAAATTTGAGACAAAAACTTAAACAGTGCTTTGCATTGGCAGTAATGATCTCTGCAGACTGTGCAACTTTGATACACAAAGGATCCAGCAATATGAATTGTTCTGTCAATATTTGAGCAAGGAAAGCAGTTTATTTATGAAGCCTTCATAGTAATGTTTAACTGGTAGTATCTTGTTACTGTATATTATTTTCTTTGCAGCTGTGGGTATATTCATGGCATTAATGGCTATTCTGGCATTAATGGCTTCTGTATTTTTTCTCATTTTTAAGGCAAAAAAGTATCTGATAAAATGTGCTGGAATTCAGCTGATGCTTTTTTGTTGTTGGTTTTGCTTTTGTGAATGTGAAGTTTATCAAAAAAGGAGAGAATGTCTTGACTTTGCCTGGATGTTCTTACACTCTCAAACTTTTAAAGATGATGAGATTAAAATAAGTTAGAGAAATCATAAGAGAAGGCCATAAACTTGGAATTCCATGTTTTCTCCTCAGGAATAAATAAACTTCTTTCCCTAAGAAGCAAACAAATAATACTTTAAATTACACTGAAGTATTACTTTGTTCTGTATGTTACTCAGGCATGACAACTTGTTAGCAAGGGAGCACAAAGTGAAATACAGGCATGAAATAGACTATAGACTTCTTGTATTCAAAGTGTAAAATTGTATCCATTTATTGTCTGGGGTTGAGAACATAAACATATAAACAACAGCAGGAAACAAAATGGATTTTGTTGTCTGAAATCTAGTTAATGTAATAATATCTATTTCGATGAGATTTATTGCTGCCTTCCAGAATGAAATATAGTCTGCTAGCTACTTAAGGAAAGTTAAGGGGAAAAAATACAGGTCAGTTGCATTGAAACTTGTTGTGAATACTCAGCTGTGAATATCAAGGACAATGGCAGGTGATGTGGGAGGGAAACTGCCGTAGTTGAGTAGTGTGGGAAAAGTCAATAAGTGGGCTACTGTGATGAAGAGGCTTGTCTAACAAGCTGGAAATTATTTTGTTTGCAGGGGATGGTGTAGCCTATCTCATGTTTGCTATAAATATGCAGTAGCTAATGTGATCTAAAAATCTTCCTGAAGACCACAGGGAAACTTGTAACTTTCAGAAAACTTAGCAAGTCAAAATAAGACCTGAGGCTCTCCATAATCTTGAGTTGCTGAGGGACTTATGAATATTAATAGATGTCTTTCATTGGGGTAGGACTTGCGGCAATTAAAAGAACATCACTGCTGGAAGAAGGCCAGTGGATCATCTGTTCCTTCTGCATGGGACCTTGTCTATAAAGGTAAGTTTGGGGCTTGGGGCTTGTAAGTCAAAAAAAAAAAAAAAAAAGAAAAACCACAAACAACAACAGCAGAAAAAAACGTAATAGGTGCCTTATTCAGCATCTGTTAAGTTTTTGCAGCTATGTTGTGTAGCCTAAGGCCCCAATTTACCTTTACAGATGAGGTCCCTGCAAGAACGTAGGTAATCTAACTGTGGCCTTGTCCTGACAGTGATGTCTTAAATTTCCTTTCTTGAGAAGCCTTTAGGAAGAGGGGGAGGGGAAATAAAAATCTGCTACCGCTTAGGGTGTTTGGAAGGCATATAACGTTAACTGGTAAGTATATTTTCCATCTTATTTCATTTGAAATGAAGAGGCTGCAGTAACTTAAGTAATGAATAGATTTCGAATCGGGGAAATGGTTATTTTAAAAGTACATTAATACATTCCTGTGACCTATTATTTTTTTTTACTACAGGGGTAAAGATCAGCAGCCTGCTTGGTAAAAAGGGGAGCTTGGAGAAACTGCAGAGCTATTGGGAAGTAGGATCTTTCTTGGGGGCCAGTATGTTGGCTAATGACCACATAAGAGTGATCCAGGCTTCAGAAAAGCTGTTTAAGCTAAAGGCACCAGCATGGTAAGGTGATAAGTAAGATCGTATACATTACTGTATTTTAAAACATTGGACTCCTTCAGCTATCACAGTCAGCATTGTATTTAACTGACAGATTTTGCTAGTCTGTGTGGAGTTTCATTGCACTTTACCTAGATGGGGGACTCTCTTCCTCTTTTCCCTTCACTCATGGATAGATATGATATGGCTCTGTTTTGGTGGCTGAGAAGGACAGATTCACCATTGGCCTGGTGGTAGGGGTATGTGGGTTTAGTCATAATTGTCTGAATATTTCTGGGAGTGCAGACAGGTTGGCTAAAGGGGCATGGATGTACCTTGGAATACTTTCATGGTTATTGCACATATCAGCTATTTTATGAACTTGAATACGAATGAGCTATCTGGTGCAAGTTGATCTTATTATAATTGAGAAGAATTAAGATTAAAGTCCAATTAATGGAAAGGTTATTTGCAAATAATGGAAAGGATATATATCTAGAGGTTAAAGGCAGCCCTGTAGACTTAATTTCTGTTATGCAGAGGCCAAAAGATGTGTGTTCTAACTGCAGTGCAGGCTTCTGGCACCTGTTCTGCTTTGGATGTGGGCAGCAAGTAGGGACCAGATGCTTACTCAAAGACTACAGGCCTGTTAGCTGGGAAGAACCAAGATTTCTTTCTGACTCAAGTTGTCACTCTACCAATCAAGGCTTCCTGTATTGCAGCCTTATGTATTTTTGCCTTTGTATAAAGGTAGAAAAGTCTGTCTCCAGAAGCTGATCAGAGGGGAATCTATTTATGCTAAGACATGGAAATCCTGAACTTACTGATATAATGTAAGAAACTGTTGAAATGGAGAACTCTGATTTTTCTGACCAAATACGTTGTTAAAAGCTGTTCAGAGCATGTTTATATACAACACTTCCCATTTTTACTATATGCATGTTTTACTGAGGAGCTGGATAGCACTCTAGGAATCTCCTGGTAGAGTTTTCTGGAGTTTATGAATGCCTGTTTGTCAGGATTTTATGTACCCAGTTCCTTTGGGATTTAAGCCTGTGGATTAAACTCTGAGAAAAACAGCATGCTCATTTGTGCTTCAGAAAATTTCTCCTGTGAGCAATTCCTTCTCAGTCTGTTGCCTGCTGTTCGGTAGAGTGCCCCAGTGTAAAGGGAAGTAGATACAGTACCTTATGCAAGATATCCACACAATCTAAGAGGGAGAATTGGACAAGGTATAGCTATGGAACTGTTCCCAAGAGGCCCTCTGAATTTGCATTATATCTTCTTGTATATAGCCTATAAATAAATTTTCATTGAATAGTCTAATAGCGATAACGTGGTAGCTGTGATAAATCCTCTTTAGGCATATATATCTCATTTCAGTTGTTTTCATTTAAAAAAAAATGCCCAAGGCTGTTTGCAACTTTTTTCAAAAACGCCCAAAGAAAACAACATGATGAGGAGCCCCATAAACTAACCCTGCGAAGGAGAATATTGGAGAGAGGGATGAGCTGCACTCGAGAGACATTCAGCACTGCTGTTGTCCTTTCCCCAGTAATTCCAAAAAGGCTGTTTAGCATAATTGTTGTTGTCTTCATAGGGTAATCAATTCCAGAAGCGCTGTGCTTCAAAAATCTGAATTAAACAACTGCCAGAGCAGATGCTATACAGAAAACAGAATAGTGTAGAAAGTTAAACTAGTGCACTATTTTTTTGAGCTATCATTTGAGGTTGGTTTACTATCTTTATATACTATTTACATATTATTTTATCATATAATATTTTATATACTTTTATATACTATACTATCATTTGAGCTTGATTTACTATAGAAACAAGTTGGACATGGGCACATTTTGGTCCGTAGGCGGAGGATTTAGGTATTTCAGGAAGCTTTTATGGTTTAGGATAGTAGACAGTATAAACAATCAGGAATATATGCAGGAAGTTTTGTCCCAGAACTCATCTGTATTTCAGATTAATAATGTAGCTGCTGTGTTTCCAGTTCTAAATGAGGAAATGCTATTATTGAAAGCAGTCGTAGAGAACCGAAATTGTACTGACTGCCTTGGTGTTGCAGTGGTGGGTGCTTCAGTTATAATTAAGGATAGACATTATTATTTGCAAACTGTATTTTATTTATTGTGTATGCTTGAATGATCACAGGTACCTGAAGTCTATCGTAGAGACTATTTTGATATATCAGCATTTTAAGAAACTGAATCCTGAACAACATATGGCCAAACAGGAACTTGTGGACTTCTGGATGGACTTCCTTGTTGAAGCCACAAAGACAGATGTGACTGTAGTTAGATTTCCAGTAAGTGTGTTTTTTGTTTGTTTTTAATTGTGACATGAAGGAAATGAATACAAAACACTGCTTGTTCGTAGGTTCCCAGACAATAAACTGCTTGTCCAGAAGAAATGCATTTGGCCTGCATATTAGACTGTCTTAATCGATTTCACATGGCTACAATGGGATTGCACAGTGTGTTCCAATAAAGTACTGAGAGTCAAAATAGATATTTAGTGTTTGCTACCAATGGGTATGCTTCTAAAACAAAACTTTGCAATGCATTCCAGGTGATACTATATTAAGATACATTTTGAAGAAAAGACATTTAATTCCAGTCTTTCTTTGACTCAACAGGCTTCGCATATCCTGTTGCCAACTAAGCATGTGCTCTGTTAGAGCTTAAAAATCTAGTAGAGGTAAAAATCAGACTAAACAGACAAATCTTTTTTTCAGCTACCAAACAACATATTTCAGTAATGCTGCACTATAACTTGTGTATATTTCTGATTTCTTCCACAAATACTCTGGTGAAATATTTTCATTAGATACCTTAGCGTTGTACAATGTGCTGTAAAAAGTTCTTTGCCTCTATATATTAATGATATACGATGAGGAAATAATGTCTTGGATATTCCTTTTAGCTACCTATTAGCAAATACAGCTTTTTGTTTTAAATAGTCGCTATTACCCCCCAAGATACTTGAAGTGCATACTTGTTTTGTACAGTTCTTCTGGCTTCAGGTTGTAAATGGGATAATAAATGATAAGGAAGAATGTAGTATTGAACAGCAATGGACTGAGACAGTGAAATGAAAGCAACATGGAACACTCTAGGGAGTCTCTTTCTGCTTCTCTGAGGAGAATGAGCCTAAAGTTTTGCAGAGAAACAAAATATTTTGAATCCTCTCTTTTTAAAAAGAACAGAGCCCAGTCTTATGATTTTGATGACAAAATGTCACAACTAAATACTTAAATATTCTCTGACTTACAGAACAGTCCAAGACAAATAATTTCTTTTCTTATTAATATCAAAACACAAAATGCTCATAGTAATAGCAAGAGCCAAAAGACACACTCAGTGACCACAGAGTTTGATTGTATTTGAAAACCTGTACAGGAAACTGTTCTGGTGTTGCTGACAGATGTCATCTCTTGTTAAAAAAAAAAAAAATATATATATATATATATATAAAAATTGTGCCTATTCAAAAGCAAAACCATACCATGCAAAAAGTCAACAAAATGAAACATAGTAACTTCTTTACACTTACAAATAACTATGTTTACAAAGTAAAAATCATCTTCTTTTAGAAAGTCTTGGAGCTTAAACATAAGGACTTTGGGCATTGGTAGTCACTTAGCTGGCAGTTGGTCTCCTGGCTGGTAGCATTGGTGTCATAATTCTCTTTGCAGCAATTAGAGGAAGAAATGATGTGGCTTGTATAGCAAGTAGGCTGTAGCCTAACGACCTTAGTTCATGAAATGGTCTAAATCAGATTTTAAAAACTCTGTCTAGAGATGCAGATAGACACATTTGAAATTCCACTGGACATCCATTTACACAATTAAATGCCTCAGTGCCTTTCAAAATTTGGCCTTGTGCTTCTTTCAGTTTGTCCATGTGCTCATTGACTCTGTAGAAGCTGCTGGGACTTAGATTTGACTGATGGCTCTTTCCAATCATTCATTACTTTCTAAAGCAATTCTTTGAACTCCCAAAATCAGTTTGGTGGAAGATAGAGTAGCGTCTTCATGAATTAATATAATACTTCTCATTATTCAGAATGAGAATACCTTCCACACAGGCACTACAGATTTGTCACTTTAGACATCAGATTTTTACCTCTGAAAATCTAAAATAAATACATAAACAGTTTTAATAAGAAACCACACTTCTTCAAATAGCCGAGCTTTGTTGACTTTTTCCCTTACAGGGTGTAGATCTGGATGTAATTCATTATTAAAGTAGCAGATTGGCTTCATTTACCAAGTGGCTATGTTAGACTTAATCTTGATGTATTGTATCCCATCTCTTTTACATAATGTTTCTAGTTTTAGTTTTATTCTAGGAGGTTTTCTGTAATCTTTAGCTGTCAGCCTCTTGCAGTGATGCTTGTTGCTTATGAGAAAATCATTTAATCTGGCTACTGTGGTTCACATTGGTCTAAATCAAAAGCAGTTCATTCTAACTCTAGGCTAATGTATGTTTTCAAATTTACCCAAATGTACTTCTACCAAAGATAATTAAGGTACACCCTGAATCTTGTCTACATGGGAGATATGTTCTCGAATGGCATTGCAATGGAAGGACTTGTGACAGAAGGTTTTCTAAATCTGATGGCTGTCAGAGAACTCACTTGGAAAATTACACGTCACTCATAGCATGTATCTTAATTTTAAAAAATTGGCATTTTTTATCTTAAGTTACTGTGAGCCACACTAAACTAGCCCAGTACCTAAAACTCTATCATTCATCCTGTTTCCCCTGTTTTTCTTGCTCTAGCATGACTACAGAAGTAGTTTTAAAAGATTTTAATACTTCATAAATTTTACATTTGTTACTAACTCTTGCATTTTATTTTCTACAAGGTTTTAATATTGGAACCAACAAAAATCTATCAACCCTCATATCTCTCCATCAACAGTGAAGCTGAGGAGAAGACTGTGTCTATCTGGCATGTGCTGCCTGATGACAAGGTATCGTGATGTTGTCTGCAGTTGTAACTTTTTTCCACCAATTTAAAAGTATGCGTGGAATATAAGCCATATAACAGTCATTTGTATCTAATGTTAACTTCTGTAAAGGAGAGGGTGATTTAGCAACATATATGAAAATAATGTGTACATACATTGCTAGGTGTTTTTTCTTTTAAGCTTATGCTGTCACTTAATGTATCTTTGGTCTCCAGATTTTCGGTCTCCACTATCTTTAAAACTAACTTGCATCTTCTTTCAGATTATTTATAACCAGTGTATAATATCAACAGGTTCGTGGCTTAAGACTTTATAAATAACTTGCAATATACTGTCATTATGCAGATGATTGCATTGATGATAACTTCCTTCTCCCAGTGATAGAGGAGCCAACAAGAAGTGCTATGCTAGAGCTCATTCTTACCAAAGTTCAACAAGGCCAAGAGCAAGGTCATACATCTGGGATAGGGCAATCCCAAGCACAAATGCAGGCAGGGCAGAGAATGGATTGAAAGAAGCCCTAATGAGAAAGACCTGGAGGTGTTGGTTGATGAGAAGCTCAGTGTGATCTGGCAATGTGCACTTGCAGCCCAGAAAGCCTGCCATATTCTGGGCTGCATCAAAAGCAGCGTGGCCAGCAGGGCGAGGGAGGTGATTCTCCCCCTTTTCTCTGCTCTTGTGAGGCCCCACTTGGAGCTCTGTGTTCAGCTCTGGGGCACCGAACACAAGAATCACAAAATCATAGAATTGTTAAGGTTGGAAAAGACTTACAAGAACATCTGGTCCAACCATACTACACTGACACCCACTAAACCATGTCCCTAAGTACCACGTCCAACCTTTCCTTGAACACCCCCAGGGACGGTGACTCCACCACCTCCCTGACCAACCCGTTCCAATGCCTGACTGCTCTTTCTGAGAAGAAATGTCTCCTAATTTCCAACCTAAACCTCCCCTGGTGCAACTTGAAGCCATTCCCTGTAGTCCTATCAGTAGTTATCTGCGAGAAGAGGCTGACCCCCAACTCCCCACACCTTCCTTTCAGTTATCTGTAGAGAGCAATAAGGTCTCCCCTGAGCCTCCTCTTCTCCAGACTAAACAACCCCAGTTCCCTCAGCCGCTCCTCACAGGACTTGCGTTCCAGGCCCTGCACCAGCTTCGTGGCCCTGGAGCGTGTCCAGAGAAGGGCTTCGATGTCCTGCTTGTAGGGAGGGGCCCAAAGCTGAACACAGTACTCGAGGTGCGGCCTCACCAGAGCAGAGTACAGGGGGACGATCACCTCCCTGGTCCTGCTGGCTACACTATTGCTGATACAAGCCAGGATGCCATTGGCCTTCTTGGCCACCTGGGCACACTGCCGGCTCATGTTCAGGCGAGCATCAATCAGCACCCCCAGATCCTTTTCCTCTGCACAGCTTTTGAGCCACTCTGCCCCAAGCCTGTCACGTTGCATGGGGTTATTGTGACCAAAGTGCAGGACCCGGCACTTAGCCCTGTTGAACCTCATTCCTTTGGCCTCTGCCCCATCAATCCAACCTCTTCAGGGCCTTCATACCCTCCATAAGACCGATGCTTCACCTCAACTTGGTGTCATCTGCAAATTTACTGAGGACATGAATGTATTAGAATGAGTCCAGAGGAGGGCCATGAAGATGATCAAAGAGCTGGAGCACCTCTCCTGTGAAGACAGACTGAGGGAGTTGGGGTTGTGCAGCTTGGAGAAGAGAAGGCTCTGGGGAGACCACATTGCATCTTTCAAGTACCTAAAGGTGGCCTACAGGAAAGCTGGAGAGGGACTCTTTGTCAGGGAGTGTGGTGGCAGGACAAGAGATAATGGCTTTAAACTAAAAGAGGGTAGGCTTAGTATAGATATTAGGAAGAAATTCTTTACTCTGAGGGTGGTGAGACACTGGCATAGGTTGCCCAGAGAAGCTGTGGATGCCCCATCCCTGGAGGTGTTCAAGGCCAGGCTGGATGGGGCTTTGGGCAACCTGGTTTAGTGGGAGGTGTCCCTGCCCATGGGGGGGGGCTGTGGATGTTGGAATTATATGGTCTTTAAGGTCCCTTCCAACCCAAACCGTTCTATCATTCTGTGAATCTGTGATGTAGCATAATATGTACTCATACGCGTTTTTTATAATGAAGTTCCTGTACCCTCAGTATTGCTTTTCAGCTGTGGTAAATATTCCTTTCATGTGAAAGTAATAAAGTCTTGTGTCTTGAGATAGCAGGGCAATCAATCAAGAGGCAAAGAAATATTTGGCAGAAGGATAGATAGACATTCAGAAGGTATAGAAATTGGAAATTCAGGGAATTCCTTAAGTCAAGGTGTGAGATAGCCAGATATATTTAGAAAGCAGTTTAGAAACTCTGGAGATGCAAAGAGGAAGCAGTGAATGGTTATTACCTTCTGGGTTGCTTAGGAAGCAAACTGTTGGTAAGAGTGAAGATGGGGAGGACATCTTAGAACGCCAGAGAAAGAAGGGATCATGGAAACATGAAAGGGTTACATGAATAACGAATCAAGGCTGAGTCAGCCGGAATCAGAACACGTGAAACATAAGTGCTTCCTAAGAATTAGTACTGGTCATTCTTCTGTGGCAGCATTTTGATTGCTTACAAGGTAGGACAGTGAAGACCTACTTTCCAGGTAGTCAATACTTCAGCTTTTGTACTTGTGCCATTAAAGGATAAATGTTTTTGTATGCAGACAACATGATACAGTACTGCTTAGAATTTTTGTTGCAAGTTTGAGGAGAACGTAAATGAACAGTGCCTGAAATAGCACATTAGAGCACAAACTGAAATATTTGCATAGACCAATGAGTTTCTATTTGTGTTTTATTCTGACTTATGTTATTTTCACGTAGGTTCAGCCTATGAGAATAACAATAAAAAATATTTTTATGTGGTTCCCAGACAAAAGCAAAGCTTACCACATAGCAAATTATGATTTCAGTATGACAGGGTAAACCTTGCTATTGTAAAATATCTGTTCTGAAAGTGTTTCTGTACTTAGAATTTAGTCTATTTAGAAACCACTTGTATGTGCACGTGTTTTGTGTTTGTAGGTGTGGGATTTTTTTAGTGTGTAGTTCATTTGCAAACGTTACGTTCTGTTAAGAGGCTTGTCTGTAGTATAAGAGGGAACATAGGACCAGAAAGGATGTTTTGGGCTATTGAGTCCTGTTGATCTCTGTTGCAGAAACCCCTGCTGTATAAAGTTTCATATAGAATGATCAAGCTCCATCTGAACACTGGCGTAGTTTTCACAAATGTAGTGTAGGTTTCACAAATGACTCTGTTGGAAAACGGTTTGAGAATGTCACTGCACCTGTAAAAGAGCCTAGAGGTGGAATACTACTGCTGAAGTAGCAGAGTGCTGCTTTAGGTCTTCTAGTTTTCAGTCTGAAGTAGTTTGTCACCGTTCCATACTAATTTGTTCTTTTGTTTACGCTGTTTATGTTAAATGGTTCTTCTCTGTTTGTTTACCTTACAGTATTTTTGAGGAGAATCCTGGTAGCTTTTAGAGTTTAATTTAGGTAAAACAAGTAGGCTTGCTGCATGTGGCATATCACTGCTTATATTTCAGTTTGAGTTAACTTTACTTGAGCAGGTGCACTCAGATTCCTAAAAAGGTATTTCATAGCGTGTAAACATTCCTTTCAGCTATCAGTACATTTTCCTTAATATTTTCAGCAATGGCCCTGATTTGGGCAGTATATCTGTATTTTCTGCACACTAGTGTTAACCTACCTTTGCTTCCCTACTTACACGATAGCAGTAGACGAGGTCAGTTTTTGATGCGCTTACTAGTACTTTTGCTCTGGGCAGAGTCCTTACTGTAGTGACAGTAGTTTGGGATCTGATTGATACAGAGTGCAGGCATCCCTGCCTGCAAGCAATAATATTCATCAAAAGAATGTACCAGGCAATTTGGTAGTTACAAATTCAGCTGTAGGATTATAATCTGTTGTTGCAAGTTTGCCAAAGTCCTTTGTATCCACCAGAAACTTTACAGGGAGAAAGGGGACTAGAAGAATTCGGAGATACGGGATTCCGTATCAGATGAATATAACCAATCTAATATCGGTCTTTAGGAAGAGATTTTGTGGAGGAAATGTGTATCATCTTTCAGCACACTGCACTAAAGAATGCTCTTACTTTGTCCTTACTAGGCTGATAATAGGCTTTGTAGGGACTGGTTAACAAATAAAGACCAGCTATCGTGGCTACAAGGACAGGTGAGACGTCTTGGTTTGGAAACTGCTTCAGCTATACAATTTTAATCCACATAGCATAGGTCTGTTAGAGGTTTAGCAGCTTGTGCTTCAGATTTCAGATCATAAAACTAACAGGTTTACTTAATTTCCAAAATGCAGTCATTGCTTTAAGAATAAGGATTGTGAGTTATTAAGCATATGAACTTCCCTTCATGCACAGGAAATTTAAATTCTGCTTCAAATCCAAAGTGGAACTCAGCAGAGCTTGCAGCTGGCAATTTCCTAGTGAATAGGAGAATGACAATCAATAGTGGGATAAATAACATGGCCTTTTCCTCTTCTGTGGCTTTTTTTTAGCAGCGTATCTTATTGTTTATGCCCTTAATAATAACAGGTTTTACATAGGCAAATGAATATAAAAATCAGATGGCATTGTGTTTTGTAGAATTCATGATACTTTTGCCCTCAGTACCCTAATTTTAGCAGTCCTTTCCACATGGGGCTAGAGGAATGCAGCAGTGCTGTTTGCAAGTTTGAAATAGAACAGCCTGTCTCTGTTTCGTGTTGGCTTCTGAAACCATTTTAAGTTTTGTTTTGGGTGGTTGGTGGTTTTTTGCCTAACTGAAGAACAGATGCTGGATTTGGATAGCATGCCTGATATGTTTACTCCAATGTATTCAAAACTTGGCAAGATCTTGAGGGACATAACTTTAATATTATTTCATTGCCTGAGAACATCGTGCGGTTAATGAAAGATGTATGAATCTGTGAGAGTTTAGTTGCATGTAGATGACACGTAAAGCCCACAATACTTATGCTTCTTGAAAATTTCTGCCTGTCAGGATGCTTGTTTTAGATTTAGACTTTAGATTATTCCAAGTTCTGGGAATTGGACAAGTACCAATACCTAGGCTCTGAAGAGAGTTTTCAAGCATGGAAAACTGGAAAGTGGAAAAAACTGGAAAGTGGTAGAGCTTGTATAGGGAGTGAGGAGTAAAAGAAGAGTGTGGATAAATCCCTCTGCAAATAAGGAGGGTGTAGTAGGTGGTCTTTCTTCATGCAAGAGAACCAGTCAACTTGATGAGTACCAACACTTCTTACTAGCATCGGTACTTCAAGATGCAGTCCCACTTCTTCATCTCAGGTTATTTTCCTGTCCCTCTGCCCCACTGGAAACTCTTCCCCCCATTTAAAATTTAAGAGATTCTGTAGTTACTGCATAATACTTTACAATTACAACAATGTGAAGTTTGTACTTCAAGTAAAATGTTTGCATGTATTCTCAGTATGTCGTGTTAGGCATTTTATAGTAGCCTCATAACCTTTAATGCAATTTGAGCAGAAAGAAAAGAACTACAGAGGAAAAAAACCGATCTAGCAAGCCTTACAGAAAACTGCCGTAGCTGAGAGAATGACTTCATCTATCATTTGTTGCACATTGTGCATCTATTTTGGCCATGTATCTGTTCTGACTCTTGTGTATGTCAATATCATGAAATGTTTTATATGCTACACATCTTCATGTTGTTGTTTGGGATACATTTGATTGTTTGACACTATGCACTTATGCTATAAACTACTTCTCAGCAAGATCTGTCTCCATGCCCTCTGATTGCTCAGGTGACTAAAACGCAAAATGAAGCTTAACTGTAGAGAGCATTTCCTTCAAATACGTTGCTCGTTGTGGTGGGATCCCAAGGGTGCCAGGACTTAGAGCTGGTGCAGTTCCACATTTTCCTGAAAGGCCAGTGTTTTCATCAGAAGATACAAAAGGCTTCTGATTCCTGCAGTAACTTTTATTAAAACTTAAGTGCAGATCGATACAACTGTCTGCAGAGAGAACTTGGTTCTGCTCAGTGTGACAGATTTAAAAGTAAAAGATAGGAAAATAAATGAGGCCTGGCCTTTTGTATTTTTGTAGGGTGGCTTCTTTCTTCCAGACTAGTTTAGTACTCCAGCAGCTCATAGGAGTTTTGGTACGTTCTTACTGCTCTCTTCTGGATTCCTAGGGAAGTAGTCTGCTTTCCGTTTCTTTGGACAGTTGGCCTTTGGATTTGCTCCTTCCCTGAGCAATTTCATCTCCTTTTCAAGTATTTTCCATTTCGCTCTCCAACATCAGACTCCCTGCTTGTAGCGTTCTCAGCTGATTCTTCCCACACACTCAGGACGCTGAGCATGTAGAGCAGGCTGTTATTCTCAGCGGTGGTTTTTCTTCCCTCTTTCTAGAAGGTTGCAAGTGAAGCTGAATTGAGAAGGGCTGCCCATATAGTTTGTCCTAGGTGCTGATCTGCTGCTTCGCTTCCTTTCTAAAATAATATATACTGTGTTTGCAGAGCAAACAGTAAAGAGACAAACCAACCAAACCTATGTAGAACTTTTCTTTCTTTTTATGTAAGAAATGCCCTGAAGAATAACTGTTAAAAGGCTGTTATAATCCAAATGTTTCTCTTTTGGTCTCTTGAGTTCCAGGCTAGAAGATATGCCTACTGGCTCTTGATTTTCCAAAAGGAAGGGGTTTTTATTTAACTTTTTTTTCCCCTCTTGTGTTACAGAAGGGTATTCATGAGTGGAACTTCAGTGCTGCTTCCATCAGGGGAGTAAGGTAAGTTGTTTCCCTTTCATCTTTTGAAATGAAAAGAGTAATTGAATGAATATTATATTAAGTTAGCGCTGTAGAACTTGGTGGAGTAATGGACACAAAATTGGAGCTGAATATTGCAAGTACTTCCACAGATGCTCTGCTGTAAGTGAAGCCCCAGAAATCTTACTCTAGATTCAGAAGTGACCACCTTCAGAGTTCATTATGTAAAAAATTAGGAAAAAATATTTGTTAAACTTAAGAACTAATATTTTTGTAAAGTTCATAATCACTTCATGTTAATTAAGGTTGAATTATAATAACTGCTAACATTTCATGTCACCTTGCCTGAGTTGTATCGCATCCAAAAGCTGTGGTTGTGCACTGAGATTCTGACATACTGGGAAACTGCTAAACACAAGGAAGGTAGTCCTTGTCACAGATGCTTGTTGAACACAATATGTAAGCCAGGAAGTAGCCTGGATGCAGAAACAAGGAGGATATGAGGAATTGACTAGGGAAGATGGGGAGGCGGGTTAATGTGTCTTGAAGTGTCCTAATTGCTTATCTCTTGAGTTTTGGTGTATGGGTTTTCTGTGCTTGCTTTTGGTATGGTACCAAAACTGTTTCAGAGAAGGCCTATAGGGAGGGGAGACTGTCAATGCAGTGATGATAAAAGCGGCAGAGTAGTGGATAGATCGTGAAATAAAAGCTCAAAGATTGTTTCAGAGACCGGAAAAGCAAATCAATAGGAAAGGTAAATAAATAACCTCCCAAAGATTAATGTGGAGTAGGTTAACATGAACTAATAAGCTGTGGGATCAAGAATGACGTGTGCAAGACTGGATTAGAGGAGTAGAATGTTACATGTTGAAAGCCTTCTAGGTTTTATTTGGTCTGTGAGACACCAACAGAGGAGGAAATTTTGCCATCTTTGGCTAACTTTGCTTGACTTCAGGGGAGTGTTTTCTACTAGGAAGGACCATTCATTGCAGGTTTTTCTTAGCAGGGATGTTGTGTTGTATTGTGAACCAGTGGGTCTGCTCTGCTAGCCCAGCTTAAATGTAGTGTACGTTTTTGCCTGACAGGGTCCAGCCTTGCAGTTTGTGTCTGCTGATACTAAGAAAGTAGTGTTCTACCATTGTTGTGATCCCTTTAGATCAGATCTTCATCTTAGTCTCATTTGTTTTTCTAGGATTTATCTATGCTTTGGTATCGTGTGACTTTCCACTTGGTGTTTGTGTTTAGTGTAATTAAAAAACAAAGGTCCAGAAATCTTACGTTTTTTTTAAATAGTCATTGCTCTGTTCTAATAATAACTGTTCCATACACACAAAGCTGTTGCTATGTCTGCAGTACATTTTTTTGCACAGATGGATGATTATTTTTCCTTCCAGCAATAACTTAAAAACAAAACACCATCAATAGACGTAGAAATTCAATCCTGTGGGATTTAGCTTATTTTGAGCAAAAATAGCAATGATACATTTAGTTCAGTGTGGTTTGGGTTTTGGTTATGGTATGTTTTGCTGTGCTTCTTAAAAAAAAATAAAACACACCTTTTTTGGCATTAGTAAGCTATAGTGTGGTTAGTACTTTTTTAGTATATTCTCCTGCATTTGTTATTTAAACCTGTCAATAGTCATTTAATTTGTCAGTTGAAATTCTAATTTGTTCATCTGGACAGATGTTCAAAACCTCTTGGAAAACTTTAAAATGAGTCAAGGTCAAGAGCCACTGAATTCTTAGAAAACTTAGTGGCTGCCTCTATGAGGAGCTGAAGGGGGAAATCTTTATCTTATGCAATTATAAAACTGAATAAGTCTAGTTTTCAAATGTGCGAGTTTCTAATTGTTTCCTTTTTCAGTGTTTTTTCAGTTTTTTTTCCTGGCTTTATGAAGATAAATATTCTTTGGGGTGGGACGTTCTTCAGAACCAGGCCTGTTTCTAATTTATTTTTGTATCCGAACTATTTTTGGCTCCTCTGAAGCTCCTAGACTTAAAGCTGTCTAGGAAGGGAGAGTTCCCAGCCTTATTAAGGATTCTCTGCCTCTCTAGACTAGTAAGAGCCAGCTTTAGAGGTGCAGCCTTAACATACAAGGGAGGTCTTTGTACATGATCTTGGAGGCTTTTTCAGCAAAGGCCTCCATAAACATTTACTGCATTACATGAGGAGTCTCTTGGCAGCAGGGCTGAAGAGACATCTAGCACTGAAATGAGTAATGTTTTTGATAAATACTTCAAGGAAATGTTTGAGGGGACAATTATTCTGTGTGGTCCTTATCAGTCAGTGTAATCAGCATCTTATTTTAGCGTTCAACTCTCAGGAGTTGCACAGGAACTTGAAAATGTGTATAGAGCTCTCTGAACACACTGCTGAATCACACTCTATACGCAGGAAATCATAGTAATTGGGCTTAGATTAAAAACAAACAAAAAACTCGGTGATTAGTAGTTTGTGCTCTAATGTAAATAACTCTGCTTTCATCATATGCTTTCTTAACCTCTCATATGCAAATGTTTATTATTGAATCAGGCCAAAAGTACTGTTAATCCTTAAAGGCTTTATCAGAGCTTTTGGAACCTAGCTGCTTCCCCAAAGTGCTTTGCATCTCTTCCTCAATTTATCCAGAAAACTCCCTAGTATTCCTTATATAAGTAAGAAGATACTATTTATTTTTCAAATTCAGAGGTAAAAGATAAAGTAGCAGAATGAAGTTGGTAGACTACAAATTGGAATTTCCTTGGTGTTCATTACGAGCCCTGGATTGTGAAATGACTGCTACTTGCGTTGTTTCCATGGGATCATGATGATAAATGTAGTGTTAGAAACACAGTGATAAAGTTGGATGCAGATCTGCATTCAATTTTTTTCATAGTTAAAGAATTAACAAGGATGTTCATCTTCATGAAACTTGGAATCTTGTCAGATTGCTTAGTTATTACAGTGGAAGGTGTCTATCCTTCTCAATTCTGGAAAACAAATAAAAATTCCATGAAGCTGTTTTTCTATGGTTTCTGCCAATGCTTAACTGTTTTATCTGCTACTTCATCTAGAATTATTAGTTAGCAGTAGTTACAGCATCTGCACTATTTGTCATCAGCTAATGGGAGTTCTGGATGCACATGAGTTGGGCACGTGGCCACGTCGCATTGTGCTTCCCTGCTTGTCTTCTGAGTTTTGCAAATTGAGCTCCAATTCTGCTTTCACAGAAGTCAGTGGGTATTACATATGCTCGATAACTCTCAAAATGAGGCATTTCCCGAGCAAATTACAGTTTCTTTTTATAACTTTGTATTTTTTAGTCTTCTTTTTTTTTCCACCTTAACTTTCTTTTTTTGGAGTGGAGAAGAAAGCAATATATATAACCAATATAAACATTCACTTAAAGGCCTTAAATATTTATGAATTTGCCTGGCCTCTGTGTATGCTCTACATTCTTACCTTTTTATTCACTACTATTTTAATGGCTTCTGTGCACGTCAGGTTAGTAAAATGTTTAAACTCACACGGAACTTTAGATGAATGAGTAATTATGTTAATATCAGCTGGAGTAACTCCACGGCTAGAGAGTTCATGTGTATGCTTGAAAAACTTCATGAAATAAAAGCTGACAGGTAAACCAGGGACAGTGACTGTCTTCCCAGATGTGTGCATCACTTAGTACACATTAACTTTTCCTGACAAAAATAGGTGAGTATCAACACCCAATGACAAGTAGTAATGAATCTGTCTTCTCATAAGTAGCTTTATGAAATGCAGATCCCTAGCTTGTCTAAACACCAGTTTCTTTATCAAAAGTTGCAGCAAGTAGAGGAGTCATAAAAAGAAGCAACAACCATAGACACCTATTAAATGTTGAAAGTTATAAGTATTTCCTGACATTTAAATAACTGCTATGTTAAATCATAAATTCTTTGGCAAGATACAGCAAAATAAAGCAGAATGGTATTCTAAGTGAATCAAAATCATGATGAATATCTTGATCCAACTAAAATAGGTTGATTTCATTAGCAGTGTGGATTTTGTATAGTCTTAATTTGTTCTGGTTTCTCAAATACTGTATTATATTGTCATAACAGCTCTGGCCACCTTTTTTTTCTGATACACTAGCAATCAATTACACTGAATCAGCTTGACACCTGACCCTCAACATGTGACAAAATTATGGAAAGAACTCTTTCAATTAATGTTTAGTATTTTCTTTAATGAACACAGTAATGACATGTATATACAAAAAAAAATCTGGTGAATGATTATGTTTGCAAGAGCTGCAGACTACTTTGGGTAGAAAACTGGCAACTGCATCAGAGTTTGTACATCTTTTATTTTGAGGCATATACGCATCCATAAGAAAATGTCATACATATTTCTACGTTATATTTGTACTCCTGTTTATAGCAATGAAAGCAAAACTGAAGAAAGGAGTGGGTGGGCAAGGCTGGTCAAGTCATTCACCTTTTTTTTTAATGTTGACCTAATTTAGAAATATTTTCCCATTATGCTATCAATTTACCAATTAATTCCTATGGAACCAATTGGAAACTTTTGTGTTCAGGATTGAGCTGTGGCTTATTCGTAAAGGGGGAAGAACTCATGATTTGAGTTCAAAGGCCAGCTTCCTAATGTAATCCTGAAGCAATGTTTCATCCTGGCTTCAGGGCTGGCATTTTTAAGGGCCTTACCTAAATGCACTGAAAACAAAAATGACTCATGTCAATTGAAATATTTCTTTTAACTTCTTTGCTCCTACTTTTTGTTGGTCAGTGTATGGCGTAGGGGACAAGACGAATGATAGCAGACAACTGAACATGAACTTCGGAGGATATAAGAATGTAATTTTACAATAAGGAAAGACTATGGCTTCTTAGGTTTAATCTGGTGCTTTTTCATAATAAATACGTTGGTCTGTGTGGTTTGACGTAGCTTGTAGAAGCCCAGATGTGTTCTTCTAATAACATGTTCTGCTTGGCTGTTCTTTCAGCATTTCGAAGTTTGAAGAACGGTGCTGTTTTCTGTATGTGCTGCACAACTCAGATGACTTTCAAATCTATTTCTGCACGGAACTTCACTGCAGAAGGTGTGTCATAGTTATTTCAAAAAACAATCTGCATTAGGGTGGATGTTGTCTGCATGTACAGCAGTGGCTGACTGTTTCAGAACTATGGTGAGAGCATCCTCAGTTGTCACAGTCTTTTACGTGAAAGCATAGTACTACCCTAGAGAGGTATGAGGTTTGAGAAGTCAAAGAACAAGCTCAGACAAATACTAGAAACATAATTAAGATTTATGTTTTTATGTATTTTATGGTATTATTTTTCTCTATTTGACATATTAAGGCTTACTACAAACTGTTTGCTGCTCCCCATTGAACAAAACATTTTAAACTTACCAAGGGACTTTCTGAAATAGCAGTATTTGGGATAACACCAATAATCTAGGAGGTCTTGTCAAGATTTTTCTTTTACTGTAGTTGAAGTTTTATTTCTGATTACAGAGAAGCACGCTTGATGTTCTTTACATTAGTTTAGCATTGTGGTTATTAAGTATGATTGTAGCAGTATCCCTATAGGAAACTTGGCAAGGGTTTACACAAAATTAAAGGTGTTTTAGTTACTCTAAGCTGCGCTTCTGTCCTCTGAGCGTAAGGGTTGTGGTCTTGAATTGATCCAGAAGGCATTCCTGGAGAGGATTTCTTGTATTCTTGTCCTTAAAAAGGCTGCAGCTTTACCAAAATTTACTGTATTACTTCATGGTAATGGCTGTGGCTACCTTGAAGCTCAATTCTCACCTCATCCTCTCATCAACTCCAGTCAATACGGATTCTTTTACCATGTTCCCTTTGTATCTGGATATTTCTCAGAAGATGAGTGAGCAGTAGCTTGGCATGATATTTCTGCCTATGTTTTTTTCAAAGGAGGTAAGTCATATGTAGTGATTTTTTTTTAATGGGAATTTGTAAAATAGACCCCCCTTTTCATTGAAACTGAAACTAGTCTTTCTGCTCTACAAAAACTTCTGCAAATGTATGCAAAAATTCTAGGCACTTCTCCTGATGCTTCAGTGCTTTCATTGGATGTAAAGGAACAATGGTATAGGACAAGAATTTCACCTGATATGTATGTGGATTATTGAAATACAAATTCCATTGATAGTTTCAGACATCATGGATGTCTCATCACATATAAAAGATGGACATTAATTAAGTAGGAGAGGTGCTGGTTTTGCTGTTAAATCTCCATGTAAAAAATCTTTTTTTCCTTTTTGCTGACAAAGCTTTTACACCGACTTTATACTTAAATCTAATGTTTCGGTTCATTCAGTACTTTAGAGCAAAGTGCTTTGTATGTCCCCATGCTGTCTCAAATACATGTTTGCATTTTTTTTTGATTTTCTTTTTCTTGCTTTTAACAGGTTTTTTGACATGGTGAACAGCATCACTGAAGAAATAGGGAAGACTACAGAGGAAGGGGAATGTGATGGAGACTCCCTGGAGGTATATAGTGTGTTTCTGGTTGTTTTTTAAACTTATTTTCAACACACCAACTATTATGGATTTCTACTGCAGAGTTTCACTAAGGGAATAAATTACTCATCCCTTCACTAAAAGAAGTTAGATGAAAGCTATGGTTTACAAAAGTTTATCCCCTACTAATTATTACTTAACGATTCTTTGTAACACATTCAGGTTTTATAACCAACATAGATTAATCGCTTATTTCAGTTAGCATACTCACTTGTGAAAGTACTCAACTAAAATTCTTCATAATTGCACTTTATTGCAAAGTAATTCTTGCTACAGTTACTTCAGAGTCTAGTCATAGTCAGGCAATATTAGCATCTGTTTAAATTTATAGACTGTATTTCGTGCATCACTGGAATCATGTACACTTACATTATTGGCAGGTCGTCTGCATAACAAACAAGGATATGATTGTAGTTGGGGAAGGCTTGTCCATGGTAGTTACGATATGTAGGCAAGCATCGTAATGAGCCGCAAACTCAAATCAAATGATGATGGTGATGTGGCTGGGAGTCTTTCTACCCTTAGCCTACTAACTCACACTGAAGCCTAGGATGCCTTACTTATGCTATCAACCATGTTAGCTGAGTTACAGCTTGCATGTGTATGTCATTACACTGTATTTCCACGTTGATTTTTTTATCTGAACATATACATTGCTGAAAAGTGAATGCAAGGTCACTGAGTGCAATGCAGTCTTTAGATTTTTGTGTAGGCGGCAGGAAACAAGCCGGAATACTTAGGACCATGTCCTGGATCTCTGGAGACATCTGAAACTAACTGAAAAAGTCAGTACTGAATAATAAATCCAGTACTCTGTCCCAGTTTTGACGTTGGAATTTTTATAACATATCTGAAATTGTAGATGGAACAAATGGAAACCACTAGAGTGACTTTTGGGCTAAAAAAAAATACCCTATAATGAGAAACTATGATTACCTAATTGTTTTATTTTAGCAAAAAGAAAAGCAGTAGGTCACTTGATTATAGCGCGTATCTTTACAGGGAAAATTGCTAATTGTTAATAGGCTCTTTAATTTAGTAGAGAAAAAACAATGAAATATAGTGATGCCAAAAGATGTAAGAATTAAAAATAAGAGGAATGACTTCACGCTGAGAATCTGTTGAAATATTACTAAAGCTAGTAGTGGATTATCTGTATCTTTTACTAAAAAGATATCAGTCTTTATTTGCAGGGAAAATAAAAATACTTTATTTAGGCACGAGCTACTGGTCTCAGCATGGGAATGAGCAAGTGAAACTATATGTCTGTATTACACAAGAGGACAGATGAGATAATCTAATGACTGTTTCTGGGCTGGCCTTAAACTCTTTGAAATTTAAATTCAGCCGAAACCATGGTTAATACACTGCAATCCTGACTAACCTCCATTGGCACACTCTGCTGTCTGACCTGGCACTGGCAAAGTTGGTTTTGCTGTTTTTGGAAGATGTGGTCAGGTCAGGAGAGCATCTGGAATAAATTAAGACACACTTGCTTTGTGTGTCTGTGTACAAGCTGAAGTTCTCAGTTTGGTGCAGAGTGCCCTCTGTCGTCTTTTGTTGTCTTTACTCCTACCAATAGGATTGCAGGTGCTGTTAAAACATACAAATGTACCTACACAGAACAGATAACGGCCTGCTTAGCTTTTCACACTTAACTGAGATGGCTACCTTAGAAGCCAATGCTTTCTGTAAAGTCAGTGGAGGGACAAGGGCATGTCTGCAAAGTACACAAATTGTCATCTTGAAGTATTTTTCTAGATGCCTTAGTTATGTGCCTGGAGTCAGATGAAATACATCTTATCCCTCTGTTTCATTTAAATGTGTTGTTTGTTTTGCAGTATGATTATGAATATGATGAAAATGGTGAGCGAGTAGTTCTTGGGAAAGGAACATACGGCATTGTATACGCAGGACGAGATTTGAGCAATCAAGTCAGAATCGCTATTAAAGAAATCCCAGAAAGAGATAGCAGGTATGGTAATTGAGCCTTATTCCAGACTTTGTGCATTACATGCTTTCATTATTAAGTAATCTTAATGAACCAAAATCTGATTAAGTAATCTGATTGAAGAGCTCCTATCGCTCTTCTACAAAGCTGTCAATAAACTGTCAGTTATATCATGGTACTCCCTTTCTTTCTAAGTAAACATTTCCATGTTATGGAATGGTTTATGATTGCAATAACTGAGAATTTGTTTTCTAGTTTTGGTCTTAGTAGTTCATAATAATTTTTCCTTCCAAAAGAAATGTTGCTGAAATACAGAATCTCGCTCAAATACCTTGTGAAAAGCTCTGTCTTAAGCATGTTGATAAGAAGCATGCATACATAAGCAGGTTCTTATAAAAGAACTTCTGAAATTTTTAACTTCCAGAATCCTTTAAAACTCTGAGCCTGAATTGTTGATAAAGACATTTTCCTTTTTCTGTTTGAGCCTAATTTATTATGAAGCCCCTTCACAGTAGCATAAAACGTGTAATGATCTTTTTGTCTGTGCTTCTTAATGCAGTAACTGTGTCTGTGTAGTACCTTGTCTCATTTATAATGGTTAACATGTAAAGGCCAAACATGTCATGTCTATTGTACTTGTATATCTTGAGGTTTGTAGTATGTGGTATTCTGAATACATAATTTCCACAAATATTCTCATGAAAGTGATAGCAAGTCTACACATACAATTTCTGTGCAAATTGAACTGACTTTAAGAATAACTTGACAGTTTAAAAGTTCTAAGATTACATTTGTTTTTGTGGTCAAGTGTTGTGCGAGCTATTTCTTAACAGGTGAGTCAAGCGCCTGGATCTTTGAAGCGCCTCTCAGATTATAAAGTATCATCAAGACTATAACTTGTGCCTCTATATTCAGAAAGCTAGGAAAAGTAGGAAACAGTTATTTCCGTGGTCGGTAGCTGGAAGATAAATCCCTCTTTTTCCCAATGATTAAAGAAATATTTTTTTATGAAGGAAGCTCTTCAAATAAATACATAACACTACGTGTTATCAGGAGGAATAACATGCTAAGTGAATATTGGTAAAATACCGGGTGTGCCAATTGGTGTTTTTTTTCCATCATTTAAGTCAGGAACAGAATCCATATTTGCAGGTGTTTTTTTGTCTTTTGCCCATTTTACTACTTGTTTTTACTGTCCTGATCTAATGGATGGCTTCTCCATCAGCAGAATTTCCCATATTTTAGCAGCACCTGGAGTTGTTGGTTGATGAGAAGCTCAACATGAGCTGGCAATGTGCACTTGCAGCCCAGAAAGCCAACTGTACCCTGCGCCACATCGAAAGAAGCATGGCCAGCAGGTTGAGAGACATGATTCGCCCCCCTCTCCTCTGCTCGTGTGAGGCCCTGCCTGGAGTGCTGCATTCAGCTCTGGGGCCCCCAGCACAAGAAGGGCATGGATGTATTAGAATGAGTCCAAAGGAGGGCTGCAAAGATGATCCCAGGGCTGGAGCACCTCTCATATGAAGAGGAGGGGCAGGCTGAGGGAGCTGGGGTTCTTCATCCTGGAGAAGAAAAGGCTCCAGGAAGACCTCATTGGGGCCTTCCAGTACCTAAAGGGGGGCCTACAGGAAAGCTGGGGAGGGACTCTTTGTCAGGGAGTGTGGTGATAAGACAACGAGTAATGGCTGTAGATAGAGATTAGGTATAAGGCGGAAATTCTTCACTGTGAGGGTGGTGAGGTCCTGACACAGGCTGCCCAGAGAAGCTGTGGATGCCCCATCCCTGGAGGTGTTCGAGGCCAGGCTGGATGTGGCTTTGGGCAACCTGGTCTGGTGGGAGGTGTCCGTGCCTATGGCAGGGGGGGTGGAATTATATGGTCTTTAAGGTCCCTTCCAGCCTAAATAATTCTAAGATTCTGTGATTCCAAGAAATCCTCCATCTTTCTGGAGAATTTTATTTGCTTAATTATGTAAGTTACTCAAGACTAAATGAACTGTGTAGTTTAACAACTCAGGGGGAAGAATTAATGCATGTTTCTGTTGCCACTCTGAATTACTATTAATTACTCTGATACAACTCAGAAATATAACCTCAGATGATTTTTGGATTTCTGAATGACAAACAGGGTAGTTAAAATCTTATTGTTGTGCAGAGGGGTGTGACAAAACTCAAATTATTTTTAGTACATGGACTGAGGGTTGCATGAGGGTCACACTTTCTTTAACGAAATACTTTTTGTTTTCTATGACATTCATATTCCAGAGGCATTTTGAGATGACCCACTTTTTTTTGCCCTCTACTTCTTAAAATTCAGCCTCCGTTTGTAGCTTGATGCTGTTGTTAGGGTGAACTGGTAACTACTTGCTCCAAAAGAGTGGAGCTCACAGGTGCTTTTACCCCAAGAACTTGGATTGCATTCCTGGCATTGGCACTTTACTAGCTCCAGGAAGAACTAAATCCTAGACTTGAAGCAGCAGAAAACCATCTCTTGACCCCTAATTTCCCCAGCACAAATATGAATAAATGAAAGTGTTGTTGCCAGTTTGTTAGGAGGCCAGAACGTCACCAGTATTGACTCAAAATCTGTGCTGAGAGCAACCTGTTGAGGGTGAAAAGGAATGGGGGGGAAGAATGTTCCTTCTGGTCGCAGTTAGCTGCAAGGTTGAGATTGTGGTTTAATTTAGTACTCCCACAGTATAAGCACCTGAACATGTCCTCACATGCTCAACACTCTGCAGCTACTTGTTGAACTGAGCGGAGAGGTCTGTGTCCAACATCTATCTCAGCTATCCTGAAAGTATGACTACAGACATTAGTATTTTGTTGGAAGTAGCCACCAGACTCTGAATGTATTACCTAAATTTTGACAGACAAAACACAGGATCTGGCAGCTAACCTGCCAGGGTGTGTGCGACTCACCTGTGGGTGGGAGAAGAGTGTTAGAGCTGGCTCAGGGGAGCACGTCAGCTTCTGAGGTAGGGTTCTGGTGCTGTTCCACACCGGAAGGGTCTGGACTTCAGAAACGTTGACAAAAAAGACTGCAGAAAAAGCTTACCTCTCTGAAAAAGACTTGATCTTTGACTAAACTAAATTTGAAATTATTCTGATGAGTTCTTCTGAATTCTTCTCCATGAAAAGACTCCTGATTTCTTACTTTGATAGCAATCCACTCTTGCTTTCAGATAAGACTCCTTCTTTATTAGTAGAAACTTAAATGGCGATTTGTTTTAATTATTGAGCTGATCTTAATTATACATTTACTCAATTGTTTACTAGTTCACTTTGGCACTAGTCTAAATACAACCATTTGCCCAACTGTTTATTCTCTTTGTGTTGAGCTGGATTGTAGTTCCTTTTCCACATATCATTTTGCCTAGGCTGTCTATATAAATAAATGTACATTTATCACATTTTGTGTGTGTACAATATTACATATAATTTTGTATGTTGTGTATATTCATATGTGAATGGTTTCTTAGTATGTGGTGGTTATAACCACTGATGTTAAATGTGTCTAACAGATCATATTGTATTACTGTATGCAGTACTTCAGTGTAAATGTTTCATGGGACCTGAAATAAAACTTTACCACAGTAAACTCAAAACTTTATTCCTGAAGCTCAGTATTGCATAAATTCTTTTCTTGACAGATACTCCCAACCTCTGCATGAAGAAATAGCTTTGCATAAACATCTCAAACATAAGAACATTGTCCAGTATTTAGGATCTCTTAGTGAGGATGGTTTCATTAAGATATTCATGGAGCAGGTGCCCGGTGGTAAGTAGTGGTCAAGACTGGTTTGGTGATTATTTTTTCTTAACATCTTAAAAATATAAGACCTATAGCACTGCAGAGTGATGTATTTCATGAAAAAAAAATCTTTAATATGTCTTTCTTAAATTCATGGAAAAAACTGTAAGGGTTTTCCAAGTGCTTGATCAGGATTTAGACAAGATGTGCTACAGATACAGCTCAGATTGTTGTTGTGGCAGGTGATTGGTGACCATCCTACTAGAAAGACTGCAGCTAGTCTCCGATGACTGAGCCCTTCTCAAGTACCTAACACAAGGGAATCATGACTGGCAATTGTTTCTGTTTGAGACCAAAGAAGTTACACCAGCCAGACATAATGAAAATCCCACTTATGGGGTTTAGCTTCTTGAGATGCTGTGGATTTGGTTTATGTACAGAAGTGTGCATATGTATACCCACCCTTTTTTACTCTTTCACAACATTCTTCTTGGACAACTTCTCTCCAGGCATAACAGAGATGAGCACATTGACTAAAAAGTTTCTGATCTGCTTGCTTGAGAGAATATATCTGCTGCAGCCAAGGCCAGTGGAGATACTTAGACTCTTTTTAATTAGTCAGGAATTTGATGATGCAAGAAAGTATTTCCAAGAGAGGGCCTTTCATTGTACAAGAAGTACCTACACTTGGTTTGGGATTGTTGGTTGTTGTTACTTTGCTTATCCTTTGGGAGAGGAGGTAGAATTTAATTTGGTTTTACTCTCATTTTTTTCCTCTCCAAAATTATAGGCAGTCTTTCTGCTCTTCTACGATCAAAATGGGGACCATTAAAAAATAATGAGCAGACAATTGGCTTTTACACCAAGCAGATTCTTGAAGGATTAAAATACCTCCATGATAATCAAATAGTGCATCGAGACATAAAGGTGAGAAATTGTGGAGATTAAGCCTGGTGTTATGTAACTGCATAACCCGTTTGTTTGTTCTGTAACTTAAACTTTCTTCTGGAAGCTATTCATTGTCACAGACTTTCTGCTATTCTGAAGTGTACATTAGATAAGTGAGCCATTGTAACCTGAATACACTAACAAAATATTTTTTAAGAAAAAAATTACATATAGCCACATCAGATGTGGTAAAGTGGATGGATATTTTTTACTTACGTTTTCAATGATGTGATCAAGCTTTCATAAAAATGTATCAGGAGTGAAGAAGGCTGTGGGTGGGATATGAACAGTTTCTTTTCCAATAAGATTCTAGACTTTAAAAGTTCCTTTTTTTTTAAAGATGTGTTTCTCTGTCTTGGTCTTTAAACTAAAATTCTTGTAGATGGAGAAGTTCACTTTGAGATTAAATTTCTGATAATGGGATTACGTAAGGTGGGAATGCTATTGATTTCTTTTTCTTGTTCATGCTAAAGAGCCTTAGGAAGTAATTCTTACTTACAAAAGGGTGTATTCTAGATACAAGTAATGCAAGTGGGACAAATAGCAGAGAAAAATAATTCTCTGAATGTTCTGTTCCTTAGGGTGATAACGTGCTGATCAACACATACAGTGGAGTGTTAAAGATTTCGGACTTTGGAACTTCAAAGAGACTTGCAGGAATCAACCCGTGTACTGAAACCTTCACTGGTATGTTCTCAGAGGAGATTCTTTCCTTACTCCAACTTCCAGTATAGGGTCATATTTCATAGCTGCCTAACTTCTATTGACTTCAAATCAATGTAAAAAGTCAATGGAAGAGTGAATGCTGCATAGTTTAAGAGCAAGTATACCTAAATCAGCTTAAAGACACAAAGACAATGCTGCTTTGGAAGTTGCATTTGAGAAAAAAAAAAAATCCCTCCACAGCAGAAGAGCACTGTCTTTCCTATGTCATGTTTGAGTCTGCCTCTTCTATATAAATGGCTTTTTCATTGTGCTGACCTGAAGCTAGCTCTTTTTTCTTTCATGACTGGTTTGGGCATCCTGGCATCATCTACAAAACTTGTCATTAACTTAATTCTCATTCTGCTTGATAATTTGATTTGGATGTTAAACCACGAAATCGCACAGTGGCACTATATTAAATAATTACTCAAAATGAGAAGTGACCGTTATTTTAACTCCTTTCTCTGTTCAACTTCTGTTCAAATAGAACAGAATGCTTTATCAGGATGATTCCCATCAGAAAAGAAGCCTTAATATCATCCACTATTTTAGGTTCAGGTTTCACTTCATTTTCCACTCTGAATGCAATTCAGATTAATCTTCCTTATTTTCATCTTAATCCATATAACACAGTAAATAAAAATTACATCTAATCCAATGGTCATTGAAACCTCTAGTAATTGTCATGGTCACTGAAGAGATACAAGATCAGTACATGATATCAGATGCTTTTAGCATAAGTAACATTTTGAATAGTATTTTGAGATTGTTTAATGCACGAGGAAACTTCTAATTTTTTATTTTGAATAATAGTGTTTTTGTTAACTCTCCTGATATCATTCACTTCCCGCTTATTTTGTTTGTCTTGTTATTTAGCTATCTATTGCATCTTTCATGTGTGTAAATAACAATGATGGCTGTGTTTTAAACAGGTACCCTTCAGTATATGGCACCAGAAATCATTGACAAAGGGCCCCGTGGCTATGGGAAAGCTGCAGACATCTGGTCTTTGGGATGCACAATCATTGAGATGGCTACAGGAAAACCCCCATTTTATGAACTGGGAGAACCACAAGCAGCTATGTTTAAGGTCAGCCATCTTCCTTGTACAACTCAGACCGGTACTTGTAAACACAGGAAATCTTGTGACTGTTTTGGAAAAGCTAGAATTATAAGGGAAAGATGATAAAGGAAATGCTTCACTAATGAGGATGTTAAGAAGAATGAGCTGATTCAATTGAGTGGGAGTGCTGTGTGTATTTGAAGAGAGTAATGGAGCAGTAACAGCTATTCACTAGCATTTTTTCTTCTTTAAAAAAAAAGGCAAAGAAAAGCAGTTCTGACTTCTCCACTTTGTGAGAGCCTCTCTTTACAATTGTATTTTTTAATTTGATCGAATAATTACACAGTTGGCAATAATTTTGTTCTTTGCATTAATGAACTAGTTATAGAAAGGTAATATCGAAACATGGTAACAATATACTACATCTGGTATCTAAATGTTTTTTGCTATTTAGCATTTGAGAAAAGAACAGTGCAGAACGTTGTTTTTTTTCCCCTTTGTCTCAGGTGGGAATGTTTAAAATACACCCAGAGATTCCTGAATCCATGTCTGCAGAAGCCAAGGCTTTCATATTGCGTTGCTTTGAACCAGATCCTGATAAACGAGCTTTTGCTCATGAACTACTTGTAGATGAATTCTTGAAGGTTTCAAGCAAAAAAAGAAAGTCCCCGTCAAAACTCTCAGGTAACTGTTGCTAAACAACTCACTCTGGAATTTCTCTCTTAAAAATCATCAGTTTCAGGAAACAATATCTTTTAGTCTTTAAGACGAAGACTGTAGATCCCCGTCCCAGATGAATGTTCAGTTGTAGTCTTTTGTTCCAGTGGCTTTCTGTAGAAAGACTGGTTGTAACACAATTCTGCTAGCAAGTTGTCACTGAGGTGATTATATAAATATTTATATTAAGGTTTAGAATAGTATAGAATAGTTTCATTTGGAAGGGACCTACAAAGATAGTCCAGTTGTCAGACTTTTTTGGGCTGATCCGAAGTATATCGTTAAGAGGCATTTGGATGATGCTCTTAAACACAGACAGGCACAGGGCATCGACCACCTCTATAGGAAGCCTGTTCCAGTGTCTGACTACCCCCTTGGTAAAGAAGTGTTTAATAATGTCTAGTCTGAACCTCCTCTGATGCAGATTTGAGCTGTTGCCATGCATCCTGTTACTAGAAACCAGGAAGAAAAGATTAGCATCTCCTTCTCTACTACCCCCAAAAGTCTTTCTCTGTCTCTTTGTTTTTTTCAGATGTGTATATGTTTCCATTCAAATAATGTTTGTACAGAGTGCATTTTGTATAAGGTAGTAACGTGATATTGAGCATTGAAAGCTTTTTACATGAATGAAATAATGCTTGTCCCATAGCAAACTGCATTATTTCCCCCCCACACACACACACTCACATGTTCCCTGCAATGCTTTTAAATTATGTAACGTAACTGAAGTTTTGAGAGTATGAATGACATATTTTATGTGCATATATTAAATATACATTATGCATAATTTTAGCATGATACCTTCAAGGAGAAAATACTAGGTAAAGGAGATAACATTGAATGATAGCTTTTAGCTTCTATTTTACAGATTCAATTTAATTTTAAATGGCAATAAATCTTATTTAAAATAAGAATTTGCACAGAGGAGAGTCCAGATGGTCCATAAAAATGAGAAGGGAGTTATTCTTTAGATTATGCTTATTTCCTCAGTTAATTTCAGCACAATTAACTTCATTTTTTTTCTTTGCTTGTGTCCCACAGTTCTCTCAGCTAACACAAATGGTGAGTTTTAACATACTTTTCTATAAAAACATAACTGTGTAGACTCTGTGGTTATCACTTACTGGTATAGTTTGCCACACCAAATTCTTGCAAAGAGAAGTGGGCATAATTATAAAAATAAATGATGTTTCTTAGGAAGCTCTAATTCATTGTACAAATTTTAATGAATAAAAAAAATATTTGTAACGCTACCTTGGCTTAATTGTCTATACGGGTGGGTAAAACAGGCTTGAAGAGCTGAATTGTTGTTATGGGGCCAATTTAGTGGAACTCCGAACAGGGAACCAAATGGCTGTTGTGTTGTAGCAATAGAGCCAAACTCTATGGAGAAAGGTAACAGATTTTTATTAGGTTAAATTTGTATAATGGTGTGAGGGGGGTGGTGTAGAAGCAGAATTTGTTTGGGACCCCATGTCAAGCCTGACTGACATCCCTTTTCAGGAAATAATCCGGTGGTGGGGAGGGGAGAGGGAAAAAAGTTGCCTTCTTGCTTAATAGAAGTATGTTTTGAAATGTGGACGTATGAAAGAGGTATTGATAGTTTCTTGCAACAGTAGTTGTATGTACTCTTGATTAATAAAAAAAAAAAAAAAGCCCCACCTCTTAACATTCATGTTTATTATGAATCAAAGCCTATGAACTAATTAAATTTAGTTCAAAATAATAAATAATCTGATACATAAATAAATGTAACAAGATATTTCTCTATTTTATATTAAAATGCTTTTTATATTGTAATAGATAAATAAATTCTATATATAGACATTTAAAAACTAAATTATTGGAATGTGCATGCATGACTTACCCTATAGAAACATTTTGTTACTGCTCAGAATGCATGCTGATAATGTGTGATGCGCATTCACTTCAGTGTTGAAGTTCTGGAAGTAAGCATGCAAAGAGCCCAAGATTTCCAATATCTGAAGAACCTTTTCAATAAAAGCATACCTGAAGGATAACTCTATTCCAGAAGGACAAACATCAGGAGCTTTTTGTTCATTTTATTTTTAATATTTTGTCTGTGTGGGGAAAGATAGTCAGAATTTCTGTGTCGTCTGAATGAATAACCTTTTTGTTTCAGAACTGTGTTGGTGCTATATAATTCTACTTTCTGAATATTCTTAAATAGAGTATCTTCGAAGTATATCCTTACCTGTTCCTGTTCTGGTGGAAGATACAAGTAGCAGCAGTGAATATGGTTCGGTCTCACCTGATACAGAATTAAAAATTGATCCATTCTCTTTCAAAACAAGAGCTAAATCCTGTGGAGAAAAAGATGGGAAGGGAATCCGGTCCCTTTTTCTGAGGTAAAGAGCTATCTGACATTTGTGTCAGTAGATCAGGAACATGTGCATTAGGGTTGTTTTTTAAAGTTTCTTTTCACTGAGCGTCTTTCATTCAGCATCCCAGATGAAAATTTTGAGGATCACAGTGCACCTCCTTCACCTGAAGAGAAAGATTCTGGGTTTTTCATGCTGAAGAAGGATAGTGAAAGGAGAGCCACCCTTCACAGGATATTAACTGAGGACCAAGAGAAGGTGGTGAGGAACTTGATGGAAGCTTTGGCTCAGGTAAAGTAATTTCAAAAGGCAACAAAAAAAATAATGTGGAATTTAAAGACTTATCTACGATTACCTGGAAGTTTTGAATTTACACACAGTAAAGCAATCAAAAAATATCACTTGATTAAACTAGAAAATATATGCAATATAAGCTTTCACAGTTTATTGTTTTATTGGGGCTAATAAAAATAGGTTCTAAAATTATGTTTATGCAGCGTTAGATATGCATTTTATCTTCTTAGTACCAACTATGTGAACACCTGGATACTAATGCTGGCTGGACAATGGCAAACATGATTTCATGATATTGTTTTGCTAGTGTATCAGCTGAGGACTTCAGATCAACTCATGTAGTGTATATCATCCCCAGGAGGTTGAGCTTCTTGTAGAGTTCCATCTTCTGAGTGACTGGTTTGATGCAGAGAGGGTTAGGTCTTTTGGCCTGCTCTGGCCTTAAGTTAGGTTACTGCATAGAAAAGAGTAGTGTGACTGGTAAACCCTTGCCTTCCAGCCAACAGCCACAGAAGGGGAGAGACAGGACTAGGTAGAAAATAAACTGCCACTCTTCCTCACAGCAGCTGGGAGCCACATATGGAGGGGAGGGAAGATGGAGTAATAGTGGGAGTTACAGCAGAATGACCTTTTGGTGCTCCTTTGTGGGGATGATTCATTATGATGTATCAATTCAGGATGACACTGAATAAATTACAGGTCATCCCCACGCTGCTTAATGTTGCAACCCTGAAATTGGATGACATGATTTTTTTGTTCTTGTTTGTAACGCGTGTTAGTAGGTAATTGACTCACTTGATTCTCAAGCCTGAGTATTGCTGGTCTGAAACATATTTGTGTGAAACGTGGCAAATCAGCTTCTAAAGATAGTACTGTTTGAGAAACTGATGGAACCAGTACAATTCTTATGCATGGACCACAGCTCAAGTAACTGGAAATTGCTGCCATACCAAGTAATAATTAAAAAAAAAAGGCTTCTAATTCTTGGAAAAACACAATTTTCCTGATAACTATAGGAAGTGTTAAAATAGAAGGCAACAAGAGATATGCCAGTGATCTGTGCTTTGCAAGAGTGCTGCTATAACAGACAGTTGTTAGCCACAGTTTTGTTCCTTGTCAGAGTAGAAAACTTGCTCAAACCACTTGAAAGTGGTGGTAACTGCAGTTAAGGGGAAGTTGAGGTGTCCACCTGTTATGCCCTGCTTAAATGCCAGAAAGTACCAATAGATAGAAGCCTGACTTGCTTGTTGGGCCTCATCAGGGTTTGGGCTTTCTTAGTACTGTTCCTGTCATAAGGACTTTTCATAAGACCAATTTCAACAAAGTGGTCATTGTGGGTGTGGGCTAGGGAGGAGAATGACCCTCCCCAGAATAGACCTCTGTTCCCTGTTAGGGTGCCATACTGGTTACCCTGTTCCCAGCATGCATTTGATGGACTTGGAATCTGTTCTGTGTCCACCTCTCTGCCCTAATGGCTGCTTAATTATTTACAGGAAAAGGAGATCAGATACTGTAGGACAGAAAGAGGGATCAACTTCAGTATAGACTGTAGTCAGGTGAATTCTTCAAATAAAACAGATCAAGATCAGAAGGTAGAATTTTTATCTCAGAGGTGCTTTAGTTGTGAGCTTCCCTCTTCCCCCTCTCACACCCTCCAACAAACAAATGATCTTGGTTTCATCCAGATCAGAATTAATTAACCAGTCAAAAACTGAACATCATTGGCAAACAGAGTTCTTGATGCCTAGCCAGCTGTAACATTATGGCATAAAACTGGCAAATACAAGAGAACCAAACACAGCGTGTCCTTCTGTTACGGAAATTGATATTAGATATCTTCAGTCTCTGTAAATACTTAACTTCCCTCAGAAAAAAAAAAAGTATTTTAATATTGCATGTTGAACATTTAGTATGGTTTTCTATCTCTGATTTGATTTTGAAATTTGGAATTAAAATTTATGTACAGTTGGCATAACTTTAGAGAGTAAACAGTCTTTCACTTCCTAGTTACTCATGCTGGTTATTCTAATGAAAGCTTTTGAGCTTTTTGCTGCTTCTGTGGCTCATGCAAAAACGCAGGAGCTTTAAAGATAGGCTTGAGTATTGGTAATAGAGAAGGATGAGATTTGTAGACCTGCTTTAATAATAGGTGAGTGTGAAAGTTCCATTACAGGGAAATCATGTAGGAAAGAATTAGTCTCTTTCAGAGCCTTCTTCCATAACCTTGACTAATTCCTTTTAAATGTTACAGTGGGACTTTGCATGTTGTCTTTCAGAGGCACTCTGAAAACAGTCACTTCAAAGTATTTGTTTTTTTTTTTTTTTTGCAATTCAGAGTGGTCTGTAATATCTAGTGCACAGTATATTCATTCATATCTTTTTGCTCCTGTACAATCAGACATATATAGTGTGTGTGTATACTTCAGCAACTACTGTAAAATAAAGTCAGCTTTTTTTGCTAGTCAAATAATCTGCATTAGCAGGAAGCTCAGTGGTAGAGCTGTAGTTACACAGCCACTGTAACCTAGCCTGCAGTTGCGCTTTGCCTTAACCATAGCAGTAGGGTTTCTGAAAATTTGTATTGCCAGCTGACATTATTGTTTAAGGACCTCTGGGTGTACATTTCAAAAGATGGCTATCAAAACTGTTTTGTTTCCTCTCTCTTCCTCTACCAGGGAGCCGAAGAGCCCAAGCTAAAATGGGAACACATTATGACGCTCGTTTCCAGCCTCAGAGAGTTTGTACGGTCCACTGATCGTAAAATCATCGCAACCACTCTTTCAAAACTGAAACTGGAGTTAGACTTTGACAGCCATGGTATCAGTCAAGTGCAACTTGTGTTGTTCGGTTTTCAAGATGCTGTAAGTTGTCATTTTTAGTAAATACTTAATGCAAGAAAACTGCAAAAACCTAGAAACCAGAAGCAAACAAAATTTCCTCCAGAGATACTGAAACAATAACATTTGAGAACTTTGAACTTGTAATAATGAAACAACAATAACAAAAAAAACAGCCCACAACCAGGGTTTGGTTTGTTTGCCACGTGATCCTTTGGCAGGATGCAAACCCTGAACACGGTTGTTGAGATTTTGTTGATTAAGAATCTTCATTCAGCACTGTTGCATAAACTTTGTAATAATAAAAGCAGGAAAAAAAAATCTTTTTTGGAAGTATTTCTGATAACTAAGATAAACACTGATAGTCAGGCTTGCCCTACATAAATGAGATCTCTTGAACTTGACTTCTTTTATGAAACTAATGCATTAAACCACTCCATAGCCTCAAGTAATAGTCTGTCTACATTATAATGTATTATATTCTTATTCTAGAATTTTTGGTTACCAAAATTCTTACAAATTAGACCTTTTCATTTTAATGTATAATAAGTGGGATAAGAAAGAAGAAAAACAGGATACCTTTGTGTAAGCAATTAATGTAATTTTTGATATCCCACAGTGAGCAGCAACCAAATAGATACAGGAGTACCTTTTAAATAGCTAGTTTACCAAAAGCAAAGGTTCTTTTCTTGAGTTATCTGTTCAAATGTTAGTTCACAAAGAATTATGCTTAATGATTAAGATGAATAATTGACATGGGAGGATGTAGCTGTGCTGGACATCAATGTGTCCAGAGTGAAGTTCTGTAGTAAAAAAAAAAAAAAAAAAGAGATGACAGTCCAAGTAGGCATTTGAGGTAGATGATTTTTGTCAGCATTTTAACCTTGTGTACCATGAGTAGTAACAGAGCTGTCAGGAAGGATTGCACAGCATTTAATCTGTTTGTCGCATAGACTATACTTGACAAAGAAGTAGACTCTGCGTAACAAAACAAGCTAATATGTGAAATTAATCTGTAAGAGAGGTTTCCCCAAAGGAGAGATTTCTGAGCCTTCCCTTTGAGTACACTTCAGCTCTCCATTCTGTTTAGCTTCATATCAGTACTGCTTTGATGGTTGGAAGAAATAAACATGTACAAGGTCAAGAGACCAGCTGGGGGGTGGAAGAGTACAAATATCTGAGTTGGGTTTCTGACAGACATTGCTGTGCATCAGTTGTTTTGTGATAGCTGATAGAGTTCAAGCTCTTTTTTGATAAATATTTTACCCTCTTCTGTTAACTTAAAAACAGCAACTTAAAATGATTAAGTTACAAATTTACCTCCCCTTATTAGTATCTTGCCTATTATTTAGCTCAGATTAACTTACAGAAAGGTCAAAGAAAACTTGCTTTGTATGTGTCCTGCCTTAGTTTTTTTGACATACATTAGATTTTCATCATAGAATACTGAAATCCAGAGCTGCATTAAGACCTCAGATTATTGCACAGCCTGAGGATATTGCCAAGTCCCCCTTGTTCTTGGGACTTAGACTTTGTCACCCTGAGATTATTGCCCTGTTAATATTTAGGATATTCTCATCAGGGCAACCAAGAAAAGATACTTTCTGCTGTAGTCTGAATAGCTAAATCATGTTATTGTGAATTCTTGTCCTTGACAAAATTACATCATGTTTCCATTGTACTTAAATACGCTACAGTGAGCTAAACTTGTTTATGTGTTTGCAGGAGTCAGTATGGGGAGGTGCTAGCTGTTTGCACGCAGGAGTTGTGCTGCCTCAGAGGGCCATGGGCAAGCCTTTGGGGGCTTTAGGGAGCTTCTGTCCTCTCTGTCAGGCACAGGGCAGGCTCCCCTGGGCTGCTGACAGCTCTCCTGCACGGTGTCCAAGTGCCATCTAGTGGCCACTGGGAGCAGAACTGAGGAGGCCTAGGTACTGTGGTGCTTTGCCCCTTAAACCCACACCCAGTTGCTAGTGAGAAAACTTGTGGGTCAAGATAAAGACAGGCTTGGGGTGTAGGGTAGGAACTGAGGAAGAAAAACAAGTGATGCAAAAGCAATAGCTCGCTACCAGCTGACAGATGCCCAGCCAGTCACTGAGCAATGTCTCCTTTGGAAAAACTACATTAGCTTTTGTTGCTGAGCATGAGACCATATGATAGGGAGTACCCGTATGGCCAGCTGTCTTGCTGTGTCCTCTCCCAGCTACTTGTGCACCCCCAGCCTGCTTGCTGGTGGGGCAGAATGAGAAACGGAGAAGGCCTTGATGCTGTGCAAGCACTGTTCAACAGCAGATAAAACACTGGTGTGTTATCAGTCCTGTTTTGGTCACCAGTCCAAAACATAGCACCCTACAGGCTACTATGAAGAAAATTAACTCCATCCCAGCCAACCTGGTACAGCTACCTGCATAAATCTCTGGTTACTGAACACTGTTTCTTTAGGGCAGTGATAATATCATTAATAACATTAATTGCCTTCAGCAGACACGCAAGTTATCATATGTGCTACTTCAGTTTTCTTACAGAGAGGTTTTAACAACATGAAAGAAATAAATTAACTATTTTTTTCAGGAAGACTTAAGAATGAGCCATCTTCTTGATGCTTTTTTTTAAACAAGCTGTAGTTGCTACTGTTTTTTCAATAAGACTTTGAATAGCTTCATTGCTTTCTAAATCTAATTAGATTTGTCTCTTCCTGCAACTTCTGGAGTTCTGCTCCTACAGATTCTGTTGCTTTTGACTGCTTCCATACCTGAAAAACAGCATTAAGTTGTTATGTGTTATTGCTGGATGCTGTGACTAGGTATTTCATGGTAGCGCTGTCACCCCACCTGCTTCTTCCCTGTCATTTGGGAGTTGGAAAGTATCTGGAGTATCCATATTCCATGTCTAACATGGAGTATCCATAGGGACACCCAGAAATATGGCTGAACATGCTTTGAAGGAAGGTCTGTAGAGGATTAGGAGCAACCCAGTGTAGATAACTATCTCATCGGATAAAGTTAAAAATAGAAGGAAAGAGGTAATGGCACAACATACAAATGAAATCCCCTGGTTATCTAAATTATTTTCTGAATCAAGGGGGAGAAGCATTACATTAGGTCTTTGGTATTTCCTGCAATTATACTTTAAAATAGTGAATTATTGCTCAGAACAAGCAGTGAAAACCATAACGAAAAAGTAACAAGGTTAATTAGCTTAAGTTATGAGACTTTCATAATATGGTCCTTGGTATTTGTCATGGACTTGCATTTTTTTCTAGTTTCAGTCCATGACTGTGAAGGTTAAATAAACTTTGGTATTAGTCATCAAAAATCACCTAACACAAGAACTGGTACTTTATTTAGAAAAAAAAAAAAAAAGACACAAAATATCTTCTGACATACAGCATTGTCAACATCCACTATTTTATGAACATTTTCTGCATTTAATGTAAACATGAAATAGTTTAAGTCACCTGTTCGATACAACATCTTTAAGTTCAAACATTTTACACTGTTGTGATGTAAATTATAGTTTCAGATTGTTGAGGATATAATCTCTGAATTGAATTTTCTGTTGCTAGGTCAATAAAGTTCTCCGAAATCATAACATCAAGCCACATTGGATGTTTGCATTGGACAGCATAATTAGAAAAGCCGTGCAGACAGCTATTACTATTCTGGTCCCAGGTGAGTTGTTTCTTACTACTCGGCAAATATGAATTACCCAATCTCCTTAAATGTGCTTTAAAGCTGCAATTATGATGCTTCACTTAAGAATTTGAAACCAGCAGTGACTTTTTCCTGTTCACCATCTGTTTTGCAACTTAAACACTGATAAGTGTGTTGCCCAAGTTATTTTGGAAAGTTATCCTTTCCAAGATGTGTTCTCTAAACAATTCTGCAACTCAGTGAGCAGCAGCAGACAAAGGTACTCTGGGGCCTTATTTTTTTTAGGTGCACAGCAGCACAGTACTGCCTCTTGAAATCCAAAGGATGGACAACTTGCCCAGCACATACCAGTTTTCAGAAGGTGTTTTACAAAGTGCAGTTTAAGGGCATGCTATTTTAAGTACTCAAAAATCTCTCTGGCTCCTCATCAGAAGTTGTCTAAGAAAATAATAGATCAAGACCTGTAGTATAAATACTGTATTTTGAATTTTGTCAAAGTAGAATGCATAGATTAGCTGAGGAGAGAATTCCGTATAGAAGAAATGTAAACCATTCTGTTATTGTTACCTATTTGCAGAGTTCATTTCTCTGCTCTTCTACCATACTTCTGACTGCTTCCCCTTGCTTGTCTGATCTTTTTTTTTGTGTGGTTTTTCTTCTATGAATGATGTGAAGATTTATCTCTGAGTTTAAGACTTCTAAAAATTGTGGGATACTTCTGGAGTAGTAAGAAACAGATGTTCTATAGTTACACTTACTGGTGCTTGCTCTACAATGGCAAAATGAACTTCAGTTCTTAGTAGTGTGTTGTAAAATTTTAAAACAAATCTAGATGTATTTGCCTAGCATAAAAATAATATTTGTGGAACAGCTATGTAATAAATCTGTTTTGTTTTACGAAGAGATGACTTGAATCAAGGCATGAACACCCCTTTTGAAAATAAGAGAAATTTGCTTCTTAGTTCTTGAGCAGAAAGGACAAAAACCTATGAAACAAGTGTGATTTTTTTTTTAAAGTATGTTTTGATTAGGAAACTAAAGGGAGTGTTTTAAGGAGCCACAATTGAAGGAAGGAAGGAGGATTTATATTAAAGGGTTAGAATTAACAAACAGATGTTGTTGCGATAATAAGTTTTGTAGGAATATTAGAGTAGGAATATAAGATATTGTGTAGACATCTTCCATACCTGGTAAGCTCTGGTAGGTAGTTTTAATAAGAAATAACAGAAAACAGGGTATATGTATAGCTTTGTGTCCGTGGTTTTGTGGATATACATCACTACAAATAGGTGGTGTTCACGCTGATAATTAGGAGGGGAAGTGTGCCACTTTCATTGTTGGGAAATAGGTCTGTTTATTTCCTCTCTGATTATTTGGATACAATTTTTTTGTAAGCATGATATTCTTCTAATGAGAAGATACTAAATATGCCAGAACAGCAACAGGAATAGCTGGATATAATAAATACTGATTATTTACTTAATAAAACAACTAAGGTCAGACACATGAGAAATTGCACACCACTGAGAATAGAATAGAACAAGAGTACTTGTGGTGCTGCATGGAGTACTTCAGCTTAGTACCAGAAAATAGATTTGAGGATTACCTTGGAAAAATTTCTAAAGCTTTTGAACTCATGGTCAGCTGCAGTTATCATTTGAAAGACATACAGCTGTTCTTCTTGATAGCTATAGCATAAATCTAATGCAGTAATGTGGCATAAATACATATTATTAATAGAAGTATTAGTATGGTAGTTCTGTCCTCAACTACTGTATGTAGCAGCAGTCATTCACCAAAAATAAGAGAATAGCAGTAAACTTCTCATGCAATTCAGCAAGTCCTCAATCAATCCTTGCACTAGACAACAGATAGCATTCATACTGCAAGTTCTGATCAAATGCAGTATTCTTTGCTCTGTGTGACCTTACATTGGGTGAATAATAATATTTGAAAATTTTGGGATGATCCCTAGATAGTCACTTAGGCATGCTCTTGTTTTAATGTTTATCTTTCATGTTTTTTCCTTAATTTTAATGTTTCTAACAGAATTGAGGCCACATTTTAGTCTTGCATCTGAAAGTGATGCAGCAGATCAAGATGATATAGAAGTTGAAGAAGATCAAGATGACCAGCCTCAGAATCAAACTATCCAACAGCCTTGCATTGTCATGGAAGATGCAATAGCTACCTCAGGTGTGAGCACACTCAGCTCTACGGTATCCCATGACTCCCAGGCTGCTCAAAGGATGCTGAGTGTCCAGCTGGGCAGGCTAAAATTAGAGACTAACAGGTAAGTCTGGACATCAGGAGACACTAACCTACTTGAGACTGTATTTCGTTTTGCTTTTGAAATACATATGCTAGAATAGTAGCAACGGTATCAAAATTCCATAGTACTGCAACTCATTCCTTTAAATGATGGCCATTGCACATGACCACTCACAACTACACATTAATTTTATTCATTTCAGAATGATAGTGATGGAAGTTGAAGTCAGTCTTGATTTCAGGTGCCCTTTCTAGGAAGGTCTGGAAAAGCTGAGCTTGCTGCCAAGTTTCTGCTTTTTCTCCTCTTTATATGCTGTGTATGGCTGATGAATGGTGTTATGTTTTGTTTCCATTATGACAGAACTCACTGTTCTTTTCTGTAGTTATTCTTGGAGAACAAACACGAGCTAGTCAACAGCCGCACGTGAACTGAACAAGGAAACTTTCAGAGTTGTTTTGTGTGCAGAATTCAGTGCAGCAGGATCTGTGTTTACAAGCAAGCATTTCATTTTTCTTTAAAAACCAAACACCAATCTGTTCATCAAAGAAAAATCGAAAAATGTGTGTTTTAAAATAAGTGATCCAGAAACTGGATTTTTCAGAAATATAAATTTTTTCATTAAAGTATACCAGATAGTCTGTTTAGAGCAAATATTTAAGCCTGTGCAGCACCTGACTTAGGACACTGAATTAATTTCTCACTGACCTCAGTAAATTTTGAATATGACCTTGATAGGAGAACATATCTTCAATAACAGAGTTGTTATGCTGCCAGCTCATTCTGCGTACTTATTGACCCAATTTGAATTGAAATGTTAAATTGCACTTTACTTTTAAATGTGTCCAGGAACTTTGCCATAGAGTACTACATTATATAGTACTATTTTTAATAGAGTATGAGTATTTTTGAATTCTCACGTTACAGTTCATTTTTTTAGTTTTTGATGACCACAGAAATAGTTTACCTTACTGATATGCTTAAAACCAACATCAAAAAAATTGCTTGGATTGCTTCACTTTCCCCAGCATAAACTTGGGAAGTAATAGCATCAGAAGTGATCAATTGGTAGAGGTATTATTTTCTAGCACCTTGCTTTTGTAAATTTCCTAAATGCAAAGCCTTTGACCAAATAATAACATCCTGTCATTCACAGAGAAATCTTGAGGTAAATAATATGGGCAGTTGTTTAGTTTAAGTATTAATTAAAGCTTTATTGGCAGAAGCAGCAAGTAGTTAACAAGAGAAAATGGTTGATTATTTTTATTGGCCCCATAGGCCTTTTTCAGCCAGAATGGGTAGAGGAGGAATAAAATAACTGAAAATTGGCTGCACTCCTCTCTGTAGAATATTAAACTGCTTTGAGACTAACCAAGCTGTGGGTGTGTGCAGAGACACAGAGCAGGACTGTTCACGTGCAGGGTAGACTTCTCAACAATTGGTAGCTCAGGCATGGAAGCACTCAAATGCAACCATGCTGCTGGTAGGCCTCTGTGCCCTTCCATATCCTTAAAAGTAGTGATAAATGCTTTTACAAAGTGATTATATCAGAAACAGTTTCTCTGCAAAGCCAGGGTACTTCTGTAGCCCATTCTCCAGCTGAATTCCAAAATGTCGCTATCTTTCAGTGTCCCAGAAGAAGATGCATTGCTTAACTGACTTAAAGGAAAATGGTACAGAAACAAAGAAAGTACTAAAATGGAACAGTTAATGCATAGTTCTCAGACTGACAGACTTAAAGGAAGGGATGAAGATGTTGTGATTCTTTCAAGGCAGAACTTTCTAAGACTGGAAAGTCAGTGATAGGTTTATGAGCTATAACATGCACATATGTTATCAAGGTCTAATTTCTTTAATCAAGTTCCTAAGCACATCTTGTTCACAATTCCTCCTTTATACTAAAAAACTCTTCTAAAATAAAAAAATTACTGCAGTCAGTTTTGCATACAAATTTTCTGTTGTATTCTGATTATTTTCCTTTGATAACTTGGTGTTGGCCACTGAATCTCTGTTTTTTTCTCTGGGTCCGTGTTATGAAGGAAGTCACACGTGGGTTCCAATTTGTTTCTGCTTTCTCAAAAGTAATTGCTTAGGAGAGGACAAAATGTATTTTCCCTCACCTTTTCTTATTCTTCATATAGCATAGGAGGGTAGGTACAAGCCCTCTAGTACGTGAGGAAGGGACAGTCCTTGTGTGGATTACAATGTATCTTCCCCATTTAAGAAATGGAACCATAATTTTTTGCCACACTTTCATCGTAGCTCCATCCTTGCCATACTTTTTAAAATCTCTGCAGGAGAGATGCGAGTTGGCCTTTTGCCTTCCATGGGATGATGTGACAAGGTTTAGCCCTTGGCTCATGAAACACTTTGATAATTGAGAAGAACAAACATACAGTTTTGTTTAAAGCTGACTGCTAGCTGTAGAAATTTTACTGAATTTTTCTATCATACCACCTGTTCAGTGGGTGTATGTGTATATGGAGACAAGGTACTTATTTTTTGTTGTTTGAAGAGCTCTAGTTCTAGAAACCAGACCAGTGGATGTTTATAACTGCATGTATGCTATAATAAATCTATAGAGACGGGATGTTTCTGTGAAGAAAGGAAGAATTCTGTCCTTGTCTCTGTCAAGAAGGTTTCCAGTTTAAGTTTAGTAAGAGCGTTGCTTTCCTGAAAAAACTGAGACTAAAGAAAACGTGTGCTTTCTTCCCATTGCTTCACAGGTTATTGGAGGAACTGGTTCAAAAGGAGAGAGAATTTCAAGTCCTTCTACATCAAGCTATAGAAGAAAAAGATCAAGAAATCAAAAACCTGCGGCTTAGGTCACAGCCAATAGGTAAGTGAGAAGAGGTTTGAAAGAAAAATTTCACACACTAACAGCAGATGAAGACAGTGACAGCTAAATTTCTGTTATTTTTATTGAGCCAGTCCCAGCAAAGGTATTTTATTACACTGCTTTTGGTAGGATTTTCTTTGAAATAAGAGTGCACGTTGAAGGAACAAATTACTGTATTTTGTTCACAATAAAAAGAATGGTATAATTTAAATATTTTTGATTGTGATTGTTACAGTAAAAGTCCATGAGGATAGAATTGGTGAGATATAAGTACAACATAAAGCTTACTGAGGTTGATCTGTATCTGCATTGAAGAAGGTGGAAGTGCTAATGCAGTTTGATGTTTCAGTGTAATGTGCTTCAGAGAAGTGTCACTTTCCAAAATCAGCTGATCCTGTCCAAGGCATTGCCTACACACCAGCTGTTTGAGTTACACTGAATTTTTTTGTTAAATATGTAAAAGCCTCAGTGTAGACAATTATAATGATACTGATTTCGCTAGTAGTCATTCGCTGAAGAGGACAGCAAATGCATCTGTATCAGATGTACACACTAGTTTAACTGCCTTCACGTTGAAGCCCAAGATTACTTCTGAGTAAAATAAGTAACCATAACCAAGTAGAGTAATTGTTGTGTAACTGTCTGTGATCTGTAATTGGGAGTGGGCTACAGGAACAGACATCTATGGGGATACTGGTATTCTAAGCTTGGAGGGAAAGGTCACTGAAGACAGTGCTTAAGCATTTAAACAAACAAACAAAAAAAGGAGGTTGCTTTGTCAAGACATTGTCTTCTCTCAAAAAACGCTTGTTCTAGATATTCCTGGATTGTCTGTCTGTCATCGTCATTCCACTGGCACAGGGACCGAAGACCCTGATCTCATAAACTGGTTGAGTGTTCAAGGAGCTGATGAGGCCACAATAAACAAGGTAAGAATGGTCCTTCCTGTTTGCCTTGTCACACAGATGTCACAAATCATTAAAATGATAAAAAAAAAAAAAAAGTACTGTTTTTGTGACTGAGTGCAAGAAGATCACAAATCATTTTAATTATTTAGCAAATTTTGAGAGATGAGCCTCTTTTCAGAGGGGAAGAATAAGGCATGAACATGGAGGCCTTTGTTAAATATAAAGTGTGTTCATAATGTCTATAACTGACTACAAATAAGAGAATAAATTGTCCTGCTAAAGAGACAGTATTACTTTGGTTCATAATTTTTCAGTCTTCGCACGTTGTGGCAGTTCCTACTGATTATACCCTGGGTACAGGGTACATGTTCACCCTTAGGCAACTGTGTTAAGTGAAATCTCCTGAAGTAGATAGGTCTGTTCTGCAGAAAATGATACATAATTTTAGAGGTGTTGAGCATCTCAGAATTTCAGCTGACTTAAGAAATCCTGCATGTAATTATCACTGATGTAGATCAGTTCAAAGGTGTCTGGAAATCAAAATGCACCAAATTCAGATGATGCTTTTGAAAAGGTAGGTCTTACCACACCACATTTCACCTGTAAGGAAATTAAACAAACAGTTGTTATGCTCAGATGTGCATTCATTGAATTCTGATTCTGGGATACCAGTGATGACAATAGAAATGCCAGTTGACAAAAGTTTTGAGTAGCTGTGAAAGCATTACACATTTAGAGTAATGCATGGTGTGTCAGTGTGGAGTATGCTGCATAAAAATTAAGTAGTTTCACTGTGTTTCTAGAAACAATATGGATTAATCTGTTAGAGGTACCACATTTTGGCCCGATTTTAGATTTCTTCCAGACCCCTATTTTTAAGGGGCAGATAGTATATAAAACTTAGATGGATTAGTTTTCTAACAAAATGTTCATTTATACTTGTTTTTGTAGTTCTTGGCTGAAGACTATACATTAATGGATGTTCTCTGCTATGTTACACGAGATGATCTGAAATGTTTGAGACTGAGGTAACGTTTCACACTTGAGTGAACTGCGCTGAACTGGAGTGTGCTTTGTTACAAAAGAAAATAACTGATGCTAACCCCCTATTGGGTTGTTCAGCATAAATTTAAAATAAGTAACACTTTACAATATTTCTTGGATCCTGATGCATTTCTGATAAACAACTGATGGTGCTTACATTTTAGAAATAAGCTTTTATACTAAAGGCAGGCAAAGGAAATTTTTTAAATTAAAGCTTTTGCCTTGCACCTGGACATGCTAGAAGTCCCACTAAAGCCTTACTTTTATTTTAAAAGGTTGAGATAGCAAAATTTGTTGTAATTTATCACAAAACTGCAGAAATTTTCATGGACTACAACTAACACTAGATTTCAGCTAGTCATACCAGGTGTGTATGTCACTGCAGTACTGGTTTAAGTAGAAATGGTATAATATATCAAACACTGAGTGTTCCCAGGCAGTTTTAAAATAAATTTTAAAAAAAATTAAAAATTGGTAGGTGGTGAGATTTTTTTTTTATAACTGACGCTTCCATAATGGTGGAAGTCTGCTGTGGGTTATGCAAGTCCTTTGGATGACAAGTCTGAATTCCAGAAAGCAGGCATCTGAAAAGTCAAAAGATTACCCTGTACTGTAATCAGAAAAGGACTCTGTTCTCTCTTCGAGTGTGTGTTGAATTTCACCTTTGGTCAGCTTCCGTACTGAGTAGTAGAAGCAGAATTTCATTGGTTTGAAACTAGAACAAGAAAATCAGAATGCACCTGAATTGGAATGGAATGCTTTGGGGATGGAGAGTATTCTTTTACCTGAGCATCTTTATGATTTTTTTTTCTTTACAGAGGAGGAATGCTATGCACCCTCTGGAAGGCCATTACTGACTTTCGGGAGAAACACACCTGACACTGAAATCTATCTTCGCTTCTCTGCAGAGAGGAAAAGGTTTCTTTTCAGCACAGAGCAGGTGTGCTGTCAGAAGGACTGTTGCACTTTAATCCAGTATTTGTTTACCAATGTTAAAAACACTGCAGCTTCCTGACTGCTTTTACGCCTATAATCCATAAAGAATCTGTAAACAACCTGCAACATTATTTTACTTTAACTGTTTATATATGCAAGTTTTTTGAAAATTAAGGAAAAACAAAAATTAACTCACGAAATATTGTACTTAACGTAACCAGATGTTAATTTCACGAAAAACTGATGTAAGATTTCATGTGACTGTGCATCACTGGAACAAAACCAAAATGTGACAACTTCTCAAGTTTTTTTCTTTGTAATGCATCTCAGTAATCTGTAGTAGAAATTCATAATTTCAATCATAATTAGATATTTTTCTTTTAGTGTGTAAGACCTAAAAGTAATTGTTTTTACCTATTGCCCTACATAGTTTAATATTGTTTATTTTTGGTAACTTAAGTTCTATGGTGCATTTGTTTTAGTTGTTTATGTACTACTGAACTGTACCAGTTGCATACACCTCAACCATAGTAATGTTAGCTTGTTCTAAAGCTATCTGACATACACAGTTGAAAATAAAAGAACCTACGAGTTGCTTTTTGCTATATTTTTGAACTTTTAAAATAAAGGTGTAGAACTGGAGAATGTTGGAATAAAAAAAAAAAGAAAAAAGCACACTGAGTATCAAGGGAACCTTTCTGACACGTTAGTTACTGTGATTTGATTTTGATAATCATAGTATTGAATGTTTTCTCAATACTGCAATTAGATTGAACAGGAAACCTGACACTTCCCAGCAAAACATAATTCCCTGGGTGCTAAATTTATTAAATAACCATCCACCTTGAGTGCATGGAATAGTCATTTTGTTTTCTTCTACTGTGTGGTTTTCTTCTTTGTGACTTGCCTTTTCTCACGCATCATGAAACGGGATTGTGGATATTCCATATCTATCAACGCTGATCATCACGCTGGCATTCCAGCACTGGGTAACATCAGATGCTTCTGGGGCAGTTGTAAATCGGACTTTTCTGGACAGAAACCGCTTCTTTCCTCATAAGTCTTGGGAACTGGTGAACAGCTTAGGCTCTGAATGTTTCATGTCTAACAAGTATTTTAAAAGAAAGTTGAGTATTTTTTCTAAACATAAACATGCTGTCTTGACATATATGTAGTTAATTTTCCTAGGGTCAATTGTTTTCTGAAAAACAATTATGTATATAATACATAAATAAACTAGGAAAAGTAACTAGAGGAAAAAACACATCTTCAACAAAGAAAGTATTACTTTTCCTAATTCTGACGATTATTTTACTGGTTCAACTCATTCCAAAACTGTGACACTTTCAGGAGAAACACAGCTAATGTTTAACAACATAACTAAAAACATTGTATGCAGGGGAAAGGAACCCTAGGCAAATTAACTCTATTTTGATTTAGCAGTGTCAAATACGATCCTGCATCAGCCCATGACTGTTGCAGCTTGAAAACCTCTGATTTTATGCAGCATAAATAGCATAAGCATTACTTTATTTGTGTTCAGGGTTTGAAAGCATGTAGCCTGTTCTCTATTATCCATGACTCAGGATGCTCAGCAATGCCAGCTATGTATAAGAGAAGGGAGTGTGATCATTTTAACGTCTCCACGAGACCTAGCCTGGCACCAGCTGGGAATAAATTCCTGTGGTTTGCCGCTGGCCTCACCAGACCTGCAGAGCTGCTTGGCTGATGATCAGTTTTGTATTCTTTACTGTAAGGCTGTATTGAGTCTGATGCATGGCTATACTGAGCAACCCTACTTTCATCCTGCTTGAGGGACTGTGCTTCCCTGAACAGTGTAGCTTATCCATCAGTGTACTAGAGTTATGCACAATCAGGAAAGCACATGTAATATCCCCACCACGTGCTTCAGGCCACTTCATATGCATTGTTCCAGACACTCGGTAGTTTTTATATTCTTGGACAGGACATGCAACCACTTTGGGACAAGGTGTATCAGACAGGTTAGCCTGGGAGCCCTGAGTATGCTAGCACATTCCTACTGACCACAAGTGAGAGATGTGAGGTTGTGTTCTGAGGACACGGTATGTGCAGAAGGGAACCTTTTGATTATGGAACATACTGCTCCCTTTGAGCTTAGTAGCCTCTTGGTCCTTTGCTACTAGTTTGGGGGTTTCTTGTAGCTTTCAGCATCAAGTCCAGCCGGCGCTTATATTGCAGCACCATCCCCCTGCCTACAACTGGCAGGGCATGTTTATCACCCAAGCCCCAAGTCCTGTTTCAGAGCACCAGTGACACCTGGTGCAGCAGAGCATCCGTCCTTCCTGCCCATGTAAGAGACCTCGTGCCCCGAACTCAGCTCTCTAAGGGAGGAGGACTTTCAGTTTGCTTCATCCAGCACAGCACAGATATATTTGCACCTCTACATCAGCTTGCCTTCATGTATGTTGCAGCTGTGCCGTGGGTTCCCCGATTCATTCACCCTATTTCAGCCCTGGTTTTGCAGATTTGTGCTGCCTACAAGTAGACACAAAATGCAACGATGTTTTAGTCCAGGCCTGGGCAGCTTTTAAGAGAAACGCTCATAAACACCCCTAAAGCAGCTTAGGGTGAGTCCAGGAGAACTCCCAGGAAAGGTAACGAGGCCGTGAGCTCCAGTGAAGGGACCTGCCGGTCTTCGGCTACCTGACGGGCCGTGGGACCACCACAGCACCGATGCCGCGGGGGCCCCTGTGAGGGTGGGGGGAGAAAACAACAACAACAAAAAACACCGTGAAAACACGGACAGGTCAACCCCAGCCGGGACGGGGAGGGAGGGAGCTGCCAGTCCCCGCCTCAGGAGGGGCCGGCGGTCGCTCTCCGCCCTCACCTGCCCCGCGGGGCCGGGGGGCCGCGGCGCCCTCACCTGCCCGGGGCGAGGCGTGGCGGGGCGGCGCTCGCCGAGGAGCTGACATGGCGGAGGCCGCGGGCAGGAGCGGCGGCTGCCGGCGCCCCGCAGGTGAGGCGCGGCTCGGGGCTCGGGGCTCGGGGCTCGGGGCTCTCGGCTCGCCCCCGCGCACCGGCCGGCTGCGGGTGGCCGCGCGGAGCGGCAGCGCCGCGGGGCCCGGCGGCCTCCTCCTGCCGCAACAGGTGCGCGGCCGCCCCGCCGCGGGCTTCCCCCGGCTCTCGCCGAGCGGCCTGCCCGGGGCTCTGCCGGCCGGCCCGCAGCGCTACGGTGTCTGCGCTCGGTGCGCGGCGGGGCCGGTGCGGGGAGCCGAGCCGCCCGGCGGGGAGAGGGACGGGGAGCCGCCGGGGGAGAGCCGGGCACCAGGTCAACCCGAGCCGCGGGGCACCAGGTCAACCCGGGCTCTCAGCCGGGGTGAATGGCTGCGGGAGCCGGCTAACGGAGGCGAGAATTGGGCAAACCTGGGCGGGGAGCGAGGCGCGGGGCCTGCGGGCCTTAAGGTGAGCCCGCAGCGAGGTGGTGGCCTTGTGCCCTGCTGCGAGGGCGTTGTGGGACCTGCTCGTGTCGGCCCAAGGGCAAGGAGGGTGCATGGAGGAGGTCTGGGCTTGCACAAGCAGATCCGACCGCTGCATCGCCGCTGTCGGCGCAGATGCTGTTCGCTTTTGGGAGCGGTGGAGGGGTTGCCCTTCTGTCATGCTCACTGCAGGTGCTACTTGCCGGGTTGTGAAGCCCGGCTCCAGCTCGCAGTCCGCTTCTCCTTTCTTTTCCCCTCCGTGCACAGGGCAGTTCACTCGCCTTTTGCCGGTCCTTTGCTTCCCTGTCACACATCCATGTTTATTGCTGGATCGCAGAGTGAGGATTCCCATCAAAACAACATATGAGCAGGCCGTATGGCTGTTGGTTAATCAAGAGTGTTTCCACAATGCAATATTCTAATACACATCTTATATAATCTGGTGGTAGTGCAGTAACAAGCAACAACTGTGGGCAGACCCATCCAAGTGCTGTCCTTTGTTATTAAAGTTAAAGGTATACCGTAAAAAGGCAAATCACAGCCATCCCTCTAAAATTCACCTTCAGAAAGGGTGCACGTCTTTGGTTTCGGGGTTAGCAACCACGCCAGCTTCACTTTCCACAGGAAAAACAGGCTGCCGCTGCATTGTTTTAGAGCCGCTTTTAACAAATTCTTTTCAAACTCTTTACCTTACCTTGCTAATGTGGTGGTTTCGTTAATTGTGCTGTCAGGCTCTGTTGTTTATCAAAGTTGGAGACGAGCTGAAAGAAGTGTATTTTATACGCGTGTGGGTTTGAACAGGCCTTTGGCAGAGCCCCTGGCGCAGAGAGAGCTGTGAGGGCACCACCGCCCCGTGCCGCCTGCGAGCGGCAGGGGGGCTCTGCCTTGCCCGGCCTCAACGGCTGTATCGGGATATTTCCTGCCTCTTTATACAAAAATGAAGTCAAGGATCTGTTACTCTCCTGCAACCCCTCTCCAGTTAAAGCCTGCTCAAACGTTGGAATACCGCAGTGAGTCTTACAATTGGTCCCACGTCGCTAATTGATACTGTAGCTCCGAGTGCTCTGACATAGAAACTCAGATTTATCAGTAGCTTGTGGAGTGAAAATGATGCAGCTAAATTAAATATGAAAGTGTGGGTGGGGGCTTTAAAAACCCCTATAGAAGCCACCCCTCAGCTTTAGAAAGCAGGTAACGTAGTGTCCCTTAGCATCTCTCATTGGTCAGGTAATGTTTGTGCAAGGGCTATGCGCCGTGGAGGAGTTTAAGCAAGCCTTTTGATATTCACAGTGATTAACGGGAGCCAGGCTGCTTTTCCCCACCCACTTCCTCCCAGCACTGCTAGTGCTTAAAAAAAAAAAAAAAAAAAAAGACATAAAACAAAATCCTCTGGAGTTCACGGAATAATCTGGCCTGTTAAATGATGCTGGAGCAACTTGTCTTCATGACACTGCCTCTGCAGGAAGAGGGTCTCTGCTGATGTCACTACACTTGTATGCGCCATCATTTCACTTTGGCTTCATATTGAGAATGGATGTTCTTTCCCGTGCATTACTTCAAACTTTAAAAGTCAGAATTTGCAATAGTCTGAGACTGCTGCTGTTTTATTTTTGTGATGATTGGTTTATTAGTAGCACAGATAAAAAAGTTTAATACTTAGAAGCTAGGAATTATTTGTGGTGTTAAATGTAATTAAATGTGATCAGTGCAATAATTTCCTCAATTATGTAAATACTGTATAATCTCGCAACAATCTTCTTTTCCACTTGAAAAATGTGTACAGGTCTAGATACACAATAGAAGCCACAGCGTGCTGCTATTGTTGTGGTGGCTCTCTGCACACCCACCTTTCCTGCAGGAAGGAGATCTCCTGAGTATGACTTCTGCTGCACAAATGCAGCATGCTGCTAGGAACATAGCCACGGGCATGTTGCACGTGTGTAAGATGAAAAAGACCGTGAGAAGATGGTGCACCTGTAAAACTGGTTTGGATTTGATTCTGCGGATGCTCCTGAGTATTGATTCTGTAGTCATGTCTTAATTGGTTTTATTAAAGTGAGTCCTTGCTTTCGTTAAAAGAAGTAAAAGATGTATCTATAACCTCAGTGAAGTTGGAGCAAATTCTTGACAATGGGAATTGGAGGAGCCATCAGAGTTGAAGGAAAGTGACCCGAAGCTGTCCATTAAGGTGATGTGCAGAGGGCGGGCTGTCTTATCCGAATGGCTGGAGTTGGCAGCACTGACTCCTCTTGACTTTCAGAATCTTTGGAGATGCAGGTGGTGCAGTGACTTATGCTCCATGTTGACAGTCAAAGTGCAACGTGCTTGGGGGGGGGGGGAAAGCAGGTACTGATGCCTCCAAACATTTCTCACGTCTGTGTCTGATGCTCTCATGTATTCTCGTTGGAGAAATAGCCCAAAACTCATGGCGTTTCAGGTTCGCCTTCCAACAAGCACACTGGGAATATGCCAGGAGAGTGTTGGTAATCAACACAGCACCACGTAGTTCACAGGATCTCATCTGCCAGATACTGTCGGTAATACAGCGATGGAGAAAATTTTAATTTGGTCTTGGCGCATTGCCTTTTCTTTGAAGTATTTCACATTTCTACCAAAACGTTTAGTACATACGCAAGTGCCCTTTGTTTTCAGAGTGCTTTACAAGCGTTTTGTTCTTTTGATGTGTGTGCAAACTGGGTATTTTAAAACCATGCTGTTTTTACAGACGGAAGCAGCGGCGAGTCTGCCCAGGCCGTAGTGTTAGTAGGGTAACTGGCCCCGATGACTTCTGTTTTCAGTTTCTGTTTCCTGCTTCCCTGTCAAGTCCTCATTTCCTCGTGGCTTTTCCTCATCTAACTGAGCTGGCACCGAGGCTGTGTGATATGTTGTACTCTAGGGCCTGATCCAGTATTCTGCTGTTACACATGCAATTTAAAAACATTGGCTAATAATGATCTAATGTGTTTTTATCTGTCACGGCACACGTTGTGCAATTTTTGTAACTAGTCATACTATGCAAATCCATTTAATTAAAACTGTGGCAGGACGTGGAAGACTGAGGGCTTCTGCTCCTTCTTGAGTTAAAGCGCCCAATTCAATGAATGAATGAAGAGTAAGTTCTAGAAACTGCTGTTTTTATGGCCTCGACTTCCAGAAGCGAGTCATCTCGTTGCTTATTTAAAGCTATTCAGAGTGCATCCGAGCTCTTGACAGCAGGATTCTCATTAGTCAGAAAGATGTCGGTTTACCTTCTTGTTCTCTAGCATTTTATATTCAATTCTACTGATTTATGCAAGTGGCCACCTTCTTTCCACCCTCCTGGAAGGAAGGAAATCGATGATTATATCAGATGCTTGTAATCTAAATACGAAAAAGAAAAAAATCCTGTAAAATAATTTACCAGTTCTTTACTATCTTGTATACATATAAGTGAGATATCTTTGAAGAGAAGCTTAGAAACCTCTGTAAAGATGAGGTTATTCTCCTTTTTAGCAATAAGAAGTAGGAGAGGATTCAAGAGCAGTGGTGGAAAAAATAGATGTGCATGATGTTTGAGACCGTGATTGTAATAACAGATGCAAGTAATTTTTCTGATGTAGAGAATATTTCTGCAATTCTCAACTTGTAGAAAATGGTTAAAATGGGGAGGGGGGGGGGAGGGGGAGGGAGGAGGGGAATCCTGTCTGTCTTTTTAAGGCTGTATTGCTCTGTCCTAGATTTACATGGCACTGAAAAGAAAGTGTCCAGTTCTTTGATGCTGAGTAACTAGCTGTTTTCTCAGGCCAAAAAAAAAGAAAAAGGCTGCATTTGCTTGGTTTTTGGCCTGATTTAAAATCCACTGTAGTAAGTAATAAGTAAATGCAAGGACCTGAATCTCCTGGAGGAATTTATGGAGCTATCAAATTTGGAGTTTAGTTAATGTGTCCATGTTCTGATATTTAGCATTGTCTGTTATGTATTTTTTAATGGCTTTTTAAAGTTTTTGACACAATGACTATCAATGTTTAAAATGTCCATACAAAATATGGTTGCATGCTGTGTTCTGTTGTCACACTGATTATTTTTATACAGTTTTTGGTTGGTAGGTGCATTGTATTGTTTTTGCAGAAGAGCACGGGGTGTCTTAACCATACCTGGATTTTCCTGATCTTTCTTTGGATAAAGAACTAATTGGAACCAAATTCCCAAAGGAATCTCATTGTTTCATGCTGGGAGAACTTGTTTGTAAATGAAAAATCCCATGTCCCTTCTTGATGCTACCATGTAGGATAGGGACCTACCTTATCCTGACCTTTAGTACTAAAGCAAATCAGAAATAGATTAATGAAATATCTGCAATTTGGTAAGGAAGTTATATTAAAATAATATGTTGACTCTATCTATCTTTGATATCAAATGCATTTAAAGTGAGAGAAAATTTTCTTTTTATGTTAAAAGGTCTTGAATTGTTATCCAAGAGCAGAAATGGAATGGTTTTTATTTTATATTCAGTAAAACTGAAGAACAGGATAGCAAAGGGATTGTGCTAGGGATATGCTCTAAAAGCACTAAGGTACATGTGACTTTTCTGTTCAGCTTGTGGTTGTCACAGTCCAAACTTTTTTTTTTAAAGCTTCAGTAGTTGGTGAACATCTCTTATAGTGGTAATAATAATAAGCTCATACAGAGTACATTGAATGAGAAGACATATTTTTACAAAAATCAGTGAGTTCTTTCCCAAGAAGCCTTCTTCAGGATCCTTCTGAAGGTTCTGTTTCTCTCCGGAGATGGAGAGGCTGAGGCTGCAGCTTGCCTCAGGCTTCGGGGCATGCAAGTGTCAGAAGGAAGGGGAGAGTGGGCTGCCCTGGCTTCTGGAACTGGATTGAAACATCTGCATCTCTGGGGTCTTTCTGTTTTGGGTTTGTTTGTTTATTTGTTTTACTGTCCTCTGACTGGCAGTGGGGAGGACAGGGAGCTTGAAGGCTGGAGATTAACTAATGGTCTACTCAATGGATGGTCACGTCTAGGTTGCACAATAGTGCCAGACAGGAGAATTTTTATATTTTATCTGCTCTTATCCAAAGAAAACAGCAGGAGAAAGATGTGAAATTCCTTTAAAATACAACTTTATGAATGTCCAGTGAGCGTCTCATGGAGTGGAGGAAAAATCTGCATATTGTGATTCAGCAGTGTCTTATGAGTGCTTCTGTATGCAGTGCTTTTCATAGGTGATTTGTCTATGAATTGACCTTTTCTGCCTTTTGTAATAGTATATGATCGTGCATTCAATTGGCTTCATTTTCTGTAGCATAACCTGACATGCCCAGTGATACAGGATGGTTTCTAGCTAGTGGACTTGGTGTGGTCTTTTTATTGAAGGTGTACACAGTCCGAGTTATCACAGTCTCTGTCTTGTCTTCACAAGGATTTCACTTTCTGTCAGTTAGCGAACTCATGCCGAGCACAGCCTTTTGTCTTTGCCCACTACAAAAGAGCAGAAAGGCTCACCCCGCCAAGCAGAGCAAAAGGCCTTGGCCTTGGCCTTGGCAGGGTGCTGCTCCTCAGGGCAGCAGCTGCATCGCGTAGTGCTCGTTATATTCCACATCACAGTAATGAGCTTCGTGTAGCATGTAGATGGTTACAGGGATTGAAACAATCCTCTGAATGAAAGATAGAAATCTAGAGTTCAGCCATTGGAAATGATCAGATTACCTGTAGTAGAGTGCAATAGGTGTCACGGTGACTGGCTTCAACCTGCTTCACGTTTAATAGGTTGAGATATCAGGCATTAATGTGTGGTGTTAAAGCAGACACATCCATTAACACGTTGTTATAAATATTTATACGTCCCAGATCACAATATAATTATCCTAATAGTCTTTGTTCAAACTGCTGTTTGAGACTGTTGCGTATCAGATAATTCCTCGTGCAGGAAATTATACCTATCAAATCCAGCAGGTGAGAGTGGCTGTGTTTAAGTGTAGTGGTTCAGCTGATAATGACTTTGACAGTGTTGTAAAAAGGAAAAATATATCTCTTGCCCTCAAGGTACAGAGTTGCACTGGCTCCATCTCCTGAGAGCGTTTAACCTCAGTGGTAAGGGCTCTGCCATGCTCTTAGTTGTGTGCGCTGCGCCTGAGGGTTAGTGGGGGACAGAGGAAGAAACGAGGGGATGGGTAAACAAATGTCTTGTTCTTTAAAAACCAACTGAAGTTATGTGGTGTCTTGTAGGAGGTACTCTTGTTATAGGTTGCAGGTGGTTTGGGTGCAATACTGTTAGGCATTCAGGAACATGTTGTGGGGCTGGCATAGCTTTTAGCCACTGGGTCTCTGAGGTAAAATCGTTCTGCATAGGTCAAATCTGCTGTTGATCATATTCCTGTCAGAATTCACCTCAGCGTTAGTAAGTCAGCAGAAGGGAACATGTGCCGGTGCCTCAGCCACCTGCGCCTCTTAGCACACACCGGCCTTCATAGGCCTCTAGCTGTCGTTGCCATGTGCCACGTGTGGAGCGAGCCCCTCGTACGGGGTCCTGCAAGGACCAGGGAAGGCAGCCTTGTAGCTGTCCTCTGTGGCTCCTCAGAGAACCTCCTGAGGAACACCTGTTTCAGCAGCTCCATTTCCCTATTGTCATACCTGTGAGCTTGGAAGCCCCTCCAGCCAGGTGTCCTCTGGTGTGCCAGATACTTCTTACATCATTTAGAACAACTATTTATGTGGCTTGGCAACTAAAGGTGAACATCTAATGTAGTTTTAAAAATAGCCACGGAGCAAAATGTTTAAATGGGCATGTTTCAGGAGTCGTTTCTTCCCGGCTTAAAACAGCACAAGGAAGGGGAGTGGTGCTCAGCTGAGCTGTCATGTAGCTGTTGGTTTCTGGTACTTCTGTTTTGCTGGAACACTCAGGCACATGTGAAAAGTATTCATGGTACTAACTACAGCCCACTTTCTGTGGATGTGTGTGCACTGTTGTGTGGTATTTGTGGCCGGCAGGTAAGGGGATGGGATTTGAGGAATGGAGCTGTTTCTCTCACAGGACAAAGTGGTAGCCTGTATAAACCCTGGAAGGCAAATTGCTGAGCTGCAGAACAGCTTGTGTTAGAGTTGTTTTTTTTTTTTTCTTTTTGCCCACACCCTGCAGCACAGAGCATCTTTACCTGTGGGCAGATGTCATCGTGTACAGCTTCTGTGTATGCCCAGAGAAGCTGAGGTGGAGCCCAGTGGCAGGGCATGGCCGGGAGGAGATAGGGCCACAGGAGACAGGAGGTGGGCTGCGGGCCTGGTGCAGGACCGGTGCCCAAGCACAGAATGCGTCTTTCGCTTGGTGGCATTCTCAAACAGTGGGCACATTTTCAGCTGGAGAGGTTTGAAGCAGGTGAAGACTTAGGTATCATGTGTAAAAGGCGCAGGGTGTTGCGTAGCGGCGTTGGAGCTGTGAATAGCGGAGCACGCAGGCTGCGAAACTTGTGAGCAAGCGCTCTGTCATAAGTGGCTGAAGAAAGTCCGGAGTGCCAGCATGTAAAGTAAACCTTGTGGGGTTTTAGCTGGTTGGTTGTACTTTGCTCATTTTGCAAAGCAGATGTTAACAGTTGGTGCTATAAAGCTGCTGTTGAGATACAGAATATTAACTCCCAAAGTCCTTTCGCTGTCCTGTGTTACCTGTGCAAGCCAGAGATCCTGATCGCTGAGTTTCCACACACGGAAGAGAATTTTCCAACACCTGCCGGTAACTGTGGGCGTGTGCATTCCTAATGCAAGAGGTGTGCCGCGCATAGGAAGGTGATTAAGTCAAGGGGAGGGGAGACAACATATGCATATATGGAAGAAGACTCATCCTCGTTGTTTTCATTTAGATTAGGCTTAAACTCTAAACACGAATAACAGAGCAGCTGGCAAGAGGCAGGTCCATGCCCAGGGCCTTCTGGGCGTCTTCTCACCCGCTGCTCATCGGCTTGTGCAAGCGCGGCCCCATCCTCTGCCGGCAGCGGGGGGCTGCCCACGGCCACCAGCGTGCCGGGGAGACCTCCCTTGGTTAGGAGGTGTCAGTGTTGTCAGGGCAACTGCTAGCAGCAGCGGCGTATCGTGTTTGCTCCTCTTGCCTTGCCTGCTGAATATTTCAGCGTGCCGAAGCTGGCAGAGGGTCGCGGGGAAAGAGGTGCTGCGGGCTGGGGTCCAGCTGAGGCAGGGGAAGGCAGCAACAAGCAGCATCTGAACCGACGTGCCTTTAGTTCAGGCTTCTCCTGGAGGTGGGGGAAGACTGCGAGCTCTTCGCCGCCGAGTGGATGTTGGCGTCTGTCAGCTGTTTGCATACCGCTTATCCGTAGGGGATCTATCAGAAGCGCTCAAATGAACAGGCAGCGTTGCAGCTAGCTGCTGAGCAGGGGCTGCGGTTTCTTACTTTTTTTTTCTTTTTTGAAATAAGCAAGAGGCAGCGGCAACATGCCTGGTTCAACTACTGTCCTCCGTCAAGAGCGATTGAAGAAGACAAGTGCCAGGCCAAATCCCCTGGGTTTATTCACCATTAACGAAGAGGACGAGCAGCAAAAGAACGGCAATTCCAAAAGGCTGAAAGGTATGCCGCGGCTCTGCAGCCTGGGCTGGGCTGGGCACGCAACGCGCTGCACAGCTGCCACAGCGCCTTACTGGCTCCCCTGTGTGCTACCGAGAGCCTGACAGTGACTGGCGCAGTTTGGCGGTGCATATTGGCACCCGCAAATGCCCCGTGTGTGACAGATGTATGTATTTAAATCACCCGGATTGTTATGCAATCGCCTGCTTTGGATGTGAAAGAGAAAGAATACTTTTTAGTTATTAACCCTATTTTCAGGCAGAGGTAAGGGGCCTGCATCACAAATACATCAGTGAATTTGTGTGCGCAGTCTGGATAAATACCTGTAAAAAGAGGTGGTGGTAGGCTTGGGGAATACAGAACAGAATAGCAGCCTGTTAGAGAAGACAGCTTTGCCAAAGACGAGATAAAATTAGCTCTACTTCCATGCATGTGCATAAGGGGCAGTGTGCCTTTGGCAGAGTATAAAAATTATATATACGTGTTCAGATATGCTGACTTTGATAAGCCTGACTAAAGACAGGGCACACTAACAAATTGTAACTGCTGAAGAAAAATTATTTGTGGTGTTTAATGTAGGTGAGTGGTGGTGGTAGAGGGATGCTGATGGTCATGGATTTTTATCAGAGGTCTGTCAAGCCTGTGTAGTCATTGCCTATCTTGTACCATGTAATTAATGCTTTCCACCTGAATCCTAGTGCTTAAATTCTGTTGGTCTGGCAGGGATGCTGCACCTTAGAGTTGTGACTGGAATTTTAAGTTTGAACCATCAAAATTCTTATTCTTTTTCAGTGATCAAGTGATTACATTTACATAAACACTCCTTTTCATTGCCTTATTCAGGGGAGGAAAAAAATTGCACCAGATTTTTTGTTTGTTTGTTTACAAAACATCTGCCAGTTTGTAGCCTCAAGATAGTGTTTCGAATTTGAGACGTTACCATTCTACCCTGTAACAGAAGAGGCTAGCAAGCAAGCATTTGAATAGCAAATTTATGGTATGTATATTTATTACAGCTAACAAGCTGTTTTCTTTTCCTTGAAGTAAAAAGGTAGCTTGGTAGCTCTAACAAAATTCCTGAGTTTTGAATTTGCCTGGGTTTGCAGCCTCTGCTTTTCTTCATCATCGTAAAGAACTCCACAGATTTGAGCGTCATGGTAATAACGTATTGCTAGTCATTGTTAACGTGCCCATTGTGTTAGGTCTTGTGTACATAGTTACTTACTCTTCTGTACATTTGAAACTGCCCATATAAAATGGAGATACAAACTCTAGTATGAGGTCAAGTTTTTTAATGTTTTAAGAAGGATATTAGTTTCCTTTATCGCCTGCTGGGTGACTTCCAGAGTCAACAGTCCACAAAGCAAAGAATCAATAATTTTCCTGGTTTTGTTCAATGGCACTGATAGTTTAGTTTCCCAGGGTAAAAGTTCTTGTTGACTTGGCTGCTGTTTTCTGCTTGCAGCAATTATACAGATGTGATTATCTTTGCTTCTCTTGTTAAAACCAAGATCCCATTTTTGATTGATCTTTTCTCCTTGTATTCCTGTGAGATTTAAGTAGACAAATGTACGTGGTTTGTTCTCTGTGCTCCTAACACGTGCATGATTTCAGTAAGGTAGTAAATCGGTGGTCTACCTTGAATGCTCTTAGTGAGGAATAGCATAGCAGGTTATACAAAATCTTCTGGAAGCACACTCACTTGATTTTCTTTTAGTAATTAATAGAATGGCTCTCACCATCTCCAGACCCGCCCTTGCATGTTGATGTGTGTAGTTTTTCACCCATCTGTGGGTGCGAGCAGGGCGTGCGGGCAGGAGGCCCCGCACACGTGGGCTGCAGGTGCTGGAGGTCGGCTGCTCCCTGACACCAAGCAAGGCTGCTCCAGCACTGCTTCCAGTGGGATCGAGAGACATGGGTCTGCCACGGGTCTGCCTGAGGCTGCCTTCAGTGTCCATCGTCCGGTTGCTCCTTGCGTTGTCTCCTTCATCTCAGTTCTCGACCTCTCGTTTGCTGTATGCTCAGCCACTTCTGCAGCTGCTGAGATTTTTCTTCTTTCTTTTCATTCCTAGCACAAACTAAGTCGGTGCCATGTCCCTAGGAGGTACGATGTCTTCATCTCTGCTTCCTAGAATCGTGCTGGGCCTCTCCTTTTACAGTAGTTCAAAACCCAAGAGGCCTCTAATAGTCTGATACTCCGAAGTAATAGAGCAGCTTCTTCCTCCATTAAGGATATTTGAATATCATCCCAGGTTTTAAAATGTTCCTCATTTTGGGTAGTTCAGTCTTTTCAGAATACTAAGTCTTGCTTTACAGTTCATATGAGAGTTGTTTTTGTCAGCTGGGAAATAAATATTTATGGGGATTGTAAACTGGTTAACAATTGTGAGATTTTCTGTAAATGGATTTCAATATCAGCCATTTCTTTTCTTGTCTTTGGCTGTCTCTACTGTAATCTGGGAAGTCAGGTGGACACTGAGTTTGTTCTTCCAGTGTAAACAAATAATGACATGAAAGTGTTTGACAGGGATTTTATTTTTTAATCTGGAGATATTAAAAGCCTGCAGCAGTCTTTGTAGCCACATGATCCTACTACTTCCTTTCCTTTGACGTGAATTGTATTCAGAGCTTTTTCACTAAATGTTTTAACTTCCTCTCCTCTACTCTTTTCCCCCATCCCTTCCTAGCAGTTAAATGCATGTTTTAGGAGGGTGGACAGAGGCAGGATTTGACTTCTGGATTCTGAATTATGTTGCTACTTGCCTCTGTGTATCAATTAGCTAACTGGTAGTTAGAAAAGTAAAAGAACTTTATTTTGTTTTTCTTCACTCCATGCCTGAGAACTTTCTACAAGCCTGAATGCAAATTCCATTTGAGCCTGCATCTATTAAGACAATATTCTTAATACTCTGATAGATTTGATGGGATTGCTGGCAGTAGTTGTTGGTCACAGGGTGGGGTGTGGGGTGGCTTGGGCGTTCCCTTGATACATTTTAGTAGCTAACTAACAGTTCAGCTGCTAAATCTGCTCCTTGGAAGTCCTGAAAGTTGTTTTCACAGATAGTACTCCTGTCACAAAGTCAGCCTCATCTCATGGACATTCATATGGGATTATCTCTTATTTTTTGTTTATTGTTTTTCCATTTGTTCTGATGAACTCGAGTTCTCTTTGGCCTGTTTTTTTTTTTCTTTAAGTTTTGTTGATTTCCTTTCTCCAAAACACTAGTTCAACCAAAATTCGTGTCTTGTTTGTAAGCCCAGAGTGGTGAGACTTGGCATAGGTACCCAAGCTGTGTGGTAGTTATACAGACCCAGTGACTTCCAGGTAATAAATCCTGTGTACTGCTTGTTGGGTGAAGTCTGAACTTGAATTAAGGCTCAACTTCCTACTGGGATTAGCACCTACCTAAAACAAATCTTGCAGGCATGTCTGGTTCTGTTATGTTAAGCAGCCTTAGAAATCAATCCACAGCAAAGTAGTATGCTACCGTCTCCAAAGTGACCTTTTTGACATCTTAACGTTGGCACTTGCATTTTCAATTGTTAGAGCCGTGCTTCTCAATGCAGTATTGGCATTTACAGCACATTTTCAGTGTCATTTACTAGAAAAAAAAAAAGCTGGAATCTGTACATCTTGCTGCAAAAGCCTCACTTCTCCAGTAATCCGAAGTGTCTGGATAAAGTAATGTGCTTTTCTTTGTCTGTTTCCTTCCCCAAATTTACCACATATGGAATATATGTCATGCGTAACTATATGCCTTTTTTTAGGCCCTGTATTTACATCAGCATCAATATTCCCATAAAGCTTGTGTTGTGGAACAAATATGGTTTCTGTGACTGAAGATGGCGTGGGTGGTTTTTTTTTTTTATGTAGATCACAACATATCTAGAGAGAGAGTAGTAAATGAAATGCATCCATCCTGTGTGTGTGTGAACTGTGGCTGCAGGCATAAACAGCTCAGTTCACCTGAGCATTTCCCTCTCCTGCCATGCTGATTTTGTGCACCTGGGATGTAGTCTCAGCAATTACTCAGCTTTATGAAATTTTTAAGTGACGCCTGCTCTCCTTCCTCCTTTGCTGGGGAGGGGGAGACGAGACCTTCTCTGACGATTGATTGCGTTATGTTTCTGAAACTATCATGTGAAGAGCATAGAAAAGTGATGCTCATAATTCTGGGTTATACATTTGCATAATTAATGACTGATACATCAACCACATTATGAAATACTTATGGCAAACGAATGAAAAGGAAATCTCAACAAACCTAACAGTCAAATCCTTCACCTGTCTACTGATTTGAAACTGAGGAAGGGAATGTACCTTTAATCTGCTGAGCAAGTACTGCTGCAAATACGAAGCCAGACAACTGTGCTTTAGGTCTCTGAACAGTCGCACTGGTTCTTTGTCATCTCGAAAACAAGCAAGAGAAGGGCTTTTTCCAGCCCTTTGGTGCATGGCAGTGATGTCTGTGATCACCAGCAGATTCTGCTGCTGTTGCCTGGACGGCAGTGTTTGTGTGGAACGCGTGCTTGAGCTGGAAGCTTTGTTCATCCAGGGAGACGAGGGAGATTTCTTCCAAGATGACTGCTTACACGCTTAATTTGTGTTCTGCCTGTATTAGGGGAAATAGCAATTCCTTGTTAAGCTCAGATTGGCTAACTTTGAATTCAGTTGTTAATTTGTACCTGTGTGTTTACACCCAAACATAAGAGGCCAGAAAGAGGAGGGAATTCGGCATCTTCAAGGGCATTAAACTGATAGTCCTGGAAACTGAAACCGTATACCTACAAAACAGGTACTGCACGGGGTGTGGAAGCGCAGTCTTATCCCACGCTGTGGAGTCTCTGCCTCGGGCTGGATCCGGAGTGACAGCTTGGTCTCTGGCTTCCACCCCACTTCACATCAGCACAGCTGCCCGGGATGGGGGCTCTCCAAACGGGGCCTCTCGGCACCAGTCAAAGACTGGCCTCGGGTTCATTTGGGGCAGAACAGTAAGCAGCTGTCACAGGCCGGTGAGCTGGCTCACCAAAATTGGGTATCGCAGGTTTTTGTGGCAAGTGGTAGCCTTATCTTGCCCATCTGCATTTGAGGCTAAGTTAGGGGAAGGGGTGGAAGGAAGGAAAGGTACCAGTGGTCATTACGGTGTGGGGTGGGTGAAGGGGCAGGGCTGAGAAACCAGGACGATGTGGTCTGTGAGCCTGCACCTGCCAGCGGATTTTGCTCATGTTTCTGTGCATTTACTCCTTCCTTTCTGCTAGCCAACGCCAGAAGGTGAGAATCTAAAGCTATCTGTCATTTTCATGGATATTAAAAACAAACCAAAAAAATGTACATTCACAGCCTAATTTGTAGCTGTTGGGGGTCCAGAAGGAAGTTGTGTTATTTCAGAAAGCTGCTACAAAGCTGTCTCCTCAAAGGACTTCATCGTTCATAGCTGTAGGTGCTGGATACCATGAGACAACTTGTTTGTAATAAAGGCAAGCAGATCCTAACATGAAGTAATTTATTTGTAATAACGCGATGTGACCGTGCTGGAAGTCTCAGGGGCGGTAGGGAACGTGCCTGCAGACCAGCTGAGCAAATCTGATTCGTTCAGTCTCTCCGGCTCTCGGAGTGAAAGTCCCAGGTCTGAGGACTCGGCATGTGTTGTAACCCAGCCTGTTTATCAAAGGGTGCGCGGGGATCGCTGAGCACTTATCTGTGCTGGGCAGGAATCATCTTACTTCTAGCTCAGCTCCCCCAGAAGGGGCTTCCACTGCTGATTCTGGACAGCCGTGTACATGTATTTTGCCAGCTGATTTTGGGGGGGGGAAGCAGCCTGTGATCTATTCATGCGTTCGGGGAGCATACCTGACATTGAGTGTGCAGATGGCGAAAGTCCAAAAATGTGCAGCGTTGGTAGACTTTAAAGTTTAACGAGATACTTGTTAAAGAGAATCCAGCTTGACTTGGCATGTGAACTGAGGATAATCCTAATTAGTGAAAAGACTGAATTCTGCAAAGTAACTTCTGTAAGTCACCGGGCTTATTGCAAACAAGGTATAAACGGTGGCGGAGCATTCGTCAGAGCTGTCCAGGTGAGAACAGGGTGCAGCACTTGGTCACTGTACTCATGGGAGTGAATGCTCGTCGGAGGGGCCAAAAGATCTGAGATCGATTTAATTCAGACCACTCTCAAGAAAGTTCTGTACAATAAGAGACACCAATCGTGGAAGGCTGATAGCAAACAGTCGAGTGTTTTCCTTATTCGTTGTTATTGCTGTAAAAGTGGTTGTTTTAAAAATCCTGAATTGGGAATACAATTCAGGGGAAGATGCATGTGACAGGAGTGTAGTTTTACGGTCATTTTTTATCTGAGGGAAAGAAACCTGGGAAGTAGTAGACCCACCCAAGGATCTTGAAGTTGTCTGTGGTCTTGTAGCATTCTTTTTTTTCCCTGCAAATACACAAATGACAGTTTTTCAAGGTGTTACTATGGTAATATGCAGTCGGAATGAGATGACAGCAAAAAGAAACAGACCTCTGCGGCCTGTCTGTGCCGCATTACAAAGCCTGGGGTACCAAGCCCGGGTACTCCTGTGCTTGCATGTGTAGTGGGAAAACGGGACAGTAGCTCAGCACACCTTTTGTGACGAAGCATGTTGCAGTTAGATCCCCTGGTGGCTTTGTGACTGTAGTGGTGTCAAGAGGCTTGGCACTCTTGCTGTTGTGTGAGCTTGCTCAGAAACCGCTGCATCCATTCGCTCCTTTGAGCTTACTTTGTATCCAGGTAGAAGCCCGGCTTTATTTTTAACAGAAAACCTTTGCTTGCCATATCGCACTGTGGAGAGCTCCAGGAGAGCTGGCATAGACTGGTTGTGAGCAAGTGATGCTGGACCTCCTCCCACTGCTGGGCTCAGCAGAGTCACTGGGAGTACATCGTTTCCCTTGCACAAACTCACACGTATACATTCTCTGCTTACTCAGCTACCCACGGAGTACTTTTTGTTCTTTTGTTCTTTTTTTTTTTTTTTTTTTTCCCTCCACGCTTCTTTAAATTCAGCCTGTGCTTTCCAGCTGGAGAACTTGTTTTTCTGGTATTTCAGAATTAAGAGTTCTGTGTGAAAGTATCCCGACAGAGAGAGCCTTGTATCATTGTCAGAAGTCTCTTCAGAAATGAATTGCACTTTAAAGCTACACAAAGGAATTATTTAGCCCAGTCTACTCAACCCCAGGCCACAACAGTAACGTGTCTGGAGGACAAGTGCCATGATGATCGATGCAAGTTGATCTATTTTCACGAACAACCCTCGCTCCCTGGGAAGGTGTGTTTCACAATGCGCTGTTTTTGCAGCCAAATGCTCCTTGAAACTCACGCACGTGAGTTTGACCTGCGCTGAAGCACGGAGTGGATGTTAATGGCTGTGGGTAAGACACACATAACGACAGCGAGGGAGGCTATGGGCAATGTTTCATCTGCATTTATTTGCTTGTTAAATGTCAGCAATGAAATTAGGGAATATTCTAAAGTTGGGCTTTCACACCTCATCGCTTGAGGCCAAGTATTTCTCTTGTTCAGAGGAGTGGAATCTGGTTTACTGAATTCCACAAAAATGTCCCATCCCACTGGTTTGTAGGTTTGAGTATGACAGCCATTGAACATCCACATTGTCCCAGACCCATCCTTAATGATCTGTATGTGGAGATGTAATGGAACCACTTAGACAAGCTCGAGGCAGGAATTACTCGGGGTATCAAGCAGATCGTTGAAATTTGCGTTTCATACTGGCAGTTTCGGAAGAGAAGCACTTGAGTGTTGGCTCCCATTTCTCCTTCACATGATTAACTTGCTGCTGGTGGCTCGAACAAGCACCGTGACGTTCCTGTAGGTGCATCACCCTCACCTGGATGCGGGTTTCTCCACAAAGGAGGACCCGTGTCCTCCCCAGATGGGAGCCACAGCTGGGGTTTGGGGCAGGCTGTGTGGAGGAACAAATCCCGAGCTGCTGCATCAGGGCTGACAGCCGCACGTAGCTGCCCTGTCATGGTTTGTTTGGGCTGGGGAACTGATTAGTGGGTTTGGACCAGAATACACCTTCTGTGGCTTCAATGGAATCCTTATTGTTTGCCAGATACGTTTAAAAAATAATAATTGTTCCCTATTGTTAACGCTGGCAAGTAGATTATCTCCCGATTGTTTTAGATCTGCTGATGCCTCCTTTTATAATGAAGCATGTCAGCCTCATAGCCGTGTCTCCAAAAGCAAGAAGACAGGTTGAGCGTTCGTGCCTTAGTGTATTTCTGACTTTCTTCTGGCCTTCCTAGGTTGCCCTTTAGCTTTATAGAGGCCACACATTATTCTTCAGGGATCGGCCGTGCTTCCGTAGCTTCAAGTTCGTGTCAGGGGCGTTCTGATCTGTGGAGTTTATCTGTGCAGGTGCCAACAAGGGAAAGTGGGTTTGAAATCAAGAGTTTGAGCAAATCAAGCACACGTGTCTGAGACTGCTGGGAAGCAAAATGTGGAAAGCAGCAGACTGCAAGTCACAGGAATCCTGCAGTTGGTACGTCCTTCGCTTCAGAATAGCAGAGCTAGCCGGAGCACTCCTTTTCTGGTACTAGTGTCTGTAGAGCTGGCTGCCGGGAAGGCGGGAGTTTCCCGTGACAAGTCACAGTGACTCTGAGCTTCGTCAGAGGAACAGCAGATGAAGCTCTTATTCCCCCTTGCTGCTTAGTCTCTCGGGATTACGCAATTTTTACAGCTGCAGGAACGGGTTGTGGATTTACAGTTTTCCCTTAACCTCAGTGAATTGTTTCTAGTAATGTCTTCTGGAGGCCAGATTTAAAATCAGCTTGGAAGAGGAAGCAAAGAGTCAGTTTGCTGAGGAGCTGAGTTACCCCAAAACCTCAACAACCCCGGAGAAATGCTCAAGGTACTTCAAGTCCCAGAAGGAACTCATTAACACGCTTACAGAGTTAATTCATGGTCCGAAGGCCCGGTGAATGACAGCCAGTCTTTATTTTTCTTCTTCTGGTACTGCTACAGTCTGAACCTCCAGTCATGCCTGTTGATTGGCCTAGTCCCTCACACGGAGGATGACTTTCACAATCAACTTTCTTCTGGGTTGTCTTTTTACATCTGAAGCAGATGTAGGGAGACCTGTCCTACAGTCTGCCATGCCAGGTACAATTGCTCACAGATCTCTCCTGGGATCTGGTGACGATTATAGTTTAGCATTGGAGTGTGGTAGAGCAAGATTTAGGGCCGTTGCAGTCCCCTGCAGCTAGGAAAAATACTCCAGCTAGTGGAGCTTTGTATTCAGAAGAGCCCTGTTGCAGCCCTGTGCCGTAGCCACCTGCTGCTGCATGGTGCGTGGTACTAGAGGTGTGCTCTTCCTCTCCTTGTCAGGAACGGGGGTGCCTCTGAAGGATCCGAGTGTAGTGGATGGCACAGAATATACTAAGGAGAATTTTTATCTCCTGTATGCTGAGAGGAGATGAGGAAAAGGAGTGAGGAAGCAGAATAACATACTTTTAAAAATAACATTTCTGAATTTTGATTTGATTGTTGGGAATATGATTGTAGTGCTGATGCCTTGAGGTTAGCCCATCTGACTAGTAAAAACTCCAGTGAAGAGTCCTGTTTTCAACTGATTATAAATCTCCTAACATCCTAAAACCTATCAGTAAGTTTGCTGGAAGGCTTGGTTTTCCTTTCTTGAGTTCCAGATCTTTTTCAGCTTCGCTGTAAACTCCTGCACGAGCAAGTTTTATTACGGAACGGCTGGCTGAACTTGGTTCACGCCGTTGTATCTGAGCACACAAAGCTCTTGTTTCTCAATTCTGTTTCAGAAAGCTTTTCAGACAGCTGCTTTGGAAATGCAGGTTTATCCAGTTACCCACCCTTGACATGAGGAATCACTCATTTATGCAGCCAATTTTAGTTTTTTTTTTTTTTTCGGTTTCCTCGTTATCTGCGTGCTGACTAATGCAGTAATGAATATTACAATACGAAATTTTGGCTCGTATGCTGAGGCACCATGAATGAGATCAAACGTGTCTGAGCTATTTTGGAGGACACATAGGTGTGATGTGAGTGGAGTTAGCACCCGACTAACGTCTGAGTGCAGCAGTGGCAGCGTGGTGGAAAACAAACTGCTGAACTCTCTTGCTTGCCATTGCTCCTTAACTGCAACTGCTATTTCACTGAGAAATGTCAGGTGAGGAATGTGCACCCCATCCTAGACTTTCAGTCCACACAAACTCTCTAGACGATGCTACTTTCACATTTTATGTGCATTCCCTTTTGCTAGGGGGAAAAAAAAAAAAGATTAAAGTTTGTAAGAAATGCTTCTGCAGCCATCTAGCTACGTTACCCTACTGTGTTTAGTTGCAGTCTGAACTGCAAAATAAGAGTGGAATGGGGTGAAGAAAAAGCAGATGGCAGCTGCCATCTGTAAACCAGAAAGGACAGCAACAACCAGCTGCTGAGCAAGGTATTGGCAGTAAAACCGGGCTGCAGACCAAGCAGCACGTGCCTGACACTGTGCCTGGGTTATCAGCATTTCAGTGTGTTCTTGCACTTCCAATTTGCTTTTTCTGAAGTATTGCATAATGCATTTATTTACTTCTGCGCCAGGCTTCTTATTCACCGAGTTATTCTCACATTGAAGTTACAAAATGGCTCTCAGTTTGTGTTCAGGGAGTTTTTGTGAGCATCCCTCTCGCCGTGAGTTACCTGGATTGCTGCTCTAACCCACGTTAGCCAAAGTGTTCCTCGCACCATGGTGATGTTTATGGACGCCTCCTCTTTCTGTTAGGCATTTGTTTAGTCACCATCCTTACAGGTTTCACTTGTTTGCAGCATCTACACAGTGAGCAACACTCCAAGGCTGGAGTTTTTAAGGTCACAGTACGAGGGACTCATCTTCATCTCCTGTGAAACGAAGGCAGCGTGTCCATGGTCGCAGTGTGCTGGAGTTTCTGAATCAGCTCCTGATCCCAAGGTGTTCACAGAAGGGATTTATGCTGCAAACAGGCCCTGCTATTGCTTGGCAGAAACAGGAGTTCAGTGTGCCTTGCTGCTACTAGAAGCTCTCTGTAGCACTCAGTGAAAATTTAGCTTAAATTTTGAGTAGAGTGCTGTCCTTTGGCCTTCCTCTAGAACTTGCTTTTGAAACTTTCTTAAAATTGTCCCAGGGCTTTGTTTCAAAACAGATCTAGATGCAGTAGCAAGCTCTTGATCACTACTCTAGTCCTAGATGGTGAGGCTGTAGCTCTTTGCCATAAATCAGAGAAAGATGGTTTGTGCTGTGCTGGCAGAACGTGGAAGTCTGCAGGCCAGTTTTTAGAGTTCTCAGACAGATGTACTGCTTTTTGTTTGTTTAAGTAAGGGGAGCATAAATAGGGCCTTGTAAACTTTACCTGGTAAGGAACCAAAAGCTTTAAGAGGGGGGTCTGTGTTAGTGAAAGAGGTTACCATCGTCTGTTCATTACCTTTCTCTCGTTGGCCCTTGCGATGTCTCTTCGGAGTACAGTGTGATACACTGCAATAAACAAGTCACATAAGCAGATGCCTCCTCATGAAAACAAGTAAACTAATATAGTTTTAGAAAGAAACATGGTCGGGGAACAACCTGAGGAGAAGGGTTATGTTTGTGATGTTGGTAACGTCTGTTCTCATCCGTCCTTCATCAGAGCTAGGACTTTTTATTTTTTAATAGTGATGCTGTAGAGTATCTGAAGTGGGTTGGTAGAGTTACTGCATGCTAATAAAGGGGATGCTCTGTGGAGTCAGCAGGATCCAACAGCTGTAATTCAAAGTAAGACTTCTGATTTTTTTTTTTTTTCCCTGTATACAAAACCTTTCGTAGTGTGTATCGGGAGGGCTTTAATATTTTTGAAAGCTTTTGTTCTTCCCCCTTCACAACCGATTCTCTGCCACACAGCATCCAACTTGAGGACCTGCTCACTGTGGCACTGAATGTGAAAGTACAATGAGGGAGGAGGCTGGGAATGAGCAACGGTCATGAAAGGCAAGAGAAAACACAATGATATAACTACAGCGCATCATACAGAAGCATGTTCTTTGCTTGGGGAAGGCATGTTTTTAGTTATAAAGCAGCTGTCTTCTGAGACTGGTTGTTGGAAAGTCAGGTATTGATTAACCGTCCTTCAGAGAGCTGTGCTGCAATGACTGCCTTTTGTGCCTTTTCACATCAAAGTTCTTGTGACAAATATCATGTCTAATAACATTTTACAGGAACAATCTCTGTTTCCCTCTCTGGGGATGGGAAATTCATTTCTGCAGGACTTCCTAACAACAGTGATTACAATAAGAGGTTTCCCATCTGACTCGAATATTTCAGGCTGACTAGGGATTATTGAATATTACTCTGAAAAACAGCCAGACAGGGAAGCTTTAATTACTTGTGGCTGAGCAACAGTGCACTGACTTCCCGTTCTCTGTACAGCACTTTCTCCTTTTCTTTTGACCCAACCTATCTGGTTGTCATTTTGCTCTGGTATTTAAATTAGATGGCGTGCTCCAAAAGTGCTTCCTATGTAGCATAGTATAACATACATACATACATACATACATATATATATATTTGTTTATATAATACAAAAAGTTTTATTTTGTTTTTTACAAAATGAGGACATGATGCTTTGCCTGCAAACCTTTTGAGAAGACTTTTCTACATGCAAGTATTAAAAGATGTGAAATCACTGTAGACATAGCTTAGACTTTCATTCTGCATTACGCTCTTGGATCATTAAATGGGGAAATCCAGTGGGATCTGGCTTTCCTGTTTATATAACAGGTACTGCTGCCCAGTTCCACATGCTGAAGCCACCTTCCAAATACCTTTACTTTATGCTGCTGTAAAGTAGTGCAATGCTGGATAACGTCTTATGCTTTAGTTGAGCAAATCAACCACATACTGTGACAGAGGTGCTTTGCAAGCCATCATTGACAAATATTCCAGTACTTGAAATCTGATTATTTGAGGAAGAAAATAGATAAGCATTGCAAAGGCATTTTTTTCCCTCTAGGTAAGCAAAGTAGGAACATTTACATATTGGGACAATGTGAGGGTCTCCCTCTCTCTTTCTCTCTCCATAGATCACGTGACAAGCTTTGGCAAAATGAAACACAAAGTTTGCAGACCAAGATTCTAGATCCTGTTCTTGCTCTGTTAAAATTCAAGTACTTTTCTTCTAAGACGGTGGGGAAAAATCCTACTAGAACACTGCCTGTAGTAGTTAACACCTAGGTAAGCACTGAATTTTGCAGTCTGCTGTCACAGCTGATAAGACATCCAGTGGTATCAGGTGGCACCCACTATGGCTTCACTAAAGCACTTCAGTTTACAAGCATTTAAAAATCTAGGCTGCTTTCCATAGTCCTTAAAACCTTTTCCAAAGGTCTTTTAGTAAAGCCCTATCTGAATGGGAGTTGAAACTGAGAATTAAAAAAAGGTGTGAGGAAAAACAGGACTTAGTGACCTTGAAGATTTTAACGTATTGGATGGGATGATTGTAACCAAATAGCCTGCTCTTCTCCAAGCCACAAATGACTTGCAGAGCTGTCATCCTGTCCTTTCTCGGTGTAACTTACGACTAGAGCAGAGTTAAGTCTCTCATAAGAAGGGGTGCTGCCTGTGGCGAATGTTAATTGTAGAGAAGTCTGTTTTGGCAAGAAAGTTTAAGACAAGGCTTGTGCAAGACCACTAAAAAGGCTCGGCCAACTTCGTCCCCATTGTAATTCTTTCGAAGTAGTGAATTTGACCTCCTGTTTTCAGGCTTAGAGCACTTAGTTTTTCTCATGGTAATGGGCTGAAAGTGCTTAATGCTGCTTATTTGGTCTCTCTAGCTTATTTATTGAACTGAACTGCATTTGGCAAGTAAATAATTGGTTGTCTAATTGTTGCTTGAAAGAAAGTACCTGTACAGTATCCGTATCAAAGAATGAGAAAACTTCCAAGGGCAGGTGTATCTCTCGTACCTGAAGCTGCCTTGAAGAAGCTGGTGGAATTATAGGATCAGAATCATTTAGGTTGGAAAAGACCTCTAGGATCATGTAGTCCAACCTTTAGCTTCTCATCAGTCTTGGATTCTCAGATCTTGTTATCTTTTGAATTAAATGGACTGCTTTGCAGCCCGACTATCAAGGTATTGTGCTTTTTGAGCTGTGGTGGCCTTGAGTAGACTCAATTCGACTCTACTGCATTTACTTTACTGTGAGCAGTGTATCATGGGTCAGAGAGGGAGGTGTTAAAAATGATGGGGTTTGGATGTCATCCAGCATGTATAAAGCTGGCACTTTCGAACACAGAAGCTAAAAGCGATTGTACTGGTGCCATTGGCCTGCGCCTTAGAGATGGCATCACAAAAACAGTGGTACACTCGGTTCTTTGGTGTGTGGCTTCTAAAGTTTTAATTATTAAATAATGAACCCATCTCTAAAGTCATTGGCTAGCTTTGAAGGCTTGGGAGGTTTGGGGGGTTTTGTTTTGTTTTGGTGCAAGTACTCTAACTTGTGCTAATGAGGCTGCTGCTCTGAGACTAGGCTTTGGCTGAAAAAACGTCTTGGAGAGTAATGAGGTGCCTACTTCTGCTACTGAATCAAATAATAATGTCCCATGGTTATTCAGGCTCTTTTCACAGGTCGAGTAATTGCTGTGTTTGATAGTATGTGTTTTCTAAAATTTGTCTACCGAAATTCTCGTTCTCGTTCCTCAGTTCAGAGCTCTTTCCTCAAAGAGTTGGCAAACATACAGCTTTGCTAAATGCAGAAGAGACTGTTCTTTCTGCAGCATTTTGTCTCCTAGGAGAAAGGAGAATTTCTTGAAGGAAGTCACACCAGCACCCGAGGTGCAGTTCCTGATCGTTCTCCTGGAAGAACCCGTGGATGTGTAGTCACACGTAGTTGCAGAGGTGCTTATGACAAACGTGAGTGGTAGTGCTTCAGCAGGGCATGTGGATACTGTGCTGTAGTGCACATATAACATTTTGTGACACTACACTGAGAAGTTATTTTGCAAAATGTGTTCATTTTGTAAGAAAAAGAGTCTACCTTGTGAACTGCTAGCTGAAGTTCCTGCGTTTTTCCTGTGATAACGTACCAGTGAAAGTAACTTTTTGGATTTCTTTAGCCTGCATTTGTAGGAACTGCAATATGGTGGTAATAAAATGGAAATATTTCTGATTTGTTAATACTACCTAACTGCAAATTACAGTACTTCAAGCTTCTGGGTTCTGTCCCTGTTTTTATTCTTACTAATGAATCATAAATACTCTACTACTTAATGCTAACTTCTTGCAACTAAAAGTTTCCTAATTTTGCTCAACAGTGGAAGCCATGACTATCCTGATGGCTTTCTCCTGAACAGTGTAACAGACGTTGTTTAGGTACATACATTTGTGGAATATTTATGGAATAACTCTTTAAATTCACTCTTCCTCCAGAACACTGGACTGGAGGGAAGCAAATCTCAGACTGAAGTCCTTGTTGTCAATCAAAATAGCTGTTTGTTTCCTTTTTTTAAAGTAGGGTTCTGCAAATGTAGGACTGACTGAAATCTAAACGTGTACAACTATATAACACTTCAGTGTAGTAATGCTTGAAACCAAACTGGTATCTTAAGGCTCTTAATAGCATAGTTGATGCAGGTTCTGAATGTGTAATTGTGGGTGAAGAAGGTTATTTTGCATAGTTGGATCACATTGTTGGGCACAGAGGGTTGTTTGAAGGTCTCCAAGGAGGAAGACTCCACAACCTCACTTGAGCATCTGACGAATCTTCTCAGACTGCCTGGGTCATGTACAAGCCTTGTTCCTGGCAAATGGCTTATGAGGACTAGAAGAAAGATGTATTATTCATCTTCCTGGAATAGGAACTGGGGAGCACTTCTGCTGTCCTTCACTGCTGGCCAATTACCCTGCTGTTCTCTTGTTCTAGCTATGGCATGTCCTGAGCAGGTTGTTCCAGGACAGCCCTTGAAGTGATTTAACTGAAAAGGGCAGAAGGGATCTTTTCATTGTTCTTTTAGGTCTTGTGTCATCACACTCAGCTCTTTTCAGAAAATGTTCTTTGGGGTAAGGGGAGTGATTTAACATATGAGATCTGCTCCGAGAGTCCCAGTGCTGTGATTTAATTGAGCTCCTTGGTGTTTTACATACTAGCTTGCTGCTGGGAGCTAGGGCATCATCCTGCTGAGAGCTAGGGCATCACCCATGCAGTTATGGACCTGTGTGATCCAGAAAAGGGTGAGTTTTTTACCACAGGATAAATATATATATATATAGAGAGAGAGTTTCACAGTCTCTTTTAAAAAGCAACAACAACAATAAAAACTTTATTATTTTTCTTCTAGGGAATAGGATAAAAGGACAGAACTCACACAGTAAGCCAGGAGAAAAGTTAACAGTACAGTCAGTACAGTCAAGAAGTCCTGACTTCCACTTATTCTCACCCTACAGTGAATACTGACTTTTGCAGAAAATAAATAGGTTGTATTCTTACTAGTAAGGGTTGGGTGGTGCTGGGGGGGGAGTGATTCGTTCAGGTTTTCAGGAGCTTTTTCTGTTAACGCCCTAAAGAGTTTGGTGAGGACCTACAGTGGAAGCATGTGTCTTGTCAAGAGAGTTTCCAGTCCTGCAAATTTGACTGGCCGCTAATTAGCAGAAATTAAGCAATGAAAAAATATTCATCCATTCATGTTTTGATAAGTGAGCAATGAAAAAAAAAAAGAATAAACCTGTACTTGTATGATAGGTAATTGATCAGCTATTTTATTATGGAGATATTTATAGATGCAAAGGAAATGGTGACACTTCTGTTTTTAATTAATTCCACAGGATTAGGCTGTTCCTCACAAATAGGAGGTTTAGGCTTAGAAAATGGGAGGCCAAGTTCCTAAATACTGTGTCAAATAATGCTTTATTGGTGTCTTCTGATGAATACCGGTAGGCTGAAATGTGAAGGAAACTTTGCAAGGACAAATAGATTTCCTTATTTACAATGCTTTTAAGATGCTATCTCTAGAATCTTTTGTACTGCTTTAAAGGGAGATGGAGTGAAAGATAGACAGCAAAGTGTATCCTTGAATTTTTCAGGTATTCTCAGGTTTTCTGGTATTTTACATCTTTTCCTAAGCCCTCTTTCTTTGTGTAGACAGGTCTGTGCCGAAGCAGCTTCCACCTCCTACATCTGTGCTGCCCTAGGCGCATGGTAGCTGTGTCAGAAATGCAGGCCAACAGGAGCGGCAGCTCCTGCCAGCCCCGTGGATGATTTCCCGTTCTTTCTCTTCATGCCTGTTCAACACCTTCTGTGCCGAACCTTCATGGAAGTTAAGTCTAGAAAGTTAAGCATTGAGTTACAACGGTAGCTTGCCCACTAAGCAAATACAGTGCCGCCATCGTACTGCTGCTTTTATGAGGGCAGGATAAAAGCTGTGATAATGTAGGTTAATGTTTACACTGTAAAGGCTGAACTTTAGCACATGGGAGCCCTAGACTGTCTCGGGGAGCCGAAGAGAAGTCGAATCCCTCCTATTCCTGTTTGCAGTGATCCCAGGCAGCCTGGAGGGTGCAGCATCCAGAGAAGAGGAGAGGCTGGTAGCCCTTCGAGTGACAGGCCTGTGGCAAGGCCTGCCGGTTAGCCATGCAGGCTGCGGGTGGAGGCTGCGCTTCTTTTCCTCCTGCTTCACCTGAAGGTGAAGCCTTGCCTGCCTGTGGAGGGCAAACCCCTGCTAATCCGGGGAAATCCATTTTGTCTCGGTCAGTTGATACAGGCAGCGATCTCTTCGCCCAGCCTGCGTGCCCTTCCTCCAAGAGCTGAGGCGGAGGTAGCGCCAGAGGCTGCTGTCCTCTGCCCTGCGCCTCTTGCCATGGGGCTGGGGCACTCCTCAGCTCGAGGGGCTGCCTCCAACGCACTCAGTGGAGTGCTGGGGTGCTGGAGAAGACAAGCCGCGGGTTAGCCTGATGTTTGACGAGGGCCTGAGGGGCCAGTCTGGCACTCCGAGGTGTGTGACCCATCTTTGGTCCCTCTGAACACTTACCACACTGGTCCTGACTTATTTAGCTCATCCAGCTTCTTACCTGGTCTAACCTGAAGGGGAAAAACATCAGCTGTTAGCTTTTCCTAATCTCTGCAGAAAGAGAAAAGTAGGAAGATACCACATAAAAAATAAAAAAAATTAAAAATTATGAAACCGAATAAAGAAAACATCCATCAAAGCTCAGGAGTCTGTAAACTCAATACTGTGTAATATTAAAACAAACAAAAAAGTACCTTTATCTTTACCTGGCCTTTTTGTAAAAACAACACATTCTAAGTATTTTAATGCACCCTTTTCCCCTTATGTTTTGTGCATATACATGTGCATTCCAGCTCTGCATGGAAATAGCTTTCAGATGACTGTCCCTTTTAACCTCAGCTAAATCATGTTTATTAAAAATTAAGTTCAAAGGTATAAATTCAGCTTCTTCCCTCTTTCCAGTCCTGGCCCCATTATGAAGGCTAGTGTCTAACCCTTCCTTGCGGCAGGGCTGCTCAGTCTTCCTGGCCTAAATGTATCTAGGGCATCCTGCAGCAGCTCTAGCACGCTGTGTGGCTATTTTTGGCAGTGTAGCTTTTGTCTGGCAGTGCTAGGGAAGGATGGCATATGCTCCGTGCATACATGCTGTGCATGTGACTCATTTAAGGATGAATGATGCAGTTTAGTTTAAAAAATAAAAAAAGTATATATACTTATCAGTATTAAAAAAAAAAAAAAAGCTCTCTACGTAATGTTACAAAGCAAACAAATTAATCTGCTTGACTGCATGAAATTTCATTTTCCTTTTTTATGTAATTGTGTGCTCAGTGGACTGTGCATTAGAGGGTGAATTAGCAAGTTAATTTACCCTACGTGTCCATAAGAGAACAGCTTTTACGTCCTCAGGCCTTATGATCCGAACAGCAATGTGAATGTATCAGAATACACAAACACTGGATTTTATTTTTAGAAGCACTGTAGCAAAGGGCTTGGTTTAACCTGTTCTCTCTTCAGATTTTTAGTTCTGTTTTACAGTCACTATCAATGGGGTCTTTTTTTTGGACATGTTCTGAATGAGCTTGTTGTGTTTTCTTTAAAGTGTTTTTGTTTGTTTGCTTCCCATCCTTTAATATGTGCTGTACCTCAGGGGGACCTCTTGCAGAGCAAGTTACCTGCTCATCATCAGAACAAGGATGGAAGAATTAATTATAATTAAACTTCAGTATTAATAATCAAAGATAATTGATGCTTACACTCTGTAATTTGAGTTGCAAACTCAAAACAGTGTTTAGCAATCTGCCTCCCTAATGTTCCACAAAACCAAGCAGCTTCAGGCTCAGAATTTCACAGGAAGGGCTCCGGAGCCTCAATTCTCCTGTTGGCCGTGGGGTAACCAGGTCCTCCAGCCAAAACTGGGGCCCAGTTGTACCAGTTGTGGGGCTGAAGAAGAAGGTTTGCACCAGAGAGCCAGCAATTTGAATAAACAAGATGCTACAAAGGGCTGAGGACAGAAGCGCCTTCAGGTAAAGGCCTGGATCTGAGCAGTGAGAGGTGAGGTGGGGTTAGAGCTCCGGGGGCTGTCGCTGGCAATGGGTAGGTGGGAAGGCTGTGGCAGCACCGGGCCCCCAGCCCCACGCCAGGCCCGAGCTCTGACCGCTGCGGCCTTCCTGAGGGCACCGCCGTGGGGCAGCAGGCGCAGCGCCCGCGGGAGGTAGCCCTCGTGTGCCGCTGGTTTGGTTTAGCAAACTCTTACTGTGGAGCCAGAGTGTGTGTAACGCTGGAGGTGTTGAAATGGGAGGTCTAAAGCTTGCTGGTGTGCCGAATCCATATTTTATTATTTTGTTATGTACTTGAATTTTCATAATAAGGGAATCTCATAAGAGAATTATGTTTAGCCATACTACTTTGCACTGTAAGGTGTGAAATACTCATATGTGAAACATCATATAGAAAATGTGACATTCTAGCCCAGGTATTTTAGTTTGGATTGGGTACTCTGTTAGCTTTTTCTTTTTTTTGTTTTTTCCAGGAATGAAGAAAGTAATGTAGCCATTGTCAAGTTGCTAGTAACTGACTTGCTAAGCAGTGGGCAAAGTATTGACATTAGTGACTGCACTGTGCTTTGTGGAAAAAGCTCATTTGTTATCAAGCCAATAGAAGCACATCAATAATTGCCAATGCCTACGAAATGCCAGGTGACATAAAGTTGCAATACTAAAATCTTGGAAATAACCTAGGAGAGCAATCTGCATACATATATGTGCAAAATTCCTTCACTAAAACAAGATTCCACCTTAATGTATTTTATTTGTCTTGAAATGCATCTCGGGTTTCTTAGTATTGCTGGGAGGTGATCCTTGCACGAAGCTGTCTGAATTTTCAGGGAGTCATTTTAAATGGCTGAAGGTCCGTCCAAGGCAAACATGGAGGCTCCGCTGCCCTACTTCCCCGTGTTACTTGGAGGCAGGCTGGAGCTGGCCGGCTGAGGCCTCCCTCCCGGCCGCGTGCGGCGCGATGGAAGTGGGGCAGTGTGGTAGGCAGCTGCCAGCACCAATAACCGGTGGCTTGAGCTGCTTAGCAGGGGCTAAGCCCAAATCTATTGACGCAGAGCGCAGGGAAGTACTCGGCAGACTTCTCCCCCTCCCTGCCTTTGTATATAATCTCATGATGTTGTGGATGTGGCAAACTCCGTTTTGATCAGTTGTTGGGCCAGAAATGGTGAGAGCGGGTCAGATTTGACCTCAAAGGGCTATTTTGATGGTACGCGTGCTTTCACGGTTCCTGAAGCTGCACCTTTTCTTTCCATGAAGTCTCCTTCTTTCTCCTCCCAGCTTGCATAATTGCCAGCCTGAATTTTTTTAAATGTAGGGTGGGAGGCTGAGCGAAGTCGTGCATATGAGGTGATACGGATCATGCTATGGACTCGCAGTAGACCTCTGCAGTGCTAGCGAATGTGCAGTACTGAATATAATGGATGAAACAGGTAAGCAGCTCACCCTTCGTATTTCCAGAAATAGTCCTTTCAAATGGCTTCCCAATTAGAATTTTTAAAGAGAAAACTCAGTTATCTCTAGCCAGGGAGTGCATTTAGTCTTTTTTCCTATTTACTTCCATTTCTGATTAATTTTTAAAGAGTCTGATGTGATAAGGGGGTTGGGGAAGAGTAATCTGAGTGCAGTGATCTTTTGATTTTGATTTTCTAGGATACATTATCTAATGGGAGGTTTATGCAGTCAATGATAACAGTAAGCAGCAAAGTTATTTTGGGATGTTTTGTAGCTCAAAAGGGACTGTTTTGATGATATGTCGCTATTCTGTTTGCAAAGCATGAGAAACTTGAATGAATTATTGTCTTCCTTCAGTATCTGCTCTGTATAACTTTCTACATAATACTGATTGTTTTCCAAAGCACCAGACTTCTTTTAGTCGACTCTGGACTCTAAGTAGGCATACTCTGGGTATATACTGTAGATACCTACTTGCTCACAACTCTATTCAGTCAGTTTAATTAATTTTAACGTCAAATTTGTGAGACTGATTGATACAGAGGATGGTAATAAGCAAAACAGCAAGGGACCTGCCTATCTGTAATGAAATCTTTTACATAAGTGAAGGACTGTGGTTGCAAAAACAGCTACTGGTTTTTGGGGCAGGGATGTTGTGTTGTAGTAACTTTGGTATGAGAACATTTCCTTTTCTTCAGCTGCCCTGGGCAAGACAACTGGAGAAGGATGTTCTGTGGTGAGAAAGCTCTGTGAGAGGAGTTACTCCCCATGAGGAATTAGCAGAGCTTTTTGCAACTCGCAACTCTTAATCTTTTTAGTTATTCAAGTTTGTACATGCAGAGCATGGAAGCAAGAGTATTATTTTGTGTTTTTCCATTTATTAGCACTTAGCTTATTTTCTGGTGACTAAGCCTAGCAAAATTATTTAAAAACGAGTAAATTTGCTGTCTTGGATGAAGATGCTCTTTTTGCTGTCACATTTTGTCATGCAGCATGCCTGTTTTCCTCTTCAGTGGTTGCCTGGTGTGTTTACTCTGTAAGCTCTCAGGCAGAGCTGTTCTGCCATAAACTGTGAGCTGTGCCATGTTGGGGTCTGTTTTGTTTGCTGTCAGCTGTCTCTGAAATAATACAAGAAAATGCATTTGATTCATTAATATGAATATATTCAATTTCTTTTTTCCTGTGCTATGGCAAGTTCTACTTAACATACCTAAAAGTAGCCTGATATTTAATATTGGCTTGATGCTGGCACGCTTTATATGTGCAACACCATCACCGGGCCCTTATTTCCCTTTGTGGTGTTGCCCTCTGTACCCCTGGTGCCAGCTGCAGCAGTGTTTTTTGGGGTGTATCTTTTTTGTGTGTTTTTGTCCAGTGGTGCCTGGCATGCAGGGCTCTGGTGCTGATATGGAGAGGTGGAAGCCAGCAATGCAGGGGTCAGCAGCTCCAGGTGTAGCCTTGTGTTGTGGTGCCTGATCTGATGTCTGCCACTGACTTTCGCATAAATCGTGGCTGTCATATCAGCCTTGTTCTGAAAGTGGATTCAGTGGAAAGTTCCTTAATAATCTCCAAATCAAATTACGACAGTGAATTATCTGGAGGTTTTTTTGGATGCATTTGGGAGGGTGGTGAAACTTAGTGCTCCTGGAAATAAAGGATTGCTAGCACTATCTAATAACTCATTAGTGTACATATACACTTGGCTTTTTGCCCTGACAGTTACAAGAATCTCCTGTTTTTATTCTTGAGCTTAGGTTGTAGGCTTTTCCTCTTGGGAACGGAGGATTTAGGCGGGGAAGCAAGGGGATGCTGGGCTGCGGAGTAGCTGGGAGGTGAACAAACCATGGCAGTAAGCTGAGACCACCAACCGCATTTCAGTGTAAGTAGGGAAAGATGGGAAAGGCTTTAATTTGTTGTATCACTGCCAAAGTCTTTGGAAAATGAGTTTGTCTGAATTACTAATGTTGGTTGCAAAAGCAGTGGAATTCTGCAGCAATCAGATAATGTCGCAATATAGATAGGGAAGTCTGGTGTAATAAAAAAACAGTGAAGGATGTAAACAGAGACAGGATTTTGTTACAGGGCTTTGATCGGAGAATTGATAGAAAACAGAGCAAGCCTTTGGGCTGTTAGAGCTTACGTTGATATAATTCCTTTAACTGGTTATTTTTCAAAATAAACTGGAACATAATCATCGAATTTCCTAATTAAACAGGAAATTCCTGTTTGGGGGGGGGGGGGGAGCTTTTTATTATGAAAGATAAATATGGGGCTGGTATCAATTTCTTCAGTACTTTTATAAGAAAATACTACCAAGTAAGGTGTTAGACTTCTCTTGCTATTATCTACTGCTGTGATGTACTTGTAAGCCCTGTAATAGAACCAGACTCGCTACAGTTTTTAAAGTGTATGTACAGGGACCAAAATTCGTAAATGGGAAATGAAAGCAGGGGCCGAGATTGTGCAAAATGACGCAAGAAGGAGAAAAAAAAGAAAAGACTTGGAATAGATTTGCATATAGAAATGTTCTTATGAATGTATTTCCTAGAATTTCTCCTCCTTTCCCCCATTTCTTCCTGCTGCACAGCTGCAAAGCAGATCTGTATAAACAGAAAGGTGGCATTGAGCAGGGGCAGCTGAAGGTACCATTACTCTGAAACAGAAGGTTTGGCTCTTTTGTTGTTACCTCTCAAAAGGAGGAATTGTGTTGCGGAGTCTAGCTTCACTTGTACCATTCTCAGTTAGGGTTAGAGCGGTGTGATGTTAGTAGGGTGAGAAGCCCACCGTGCACCCCAAATAACTGAACAAACTCTTTGATTAAATGGGAATGATAATGCTTCTTTCCTTACTTCTTTTTTCCTGCAAAAAGATGTACAGGTTCCTTGGACAAAAAGCGCTAAATTAAAATAAAATAAAAATCTGTAGATCAGAATATGGGTGGTGTAGTCGATTGCTCTTTTCTCTGTCCATAGAGGTAGGATGAAAGACATTTTTTTCCAATGTATGCAGAACAAGCGCCAACTCAGGCAGAAAGCAGATCTGTTTTAGGCATCTGAAGCAAAGGAACCAAAATTAGTCTTTTTGTGTATGGATTTTTTTTTTCTTCTCTAAGCAACAGAAGACTTGAAATACTCACGTTGCTCAGCAGCAGAACATATTAGAAAAAAAAAGATATTTGTTGATTCACCTGAATGAAATGGGTATGCAGCTTGTTGTTCTTCAGAAGTGTGCGGTAAGTGCATGAAGCAAAACAACACTTTGAGATTTGGTAACAAATGTTCTTTGGAAAACTTCAGCATTAAGTTGCCTGGAAAAAAAAATCCAGTCTTTTAAATTGTACCATTTTGGAAATTATACTCTTAAATGAAATCCTGTGCATAGCTGAAGCGTAGCTGGTGATTTTATATGCTTCTTGTAGGCAAGAAAAACAAATGTGGAGGTGTTAATAAATGGCTGCTACTTGTACATACCTATTTTTAGAATATTATGTTTGTGGGTTTTTAAGATATCACAGGACATCAATGGGCACAGCAGATTTATAGGGTCATGTATCTTTGACTTTCAAGCTTAGGTGGTATTTTTAACACAAGGTAGCTGAAAAAGCGTTTGAAACCACTGTCTGCTATTTTTAACATGTCTAGCACTTAAAAAAAAAATCCATATAATCCTCTCGAAACAGATGGCTACAGTGAGTTAAAATCCCACGCTAGGATTTGGGCTTTTACCTGATGTTGAAACCAATGTCATGACAAAGGGATGTATCACTGACCTGGGAGGTGACAACCTATTCCGGACTTGTATTTAAAAAAATAATGTAAAAGCACAAAGCACATGGACTTCTGCAACAGTTTGCTTTCCCGATTTGACAAAAAAAAAAAAAAAAAAAAAAAGCTCTCCAGTATTTACCTGTGGGAACTGTGGAGTCTGTCTGGATATTGATTTGCCTGTTAATTTTATTTCTTGTAGTTTGTGCACTATCTCATCCTTTTCTGTGCTACACTGGATTATGGAAGTTAGTGGTAACTAACTGTCCCTGAACTTCTTTAATGTGCGGGAAGAAAGACAGGAAGCTCAAGTCTTTCTTTAACTTCAAATCCTGTAATCACTTGAGCTGCCTAAGTGAAGGCAGGATTCAAACTCAAGTTTTTGTTTTAGGTAAACGCAAGGATGACCCAGGCAGGGTCTGGGGGACAGGGCTGACGTGAGGAGGAAGGTGTCAATATTGGTTTTGGAGCATACCTTTTTTTTTTTTTTTTTTGAAAAAAGGCCGTCTGTCATTCGGCTGTATATAGAACTAGAACTACTGTAATGTCTCTAGAGACGGTGGCAAAGTGTTGGTGTTCTTGTCCAGATAACTGGAAATAATTTAACACAGTTGGTGATTAATAGAGAAAAGGCATAGTATTTCAGTGTGCTTGTTACCTGCCTTTTTTAATGGTAAAAGGATGCAGACGAATGGGAAGTTAAAGTGTTGACACACGCTTAAGTTTTTACAGCACAGTCACTCACTGGGTAAAATTTATCCCAGGTGGATCCCAGCAGTTAACCAGAGGTTGACCTGCCCCATCTAAATGCAAAACTAACTGCCTTTCCCCGGGTTACCACAAAATGCCACAACTATGAGGATCTGCTCTGACTGTTCAGCGATCTATCCACGTGGTGTGTACGCTTCTAAGGGGCGCATCCTGCCCTGCAGCCCCGCTGGGTACAGCCCAGCTGCTCCGAGGGCACGCATGCCCCTCTCCTTCGCTGCTGCCAGCTCTCCATGGGGATGCTCGGCGCTTGTGCCTACCTTCTCACCAACTTTCTTACCAACTGCAGCACTCGAGGAGCTGAAGTCGTACGAATGTTGACAGACGGAGAAATCTTAAGCAGTTTGGTGTAGATCCAAGCAGTGCAGATCCTCCCTAGCAAGCTGAAGGACTGAATGTATACTAGAATATGGAAGTTCTTCAAGAGATGTCAGATTCTTTACGGAAAGCTGAAGAAGTCCTTGAAACTGGCAGCTCACAGTATCTGGTGCTTCTAAGGCTCTTACTGCAAAGCCTACTTTAGTGTTCTTAGTTTCTTGTTCTAATACCTGCAAATAGCACTTGGAAAAGGCAGCAAGCGTATAAATACCTACCTTATTGATGACACACAACATTTTGTTTGGTGTCTTCTTAGCGAGACCTATATGAAAACATGCCTTAGTATGCTGGGAGTGTTTCTGCGTTCTGGTTAAAATGTAGGATAACTGGGCAACTCATAAGAGGGCGTGTGGGAGGTGTGAGCTGATCTTGAAGATGCATTCACTTGGGAAGCTGAGTTTCGCTGGACTTCAGTGACAGGTTGCTGTTAGGCACGTTGGCACATGCTAGATTTAATCTCTAAAAAGCTGGTGATGTGACACAATGTTTTTCACTCGGCTCTCTGCTCGTTTTACCAAGAGGGAGCGTTTCAACTTGGTGACGTGCCCTGCCCTCCATTTCTAAATGCTGCTTCAGCTGACTGCTGCATCGAACTGCAGAGCAAGCACAGAGCGCATTAAGAGGGACGTGGGACCGGGAGTGGGAGACGTGGTGCTGTTACAGCCCCTAGGAACGTCCTGAACAAGAAGTATTGCTGCTGGGCCTGCCCGATGAGTAGTTTGGAAACTAGGTTCTCGTGAAATAACTTGATACTGCTACAGCCATAGTTGACTTGTGTTCTTTTAGCTGATGAAAATACAGTGTATTTATGCTGAAGAGTGTTTTTGTTTTGTGTGGTTATAAAAAAAAAAAATAATCTCTGCCGCTTTAGCCTATACTTATGCAAAAGTACAGGAGTACTGGTAGTCTCATGAGGACAGATTTGGATGGGGGAATTTATTACCTTTAATTAAATCATAACTAAGTCTTTCCTTCAGCTGCACAGAATGCAAATATAGCTCTTAATTTTACAGACTTTAATAGCCTGAATGCATCCATGGGGAAACACAGACGATATTCCGTACGACTACAGCAGACTTCAAAACGATACGCCTAAACATGACCTGTAAGCAAGGCTGACGCTCCAGGTAGTCGCTTTCTGCAGCTTTCACACAGTTGCTGAGAGAGACCCGGTCCCACAAGCCTCGTAGCCAGCGTCCCCGAACTCCTTGTGCTTAATGAAGGTGTGCCCCTGGACACCGCAGGGCGTGCAAACTTACATGCACAAGCATGGCCTCGTTCCGCTTGTCAACCTGGAGCGGGGGCTGTGACCATGGTCTGCGAAGCCTGCTCGTCTGTCCTGGGAAGAAGCTCTTTATGCATTCTAGTCGTGGTGAAATACGTGTATTTGCAATAATAGAAGCATCTGCGAAATAGAAACACAAGACAGGGAAGCAGAGGTTATGTTCATCGGGGTCTTTCGTTGCTGCTTCAGCCTTGCAGCTGGCTGGCACAGTGGCCACAGAGCCTCTCGAGGCTGCTGTAGCGTAAAGTGTGTATCAGCACCAGCTTCTGCCCTTTTTTGTTAAAGGCTGCTGTTCCTGTCTCCTGGGCACGGAGGAGGATGTGGAAGGGGTGAGGACAGGAAACAGCAGTAAGAAATCTGACCCTCTCTTTTCCCTTTCCCAAGCCTGGGCTCAGCTTTCCGCTTGCTTTTCCCTTAGAAAGGCTTTCCCTCGCCACGCGGTGATTAGGCCTGGAGCTCACATGCTAATGCAGAGTGATTGTGTGATTTCCTTCTCCAACGCTTTTAATTAACATTTACATTGCTTAATCTACACAACTCTGCCTGCCTGCATGCCTTCTCTTGTTACAGCCTCCTAAATAAGTGATTTAAGAATTTGATAATTATATACCTTGGAAAAACTCGATTGTATAATCATCTTGCTAGATTCAAAGCTCTCCTACTCACTCTGTAGCTAGTTTTATGGAAAGACAGGTTATGATATTACTGATGGCAAAACTAGGAATGGATTCAGTGTTAGCCTTTGGGACTTTGGGCAGTCCGTTAGAGACTGAGGGAGCTGAAGTTTCTTGGCAGTAAATTTTCTCTACCATGTGGAAGCAAGGGGGACTGCTTTGGGGTAGGAGAAGAAAGTATTTCTTGGTTGTTGGTTTAAAAACTGTAAGTTTTCTGATTTAACTCAGAGTTGCCTTACTCTGTTCCTATTGGGTTTGGTCTCCAGCTCGTCAGCATAACATGAAGTGCTTCTGGAAATCTCACACTGAAATTAGTGATACTACATTTGCCCATACTTCATTGTTAATATATATATATATTTTAAACAATGAGAGCTTCAGTTGTCCTGTAACAAAATCATACTGTTGAAAGCACAGAAGTCTGCATTTTTAAAATGCAGGCTCAGATGAAACCATCTTGGGATGGTTGCTGCAGTTTGTTACGTCCCTGGCCCCAAGCCCTGCAGTTCGCTGACAACATCCGTGGCTGTTAGGGGGAGCTGCGTTTGCTCGTCCTTCCTCCGCATCCAAAACTGTAAAGGCAGTACGCTCTTGCAGATGGTTTAATGAAGACTAGAAAAATCAACCAAAACAAACAAGCTCTCAGCCACCGAGGAGAGAGCTGCCAACTGTTATGTAAATGTAGAGAAATCCTTAGAAATCTGCACTAAGATGTCTACGTTTTTAATACGCCATTAAGCACTTAGCCTTGGGGAGGGGAGGCCTGCAAAAGGCTTTTTCTCCATCTTCTGAGTCAGTTCTGCTCAGCAACTGTTTCCCAACCAGTCCGTGTAAGCCTGAGTGAATGCACTGAAAAGAAATCTTCCTTGGTTTGTGCCTGGTTCATTGAACAAGGTGGCAGCTTAAAAGCAGGGGTGTTTCGTATTGCACGTCGTGTCACCCTTCGCTTTTACCCCAGCTGACCTTTCAGCTCTGCAGAAGAGAACCCATCCAGCGATTAATCAGCCCGCGCTTATTACTTCAGGTCACTTGCGTGGCTTAGACAGAAGGGGGGAGAGGAGCAAAAATGCAAATGTTTTCAACCATTTGCTCGTAAGGGTAGGATGGAGCAGGACAACCTGGGTCGTCTGCTGCGTTACAGTAAGTTTTGGTGGCACGTTCCCTGTCGGTGGTGGTGCATAAATGCAGCTGGCTTGTTGGCTGTTCCTAGCAGCAGCCTCCGCTGGCTGCTGCAGCTGTAGGGGAAGGGGCTGCCACGTCTTTGGGGTTGGCTTAGAGGCATCTTGGCCGCTGCGTTTTGTTCTACCCAAACTGTTTTGTGGTAGGAATCGTTTCTAGCTCATGATCGGCGGAATGCGGTGAGCTTTGGATGTCATCAGGCATGCAAAGTATCTGTTAAAAAATACAGGATTCTTTTGAAAGTAGTTCACAAATAAATATGAAGAATGAACACGTTATAGTTAATTATTTGTCCGGTGTTTCATGTGTTTAGACAACTAAGCTCTCGTAAGATTTGTTTTGAAAGTTTTTCTGGGGAAAAATGTTAACTAGTCCTAAGTAGTGACGCTTAGCCAGTAGTGAGCTTGGTACTTGTTCAAGACTTTCAGGATGATACTACTGAAATTCAGGAGGGTTTTTTTTTTCCACTTAACTGTTGTAGTTTCTTCCGATTTGTAGCTAATAAGCCCAGAGGAGGCCACAGTTGTTCCCTGTCTTTCTGCCCTCGTGACTTACTTTGCTGTCATGTTCCATCGGACAGGACTAAAGTAGAAGTCTGCTCTGCAGCAGTTAGAGATCCCCAGCCAGTTCAGACCCAGCTCTGGTGAACAGTTTGAACGTGCTTGAGTCGTACAGAGTGGTGTCTCGGCTTCAAGCAGGTTTAGGCGTCGGGTATAGGAAGGGGTGCTGGTAGGGTGGGAGCTTCGGTTGCTGCTGCTATGAAGAGGAGTTATTTAACATATGGAAATACATAAGCTATTTACCTCCCTATTGAATACATCTTATAGCCTGACTCACAGTAGTACAGTGGACTACCTGGAGTACAGTGTCCTTCTCCCAGGTTGCTTACAGTCTCTTAATCATTACAATATCTAATCACAGATTAGGTGTTGAGGAGGAGGAACAGTTTCCAAAGCCAGTCATAATGTTCATTAGCTCCTGACCAAATGACTCACTACCATGTCTTTAAGAGATTTCCTTGGAACATACACAGAGGATTATTCTTCTAGCACTGATCTGCTGGGAGCATCACAGACAAATTCACATCGTCCAAATATAACAGTAACCCTTTCAAGGGGAAGATAATACGACTCCCTAGAATGTTTTAAAAGTTTACAGTATTACCAGAGTTATCTTCTCGTGTAATCACATCCTTTGGAATGTGTAATTCAGCATGCTACCTGGATCAGGATCCCAAACAGGGATCTGACAAGCAGTCTGTAGCATTCACTAGAACTTAGGTACTTTTGAGGTGGTACAATACTGTTTTGCCAATGTAAATACATCACTTTATTCCATTATAAAGGGGGAGAAGAACGAAGTGATGCATATCCTGCAATTCGGAACAAGTTCTACCAGTCTAGTTGTAATTCTACCAAAATTAAAATCACCTTATTAATTTCTGGTAAGCTGGGGAAAAAATGGACTACCTTAATTCACGTTGTTATTTCACATTATTTATTGGAAAAATAAAAAATCTGGGAGACTTTTACTCAGGAAGAAAAGCCTCAAAATTAACCCCCAGCTCAGGATTCAATCTCATTGATTTGAGATTTATCGGTCTCATCAACATAAAATCAGAAGTAGACAAAATAAAGCTTGTGTGTAGGATGCAGATTTGTCCGTTTTCTCCCTACAACCTCAGATTAAAGAATATTACTTATAGTTGCTTTTTTTCTCTAGCTGTAGCAGAAGTGGGAGGTTTCATTAGTATAGCTAAATTTAGCCAGCTCTTAATTAACAGTTGTTTAGGAGGAGGTGACCGCTAGGACTACCTAGGGCTAATTATGCAGGTATGATTATCAGTTCACTGTTATATTAATTACTGTTAATTACTTGTAGTTTGAAAGCACGTGGGTTTGGGATTGTTTTTTCTTAGACCCTTTTGGAATTTCAAAAATTAAGGGCAGCTAAACCCTTTCTCGCTGGCTTAGCACCGTGGCACTGATGCGGCCCTATCTGGAATCAAGGGCCATTGTTCAAGGCTGTGGAGGTGCCAAACAAAGATCCCTGTGCCCAAAGATCTGACAGTTTAAAGCTGTCAGGATGTTCAACAGTTGCCAAAGGATTGTATTTCTGTAGATAAATAACTTAAAAACCAGCCTGCTGGAGAGCCATGGTGGCCAGGGCACTTCATTCTTTGCAGGCAGCGTAATTCCAGCCCCAATTAGTCTGTATTGTATGGGAGTCCTGAAAAGAACTATAATTTAGCAAGAAAGGCCAGCACTTTGTCCTACCTTGACAGCTACAGCCAGTTCCTAAAGAGCTTGTTTTCCTGCAACCTCGCTGAAGATCCCAAGGACATGTCTAATGCTAGCATTTTGTACTTGGCTTTGCAGCGACATTAGACCAAGAAATCAGTAGGCCTCGTGTGTTTGTGGCTTTATTTCTTCATACTCTATTTCTCTGCTTTCTAGACCCTGAAATAGCATTTCCCAGATTCATCTTAAAGCTATTTAAAAGGAATGAGAAGTTTCCCCACTCGTCTGTCATGATGGAGGCCTGTGAAGCTGCGTATGGCCCGCAGAGCCAACACCCAGCCTGTGAGGGAGTGTGCCACCAGGCCCTGCCCGGCCTGGGGCTGGCCAGCTGGAGAGCCCCGGGTGGCATTTCAGCCTAAATTTACAGGGTGAAAAGGGAAGGGAAGCGTAGCCCCTTCGTTAACAGAACCAACCCAGTGATTTGGTAGTGGCTCCTCAGCCCCGTTTTTGCAAGGGGTGTGTTCATTCACCTCACAGTTTCTCATGAAATGGAAACCTATGTCTGGAATTACAACATTAGAATTTCAGCTGGTAAATGGCATGGAACAAAGAGGTTAACTATTGTAATTTTCCTTATGAAGATTTTTTTTTTGAGTTTGCTAAACATAGATTTATTTAAACTAGTCACATACCTGCTGGGTATGTGACCTGCTGGGTATGTGACTCCGTAGGGCCAGGGCGGTGGAAGTGTCACCCCGGAGTTGGAAACCTGTGCAGTTTCCATTCGCTATTTAACTTAGGGACTGCAGCAGCCCAGTGTTGTGAACTGCTCAGCAGCTTTTGGGGCCAACTTCATACAGGGTGCCTGGGTGCATTTGGGCTGCTGTTTGAGCTTGGCACGCTCAATTTCTGCAGCAACTCTGGTTTCTGCATCCAATTCTGCTGAGAGCTGCTTTTGGTGTCCCTGGACCTGGGCTGGGGCCCAGCACTCCTGCTCGAGATTGCACAGGGGTGCAACATACAACAATGGGCTCGCCAGGGGCTCTCACACCTTCCCTGTAAAAACGACATGAATTGGGGTGCATCTCAAATGCCCGTACGCAAATGTGTTCAGCGTGAGGAGCAAGCAGGAGGAGTTAGAAGTCCATGGAGAGCTGCAGAGCTGTAGCCTCGCTGGATTTGCAAAGACAGGATGAGGCAGCTTGCATGCTCGGAGTGCTGCAGTGTGTGGGTGCAGTCTCTTCAGAAAAAATGGTGTTCGCTGCAGACCTCCTGATTGAGAAGGGGAGCTGCTGCTGTCATGTCAGAGCTGGAGAAAGCCTCACAGTCACAGGCTGTGGAACTCGCGGGTGTCTTCAGCCGCTTTCTCGGAAGGGCAATGCTAGGGGTGCTAGGAACTGGGAGATCGCTTCAGGGCATTCCAGAAAAGTTCTTGCTGCAGGTGATCAGTGCATTGACGTGGGGAGATGCTCTGCTGGACTACTCACAGACGAGCTGGTGGATTATGTAAAGGTTGAGGGAACATTTAAACTGCTTGGTTTTGCAGACAGCTTCTCTCTAGTTGCATCAGCTTCTGGCACTGATACTCTATTAAAAGTAAGAGAGATGCTTACTGAAGTAAAAAGTGCTGATGAGTTTGATTTTTTTTTTTTTTTTAATTGCAAAGCTGGCACAGCAGTAGGTAAGCACTTACGAACCTAAGCTAACTGGCACTTCAATTTTTGGAATTAATGTTTTAAAGTGTATTGGACAGAAACAAAATGCATCTTGTTGTTGTGTCCTCTGTTGTGTATCTGTGATATGAAGCCTAATTGCTCAGGCAATAGACAGCGATGTTCTTGAGTTCCCTGGCTGTGCTGTCAAGGGGCTGTAGAGCAAGGTGATGTCTTACACAACCGCACCCTATGTGAATAATGCTAGTGATTGGCTTTAAAACATATGTTGTGTGAACAAAGACAAAACAACAAGGTGTCATGTACCATATTATTTCAGTCACATTCCCAAGTGCTTTCATCTTTTAGTAGTTCAGGACCTCATTAGCGGTAAGCTCTTGACTGCCCCGTCCCATGGAAAATCCTGTTCTCTCACAGACGAAATGGACGAGACATGAGTTAACCAAGAAGGGACGTCTGGAGTTAAAGTGGCAACAAATCTTGTCTGCACTGGAAGAAATCATTCTGCTTGCAGCACAAATGTCCAGGTCTGGTTGGATGGTGCAGCAGGTATGCATACAGAAACAGGAGTTTGATTAAAGGACAGGCAGGTAGAGGAAATGAGCAATTATAACTTAATGCTCGTCTGGGTCAACAGGAAGACAGGGACTGTCAGCGCTTTTGTGGAGCGTGGTTTTGAGACGCTAATGTTCTGCTCTCAGTGACGTTCAGCATAGCAATTGCGCTAGCTTTGGATCACTGTGGAAGATTGGCAGAACGATGGAAAGCACTTGTCTGGAGCTTGTTTGCAGTTGGTGAGGCTCTGTTAATTACAAAGGCCTTATCTGGAATTGTAGTGGGACTTTGCTAGTGCTTAACCTCTGTGAGTCGGTCATTTTGACTCCACGGTCTTTGTAATGAAATATGAAGGCCTAGAGCACCACTGATAGCCTCTGGCTCCCTGTGGAATGGGAGTCAGGAGGGCATGGCTCAGAAAGGGTAGCCTTCTAGGAAAGGCCGTTTTGGAGATAACTCCCACCACTGCAAAGCAGGGAGCCTGGGCAGCAGCTGGTGCCTGGCCTGATGCCGGCGGTGACTCAGCTGCGTGGCCCAAGTCTGGCGTAACCAAGCCTTGGCGTCTGTCTCCCATGTAAGCAAAAACTCGATAGTATCTAGTTAAGCCCCAGAGTTGTCTGTTTGGGGATCCTGGAGGTAATTTGTGAGAACCACTGCGTTGTTGGTACGGAGCCAGATCAATTCGGTGGTTGCACGCAAGAAGACGTAATGGCTCTGGCAACCAGCCTCTCAGCCACGTCTCCCTGCGTACAGGAAGAGCTGGAGGACAGTGGCTGAGTTGCTTGCCTGAAGGGGAAGCAGTCGTCAGTGCTTTTCCATCCCCGCCTCCCCCTCTAAGGGCACGGAGGGGAGGTCTCATTGCCCCTGCTGAAGCCACTGGACCTGTTGTCCCTGGCTGCCAGGCCCTGGAGCAGGCTGCCTGGGTGCTCAAAGCGTGACTCCGAGTGTGGTGGAGGATGCATTGCTATCTGGAGTCAGATGGTACCATTGCAACGTTATGTTGCTCATCTCTTCTCTTTTTGGTACCATTTTGTAATCTATACATTTTTGTGATGCTGCAATGGAGCACTTAATGCATGTTACAAAGGAGTAGATTGGGTTTGGGCGTATTCCGGTGGCACAGTTGAGTCACTTGCAACAAACACTCTCACCTGACCATCACGTTTTTCTCTATTTTTGTTGACCAAACAAGAGAATCCGTGCCAAGAACATATTCTATCAAAAGTTCTGAAGACACACATGGTATGCTATAGTTTAGTCTAGCAATCCTTGTAAAACATTTAGTGTTGAAAGACAGAGACTCAACCACTGTATAAATTATTGTAAACATGTTCTCATCGTCTCTGGAGGACAATTCAGACGCCCTTCATGAAATGCAGTATTTATTCCACTCCTGGTGATAGCAGAGTTTTGCTTCATTTTTATTGGTACCAGTCCATCACCGTTGAGCTGCTGCGAGGAGGTAGGAGACTCAGAGGTGTAAACTCTTGCCTCTATCTGGAATAAAGACAGAGCCTCTGTGGACTAAAGGGCTGTAATTCCGTGAAACATTTTCTTGGTGGTGTTGTAAAACCAAGATGTTTTGCATGGTAAAATAACTGGGTGAGAATTTTATCCTTCTTATGCTTGATATGAATTTTACAAGGCAGATGGCAAATAATTAAGGTTGCCTAACATTTCCCGTTAAAGGAGGCTCATTTCAGGCTCTTTATAACTTTGGAAGATTTAAATGGTTCAGCCTCTGTAAGGTTCAGGATCGGGAGGAGGAGGAGGAGGCAGTAAGATCAGGAAAAGAGCAAAGGAGCACTTTCAGTAGGGAAAGGGGAGGAGGAGTGCAGCTGGTGAAAAGGAAAGGAAAATATTGGCAAAACATGTCATTTTCCCCATCTGGTGGCAGGGCAATTTGGTCTGCCAAATCAGCTTTGTCAGAGAATGCAGCATTTAGGTTTCCTAAACTGCTTCGATAATCTGTTGGCGGGAGGTTATAAAATTAACTATGTATTTTTTACATTTATGGTGGTTTTTTTTTTGTGTGTGTGTTTTTGTTGTTAGTTTTAGGTGACTAATATGTGCCAGTACATAATGCAGTCTCCTCGTTAACATTGAAGATTCCAAGTCCAAGCACTGAAAAGTCAGGAAATTTCACAACGAAACTCGCCTGTGCAACTTGATTTAATATACCCTATACATGTACATACTACAGAATATTTTTTTTAAGCATGTGATTGTGTTTTTGGAAGGTAGCAGCCCTCTCATCAGTAAGGCTACTCTATGGTGAATGAAGTCAGGCTTTGATCTGTCTTAGCTGTACTGCTTATGTAAAGTTGTGAAGAAACAGCTTAATGGAAACTCCGTTGCAAACTGTTTTCTAGGTCAGTGTCTACAAACCTTTTGGGATTGTAAACAGTTTGTAGTTTAGTTATTAGAAACATTAAACCAAATACAAAGGTCTGTGCAACTTCTAGTCTCAACTTCTAGGCATTCATTGCAAAATACTGAACACTTGAAGAGTTTGGTTTAAAATTACTTCTGTTTTTTATTCTTGAATGTTTAAAACTTGGTGTTAAATAGATTTTGATTAGTGCAAGGTGCAGCACTTGGACATTTTACTTTACAAAGGCTGTGATTTCATTCTTGTAATACAATATAAAAATAGATCTGAAGAACAAAGCACGAAGTTTAACACTTATTCTTTGTTCTGTCCACTGTACACAAGCCAGCCAGCACCATGGTGGAGTTTTCCCAGGTAACAAAGGCACCAAATAAAATGACAATAATACTTTTTTAACACCAGCTTTGACTTGTTGGATAGATGCACTACCTACATATATCCAAGTAGAAGCAATGCGATGAGCCAATGGAAGATTTGTTGTTGTTTTAGCTCCCTTAGGAAAGCAGACTAAGAAGTTTTGGTTTTGATTTATTTTCTGTAGCAACCAATTTTTACGCATGTTACTTCTCTGGAAGATTTAGTTTTCAGGGGTCGTTAACACCTGAGAACTGCAGAATCCTTTCCAATAGGTTTTGAAATCATGGAACACCTTCAAAGTAGAAGCTGGCTAGTCAGAGAGAAAAGGTTTCCCTGAAGACCAGAGGGGGTGAAAAAAAAGTGAACGTTATGCCTCCTAAGGGTAAGAGCTGCAAATTATGGCAGTCAGGCAGTATAATTACCAAAACGGCTAACAAGCAAATTCTTGGAAAGCGAAAGACACGACACTTAGGGAACTAAAAGAAAACCTGCACGAACTCCCAATGTTTCTTGTCTTTACTATGAATTAATAGTTTCTTGTGACAAACGTTTGTGTTGCCACTAGAGTAGTCTGTGGCTGTCTCTAAGAAATCAGCTGCACAGTTTCTGTAGAGCAACAAAATCTTCTTTCTGATAAAAGTTATGTATATTTGGGGGCAGCATGTAAAGTTAAGATCTACTGCCAAGTACTCTGGTACTCATCCTAAGATCCCAGGAAGAACCCAGAGAAAGATATACTTTGGTTTTATCAATGTACCTGAAATAATGAGTTATTATCGTAACAAGAAAGCCAAAGAAGAGCTCTAGTAACCACTTGATGTGTTTGTATTAGAGAGGCTTAAAAATAAATGTTAGTGTTATTTGAAGATTGCATGCCGGTATATGCAATGTTAAACATATAATTTCAGAAAAACTTTACAAATGAATGGTGTGTTTAGAAAGTCAAAGATGTAGAGCTCAGAAATAATTAAGGTTGTTTGTGCAGCCTCAACTCTGTGTATGCAGTGCGGTAATTAACTATTAGGTCCTGCTGCTCGTATGTGAAGCAATGCCTCCTTCCAGGAAGTCCTGCTTACTGGCAGCTGAGTGAGGAAAAATCGCAATGAAGATTACGGGAAAGAATTGGCCCCTGAACTGATGTGATGGTCACCTTGAAAGACAAATTTTTCAGTAAACGGTGTCTTGATAATTTAGTTGATCTCCTGACTGGTAGTGGCTGCATTCATCTTGAACCTCCTTAGGTATGACGGCCTGGTTCTGGTACAGTTTTTACTTTTTATGGGGAGTGAGGTGATTAAGGCTCAGTCATGTAACAGAAATACATTTTTTTTGAGTCAATGTTTCAGCTTTGTTCTCTGTAGGAAGCATTCCTTCTTGCTTCACTGTTTCAGAATATATGCATTTTGCATCATATTATGTGCTTGTTTTATGTAGCTTACAGTAAAAGGACATATCTTTCATATAAGGAGCAGGAGAGGAATGAGAAAACTTGAGTGTTGCTCTTCCCCTAAGCAGTTACAGCATCCATTCTCGTGAACTTTCATTGCAAGGAAGCGGCAGGCATGCAGAAAATTGCCTCTTTTCCTCAGGCAGGTGTGGTTTTGATTAGGGCAATGGCCTGAACACACAGATCCGGGAACTTAGCTGCTGAAGAACAGCATGCAGTCTTTGCAGCTTGAACTGTTTCAGAAATCATTGTCTGCACAGAACAGGTTGTGTAAACAAAGCCTGGCTTCTGTGCATCTCTTCCTGCTGTCTTTAGCTGAGGCAGGTTGTTGCTATAGAGACTGGCAGTCATAATTCAAGTTCTGTTTTTTTTTTCAAGGCTGGAAGGGTGACTCTGAACATCCATGCAAAATGCATGAACCTTGCCCAGGAAGCTCTGCAGCAGTGGAACAGTTCCCCACAATACTTGCTGTGATCACTAGCTCCTAAGTGGTCCAGAACTTACCTCTAGGAGAGAAACCCCAGTGGATGTCCCAGACATAAATCTAAGCGGCCTAACGTGGTGCTGTGTGAAGATAATTAGGTGCCAGATGCGGTGTGGCGGTCTCAGGGTAATGCTTAACTTGGCTTCTCGGCCAAGAGGAGCTCTCGTGTTGGCCTGGTGTCGACACAGCTCTCCTGCTGTCAGTACCTGAGCTAGCTCAGTGTGCTGAGGCAGTAGATGAAACCCACATGGCAATTAACTTTTCCCTTAGTAAACAAAGTCGTGGCACTTTGATATTTTAGAAGCTGCATCTTGCAGAAATCTCTGTAGGTTCCGTAGGCAATTACGGTCAGCTTCAGTTTTACCCCACCTTCCTCTGCAAGGAGCACTGAATGTCCTCGATGTTAGCATTAAACAACACTACTTCTTCCCCACTACCCCCATCCTCCTTTCTTGCGGTTTGGACATCCTTATTTCTAGTGATTCGTTAGTAAAAGAGTTGAGAGGGTCTCCTGAAAGCCAGCTGTCGGCCCCTGTTCCTTTGGGAGTAAAACACTTCTCGGTCTCAAAGTCACTTGTCTGTTTTTGCAGATGTGTTTTTGTCATAAGCTGAACACAGCCATCAGTTCTACAGGCTAGGCTGGTGCCCTGTTTCTCGTGTGATGAGCCCCCATTTATCCTCCCCAAATGAGCCTTCCCTTGCAACAGAGTCCTCTTCATAGAGGCAACAGGATGAGGCTGAACATCTGTTTAAAGCAATTATGGGATGAAGGCCAGGAGCCCACTTAGTTTGGCAGGCACGGTGATTTTGAGTTTAAAGTAATTTAAAGTAGAGGAGGTGAAATCTTGGCTAATGGAGATCTCTTTATTGTAGGTGGCTTTTGTTAGGGGTGGAACACAAAGGGAACTGGCTTTCATGTGACAGGCTTGTAAGCAGGAGTCCAGAGAGCTGCTGTGCTGCTGGAGAAAGCTCTTTGGGGTACTCAGAAGGTCAGAGAGCTGGTGAATGTGTCTTAAAAGCATTTGGTGGTCAGAAGTGGTCAGAAGGAGAGCTGTGCTATAGGCCTCTTTTGCATCCTCGTGTGAGGTGATGGCTTAACTAGAAAGAAGGCTTTGAAAGAGAATCGTGCTGGTTTGAACCTCCTTTCTTCTGCTTGCAAGGTTTGTGTCACTTCATTTTACTGTATTTTTGCAGTGCTTTGTGTTTCTTTAAAATTCTTGCAACCTTTCTGGGGGTGAAAAGTGCTGGAAGCATCCTATTACTGAGTGCAGTTACCAGTTTATTACACACGCAGCAGAGCTCATCCTCACGTGGGGTACGCACCCTCGCCTGGATATGGTGTGCCCCTACGGGGATGTCCCCATATGGCAACAGCTACCGTAGGAAGGGATTAATTACCACGAGACGCGCAAACAGTTGTGCCTGGCTTCTGGAAGGTCAGCGTGGTGTTGTCACGGCAGAAGTGCCATCACCACAGGCCTGCTCTGTGTCACGGTGGTGGAGTTGGCAGGTGGAGGCTGTTCACCTCGTGGCACTACGTCCTGTCAGACCAGTGTGTCCCGGACAAATTTGGGAAGAGCTGAAAGCACGGAGGAGAGCATAGTTATGCACCGAGTTCAGCAGGGGTGTGATGGCCTGTGTCTGTCAGTGGGCTGGCTTCTTGCCACTGGAAGCACAGTGTCAGTCTGTGAGCTCGTGGGAGCCTCCTGAACTAACCTTAGATACAGTTCACTTTATGGAATATTGATTTTAATTAAAAATACACATTGCATCAAAATAACGTTTGGTTTTTTATGGTTGTTGATTTGGCTTGGTTGGTTTACTTTTTTAGGGGGAAGGGAGAGAGAAGCCATTACCTTCTCTTATTGCAAAGCCGAGACTAAAGAGGTTGCTTTGTTTTTAAAAATACTTAGCTCTCAGGATCAAATTGCTAACAGAGCAATCTACAGCTAAGTATCCATTTTTCCCCTCTTTCCATCCCCATATTGCCTTTACTGGAGCTGCTGTCTGTGTTTTTGTAGAACTCAAGGGCTGCAATGTGCATCGGTCACCGTGCCCTCTGAACGAGGGGGTATCAAATAGTGCACACTCAACGCGCTGTCCCCAGCTCCAGTGGCTTGACCTTGGGATCAGTGCGATGCTGAAAGCAGACAGGTCTGTGCCTAATTCTCCGGTTCCCAGCAGTAGGTGTCAGCTTCCTCGTGACTTGGACACTCTCACAGGAATTACCTCATTGTCTGGAGCAAGCTCGCCGGTCAAAGTCCAGAAAAGTGACTTTCACCCAGTGAAATGTACAGGTGTTCCCTTTCGTCCTCTGGGGCAGCCTTCAGCGCCCAGCCATTGGGGCAGCACGCAGGAGCAGGTCCTGGACGTGGGGGTCTGTCTGCCGTAGCAGTAGCCAGTGCTGCCCGCAGCACTCCCAATTCAGGAGGAGAGCTGCTGCTACTCTTGCACCTGGGGTGAAAGTATTTTGGCCTTGAGCAAAAGAATCGCAGACTGACCATTGTGGGTCTGATATTGCCCAGGTTTGGTGTTTGTACGCTGCCTGGGACAGGCTGCAGAGCACACGATGTTGGGGTTGGGTGTCTGGAAATGACGTAAATGACGTTGCTCTGCAATCCCTCAGCAGGTAGCATCTTGGCTTTTATTTTGGTGAGGTGTAATTCAAAAGCTTCCTTTCATGTCTCTCATCTGTATCTGGCCAGACTTGCCAGCCAGAACCCCTGCTTGGCAGCACAGGCTTCTTCAGTAGCTAACAGGGACCTTTCTTCCAGTGCTCCTCTAATGTTGATATCGTTGCTCCATATTGCAGTATAATGACCTGATATAATTATCCAGGACAAATAATGTGCATGGTCACATTTTTATAAATGCCGTTACGTTTAGCTTTGTGTTTCTTTTTTCTTTGAGAGCCTAAGCAGCATAAGGGTTCTGCCTGCACAGGCACTGTTTGCTGTGTTGTCCTGTGGTATTTAATATTTCAGAATTCAGTACTTTAAAAAGCCAACATAGTAAGCCAAAAGTAATTTTTTATGAATAGGCATCTCCCAGTAGAGCAGTTACACAGTTTTAACTTAAAAAAAATCCCCATGTGTCCCTTTTCTTGTAGATACTTGCGATATCCAATTTTGTCTGTGGATTGTTTCCAAAGAAATCTGTTTATGCTTCTGTCTTTAAGTGTTTTACAACTTAGTGATGAATTAGCTGTGACAGTTTAAAATCATCTGTCTTCCTAGTCTACAATATGATGAAAACAACAGCAATTTCTATACAGTTTCACGAGTAGTAAACAGCAATGCTGAGGAGTTTTCATTTCTGCTTAGCTCAGCCAGGACAGTAGAGACTGAAGGCTGTCAGTGACCGTGCTTTGTGTGGCAGCTCTGATGGTAGACTTCTGTGATAAGTGCCAGAGGAAAGAAAACTGGAATAGTCACTGTAGCTTGGTATCTTTTAATTTATTTATGTTTGCAAACCAGACATTAAGTTCCTCTGCACTGGAATTATGAGAAGATGTATTTCAGCTTCAAGTTTCTTAGAATATAAATTATTTTAATGCATGTAAAATTAATTCTAGGCATATTTAAGTGAGGTGTAAACTTTGCTTTGGTTTACTATTTCAGTGAGTAAAAATGAATTCTAGATTACGCTATCACTCTTTTGAGTCAAACCTCTATTTGTGAATGTACTATGCAAATACCGCCGTTTAGACTTTAAAAGAATGGGTATTTTCCATTTGCTAATGTTGGAAGTATCAAAAAGCTTATGTCCTAAACTGTGAAGGCACATATTAACTGTATTAAAAATAGCAAACTGGTCTATTGTCTGCAAGTACTCTTCATTTTACCCCAGTTCCCTCAACAGTTCCATCAACCAAGCTCCCTTAACAAGAGAATCGAAGTGTTGACATCCAACCAAAATTAGGTGCATCTCTTTCTTCTTTTAAGATGGAAGTAGAGGTCTTAGTTTGGAATCATTCAAACGTGTTAGATTTAAGCTTTTTTGGTGAATTCACATGTTGCAGTTTTTACAGCCTTGCTGCTATGGTAATGGGAAGACCCTTGTAAATCTTTTTTTTTTTTTCTTTTAAAATAATTTTATGAAGAGCGTTGCTAATGAGAACATTTTGTTACAAAAGGATTTTGATTGGAGCTCTAATGGCTTAAGCAGACCCAGTTTATTAACAGTTTTCTGTAGCATTTGGATTAAGAAGCCTGAGGGTATTGGTTTGGAAGTGTTTCAGTTTTTCCTCTGAAGTGGTAGGTCTGTTAGGAAAGTTTTTCTAGCCTCCCTTTATGAACCATATAAACCAGGGCTCTTAAGAGGGCTTCTGGGTTTGGGTGGAGGAGAGAGGGGGCTTGACAGTAAGCGTGAAGGGCATAGGTTTTCCTCCCTGATGCTTCGGTCCTGCTCCTGTCTGCATGCTCTGCCCCCAGGGGTAACCTGAAGGGACGGCAGCACTGTGCCACCCACTGCTGCCTGGGCACCCTCGGCCTCACAACTGGCTCCCACCCCCTGGACCGAGCTGCTGCAAAATGCACGTCAACAGCACACACCCTTGTCCCTCCTGCAGCCTGTTTTTCAGTCCTACAGTCCTTTCTTCTCTGGATATTTCATTTGCTTCCCCATCCTGTCGTGTGAAAAACTCTCAGATTTGAGCTCACCCCCAGCGCTGCTCCGAGCCGCCGGGCTCTGAGCCTTCTCTTTGGAGGCTGGCAGCAACCTACAAGCCACCAGGTATTGCTTCCTTCAGGGAAGGGAAGCTTTAAGTTGGTTTTGCCGTGGAGGAGAAAAGGAGGAGATGCTTTATATATGCAAAAAATGCTCAGTACCTGTGTTTCTGCACATTTCAAGTGTCAGAGCAAACCTCTCAGACACAGCTGTTGTGAACAGTACATACAAATGAATTTCAGTGATGAGATGGTTTGGTTTTGTGTTCAGACTTTTGTGGTTGGGTCTCTCTGCTTAATTGATCTTTGTGCTCCTCAGCAGGGCCCTGCTGTAGCTCGTGGTGGTAGAAAGTAAAGAATTTTCTTGCTATCTTGTTTTGAAGGACTCTGATAACTGTTCTGTACATGTGCACAAGAGCTTACAAAAGCAAAACTGACACTGACTGTCAGTGTCCTCTTTTTACACTTAAAGCAAATAATCTTATGAAAAAGCACATACAGGTCCTGAGCTGCGTGGGCTGCACCGTTGTTCTTGCTGCATAAAGCGAATAAACAAAAGCAAGGAGCAGCCTTGACTTGGCATTCAGCTGAGGCACAGCTGGAGGAAGAAGGTCTGTCAGGAGGTGCTTGTGGCCAGGGTCAGCCCGACCCCCGGCACCCTGCGGAGGTGCTAGGAAATGTTTGTTTCCAGCTGTGCTGAAGCAGATTGCCAGGCCCAGTTCTCCCCAAGCTCCTCTTGCTACTGACAAGTGGATTTTGTGAAAACTATTATCTTTAACAAGCATGCATATGTGTTTTATTCTGTGGTGTTTTATTTTGTTTGTTTGTTTGTTTGTTTTTGATGGTTTTGTTTGTTTACTTTTTTTTTGAAGGTTTATTGTGTCCCAGATTTCTGAGGCAGAGAGCAACCATAACTTTGTCCAGACTTACTCTGAAGGCTTTAATATTAGACATCCAGCAGCTTGGTTTTTACCTTTTATCTATCATCTGAGCTGCATGCATCGTATAAATTTTTTGGTCAACGATAGATCTTTCCGACCTATATCTCTCGAGAGGTCACTGTCCTTTGTTCCCAGGTTTCCAATCTTAAAATACAAGTAGAAGATCAGCCTGGAGTGCAGTGCTTACCTCTAGAGGAATAGACAGCACCAAAGCGTTACTGAATATATTGCTTTGCCAAGCGTATATGTGGATGATACTGATGATGCAAAGAATAAGAAACGCTAAAGATTTGTAAGATGTGTTTTACTATAAATAAGAAGAGCGGTGTTTACATGTGTGCGTGTTGGTGATGCCATGTTCATAATTTGTGGATGTAAGAAAAGAAAAAAGTCAAGAGCAGTGAGAAAGCTTTCAGTTGTGCTGGACTTCGTTGCCTCTGTATCCACCCCCAAGGATCCCGACTCACATGAAGTTGCTAGTAGGATAAACATTCCAGTTTTGCCATTAGAGGGAATTTCACATCCAAACTTAACTCTTTAGTCTTTAAACTCGGTGCTGTTGCTTTCAAACAGATCAGCTAGGTGCTGAATGCTCCCAACACAGCAATATTTGTGAATTGATCAATGTGCCAACCAGCCACGGGTCCGGGGGATAGGTTTTCTTTAGTCCTTCCTCCTCAGTCCTAGCTGTGTCTTTTCTCCTGGCTGTTTCTCACTGCTTCTGCCTCACACTCGTGGAATTAGAGCAAGCAGTGGAAGGCCGTGCCCAGTTCACCCCTCAGCACACCATTTGCCCAGAAGTGTCTGAAATGGCGGATGTGTGGTGGCCGCGTGCCTTGGGCTAACCCGTGCGTGCGCTCTTTCCTGTTAGCACAGCCCTGTCCAGTTCCCCGTTTCCAACACCCACAGGGTGCGGTCCTGTGAGGGGTGCTGGGTGTGACCTGAACCTGTCACTGGTCTGAGCACCATCTTTTGTTTGTGGTCTCCAAGTGTCCCCTCACACCGCGTGTCATCTCTTCAGGGTGCCGCTTCTGGAGGTCGAGGCCCCGTAGCAGAGCTGCCTCTGTGCTGTGGCTGGCGGCCTTCCTCAAAGGACCAGAGCCTCAGACTCTTGCCAGTGTGACAGCACTGTCAGGGCAAGCACATCGGGGTTGTATGCCTCAGAGGGGAGAAGAGAGGCAAGCATTAGGAAAAAAAGATCAGAAGAAACATCAGAAAATGCCTGGTGGGGTTGGGGCGGAGTGAAGAAGGCAGAGCGAGACTCCTCTCTGTGACACAGTGACAAGACCATAGGCACAAAACCAGAGTCACAAAACTGAAATACAGGAAATACCATTCAGACATAATTAAAACTTCCCTGCTTTGAAGAGTGGCCAAACAGTGGCACAGGTTGCCCAGAGAGGCTGTGGAGTCTCCGTCCTTGGCAATGTTCATAAATCCAATGGGGCATGGCCTGCTGTAGGCAACCCCACTTTGGGCAGAGGGGTGGGCTTTGTCATCCCTTCCAGCCTTGACAACTCTGGTTCTGTAATTGTTTTCCCCAATGTATCTACACTATTACTCAGGCTGTCTTCAACATTTTATGTTTCCAGAATGCTGCACAGAAAAATATCCTGTTATTTCGAATGCTTCTTTTAATAATCATTTTCCCTCCTTAGGAAGGGAGTGGTTCAAGATAAGCAAGAGAGCAAGTGCTAGGTAGTGAATGGTGTCTCTCCTGGCACATGTTAGGTTATTGAGTCTTGCTGGAAACAATTTTGTCAATATGTAAATTTGTATTTTAGATGCTTAGTTGTCTGTCTGATCATCTGTTTGCATCTTTAGAGCAAGAAGTATTTTGTGTGGGAGTGCACATGCACTAGCTTCTTAATACTTGTGCCAGTTCTTATTTGATATCCAGCATCATTAAAATTCATGGTTGTGCCATCTGTTCTTTTCTTCATCACTTGTTGTGGTCCTGTGCCTATGTACTAAAACTGTGTCAAAATATTCCAAGGAAGAGTCAGAAGAAAGGAAATATGGAAGAAATATTGCTCTGTGTAGCTAGGCTCTGCTACAAGTGTGTTATCTGGATTATCTGTACACTTAAACCATTGTTTTGAAATTAAAGAAGTATTGCATAATCCTACAGTGCAATGTTTGAGGAAAATAATGCACATGCACTGTAGGAGGCATGCAGAGAGACTTGTGTCAAAGCTTTCAGAAGATCAGTGCTCTCACTAATGCTCAGAAACAGTATATTTAATATTTACAGCAGTTTCTTCTTCTATCACATGATGAACTATTCAAAGGTAAATGAGCTCACGATGTACATTCCTCATACATTACAGCGGGTCTTCCTCTGACAATATTCTAAATAGCTGTTTCAGGCAGGAGAACAGTCCGTTTCCTCCCCCAAAATAAGGTAGTACTTTCCTAGTAAGATATTATATATCTTATATATATATATATATATATATATATATATATATATATATATATATATATAAATGCACTTACTCTGATGAATAAAACACTTTTTTTCCGGTGTAGTTCCACCCATTTGGAGCATTGAAAGGAAAAAGTATGTTTTTTGATAATGGCAGATCCTACCAAGTCTGGAAGTGCCAGTGTTAAGTGTTGCTCAGGTTATTTCACAAAAATCAGTGGCCTTACTTATTGGTAGAATGAATCCTAAGCATGAGGCCTTTAAAACAGCGAAGTGCTAAAATCTTTTGTTTGGCTGCCTGTTATGCCATGTTATGCCTGTTCTCTTTCTGAGCTGGAATCAGTATTCATTAGGTTCAACAGCAGTTTCTTCTATGGATTAAAAGAGACTTAATATAGCTGTTCCCTCTTTTATAGAAGAGGATTGTCTTTTTTGTACAATTTAAAATTTCACTTTTTTTTTGTGAGATGGTGTGATTTTTGAATGCTGATCTCAGCAAAAAAAATGCTTTGAACATTGAATATTTGATCGAAGCTTTTTCCATTTCCCTCCACTGCCTGCACCCCCCCCCCAAAAAAAAAAAAAAAAAAGATGGATTAAGTGTTAATATAGGTTCCTCTTGCTGTCTTTTATCATCCATGTTCCTCCTGAAACGTGCCTGTAGAAGGAGTTAAAGGAGAAACAAAGATTGTTAGGCCATGTAGGTAATCAACTCACTGAGGTGCTAAGGCTGGGCTCTATAGGAAAATTTTTGGAGCCTGCTGAAAAATAAATTGTTTTTAAAGTGAAGTTAATGCAGGAATGCTTGTTTAGTTTTTTAAAGCTAAATGTTTTTTTCCAACTCTCATTCCTAGTGAGATTTTATGTATTTTTTTTTCCTCCCCTCAGCTATATCAATATAACTTTCTTTTTATCCTTGCTTGCAAATACTTCCTAGCTGTCTGTGGAGGGGTTTTTAGAGTTATTACAGTCTGTCTGTGCACTCATCCCAGATTGTAGTGTTCTGGACTCAAATGCTGCTATAGTGGAGCTCTTGGAGGTGAAGATGAATCGTAAGCTGAGAAAATTGTGGCATCTAATTTCCTGCCTGAGTTTTCAATTAAATAGACGCTAAGCCAAGGATATGGTGGTGATTTGAAGTATGATAATGAATCTTTTCATTTTCCTTTATGAGTGGTCACTGAAAGGGCATCCAGAGCACTAGAATTACCTCTTTCTAGGGCCTGATCAAATGTCTATGGATAGCCGGGCCCAGAGAGTTGTGGTGAATGGAGTCAAATCTGGTTGGAGGCTGGTCACAAGTGGTGTCCCCCAGGGCTCGGTACTGGGGCCAGTCCTCTTTAATATCGTTATCGATGATCTGGATGAGGGCGTCCAGTGCACCCTCAGTAAGTTTGCAGATGACACCAAGCTAAGTGCGTGTGTCGATCTGCTCGAGGGCAGGAAGGCTCTGCAGGAGGATCTGGATAGGCTGGACCGATGAGCTGAGGCCAACTGTATGAAGTTCAACAAGGCCAAGTGCCGGGTCCTGCACCTGGGGCGCAACGACCCCAAGCAGAGCTACAGGCTGGGAGATGAGTGGCTGGAAAGCTGCCTGGCCGAGAAGGACCTGGGAGTATTGGTTGACAGTCGGCTGAATATGAGCCAGCAGTGTGCTCAGGTGGCCAAGAAGGCCAACAGCATCCTGGCCTGTATAAGAAGCAGTGTGGCCAGCAGGTCTAGGGAAGTGATTGTGCCCCTGTACTTGGCTCTGGTGAGGCCGCACCTCGAGTACTGTGTTCAGTTTTGGGCCCCTCGCTACAGGAAGGACATGGACGTGCTCGAGCGAGTCCAGAGAAGGGCGACCAAGCTGGTGAGGGGTCTGGAGAACAAGTCTTACGAGGAGCGGCTGAGGGAGCTGGGCTTGTTCAGCCTGGAGAAGAGGAGGCTCAGGGGCGACCTTATCGCTCTCTACAGTTACCTTAAAGGAGGCTGTAGAGAGGTGGGGGTTGGTCTGTTCTCCCACGTGCCTGGTGACAGGACGAGGGGGAATGGGCGAAAGTTGCGACAGGGGAGTTTTAGGTTGGATGTTAGGAAGTACTTCTTTACCGAAAGGGTTATTAAGCATTGGAACGGGCTGCCCAGGGAGGTGGTGGAGTCGCCATCCCTGGAGGTCTTTAAAAGACGTTTAGATGTAGAGCTTAGCGATATGGTTTAGCGGAGTACTTAGTGTTAGGTCGGAGGTTGGACTCGATGATCTTGAGGTCTCTTCCAACCTAGAAATCTGTGTCTGTGTCTGTCTATTAAAAATATTAAGAAATCTCTCCTCACTGAGACTTCAGTTAGGTCATAAAATATTCTCTTTTCAATTCTGGATAATGGGTGCATCAGTAATTTGTGAAGTCTGTGAAGTTCTTACTGGTATCTTGTACCATACCTTCAGAAACCTAGGGTATGCGAGTCACCTTTACCAACACAGTTTTCTCACCTTGCATTGCAATATGTTTGCTTCTTCCAAGTTAGCCTGCAGTTTCATTCAGTTATTTCCACTAACTTGTTTTTATCGTTGTGATTCATCCAACTTCTTCAGAAGGGAAATTTTAATTAAAAAAAAAAAAAAATTTGTTCTTTGGAAATAGTGGTTTCCAAAGCATCACTGAGAAGGGAAAAAGAGAGCTATTGTCTAACAATATGGTTAATTAAATCTTTTTTCTTTCCTTATTTTATCAGCTGAAGGTTCTAAAATACAAGACAAGAAATTCACTTCAGGACAAAGCAACACTGGAACTAAAACAGGTATGCCCTTCTGTATGTTTCACATTGTAAAGCTATTTGCTTGCCTCAATGGTATGTTAAAAGCAGATGTCTTCCTAGGAACTTTTAAGACATTTTATGTTCTTATACCTCTCTTAATATTTCAGTCAAAACTGTGACTGTTCGTATTTAGTTAGGCAGGAGTCTCTGGTTGTTCACAAAGAAGCAAAACTAAAAAAGCTCCTTGTGCTTTAGTGCAGTTTAGGAATAAGAGTTGGGAAGTGAGATAAGGTTACAGAAGCCACTGTACTTGCATCTGTGCTTGCACTGGAATCTGTTGTAGACAAGGGTTTGCAGCTTTATATAAAAGTGCTTCTGTTAGACTCTTCCTCACTTATCACAATGTATGCCATCTTCTGTAGTGTACTCTGCGCAGTAGGCAGATGTTTGTCATTACCACACCCCACCTGATAGGTATATTGTGTGGATTTAATTCAGAGTTCACTAATGCTGCACTTACACAGTTCAGACTATGTACTGAAATGCTTAATGTAATCCTTGATGCCCTGTGTCTGTTCCTCTTGCATGCTTAGACCGAGACCCAGATCACCACTGAGATACCTGAGTTTTGCCTGCGTTGCAGCATAGGTGCTTGTGCTGTTGAGGGCTCAGCACCTTATAAGGACCCCCACTGTAAGGACCCCCGTTTCAACTCCTGGGCAGCCTGGCAGCTCAGTGGCTGCTTCATCCTGACAGACTCTTCCCAAGCCCCAGTCTGGGTGCCTTTGGCCTCTGCCCCTGCAGGGGAGCAGTCCTGGTGCTGCCTGAGTTCAGCTCACACCGTGTCAGGCAGCGCTGGCTGCAGCACAAGGAGCTGGCTGCTCTCAATCAGGCAGCGGGAAGAGCAGGAGAGAATGCATTAACGTGACCCACTTTTATGATGAAAACACAGCTCCTGAAGTTGTACAGTGTTTAATACCCACTTTATCCTGCAGTAGTTTAATCCCTGTCCCTCACTTCTCAGGCGGGTGTCCTAGCTGCTCCCATGTCCCTCCATCTGTACTGGTGTGTAGGAGGGGGCGCAGAATTCCTGGGTGCAGGGTTCAGCTCTGCACCCAGCTGGTGAGAGTCCCTGCCTTGAAGAGGGGATTCCTGAGAGCTGTTTTTTTCCTTTAGGCTGCATGAGAATTGTATGTCAAACATTGTTTGAGTTAGAAAGGAGAGACTGTTTGCGGCAGGAGTGACAGCTGTCATTGTAAAGGAAGTCATTGTCTGGAAGGTGTCTACAGGCTGAACAAATATTAGGAGTCCAAGGGAAACACAGGCAACTCTGAATGTGTGCGTGGGAGTGGGAAGGGAGCTAGACAGAGGGGAGGGTTTTTGAGATCCAGGCACGCATCTTTTCAAATGATGCTGTGGCTTACATATTTCTCCCGGCAGCTCCCCCGTGAACTAGCAAACAATCTGGCTGTTGTTTTCCACTCTATTTCTTTTAGTTTCAGTAGTGCGAGAAATTGGAACCCTAGGAGTTGAGGACAGAAAGGAAGTGGCCATTTGTGAGAAGAGGCTGAGAGGATTATAGATGTATATGAAGAATGGTAGTAGTCTGAGGTAGTTTTGAAGTCACATTGAGTGCAGCTGGTAGTCACCTGAGCTGTAGAAACTGGCCATATATAATACATATGATAGCTAGATTGGAATTTTTCAAAGTTTGTAATTTCTACAAATGCCAACTGAGTTTAAGAGTTCAGTATTAATTATCTGGAAGCTTTGAAAAGACTGTGTTTTCCTTTTCTTAGTATAATGAAGGACCAAAAAAGGCTGGCATTTCAATACTGAATTTCTGAGGGGTGGGGGGGGTGGGGGGTGGGAAACAACAACAGCAAAACTATGGCATCTAAGCTACTTAAGTGGACTGGTAAAAAAATAATAATTAAAAAAAAAACTTGAACTCATGTTAAGCACTACAAGTTCACGAAAAACTTACAAAATTAAATTTCCCTTAGTAGAACTATGGCTTATTTAATCTCCAAATGCCCCTCTCAGGCATAATGTTAAGTATTTGTATGTTCTGTCTTACGGCTGTGCTTAGTACAAATCTATTGAAGCATAGCGGAACAGGTTTCTGAGCATGAGTTTACATGCTTTGCATTGTAACCGGACTGCAACTTGTTGCAGCAGCATGGTCCTCCTGGAGTGTCCTCTCTAAGGCTTTGCACACACCCAGTTATCAACTCTTTCTGTAAGAATTGAGACATTCTGACAGGATTTGTTACAAATGACGTTTCCCACTTCCTCATGCAGCAACGTAAAGCTACTGCATGATGATGAATTTGAGCAAGGGGGAGTACCTTGTATGTTTGTCCTGGTATTCCTACTAAAATGCCAGTCCCCCAGTATTTGCCTGATGGGTTCTTAACACAAAGAGGCAGGAGAAATAAACTGGGGAGCAGTCCCAGTGAACTTCATTGTTTTGCAGCAATTTGAAGCTATGTACTTGGGGTCTCAGCATATCGTAATGTAGTTGTTTAAGGTTGGACCTGTAGCCCAACTATGAAAGATCATCGTCAAGGCCTGGGAAAGACATTTTAACTAATACTGTAAGACTTGTTCCAACTACCAGTAGAGCAAAGGCAGTGTGATGGCTGGTGTGCTACAAACGTGTTGTCCTTGTGCCAATATTGATTTACTCCTTTGTGCCCCCAAATGTATCTAATATATATATTTCTTGTACTGAAAACATGCTTGCATTCTGCATAGCCTGCAACTTGATGTGAATTCCTTGGGATTGTTCTAACAGCCTGGGGTACTGGGAGGGGGTGTGCGTGTGGACACTATCAGGTGTGTGATACAGAAAAAATAATTGGGTATCTTGAAACAGAATGTCAGAGGGCAGTTTTAAAGATTTATTTTATTCCTCATATGGCTTGTAATTAGGAATTCTTAAGGGAGACCTTTTCAGTTTGCCTGTCCATATAACCCTACTGCCTCTTTGAAGACTTGCTTCCTCTCCACTGATAAGGAAATCTTCTCTCAAGAAAGCAGGAAAAAAATTGAAGGAAAATAGTACATTCTGAAAGAAGTGGGATTTCATATTATCCCCCAGTGTCTCATCACTCTGTCAACTCAATGTTACACTGACTTTGCTGACAGCCCCTGAAGGGAATCCTTGTTTTCCAGGGGAATTCATATTGGGTGTGCATTATTCCAGTAGCACTAATTACTCATGATATAGAAATTCATGTTTTGTGACTTCTGTGTGCCAGCCACAAGAGAGAAGGAATATTATTACCCTTTTGACCTGCGTCTGCATGCTGAAGAGGCTGCATGCAAGTCAGCATGTTTCTCAATATCAACCTAATGTTAATTTCCACTGTACATCGGACAAATCTGTGCAATGCCATGGCTAGATGTAGTTTCATAAATGGCAGCACTGTGTGCTATTTAACCAGCGTTAAAGGTTTGATCTGTAGCTGGGCGATGGATTATCTTTGGCTTTGGTGACTTGTCCACTTTTTGTACCTTTCATCGGAGCTATAATGTTTGAATGTTCTTCTTCCTACCCACTGTGCAATGGGATTTCTCCCAGCTGTTCTTTTCATCGATACTGACACCATTAATTGAGGCTGTATTCTCTGGCCATTGTTGAGATGGCCATTTTTCACTGAAAAGAATTTAAGAGTAACTAAACTGAAGCTAGCCATCAGTGAATTCTTTCATTCAAGAAGTCTTGTCATCCTGATGCAGAAACTTCTGTTGGAGTATGAAATACACACCGCTGACTTTTATCTAATTCATATAGCTGTGTAAAAGTCATCCCTACTTCAGGGATTTATTTCTGCAAATACATATTTTTAAACCTCATTTTTATGACATCGTTTTGCTAGTAATTTTTTTCATAGGTATGCAGTGTACACACAAAGAGGCTGACTTTACGTGTTTGTGCAGACTGCTTATTTATGTATTCCTACTGAATAATGAAAAGCATCTCAGTTACAGATATCTCTGTTTTTATGTGCACTTCCATGGTGACAGGAAGTTCCAAATAGTTCTTTACTTCAACATAAAATATTAAAAAATAGAATTCACATCAATATTAAAATAAGTCATACTGCTTCGTTATACACAGAAAGCTTTTCCATTTTCTGTGTCTTTTTGTTTGTTTGTTTCTTCGCTTGTTTTTGTTCAAAGCGGACTTTTTCAGTGCTAGTGAAAAAGCATAAAATCAACAGCTTTCCAAGTTTAACAGAAGAAGCTAAGGATGAGTAGGAAATTAGTTTTGGCAGCATGCTGAGATGAATAAGGAGCTCAGATTTTGTGCCTGTTTGGTCTTTGGCTCCACTGCTGAGACTGGAAGTAGGATGTTAGCTGTTTAGCATTTTGTTGTTTTCCAGATAGCTTATTTTGTGGCACCAAGCACATGATACTTTCCAACCAAACTTGAATTTTGTAGTCAAGAATGGTTCTGACATAGATTTTTCATATTACCCTTGGTCTTACTGCTGTGATCCAAGCATCCAGTGGCAGATAATTTTAAAGAAATTGTGTGGCTAACTCACAACTTTAAAAGATAGTTGAGGAAATTCTCTTTCTTTGCTGGTAGTACACCATTTCATGTACATGCTGCACCGTTTTAACGTGTCTGACAGAGCTTTTAACGCATGCATGCACAAACAACATCTGTAGGAGATCAGTATCCTGCTGTCTTAGTTCTCACTCTTCAGAACTTCAACCAGAACTGCTACAGTGTTTTGAGCCCATCTATTTTGCATGCATACTGAGCTTCTTCAGGCTTCTCAAATAGGACTGATTTGTTTTTTGAGTCAATACTGGTGGGAAGAGGGTGCTGCATTATAATTGGAGAATTTCCTGTGAACGCATTTTGGAAGGAGGTTATGGAATAATGAACAATATTTAGTCAGAGTGCTTTCAAGCCGTCAAGTTGTTTTAAGCTAGGAAAAAAAGAATAAAACATTTTCCTCATGAGTTTTCACAGGTAGTAGTCTTGCTTGGAATATTCAGGGTTACAACTTAGTCCATTTTGGGGGAGTATTTTACATCTTCATAATTAGAGCGCATTCGTAGTTGTTTAATTGTTCTATATTTTTTACATAAGAGGGATTTCTGGAAAAGTGATCTATTTTGAAAGTAGAATGATTAGAGGTGCTTAATATTCATTCCCCTAAAAACTTGTTTATGTTGCTATTGGATTTCATACTGTATGATTAATATTCCTCTCCTTCCATTTGCAGACTACTCGCCTATACTAAAGGTCGATGACAGGCAACGGCTTGCTAGAGAAAGGAGAGAAGAACGAGAAAAACAGCTAGGTAAGGCCTATTGTATTGTTTTGCTGTTGCTTTTCTTATTAACTATCACTTTCATTCCGTGTTTTTGCCAGTTTGCATTTAGTAGCATTCAGAAAATTGATCATGCTAGATGGGCAGTATCATTCCGGAGAGACTATTACATCTTTAAAGTAGATCTTGTAATTCATGCACATCTCAGGATTCATTGTTGATATTCCTTTCATATACCTGTTACTTAATCTGAATCTTAATGAATATGAGAGGAACTCTTTGTCAGGGAGTGTAGTGGTAGGACAAGGAATAATGGCTTTAAACTAGAAGAGGGTAGGTTTAGATCAGGTATAAGGAGGAAATTCTTCACTCAGAGGGTGGTGAGGCCCTGGCCCAGGTTGCCCAGAGAAGCTGTGGATGCCCCATCCCTGGAGGTGTTCGAGGCCAGGCTGGATGAGGCCCTGGGCAACCTGGTCTGGTGGGAGGTGTCCCTGCCCATGGCAGGGGGATAATCTTTAAGATCCCTTCCAACCAAACCATTCTATGATTGAAGAAAACAAATTTAAGTTTACAAGCTGTCAGGCTCTGTACCGCACTTTGCATGTGCAAGTCTAGATTGAGCAGGGAAATGACATTTATTCATCTTTTCTTATTACAGTTTACATGCAGTGTTTCAAAAATGCATTCACACACATTTATGTGCGGATTTTGTTTTTGTTTGTTTGTTTGTTTTCCCCCCAAGTTAATAGAGTGGTGCTTCTCCCTTCCTCAAAGTATTTTGATTTTAAGTATCATGGCACACCTTCATTTCTCATTATGTTTGAGATTTAAAGATATCCAAAGCAGGCTTCAGCCATAGTCAGCCCAAGAGCTAGATATTCAGTAGCTGTTAAACACCTGATTTTCCTCATTGGCATCCCTGATACAACCAGGAAAACGCACAGAATTTAACCAGGAAGTGTGTACTTCTGCATGTGAACAGCAGGAGTTGCAGAAGATGAGCCAAGGCCTTAGCTCCAAGCAGGACCCTGGGTTTGCTGGGTTGCAAACTTTACTAATGCAATTGCAGAACTGGCCAGTGTAAGTATGTCTCACCTTGCACAAGCTACTGACCTTCTGGATGATGACTGCAAGTCACTACAAGTCTGAAGGAGCCTGGGCACCAGGTACTGGAAAGCCTGCATGCTCTTTAAAATGAATTGTGTTGTCAACTTCAGTGCTCCTTTGACACAGTGAAGTGCTCTCCAATAAGGAAAAACTTTCCCTCGGCTGGTCATCTTTTTCTGAGGCCAGTGGGGGAATTTGCTCCTTTATCTCAGCATTCACGCAAGGTGCAAAGTGCTTTTCATTGTTATTACCTTTCTATCATGCACTAATGACCAACTCAGACTATTCTGCCATATAATTTCCTATACTGTCTGAAGCAGTAACATACTTGTATCCCAGCTGATGGGAGAAGATGAGAAATATATCCAAGGGACAGAAATTAGTCACACTGCTTAATGCACTGACTTCATGGCGTTGCAGGCAAAAATACACAGAACTGTTGCTTACATTCTTAGTCATCCTTACAAGTAACAATGCTCATGAGTTCACTTAGCAACAGGGTCTTGCCTGCTCCTTGCAGTCTTTCCCTTGCAATACATCTAGTGTGAGCTAGAAGCAGCTTCAGAAAAGCTGCAAAGGAAAAGAAGGGTTATTTAATGCTCCAGAGGAACTGGCCATACGTCAAAACAACCAGTTTCTCTTTTAATGTGTAATAATGTCTGCAGGGATCAGACTCTCAGAAGAGCTGCTATTGGAGTTACTCGGATTTCTTTTTGGCAATGATGTCAGAAATATTTAGGTGCTGAGCCCTTTCCCCAGACCTGTTATCTTTTGCTTGGTTTGTATACGTGTTAGATCCTGTTTCATTATGGCTGGTTAATACATCTGGAGAGAGCTTGCTGGGAACTTCAGATACTGGGATTAGTCAGCTTGTCAGCAGTGTAACTGAGGGTTAAGCAAGCAGTTGCTCAGTAGAACTGAGAGCACGCCCACCCCCACTCTCTGGTGCACTGAAAGTATAAATCTTGTAAAATGATAAAAGGAGGAGAGGCTGCTGCCCCTCTGCTACACAGCAGCAAAATGTGGCAATATAGAGAACATTTCCATGTTGTGAATCAGGTAATATTTGATGTTACGGTCAGTGGGAAATTCAAACGAAATATATTTTTCCCAGTCACTTCAAATTGATTTGCATCAGAGGGGAAGGAGAACAGTTCTCAAATAATGTGTATGTGAGTAACCATATTGAGTCAGCCCAAATGATGTAGGTAATGATGATACCCTGTAAGGTAGTCATGTTGTAATTTTTATTTATTTATTTATTTTTACATGCTGGACTTTCCAGTATGGGAACAACTATCAAGACCCACCTTCCTCTGCCTACTGGATTGTGGCTTGAATCATTTTTGAAGGCATATACAACAACCTTGAAATGGCTGAGCTTTTCTGTCCTAAAATATGAGCATAGAAAGAACGCCTCACTCCATATACAATATTCTTCAGATGTCATTCTTTTTCATTCTTGTGCTGATATGATTCTTTTTTCCAGTTAGAACCATACAATCATAGAATGGTTTGGGTCGGAAGGGACCTCAAAGACCATCTAGTTCCAACCCCGCTGCCATCTGGATATAGATGTATACAGATGTATACAACCCCACTGTATATATAGGCTTAGACCCTTCAGGTTCCGGAACAAATGAAGGTTACCGGCCCATTTTAATGAATTTGTCATAGATGATACTTCCATGTCTTGAATTCCACCCACCATCACCACCACCCTCCCTGCCACAAGTTTGTTCCTTGTGTTGTAACGATGCTTTGCTGTAGGGTGGAGAGAGATGCTTTCCTTTAGTTATCCTGAACTCTGATTTCCTAGCTACTGACAAATGAACATTTGTTACTGGAATGATGTGACTTCTCTTGAGAAACATTTCATTTCGTGTGACATAAAAGCAACATTAAACTGTAGGTTTTTTTTTTAAATAAGTTGATGTGGAATCTTTCATCCCTAAAAGGGAGAGTTCTGCACATGCCCGTGATGTACGAGTGTCTTGTGCGTCCTTGCGCGAAGAATTCTCCTGAACTAGCAAGAAAATTGAAAGTTGTGTTGTACTTTCATCTGTATACTTGTCTGCAAACATGATTTAGGAGCTGTCTCATGAGATTTGTATTCTAGTACGGCAAAGCAGAGATCTTTACAATGGCATGCAAGCTTCATTTTTCAGTGCAGAGCCTAGATAATCAGTCACTCGTGTCATGTGAACCATAGCAAAGAAAAATCTACACTACGTTAAATATCAGGTTTCCTAAAGTTGTATAAATGTGTGTCTTGCTGAAAGAATAGAGTTGGATTTTGTTAATATTGGGACATTTGCCATACAACGGTAAAACATATGAAAGAAGGGAATTTTTTTCTATAGAATTAGAAGTTGAATTTAAACTTAATTCATTTTTTTTTTTATTCAGGAGATCTGCCAAGTTTAGCCAAAGTTGAGACTTTGAGTCACCTCAAGAGAAATTATTTTTATTCCCCAAAGAAGGGAATAAAAATAACTTATATGTTCACTTCTATAAGTGATGATAGTGATCTGTAAGACATCTGTTTCAGCAGCTTGAGCAGCAGGAAATCATGTCATTTATCTTCTCTTGAAAATTAACTTGTTCACTCCTCCTGCTTATATCATATGGAGTACTAGTTTAATTGGTTTGGTGTTTGTTTACTGGGCAATATTCTGATGTTATGGGGGGGTTGATATGAGACTTATTTCCACTCTTGCATACTGTCTACCTTTATTTTTTTTTCAAGTTCTGCTGTACAGTTGTTGACGTTGCTTTCACCGTGGTGTGATGGGTCAACGTGCTCTGCACTCTTGAGGATTTGCTTGCATCTAGCAGTGGTATTTTAGCTGTGTTATTTCACTTACCACACTTGGGGGTCTGAGTACCTATTTTCTTTTCAGTTAGAGTTAAAAGAGTAGAAAAGATGAGTGCTGTCATCTTTGTTGTCCATGTATGTGCAGCATATATATATATATATATAATTTTATATATATATAATTACTTCACTATAGGGTACGCACTGCTTTTGAAAAGCCATCCCCAAACTTTCAAAAGGTGAATGCCTTGGCTTTTTCTATATGTGACTCATGTTTCCTATGACTAATAAGCTGTATCATTTTTTTCAGCTTTTTTTCTCTCAGGTTTGCCTTTTCATGTGGGCAGAAATGAAGCATGGCTGCTAAGCAATTACTTTAATTTTTTTATTCCCCTGACCATGTGGTAATGTTTGTAATACTTGTTGATATGCAAATACAGACCTTTAAAGGACTGTTAGGTTAATCTTTACGTGATTATATAAATAATGCTTTCAGTGTGTCCCATGCTCTTTAGAAGCCATATTTTCATTCTGCGCTGTTTCTGCTAGCACTCCTTCCCACAGTGTTTGTGCATGAAGTTAACACCCATCCTTTAACATACAAATATTGCATCTCTGTGTGACACCAACCCCCCTGGGTCACGTGAGACGGGAATGCCAGGAGGGGCTGTGGTCGGTAAGGGCACGACCTGTCAAATGGGGCCATTCTTAGAGGGCAGGGCGAGGGGAGCTGTCCTGTTCGTCTCGGCTCCAGCCCAGCATGATGGTTTCATCGTGGCTTTAGGTCAGTGTCAGGCTGTGCTTGCCACTCTTGGCTGTGTGTGACACTTGTCAAGGCTGGGTTGTTCGTGAAAAAAAATCATAGTAGAGAGCCTGGTCAAAGCAAAAAATTTTAATAAAAGCTAATGGTTTTTTTCGACAGAGGGCCTCACCCTCGACATTGCCACATTGGCTGCATCTTACTGGCAAACTGGACGGTGGTGAAGAGCATTCCCCAGCTTTAAAACTTAGTTGTTCCTGCTACTAAACTGTTGGTTCCTGGCAGGGTTTTGGTTCCAGCCAACTCTCCTAGCTGATTCCCAGACGAGGTTTTGGAATTGGCAGAGAAAGCCCATGGGCTTTTCCTAATGTATTTTGAGTACTGTCACCGTTTTGGAAGGTAAAGGTTTAGTGGCAGAGACGTTACTCCATGCTGGTTGGTTTTTGGGCACATTTATTAGCCTAGACCTGGTTCTCAATAACTGGAAAAGAAATAAATGAAAATATTTTTCTACAAGAAAAGTTACTGAGATTTTAAAATGGTTTTAATTCTGACAGCCTGAAATAATGTTGTACAGTATCTTAGTCCCTGATTCTTGAGCAAACTGTTGTAAGTCTTACATCTGTGCAGATTTTATCTACACTAATCCTGCTTAGACGCTGACCCTTTTTATCACAATTATAATCCTAACAAGGACATGTGGCTGGTTTAGTTTCTGGCACTGGGAGCAAAAGACGGTAATCATGCCGTCCAACTTAACTTTTCACTTAAGGAAAAGTTGTATTGATCTTAGGTTTTAGAATGTGTCTGAGTTTCAGGTTGTCTAGATCTATTGCAATCTTAATACCAACAAGGTATAAGCACTAAAATAATATTTAAAAGGTCATGCTATGCTATGTGTTCTTCTCCCAATTGAAAATGATCATTGGCACAATATCACATTAGTAAAAATTATTCTGTCGGTGAATTCCTCTTGGCTTATTCTGTTCTCTGACGGTGAGGGACAGAACCTTCTCCAAATTTCCACAATCAGAATTCCCACAGAAACTGGAAGTCAGTGGCATTAGTTAGCATCCGAATCATTTTGGGATGTCCCTCAGAGGTCCTGAGAGTGCCAGAAGGGTTTATAAGACTAGAAAACAATTTTTAAGGAAGATTAGTTTAAAAATTTCTGTGCTGTATGTCCCTCAGAGCGTGGCTACCAGGGAGAGGTTGGCTTAGCGAATGTGACATTAACTTCAGCTGTAATTACAGTTTTGAACTTCACCTTTTAATTCATTCAGTCAGCCATTTCTGTGGACTGCTGAAACATTCCCGTTTTTGGGTACGGTTAAAGCAACACCGATCCATTTTTCTGCTAAGGCAGCAAGGAGGGGATCACAGTTTCAGGCAGCGCGGAGCTGGCAGCCAGGAAAGGTGAAGCAGTGGTCAGAGGAGAAAGCTGCTGCTGAGGTGAGTGTTGTGAAGTCGGGAGAGAAGGCTGGAAAGCTTGGCAAAGACTATGAGCTCTCTAGTCAGGTCAGCTGTCTGTCCAAGGTGAGTGCAAAAGGCAGGCTGAGAAGGGGCAGTGCTAGACTGATCTGCCCTTATTATAGGCAGTAGCCAGAAGAAAAAGGGCTGAAGTGAGAGACAGCAGAAGGGCTGGCACAAGAGGAGCTGAGAGGACGTCCAGTTGTTCCACATGGATAAGCAGAAAAGGGAGGCTTTGACACCTCATGCATACTCCTCTTCCCCTCGCAGTCTAAAGCGCTGCAAAGCGTGGCACACTGCGTGCATGAAACTGTATCAGGGAAAGACGCTACAGAATGTGTTACACAAAAAAAATGTGCGTGGTTTGTAGTTAACCGAGCATCTCCTGCATTAAATTAGTTAATTACGGTGTAAAGTTGACTGGTTTCAAGTCTTGCATGTCTTTTACTATTGAAATATTTCTTTCAGGATTAATTTTGTTTTTCTTTTGCTGAGTTATTTTGCTACTTCAGAATGAGGTGCCAGAAGCGTAGTCTCATTATGTTCTCTTGTAGTCTAATCCAGCAGTACTAGTTTGCAAACAAGCAGAAGGTATTAACCACATGTCTAGGGCTCAGTTTCTAAATCCTGTTTTTATGCTCTAATTTCGTGTCCTTGTATCGCACGACTGCATTCCAAGCTATAGATTGTACTAGTAAAGAGAGAAAACAAAGATGTGAATTTTCTTGTGTATTTTCCAGCTTTAACTAAGTAATGTTACTCTGCTCTTTAAGCTTTCAGCACACATACTATTTGAATGACGACTGAGCTTCCTTTAAATGATTCTTGCACGTTGTCAATGTGTGTTGATATAAGGCTCAGTCCCAAGAAGAAGCCTTTTCTTTGGACTGTATCCCTTGCTGGAGTCCAGGATTAGGTCAGCACTTAATATAGCTCTTAGCACAGCTTCTTTAAGAGCCACCATAAAAGTGGGTATTTTCCCCTTCCACGTCCTGGAAATCAGCTGCTCTTCCAAGTTGGTTGGACCTTTTAGAGATATCTTCTGTTTCCTGTAGGCTCATCTGCTGCTTCTATCTGCCAGCAAGATATATATGTGTCCCTATCCATGAACCACAGAAGCACACCTATGCATTCAGAACAGGGCTTAACATTTTTTTACCCTGTAACAGGCTTTTTTTAGCCCTTGAGTAAACTTCAATACTTTACCTTACATTTACTTTTTTTTTTTTTTTAATTTCTGTCTTGAGTAGCAGGACAAAAGTTTCTGCAAATTCATATTTAGGTTCATGAGAATGAAATAAAAAAATATATATTTTAAACTCAGTTTTCCTTCATTTTTTCCTGAAGAAATCATCATACACCTGAGGATTTGTCACTGTATATACCTGCCTTGTAGATGGCAACAACTGAGCCTTAAGTTTATGCAAGAATAACAGCAGTGCATCCAAGAAGCAGTGAAAACAAGGGAGATGTGTTGTTCTGGCCCTAATAAGAGAAAATTAGGAATTAATACCTCAAAAGAATAAAAACAAGACTCTGTTTCTATATCTGTGAAAAAGGTAACTTAATGAAAATAGATGTTATACTTTCTATCAGAAAACAGGTGTGTTTGTATCATAAATCATGGTTATATGTACCAGTTAAACACTTTGTCCGAGCATAAAATTCGCAGCTTCCTCATGTTAACAGATGGATGTATATATTGTCTGCTAACTTTTGCCTGTATCTTGGAGGTTTGTTTGAAATGTGTATTTTTTTTTCTGTTATAATTTATTCCAGCCTAACACTTCCATTTGTTTTGGTAATCCATCACTGATTTATGGTTCTGTTATTGAGCAGGTTTTCATTATCAAAAAGCATGAGTTTATTACCTCTTCTGCTAAGAGAGGCAGAGAGTCAAAGATGAGTGTTACCATCCAGAGGTTTGGTATTCTGATTGTCTTCCCAGCAGAGAGAGTGTGTGAAAGTCAACTCTTCTACATACTAAGACATAAAAATATTTTAAGCCTTTCTCTTCCTGAATTACTTCTTGAAAGTTCAAATATGCTAATTTCATTACTTTTCCTAAACAACATGACAGGCTGAAGCCTACAGAAGCAATCATAAATAGTATCCCAGGAAGGTCTGACATTAGTGACAACAGGTGGAGCAAATGATCTCCACATTTTTATCGGGCAAACCAGTATTCCAGTGGCATCAGTTAAGAAGTTTATCTTTGCTTTCCTTAATTTGTCATATCCTTCAGGAAGGGCTTTATTTTCTGTAGATAGCCAGAGAGCCTTTCCCAGCTGCCTTGCCATTGTAAGCAGATTCCAGGCACGGAAGATTCAGATGATCTCAGAAGCTGTGGAAGTCTTTTGGCCCACAGGATTGTGTTGTCTTGATATGCTCATTGGACTTCTGTGACTACTGGGTAGAAGCCAACACGCTGCAGCTACATAGACTTCGACGACATCTGCATATGTTCGTGATCTCAGCATATGCTGACAGAAGCCATATTTCATAACTTGCCTTTTAGGTCGGTTTGCGTTAGCCTGGTGTCAGCACTGATGAACTTTATCTCTGCACTTACTGCACTGGCCTGCTGTTAAATTCGGCAAGCTGCCAGAGCTGTGGCTGCGGCGAGGGGAGCTCGGGTGGGCTGTGCTGCCCAGCAGCCACTCGGCTTGCCTGAGGCGTCCTGTGACAGCAGAACCCAGTAAACCCCTTTGACAGTATGTCTGCCCTGGCCGACAGCTCTTCACCTGGATCAGCCACAATTAGCACTGGCGGAATGAAAAAGAGTTGGAAGAAACCTGGCTTTAACCAGGTTGTTTCCATGATCGGTCTGATCTCAGTCCCGTGAGCAACACTGTCAGCCTAGGGGAGGGCGAATGCTGTTCCCTTTGGGGGCAGCCAACAGTTCAGTTAAAATGGTCATGAAGCCTCACCAGAAAAATTAAAAGTAAACAACATTTTGAAAGGTGTGTGTTTTCAGTAGGGTGTTCTGAACACCTAGAATCAATTTGTTTATTTGTTTTATTTGGTTTTGGTATGCTGTTAAACAACACAAAGCTCTGCTAACTAAAGGCTAGAGTTGCTGTCCTAGAGTATAGGACTGTAAAAATAGGCTCCTTTTTCAAGACTGAATTTAAAAAATACTGCCTCAGTCTAAGGAAAAAAAAAAAAATCCTTACCTTGGTAATTGAAAGGTTTTTTGAAACTGCTTTCCTGATTTCCTGCTTCTGCTGCACTATCAATGAATTCCTTTGCATGATTTTCTCTTGTGGTTCTTGGTGTTTTTTTTTTCTTGTGAAAAATGTATTTCTTCACATGCATTTATTCCTGTACTCCCATCTGTCAATTCATGAAGATCAAGAGGTATGCTGTGTTTTTTTTTTTTTTTTTTTTTTTTTTTTTAAAAAAAAAAGGCATGTAAGAGTTTTTTAGAACAGTAATTTCTGGGACCTGAAACTTTCAGGGCAGTAATGGGGAGAGAGAGGTCCAGTGTATCATACGTAGCTGCTTTAATGTGCGCTACAATTTGAGCATGTGTTCCATGAGAATTCATACCTTCACAAAAATTCAGACCCTGATGGGGAGTAAAATTCCTCTTGTATAGTGCTTCTTGATTTGTCTTGATTTGTGCTTCTGAAATGTTGTTCAGAGCTCTGCAGCAGTGGAGGTATGTAACAGATTTTAAAGCTCACTTTTATTCCAGTTTCTTTGGTTGTTAACGTTTCATTCTGGTTAGCTGCTGGTGCGGGTAACAGTCCAGGTACTACAATTATCACCCCAACCACTTCTATCAAGAGAGATCTGCATTGATCATTAAAGGCATTTAGTGGTGATAGAGTTTTATCTTTCTTTTTACAGTGAAAGATTACAGAGACTTGGCATGGTTTGTACAACAGAAGTGTGTTCACATATATCTGACTCATGTATTTATGTATTTTAAGACATTCTTTCTTGCACATAGAAACTGCATGGTCAAATAATTTGACTGCTTCTGGTGGTAGTTCACAGTAATTAAATTGAAATTGAATTAAATGAATGTGTGACCAGGGTACATGAAGTTTTAACACATGGAGAGATTAGGAAATTATGTATGTCTTAAGAACAGGATTTCAAAACTTTTTTTTCAAAAGTTATTCAGATTTTATTAAAGGTTTCATCACATATAGCATGTTAATATTTTTATTTCTGATTTTTCTCATAGCTGCAAGAGAATCCATCTGGTTAGAAAGAGAAGAGAGAGCTCGGCAACATTATGAAAAACACCTAGAGGAGCGCAAAAAGAAGCTTGAAGAGCAGAGATTAAAGGAAGAAAGAAGGCGAGCTGCCGTAGAAGAAAAGCGAAGGCAGAGATTAGAAGAAGATAAGGTAAAAAGGAATGTCATGAAAACACTTCTCAGCATGCTTTCATTGAACGATATGGTACCATCAAACTTTTTCTTCTAAACTTAACAGCAAGAATGTAATGTAAGCCATGGTCAGTATGAGAGAGAACTCAGAAGAGAATTTTATTAAGCCTTACAGGCACAGATACCACTTTTTCAAGTGCCCTTTGTGAATCTGTTGCAGCAAAGTTGAGCGTATCTGGGTTATAGTGTGTGGCACTACTCAAACTTGCACAGAAAAATACAAAATTGTGGTTCCTGTATGGTTGTGGGCTAATTTGTAGCCATGCGGTATAAGGGTAGCTATGTCTTAGTTACCTTCTAACAAATCCTTCAAGACAATGAGTGTGTATATGACATAGGGTAGTGGGTGACTTGTCCCAGTTAAGCTGGGAGCTGCTTGCAGTGTGATCTTAGGTAAGTCAGCTCATCCTTGTATTTTTTGTTCCTTCTCTCTCTCTCACTGGCTTAGTATTTAGTACGTGAGAGATTTAAGGTGGGAAGTAACCCTGGTGCATATTTGTGCAGTAGTTGTCATAATAGGGCCACTATTTTTTCTCGGCAATTCTGCTTAAGTTGGCAACACACCTTACCTTTTCAAAATTACAGTTAATAGTTCAATTTATTTATGGCTTAATTACTGCTTAATCCTGTTCTAGAATTAGGTTGGTCCATCTGAGTGTGTGTCTTACCAGGCAGTGCGTAAGCTTGAGCACAACTCCAAGATGCCTGCTAAGTTTTGACCATGGGGAGGGTAGCAGAGTTGGAGAGGATGAATTTTAAACCCAGTCGTATCCAAATGTATTATCCTGTTGTACTTAAGGAACGACATGAAGCTGTTGTACGTCGCACAATTGAAAGAAGCCAGAAGCCAAAACAAAAGCAAAACAGGTGGTCCTGGGGAGGAGCGCTACAAAGCCGCATTAATAACACAGGTAAAGAGGGAGGCCTGGTTTGTTAGCCAGTTTCCTTGCCCTGCCAGTTAAAAGGAATTTACTTTGCTTCTTTTAAAAAGACTGATGATTCAGTGTATGCTAGTTTAAATTCTCCGCTCTTGATCTTATTATTGCTAGCAATGGCATGTTTCTGACGTTCTTGTGTAGCAAAAACATAACAAGGAGAAATCGGAACAAAACTTAAAACTTGTTTCAGGATTTGACTAATTCTATAATTCTACTTTGCTACAGCTTCTCGCTTCTGCTGCTTTGCTGTTGTTTGTGTGTGTCTGTGTTGGTGTGCTTGTGCTGTGTCAATTTTGTGGTATGAGCTACTGTGTGCCAATGTTAAATATCATGGCTCAAAAAATAGTTCTGGTGGAAATGACCAAATACTGATATTAAAACAGGCTAAGGAAGAAAATTTATTATTTGGGATAAGCTATCTGTGCCTTGTACAGATATTCAGGGAGACTGGAAAAAGCCCCCCTTTTCCCTAGAAAAGCTTAGATGGGCAAATTAAGTGAATTTTTGCTGTATGCTTTATTCCTCAATTATCTTCTGTAACTGAATCTGTCAGTCATTAATTTATATATGCCCTATTAAATATGACTAGCCCAAAAAAGAGAACATCCTGTATTTCTTTCACCAGAAAGTGGTACTTAAAAAGAAAAGAACTCTTCTCTTCCTACTCTAACATGTACATTTAAATGCATGCAGTCTTTCATTAAGGAGGGGGAAAATGCTGAGAAAAGAATAGTCTGAAATCTAATTTGTCATATATAAGCTCAATAAACAGTTGTTTTTCATAAAAGGTTACTTTTTTTTTTTTTTGCTTAACTCTGTATAGCTTGATTTTTATTTTCTTTACTGTGGAAAATCATTGTCTTGCGTTCTGTCCCTAGGTTATTTTTTTGAATCATCATTCACCTTTCTCGATTTAGCAGGCCTGGAGCACCACTTCAGATCTCTGGGTGGTGCTAGAAAACCTGGTACATAATCACTGTGGTTTGTTGATTCCTTTACCCATAGCTAGTTCTCAGGAAATGAGATCATCAGTAACTAAACCACCCTCATGTAGTTGCGATGCATGCTTAACATCATGTCAATAGACTAGAACTGTTGTTAGTCCCAGATTTTGTTGTTGTTATTATTTATTTTTAATATGGAGAGTTATTAATGGCTGACTCTAAAGATCTGGCACAATTCACCAACGTGATATGTAATATTCTGTCTACTGCAATTCAAGGAGACCCAATTTAATCTTTTGTGTTTTTTTTCTCTAAAATGTTTTTGGCATACTTCATATCACACTTTGCATGTGAAGACGTAAAACCAGCTGCATTGATGCATACATTGCTCAGTTTTTTAATAACAAGAAACCAGCAGTCTTCTAGGCAATAGATTGCATTTGGCCTGTTCTACATTCATAGGTTTCCTATTGCCAACATGTACATACAAATCCTCGTGCTGAATTTTATTGACTTGGATGGTGTTCATAGATCCAAGAGAAATGGCGGCATGCCAAATGCAAGTGGTGATTTTCATACTGTCATTTGTCAGCTTCAAAAAGTTGTTTTATGCAGTATATCCGCTAAACCAAATGTAGGAACTTTTTTTTTTCCTGTAGTGAACTATATATCAACTATATATCCTCTCAGATATAGGTTAGGTATCAGAGATCAAAAACTGAATCCCGTTTCCCACAAATACTGTTCTGACCAAGTTCTGTGACATGTGAGGCCCGTGTATCCTGTCTGCAGTACTGAACAACACACAACACTCATAGATCAATGCGATATAATCTTGCCAGCCTACAGAGGTCTTGTTCATATCCATAGTAATTATGTTTTTCCTTTTAAAATCCACTTCTGAATTTTCATCCCCCTATCGTTACCTACTTTGCTAGTTCTGAACACTAACTGAGTCATCCTAACATTAGATCAAGTGAGTAAACGATCATATGGGGTAGGGGAGAATCTTTCTTTCTTTCCCCCAGCCACTTACAGTGAATCCTATATAATTCATAGATCTGGGAAGAGTAAAGGTATTTTTCATGCGCTGTATTTCTATGCAGTTTTCTCTACCTACAATGAATATACTTTAATCCACTAGATCAAGCAGCTAAATATAATGTTGATGTACTTGTCATAATCGGTTGCAGATAATCCTGCAGCATCCTCCTCTTTAATGTTATTGGTGTCCTGATCTTGTATCTGCTTCCAAAACAGTATGTGGATGTATCTGTGGACACACGGAATATGAATCAGCAGAGCATTTAGGCACGTGCTCAAGCCTCACTGGATTTCAGCGTGTTTAAATGCTTTGTTGAGTAACATTGAGGATCAGTACCTGCAAAAATGTAAGCAAAAGCACAATGAGCTCTCCCAGCATCTTCTGATTGCCACCTTTCTGAACAGAAACTTGCAGTGGAGGATATTTAGTTGATGCACTTGGATTTATTTTATTTATTTATTTATTTATTTTTGAGGGAGAAGAGAAAGCGCATAGCTGGCCTGTCCAGCTCATTCTTCCTCTTTGGCCCTTCCTAACAACTTCCCATGGCATGTACACACATGCACAAAGCACGTATGATCTGCATTCTTGAAGGAACCATCATCGTCCCAACAGGATGCAGATGATGACTGCAGCAGTTGCACACGCAAATGCTATAATGCTGCTCTAAGTCCACAGAGACTAAAAGCAAAATAAATCCCTTTAGTATTACGTACCAAGTGTGCATCACAAGAAGTCTGTAGCCTTCCACAGAGATTCATTTTCTTTATCTGTTAAGCTGTGTGTAGTTAGTCAATCCAAAACTGCAACTTCATTCACAGCAGGTAGAAAATGACTCTGTGGTGGGAGATTCACCACTTTCACAGAACTATGGAAGTTATGTCTTTGAATTCCTCTTGTACTTACCGTTGCTTCCCATGTGGACTAGCCTTCCCTTAATCTCTCAGTATTATTTTATCACAATGCTGGCCGTCTGCCTAATAACAGTGCCTTGCCCAATGTCACCTTTGATTCAGGTGCTAAAGGGTTTTATATGAACGACCTCATGTTTCCAAGTCCTTTCCCTGAAGCTCTCTATTTTGAGACATGAGCGATGGGTTTCTGAGCATATCGAAAGGAATGTGGAAATACCATCTTGGCTACTAGTATCTACTTCAAATCTTCCATTAAGGTCCTTGGATTGCAACCTGATTGATAATCAGTGAACAGAGTATTTCAGACATTTTAAATTTAAATTGGACAGTTTTGTGCCCAGTCTTTGAGTCATCTGTACAACGTCTGCTGAGAAGTCCTTTCTATTTTGAAAGTTCTTGTGGTAGAGCAGGAATGACCTAGTCATGTTTTCCTCCTCCCACTAGTGAGCTAGGAACTGGCATTACTGCATGTGGGCTGTCAATTAGCATTATCTCCATTTGTTTTAGATCCAGACAGGCGGTCTGTTTCAACAATGAACCTTTCGAAACATGTTGATCCAGTCATTAACAAGCGGCTCTCCTCCTCATCTGCAACATTACTAAATTCTTCAGACAGAGGTACAGTTTCAAAGAGGACAAAAAAAAGAGCGAGAAAACATCCTATACTGATGTATGGCTTTGCACGTAAAACAAGTTTCTGAAGTCATTTTCTGTACTTTATCTAAATGGAGTGAAAAGACTCCAAATGTGAAAAGTAAATGGTTGAACATCTTTTTTTCCTGTGAGAAGAAATATGTATTTCTCATTTTTAAAACAAGAGAATTTACCTAAACAATCTTCCTTCAGCAAATGATAAAAGCGGTGCTTCTGTCAGGTTTTTAGTAAATGAGGTACAGCAATTGAAAGAACACATCTCTCCATAGTGCATGCAATCATTTATGACCTTTTATTTACATTAGGCCATTTTGTCATTATTTTGCTTTTCTTTTACTTTGGTAGTAGTTCTTGAGTATCTTAGAACATGTTGCATGAAGCTTTCAAGCAGTTATTTTATTACCACTTCTGATTTATTTTTTTTTGATGAGGGGATATGGGGTTTTTTGTACAGTGTCTGTTTATTGACTTTGTCTTTTAAAGATTGCTTTACTTTGGTGTATGTCTTTGATGTTTACAACTCTGCACAACTGATAAACAATCAGGCTTTTATAAGTTAAGGTAGCTGAATTGCTGCCTGTGTTCTGAGGATTTATGGGGTTTTGAAGCACTGAGCCAAAAGGAGTTTAATAAAAGAATGTCTCTTGTATAACTTGTGAAAACAGCTTTGTAGTAAAGTACTCAGTAGGGATATTTTGTCCTCTACTGAGAATGAGAAGTTCTGTCCCATTTCAATCCAGATAAGTGCATATTTCCAAAAACAATTTTTAGAATGGAGCTTCAGTTTTATTGCAAAACCGGGTGGTAGGCATCATGATTTGTATGTTTTAAGTGCCACGTTTCACATGCATGCTCGTATGTTTGTTTCAGATTGATTTAACCATGTTAATCCTTGTGGGTTAACACAGTTGTGGAGTCTGGTAACCTGTGGAAAATAGGCTTATCCTCGGAAATAATTTATTCCAAAGCTCCAATACTTTTTCACTCTAAATGTGGAAACCCAAATAGTTTTTATTTTGTTACCTTTTTAGGTGTGTATGTATATATATTGTTTCCAGGTGGTCCTTTGCCAGGGGTGATTCTTTGAGGAAGGATCTCGGGAGGAAGAGGGAACAGCAGGTGGCATTAAATATGAAGGGTAGTGTCTTACGGGCTGTAGGTCAAAGTGCTGTAGTTTTTGCCACCAATTTCAAATTCTGGAGAAGTTAGTACTAGGCAGTCTAATGATGGGGGAAGGGAAGGAATAAGGAAGTGAGGGCCATATGTAAAAAACTTTAAATGCCAAAGCATACCTTGCTTAGCATCTCCATTAAAACCAGCACAGGACTCCTCAGAAGTCTCATGTCTTTCACAGACTCCAAGACAGAAAGCAAACCCAAATGCTATAAATGCCCTCTTTCTCGTGCAGTCATATACCCCAGTCTAGCTGAGCACACTGGGTAAGTGCTGCTGGCAGCCCAGGTGGCCTCAGCATCTTAAGACACGTGCTTAAAGGAATGATCTGCCTGTCTGCTCCCCTTGTCGCCTTCCAGAGGGCACCCAATCATGTTTTGTCATGTAACATATACTCCTACCCACAAAACAGGGAGCTGGAGATGAGGATGATAAGCTTACCCTAAGTGGCTTACAGGTGTCATCAAGAACATGTCTTCTATTAAGCAGTAGTTTATTGTTTTTATTTATTTATTTATTACTATTTGAAGGACAGGATTTATTATGACCCAGCCAAAGACAAAAGTTTTCATTAATGGATTGCCTGGTGAATTTCTTTTAAGTATAATACTGCTACATAGCTCTTTATGAGAATTTTATAATCAGGCAGCTAGAACAGGCTTTTATGTGAGTGGTACAGGTCTGGATAGTTCAAACTTTGTAATCAAATATGAAGAAACACATTCAGTTGGAGAAAGCTGCTGTCAACCAATGGATTCTGGTAATGGTGCTCTTTAAGGAAAACTTAGCAAGTGGATACTACCGTAGATAAAGTATGACTTCCTTAGTTTTGAAAAGCAAAACCTGCACTGTAGTTATGTTCTTCTTCCTCTGCAGTGAGAGAGTTTCTCTCAAAACATGTGATGGTCTTGATCACTGCATCAGCTTTGTCTGCCACCTGTATAGAAGAAGTTCAAGGGCTCCAGTATTGTTACCTGCTGAAGGAGAATCTAAGGATAGAATAGTCTTTCCCATCTGCTCCTCAGCATTTTTGTGTCTCTCTGTGAGCAACCACCATGTATCAGTGAGAGTCTTTCCTTTGCGGTGCTCATCAGGAGACCTGTTAAATCCATGCCTCCCATCTGTTGCTAGAAATAATCAGATGCTATTGTTTGCTTACTTACAATTTATTCTGCTGCTGCTAAGACAGCTTTCCAGTGTTCAGCTGGTATATATTGAAGATAAATACAGGTGACTGCAAGCAAGTCACTGTTGCCAGCTCCCTGACACTTTGTGGGTTGTTTTTTTGTTTTTGGTTTTTTTTTGGTGGTGATGGACTTTTTTTTTCTAGTCACAAGTAAGGCAATAAGGACCTTCATTAATATGTTTAAACTAACCTGTTAGTAGCTGGAGGTAGGGGTACTTCCACCAGCACCTGTACCAGGAATGTGCTTCCAGTGTAGGACCAAGGAGCAAATAGCCCTGGGAGTGGTAGCCTAGCATAACATGAGAGGAAAAAAACAAAACCAAAACCAAAACAACCAAAACAAACAAAAAAAACTTTTCCCCTTCTCTGTCAGGTGTTTCGAAGTACTAAAGCTTGAAAATATCACCCCAAGGCTTTAAAAACAAGAGCAGCAAGGAAAAAAAATAAAGAAAACAAAATGACCTCAATGTTTTAAAGCTGTTCTTATGATTTTCTTGTTATTCTGGGACACTCCTTGTTTTGTATTCAGCTTGCTTCAGTGTGAACTGTACACCAAAGCCCAGTTGTTCAAAGAATTTAGTTATTAATGCTCTTGTACTTGGAACTCACTGAGCCAAAGTTTATCTGGCTGTTCTAGGTTGACGGTAATGCTAAGGACTGGTAGAGTATGTATTTTAAGTGTCAAGCGTGGTGTTTTCAGGGAGCTGTGCATTTGGAAAATTCAGTCAGCAATGATGATCTACAAAACCTAGATGTGTTTAAATGAACTCTGACCTAAACCCATTTTAGAGATTTAGGGAGATTCACCTCCAAGCTCCTGGCTGAAACTATTTTGACACCTTCAAACCACTGCTTGAAATAGACCAACAAAACCCCGCTTCTCTCTCTTAGCTCACTGTTGGAGCATGTCAGCTAACCCTATCCCAGACACTGCCCTGGTGCTGTTAGTTGGGTGCTGTGGCACAGCATTGCTTCCAGTAGGCAACGTGCATAAGGTTTGGCCTCTTCACAGTACTTGTGCTGTGGGGCCTCACATGTAAGATCTGCAGCTGGCCCACAGGACCAGATTGCATTATGGCATTTACTTATCAGCTCTTTGCAGCTATACAAACAAACTCCAGTAAGTTCTTGGTATGTATGGTAATGACTTTATGGCCTAAAATTTCAGGGATCACTTTCTAAGGTGTGGAGCCAATATCTGTGCAGCATTCTTCTGATGAGTTGTATGGTCTTTCTGTTAAACAATGGTAGCAGAATTTCTCCAGACTCAGCACCTAGTAAAGCCTGAGACGACAAAAAGGGTGCTGTCTTGCAACAGTAGGCTTAAAAATGATCATACTAAGCATAGTGCACAGTGAAGAAGGGAAGCAAAGATTTTACCACTGTTGCGTACAGTTTAATGGTAGTCCTTTGATTTTTCTTTTCTTCATTGTTAAATTGCAAGTTTAATGATGATGTGTGTGCTGTAATGGAGGTCTCTTTAGTGTATTTGGTGTCTCTGTATAGTCTGTACCAACACACAATGGAGCTATTAATCACAAAGAGCGCTGGCAGTAGTATGTTATGTAAGGACACTTATCCAGAGAGCCTGCTCTGTTTGAGAGTACTGTATTTCTCTATTATTGACACTTACTGAGTTAGCAGAATTTAGGGGAGCAGTTTGAGAAGTGAAAAAACAGCACTGAGGGCAGATAAGGCCATTATAATCTCATAGGATGAGATTATCGAGATCAGCCCCTCTTTTCATGGGGCTCACTGTGGAGTGAAGACAGATTCCAAGTTTATGACTATTAGAAGTGATGAATCTCTCATGTTAAAAATGCAATTTAGTCTCAGCTTTATTGCAGCCAGTCATGTCAATGAATGTTTTTAGAGACTACACCTCCTAAATTCAAGTTGCAATTTTCTTGCCATAGACACCAAACTTAGGCCAAGGAATGCTAAGGTGTAAGAAGACATGATTTCACCCACAACACTGAGATTATTGCTATGGCGTAAGCTTAGTATAATGAACTCTGGGAACTAGTTGAATGTTTTGTTTTGTTATGCTAATAATAATAATAATACCCTTTATTGCATCAGAATATCAAAGAATCATTCAGTTAAACTGAACAATAATTTATAGGATTCTTTTGGATACTCCTTTCCCATAATCAATGTCTAAATAGTATTAAAAAAAATTTTTTTTATAAGGCAAAGGGAAAATATTGGCAAGCTAAATCTGCATTATGTAGTGCTGGGAAAAGCAAGATGAGGGAGTGTTTGCAGCCAGATCAGCATGCGTAAAGTGTTTTCAAAACAGACTAACAATGCAAAAAGTTGGGTCTTGTTACTGTTGTAAATCAAAAAATTGTCATTAGGGGGATTTCTCACAAAATTAGTGATCAAATGCACACCATGTATAGCTGAGATGACTGTAGCTGCTGAGCCTGGTATCTGCAGCTCAGGCACACTGTATCCTTTTGTGATGCTTTGACAAAGCCTCTTTCAATGACACAAATCTGTATATTAATAAAAAGCACTCTTTGTTTTTTCTAGGCTGGAAGACTGCAGAAGTTGTTTTAGAAATTGATCTTATTTATTTGTATGTAGTATGTAGAAAGAGTTTGGGACACAAACATCTTTTTCAGAGTCTGTATTTAGGAATGGCAACAGCTCTCCTAATACAGAAGTTATCCTACCATTCTTGATAGTAGGGAATGTAGGATATGTGAAAACTATCAGTGTTAACCTGATAACTATTTAGAATAACGTTACAGACAGTAGCACAAAACAAACATTCAGCACTGTGTTCTATAGGAATTCCTCTACTAAAATGGAATAAGAATAAAATGCAAAACAGAGTGATTGTATGGTTTGGGTCTCTAAAGGACAGTTTAAAGATTTCTGTGGGTATGTAGCAATGAGGTTGCAATACTAATACCTCTGCAACGCGTAGTCATTTGCAGTGTCTGATCTAACATCTTGCTTGTATGATGCACGTTCAGCTCGCCGTCTACAGCTCAGTCCATGGGAGAGCAGCATCGTTAGCAGGCTCCTGACGCCCACTCACTCATTCCTGGCCCGAAGTAAAAGCACAGCTGCATTGTCTGGAGATGCAGGTAAACTTCCAAGAGCAGAGACTTCATGTCTCAGCCACTTATTTTTCCAGGTTCCCTGTAGGATGCTGTAAAGTTACCTACCTAATCATGCGTGTACAGTAGCACCCCAGAATGATCTTGAAAAACCTGGACTAGATGGCCTGACAGCATGAAAACTTTTGCTACACTTACTTGTTTGCTATGCCTCTTTCTTTCTCCCCCCACCTCTCTCTTAATTTATCTTTTACTTCTTCATCAGTGTAACAGAAGAATATAACACACACAGGGCAACAATGTCATGCTGTCAGTGGCTGTTTAAGCATGCTCGCAATGCTGTAAGGAGCGGTTTCAGCACACCCACTGCTAATGCTGTGAGCTGCTTTCTGCAAAGACGTTTCTTTCTGCAGCAGGGCACTTCCCACAGGGAACATGCTGGACTTGTAGAGCGGTAGGCCCTGGCTGCAGTGGATTTAATGCCATGTAAAGTTAAATGTGCAGGTTTAGTGAGGTTACAGTAATTGCAAAGTTCTCTGCCAACCCCAGAACAGCTCTTTGATATGCCACTGAGAGGAAAATTAGCACACAAAAATATGTAAATACTGCAAGGTGATAACTTAGGGCCCAGGCAAAACTGTATTTCAAAGACAACCAGGACATACTGGTTTATTATGTATTTTAGGCACATGACAACTGCCTTTTCTCTTATCACAGGTTGTTTTATGATCATGCACTAGGGATTTTACCATAGCAGGAGTATGTTGCTGCACATGCTGAATGTTTAAGTCTAGGCAAGTCTTTCCTGTTTAATATGGGTAGATCTTTATTTTAATTAAAGGACATAGAAGGTAAGAGGGAATAGAGATCTGCTAAGATTACTTTTAAAGAAGCTTTCACTTAAGAACTCTTATCACTGATTAGGCTGCAGTACATTTCCATGGGGGTAGTGCTGTAGGAGCAAAAATGTGGATGATATTCTGCAAACAGTGGAATTAGCAAGTAGAAATTCTTTTTAGCGCTTCATGTCCTTTAAAACAACAGCTTGTAAAATGAAAATTTAATGTCATCTACCAATCAGGATACTGGAAATTCAGCTCTTCGTTAGGGAATAGCTGAGGAAAGTGTCTTGATTTTGTTAATGGTTACTTAACTGAAGCAAGCATGAAGATTTTTCTGTGACTGCTATTGTTTTATACTGAACAATAAGCTCTAAACTGAACAGAATATTGAGAAAGATTGCAAATAGCACAGTCATCAGTTTGAGGTAACTCCCCAGAAATGCCTTGTCTATACTAACTGGAACTGTACCACCCGGAAAAATAATCCATCTTTTCATTGTTTTCCAGGTATTATTCTCTAGGAGCAATAATTGCAGTTCCTTCATGCAGGACACTTCCTGGAGATTAATGATCAGGTGGTGGTAATGGCTCACAGCTGTGCTCTGAGCACTCCACTCATCCCAGCCTATCATTATGCCCTAGAAAATTACCCTGCCCTTTGGCTGTAAAGATGAATTACAGTGAAAAAAAAAATCAAAATCAAATTAAATGTGGATTCATAGCCTAAAATTGAAGTTAAGTGAACTATTAGGGACATCCAGCTTTAAGAGTACGTCTGGATCTTTTTTTTTTTAAACAAAACTCTAAAACCAAAATGTTTTTTTAAATAACTCTCCAAAAGCTCCTCTCTGTATATAATCCTGTTGGTATATCCTGATTCACTGGGAGTGTCTCGTATAGCATTGTTTGGCAACCTTGCAAATGAAAACGAACTGCTTGTCTTTCAGCATTTATGATGTCATCCTCTGTGGTAACTTCAGATAATCAGCGTGCAGCAACAGAATTGATTCACAGAGGGTGAAAAATGCATAAATTATAAGCTGTTTAAGTATATGTTTTGCCACTGCCTCCTGTCTGGTTAGATATGCTCAACTGAAAAAAAAAAAGTGTTTTCTTGTTTTTCAATTTTTATAAGTCAGTCGCCTTTTAATACCTCATTAAACGTAAATCCATATAAATAAGGCAAGCACGAGTGCCCTTGCTATAACATTTACATGAGACTTCCTTTATTCATAACGTTAATCTCTCAATGCGGGAGAATTTGCAGAGTTAGGACTGTTAAGTCCATAAAGTACTGTTAAGTCCATGAGCTCGTCCTGTAAAAGCAGCTGTAAGACTGGAAGAAATACCTGTGTAGAACTGTGTGTCCTTTCAAGTGTGCTCAGAGGGGTCTAAAGGCAAGAAATGTTTTCTATTTAGGAAAATGAGGATGTCATCTTTTAATTATTTCTTTTTAAGGGGTGGGGGGTAGAGAAGCTATCCTATAGAAGCTCTACTCTTTTCCCTCAAGTAATATCCTGAATAATAATTATGCTAAGACTATATTAAATGACCAGGAGAGAGACAAACAGAAACAGACAAATAAAACTTTGCAGCGGTAATATAATTTTCAGGTAAAGCAAGAGAAAGTTTAAGAATACTTCACCGCAAAAAGTTTCCAGTGGTTCATTTTGCAGTGTCACATTTCTCTTTGAGACTGTAATCAGAACACCATTAACCTAATAATTTGCCATTGGCATTGGTAATAGTCTTTGTCCTTGTGCAAACCAAAGAAAACTGCCTTCCTGGTTACTCTTCCAAGTATTTATTTCCAGGTTGATTTATTGTCTTCAGTCTGCTTTTTGTAACATGTAAAATACTTTGCTGTCAAGAATGTGTTCAAGTTGGCTATTATTGTACCATTATCAAGAAATATTAAAAGTTCTTTTTTAGGCTTCAAATATTCTTAAAAAGGGATTTAAAAAAAACACACATCACTTGTTAAAACTTGTAGAAAACAATCGATATCACTGATTTCCCAGATGAAACTGTTTTCTCTTAGTGTGTTTTGATCTTTGTGTGTCTCCTTTTATTTTCCTCTGCTTCCAAGGCCAATTAATAGGAATTCAATTTCAGTTTGATTGTTTTTTATTCCCAATGTAGTTGAAATTCATGTCAATGCATATACTAAGCTAATCAATTTCAGACAAGCTGTTTTGTCCAATGCCTTTTCAGAACAATGCGCTGTGTAAAAGCTTAACAGAAAAATATTTTCTACTACTGTTATGTGACATACATCTTAATTTACTGAAAAGAAATTATTAGTTTACAAATGGAAAAGTACGTGAGTACATACTAGAATTGTATCGTTACTATACATATGGCTAAGCTAAGGTATCAAATTATGGTTCTGATCTGAGAATTAGTCATTCCTCTATTTATTAATACCTTCTTTCTTTTCTCTTTCTCTATTGTTTCTTTTCCTGCTGGCTTTCCTCTGTCAATTCTCCACTGCTCTTCTGTAATTAAAATTAATAATTAACAAAAACAACCAACACCGTAGTTATCCCCATTTGTCCCCGTTCAGCATCTTGCAGCCCCATCAGCCCTCTGTCCTACAAGACCATGAACTGTAGGAATACAGCAGACCGAGCAAAACTTTTTGCCTCTACTGATGCTGTTGGACGTAGGAGAACACCACATCTTACGGGGGTAAGCATACCGGTTGTACATAAGTTGGTGTCTCATGCCATAACCACCTGATTCAATTGCTTGCTGGAATAGGAATAGTTATGAATCTGATAATCCACTCTGCAGGCCCCCACAGCCCCCTGTTTGTTCCATTGTTGGTTGGATTTTAACTGCTATATATTACATTATCTGGTGACATAGCCTGATAACACACCAAAGAATCTGCTTGGAAAAAACGCCCATGTTTGTAGAGCAGGTACCTCAGCTTCTGATGAGGCACAGAGGCTGTCACACAGTGTTGTCCTTTTCAGTTGTGGATTCTCTGACTTTATGACCCAAGCTGGTGTTGCAACTTTCCCCCAATAGGAATCTTTTTCCCAGCCACCTGTTTTCACAAAGCCTTTAGAACTTCATAACTTCTGAGGCACCTGCAAATTCATCGGAGCCCCTGGGATAAAGAGAGGAAGGTGTGCACCCGCATACATGCGTATACATAAGCATGCAGAGTGCTCTCACTTTAGCTTTACTTTTTAAGGAGACCAGGCTAATAATTTTTCCTCATTGAAAAGGAGGAGGTTGTTTTAGGAGCATGGTTTGTAAGCACAGCTTTCCACAGATTCTCTCTTCCTTCTGAATGATTTGGTGGCAGTATTGCGACTGATCTGAACTTCCAGGGAAAATCATAGCAGTGTTACACAGGCAGACCAAAGTCATGTTGACTGCGCTCCAAGCCGACAGGATGCAGTCAGTTCCATTTAAGATACCATTTGCTGAACCTGGGTAGTTATATTTTTTTCTTGTACTCTGCAGCCTGAGTTTTAGAGTATGATAAGTGTGAAGTCATCTCTGCAAATAATTTGTGTAAGCGGAGCTTGTGTTTTCATTTGGTCTGATGGGCAAAATAGCAGGAGGCAGTGCTGCTATTAATATCCTTGTTGGAAGCAGTGTTAGATGAAAGTAGCATGAATCATAGCCACTATTAATCTTTGAGGCAGATGATAGTCTATTGAAGTTGAGGCTGAGGCATAGCTTTGGGGTATATGTGTAGAGAAATCTCACACTATGTGAAGAGAACATTGTAAACTCCAGGGCTATCAGTTTGGCACCTCTCAGGTCTTTCTCATTGTTTTGTGTTTAAATTAAAAAGAAGGAAGGTTGATAGGTTTCGGTGAAGGAGATGATGTAAGAATATTGTTAATACCAAACGACAGAGTTAAAAGCTATTTTCAGTAGCTTGTATGTTATGGAGAACCTTTTATTTTATTGGTAAACTTATGTAGGAATTCAGGTTTTTGACTTTATTGAGAAAAAAACTGCAGATGCTGTGTTTTCAGGACCAGTGAGGTAGATCCTATTTAGACAGTTTTTGCTAGTGAGCCAAAAGTTTTTCATTTTAATGCATTTATTCTGCCTGTGTAGGCTCTTATGACTTGGGTGATTATTATCATATTAATCAGTAGAACTCTAGTAAATGATATTGGCAAAGAGCTGGCTAATTACTCTCCAGTAACAACTTCTGGATTGAAAGACCACCTGTTGCTAATATTAAGTGATGTTTTTGGCAATTTAAAATAACTGGTTGTATCCATAACAACCAAAAAAACCCTCTTGGATTTATGAAGATAAACTGAAGGGTTATGTGCTCATGAAGTTGTTTTCCATCTTTCTTTTCCAGTTGTTAAACTGATTTTCATTTCAGGAGAGAGAAGTGTTACAGAGCTCTCAACTAGTGAAGTTCTAAAGCACTGTGGCACACGTGCTGCAGCTCCAGACGTGGTTTGTTTTTTTTTTTTTTTTTTTTTTTTGAAATAGAATGATCTTTCATAGTTCTCATCCTGAGATAAGCCATAAGGAAGGAAAAAGATGAAATCACTACCACATATAAAAATCAGTGGCAAAAGAAAACGTGCTGGCGAATCATCCAAGAAAAAAGAGAATAGGATAACTGTTTTACCGCATTTCAGGGCTGGAGGGCATCTGTGGTGTTGATGTACAACCATGAAAACAAAAAGCTTGTGCTGTATAGGGACTGTGACTAAGTGGGAGTCTGGGGAGTGTTTTTTTGTTGTTTTTTTTTCTTTTCCTCCAAATGAAATCCGGTCTTTATGACAAATAAGACTTTAGAAGCAGTGGAAGGCACTGTGTGGCAAACAGCAAAGATCAAAACTTAAAAGGTAACTTTTTGCCTCTGTAAAAATTAGTGCATTACATATAAAGACAGTAGAGTGCATGATTAAGAAGGATTCTTGTTGTCAATTGCATATTTACTGACAGTGTCAGACTACAGAAGCTTATTAATGAACTTGTCAAACAGGCTGTAGAAACTACTGACTCAGCACTACTTTTTCTCATCCCCCTAACCCCTCATCCTTAACTGAGTTTGTTTTGCTTTCTTTAGCCATGTGAACTCTGGCTTGACTTTGTCTTTTTGTTTGCTGAACTATAGACTGACAAAAAAGAAAAGGAGAGAGACCATTTGTCATCTACCTACTCAGCCAGCTTTAAAGGAGGTCACTTCTCTTCCAACCCCAAAACTAGATCACCAGCTCCCTCTCCAGTTTGGTAAGCCAAGTACATGCTTAGCTGGAGGTTGAGCTATAGGCAGCTCTAATTGTTGTATTAATTACATGTTAGCCTCCACAGGAAAATCAATGCAAACTTATTTGGTGGTATAAATGTTTTCTCTCTGCAACAGGAGAAAGATGGTACTGCTTTTAGGAAAAAAAAAAATGCTGTTGCTTTAAGAAAGGGGAAAAAAGAGGAATGTACTTGTTTTCTTCCTTCTTGGCTGGGTCAGTGCTCACACTTCTGGAGAGTTGCAAAGAGAAGCATTTTGCATGAAAGTTAATTGGTTGCTCCAGGAGTTCTGCTTGATAGCAGAGAAATAGAGAAGTTGTTCTGTATTTAGCTATTGCACTTGTAGAGGTGATATGGAGGTGATGTCCAGCAGAGCATGTCTCATAGTGATTGTCATTCTTTGCGGTTACACAGGCATGCATCAAAGTCTTTGCCTTCTTTGCCTGGCACACCCAAGCAGGTAACTTCACCTGGTTCCTCCAAAGTGTCCTCTGCTCAGGCACGCCCTCCTTCTCCTGGCAATATCCGGCCTGTCAAAAAAGAGGTCAAACCTGAGAGTGAGAAGAAAAGACCAGAAAAGGAAGATGAAAAGGTCACTGAAGAGAGGACAGAAGAGAGTAAAGGAACGTCGGCAGGTGCTGAAGAATCTGCAAATCAGGAAGAGCTTGCTGTCCAGGCAGAGGTTGGTCAAGGTAAGGAGAGATTCCCCTTTAGATTAAGCAATGCCTGAGCATCTTTCATGTTCTTTTCTCACTTTCTCTAAAAGTAGCTTTAAATAGTTTTCTATCAAGTGTTAATCTAAATTCTTCAGAACGTTCCTGCAGGTGTATGTTCATTATGAGAGAAGTGTAAGCAGACTGATGCCTTTGTGTTTGTAACAGCTGGAACAACAGGCAGATCTGCCTCGCACAGGGTGGCTTCACATCCCTCTTCTCTGACCTTTGGGACCAGGACTTTGTCCCTCACATCATAATGCAGTTTCTCAAACTCTGAAGTAGAAGAGCAATGGTCTGAAAACTAACAGTACAGGAAGCTGTCACGTAAGGGTGGTGTGCGTGGTGAGAATGCCCCAGCTCTGCTAGGCGCTCAGTACAGTGGTACTGACGGCATTAAACTGCACCAGCTTACCTATAATATTGAAAGAGTACTGCACCATGGGGAAGATTGGCGGGATAAAGTGGAATGCAGGGGAGAACCAGAGAGAGGAGCAAATAGGAGCATGCAAAATTTTTCAGGGAAAAAGTTATTTAAAAAAAAAAAAAGCAATGCGCCTACAAACCCTGAAAAACAGCAAGGCAGGAAAAAAAAGTAGATACAAACTAAAATAATAATCATAGAGTGTATGAAGGGGAAAAGGTAAATCTTAAATTGAAAAATGTAGGTCTGTTCTAGCAGACATTTTAGACCATTGTAAATATGGTATAAACTGTCTCAAGGATGGGATAGAATGGCCATTGTGACCACTGTGATTCCCAGGATGGGTTACCTGGGGTCTTAATTTAAAGTTCGTAGATTCCCTTGTGATTGTCCTTGGGAAAACAGTTTGAAGTATTAGTAATCCTGTATTTAACTGCAGGGTGCATAGTTATGTGTTGATCTTCTGCAAGAAAACCTGTTGTGAATTGATTTGTTTTGTTTTAATAAGTTCTGTTACAGTAGTTGCAGTCTGGTGCCTAGGTCCTACCACACAAGGTACAATCCCACAAACAGCGTACAGTATGGATGCAAATAATAAATGGATACTATGGTAATGGATCTATTGGTAACGGGCATGTAAAGAAGGTATAAGATAATTGGGATGATGGTGTGGGCTTTCACTGCTTTTCTGACAGCCTTTTCGTAATATCACAGAAAAGAAAAACATTTCCCTTTCAAAGTATTTCAGAGATACGGCTAAGGTAACTTTGCAAATGTTTACAGGCTGTACTTTCCAAAGTCCAAAGTACAGACCAGAGAAACATGGCGATGCTTGATCGCCTGCTTAGCTCAGGAGGAAGAGAGGCTCAACTTCACTGCAGTCGGCCAATATTTGAGTTAGTGAAAAGGTTACTTAGTATGGAAATAGATTATCTGTGATAAAGGGATTCGAAAGTCAAATAGTTTGTATTCACAGCAGAGAAACAGGTAGTGGAGAGGGGCAGAAGAGAAGTGGCAAGCAGCATTTCAAATTGGATGTATTTTATCAAAACCAGAGGACCAAATCACAAGTGGCGGGGACCAAAGACTGAGACGTCAGGCTAAGTATTTTACATCTGAGGCTAGAGGACAGGCCTTGTACTGCAGGGGGAGGCCCAGACTGCCAAAACAGCCTGGTTGAATCCAAGAATCTAGAGGGGAGCAAATGCAGCATTTGTGTCTAGAGGGACATTGCTGATGTCTCCTACATCTGAGCTGCAGGTGAAAAAGAGCTGATTTCAGCCTTCAGCTTGAACTGCCCCTTAATCTATCTGGCTCAGATACCTGCTGGATGGGTAGACACAGGAGCCTGGAGGTCAGCAGGTAATGATCACTAATGGAGCTGTTCAAGTTTTTGCAGTCAAGTCTCATGATTTTACCAATTCCATTATAGTTTTAATGGTATTTTGGGTGTGCCTTTGTAAGCTGTCATCATCCTTTCTGTCAGCAGGCCAGGTGCGCGCTGAATGAGCTACTTGTTACGCTGCCAGCTGCATCACCTGAGGGAAGAAGTGAACCCCAGGCAGTGCAAAGCTGTGCTCCCTTCAGGAGTGACAGCCCTGCCTTGGTCCATGTTAGTAAACTAAAAACAACCGAGGTGCAGGATCTCTCTTATTTTTTCTGTTAAACTATTACAAGTAGTCTCTGGTATGTTTCTGGTCTAGGTTGTAACTGCAACCCCACGTTTTCTTCTGTCCCCAAGGCTGCTAAGAGCGTAGCTTTAAAGAACTCCCAAGCTTTAGGAGTGACAGGTTACTTACGTTTTGTTTGTTTGTTTTTATCTGACCATCCCAGGGTTTTCTGAGTTCCACACTTTGCCCTGGGGGTTAGCCTCCAAACCAGGTCTGTTCCCTAGGGATGGACTGAATGCCTGCTTTGGCAGTGGGAGGCTAAACTGTGCCACTTCACCTCAGGGCTAGGGAAGATGCCCTGGTACTCTTCAAATGGTGTCATGGTGTGTCCATAGCCTTTGAATTCAAGATGAAGGCCCAAAAGTAGTTATAAAAAGACATGCCTATATTGTACTTGATAACAGAAGACAGAAGAGAATTCAGTAGATGAGAGCACTGAACACATAGAAAGCAGCTGAATTTGTGTTTGTGTATAATGAGATGTAGGAGGTCATCAGAGAGGAAACCCCTATTGGAAGTTGTTGGTGAGGTAAGAAAAATAACATTCTGAAGAGTGGTTAAAAATGCAGATCTGTTATCTCCTTGTCATTCCTGATGACTTACTTCACATGTATCTTTACCTTGCCAGTTCAAACGCTTCCTGATAGATTTTTGTCTGCACTGGCAAATATGATTACCCTGAGAGTGCTTTCTGCAGGTAGCTTGTGTGTTGTTAATGGTTCTAGAGAAAACGTGTAGTTTAGGTGCTCTGTATCTGTGCTAGAAAATGACAGGCAAACTTGCAGAAATGTGAACAGTGTTTAACTTGAGAAAAATCTGTAACACCTTCTCTACCAGGTGGCTAAAGGCAGCTAAAGCTGGTCCTGGTTAAAGAATTAATATGAAGGCAGGTGCTTGCCTCACCACTGCAAAAATAATCAACCTTTTTTTTCTTCTGATGACAAAGTTAGCTTAACCTTTCGACTGAAGCTTCTTTCACATGTCCTGTAAAAATGTACTTCCCTTAAGAAATAGGTATCCTTAGCATCTAGAAATTTCTTTCTCCTCTGAATCATTTATAAAACCATGTAAGCTTGAAAATACTTTACAATCAATTTTGAAACTATTTTCTGTTCCTTTCAACAAGAGGGCTGTGTATGTGCATGTGAAAAGTGTGTGTGTGTGTGTGTGTGTGTGTGTGTGAAAAGTGTGTCATCTTGGCTACTGTGTCTGTGCAAACCAGTTTTCCATCCCATCTATTTCAGCAGCCGGCCCATCCCTACCTCCTGCTCCACCAGCCCTTTCTCCACCGCCAGCCCCCGCGAAGACTTCTGCAGGTACAACTGATCCTGAAGAAGCAACGAGGCTGCTGTCTGAGAAGAGGCGCCTTGCCCGTGAGCAGCGGGAACGGGAGGAGCAAGAGAGGAGAGAGAGAGAAGAGCTTGAAAGGTGATCCTAGACCTCTGCAGTGGAGAAGAAATGTTTTTAGCAGCTTCCTAGCAGCTGCTTGTGTGTATTTTGTTGTTATATTGTAATATATTAAGCACAGTACTGAACAGCAGGAGACACAAGTTGCTCCCCCAAAAGAACTGTTTTCTGTTGGATTTTTTCATAGGAGCAATATACACCTAAGCAGATCTGTAAGGTGAAAACCTATCCCAAATAGATACGTATTTTATTGGCAGTTTAAAATAGGACAGCAGTAGAGAGCAGATCCTCAGTGTAGTGGTTCATTGTTTCCCCAGAGATTAACAAAGCTATACTTGTTTATTCCAACAAGGGAACTCTGCTTGGCTGTTGTCAGCTTCGTGAGAGTGACAATTTCCCTTTGAGCCCTAAAATCTCTGCCATGGATGGCGTTTAGACGTCTAACATCTGTGACTTAAAGCTTTCTGTTTTCTAATTTAAAATCAGGACACCCAACAGTTTTGGGGGTAAGTGATGTGGTGTCTCATTTTCTACCAGCAAATGAGCAGCCCACTTGGGTGCTTGTGACCATGGCTATACCACAACACAAGCTGAGCACATTTTTAGAGGGATGCCATGCCTCTGGAATTTGTTGGGGTTCCTTAAGAGCATTGCTGAATGCAGGAACAAGGCAAAGTCAGTTAAAATAGACTGGATTCCCAAAAGGCTCACGACGCTGTCCCTCTCAAAAGAAAATAAGCTGTTGTGGTGTAAAAGTAATATGGTGAACAAACACTAAGTCTAAAAGATAGAAAACAAAAAGTAAAGAATAATCATCTTTCTCAGTGAAAGGAGTTTTCACTGTCTGTTCTATTCAGTGCCTTCATAAATGAACCTGAAAGGACTTGTGGCCAATGAGATAATGCTGGTCTTCAGTGAGATGAAAGCCAGTCATGAAGGAGTTTCAGGTGTATCTTTCATTGCTTACATAAAGGAATGCATAGAAGGAAATAATTATTACTTATGTGGTGGTGGTCTCTGGGCTAAATTATTTCTCGTGGAAGAGATCTTGTTTGGAGATGAGTATATGAAAGTATCAGATGAGTCATGGTCAAGAAAATATGTGAACTGTTGTGAATTACTAGAGAAGGATAACAAAATAGAAAATGTTATTATGAACTATTCATGGTGAATCCCCCTCTTGAATTTTATATGCTTGAGAGAGTAAAACTAGAAAAATAAGTAAAGAAAGACATCGAGGATGATTAGAAGTATAGAACAGCTCCCATATGGAAGTATAAAACAGCTCTGAGGGAATGGCTTGAAGCTGCATCAGGGGAGGTTCAGTTTGGACATTAGGAAAAGGTTCTTCACTGAAAGGGTGGTTGGGCACTGGAACAGGCTCTCCAGGTCACAGCACCAAGCCTCCTAGAGTTCAGGAAGTGTTTGGGCAATGCTCTCAGAAATACAGTTTAATATTTGGGTGGTCCTGTGTGGAGCCAGGAGTTGGACTCCATGATCCTTGTGGGTCCCTTCCAACTCGGGATATTCTGTGATTCTGTGGGGATTCTCATAGATTATATCCACACCTAAACAGGTGAGGATTCTTCAACTGGGAAGACCACCTGTCCTCTGCTTCTGAGTGGAGATATAAGTTACAAAGTCCAGAATAGTTTGGGATAACTTCAAAGGGGAAGGGGAAAAATTATTTTTTCCCATAATGGGAGCCAGGATGGGGGGGGGGGTTTCAAATGAGATTAGGAGGTAACATGCTCAAAAATTAGCAAGGTTAGAGAGTTTTTATTTAAATTCAAGAGTCGTTGCTGCAACGTAAGTTGGGTGCTGAAAAAGTACACTATTTCAAAATATGATTAAATGAAAAAACAGGATGAAGTGTCTTTCAAGATGCATGTAAGTCAATAGTACTGCTTCTGAATCAGAAAGTACCTGAGCCATGGATCAGCGGAAGCCCGGCATATGCCAGAGAACTAATAGTGTTGCCTTGCAAATTTTTTATATTGTTCCAGTGGGCTTCACCTTTGGCACCTGGAGGAAGCAGAACAGATGGCTTAGCCTGACCCACTTCGGGTGTTTTGTTGTTCTCATGAGTGAAACAGCAGTGCAGCCTTCATCCAGCTGTTCTGCGGTGCTGGTGTCTTGGGCTAGGACACGGCTTTTTTCTTTCTTTCCTTTTTCTTCTCCTTACACTTGTTTCATCATTGCAGGCAAAAGAAGGAGGAGCTGTCCCAGAGGATAGCTGAAGAAAGAGCTCGCCGAGAAGAAGAAGAAGCTCGCAGACAGGAAGCGGAAAGGAAACGAAAGGATGCAGAGGAGGAGCGGGAAAAGGAGGAACGGCTGCGCCGACAGGCAGAAGAGAGAGAACAGAAGGAGAGAGAAGAGATGGAGCGTATTCAGAAACAAGTATGCTCCCCTTCTGGAATTTCTGTGCCAGTCTGGTTGGCAATAGAGGAAATGCAGCAACACTTCTTGAGCAGTACCTCAAGGAGGGATATCTAAAATTTATATGCTATATAGGGTTAATGGGATTGTGGCTGACTTCATTTCATGGAATGACTCAAAGAGTAAAGATGTAGTTTCTTGACAGAAACATGTGGTAAGGAGTTATTTTTTTCTTGTAGAACTTAGTTATTTTAGAACAAATCCTTTCCTAATACTGATAAAATTTGATAAAAAACACTGTAGAGTTGTACTGAGGGAATTTAATGAATGGTGGTGTACCAGAGAACTATTTGCCCATACAGTTACAGAAAGTCTAGAGGCTAAGATAACTAAATATTCAATGTTGAAAACATAGCACTGCCGATTTCTAATCCTGTGTGCAATATTGCTTTTGGAGGGCTAGCAGGAAAGGGTAGGTTTTTATCACTTTACTCAAGCCAAGGAGCACCTTTTACCTGGCGTATTTCTGCTGACGTCAGTACAGCTACTCAGAAGACATGAGAGTTAAATGAATCAAAAGACAGTTTTTCAATGTGCTTTCATTTCTTTTATGATGGGCATAATGTCGTTTTACCTGCTTTTGGGGAGGGGTCATGGTAAGCGTTTTGGATAGGATTCTTTTCTTTTCACATGCTCTTCTACTTTTTGCAAATTCCCTTTCTCCCCCCAAAAGTTCAGTGCTTCAGTCTGCCTCATAAACACTAAGTTTCTTCTTCTGGTGCATAATTAAATGTGTGCCTCTGAAAAGGAAATATTTTAAGGATTGTGTTAAAGTGAACATAGCTTAAAAACAAGTTTTCATTTTCAGAAGATTTGTAATGCTTCTTTGAAATGTTAAATTGAGGTACATCCACAATGTAGCACTCAGAAATACAGGATGACTGAGTTTTTCTGAATGATACAGCCTTAACTAATGAACCGTTGTAGGAGTTCCATCCTACAACACTGCCACATATGTGGAGCAAAGCCTTTCAGCAGTATATTCCAGTGAAGTTTCACATGTAGTTAAAAAAAAAAAAAAAAAAAAAAAAAAAAAAAAAAAGGCGGGAATGGGAAGTTTATGCAAATGTACCTGTGGTGGTTTGTTCTTGGTCTCATTAAGCAATGTCTCTGTTGGACAAATAAAGCGTTCTACTTCTTTTGTTTGACTTCCAAAAACATCCAGCACTCAATACATGAATCTCTTGAATGCTTTCCTGGCTGCTGTTCTAATGCTGAAGGTTAGGAAATGTTTGTCATCTTATCTGCTGTCAGTACATACCACACAGAACAGGCACACAACCAAATAAGATGTCCAGTATCTAATTATTCATCTCTTCCTCTTATGTAAATCATGGAGATCAATCAAGAAATGTACAATTCAGCCTGAAAAGGTTGTTGGCAACTTTTAAACCCCAATAATGTTTTTCCAGGGCGTTGTAGATACATATAGATGAGCAGCTGTCAATGTTATTCTGTCCTTAAAAAATAAATTTTTCTCTGCTTCTTTGTCTTACTGTCAACTCAGAAAGAAGAGGAAGCTCGCCTACGGGAAGAGGCAGAGCGGATTCGGTTAGAACGTGAAAAGCATTTCCAAAGAGAAGAGCAAGAGCGCTTGGAAAGGAAGAAGGTAACAGTACATGCTGAGAAACTGTAATTCATCTTGTCTTAGCAGTTTGCTTCCACCTCAGCTGTAGAAAGTTACTTATGATATTAATGTGCCCTCAGAAAAGCTGAGGTCCTCTTCTGTGTAGCCTGACGTGAAAGTGAAGAGAATATTGCCAACAGTAATAAGTAATTTATCTTTTTGCAAATGCAATTTTATTAAACGCAACTTTGATAAATGACAGGCAGTTATGGTTTGGGAGGGATAATTTTAAAGTACTGCCAGCAAACATTATTTTACTCCTTTACGTGTTTTTGCAGAGGCTTGAGGAGATCATGAAGAGAACTAGGCGTGTAGAAGCTGTAGATAAGGTCAGTGCTGCTAACTTGACATATGTAAATATTGGGTACATTTCAATTCTTCCCTCTAGTGCCATTTTAAATTTACAAAGCTGTGCTTCCTTTGTAGAAACCCAATGACCAGCAAAACGGACACATATCAAAAGCAAATATTACTGGAGAAGCAGGTATTGTACTCAACTGTGCCCTGAGCACAGCAGGTGAATAAATACCTATTAAGCACAATGACTTGAAATACAGTTCTGAAACTTGGCACACTCATTTGTGGTGAAGAAAACCATTAAAAGAGTATATCTGAAGTCTTAGCAAACATTAATGAGTTAATCTTTCTGTATGGGTAGTTAGCCATTACTAAATGAGTAAACTGTTTCAGCAACTTCATTACATTGGTGTTTAACAAGAGGGAATTGTTTACCAAGCTTAATAATTTGTAAAGTAAAAAAGAAAGAAGTTGACCAAGTTAGCTTTGATAAAATCACTGATTTTTCAGATTCTTTTACATAGTATTAGAAACGCGATCAGTCATCAAAAATTGTTCATAACCCTAAACATTTCCCTGTGATGTCTGTCTTCCACAGTCTTTAGTCACTTGGTCTTAATTTCTATTTCTTTTCTTTCAAAATTCAGCGCTTACAAAACCTTAGAGTCTCCCTGTCATACCCACACTCTTAGTCTTTCCTTCTCTTCTGTTGCCTTTGTTTTTGTGTGTGTCCCCGGTCTTTTTAGGTAAAGTTTTAGATAAAACTTTAATACTCACAATAAAAGAAGCAAAATAAAATTTAGCTTATATTCAACAATAAGCAAGTATGAATTAGCAGAATTGAAATATACTGAAGCCCATCTATCAAATAGCTTCTCTTATTGTAGCATAACATACTAAATGACGATAATCTTCATTTCTCTTTAGTATTCGTGTTGAGTAACAGACAGGACAAATAAAAGCACTGGCTGCTGGCACTGCTTTTTTGCTTGATGCTTAAAATGAACACACTAATTAGCACTGCCAGGACACCTTTTGACACAGATTTCATTATGTGTATTTGGTAGTAACTTGTTTACGTGTTATCCTTGTAAATAAAAAACAGTTTGGAAACTGCTAATACAGAATGCATCTGGAATGCCATCTGTTGCTGCAGGCACTGCTGAAGTTGCTAGAAACCATTTAAATAATTCTTGAAAGGAAAAATGGCTCTGTAACCTGTGGCTAGTGCTTTCCTTCCAGAAGCAGAAAACAATTAGACAGTTCTCTAAGGCAGAGGAGAATATGGATCTCCATTTCCCCAATGCCAAGGGAAAGCTGGAATCATTCAGTGACTGGATAAACAGAAAACTGCTCTCACCCTCAGGGATGCTCTACTGTTTGGCTTTGCTTTATCTAGATATGCTATTGAGTTAAAGATACAAATTAATGGACATATTTCAGCCAACTCTAACTTTCCATATTACATTCTTATAATATGTACATTCATGTACTTTTTCTGACCATATGCAAATTGTGATTTTTTTCTGTTTTACTAGTCTTACTGTTTGGACAAAACATAAGGAAACCCTTATAGGACTGGCCAAATCACACAATGAAACAAAATCCATCACCTTTTTGTCATTTGCTTGACCTCTGCTTCAAAACAGGAGATAATTCTGCCATCCCAAAAACGAAAAAAGTCTTCTTTTTAAATGTCAAAACCAATGTAAATTCCTCTTGGTCTGTTTGTAGAAGCACTAAAACCTATATTGCTAATATCTTCCATATAAAAACTTGCCATAAATCAGACTAAGTCACTCAGCATACAAGACTTTGGTCCAAGCATTTAGAGCACAGCAAAACCAAGAGCAGCTGATCGAGGATTCTCAGGTGATCTAGATAAATGCATCCAAGCCTGTGAATACTGAATTGTTCTTGTGATTATTGTAACAGATGCTAGGGTACAACTGCTTCCTTTTTATGAGCTGTACATGAATTAGTATGACTGTAGATACAACGCAGAAAGCTGTAGTTTAACAGAACATCATGAGGCAGGCCAGGGACATCACATGGTCTTTGTTATGTAGTCTTCTTTTATGCTGCTCTTTGCAGCATTTTATAGTTGTAATTTAGTACTTGTTGAAAGAAATAACCTTCCCATGGAGATGTTCCCTCTTTATTTCCTTTTGGTTTACAGTCAGTGATCAACTTAGGAGCTGAGAAATACCACTACGAAATTGCTGATGTCCCAGTGTTCTTCTATTCCATTCTCTATTGCATCTTGAAAAGTGCCAGCACAATGTTCTGTCAGATACCAGCCTATTTTGACGTACGGCTTATGAATTGGAATTGTTTATATCATTGTAAACCAACTATTCCTGTCCATAAAGCTTTAGTTTTGAAATCTTTGAAATTTCAGACCTGAAACAGGGCTGATGTGCCCAAAAACTTGACGAAGGAAGCAGAGGGATTAACCGTATTTAAAAATTGTAGCTTGCCATTCTATTTTTTGCTATTTTTTGTAGGAAACGCCTTATCCTACTTTGCAAGTAGAGGATGTTGCTTGTTTTTTTTGATAACTTGCTTTCTCTCTCTAGTCATAACAAGTCCTTTACCTCCTTTGGACCTTTCAGGAGGGCCTCAGCTTCAGCATGCAACACAATCTCCACACAATGGGAAACACGTCACCTGCACGCACATGATTACTTCACATCAACCCCCCATAAATATGGACAGGTAAGAGCATTGCTAAATATTAGAAGGTGTTTACAGGATGAGAGTTACTGGAGTAATAAATTATTTTTCAGATCCAGGTATTCATTAACTAAATATGAGGCACAGCTGTTCAATTTGCCTCATTTCCTGTTTTGTTTTGGTTTTTTTTGTATCTTTTCCTGTGTTCAGGGAAGAACTTTGCCATTTTTCACTTAGCAGTAACCTATTTTTGCCAACTGAAGAATTTTGCAAAAATAGAGTGCATTCTTTGCAGTGTTTGGAAGAATGTGTTGCCAGGAATTATTACACAAATTGAAACTTAATGGAAAGGGCAATTTTTTTTTTTTGCGTGTTCCTTGAATTAAACTTCATAAAACTACTCTGGATTTGCAGGGTCAGTTTTCTTGGTTCAAATAATGAACACTGTGCTTTCCATGCTAGATGCATGGATTTTTGACTAGATGCATGGATTTTTGAACTGCTCAAAGTATTAGCAAGTTTTGAACATTAAGCAAAAGTCCTTCCTGTGAGATACAGAACTACTCATTTTGACTTTGCATTTTAAAAAACCCTTTGTCCTCTATAAAGGAGAGTTTGGGGAGGCAGATATTTAACATTAGGAGCTCTTTGTAGTCAAGGGGCTAGTCACTGAGATTGAGAAATATTTGAAATGCTTGAAACCTCTCTGTTGAACCGAATGAAATCTGTTATATAAGCATGAGCTGTCAGTTACTTCAATTCCAGTAATGCAGAAAGCCAAATAATCCCATAGTCCTTTCATGTTTTATGCAGGTAATGTCAGAATATGCATGGAAAAACTTGAATGTAGAAAGCCGTCACACAGTCTGTAATGAGCGGTATGCTTCAGGGTGTGATTGACACTAATTGAAGGGGGAATTTGCCCTCTCTCTGTCCTTCCATATGCCTGGGGGATCTTAGCCTGCTGTCATGCCAGCAAAGATGCTCCTGCTGAGATAAGTTCTGTCAGTGACACTGAGCACTGGACTGCATTAGATGAGCTGCACAGAGCCGTCTTATAATTATCTCAGGCAACTATTAAATGTTAATCACTCCCAACCTTAGATGCACCTTGATATTTGTAGTATCAAGCGTGCCACACTAATGAATGCTGTCGTGTAGCGTTATATTTGGTATGGAAGGAGCATCCGAATAGCCAAAGTGAAGAATGAATAGATGAGGCTGAAGAGCAGGAACAAAAATGGGAAGTGTATGTGAGGAAGTGCATGTGAAAGGAGAAACTGATATGCCAGGCTAGAGCGCAGAGGGACTCTCTGCTTTGGAGGTGCATCCACACTGAATGGTAAGGCAAGGGCTGAAGCACTCGATAGCATCCTGGTGTTAGCTTATCCCAGGTGGCTTGATAAACTGTTGGAAGGAAGACATAGCAGCACAGATTTTATCACATGGTGAAAGCCACAGGTGCCAACAACATTGCTACTGCATCTGGTGTTTCACAGGCGTCTGGCATGTAGATACACCTGATATTGTAGCACATGCAACATAGAGATGGTCTGTGTGAGAACCTCACTCCAGCCCGACAAAAGATCTGACTTTTGTCTGGAAAAGTCCTGAGCATGTCCAGATTTGTGACCAGAACTTGAAAAGGCTTTGCTTGGGGGACTTCTGGAACATGTGTGCATGGGCAAGAGGAGAGACTGAAGGAGAGGAATCCTCGTAAGGCCTCGAGCAACCATGAGTCTCATTGCTCCTCCTACGGTGTTCCCTGTGGGAAGTCCCAGGCTGCAATCACTGTTTCACTGGACCCGGGACAGAAGGAGTGTATGTGTTGGTGTGTCTGTTTGGTACAGCTCTGGGGTCCAGCCTGGGCGCATGTCTTTGGGCAGGACTGATGTTTTTTGTTGTTAAGTGACCGAGCGCAGAGTACCTGTACTTGGGGTCACCCCTCAGATGCTGCAGTTGCTCTGCCCTGTGCAGCAGCAGTACAGAAGGAGGGTGACTGTGAAGGCTAGTAGAGGTTTACGTGAAGGTGACAAGTTCTGCGCTGTTTGCTGTGGTAAACCTTTTGTCCCTGACTCCTCTCCATCATGTCATGCCAGCTGTGTGGCTAGGATCCAGAGAGAAATAGCATGGTAATAGCATGCTTCCTTCTGTGTTCATGCATACAGTGTAGGTGAGAAAAAATAAAATTGATGGAGCTGAGGCAACTCATTTCAATAATTCACTATCTTCTGTTGCTGCTTTTGATTAGCAATGTAGATCTTATTGTACTGGAACTTCATTAGCCTTCAAAGGTCATTATTCTTCACAAATCCTAATGAAAATGCTGTAATCTGCAATATTATTTACCAGACATCTATTATCAACAATTATTAGTTTTATCAATAAATGTTTATTGCAGGTGATACCTTGGTGCTATCATCTATCACACCCAACAGGGGGAAATCCAGTTAAACAATTTAATGCTAGAATGCTAATGAAGAATAGTGAATTACTATTCAGAAGGGGAAAAAAAAAAAAAGTGCCCTTATCCCTGACCTATAGGTATGTGGTGAGAAGACTCACAAATGAACTTAATACAGTTTTTTTAATCCAAGTGTAGTGCAGTGGAAAAGGCAACACTAAATATATTTTAAAATGGAGCGTACTGTGGAAATTTTCCAATTAGATAGTGAAGTATCCAGAATTACCAAGAAAACTGGTAGCTCATGGAGATGCTACAATATTATTAATGGTTTGTTAACTTGTGTGTTGATTCTGGTCATTTTGTGTGTTTTTATTTTTCCCCAGCAACTGGAAAAAGTGAATTTGAAACATTAGTTTGAAAATAATATGTTAAAGTATTTTCAAGCTTCTCATAAACTATAAAATGTTGCAACAAAATTTCTTCCAGATTCTAATTTTTTATGTACTATACTGAGCAGTAGAATCCTGGAAGAAATACAATGATAGAAGTTGGATTTCAATAACCAGTACAGCTACTGACGTCATTTCTCACGTGGAGACTTTTGTTTGTTCTCCACTTTCAAATTATTTGCCAAAGTTGCATTCTGCCTTCTACATCTCATAAAGTTGTTTAAGTACAGTGATCTATATTGACAACATTTTACTTGTTTTTCTCTTTTAATTCATTCCTCTTTTTTTTTTTTTTGGTTCTTCATAATAAATGCCTACAGTGGGCCTCAGTGAGAGCTTTTTATCTCATCTGTCTCTCTCCATCCGATATGAAGGCAGTTGCTAAGTTTGGGTAGGTTAGATAACTAATTTTTAGAAATATTCACTTAGACAAGATGATTCCCTCAATCTCTTGTCCTTGGGGGGAAAAAAAAAAATGTTACCAGGTTCAAATTGTTATGTATTCACAGTTCAGTCTGTAGGTTAGAACACTTCAAATCTGCTTTAGCACAGTCTTCCCTTCTTGAAGACTCTGGCTTCTCGTGATTGGCTGTTTTCAGTGCTGTTGTCTCAGAGAGTTAAAAATAAATGCTGCTTTATTTAAATCATCCAAAGCCGGAGGTCCGTTCTGCTGTTAATGTCTACCCCTGACATCTCTGCTAAATCATATCAATATAAGAGGAGACTGATACTGTCTTTCAGATCAGGAATAACAGGTACAGAAGTACTTAGGCACATTTCAAAGGATTGTAAATCATTTTTATTTTTTATTTTTTTACTGTCAATTCCAGATGGATGATCAGAAAGACATAGTATATTCTGATCTCTTTTCATTCTCATCTTTTCTCTTCAAAGTCTTTAGATATGGGTTATATCTATACAGGTCTTGGTCTGAAATTAACCACATCAAATGTAATTTTTCAGTAGTTTTTTAAACTTTGTGGATTTTCCAGTTCATTTGTATTATAATAACTGCTCTTCTCTCAAATACCTCCAGTTTATCTTATTAGTATGGATGCACTAAGATCAAAATGCGAAGCTGCACAAATGCTTTTTTTTTAAGCTCCCTTAAAATGAATCTGTCCTTCAGATGCTTGCAAAGCTGTGATGTTTGGAAATGCTCTGCGAACAATTCAGCCAACCTTTTTTTATTACGTAATCTTCCTTCAAGCACAGTCACGGTATATGTTAAAATATGTTAAAATGACCCAGCTATTAGAAACGTACCAGCAATGCCATGTGCCTGAAATGGTATGCTGGATGCTGAGACATTGCTAAGGGTGGAACACAAGACAGTAAAAATAATTGTTGCATGTCAAAAATCCATTACTTTCTTGTGTTCTTTGTTTCAGTGAACCGTAGCAGTCACTTAGGGAAAGAGAGAAATACCAAGAGATCCTCTGCCTAATGAAGGGTTGCTGTGTATTGTGGTCCAAATGCATAGGCTCAGGTAGTCCCTAAGCTGTTAATTATCAGAAGCTGGAGGGTATACCAATCTCCTAGGAATTTGTCTAATCTCCTTCTGAGCTTAGGGCCTCTAAGATGTCCAGTGGAAATGAATTCCACAGTTCAGATTTTTCCTTCCTCTTTTCTAAACATGCTCCCTAGCAATTTGTTGGGAGTGCTACCTTCTTCTTACAGCATAAAAAATAGAAAATATCTAGTCATGATTTCCTCTTCTGTGCCCCCTTTGTGGTTGTGTAGACTCCTGCCTTGAAAGACGTCTTTCAAGTCTGAACCCTAGTCTAACTCACTGTGTAATGAGAGTGCAATGACTAATAAATATGAAGAACTATCTATCTGTAAAGTTAGCTGATCAATCAGATGGAAAAACTAGTATCTCTGCAAAAGCAAGAGACTTCTCTTTATTGTCCCAATACTTGCTGAGGTACTTACACTGCTTAATTTATAGGCACAAGCAGTTCCCTTCTTATCCCTCTTTTCTGACCTATCCATCAGACTTCCTAATACTGTGTTATTCTACCTCTGGTAAGGTTATTGGCAGTACACGGGGATGAAATGAGTAATATGACACCTTATACTGAATAATAACCTAATACCTCCACGTGATAGAGCAGTTTTTATTAGTCCTAAAGCATTTCACAGATTCTGTTCTTCATCACATGGATGTGAAACTCTGGCACAGAAGGGGGATGTGACTTGTGGTCTCTCCCCGGCAGCCAGCAGGGTTTCTGTGTCTGCTTTCAAACACATGTGCAGTGAATCATGCTTTTCGTTTTGAAGTTTACTCAGCACACCCACAGATTAAAAAAAGGGGATTGACTTTCTGAAAAAGAACTGATGATGGTTTGAAAGACTGACGTGCTGGTTTTCATATCAAATCTCTCCCTTTCTCACAGAAAATATGGAATCTGGGCTTTGGATAAGGTGTTACCACCTTTTAAAGTACAATAATTATTCTGTCTCTTGGGAAGTACTGTAAAAGATTTCTGCAATTGTTTGCAAAGAGTTGGTGACCAAAGAAGCCAGTAGATGAAAAGGAACCATATGCCAATTACGAGCTTTTTTTTTTTTTAAATGCTAAATGTACTGTCAAGAAAAAATTAGCCTGTGAGACAACCATGCCACCTACTCAGAAATGGCCTGAGGAAACTGATAGCCTTGTTTAAATATAGGAAAACTGCTTGTGAGCCTTTGTGGCTGAATCATTTCCAAACAGCCTGAACAGGGGTGGTGTCCAAACAGGGAATACACACCCAAAATTGACGGGATCTAACTACTGAGGGCCTTGAGAAGCACCTGTAAAAGATCATATGATTCGTAAGTGATAGTTGGGTACTTGCTCTTTCTGGAGTAGCTTTGAGTCCTGTTACCGCCATCCTGTTCACCACAATAGCCCCTTAGTTCCTCCTGGTGGCAAGGCAGTGCGTGCTGTGTGAGGAGACGGCAGGGTTTGACAATACGACAGCTAATGAACGGGTTGGGAGAGGAGGGCAGAACTGAGACATCATTGTGTTTCCTCAGGAGTGCGCGTGTAACTGGAGAGCGTACCTGCGCCTGTAACCCTCGTGACTGGGGGAGATGTGTAAGAGCCCGCTCCTAAAGGCACCTCTGTCAAATGGGAGATGGAAAAAGAAAGCACGGGGTGACGTGAGGGATGCTGGGAGGTGTTGCTTTTGGTTTGGGCGCGATCAATGGGAGAAGCACAGAGTCAAGTAGTGCCTGGAAAATAAGCTGCGGGAACTTGGATGAGGTGAGGAACCGAAAGGAGAACTGACTTGGTAAAGGAGTGTTTTCTCTGGGTAAGTGACAGGTAGAAGAGGCTCCTCAAAAACTGGAGGCAGGTGGTGATCCAAAGAGTCACAAAAATGACAGTGACCTTACCTAAGCACAATTAGGTTGATTTGCAGTAAGAGGAAGGGTGTTGTAGCATTCAAATCTGGCAAAGGTTATGAAAGCTGAGAAAGGCCATAAATTGCATTAGGTGGGTGGCTCAAGATAGCAGTGGTTGTGCTGGAGAGGTTGTGTTTTTTGTTTTTTTACTGCTTCCCATTTCAGTCACTTCTGAGAACTGCAGTGTCACTGAAGATCTCTATTGTTCTGGGTATAGCATAGCCAGATATAAGGACTACCCTGTGTGCTTGAGGGAAGGCATACCTAGTACCTTGGTGTAAAAACAGTCTGCTGTGGTAATAGCATAATTTTGTTTTTACTGACTAAACAAATGCTCTGGATTAATTTAAATTTCTGTAATATTGCTTTGAGGAGGACTAAATTTCTGTTCTAGATTAAGTGTATGAAGAAATATCTATGTTTCTCTTTCAGCAATCTCAATCCAGAGAAAAATACAAATGAAAATGGAATGTCTATGCAGAATGCTAACTTTGAAGAGATCATAAACCTGCCCATTGGTTCTAAACCACCCCGGCTGGATGCCGTGAACAATGATGGAAGCAATAGTCCTGGAATTCCTTTGAATCCAATTTTAGCTTTTGAAGATAAGGGGACTCTTTTGCCTCAGGTAGATAGTGTTCAAACACATCAAACAGCAGGTAGGTTTGCATTAGCTCAATAAAATTAGTAATATGTTGTAATTGACGGAGTACCTAGAGCTTCTAACTGATAAAGGTTGATTAAGCATTTTACACTCCAGATTCTCTGGGGAAAGGAGCATATCTTCTCTTTGTAAAGCTGTGCGTGCCAGGTACAGATGCTGCGTGAATTTTGATGGGCCCTCATCCTTTGTTGGAAAGGGGCTCTCAGTTACACTGCACTGTTTGCCTTTTGAAATTGCTTGAAAATGTTTGCCCTGTGCTTTGAAGTGTGATAACAATGACAGCTACTGTTCTCTTAGCTTATGATCTGCACTCATGTTCCAGTTCTGCAAACGTAATATCTGATATGCTCATGCAGAAGGGGAACGGGTAGCTGCTGCCTTTTATGTAAAATTCTGAGGGTACTTCCCTCAAGTTCTTGCTAACATGAATGCTGATGGAAGGTTTGCAGCACAACAGATTTTTCTGAATTACAGCATAACTTTTAGGGGATGTTAAGTAAATATGTTCACATAGCAAATTAAATTGGACTACCCTCATTTATTTTCTTTTTCTATGGGTGTAAAATATAAGAAAAAAATCATCTTGTAATAAAATATTTGCATAAGTGCATAGCATTGTGAAGTAAGCATTGCTGCTGTTTGCTGACCTGTCATTTTTGATGCCTTCTGTTGTAGAGGTGATCTGATTATTTCTTCTGAAGAACCAAAGGTGATGTAAGCATCTCTGCAGTCAGTGGAGTTTCTTCCATGCTATGAAGGAGTGTTTTATTTTTCTCTCCAGTTTTTTAAAGATTTCTTGAATATCTTTTTTTGGGGGAAGGACTTTAGCAAAACCAGCAGAAGAAATGATGGGAATAGACTTTGATCACCTTTCCAATAGTTTTCATCACTAGAAAAATCATGCTTCACGTGCATTACTTAATATGGCTTTTTCCAACAAGCTTTTTTCTGTTAGTAAATGGATATTTCTGCATTCCTTAAGATACAAGACACTGGAATCTGAAAGCAATGGGCTGATTCGGGTGGTGGGACTGATTCTTTTTCTAAAAGATGGGTGTTGGTTTAAAAGGCATAATTGTAAAATTGGCAAAGAATCTTTTACACTTTGTGGTTCTAATACTTGAAAAATAAATACCTCATTGCTCTACAAGTAGAGTTAATGAGGTGTTTTATTTAAACCTGTTGGTTTAAATATTATTGCAGAGAACTCTAATTATGGGGGCAAAGTATAGGCTTCTGTATCAGGTTCTTGTAAATGTAATTCCTACAGGGACATTCTGTAAATTGAGAATCACTATGATCTTCTCACGTTTTCTCTAAAAACACAAAACAAGGCAGGTTTTAAAATGTGAAAATTTGAAAGCGTTATTTTTTCACGGACAAGAGGAAAAAACTATTGTTCTCCTAGATGATGTATTTATGAATTTTTGTTCAGTACAGAAGTAAATTGTATAATTGAATAAATTAGAAAAATGTGGTAAAATGATACTGCAAACTTGATTTTGTTTTTTTAGTTACATTCATGTTCACAGTACTATAAAGGATGTGTACGCACACGCGTGCACATACATCCACACAGGGAAGTACCTTGTTCTGAGTCCTGTAAATTGCTGCTGTTCCCAATGATGGAAGACATTTCCTTTGCCTTATCAGACTATTGAAAACTGTGTGAAACCTGAAATATTTGATTTTTGGATGATAAAGCAGGTTTGGGGATTTTTTTGGTTTTGCTCGTTTCAGAGCAAATGGCAAATGGTCGTTGTTTGTGCTTTTTATGTAGCCTGTGATTTCTATAATGCACTACAGTTTGAGTGATAGGAGGAGCAATGCAGGTTGCTTTCTCTTTAGTCTGATGCTGATTCCTACCATCAGTGTTCCATCCCTCACTTTCGGTTGCTGTTGGGTAGAACACTAAAATCGTGCACCTTTTTATGCTTTGATAAACAATGCTGTTGCGGGCAGAGCTCACTAGATACTTTCGTTGGAAACACCCACTAGGGCTTGATGTGTCGCTCACTGAAGTCCATGAGTACATCCTGGGCTAGTGGAAATGAGGGTTATGAGGCTTCGGTTCATGCTAACGGAGAATGGACCATAAAGATTCTTGCACTCGCCTTTAGTGAGCACTGAGCTAGGCTCTCAGGCTGTGCAGCAGAAGAAATCTTCTGAGACAGAAGCTGAAGAATTTTTGAAGAAATGACTTTCTGCTGCTGCCAAGTGTTCGTCTTACACAGGAGATGGGATAAAAGCAATGGAAAAGTAATGAAAAAGAGACCATCTGCCAGAATACATGGAAGGGAAAAAACAGCCATTCAGTCAGAATGCTTTGAATAACAGCTTGTGACACAGTAAAATTAATTGGGTTCCTCTCTTGCTTTCTTTAGTTTTCCATGTACATAGCCACTATATTTTAAAGTGACCAAAATATGTAGTTTTTCTTTAAACTGATGTTTAGCATGTAAGTACCAAATAAAACTTGTTTGAAATATTTACTTCTATTTATATTTTGATTTTCGTGCATAGGTGGAGCAGGAGTCAATCCGTGATGGAAAACTCTTCTCGCTACTCCTGGTCTTAGGTTTCCTTTCTTTAAGTTTCCTCTAATCTCTTTACTAAAAGAAAAATCAGTACAGGGTCACTTACACAACTATGGACAGAACAAAGATGTAGCCAGTAAGATTTAGCTTCAGTTTTATGTCTGAGGATTCATTTAGGCTCAGGCTTAAGCTATGTTGATCTTGATTACTTTCGTGAGACTTTACAACACTTGATTTGTTGTTTGCAGTACAGAGGGGAAGAGTCCGTTTCATTTCTCATATGTTTTTTGAACTGGATTGCAGTAAAAATAATGTATAATTATATTCATTCCAGGTTTGCACTTCAAATAAGAGAAGAAAAAAATTATTTATTTCAAGGACCCAGTGTAAAACTAAGGGCTAGGGAATGAATGTAGAATTATGTGTCTGTCAAAAAAAAAAATTGAATTTTAAGTCTTGGGTTCAACCCCCTTTTCTTTAAATGCAGGGAAAAATAGTTTCTTTTCCTTTCAATATTGTTTTTGGTAATAAAATACAGTACTAAATGAAGGCCAGCTTTTTGGCCTGCGATTGCATCTCTTTTTGTTATTCATGCTATCCAAGGCAACGCTTAATTATTCAGTGAGGTAGAATTAGCAATTGTAGAAGTTACAGCTTTTCTGAAGAGATGGTGGTGGTAGTAGTAACTTTTCATAGCAACAGGACTGTGTGCTTTGGTGAGACTCAGCTCCTTGCTCACATCTTAACATGACAAATACTTATGTGGGTGACATTCAGGTAGTGGGCGACACAGGTCATTACAGCACAACTCCTGTATTATCCACCATTAGCTTGTTTGATTTACATGTCTCTTATCTCCTTATTCCTGAGGAAGACTGCTTTGTTATTTTCTTTCTTGCTAAGACCTTGAAGTAATGTTTGCAATTAAATATCTAAAAAAAAAAAACAGAGGACAGACTCTAATGTAATTATGTATCCCACTGGACATAAAATATTGCACCGATTTTCTTTTTGGTAAATGATCTAAAATCACCTAAGGAGGTGGCCTGAAGTTTGAGATCTTCAGGTTTCATTCGTAGCTGTGTCATTCAGCTCTGTTTACTCTTCTGTTTCAGGGAGCCCTCCTGCCTGTGAGTGAGTGCATGGGTCTCTCACATGAAATTTCAGAAGAAAATTCCTGTCTGTCACACTTGAATATTGATAATTCCATACTGCATTATCTGAGATACTTCAACAGGTCTTTTTGCTGTGCTGTAGAGAGGCTTTTAAATGTTTTGTTGGTTTTTTTTAACCTTATGATTGGAGAGAACTTGAAGTTACTGAAATTAAACATTAACCTAAAAAAAAAAAGCCTGCCCCATGCACCAAACCTAAGCTTAAAGATTTGGGCCACAGTAAAATGTAATGGTGAGCTCTTAGTTGGCAGAATTATTTTTCTAGATCTGCCTCAACTTTTATTCTGTATTTGTACCCAGTAGCAGCTCTACAGCTGTGTTTTGGAGTGGTACCACAGTCAGAAGTACCCCAAAAGACAGGAAACTTCTCTATTTTTTTTTCCATAAGAAACTGTGCCATCTGGGAGCAATATTCACTATAAAAGAGTAATCCCAAAATTTCAGTATTCCAGCCAGTTCAACAAGAAGCTCCAGCCAGTTTCTCAACGTGAAAAACAGTAAGTGTATAGATCAAAGGTGTAATTAGATTACTATTAAATTATTGGTAGTATTAGATGACTATGATTAGATTACCTTTTTCCTAGAAATAAAAAGCTACATTAAAAAACTAGTGCCCCATAAGTTCAAGGCTCTGTGCTACAACTTCCTTTTTTTTTCCTTTTTTTTTTTCTCCTGAAAAATACTGTTTTGATTGGCAAAGAGAACCATGAGACAGATATGCTTACTCTGGAGAAAAGGGAAGGGGAGGTTATTCAATAACCTACATACACATACAAAAATTAGTTGAATTCAGAACTAAACATACTAATACACTTTTCGCTTCTCTTACTCCTTTTAAAATGAGATATCAAAATATAAGATCAGTTCCTAATTTTGTCAAATTTGTTCACTTTCCCTTTTGCAGGTCCCTTTGGAAATAATGTACCAGTTGCAGAACATAGATTTCTGTCCTCATGCGCGTCTCACAGGCCTTTCGTGGTAGCTGCTATATTCTGAACATGCTCTGTGCAATGCTCATAACATTTACCTGCCTCAGTGTGCCTTAGCTCTTCTGCTGGACAGTGGTGCTGGCAGTGTATGCAAGAATCAGCCATAGTGCTTCCCCTATTCTTGCTTCTTACAAATTGTTTGTATTTTTTTCTGAGAGTTGTCTCTCTGCAGTTACCTTCTGCAGTAGCCTGCCAGTAGTTTACTACTTCTATAGAACGTGTTAATTCAGTTAATGTTGCTGGGGTGTGCTCTGAAATAAGACATGGAACAGAAATAAAATGGAGATGAATGCAGAGTTGCCTCCATACTTGACAGGTCCCTTTTCAGTAGAATCAGCCTTTTGCCTGAATAAGACCTCATGAATACCGCTCTTTCTGATTTTTGGAAGGAAAAACAAACAAAAAACCAGTGAAGATTATCCAAGCATAACAGCTGTTTTCTGAGCAGCTGGAAGGAATGTAGCCGTGGTCGTAAAGCACACTTAAGCAGGCAGATGAAGCGTCCGAGGGATTGTCTTTTGACCTGGTCCCATTCTTGTTATTGGAACATCTCTTTCATAAAGGTGCTGTGCACTTGCTGCTTGTACAGTGAAACTGCAAGTAGCAGGAAGAGTTTAACTACAGGAGCCAATGAAAAGAGTTGTCCTTGCTAAAAGTTCAGGTTCTTGGATCTGGTAAGATTTCGTAAGCTGCCCGGCTTAAATACTAACTCTCTGTGTGGCAAAGAGCTGCCCTAAGGAGCTCTTGTGTTTCTTCTGTTTGTTGGCGGACTTGCTCAAGGAGTTTGGCCATTTGGCTTTTCCTGAATGCTAATGAGAATTCTGGATCTGAAGAGGAAAAACAAGCGTTAGGCAAGCTGCAGTAATTGTCCTCTCCAAATGTTTTCACCTGCATTTTAATGCAGATGCTTAGAATGCTTCTATTTTTGGTTAGATAAAGTTGTTTCTTATTACAGTGTAAAAATATATAGAAGGCAGAATAATATCATTCTACCACACAAAGCAGATACTAATTCAATTTTCATTCCTACAACTGTTCAAGAATGTTTGCTGCTCACTTCTCCTGATCCAGATGGCTAAAGCACAGTTGGCAAATTCAGCCTTATGCACTGTTTCTGGATAGCAGACACAAACAAAGACATATCAGGGTCTTGGCACTGGCTCTACATTTGTGAAGATACACACTATATATTATTATATATGATTACCATATTGTATCTCTCATCGTTAGTCAACTTAAGTATATATTATATATATTAAAAGGAACAGAACTTGAAGTATAGAAAAGATGTAAGACTTTCCAGCTTTTACCATCCGTGTGATCTGCTCATGTTTGCTTGATTAAAATAAACTAAAATTTCAAAATTGAAAAGCTTTTAAGCTGAGCCTAGTGCCACGCATCGTCATATTGGACAAAAACATCTATACCTGAGTTCTGTTTCTTTCAGAAATGAAAGCCTTTAGTCCAAAATAATAAATAAATAAATAAAATCTGCCTTTACTATAAGATATTCTCAGTTATTTTAAAACAGGTAAGGTAGCAGCCAGCCTCGAGTCTCTTCTGGTGAGCAGGGCCAGCCCCAGCAGCAGCTGCCCAGCAGTGTCACCGCAGGGGAGTGCAGGTGACACGTGGTGACAAGGCCGTGCCCGTGTGCCGCTGACGGGAGCAGGCAGCGTTTGGCAGCGCCCAGCAGCGAGGACGTACCTGCTTGCAACCTGCAGAACGTGGAAATGCCCAGCTGCTGGAAGCGAATCTCTTGGTGCGTAAGAAAATTCTCGAGGTAGGCTTGAATCTCTGTGATGTGACACTTCAGCAAACACATCATTTTTTCTGCATAAATGGGAGAATAACTGGAGGTCAGCAGGAGTCCTTAAAACACTTCTAAAACTGTTTGTTGTAATGACATTTAAGGTCGGCAATGACCCATCTGCCCTCAGCCACAACCAGGGTCACTGCAGGGAATGGCGAAGGGCTTCCAACAACCCTTAATGGTAGCATGGATGCTTCAGGTAAAGGATGTGAAAATTTCTGCTGAGCGGGCTGCTGGCTGTGGAGCCCGTCCTTGTGTGAGGCATGTGCTGACGTGCAGACTGATCAGCCTTTCATGCTTCACCCATCCGTGAAGCAATGATGCTGTTGGTCTCTATCACTACTTGAGAGTCCGCTCTGTTGCAAATACTTGATGGTAGGATCGAACAGGTTTGTATTTTCCCTTATTAGAGTCCCTCCTCCAGTCTTCAGTTTCTCTCACATCTAAGGATTAACATCTAGCCATCCTTTTTTTTAGAGAATGTAGCAAGATTAATCTGGACACCTTTTTCTTGCAAGTCCGAGGTGCTCAGCTGCATAGGCAAGTATCGTGGGCATAAAACTATTTGTCTTCTGCAGGTTAAAGTTATGCTCTCTTCATTATGTCTCACTGAAATTTAAAATATATAGACTGCATTCTCAAAAGCCACTTCACTGCTCCTGCTAATCAATTTGAGAGTTACAACAGCAGTGTTTGGTTCAGGAAGATGCTTTCCTCGTGCTGGTTGGGCAGCAGAAGTGATCTAAAATTTTGGAACACAAAAACCCTTGCAATTGTCTCTACCAGCCTCTGTTCCTATATGTGGGGAATGCCATCACGTTGTATATACAGGCAGAGAAGGTCACACAAAGATGCAGCAATGCCTCTTGTCTGAAACATTCTTATTTCCTTGGTGAGGAGTATTTTACATCATCCCACCTCTCTGCTTAAACCTGTTTTTAAGGACCTCAGAACTGGCTTATGGGCTAGCCCTGCACAATGGTGGTGCTTGAAGAGGGCAGCAAACACCTGACTCAGATTTTTATCTATGGTCCCTTTTCATCTCTTGGCTTTCTTGTGCACTCAGGCACTGCTACGTCTGTATTTCTAGGGTGAGTGGAGGCTCTTTTGTGCTAACAAATTAGTTGAGACCAGATGGAAGATGACAGAGGAATACTAAAGGTTGCTCAGTACCTGACAGCTAGCTCCTTTGGAAAAAGGCTCATTTCACTTCAGACAGCCATAAATAACTTAGAAAGCACAGTCAGTGCTGTGTGACAGTTACCGTGGTCCGTCATGTGCTGGATGATGGAGGCAGCCTGGAAGGATGGCTCGGTATGCTCCAGTTGGCCAGCCAGTCTCACCAAGCACTTTGTCAGGGGTTCATCCATCCGTTGGACCATGCGTAACGTGGCTCCTTCTAGGAGACAGAAAGACAGGAGAGCAGTCTGTAAGCAGAAACTCCAGTGCCCTAGAAAAGGTGAGAAATCTGCCAGAACCCACGTGCCTAAATGGGAAATCCTTTACAGAGTTGGAAAATAAGTGCTGAACTTCTGCAGTAAGCGTTTCTAGGTTGCAAAGCCTAGGGCCATGTGTTGAAGGCATGTTCTCGGCCAGGTAGGTCACTGGATTTGATTCAGAGAAAGGCTGTGGGATTTCTACGTTGTTGGGTTTGTGTTCTGAAAGACCGTGCCACTTTGTGCACAAGGTTCACTCTGGCCTAGTGGGCCCAGTCTGTCCCGCAGCTGCTGGGCACCTCTGGCAGAGTTAAATAAGGCATAAGGCATGTCACTGGCTGCATGGCAGTTATGGCAGATACCAGATTATGGCAAAACTTCCAGCGAATTTAAAGGAGAGACCTGGGCTTTGACTCCCGTTGGGGTTACTAAAGGATGTGAACGCTTCTCAGAGGAAGCCATTCGTGGTGAGGTTGCTTCCCTACCTTGCTTTGTCAGCTCAGCAAGGCAAGACGTCACGTAATGAAGAGAGTCTTCTCGAATGTCAACAGAAAGCATGGCCTGGAGGAGACCTTCAACACACAGGCTCTCGATGATTCTCTGCAACAAGAAGGAGATCGATGTTCAGCACTTCCATCATGTTTTGGTGGTGTCCAAGGGCTTCAGAAGTACTGCATATCTCTGAGCAATACTGGGGGCTAAGACAACATGATGGAAATCTCTCTTCTCCCAGATCTAATGCAGCCAGGTGACAAACACTTTGAATTGCTTAGAGATCACCTGATTTTAGGTGTTTCCCAGGGCCTGCTGTCTATGGGATGTTCTCATGATCACAGATCACTCTTGGAGCTCAAATATTTCACTGATTTATTACCACCCTATCAGGCTGTGTGTTTAGAATTAGGCTGTTGTTTGCTAAAGTCCTGGTGCAGAGGTGAATAACATGAGTACTGCAAGGCTAAACACGGGGAAATGTGGAAGTTCATTAGATTCTCTGCATCTAAGGCTTTGAAAACTTTCTAGTGTTGAAATGCTCTGATCTGCACAAATAGGAGGTGACCTCTGACAAAGGTGAGTTCTGTAAACATTTCTGTGTACCCCTTATTTTTTAGGTTGAATCTGCTACGGCAAAAGTGGTTTGGGCCAGCATTATCTCTGCACCGGGGTCTATGTTTTAGAGACCGAGTTGACAACAGATAGGAGACTTAGCCTGTGCCAACCTGGATTAAAAGCCACTGAGACCAAGGAACGAATCCTGAGTGAGTCACCTGTAGGTGACTTATTCGGGAAGTTGAATCTCCAGCTCGTAGGGAAATCCTAATAATGGGAGCTGCTCACACCTCCATAGGGGAGCTCAGATGACTGTCAACACAAGAAAGCATCTTTTTTGTATGCTCATTTTATGTTGCGATTTTTTAACTTGCTGCTTAGTGATTGAAGTTGGATTCAAGACTCCTGCCTTTCAAGCTGCCACAGTCTGTGTCCTGCTGGCATAAAAACAACACTTTTTCCCTCTTGTGACAAGGGCTTTTGTGTGTTTTAGAACTGACCCTGGAAACCTGGCACTCCTAATCTTGTCTGTGGGTTCATTTGTGCAGTGAGTGATAAATATGTTACAAGGCACATCATAAAGCTTTTATGAAAATGAACCAGCTCCCTGCTGATGACAGGATGAAGTCACAGAATTTAACTGACAAATATGGCAGTTTTTCCAAAGCAAACTTTGAAAGCACGGTCCGTTTTTACTTCTCATGTGGGCCTTGAGTTTGAGGAAATGCATTTCCCTGCAAAAATTGATTTCACAACTATATAAAATTAATGTAATTCCTATCTTTGCTAATATAAGTGAAAAACTTTATTGGAATTTCACATCCTCATTTGAAACTTGCTGAAAGGTTTGTCCCATTCCTCCTCATTAGTCAGGTTCATAGACCCATAGCAAAGTTTTCCTTTTGAGTGGTTTAAATCTATTCCAGGTGGATTGAGTGCTCTCTTACCTCATGGGAGAGAAGGACAAAGGAATGCAAGAATAATCTGTGTTTGCAGAAGAGACATCTTTATTTTGCACTGTGGTTTGGTATTTCAGCCTAACTTGATCTTGATAAAGCTAAACAGAGCACAAGAGCTGCAAGAATGAGAATTAACAATGCAAAAAAAAAGAGAGAGGGAGAAAAAAAAGGAAGGGCAAAGATGTTTCTAAGCTTGAAATCAGGTAAATCACAGAAGCAGAAAAGTTCTTGTTTCAGACACAGGATGTGTCAGGAAAGCAGTCTCTGGAACTAGCAGTAATTGGATAATGAATGAAGGAAAAAAAATGTAATTAAGTCCCCAAGAGTGTGTACTAGAAAGTGAAACAAAGGGCAGAGACAAGGATTTTGGTGCATTCCCTTCCCCCATCCCCCTCAAATTGATTGTTTCTAGTGGCACTATTTGATCAACGTGATAGAAATGTGGTACTTCCTAAAAGTGGCTAAGAGAACCAAATATCCTTTAGAGGTGAGGAGAAGAGAAATGCATCTGTGGATATGGATTTCATTAGAAGCAAATTCAGCAGTAGAGGTCTGTAGCATCTTGGCACAACAAGTATCTGGCCAAACAGACATAATATACATCAGTAGCTGGGAATATATTTAACAAACTGGGAGTGAAATTAGATCAGTTTTGAAGCCCATAAATAGATAACTGAAGGCATCTGAAGAGTGAGAGCTAGGAAATCAGGATTCAGTTTCTAACCAACCACGGATTTTCCTGGATTAAATAGTTTGGAATATCTTTGCTAGAAATATGTTTTATATCTATGATGTGGTCATTCAAATTAGGTAAACACATCACTTATAGGAAAAAAATAGACATTTCTTGTTTTCCTTAGCATGTTTGCATTGTATTGGAAAAGTAAAACCTTTCCCCATGGCACATCAGGTCCTTTTATTCATACAATTTTGTGCAAAGTATACTTAGCATATGTTTTATAAGCAATAATAATAAAATCCTTCAGTGGGTAATGCTGATTTTATATAAATGTAACTGCAGCATCCCAGGGGAAAAAAAAAAAAGGGGGTACCCACCTGCCTGTTTTTGGAAAGGCTCAGGTTTTTGATGATACAAGCAGCATGGCCAGCAATCACAGGGTCTGTCGTGTGTGCTGACAGGAGCGTACCCAGGCTCTGCAGCAGCTCTGCACACACCAGAGCATCCTGGGAAGAGCAAGCAGTATTTCCATTACACCCCGTACAGACAGTGCCAGCGCACAGCAATGCAACTTTGCAGCAAAATGTGAGAAGGGTATTACTTAGTTCATTTAATCCAGCAGCAAAGCAGCTGCACCCAGTGCCTTTCCTCCCAAAACATGGTCTAGTGACTGGCACTTGCTATAGAGAGCTGGAGTCTCTAAGGTCCAGTTTTTACTCTTTAAATGTCTAGAATTTATTCTTTGTTTGCAGCAACTTGTTTGCATCAAACACTCCCCAGGGGCTGCTGTGCCATGCAAGCAGTAGCTATTGTAGCCAGGGGAAGGATGTGTGATCCCGAGTGGAAGGAGGAGTGGAAGGCAAAGGGAGTACTTGGAGAAGCAGCAGCAGCAGCAGCACTGTGTCCTTCAGTACCCTGGCAATTTACCTTCCCAACAGTAACAGAGTTCACATTTAGGACGTTTGGTGATCAGGCATCGATTTAGTAACGTGCACTGACCGGCATCCTCTGAGATGATACAGAAGTTTCTCTGCTCTGTGGTGGATATTTTAGAGGGACTTATACTGAGTCCCTTTCTCCCTGAATGTACTCTTCCTCCAATCACCATATTGATATTAAATGGATCAGACCTCACAGTTTGGGTCACTGCCCAGGCAGTTTCCTCAGTAACAGTAATGGATTAAGGGAACACTGCTGGTTACAAGAGAAACCTGATCTCAGCAGGCTTTGGGTTAGGTCTACAGTTGAAAGCAATGTAAGATTTCCTCTTGGGATATTTTTTCTTTCAGTCTGTTTTCCTTAAGAATATTGAGTTCTTTGTGCAGTTCTCATGTTCATTAGTAACAGGCTATTTTATTCACGTTACTTAGAAAATGTGACATTGGCAAGTGTGTTCAGTGTAAAACAAGTCATCAGTCCAATATACAACTGAGAAAAATGGAGTAATTCTGAGTCTGGGAAAATGTCGGGATCACATAAAAACATGAAAAGAGGTCTTTAAAAATAGTGTAACATGCATCTTTTTTTTTTTTTTTCCTTAGGTTAAATCACAAAACTATATCTTCTTTTCTTTTACCTGACATCTTCACTTATGTTCATTTTAAGCACTGTCACAACCAGCAATCCTAAAATCAGACATGGAAATAGATGGAAAAGGCAGTACTACGGCTAAACTCAGAGCATTGAAAGAATCCTATATTCAGGTATGGCTGTAAACTTTCTCTAGTTCTACTTTTCCTTCTCTTCAACAGTAGAAACTACATCATATTAGATTATCCAATTCAATTACCATTAATGACTGTTTTCTGTGCTTTTGGACTGTGTGTCCTTTTTTCTATATAATCCCATTGACTACAGTACCATTATTTGATTTGCTGCAGCCTGAGAGGAGGAAATTGTCTACAGACTCTAAATGAACTTTCCAATATATAATGACTTCCCGGCCAAGCTTCTTCAGTTTAGGTAGCCGTACATCAGCAAGTGACAGTACTCTAAAATCTGCTGAACCTCGTTTTTTGGCTGTTGTGCAGCTGGGATCCAGATTTTGTCTCCTGGCTCAGGCCTGCACAGTGTGAGGGAACCATGAGAGAATCTGAGTAGAAGTGTTTTGAGTGGTTCAAATGAGTATTGACCTAGGTTCTCCACAGATTCAAAATAAAAGAGAAAGGAAAAGCATTCCAGCAGCACCTATGCTCAGAACTGCAACTCTGTACTCAACCCCCCTGGGGAGGCAGTGCTTGCCAGGGTAAATATTATCTATCCCCTGTTTGCTAGGTAGTGCGATGGGAGTGAAGCAAAGTTCTTTGCACCTGGAGTGGGAAGTCTGCAGCATCACCTGGAGCTGACAGATCCTCATCATTCTGACTTCCAGGACAGGAATGTGATTTAAAAGGCCATTTCCTACAGAGACTCTTTCCTTAGTGTTGTAGGGCTGGACTGTCCTTTGGCTGAGTAAAATTCCCCTGCAGGAGGGAAGTTGGAATCTCTGTCAGCAGCCAGGCCAGGGGACCAAAGGAAAGGGGAGGGGAACTCTGCAAAGCGCTCTTGGAGGTTTGATTCGTGGTAACAAAAGGGCAGATGAATTCTGCTCTATTGTATCTTGTGTGGCAGTTGCAATAATTCAAGCATCACTTGACTTGGTTGTAAAGGTTAGCTTTGTGCGGCGTTTTGTTTTCCAACAGCTGTTCCCATGGAGAAATTCCTCTTTCAGGCACTCAGAATTCAGTCTGGGTGAGTGAAAGAAACCTTGAAAAGCCTTGAAAAACCAGGCCAGAGCAGGCACGGAGGTGGGGAGGCAGGGTGTGAGGAAGGAGAGGTCAGCCTCTTCTCAGAGCGTGCGGGCTCGCTCACACAAAGCAGCCACGCTCGCTGCTCGGGGCCGGCCCTGTTTGCTCACTAGAACAAACCTGGAGATGTAGTAATGTTTTTGCTGTGCAAATAGCCCCCAGCTAACTCAGCGTAGTTCAGTGGTAAGCTTGCTGAGAGCAGATTGTGTGCGGCTGCAGGAGGCAGTTCACACGCCACAAGGGTGTTTGGTGCTGACGCGGCCTGCGCAAAGCCTTTGGGAAACTCTGTGCTGCTTCAGAGGTGTTCAGCTTTCCCAATTTTTCCATTGTGTCCCTGAGTTCAGGGAGGCTGGATTTGGCTTGTACCGTGCTGTGTACATGTAACAAGGCGTAAGGCACTCCAGTACCCTGGGGACATTTCAAATCTCAGCCACAAAAAGCACTAAGGCCAGCTGTGGTTACCCAGGCTGTCACTGCTGCTTAAAGCAACCTGACAGGAAAGGTTCTTGCTTTTTTTTCTCTCTTTTTTTTTCTTTTTGTTCTTTTTTTTTTTTTTTTTCTGTATCTGACCAAACTCTATCACTCCTAAGAGGTTACAGTTAGCTTAAGATACCTACCAAAAACCTTTCATGTCCATGTTCCTAAGGATGCCTTTAAACACTGTAATGGAAAAGCATATTTAAAAATAATAATTTGTCAATCGCTACTTACTGGTTTTGCTGTTTTATGTGGAGGTTGAAAGTACAGCAGAAGTGTCTGTTTTGTTTGTTTGCTGTAGTTTATCCCTAGTCAGACTTTGTGTGTTTGCATGGTATTGCACTGCTAATGGTGGTGTTTGCCCTGAGTGTGGGCAAAGGAACCATCCTGTATCTGAGGCCATGAGGAGACACAGGAAAGTCCGAGTGAATTAGCTTAAGATAGATAGGCTTTTAAATTATCTTGATCCTAATTAAAAATAAATCAATAAATAAAAAATAAACCTTGAGACCTCTTGTCTGAAGAGCAAGGGGAACACAGTGAGTGGATGTAGGGTGGCATCCACTCAAAAACCTCATCATTTGGGGCAGGAGGGAGAAGGGTTGGGAGGTCTCACAAAGTCTATTGGTCATTCACAGGATGTGTTTCATTGGCAGATTTGCCCTAACTGTGTTAATGCAGGCAGTGGCCAGAACTGCTCTTTCCCCTAGGGTCTTGAGAGACGAGCTCCCCTACCTGGTTGTGCGGGTGCTGGGACAGTATCCAGAGCAGGGCGATGGATGCACGCCGCACGTCCTCGCTGCCAGAGGCCAGGAGAGAGCACAGCTTGAGCAGGACATCCTGGGAGACCATCTCAGCCTGGGTGTCCACTGGTTTGGGAAGATGATGATGAAATGTGATGAGATTAGAAGGGACATCCCGATCTCTGTGGGACGGGACAACGCTGGGTACTTGGCTGTAAGAATTAAACCTCATTTGTGGGCTCCTCTTGCCAAAAGATCAATGCAGGTTTGAAAGCAGCTTTGGACACCCTTCATTTTGTGTCTGAACCTTGGTGCAAAGAAACGAGGGACATTTTCTGAGTGCTTCATTGGCCTAAGGCCTGGTGGGAAAGCAGCAGTTCCTGCTGCACAGACAGAAAGGCCTCCCCGAGCACCGCCTGTCTCAGTCATGGCCCTTTTACAACGCTTGCCCTGCAACCTCAGCTAGCGCGCCCTGGCACCGGAGGCACCGCCAGAGCAGCCAGCAGATGGAGTCCCAAAGGCCACAGAGACCACGCCAGGGAGCGAAGCAGCAGTGCCTTCACGCCCAGCTCTGCAGTCACTGTGACAGCTTGAAAGTGAGGTGCCCCTGCAATTGCTAGATGAACACCTCTACTCCGGACCCTAAGGCTCTGGCACTGAGAGTGCGGCTGCTCTGCTTTCATCTCCAGAGTACGCTGCAGGAATGGATCACGGGCATTTAATAGGACAGGATATTTTAAGAGGATGACAAATGCTTGGGAGAAAACTTTGTTTAATGACAGGCAGATTCATGCCTTGGGAGAAGGCAGGCCCCTACTCAAGCAGCAATTTCAGGAGACATTCTGTCCTGATCAGGTTTAATGACTGGGAAACACGGAAGGGAGAGAAGGGCTCTGTGCATGCAAGACTTGTGCTGACTCTCTCACGTTGGGTACTGCTCCTCCTGCCTGGGAGCTCTGAGGCAGGTTTAGCTGGGCACGCTGCACCTCCTTCTTCCTATAACATCCAACTAAAGAGCAGAAATGAGTGTCTCTGCTTTTAATGTGAAAGGTTCCCAATTCACCCTGCTTGCTTGGAAAGGCAGAGGCAGAAAGGAAAAAGTGTGTTTTGTTTATCTCTAAGATATTACTTACCACTGGTAGCCAAATTTCTTAGGCAAACACATGCCTGGCTTGACACCTGCTTGTGCCAAACAAACAAAAAAAAAAAAAAAAAAAAAAAAAGAGGGAGAGAGAGAGAAAAAGAGTGGATTCAATAGTGCATGGTCTTGGCTATTGTACTGAAAATAAATCCGACAACACTAGCAAGCTACCACATTATCTTCAGAGCACAAGTTTTTGTACACTTTTTTTTTTGGTCAAAGTTTTGATGAATTTGTTTTAACTTCCCCTAGCATCAGTCATCCTGTTGTTGATGAGGAAGAGACAGTGAGGTTCAGTTGTTGGTTTATTTTAGAAACGTCAAATCGATTACAAGAAAATATATGGACTGAATTTGTTTTCCTCGTTTGCTTTTTATTTTTCCCAACTAGGAGGGACTACACAGAATTTGAAGTTCTCCCCTTTAAATCCTGAATTGGATCTTACTGAAGCTTTTTCAGTGTATGGCTCCCAGCAAAGCAAGATTTTCTAGATGTTAGGCTTTGAAGCCATATAGTCAAAGCTAAGTATACTGAAAGAGAAAGAGAGAGGGAGAGAGAGAGAGTAGTAGTAGCATAATAGGTGCTCCAGATACTTGCAGTCACAGACACAAGGATCAAAGATAGTAAGAGCCTGAACAGAGCATTTCACACAGAGTTTCAAGTTTAAGGAAAATAGGTAATCTTAGCCTAAAGGAAGTGTCCAGGACTTCAATGATTTCCCTTTTTTTTCTCCATGTGTAGCCCTCATAGAACCAATATATGTTTAAATGTATGTATCTTTCCTCATGGGGAAGATGCCACAGAGGCTTCGGTGCAGTAGATAAGAGGAACTGTGCAAGGCTGAAACTGGTAGTCGAGTTTTATAGCTCTGCTCTGATGCTAAACCTTCACACAAAGAAAAAGCTACGGCTTTACCTTGTCCACAGGGGAGGATAAGAGAGCGGTGAGTGCACGGAGCAGAAATCTGTCACCAGTTCTCAGCATGGCTTCGTGGTGCTGAGCATTCGCTGCTATGTTACTCAGGGCAGCACAGCTGTAATACTGCAGACAACCAAGAAAAACGTGGGGAGAGAAGCAGTCACAGTGATGACACTGAAGAGCGTAGAAGTAAATCAGGGAAATGCTCGGATTGAGAACTGATGAAAATAAAGTGGCTTTTCATCTTCAGGTATTTTGTTGGGTAGGCATGATAACAGTCTGAGTGGGTTCCCTCCAGGACAAGCAGCGGCAGTCGTGCTGTGGCAGTGCATGTTGCACAAACCCGTGAGGTCCCTGGGTATTTGGGAATGTGCTGAGCTGCTGCAGCTACCCCGCTGCTCACACCTAAGTTAGCTCACCTACATCTGCTGTATTATACGTATACTTTGTTTTACTGAGGCTGGATGTAGTCACTGCCCTAGCATGCCGAGAGATCATTTTCAAAGGATCTAAACATTAACGCTAGGGAGGATTATATATATTAAAGCATGTATTACTGGGGAGGTATAATTAGAAGAAACAGGTTGCACTGCAGAGAAGGAAATATTAAGATGAGTATGAGGGAAAGCAATTCCAAAGGCCCCAGCACTTCAGACTTTTACTAGAGAACTGAACAGAGATAATAAAAAACAGTGGAGGAAACAATCCTGTGCTTCTCTGAATGAATGAAATAGCGGATTTTAAGCTTTACAACTCTGATTTATAGTTTTTCATCAGCAAACTTTTAAACCAAGAACCAGATCTCTGCTAAGCATGCAGAACCACAAAGAGGCGTCTGGGGTAGGCATAAAATAAGAAGATTTCCCAGGCATCTATAATAATGAGAAAAAAACACTTTGCAAGTTATGCTTTCTAAAACACTTAGTAAAATTGCTTAGAGTGGAAGATCAAAGGATGCCAAAAAAGCAGCGGAACAGGCCTATCAGCAACTGGTCTGATGGTCCAAAAGACGCAGAAAGGTAACTGCAGAACAATTCTGTGCATGCTTTAGTGTGTGCTGGCATTATGAACTTTCTCCTGTGGAGCTAAACAAATCACACGTTTTGAATAGATGGTGTCTGACCAAGCTGGGTTTTACCAGGATGCTCTCACATGCCGCCCCACTTCTCTAGAGAAACCTTCCCCTCTCTCCACCTTTCCATTTCCCAGTTCTGTGGTTTGTGCTCTCCCTACAGTCACACTGCTCCTATTTGAAACTCTGACCTGTCTGAGCCATACCTGCACTTCTGAGTCAGGAGACTCCAGCAGAAAGATGAGAACCGGCAGGGCTCCTTCCTTGCATAGGACCTGTTGGATCCTCTCTGCCATTTAAAAAAAACAACACAAGGTGCTGTTACTGTGTCCTTTCCCTTCCCTCCCTCTTGTCTAGAGGCATCATTTAACAGGTATATGCACAACTGTCAGACACTAGTGAGTGGTGACGCTTATCCAACCTTCAGAGCACAGCGTTGAGAGTTTGTAGAAGACAGCAGTATGCAGTAATTTTAACAAAATGACTAGCAGGCTGACTGATTACGCCCTTGCTGGTTTTCTGCTAGTCCTGTTCAGAGAATCACAGAATCATTAAGGTTAGACAAGACCTCCAAGATCAAACCATTAATCTGAACTGTTGGAGAATCTGAAAAAACTCAGGTACAAAGTTTGCCATGATTTCCATGTAAAACAAACAAAACTTAAATGAAATTCTGAATAATAGTGGAAGTGTAATAGCCAACTGTAGCAGTTCTTGCCAACCACTCTCCCTACCATATAGAGATAAGAGACATTACTCAGGACTGTGCTATCTAGTTGTGTGGCATAATGATGTCGTGTAGATAGGAGGGATTTCATGTTGGCTTGTTTGAGAGCTAATGTATGGTGGTAGTACACGTACTGTTGCAGAGGACCAAATGCTGCTTTTGCTGAAGCTGTTAGCAGAAACCCCAGGAGCTTTTAATGAGAAGAACAGCAGGTCCATAAAATCTATGTTTTGAATCATCCAACATCAAGTTGGGGACACAAGTCAAACAATCCTAGAGCTTGACATTGGATAAGCTTCTGAGATGGCTTCTGAGTACCAACAAATGTTCTGCTAGCTTTATAGACCAAGCAATTTCTTTAATTTCTTTAATAAATGATCTTTTTCTCTCTCTTTTAACCTCCTTGAGGTTGAAAATCAAGCCTTCCTATTTGGGGACTACACAAAAAAGGGTCTGCATTAGCTAAAGATAGGCCAAATTGAAACCATCAGCCTATGTGGTATCATCAGTGAATACCATAGTCAAAGGAAATCACTTGTTGCTCAGATAAGTTTTTATTCTTGCCTTAGTTCTTTTGAATTATGTATTTTTCTACTGGTGAGATGTTTTCTTTCAGCAATTCTAACTAAACAATTAGTCAGAAAGTACCTGATTGTGTGAGGTTGAGAATTGCACCAACTGCATTTTGTTGGACTCTGGGATCATAGGAATTGGCAAGAGACAGTAGGGGTGTAACTCCTCGGGCTGCACCAATAGCATCTCGGTTGGATTCTGGGGAAGAAAATCAGAACAAGGAAGAAATGCGACATTGCCACATGGTATCACCTTACTGAGAATCAAGAGCAGGACATCTGGCAGGACTAGATTTCTTTAGAGTTCACTTTTCTGATTCTTTTGTATAGATCAAAACCTCTCTGCATACTCCAGGGAACCTCTTAAAACTTTCAAGAGCTCAAAGCAAAAGACACTAACTTGTGATTTCTGTATTTGTCATAGATTACAGCTGGTTCACTGCTTTAGTTTTGTGAGTGGGACGATTAAGATAAAAGCAATGCAACTCCCCTTAAATGGGTTAGCAAAGTGTCATGCTTGCCTTGTATCCCTGCTATGTTTGACCAAGCTATTCACAAGGTGCTAACCAAAAGCTATACAATTAAGTACGGATAATACTGAAGTAATTTATAGCAGGGTGTATTCAGGGCCTTCTCTCTTTGAATGCGTCTGTACCACCCCAGGGAAAGCTACAAACAATGCACAGGTTTCTTAAAGATAGAATTTGCCTTAATTACTGGAATTTGAAAAGATTCTGCTTCACTGAAGTGGTGATACTTCCTTGCGTGGCAGTGTATTAGGTTGTACAGTTGTGTTCGCCATCCTGGAGTACAAGAAGAATTTTAAAAAGATCTGCAGAGTCCCTTGAGACCATTGGATTAAAAAAAAAAAAAAAAAAAAAAAAAAAAAAGAGTAACTATAATACTTAAATACTACTACAAAATACTATATCAAATACTATATAATGTGTTTATATACTGTCTAAATACATATACTGCATATGATAAAGTTATACTATGCTAGGAAATACAATTTAATTTATAAAAAAAATCTGCTTTTACTTCTGCTCCTCTTGTTTTGGACTTACTGTAGGTAGCCTCAGCTGAGTCTTCTGGAAAAGAGAGTCCTTCCCTCGTGCTCTTCCCTACCCCTCTGCCACGAGGCCAACAAAACATTTGCAACAAATAACCTGCTGCCACACTGAGATCGCTATGGTCCTCTTCCACTGATTGTATCTTATCTCTTTTACTTATAAGCATGCTAATGGCATGATTTTGAAATAATGTGTTCTTCTTTGAAGTTGATGACTTTTAAGTGTGAATTAGACCAGTGAAGATTTCTCTCAGTATCACAGTATTCTGCAGATTTCTTCACAAACGGAAAAAGTAAAGTCCATAGTATATATTGTTCATTGTTTATTTGAGCAAAACTGAAGTCCTTTGGAGTTTTATTTGAGTATTGATTTATTTATGTACATTTCTAGACTGTTTAAACAACGGCCAGTCTCTGAAGGCTTGCTAGAAAAACATGAAGCACAAGAAAGCAAGAAATGTGAAGGTATTTGGATCAGATCAACTCCTCGTGTGCCAACTAACTTAGAGAGTTAAGAGAAAAAAACATTACTTGTATATCTGGGGTTGTTCTATACTGGGGAACTGACACACACAGATGATCCAGGATATCTGTTCAAGTATACTTCAGCTGAGATTAGCTTAGTGTTCCCGAATAGTGTTCTTTTTTTAGTGTTCTTTTTGCCTTCACATGTATATTTTATACTTAAGGAAATACCTGTCATGCTGAAAAAAATATTTTCAATTTTGAGTGAAATAATTGTTCTGGGAAAAGACGTGTATTTAAAAATAGCCGGGTCACATGGAAAGCAATTACACTGGTGAAATTTTCAGGCTGAGGGAGTTGGAGTTGTTCAGTCTGGAGAAGAGAAGGCTCCGGGGAGGCCTTACAGCGGCCTTCCAGTGCCTAAAGGGGGCCTGCGGGAAAGCTGGGGAGGGACTCTGTCGGGGAGTGTGGTGGCAGGACAAGGAGTAATGGCTGTAAACTAAAACAGGGCAGATTTAGATCAGATGTTAGGAGGAAATTCTTTACACTGAGGGTGGTGAGGCACTGGCACAGGTTGCCCAGAGAAGCTGTGCATGCCCCATCCCTGGAAGCCAGTTCTGTTTCTTAAAGAAAGAAAAACCTTCGAGGTACATAGTGACAGGGAAACACATATTCCTATCCTGCTCTGAAGTAGGACAATCAATAACATCTACTCAAGCTGGGTTTGAATAACTCACCTGGAAACCTGCGTCTATAAATTCTTTCTTTCCACTTTGTGTGCTTGAAAGTTCTTCCGACAGTACAGCTTTGAATGTGCGCTGCATACTTTTTGTTTAGCTTAGTGCAGAAGTTCAGGCCTCCCTACACCCTTGCTGTGAACATTGAGTTCTGCACTTATCTACTCTGAGAAGAGTTCTTATCCCAGAACCGATTACTTTCACTCACAGGTTGAAAAGCTGCAGATAATTACAAATGTACATATGTCCTCTTCCTGTGTGGACAAATGCTGGTGTTGGACATGCTGGTGGACAAAAACTGACCTTGAAATCCTTTTAATCTGAATGGGCTTGTTTGCTGTTTTTGTTTTTAGCTATTTCTGGCAGCTGGTCAGTATTGGACATTGCAGTTCACATGTATGACTTGCAGTCGCATTTCTAAACAGCTTCACTCTGCACAGTCTTGGATGCTTATTGCAGCAGAGTTAAGACACATTGCTATTCTTGGATATATAGATTTAGTCACTTCAAAACTGTCTAAAGGATCTTCCTGATTTTGTTCTGCTTCCATATTTATCTTTTTAAAATCATTCTGAAGCATGAAGGGCATACTTGAAGGCCATGACCAAACAGAATTCTCAAGTGGACCCTTTAAGATATCAGAGTCTGTGAGTTAGAATTAAAATAAACTTTAGTGAATTGCTTCTTGCTTTAGTCTCACTGCAATGGTAGCAAAATATATTCTGAAAAAGAAATAAATGTATCCAGTCCATCTAAAACCTAGTTAAGCTGAGACAGAGATCTTCAAGCCTGCTCTAAATCCTAGGCAGCAACCCAGCCTACCTGTTTGCAGCACCTCTTTGTTCAGCAGATGACTTCCTATACAATTTGAAAGCTTCTTGAGTGTTTAACGTGAACTACTTGTGCTCAGAAGTACACTAGCTTTTTAAAGAGCATGCAGTGGTGTTAGGTGACCATCCTCAACAGAGAATGAAGGCAAATTGCCTCTGTAGTGGCTGAGGGTTCACAACAACCTGTGTTAGACAGAGACGTCTAGGAGGGACAGAGTGCCTTCAGGACTGAACAATATCTTTAGGTTCCCAAAGAAGTCCTTTCTTCTGTGTGCTGCTTAAAACAGGCAAAGTATCTAGCTTTGTAGATCTTCAGGAGCAAAACTCCACTGACCATACATAAAGAAAGTCCTCCTAGTGCAAGGCATCTAAAATTTTAGTGATGAGATGATTAAGACATTTAAATGAGGTAATTTGCATTCCATACAAAGTAATGTAGTATACAGTGTACTTAACCTGACTGTAATAATACGCAATGATTAAAAATATTTTTCAAAGGGAAAAATATTTTAAAACCTGCAGATAAATGAAAGATGGGATAAAATGCAAATCAGCACTTTCATGTAGTTGGATCCTGCCTATCCGCCTTTGTAACATAAATACCTAAGTGAGAAAGTTACACATTCAGCATGCCTCTCTCACCCTTCTGGGAGACCGATGTGGTAACTTTTCTTTTGGTAACTGTGGCTGAGCTTTGTTGCAGACCCTTAACAAACTGATGTCTGCAGGAAATAGCAGCAGAGGAGGAGAAAGACTAAGTGATTAAATCAGTTGCAGGATGACAATATCACCATGATGCAATCATAAAACGAGCAAATGTAATCATCAGATGTATCACACAATATATTTCCCTGGTTGCCACAGTAAAAAAATTGGTGAGACCCCAACTGGATTATTGCATGTTTCTGGTTACCTGTATTTCAGAAGAGATGAATTCAAAATGCAACTTCTGCAGCATTTATGTATGTCTTCTGACTGTAACAATGCTTGAGGTATGTGGTATCCCAAAACAGCAGATGGAATTGCTATGTTCCATTTCTGGAACATACACTTTATGCCCATAAGGGCTATGAAGATAAATGAAGAGCCTCATCTACAAGAGGAGTTTTAAATGAGCTTGGCTGAGAAAAAGATCTTAACCAGAATCTTAACAGGTTGAATTACTGATATAAGAATACTAAAATTTGCTGCTGCATCTTTTGACTCAAAGCAATTGCAAATAAGTTGTGTCACCTTGAAATATGTCATAAGAGTTGAATGAATTCACTGCAGAGGAGAAAGGGAAAGAACAGCACACTCACCTGAAACAGCCAAAGTCATGGTGCAGGCACAGGAATTACACTGGACAGTGGGATCCTCTGACTCAAGTAGGTCCAGAATTGGCTCAAGTAAACCCATTTGCACAACCAGTTCTTTGTCAACTATTCATAAATTCAAAAACAAATGGACAAATCAGAAAGTAAACAGTTAATGTCTTTGTGGAAAGAATATATCTTCTTCCTTTGATTGCTTTGGGGTATATATTATGATTACGCAAAATGGACCTAACATAGAAACAGCCTGAAAGGCACTCACAGTCCCTTAGCTTGGGTTGCTTATTTATCTTCAGACTCATGAAAGAATGTAAGAGATGTTCACAGGCTGTAGTTCAGATGCTCCCAAACATTTCTGCTAGCAAGTCTGTTTTCAAACATAAGGTTCATGAAAAATACAACTGCTGTTTTCCAACAGGTTCACAATTTACTCAGATGCTCCCCGTTTTATTTCTGAAGTCTATCTTAATTTTTTTTAACCTGTAAATAGTGACATGATATTATTTTCAGAAAGATCCTTGAAAAAGAAGAAAAGGAAATAAAAAAAATAGTTTAAATGAAGACTAATCTTCTGTTTGTAGGGGACAGAGTGATAGATACCTGTTGTAGTCCAGGTGCCAGAGAGAGCAGTAGTAGATGAAATAAGTTCTCCATTGAGGAGCTGTGGGGTGTTAATGCCTTGTCAATCAAACTGTATTGGAAGTGTGTCACCTGCAGTTCCCAGGCCCAATCTCAATTAAGTGGGCCCTACGAGCTACAGAATAAAGCAAATTCTACTAAACACCTAAACATTTTTTTTTTCCCAATCTGTAAGCAATTTAAGACTGAGGTTCAGTTAATAAATAACAGGGAAATGAGTACCACCTCATAGGCTGAGTTTGTTTTTGAGCGCTGTACCTATTGCTTCAAAAGTTAAGTGGTGGGCTCTCAATCCGAGAATGAGAATAGCAAAGCTATTCCCACATCAGCCTGAGAAAAAATTATCAGCCTTTGCACACAAATCCAAGATTTCTTGCCACATGATATAGCATTGGGGGCCAAATATATCCTGATGACACCAGAATCTATGTGGCGTGCAAACAGAAACAGACTCACACCTGTCCTATCTAGAGCGCAAAAACAGGAATTTGGATTTGTGTAGACCTAGCTGTAGAGATGTGCCCTACTTCTGCACTAAGTCTTGCTGAAGAGAAGCTTTTACACCAGAACAGGAAATATTTTGTTAATTACTCACTATTTCCTTCCAGCAAAAAGTTGACAAGGGACAAGGAAGACATCTGTTGCACCTCCAGGTCAGCAGACCGTAGTAAGGCATAGAAGGGTTCCAGATGCTCTGCTGGCAGGGGAATATTCACTGCAGGAATGAGAGGAAACACTCAGGAGTCTCACCCTTCACCAGGGTTTCTCACATTTTTCTGTCTTGGGCCTCAGGTGCTACCATAAGTGGGCTGAGTGGTGTTCCTATCATTTAAACTATAATGCTACTGACAAAACAGGCCAAAGTTCTTGAAAAGGTTTTGAATAATCAAGTACTTCAAAAACATTATGGGAAGAGAACCAACATGCCTTGCTACCAAACAGGTCATTCCACCTCATAGCAGATCCTCATGTTGTGGCGGTCTGCACTTTTTAGCCAGAAAAAATACATGGGATAAAGCTTGAGGTAAAATAAAAATAAACAAACAAACAAATAAATAAATAGCATTCTTCTTGATGCTGCTACTTCTGCCTTTATGTAGGACCCAAACTCTTGCTGGAATTTTATTTGGCATATCAAGGCCGACTTCTACTTGTTTAAAAATTACCTCAGGAGCCCAGTGCTCCCAAGTAGTAGTGGGTACGCAGCGTAATGTTTCCTCCTTGTCTCCACTACAATCTGGCCTCCAGGGCTTTGTCCTCTTCCAAAAAATTATATAATATAAAACCTTAAACGATCACTATGTCCATTTCCTGCCACCAGACTTTTAACTGCATTGCTCTCAGAAGATTCAGAATACACTGACTCTAACTGCTTAGGATTTTGCTGATTTTTTTTTCAGAAGTATTATAATTAAGTAAATGACAATCTTTTATAATGATCAGAGATATCTTCTCATAGCAAAACCTAGCATGATTCTGCCCACATGGCAATGACACCTTTTCCATTTTCCTTGGCAAGCAATACAGCATGAAAGAAAAAAAAAAAAAAGATTAATGAATCTAAGGAAGTTTCACAGTTTGAAAAGATAGTTTTATTTATAATTATGTGAAAAATTTCTAATGCACTGAGATAACTTACTGTGCTGGCTCATGTGCAAGTAATAGAGAGCAGCAGACTGCTGTAAACCCGGGTTTTCTGAGAAAGCTAAGGTCCTCAAGGCTTCCAGAGGGTCCTTTCCAAGTGGTGACATTTCAAAACCTAGAGATATACAGTTACAGCGCAGACTCAATTACACTTGAAAAAGGATAGTTCACACAGAGAAATTAAAGTTTACAGCCAAAAAACACGTAAAGATTTTTGTACTGCAACAACCCCACATAGACCATCTGTCCTTAGTCATGTTTCCAGGAGCAGCTGCAATAAAGGAACCTGGAATAACCTGTCCTTGGCAATGACTCTTACGATGTTCTTGAAACTAGTGATTGGAAGCAAGATAAATTATAACCTTTAGACACTTTTATGCAATCTAGTATAAATGCAGGTGTTCTCGCTCTCCATAAAACTCTTTATCTCTTCCTGAATCACAGAAGATCTTTGTTAAAATATATCTACTGAAAATGGTGTTCTTACTTATAAGCTATAGAACAGGTACATATTTTTAATTTATTACTTTTTATTTTTGCTGTGGTTCTATTGCACTATAATAAAGGATTTAAGGGAACAGCAACATGGATTGCAAATGGACTTACCTCAGGCTCAAATTCCTAGCATGAATCTACCTCTTCTTGAGAATGACAGTAGGAATAAACCAGATATTCAGTAATAGCCATCAAGAGTACAGTAACAGCAGTCACGCATGACTTCTGTAAGTCACTGTATGATGTGCTTGTAATGCATGGAATGGAACAGCAAAGAGAAAAAAAAAAAAAAGGGGGCCATTGAACCAATGCTCAACAGTACAAACTGTTGAAAAGGTCATGTAGTATAATTCACTGGTGGAGCACACAAGTTCAAGATGTATTTTTAGACAAGAGATTAAAGCGTTATTTTAAAGATAGAAATATCTCTTTGAACAACAAGATCTAGCTGCTTTACTTCCCATGGGATAACAGAGATGTGAGCGATGTGAGGAGTGTGAGCTTTCATGCCTCAATGCAAAACTCAGACAATATCTCAAGCCATTAGAAGCTGCTGACATGTCAAGAGTAACAAACTCCTACCTTCAGGGTTAGGTAAGTGTTCCACAGAAGAACTGCTTCATATAAAGCTCAGTTTTGTTTAATAATTAACAATAAACACAAAGGGAAGGCCAGTGTGTGTAAGGTTTTAGAGGAAAAAAAACAACACTTCCTGTGGTCTAATTCCATTCCTCACACATTGACTATCTGAATCTCCCACGTAGCTGTGCATTTTTACCTACATATAATATCTAGCATCTGCTGCCCTAGCTAACAACTGAGTATGACCAACCACAAAGTCGTTCCTTGCACTCAAACTGTCCAAATGTTGGCTCTCTGCTTATTATAATTTTTCCAAAATTGAGGATGGGTTTGCCTCATCTTGGAATAAAATACATAGGCAAGTGCTAAAGAGGGATGTGTCTTGGTTCTCGTTCTGAGATTTCTGTGCTTCTATCTATCTTGGCAGCAGGATTTGGTCCCTCAGAGAATTAGCCCTGGTTCTTCTTCCTGTGTATCTGCTCTCACGGACATTGGGACCTTGCTGAGAGCATGCATGGCTACCTCTGCACTGCTGCCACAGAAGCTCAAGGCTCCCTGCTGCTGTACCCCAGCTCCTCAGGAGCCAAGATGGACCAGCCCCTTGTAGACCCCTCTCAGAGAGTAAGGGATTTCTCAGGAAGACATACACTTACTCTTTTCAGGAAGCACCCTTGTGCGTGCTACAGAGGGCCATATTGTTCTCACTGTTTTTTCCAGACCATCCCTTCCTTGCACCTGATCTGTCAATTGAACTGGGATACTGTCAAGGCACTTTTACATGGTCAGGAGCATGCTAGTCTTTGGAAGAAAATGTTCAGCCCTGGAAAAACTGTACACAAAGCTGAAAGGTCTAGTCCTATTCTGGATACGGACTTCAGGATTTAGCCAGTGCTTGATAGGCAACAGTCAGTGAAACACATCAACAGCACGGGGACCCCGGCACTCACAGAGTAAGGACAGCAGCTGAGGCTAATCCATGCATGTTCCAAACAATCAGCATCAAAACAGTCATTCCAGAGGTAATTCCATGACAGATCATTCCAAACAGCATTAACTGTGTCATACCAAAGGTAAATGTCTCTCTTGGTCCACCTCACAAGATGGTTTTATGTCAAAAAGGCCAGTAAAGAAATAGTAGTTTGTGGTGTCCCGCACCCTTCACGCAAATGAAAGTAGAAGGCTCTGCAATGTTGTCTATTAGCTTTAGCCCAAGGTTGTTAAGCTTAACACAATATGTGTGATCAAAGCAAAAACAAACAGGCAACTGCCCCCCCCTTCAAGTCTGAGACAAGAAATGATTTTAGGCTGGACAACTAACAAAATGCACTCATCCAAGAAGACATTCTGTGATTGTAGGAATGAAATAATAATAGAAAAGGTTTCCTATTAATACATTGTATCTTAGGAAAGGATAGAGAGGACACACAAGGAAGATAAAGGGGGGATTAGAGAGTTAACATGTAAAGCAGAGGAGATTTATACAGAGTTATGGGATCTACTCTGATTCAAGCAGAATCCCGTGATTGTGTTCAAGCCTTGCGTCTGAACATTTCCACAAAAGCCCTTACTGCAGACCATTTTCTTGCAGTCTGAGAAGCCCTGGGAGCCCCATGGCACTTGTCCCAGGGTGACTTTGGCCATCCCCATGTACAACGCAGGCACCCTCAGCGCAACCCCAGGTGTGCTGCAGCCAGTACAGGGACGGATGTTCACAACTCAGCCAGAACCACGCTGTAGTTTGCCTGTAACAGCCCAGGGCTCCTGCAGTGTCGTACAGCCTCTTTCCAGCTTTGTGACTTTAGTGACGCTCAAAAAGTTAACTTTAGTTACCAGAAGGACTTGCTTTTAAGAAACATATTTACATGGATTATGTTTTAACAGTGGTGGCACAGCAGAAAGGGGCTGACCATTTCTACCCAGGCCAACTGCTATGCCACTCCAGCTCTAGGTGTCCCATACACACAGTGCTCTGTAGCTCTGCCCTTTCCTACACCACCAAGCTGCTCCATGCCATGCCAGAGCAGCTCAGACAGCAATCTCTTTTCACCCCCCCCACAAAAGCATCTCCTTGCTCTTTCACATCCCTTTCAAACAACAAATGCTCCTACCTCTTTCGATATGCTGCAGAAACTCCTGTGCTGTCACCCGCTCATGAGGCTGCAGGACGGGCTTGTACAGCTGTCTGGCTTTCGAGCTGCTCTGCTTCAAGCAGGAGCATTTGATTATCAGAGTTAAGCATTCCTTAATGCTGCGCACCAGGTCCGAGGACATCCTCTGAACAAAGGCCACGAAGTCGCGCAGCAGCTGCATGCACCGTCCACACAGTTGACCCATTCTCCTTCCAAAGCAAGATGAAAAGGAAAGAGATGGAGCAACGAGTTTCTTCCCAGCTTGTCCACGCTTTGCACTAACTTGCTGTCTGGTGTTACAGATGTCAACCCTACCCTGTGTGCAGCTGCTGTAAAGGAGACAAGCTTCTGCATCCAAGCAGCTACATTGCACCACAGGGCTGGCTTCTGTAGATCTCCCGGAGCCTACAAAATATTATTCCAAAGGCCGGACCTGAGCCATACTCAAACACCCTCCCTTTGCTTGAAGAAAAATAAAATAATGACCTAAGTTCATTCCGTGGAGAACAAGCAGACTTGAACTCCTGGAGTATCCAGCAGAGCTTTCGTGAGGCTGGAAAGGCTACGGAGCAATGAAAAAAACACCTTCAGATTCTGCAAGGCAGCCTTCCACATGAAAAGCAGGCACCACCTTGTCTGCATGTGTACAAGCCGTAGCTGCCAATGGGAGAGGAAGATCAAAACCAACCAACCAAAAAAAAAAGCCTGCACGCTAACAGGTTTTTCCAGTTATTGGTAGACCAGAACAAAAGCCCCGTTGGGCAAACAGCTCACAACTCAGTCGAGTGAGACTGCAAATCAGCAAGAGTGAGAAAAAAAAATACAGTGGCCAAATGAATTTAGAATGATGTTTTTCTCTTGTTGAGCAAATCCCTCGGAGTGGGCTGGGAAAGGAAGTGGAGTGGCTGATGATGGGGTGATGTTGCAGTCCTGCCTGTAAAAGTCATCTGCAACTTTTTGTGCAGAAAAAGGAAGATAAAGGAGCTGTTCTCCTTTTACCCCATTCTTTTGAATACTTTACCAGTCTGGTGCACGTGCCCACCCTTGGCTGAACAGTTTTACAAATGCCCTAATTAATTTGTAACGTTCTTGAAGTTTTTGAGTGAAATCTGCTTTGATTTCAAGATTACCTTCATTGGGAAACCAGCAGGTATTGGTCTGATGAATGTTGATCACTTCTGTTAACTTCTCTTTATCCACAGATTTGGTAGATTTATTCTAACCATTGCATCTGGTACACTTAGTGGGAAGTTTTAGTCTCGTTGTCCTTTAGTGGATCTTAAGTTTCTAAATAAATCATGATTGAAAATCCAACCTCTTGTTCTACCCCCTTCTCCAAACAGTAGTGAGCAGCCCACCCAGACCCACCCCAGTCTGCCTCCTTACTGCTACTTCTTCTGTTACTAACACAGGGTGTAGTTTCCCTAAATACAAATACTACACAGCACAGATAAGCCCACCTATCCCCATAACCCAGCAGGTGTGAGACCTCTCTCTGATGTGCAATCCATTACAAAGAATCAAGACTTTGGTTCTTCTGGCTACTTCCTTGACCAGCTTTGCAAGCCCAGTGACTTCTGATCTCTGTCCTGCTTCTTAAACCTAAACAGCCAGGCTAATATGCCTATTTTCACAGCATGTCTTATGGACTCTTTCAGTGGGAACCTTCTAAACTGTGGGGAACCTGTGTGACTTTTAGGTTCGCCTTCTGCCAGCACTTGCTTTTCAGGTTTTGCTTAAGATCGTTCACCCTTGGGCTTCCATCCTAAAAGCAGTGAGGTGGCAGATCCCTGGGAACCCATCACAGATGCCTTCTGTGTCCTGCTCTGTCCTGTCTACAGAACAGTGTGGTTGAATTGTTACGAGTTATTTTCAGGTAACTTGAACTGTACTGCTCTGAGATGAGAAGAAGATAGGACTGCTTTAACAAGACACTTGTTAGCAATGACTGCGTTTCCGTACTATATCCTTACTAAGCATTTCAAAATGTATTACAAACATTAAAACAGCTTTCCAATGTGTCTCTAAGGAAGATAGTCATAAAAAGGTTTAAGAATAAGTTTCAGAGCAGCTGAGCTCTTGTAACTCCATTTAAAATTAATGGGAGTTAAAGGAACTCAACAGACCTGAAAATTAGGCTACTATTTGCCTAAAGGCATAAAACTCGGGTACACCGATACTTAAGTCTGATGATTCAGTCAGGAAATTGTTTGTCTTTGATTTGAAACCACTACTTGAAAGCAAGTTCAGAAGGCTAGTTTGTGAGCCTTCAAGCCTCCTTTAAAATCACAGTGGCTGTTGTAAACGCTTAGGTTGCAATCAGAAACCTAATGTTTTTGATCAGTTGCATGACCTACATATGATTCTTTATCTGATTGAACAAATATCAGCTCAAGATTACAGAAGTAGAAGGGAAAAAAATAGTAGTGCCACGGCAGCGTTAAACCATTTTGCTTTTACTCATGTAAAAATTATGTTCCAAGGAGTAGAAGCCCCACTGCCCACCTCCTGATTCTTTTTCCAAAGGAGAGAAAACCAAACCAAACCAAAACAAAACAACAGTTCCTTTTGTAAATTGCTAAAAACAAGTCTCTCCAACCTACCTCCATTCACTCGTGTGCAAAACAGTCTTTTAGTCAGTAACCTTACTGTTTGAAGACTAGTTGGAATTCTGTTTAAACTGCATTTGGAAGGTTTAATCTGTTTGACGAACAACAGATGAATGCTGTAACTAAATGGCACTTTCAACAGAGTGCTCCCATTGGGCCAACATTTTACCCGGTGGGCAGTTACTCTGCAGGGGACAGAAAACACTGGTTTTGGGCACAGTCCCTTAAGCATCTGATATCCCCGGCAGGTCAGTTTTCTTTCGAATTATGAAAGAAAAATCTAAAACCACATTTATCCATCACTAAACTCATCCACCATTTCACTCATGTAGAATGCACTCATTTTGCTGCCTTTATCTGGTTTCCAATGGTACATCTTCAATAGCTCAAAAATGACTTTCACTGGGGGGATGTATGCAAATACTCTTTTATACTCTTCTTTCAAACATTACACAGCACTTCCCTCAGACTGACACGAATACTGGAAAAAACAGGGACCAACAACTTTATTTGAGCTATGCTAGCAAATGCTTCCCTCTTAAAGGAAGAAAATGACAGTCCAGGCTCCAAATCTTAGAAATACTGTTACCACTTCACTGTGATTGTAATCTATCTGTGGAAAAAGGATTCTGAGGGAGCAAGGAGAGAAGCAAGGATGGAGAAAAGTGTGCTAGTTAAATAAGAAAATAGATACTAGATATAGTTGCTAGACAGAAAATAGATAAAAGAGGAGTGCTTAAAAAGCAGTAAATTTAAAGAATATACTTACAATACTCAAGAATACAAAACTTTAAAATTTCAACTAACTTAATTTGAATTTTATGAATTTGGCCCAGGTAATTTTTTATTGCAATCTCTGTCTTGTACATGTTTCTTTCACTCTCTTTTCTCTCCCTTCTCTCTGGGACTGTGGAAAACGCTGTACAATTCAGAAAGCTGTAAGATCTTGGCTTTGTACTACTGCTGCTTCATTAGCAGCATATTTGATTTAAAAGGTCATGGCTCCCCTAGTGCCTAGCAGGTCTTTATTGTCTCTGTGCCTGAGGTTAAGGTCTCCTCACTTGCACTAACTCAGTGCGACTGCTAGGAAAAACTGGATCTATGAAATGTTGTGGCTCCAAAATAACAAAAAACAAAACAAAACAAACCAGCAAACCAAAGGTATTAAGTTCTTGAACTGGATTTACCATTGACAGAATAGCAAAAGAAAATCATGAATTAGAAAAAAATAGCCGAGCAAGCAAAACAGTTCTAAACTCAGATTCTGATATGTGTAAATTACATTACTACTAAGCTCTTAAAAATAAATAAATAAAAAATATATGTGTGTATATATAGATATTCACTGTTAAGATTTCCGGAGAAATTCAGATTAAACAGAAAGTGACTATAATCATTTAAACAGGGAGGGAACCTGATGCCAGGACTTGAGAGATCAAGTTTTGTGAAAAATTGCCCGGGGTCTCTGCATTACATAGTTAGGCAGAGCTTTGTTTGCATTTATTATAATTTCTGTAGTGTATAAAGTAAGTTGCTCTCCCTGCATTAAATCCCTCAGCTGAGGTATTTGCTCATCCTGACTCAGAGGCAGAGTGCCATCTACTGAACCATCCCCTTTACACAGAACTCTTGAGCCTGTCCCACTCCTGGATTAACAAAATTTACACAAGGGGGCTGTAAAACTGAGTAAGGTTTTAATCAGAGGAAAGCTGATTTAGGTGTGATTCTCTATTGTACAGTAACAGCTTCAAGTAAAGGAACAGACCAACAGCCACGACGTGTAAGTCTATGCTCCTGTTTTATGAAGACTCATTCTGCTCTTCTTAACTAATCTTTGGAATTGAGGTTACATTATCATTTCGTAACACTTAAGAGCAGCATTCCCTGATGGATGCTCAGATTTCATTGCTAACTATTAACCGTGGACTTACCTATATATTTCTCCTTTCAACGTTAGTGCTCAGGAGATGTACAAGTCTCAGCTGACTCAGTGAATAGTGAGGATGTGTGGTAACAGCCAGCAAGAGTTTTGCTTGGGCCAGTGATGACACAGTACTACCGTGTGGCTCTGTCTACCTTTATTTTCTTGTTGCCTTGAACCTCATACTTCATTGTAAATTTTCTGGACTGTTCCTGTATTCAAATAAAGTGGCACGTTATGTCATGCTCAGAACTGCCATTTGCTATGATAATAAACATATAAATAGATTTTAGAAGAAAAGGCAGAAAAAGAATTGTTGCAGATGGTAGTGCCACAAACATGTCAAAAGTGTCTGTAGAGTCTGTAAACCATGGAAATTTGATAAAACTTCATATAAACATCTGAAATGTTGTGAGGAAATTACCACTCAAAAGCAGGGAGTCAAGTACTTGAAGAAGTATACAAGCTTGCAGAACAGAGGTGACCTGAGGCCATCGGGTTGTGTTTAATAAACAATGCCCTGCAAAAAACACCTGTGTGATGTGTTTCAAGGCACAGGTCCCGGTGTTGCACTGAAGGATCATGTAGCCTACAGCCCAGATGTCAAATTCCTGATAAAATAAGGCAGTAAGCAAAGCTTTAAAAAAAAGTGTACTATTTGTCATTAGGCAAATACGGTTGAAATAATTAAAATATATTTGAAAAAAGTTTCATATTATAATATATATTTTTTCTTCTGGACCCTTATTATGTTGTCTTAAATACAACGGAGATCTGAAGAGTAGAAGTAACCACTCTGTCTAATTGTCCCAATAAGATATATCCCACATATCTCAGAAAAATGAGGGGAGAGAATCATAGAATATCTCAAGTTGGCAAGGCCCCACAAGGATCATCAAGTCCAACTCTTAATATGCTGATATGCAAATTCACTGAAGGGAAATGACACAAGCATCACACAAGTCTTCAGGGCCATTAAGAAATGTCTGTGTGCAGCCACAAGAATTCTGGAAACCTTACCAGCTCTAGCAAGCTGACTCCAGCCCGCAATTTCATTGTCAAGCACTCCCACATTAACAGTCTAATTGTTGTGTATAGCAAAAGCTGTCGCACATGGGCTGCACTTGAGTTACAGGTTAGTTACCTCGTAAAGGAAAAAGTGAAAAAGGAGGAAGGGAACTTGTGTGTGGGCCAGGCTGCTCATCAGTTAACTGAAGCTGGTCATAACGAAAACATCCACTGTGTTTTTGTTGTGGCACAGGCAATTCATTGGTTGCTGCCTCCTTAGAAAGTTATGCTTGAAGTACTTAGCAGCCAAAATAAATGATATACTGTATTGATAAAACAGCCATATAGGTTAGGTGTAAGTAAGCAGTGCTTTATTTTCTCTACATGGAAAAGAGCAGACCAACATTTCAGGGTTATGTCTGCTTGCCATCTTCCATTCCTTTTTCCTCCATCAGTTGGTTTGGGCTGCGTATCAGCCATTGTCCCCTGAATTTAAAAACTCAGCAAAAACTGTGCATACCCATCTATTCCTGCTCTTATTTATGTAGTGGTGGGGTCACCGTCCCTGGGGGTGTTCAAGGAAAGGTTGGACGTGGTGCTTAGGGACATGGTTTAGTGGGTGACATTGGTGGTAGGGGGATGGTTGGACCAGATGGTCTTGAAGGTCTTTTCCAACCCTAATGACTCTTTGATTCTATATATTGTCTTGCCTCATAAATACTCTGCCTTTTTAAGAATATAACGGCAATGTGTGATTTGAGTAGTGTAAACTGCCACTTCAGGACGCGCTCAGCCGACACGCCTCTGCGTAGCCCTGAGGTGATTTCCCGGGGCCCGCCGCACTGATGCGCCGCAACTCAGCGCCGTGCGGGCGCCTGCCGCAAAAGCGACTGCAGTAAAGCGCTGCCGTGCCGCGAGCCCATCTCCTTCCTGGGGCGCGGCACCGCCGGATGCAAATGCCGCTTGATGCTGAGCCGCTGGCCGGGCCCCGCTTCGCAGCCAGCGGCTCTCAGGCACCGCCCGTGGATGGCCGCGCTCCCTGCCCGGCAGGTAACCCCGCCGCGGCACGCACCCCCACGACGTGAGGGGAAAGCCGGCGGGTTTCTCCTCGCGGCTGAGCGGGAGGGGACAAAGGCTGCGGCCACCGGGGCTCGGCGCAGCCATGGGGCGGGGGACATAGCGCAGGGCAGGGCAGGAGAGGAGAGGACGGGACACGGCAGGGTAAGCAGGGCAGCGCCGGGACCCCCGCCCCCTCCGCCCCGCCGCCCGCCATCTTCCTTGCGGCCGGCTACCCACAACCAAGATGGCGGCGGGGTGGCGAGCGGGGCGGGCGTCCCCCCCGCCTCAGCCCTTGGCGGATGTGACGCGCGGCTCGGCGGCGGCCGCTCCCCCCCCCCCCACCGCTGCCGATGGTGCCTCGTTCCTGTGAGGGCCCCGCGCCGCCTCCGCCCCGACGGGAGATGGCCGGCGGGCTGCCGTGACACCGCGCGGCCGGAGGGTGAGCGCGGGGCGGCGGGGACCGGGACGGGGAGGAGGAGGAGGAGGAGGAGGCCGCGCAGAGGGGCGCCCCCCCGCGCCGTGCACGCGCCCCGCCCTTCCCCCCCCCGCCGCGTGACCTCCGCGCGCCGCAGCCATTTCCCCCCCCTCCCCCCCCCCCCCCCCGGTGAGGAGGGGCAGGGTCCGGCCCTCAGCGCCCTGAGGCGGCCCCCGGCGGCTTCGTCCCTTGGCGGAGCCCCCCCGGGATTGAAGGTAGAGCTGAGGGCTGAGGGGACGGGGTTGGGGGCGGCCTGCGTGGCGCGTCGGGCCCGCGGCCCCCCCGTGAGGGGCAGCGCCGTGAGGCGGGAGCGCTGTGAGGGGATAGGGGTGAGCCCTGCGCGGCATCGGGCCTGTGGCAGGAGCTTGCTCTCGGGGGTGAGTGCTGGTCAGGCGCTGGTACCTTAAATACAACGCGCTTCCTTCAGCTTTGACCGCCCTGCCCAGAAATACCGTCAGTCAGGGGTTGCAGTGGGTTTTGAGCCCCTTGCTGAGAGAGGCCTGCTCGTTTCTAGTGCGTGCTCTGCAGCCTGTGCAGCATCTTGCCCTTTGTTTATTGTCTGTTTCGCGATCTTCGGTTTTCTGACAAAAAAATGGTATCTTTCTTCAGCCTGTGGTAGCAATCCTTTACTAAGGCATTACATCTCGTCACTTGTTTATCTCGAAGATCAGAGTTTGGCCCTGGCAGTAGCTGTTACGTTTTACTACAGAAGGACCCAGGGGCATGCAAAACAAAGGAGTTTTGATTGAGTAATGGTTGGTTTATTGTAAGTGTATAAAACCGTCCCTCGGAATAGCTGTTCTCAGTGTGGGAAGGGATTGATTTAGAGCGTGGGGTTCCAGGAAAATGCTGTCTCGCTGTTGTCTTTCTCTTCCTCCTTTCTCTTTCTCTTCACATTGCCCTAGACAAAAGGGGGCTAAATAAGAAGGGGCAAAGACTGGCTTAGAGGAGCGCTTCAAGCACGCAGCTTCTTGTGGCAGGGAGGGTAGGACTTGCTTCCTCCTACTCATCCCTTCTGGCGTTGAATGACAGGCAGTGCTGAATGGCAGGAAGAGGTTTAGTGCCTTACATGTATCAGTACTTCGGCGGAGACGGCCTCTCTCCTCAGCACCGACTGACTCCACCGCTTGAGCAAGGCTTTTGTGGGCCTGGCTCTAACAGCAGGGCCATGGGTGAAGGCTGTAGCTGAGGGCATCTTTCTTGGGGATGTGGCACGGCACACCTACGGGGAGAAGTTCCTGTTGCCATTGAGAATGCAGAAAACTTGGAGTGGTTTTAGGAATTTAAAAAGGGTCAGCAGGGAGCTGTTGTTTGTAGCTAGGGTGCAGGTATTTGGATGGATTAGATTCAGGCTGGTTGTGAAGGAGCGATTGTGATGTACGGGCTTGAGGAATGCCACAGAGCATTTGGGGCTTGTTTACGTGTAGCAGAGGTAGGTGAAGGAAACTACTGAAGAATGCAGGTCTTCGGGTTACAACTGTGTTAGGTCTGACGTGGGAGAGTTTTTCCAAAGGTATTGTGAAAAAGTGCATTGCTGCTTTGCCGTTGTGCTGGCACTGACCCTCCCACAGCCTTGCTGTAAGCTGGGTCTGGAAGCTGATGTGGCTCAAAAGTCAGCCGTATCTTTTTCTGCAGAGTAGTTTTGTCCTGGATCAATTCACTGATCCAGCTCACCAAGCACCTAGGTGAATATCAGCCTTGGAACAAGTAAGGAAGGGAAGGAAGACAGCCTTTTTGTGTTCACAGCATGCTCACAGGCTTCTGCAAAGAGATCATAGAAACCACTCTCTAAGGGCATATCAAAACACTGTTAAACAAATAACAACAGAAAAACAAAACAAGGTTAGATATCTTGTTGCTTTGGATAACGAAAAACACACCAATGCCTTTATGTGTATAGACAAAATTCTTATAAATAGTCATTTTGATTTCTGTGTTGTTAGTTACAGGAGAAACATGCTAATATTTGCCTATTGTTTTACATCAAAGAACAGCTGTCAGTCATATGATGGTTTTACAGAACTGATTTTGTTAATATTTGGATGCTGGTTTTTAACTTAATTTACAGTTAGATTGTTTTCTATAAAGAAAATAATTTAGGAAAATAATGTAGTTTCTGTACATAAAATGTACAAACATTCCTTTTATATTTTACTGTTTCAGTTGAGTTCTCATGCTGTAATTTTTACGTGGGGCTGTTTAGTCTTTGTAACTGTGTGAGTGTTATGAAGATGATCTTACACGGGAAGAAAAGAGGGGGAAAAATGTTTCTTAGCTCTTACCTGTACTACCCAAGATAGTTTAGTTAAATTCATTATGGTAGTTTAGTATTTGTAGCGTTCTGAGCAATGATTATCTTATAGTCACTGCTGAAATGTGTTCTGTTCCTACTTGTGATGTACTGCTGTTAGCTTGTGGACTTTTTTTACTTACGAAAAAAGGCTGGGAGGTAGAGAACGGATAAGAAAGTGTGGTTATTTTGTGGCAGATAGGCAAGCGCTGAATAGATGCCATACACCACTGTCTCATTAAGACTGACTTCTAATTTAGCAGCGACTGTTACAGATACTGTGCGATTTCTTGAAGGTTGTCCTATCCCCCCTTGTTGTTTTGTCCCAGTTGTATAATCCTTATTTCTTTGTAAGCTTGAATCTCTGAATGAAAATGCATCTTGGCAACAGCTTGTGAATTACTTTAACAAGATTTTTGACTTAAATCTTGCTGACAGGTTTCAAGTAATGCTTAAACAAGAGTAATATAGGCTACTAAGTAAGTGTAAGTAAAATACAGCTAAAATATAGTGGTTTGCTAATGTAAATTGGGGTAGCTGTCCTAAAATGTCGTCAAAGACTTCCATGTGGTGTAGAGCTGCCGAGTTGGTGTGTTTAGCTGATAGGTTTTATCTGTGGTCTGCGTACTCTGAAAGCTTTAACATCAGTGGCGTAAGTAGAGGCTCTTAAAAGTAATGCGTAAAAGAAACTGGAAGTAATGTCAGTGTTAGCTTTTTTGTCGTTTATTTTTCTTTCGAACATAGCAAATGCTATTTCCTCTTCATTGTTTTGCTTGCAGTAGGATAAGCCTGATCCTGTTGTGTATCTTGTTTTGCTTGGTGGTCATGCTTACTGGCTCAGGCTGGTACAAGACACCCAAACGTACGCTGTTATGGTAAGAAACATCTCTTGACTCTCTTTGTGGTCCTGGATGTGACCCAATATTAATTTCATTTAAAAAAAAAAAAAGAAAGAAAGAAAGGAAAACCAAACCTTGACACAGCAACCTACACCTTTTTTTTTTTTTTTTTTTTAGGTTAAAAAGCTAAAGATCCAGGTTGATTGCTGCTGGTGGTTTTTCCCAAGCTAGTTTCAGAGAAGTTTGGGGATTGTGCTGCTGCCAAAGGAAGCAGTCCTGGCTGCTGGCTATTGTAACTTCCCCTGTGTTGGCCCAAGTTTTTGGGGCTTTTTGTGCCAAGTGTTTGTGGGGCTGTGTCATGAGCCATATCAGAAAAGTCACTTGTGTTGAAACCAGTGCTGGTGTTCCATGTTTTGTGAGCCAATTCCCAATGTGGCTGCACAAATCGTTTTGCTGGAAAAGACAATCAGGAACGTGAGCTAACAAAGGGTAGGAAAGGTGGGACTGTTCCTTTACGCTAGTGGTGCCAGCTTATTCTGATTTAAAGTATTGTGGAGCTGCAGCAGCTTCCTTTGTAATACCCCGATTTTTCTAGCATTGGGGTGAAATGCTTGAGAGCCTAGCACCTCTTTCTCCACATGTGGGGTAGAAAGCAAGGGAAAAAGAAGTTTGTGTGGCCAGAACAGCATTGGTGTTTCAGGTATAGACCGTGTTTCTAGCGGTCTTTGTTCCTTCTTAAAAGACTCGGTGTTGATGACGGCATCTTGCATCACGTTATTCATGTGCACCTTTGCAGCCTCTGGGCCTCTTCTGAGGCTGGTCCAGAGATGAGCTTCATGCAGCGAACAGAGAGCTACTCTTTTGCTTTAGGGATTTCAATGTTTTTGCTTAGAAGCACCATGCTCAGCACCTCTTTTTTGTTGTTACCTGAGGTGATGTTGCAACTTCAGACTGTGACAGGGGGCACAGGAGAGTCCACAGGAAGGGGCTGCAGGTGATTTGTATGATACCACGAAACAATGTTTTGTAGTTGTGACGCTTTCAGAGGAATACCTACTTTCTGCAGAAGAGTGAAGCGTGTAGAAGCTTACTATTATAAAGAAACTGCTTTCCCAGGTAGTTCTGGATGTACCAATATGAGCTTTAAGAGAGGTTAATCAATTCCTCAGTTCTTTCATGTTGTAAGAATATTTACATAGGCAAACCTTTATTCAAAAACCAGCTAAACAGTCTTTTGACTTCTGTTCTTAAGAGTTGTTTTAAAAAAAAAAAGATTGGGCATGTCAAGCTTTTAGCTGCTACGATTAAATGGAAACAAAGCTGAAAATAGTTGAAAATTTCTATTCAGTATTCGTTTTCTTTTTCTATTTTAATTCAGTATTTTATATATATTTTTTAAAGTCCTTATCAAGAAGGGTAGTAGATACATTTTAGCTGCCGTGGTTGGACATGGTATATCCAGTGTCTGTTTGAAAAAACAAAAAAAGAGAATAAAAAAAAGGAAAACAGCTACTTATCGCCTTTTCCACCTGCTGGAAGAATTCCTAAAACTTGTGCAGGAGTGGTTGCCAGGGTTTGAGCTACAGTAATTTAAGATTCTGCCTACTGCCTAGAGGTTTTAAAGCTGAAGTAACTGTCTTGTTCTGTATCCCTAGGACATAAAAGCTCATCTAAAATAGGATTCTGAATTTCAGTTAACACTAAGCGATTATTTGTAATAAAAAGTTGGAAGTAGAGATGGCATTGAAGTGTGTTAAATATTGATTTTAAAATCTAGGACTGAACTTCAACCATTTAGCTGAAGTTTGTATTGCTTTTTCTGTATTAGACTTCTGAATGCCTTAATTAACCTTTGCTAGCTAATACCATCTCGCCTTTTGTCTAGACAAGATCTGAAATGGTCCGATACTACTGTACTCCTTCAGAGACTCATGCTTGCTGATGATGAGAAGTAAAAACTTATTCTTATTAAAGCATGTGTTTTGTAGAAATTGGAAATATCTTGGTCACTACTAGTGAATGGTAAGTGGAATTTTGATAGTAGGATTTATAAAAACAAGTGCTACATTTCTTTTAGATGAGGGAAACATTAAAAACATCTGAACAAGCATGATAGAGGAGCAGTGAATGTCTTCTGGCTTTGGCTTTAAAGAATAAATTGAGATGCAGAATTTCTGGGAGATCCATCTGTATAGAACTGGGACAAAATTTGGAGTCACTTTGGTGGAATTTGGAAGCTTTCTTAATGTCAAGCCAGATTACAAATGTGTATGCACATATGTATGCATATTTGTGTGGGTATCTTAAGGCTTTGAGGTAACTTAGGTTGAGACCAGTGAAAAGTTTGTACTTTTGAGACTGATTTCGTTATTACAGTTATGCTTTGTGCTCCTGAAGAGAGAGAAGAAGAAGAAGAGTTCCTGCTGCAGAGAAACCTAAAAATAAAGCTTTTATTGTTGTGCTAAATTCCCAGCCCAATATCCTTTTTGGGGAAAAAAAAAATCACTCCAGATAAGTCCAAGGCTGTATGTTAGAATTCAAAGTTGTGTATGAGTTTGTCACTGTTCTTTTTGCCCCGTCCAACTGGCTGCGTGCTGTTCTCTTCCCCCATAACCCAGCTGTGGCACTCGTTTGGGCCTTCGTGAAGCCAGTTAGTTGACCTAGCCGTATGAAGTGGTCTCTGGGTGTCAGAAGCCTTCTCGCTGAAGGACCCGACGGGTGTGAGGGCTGTTGCGAAGGTTATGCAGGACTGGAAGCAAGCCAGGAGGAGGAGTGATCACAAATGGAAGGGAAGTAGGGCTTGCCCCTTGGCAGTGGCTAACTCTTCAGCTGCTCCAGTCTTTAACATGCAGCTTCATCCAGTCCGGGAGTAAATTTGCCATTTCTGAAGTGTTACCTTTTCATGATAAACAGTTTAATGTTTGAACTACTTCAGCAAAAGGAGTTACTGATCTTTTAGTAAAAGTGCGTCTCTCTGACGGTCTCTTTCTCCATTCTATAGGGATCAGTATTGCTGAAAGCACAAACAGAGAATTTTGAAATAATTGCTTCATTGGCACCGACCAGCGGTTTGAGGTAAGATTAATTTAATTCTATTTTTAAATGTTCTGATTGAACTTAAACATTTAAAATGAGAATTGATTTTGTTTTCTTAAAATTTGTGCTTGTGATAAACTGAACTATGTAAATCTCTGAAATTAATGCAACTCTTGTAAAGGTCAACTATTGTACAGTGTATACACACTTGTCTTACATAAGAATGCAAGTGTTATTGTTAAATACTGGGAAAATCAAACATTCCTTTTCTTTTAAAACGGAGACTGGGTTGTGTTAAACTTATTGCACATGTAAAGTTTGGCCTGAAGTTTCCTTGTAATAGCAAAACATTTTTTTCTATCGCTCTAGGAAAATCAGTATACTTCATGTCTTGCAACAGTTTAAAAACTCTAAATTTGTTGCCTGTGAAGCATTTAAACGTAAGAGATTATAGTCCATCTTCTGTGAGTTTAATTGAACCCAAAGAATTAGAACCAACCTGAGTATAGGTTATGTGAGTTTGCTTTTTTTAATGGAAGGAGCAATTTATAGACAGCTTACAACATATTCTTCTCCAAGTTAAAAAAAAAAAAAAAAATCTTTCTTAGCCTAAACTAGATTTCTAATTAAAATTATATATATTATTTATTATATTTTTTCCCCTGGGCTAGTTTCAGATGAGATTATCTCTTTGGGGCCACACAAACTCTTTGCTACTCTGATGGGGGAAAGTTATATGGGGCAAAAGTGACCAGTGATAAGGGAAAGGTTGGTCTGTATTTTTTTTTCTTCCGGGTTTGCTTATGTGGGTATAAAATCTCTGTAATTTTGTTAATGTTAAGCTACAATGCCGTTTATTTGTGTTTACATAACTGATACATCTCCCACGTAACAAGAAAGATTATGTAAATTTCCTTGTGACAAAGCGTGCTTACTGTATTGAGCTTGTATTTTCAATACAATAATTCAGGCCTTTTATTCTTGTTTACAATACATAAGTTTGCTTTGAGGGTTATTAAACATTAATAATTATAAATACTGAGCATATTAAGGCCTGAAAATGTGAATAGTTACTTGTCAACAGTTTATATTGGGGTTTTCTCATGTCACTCACTATTTTTAAAGCTGGGCAGTTTCAAAAGAAAATATTAATGAGGCAAAGTTGTTATTAGTTAAACGAAATCATTTTTTTTAGTGGTTGCAAAAGAAAAGGTGTGTTTTTATGGTTAGTAATAATAGATACTAAATGTTTCTTATGACTGTACATGAAAAAAAATCTATTGGAAAGTCTATTATGAGATTATTTCCATTTAGGTAGGACTCAATGCTTATAATCTTGTGTTGAGCTGAAGATTGTTAAATTCTGTTGTGAGCTGTATTCTTTATCAAGTTATTGTTAAAATCTTAGTTGGCTAGGGATTTTGCAAGTAGCTTAAAAAATAAGGTGTGGGGTGGATATATTGACTGGTGGAATATTGGAACAGACAGATTAGCTGTGGTGCCTTCATTTTGTGGAACAAAATGAAACAACAGCAAAACAAAAACTTGGCAGGTCTGGGCAGTATTTTATTGTGATAACTGTAAACTATACAAAATGAATAGAAGATTTAAATTTAGTTTTAGATTAGGTTTAGTTCAGATTTAGATCACAAATATGTAATAGTCCAGACTTGCATTTTCTGTCTTAATTTGTAGAAATGTTTTTTTTTCCTGTTGTCTACCTTTCTCCTTCCTTAGGATCAGTTTGCAGTTAAACCTGGGAAGCCTTCAATTGTTATCTTCTCAAACAAACTGCTTGCACTGTAGCTGTGTTAAATTAAGCGTTAGGTTCTTTAAATTGTCATACGTTGAGATTTAAGTTATTAATAAATGTACTCCTATTGTCTCCAAAGTTGTTTTTTTTAGGAAATGCTATACCTCTTTCTAATATTATAATTTTAGAATATAAAAACCATATTCATTCATATTATTTACATGGTCTCTAAATAGTTTCCTCCCTCTTTTTCCCCTCCCCTCACTGCTTTTCCATTTGGGAAGGAGTGTATCTACTGGGAAAAATGGGTCGATCTAATTCTAGATCACATTCTTCGAGATCAAAATCCAGATCTCAGTCCAGCTCTAGGTCAAGATCCAGATCACACTCTAGAAAAAAGAGATACAGGTAAATTGATGCCTTACTTACTGCATGAGAAGTTGCTTTTAGTCTATTGGGGTTTGTATCATAATTATTTTACACTTGCATGAATCTGTGGCAAAAGTGAGCCTAGTATTTTACTTCATTTTAGGCAGTAGGTAAATTCTGCTGTGAATGTAACTAATTCTAATTGTTTACTCTTTGCCTGTTTTGCCCTTTTCCTTTATCTCAGGATAATATCAGAATGCCACTGTTTCTTCTTATACTGTGGTTGGTTTCATTCTCCCCTCCCCCTTCACATGATGTTTTCTTTGTCCATTTTTTTCCCTGGGGCTTATTCTGTCTTTGTCACGTAGCTTTTCAGATCTGGAGTAACTTGAGGCTTCTGCAGATAAGCTTTTCTGTGCCATGTCTTCTCAGTTGCCTCCAGCCTTTTCCTCCACTTTCTTACTAGTGGATGTTACAATCTTTAATAAAAGGAGTGGCTGAATTTAACGTTTATGGTCTCACCAGCTGCTGCTGTCTGCTGGCATAATAAATTAAACTGGAGGTGATGAAACTTCATGGTCCAGGCTGTGAACCGTGGTGGTGGCTGAGGAACTGAATGCCATGCTCCAGAGTGGTGATAATCTCTAATGAAATAGCAGGGCAAACCATTGAGGCTGGTAATGTCTTAATCTTGTGATGCTGAAGTCTTAAATTTCACAGTCCTTAGAGAACCAATGTTTATTAAGATCCTTTATGAGACAGGAATAAGTAATGAAGATATATTGAAGAATTTACTTTAAGACTGTTAGTCTGCCTTCTTTACGATTCTGACTGCATTTGAGAGATGAGCATTTAGTCTTGAGACACTTTTCCTCTCTCTGATTGTCAAATGTTGACATTTGCTTTTTAATTTTTAGTTCTAGGTCTCGTTCAAGGACGTATTCGCGATCTCGCAGCAGGGATCGTATGTATTCTAGAGATTATCGCAGAGATTACAGGAATAATAGAGGAATGAGACGCCCCTATGGTTACAGAGGAAGAGGTAGAGGGTATTATCAAGGAGGAGGTGGTAGATACCATCGTGGAGGTTATAGGCCTGTCTGGAACCGAAGACACTCCCGAAGTCCTAGGCGTGGCCGTTCACGTTCCAGAAGTCCAAAGCGAAGGTCTGTGTCTTCACAGAGGTCCCGGAGCAGATCTCGTCGATCTTACAGATCTTCCAGGTCCCCAAGGTCCTCTTCATCTCGTTCTTCATCCCCATACAGCAAATCACCTGTCTCTTCCAAAAGACGTGGGTCTCTGGAAAAGCAGGCAAAGAAAACTGAAGGGGCTCCTTTGCAAGATAGCCCTTTGAAAAATAAATCACAAGATGAACAGAAAGATACATTTGAACATGACCCATCAGAGTCTCTTGACGATTTTAACAAATCATCAGCAGCTTCTGGCGACATTTGGCCTGGCCTTTCAGCATATGATAACAGTCCAAGGTCACCCCATAGTCCTTCTATTGCCACCCCACCTAGTCAGAGTTCATCTTGCTCTGAAGCCCCTTTGCTTAGCACAGTCCACTCAGCAAAGGACACACCTCAACATTCCCATTCCATTCAGCATAGTCCTGAGAGGTCTGGCTCTGGTTCTCTTGGAAATGGTTCTAGCCGTTATAGTCCTTCTCAGAATAGCCCATTGCATCACATCCCTTCGAGGAGAAGCCCTGCAAAGACAATCCCATCACAGAGTGCTCCCCGCGAGGAGCCTCGAGCACGTTCATTTTATCCTGAGACTGGAGAACAGGAAACTGCAAAAGGTGGAAAGTTTCTGAAAAGGTAAGAATTAAACTATGCAATTAGCATTGCATCTTAAAATGCTATCTGTAACAGAATTTTGACAAGATCATCACTGTGCCTTGGAAATTCGGGCTGGGATTCTCCTGAATATTTTTACTAATTTTAGTCTAGTTGGAATTGAGCTTCCTCCTTAAAGACTCTTCAAGCTATTGGCAAGAGATTAGTAGAGATAGGGACCTATATCCTTGAGGAAAATTTGTTTTGTGTTGTTCCTTCACAGTTTATTTGCCTGTATCCTATTCACTGCTAAGAAAAATCTCAGTTGGATTAGTGGATCAGACATGCCTGTTTGACAGTGACTTCTGTTAAAGTACTTTAACATTTTAATGCTTCATGTAATTTGAAATGCAAATCTTCTGGAAGTTTGAAAACCCAGATGCGCAATGATTTCTTTGTTAACGTAAGCAGCATTCATTGCTTATTGTGTGGTGAAGTATGACAACTTTGATGCCTTGACTTGCATTACTTAAGAAAGAGGGTAGGTCTTGATATTCTTGGAATACAATCCTATCGATAAAAGGGACAGTGTCTGAAGTGGATTGTACATTTTTCCAAATAGCATAAAATTGTTATGCTCGATGTTTGATATATTTGATACAGTAGTAATTGGGGAAAAAAAAGTTGTAAAAATCTTACATTAGAAAGGAACAGTCTAGCAACAGTACTATGTACTTCAGTGGATTTCTTACAAAATTAACAAAGATAAACTATGGTAAAGACTATGCTATATAGATTTGATTATATGTTTTTAAATGAATTTGTCCAGTTAGTGATTTATTGTGTAAAAATACCCTGATAGAAGAACAAACGTCTGACTTGCTCTAGGTTAGATGTATTGCAGCTGGACGTATGTGAAGATAGCGTATAGACAAGGCAGTGGCTACAATCGTTAATTTATAAATGTGGTTAGGACATACAGCTCTCTGATGTATAGGAGAGATGCCTTCTGAAGGTTCCCTGCTTACACAGACTGTAGTGAATGAAGAATTAAGTCTGTGTCAGAGTAATTCAGATTTGAGTTATCAAAGTTTATGTGAACTTGAAGGAAAAAAATGGCTGGTGTAAGAGTATGTGAAGCTGTGTACCAATCCAGGATAAACAAACCAACCAACCTCTAACTTTTTATAAACTTGAATGGACAATTTCTACATGTTCTACGGAAAGGCATTATTTTCTTCAGATGCTTCCAGTAGTACATAAATGGCAGTTGGTACAGTATTAATGGTGTGCAGAAAGTTACTTGCTAAAGTCGAATGGCTCGGAGGAATGTATTTTCTAGTTGGTGGTGTGGGAATGGCACAAAAGAGGAATGCAAGTGAACTGGAATGAATGCAATCCAGAGTTACCAGTCTCTTCTTTGCTATCCACAGGTACACAGATGAAGAGTCTAGAGTATACCTGCTTGATAGGGGTAATACCAGGGAGAAGGAGGCCCAGAAGGAGAGAGGATCAGAAAAAGGGAGGACAGAGGGAGAAAGGGAATGGGAGGATCAGGAAACTTTAGATTATTTCGTTGATAAAGAGACTGGGAAAGAAAAGTTTAATGACTCTGAAGGGGAGGACACAGAGGAGACAGAGGATTACAGACAGTTCAGAAAGTCTGTCCTGGCAGATCAGGGTAAAAATTTTCCTACTGCATCTCATCGGAATGCTGAGGAGGAAGGAACCAAATACAAATCTAAAATAACAATGAAGGGCAATAGAGAGAGCGATGGATTTAGAGACGAGAAAAGTTATAAGCCTAAAGAGACTGGCTATGTAGTGGAAAGGCCTAGTGCAACAAAAGATAAGCACAAGGAAGAAGACAAGAGTTCTGAGAGAACGATGAAGAAAGAAACTCAGTCACCTGAGCAGGTAAAGTCTGAAAAGCTCAAAGAACTCTTTGATTACAGTCCCCCTCTACACAAGAATCTGGATGCGAGAGAAAAATCCACCTTCAGAGAGGAGAGCCCACTTAGGATCAAAATGATAGCCAGTGACTCCCATCGTCCTGAAGTTAAACTCAAAATGGCACCAGTACCTCTTGATGATTCCAATAGGTAAATTATTCTGCTTGACAAAGCGGTTCTCCATCTGCTTGCAGTGTCGCTCATCTTTATTTAAACTAGTGGTTTCTTTTTGTGTGTCTTTTTTGTTGTTGATGCATTTTAGACCCGCTTCCTTGACTAAAGACAGGCTGCTTGCTAGCACACTTGTCCATTCCGTCAAGAAGGAGCAAGAGTTCCGATCCATCTTTGACCACATTAAGTTGCCACAGGCCAGCAAAAGCACGTCAGAGTCATTTATTCAGCACATAGTGTCCTTGGTTCATCATGTCAAAGGTATGTGTTCAGTTTACCATACTGAATATACACATCTGACAACTGCATTTAAGACTGTTTGCTGTCTCTAGTATGGGAAGATTTCAGCCCTCTTAATATTGATTTAGACTTTTCCTTTTGAGGTACACGTAGAATAAGTAGCATCAGAAGCAAGTATCAAAAAGCAAGCGATGTAGAGCATAATAGCAGTCATACTATGTTTCTTGATAAATTTTAAAGTAGCACAAAGTTTTGATTTTTTTTTTTTTTCAGTGAAGCTTAAGCGTACTACATTGGTCTTTTTCTTCAGTTTTATTTGAATATCTTTAATGTACAATTTTATATTAAGGGGTACAGTGTGGGTTCACGGGTGTCTTTTGCACTGTAAGTACAATGGCATCTCCTTTTGGGGCACCTCAGAGCTCATCGCCAGGTGTTTACTAGAAAGCACTTTTATAGTCTCAAAATAGAAATTGTGTAAGAAATTGTGCTCTAAATGACATTAAAATACACTGGTACTTCATTTTATTCTTATTTGACAGCATTGTAATGCTAGAGACAAAAATTTCACCTGGAAATTCTTCATGGTAGGAAGTTGGCATTGGCTAAATCTCCACTAAATAAATTATATATTAATTATTTTCTAATTTAGCAGTAGTGGCTGTTCCTTACTATAAGAAGACGTAAACAATTCCTTGCAGAAAAAATCTGACAAAGTGGATGCATTTTATTTAGGTCACATACTGTTAAAGTCTTCTCATTGAAGAGTAGATAATTTCTTAAAATCCAAAGTTTCAGTGTATCTCTCTATAAGCATTGTTTTAACGATACTTTAGCGTATAAAACTGCAAAGATTTTGGTGCTAGAGGTATGTGCTAAGGTTCCCTCAAAAGTCTTTGTTTTCAAAATAACTTGAGGTGACTTAAGACCAAATGACTTCCTGCATTTTGAATTACTTGCAAAGAAAAAAGTAATAGCAATAATAGATTATGTTAATATATTAGATTGAAAATGTTATTGGGACACCTGCTTAGAGTATAAAAACCTTTGTTATAAAATTATCTGTTTTTCTTGATAAGTAAAGAGACTGAAGGATAGATCCAATGAGAGCTTCTGTAAATATTGGCTCATATGGCACACGTGCAGGCTGTAGGTGAAATATTACTGAAACTCTCACGTGTTGATCACAAAACGAACTGTTTTCCTGTAAACTTTGGTGTGTTAAACAATCTACTGTTAAATATGACAGCTTAACAGTATCTGATCAAGTTTTTAGTATGTGTAAAGTTATGGCTGTTTTTTGAAAGGAGAACCTCTCTATGCATTTCAGATGTGCTGTGGTCTATGATCAGATTTAAGTAACTCTTTTGACAAAATGAAGTTATGTTCATTATTGGTGTGATGCGACCAGTCTGAACAGCTCTTTATTAATGTAGAGCTGAAAATGCCCAGTGATGTTTTCTTTTTCATTGTAACTAGGTCCTGGAATGTGTTTTGAAATGGCAAAATCCATGTTACAAAAGTAAAATAGCTGTTGAAAGATACAGATGCCAAACAGGCAAAGTTGAACCTTCTGTCTTCCTGGCAAAAATGGCATAAAAACAGAGTTGCTAGCTCAAATTCCTGTGTTTGATGGAATTATGATTGAGGCACTACCCTTGTAGTGGCCGTTTCAAGTTTTAATGGTTGGTTATGAGACAAATACTGGATGCCGGGCGGTAAGTTGATACAGATGTATGTTGACCTGTTAAGCAGATAGCTTGCTTCATATGTAACATTTCATAGCTCATGACTTTATGTATTTCTATATTACATTTAAACACATTTGTTGAGCTGGTTTAAAAACTTGAGTTTGCTGTTGCTAATTTAACTGTCTCTGAAAGCAAGAGAGAACTTGTCAGAGAAGTTGTCAGGTTTGCCAAGATGCCAGATGCTTAAATGAATTTATTTACATATAGATGTGTTAATTGTCTTGGATTGCTTATCATCACAACTTCAAAGCAAGAAATTGTATTACTTTAAGAAATGACTTGTTAGATCATTCATGTAGTTACTGAAGCATACGTTACTTAAGTGTGTTCACTGAATTAGCTCTTATTTTAAGTTAAAGTTGAGATGAATTGTGAAATGCACTTTTTGCAAGTATTCATAACTCAAAGTGACCTCATTTTGTCTGATGGGCAAAGTAGAAAATCCCTTAAGAAATTTTTCCTTTATTTCATTAGAATAAAATGTCATTGAAAGTGAGCAAGTCAAATCAGTAAATGATGCTTAAATTAGATGTAATACAGTCATGGTGTAGTTCTAAGTAGGCTTGCAGTGATGTTGTGCACTGTTACTTTGTTGGGATTACAGAATGTGTAAGAATAGGAAAGACCCCACACTTGCTTGTCTTTCTGATATATTTACTGAAAATACTGTTTTTGCCTGCTACTTGCCTTTCTGTCAGGAGTAAAATACCTGTCAGTTGAATTAAACTAACGAAACAGTGTTTTTCTATTGTAACCAACAGAGCAATACTTCAAGTCAGCTGGAATGACCCTAAATGAGAGGTTCACTGCGTATCAAAAAGCTACCGAAGAGCACTGCACTCGGCAAAAGAGCCCAGAAATACATAGGTATACATTAATTGCATATATTTCAAATAATAATAATAATATCTGCTTATATTCCTTTTAAGAGGCCAAAATGTTTTCTAATCTGTATGGAATAATTTGTCAATTCCCATGTAAATACAAAAAAACAACCAAACAAAAACAAATAGGAAAAAAAAAAAACATAAAAAAAAAAAAACCTGTAAAAGGAAACTCATCTGAGCCAACTCTGGCTTCATCTGTGGCTTTGTTGCAGATGTCTTCTCTACCTCTATCTCATTTAGGATATATTTACTTTTCTCACATGCAGTGCTCAAATATTGAGGGGCATATGTCTTGAAGATGAAAAGAAGCCCAGTACATGCATCTTTATTCTTCAGTGTGAATGTTCCATCTCATACTACTTTAGTTTTTGTGTCTGTTAATTTACAGCAGTTTTTTGAGAAATCTGAGAGCCTGAAAGGTAAGAAGGTAGGCATGCAGATGTAGTTTCTGATCATGTGCTTTACTTACATGATGCAGTGTACTGTATTTGTGTTGCATGTGAGGATATATTATCTCCGTATTCCTTATTGAGCTTCCTAAGATCTTTAACTGATAAATAATTTTAACTATACAACGAGCTATCAGTTTTCATGATTTTTTGGGGGGCTGGATTTTGAATTGGCTATATATACACTGATCTTTTGAAATAACTCATTAAATACTCTGTATATCTTGAAAGTTCTGCTTGAAATGTGAAAAATCAAACTGTTTAATGTATTTCTTTTGTGTACATCAGAGAATAATTTTCTTCTCTATTCTGATGGTGGGTCTTTTATATACAGAAAGTTTGTTCTTCTGCAAGAGTGCCTTGTTGTTCAGATTTCTGTTGAAATGTGTGAGGCCATAAACAATCATGTACCTGTATGGCTAGACGCTGCTTTTATTTTTCATTTAGGAGAATTGACATCTCTCCAAGTGCCCTGAGGAAGCATACCCGTTTAGCAGGTGAAGAGAGAGCTTTTAAAGAAGAAAGTCAAAAAGTAGGTTCTGAGTAAATGTTGTATCTGTATTTCTAAATTAAAGTGATGTTTTTCACTTTGAATCTGAACTTCCCCTTCATGTGAGTTTGTGTACAGCAATCTTATAAAATAATTTGTAGTATGTAGAATATTTGTGTTTCAGAATGTTTTTTTCTTTAAGTAAAACGTCTTACCAAGAAGCTAGTCTGTGTAGCATGATGCTAGCATATTGATAATGTGGCTTATAAGGTCAAATTTTCTCCCACTCTTCGCTTCTTCTTTTTGATACTTCTTGGCAAATTTTGTGGTGCTACACGGCCCAAGGACAAAGAATATGAGGAGAAAAAAAAAAGTACTGAGGTGCTCAGTGAGTAGTATGGCTGAATTGATAAGGTGTTTGTGCTCTGCTAAAAACAATTAACCAGAAAAAAACGTATACTTAAATAACCTACCAAACAATATGTTATCGTTGGTCTGCATCAAAAAATAGATATTGTGGTGGCTTGATGGGAACGCTTGTTTAAAATGTAAGTTCTTAGCTGTTCTCTATACGGATCTAGCATGTAAAGGGCATCACTTAAAGTCAATTTGAGTGCTGAAGAGTTTGTTGTGAATTCTGTCTTGCCTTTTTAAAAATGGAGGCACAATTTGCTTTTTCAGATTCTCTTCTGGGTGTTTTATTTTAAAATTTTGTTCAGAAATATATTTTTGCTTACAGGGGGATAAAAAATTAAGGTGTGATTCTGCTGATCTTCGGCATGACATTGACCGCCGTAGAAAAGAACGAAGTAAAGAGCGAGGAGACTCAAAGGGTTCCAGGGAATCCAGTGGGTCAAGAAAGCAGGAGAAAACTTCAAAAGATTACAAGGATTACAAATCTTATAAAGATGACAGGTAAATATTTTAAATCTCTCCGTAGGTTTTTATCTTCCAATTAGCCTTTTTTAATTGTAAGCTTAATTGCTTTCAATTTTCAATGTATACTGGAACGTTTAAATTTAAACAATTAAAATTATTTGTTTTACAGCAAATATGTATTATCTGTCTTTTACACGGCTTATGGTGGATGAGGACAAAAACTTTGGAATAGCAAGCTAACACTGAAAAAAAAAATGACAAATTAATCTGTCCTATTATCCAGGCTACATCAGGAGGTTGGACTTCAATGCAGTACATTTCTATAAACAATTTGTGTAAGAACTTTGGTTCGTTATGCTTGATTCCGCACTTTTTCAACTCATAACACCCAGAGTATGAGAATACTACTGATATTTAGGTTTAACATGGGTGAGAAGGGGAATCTTTATTTTTTTTCTAAAGCCAGTGGGCTGTTTTTAAGAAAACAAAATGTTAGCATATTTCAGTGGATACTGTGTAGCAGTGGTAAGAGTTACTTCAGGTATAACCTTCCTTTGAATAGTATTATTAAAAACCTTGTAAGTTGGGTCAAATTAGAATTATTGTGGGATTACTGAAAGTCTGGCTTTGGGATTTATTTTCCTGCTTTGTACTGGATATACAATGAATTTTTACTTATGCTTCCTGTTTGCCATATACGTTCTGACTTTGGTATCCACATTACCTTCCACTGGCTAATTCCATACAGGCACCTACATAGGGCAGCCGTATGTTCTAAACAGTGTGCAAACTGAACTATGTAAATGTACTATAAAGGCTTTGCCTTGAGGGTTTTCTTCCCTTTGGTTTCTGTTTTTCTGCCTCAGAGGAAGGGCAGATCTTAAAAGTAACAGAAACTCTTCATGGCATCAAAACGTGGAAAAACTCCTTGCAGTTTGCAGACTGCTGCTTTCCAACTCATTAGCAATAATATACGTGTAGTGCATTTAAATGTGTAAGAGGAGGCTGGAAAGTGAAACTATACTTCACCTTAACGTCTGAAATACATAACGTATATGCGACTTTGTAAAAGGAAGGGGGATAGTTTTTTTGTAAAATATAAATAAAGCCATTTTAGTGTAGCATGTTACAGACTGTCTAGTACTTTTAAAATAGCACACAGTGTATCTTTTTATTTTTCAGTAAGCAAAAAAGAGAGCAAGACCGTGCTCGATCCTCCCCATCTTCCTCCCCATCTTCTTCCTCATCCAGTTCTCGAGAAGAAAAGGATTGCAAGAAAGAAAGAGATGAAGAGTTCAAAACTCACCATGAACAGAAAGAGTACTCTGGTTTTGCAGGAGTCAACAGGCCAAGAGGCACCTTTGTAAGTTGCTCTTTTCCTGTTCTTCCCCCAAATGATGAAGACTCTAACAATAACTATAGTGTAACAGATTAAACAAAGTGTTGCGGTACTTAATGTTAGGGTAGACATTTTTCGTAGCATTGATTCTTGAAGTAGGTTCTTGAATTCTTTTGTGATTGTACCAAGCTTGTAAAGCCTTTCATTTTTCCAGCGTTGTCCAATAGAAGTTTGAATTGGTGTACAAATATACAATAGCATACTATTAGAGAGCCTAGTATAAGGGTGGGAAAAACAGTTTCTTGTTTATTCCTTGCTATCTTGTAATTATGCTGTTTCCTAATGGAATATTAAAATTGACCTTTCTGTAAAGATGAAATCTTGTGATCTGTTACCTCTTACACCCTGCAGTTTGTGTTCCCCCCCCCCCCCCCCCCCCCCCCCCCCCATAGTTTTCAATTTGGCTTTGCCATCCTTTGTGTGTGATGTCTGTAACTTGTTAGAGAATGGCAGATAATGAAAAATAGACACTAATATTGAAAACTAGTGAGGAGAGGAGGTGGTATACTGTTAGTTTTCACTGTTTCTCCAGCATGGACTAGCCACAGTGAGGATGAAAGCATATTAATTTAGCTCTGGAATGTGGTTTGGGAAGCGCCATGTTGATCTCCATGGTTGTCTTAAAATTATTAAAGGTAAAAAATTGCATATTAATGTAGCGTACTGGTAGTCCACTGGGAAATGTAACAACATTAGAAAGACTAAGGAAAAAAAGGCCTTGAAAATATATGGACAGTTACCAAAAAAAAAAAGTGCCTTAATGAAAAAAATGTCTATTCGTAGGTGGAAAAAAAGTCAGACTTAACGATTAGGAGTAATTTCATTCTCTTTCTCGTAATTCCTTTGTGTAGCCTGTAATTAGAAATAAAAGAGGTGAAAAGGCATAGTTTGGTATGAATGTACCTTGAGTACTGTTTGTAGTAGTTCTGAACTTTGTAGAAGAGTGTGTCTGAAATGCATGTGGGATGTGCAACACTTGAGTTAAGGTTTAAATCTTCCATCTGAACAGCTTGTAGCTACTTAAGAAAATTTCAAAGTTCCAAATTTCTAACACTAAAAATGCGTCTTTTTCCTCCTTTCTTGTTGTTCTTATATATAATTATACTAAGGAACAGCTATGCAGTGTAAATGTATAAACAGTGGATGATACAGGTGTCAGATATGACAATATCAGCGCAGTTTCTGGGTGCATAAGGTTAAACACAGCGCAGCGTTAAACAAAAGCAGAACTCAACCCTCTCAAAGAGAATCAGTTGGAAAAAAGTCTCATAATCAGTGGCAGCCTTGCTGCTTTATGAAACCAGACTGTACATATTGTGAAAGATGGTAATTCACATGAAATTTAAGTAGATGTGAATTGGAAATTCATTAACAATCTACTAGTTCAACTGCTGTCACTTTCCAGTTCTGACTATGAAATAACTGGGCGATGTTCCCTAATGATGTGCGTGGTCACTCATAGGCTTACTGACCAAACGATGTCTGAACAGGAGAATCTAGATAGGAAGGACAACGTGTTGACTTAAATCTTTTGCTTAGGGCTACAGCCTGGGTGGCATTGAAAGATTATGGGTTGGCTAGTGTAGGAATGTCTTTCTAATTCAGGCTAATAGTGACTGAATTCAAGTAAATACTGCTTTGCTTTTGGATTAAAGAAAATGCTTTGGTTGCGAATGTTCCCCAGAACAGGAAGCCTTGACACCTTGGGGTGGCTGGATAGGGGAAATCTTAATGTAAGCTAAGCTGTCAGTTTGGTAGTAAATAAGTGTTGATTTTTCACTAATGCTTACTGACAGACTAAAATGTTTAATTCTAGCATTGTTGTACATGGTATAAGAACATAAATGCTATGGGTAGTTTTGAAATAGGAATAGAGAAAGATGAGTAGAATCTTTTCACAACATTATCAGTAGTATCCAACTTCCAAAGGATTCTGTGCATAACAGCCCTGATTAAAAGGAACTCTCTCTTCCTATAGAAAATGTACACTGTCAGTTTTGTGGTGAGCTTTGCAATAAATAGGCCTATAAAGGCAACACCTTAGTGGATTTCACCTCCTGTATTTCTTTGCTGGAAAGATAACCTGGAAAAAAAAGGTGTTAATACAGTGTCAAGGAAAGTGCTAGATACCCTTCTTAAAGTACCTATTCTAAAGAATTCAGTCCTAAGAACTAATACTGGGAAATGCCGATCTTACTAGTAGCTGTGACGTCATCTTGTCTCCTCATCCTTTTTTCCACGCTGATATTACTTATGGTGTAATTTCATAAAACTTTCAAAGCTGTTGGAAATGAACCATAGCTTTTCCTTTCTTATGTAGCTTTCATTAGCTGATAGTCATGCCACTTTCTAAATGATTCTCCAAACAACTTTGTTTCTGTGGTATGTTTGTAGGTTTTGTGAGCCTTTTACTAGACTGTTTACTAGTCTGATTCCAAAGTACTTTTAAAGCTGTCCAGCAGAAATTTTGCATTAAAGGTATTGGAGCTTAGTGGAAGCAGGTGTGCATAGGGCTACTTTTTCAAGTTAGTTAATTATATCTTTTTGTCTGTGTTTATGGAACATACTTAGTTTTAATAAATGAAATTAATTTCCAGTCATGTTTTTGTACAATTAACTCAAAAAAAAAAAAAACAAAAAAACAACCCACAGTTCTGCGTTTTTATATTAGGCTGTTTATGAAAAGCATGTTCTGTAGTGACAGCAGGTTTTAAGCAATATATCCCAGCCTAACATTTCTGTTCCTCTTAAATGGGGGAAATCTGGATAAATTCCTCTTTATTTTCTGCAAGCTAAGGACTAGCATGCTAAGGTAACTGGATATATTACTACTCAGCATATTGAGTTAAGTATTTTGTTTGTTGACATGACTTTTTAATTCTAACACTTCAAAATTCTGTTGATTTATAATAAAAATACAAAGGACACTTGAGATGCTTATTTTCACTTCGGATGTTGTTACTCTGCACTGTGTATAGTGTTGATGCTCTGAGTAAGGAGTTTACTCATCTGAAATTTAATTTGGTGTAAAGTACAACAGTGAATCTCAATTGAGAATGAGCAACACAAAGTGGACACTTGCTTGAAAATTGCATGATTTGTATGTACTCTCAAATAATTTTCTAATAACAGATGTGGCTGACTCAACGAATGATTTTGCTTTCCCTCGACAGTTCTCCCTCTCCTTCAGTCTAATTTTTTTTTTGTCTGCAAACAGCTTCAGAAATTTCTTGTGACCTTTTGTTACAACAGGTTGCTTTACCAGCAGGCAAAGGAAGTTTCTTTTTGGTGGTTGTAGGTGAATTTAAACCAAGAACTCAAATGTGTTTCAACTCTTAAGAGAATCGTTATATAAAAGTGAATGCTTGAATATATTACGTAAGGTAATGTGTAAATTTTAAAATGGTTTTACACTTGTAATTAAGAACAGAACAAGCATTTTCAGTAACAGAAAACTTGAGCTTTTCTTTGTGGTTTTATGTAAATGGCTTAAATAACATTTTGGTTAATCAGTTTCGAATTAGGGGCAGAGGAAGAGCCAGAGGAGTCTTTGCTGGAACAAATACTGGTCCCAGCAACTCAAATACTACTTTTCAAAAGAGGCCGAAGGAAGAGGAATGGGATCCTGAATATACCCCAAAAAGCAAGAAATATTTCTTGGTGGGTGTAGAGAACTCAATATCTTATGCATGCTTTTGTTTTTTCCAAGTGCATTTTGTATCTGATGTTAAGGAGATTGACAGCTACAAGTATAGAAGTCGCATGCATGTACAAAAAGTGACTGTAGTTACATAATCAAGAAAAAAACAGAATTGTAGCAGTGCCTGGTTCTGCTTATCTTGTCTAATCTGCAGCAGGCTGGCAATAATAGTTCATCTCCAAAACGTGTTCATCAGTGAGGTAGGGAAGAATGCATACTCAGGTTATTAAAAAGAAATTTTAAAGCAAAAAGATGTGTGCTATATCTTCCTGGATTTATCTGTGTATGGCACTTGAGCTTTGTTTTACGTTTGTCTGGAAATCTGCAAAAGTGAAACATGAGGAAAAGCTGTGGATGGATGTGGGCCAACTTTGTTATTAGCAACCTTTCTGTTCTTATCTGAGTAGTGTGAAAGTCATAAGAAAGCAACATTAGCTTTGTCTTTTTCCAGTCTGGGTTATGAGGGGAGGACTGCTGATATTACTGTTCAGTAAGTAGGTTAGTAAACTGAATTCATAGCCTGTGCTGCAGCTGGTTTCCCTAACAATGCAAACTTCTAAGAATATTGCTTCATCATCAAAAACATTTAGTGAATATGAGACCTTCTCCTGTAGCATTAAGTTTTTCACAAATATGTTAACAGGTATATATAATACGGTAACAGGTACAATAAGTAATGCAACTGCAATTTGTGTTCATTCAAAGAGTTCTCTCCTTGTCTCTCCCCATATAGAAACTCTTCTGACCTATAAACCTAGAAATGTGGTGATCTATTCACTAAAGTTCTGTGATAGCTAGAGCAAATTGACCAACTGTAGCCATTATTCTTTTCTCATCTCCAAAAATGTTTATTAAAAAAAGCTACCCTGTAACTATTTTAATGATAACGTATAATTGTTATTAAGCTGCTTTCTTTGGGTGTGATACGTTTAATAATTTGGACTTTTTTCCAAATCTGAAGTGTAAAAGAAAAAAAATCGAAGTAGGTGTCCCTTGCTTTAAGCATTTTATATTAAATAATTTATCTAGGGTTCATCTAGTGCATGGAACAATCGTCAGAAGACTTGCTAAACTGTGTAAGGCTGTATTTGGTAGCAAGATGGCAAACTGAAATCTAATATTAACAATCGAGTTTCTGTGGTTAATAAGCTTAACGTAGTTTAAAACTTATTTGCCCTACTTTGCACAGGTAAAGCAAGGTTCCTGAAAACTGCCTTCAATTACCTTTTTTTAATAAGTATAAAGAACTCTCTGCCTTAAAGTTTAAAAAAAAAAAAAAGTAAAATGTCTTTCATAAGCACATTCTTAGAGGTTCTTCCATTAAAATTATATTTCTGGGGGGGAGGTGGGCTAAAAACTAGTGAGTACGTATTTCTCATGACTGAAAACTGTGACAGAGCCGATTTGTTACCCATGATAGGTAGACCCACAGCTAATAAGGGCCCTTAAAACAATTTTATCAAGGTGTTTTAAGTTATAGCATTATAAATTGTGAGGACATGCTTCAAAATGTGATCTTTAGATTATTTGAACTGTTAAAGTTCTCTCGTTTTCCTATCTATAGTCTAAATTTGGTTTAGAGTACCAGTACTCAAAGAGGTGTTCTAACCTTATCGTTTGGTATTATTGTAGCATGATGACAGAGATGATGGTGTGGATTATTGGGCCAAAAGAGGAAGGGGCCGTGGTACCTTCCAGCGTGGCAGAGGGCGTTTTAACTTCAAAAAGTCAGGTAGCAGTCCAAAGTGGACACATGACAAATACCAAGGGGATGGGATTGTGGAAGATGAAGAAGAAACAATGGAAAACAATGAAGAAAAGGACAGACGCAAAGAGGAAAAGGTAAACAGCTTAGTAAATTGCAGATTAGACAACTTTTCTTGCAGTAACTCAAGTAATGGTGGGGGCCAGGGGGAAATCACTTTGGAAGATTTTTGGAATTTGGATATGAACAGTTTACAAAAAGAATATTTTCTTTCTTTCTACAGGAATAACCCTGGAAGAAAGCTGAAAGAGCAGCTTTTGCACCACCCCCACAACATTTTTAATATGTTTTTTTTTGTTGTCAAATGAATGTAAGCATTTTACTTAAATTTTACTGTTGGAAAGTAGTTTAGAGGGATTGTTTTTTGTTTTAAGCCTTTAGAAAAAAAAATCTTGATATAGTAAACTATGTTAATGATCGTACAGGTAGAAAGTAAAATATTTGTAACAACTTTTAAGAAATTTTACTGTTTGTTATATGCAGTGTAATTCTGCTTTGTCCAAATATATGGTCAAGTACAACTCTAAAAGTTTTGATTCTCCCCTATGTCTGTGTTTTATTCTGAAGTAAACTTGCAGCTCTGCACACCTGAAATCTTGGAGGAACATTTTTTTTATCAACTGATTACTACTACTGTGTTGCTTTTTCATTAAAAGTGGTTTTAATGATAGTTATCCGGTCATAGAGTGAATACAAATAGTCATGCGTAACGTTGATTATACACTAGTTCACAAGAATCACATTTACACAGGGTGATGGAATGATAAACCTGGATTCTCTTGCTAGAGGGAGCAGCCAGAATTTTATCTTGGAGAGTGAAGTTGTCACTGTTCTCTAGTTAGTAGCCTGAGGAATACAAGTTTATAATTTCTCTTCTGGAACGTGAGTTTTAGAAACCTACTTCCAAGTCACTAGTGCTAGAAACTCCAGACAGATCTGAGAACTGGAGCTCTTTCACTCTCTTCCAAATTTCTACTGCTGGTACAGAACTATCTACAGCTATTTTAATTCCTGTAACTTGTGACCAGAACAGATCAGTCATATTATGGATACCTAGTGATTTGTTTTGTCATTAAAAACAAAAACAAAAAAACCATGCTTCTCTTGCTAAAGGTAGCTTAGGACAGTGTTTAAGGTTTTGTAAGCTTAAGAGTTCAAACATACTGCAAAAGAAAGAAAGGTGCTGTCTATAAAGTATGAAGTATGTGTCACATTGTGAGGGTCACCAGGGATTATAGTTTGTGTTTTTGTTGATAGCTTAATCATCAACAGAACACTTTAGTTGAGGAACTGATGGCAGTATCAGTCCGGCTTTTGTATCCATTTTGTTCCAATTTGTTAAACTGCCTCTTTAATTTCTTTATATGGACTGCCCTCTTCAGGTAAGTCATCTTGCAAGAGTAAGTCTAAGTCTTCTATCACATTACTGACTTAACTGAAATCTTGGAGGAAACAAACAAAAAAACCCACCCACCACAAACCCCTCTGAAAAAGCAAGTTATTTTAAAACCTGATTCAGTAAAGATATTTGGAATATGCTAAACACTTCGATGAGGTGTGTATTCCATTGCAATGCCCTGGAAGTACATTCCTTTAGTATTCCACTTCGTATACTGTGTAAGTCAGTGTGAAGTTATAACGTGATGTGGTTAGCTGAAGCTGTGAGAAGTGAGTCTTAACTAAGCTCTTTGACACCGTTTCTGAACAGTTGTGCTCCTCCTAATGTTATAGCCAAAGCGCAGAAGTTAGTCTACAGTATTAAAAAAGAAATAATAATAAAAAGAAACACAAAAACAGAAAACACAAAACCACATAAACGTACTTCACTGGTAAATACACTTTAATTTACAGAATATTAAGGATAATGGTAGCATATTTGAATTACCAGAGCAATGACATTCTGATCAAGTAAGACTACTTGTTTTCTTTCTCAGACTGCTATGGAGAAAGTAAACCTTAATGTCATGTGTAGTATTGTTCTTATTTTGTCCCTTAAAATGTCAGTCTTTTTCTTAAAAAAAAAAAACACAACCAAACAAAAAAAAACCACAACACTTTGGTAAAGATAACTATTATCTGTTCTCCTACTAGCTTTACTGTTAGTAGTTAACCGTCTAACCTATCCATAGTAAATGCTAGAAGGCAGAAGAATAGTGCTCTCCTAACTGTATTAGAAGAAATTGGATTTCAGGTTGCAGTAGTTTGCCAGCATCTATGTAGAAAGGGAAATAGGATTAATATTTGCCCTTCAGTGGTGGTTACTAAAGGGTAATTCCTGCCTTATATTTTAGGCAGGCTCCCTTTCTGCAGGATTTGCTTTTACATGTACGGTACATCTTTTAATAGATGTTTGAAATGTAAAACTTTTTTTTTTTAAACAAAGCTCACATATACTTTGTGTATGCTCAATCAGATGAAGCAAGAAAGGGAGCAAAACAATCTGGCAACAATGTCAGTCTATCGAGCTTTCTACTTGTATGAAATGTTTAAATTCATTTTGAGTTAAGTGATTAATTCTGACTTTCTCTCCAGCACTGAGACAGTTTCCGAATCTGCTTTACCTCTTAATGGTGTGGCTATGAAGTTCAAGGTTACCCCTGCAGTTCAGAGAAAATCAGACGTTTTTTTCAGTGGCGGGGGGTGGGGAATGCCGTAGCGAGGCTGCTGGTCTAGACCTACATTTGATTAAAGTTTTCCTGCTTTAACTTTGCTGTGCTGGCATTTACTGAGCATGCAGAAGAGTTGTCATTATACAGTTTTGATTTCCCTCCAGAAGTAAAGGCTGCAGCATCAAGTCTTAAGCCCCATGTCACTTCTCATTTCTTAAAACAGTACTTCCACTAAGTCCTTTTGCAAATAGATCCTGCAGGTTGCATCTGTCCTCTTCGGAGTTGCATAGAAATGCTTCGAGTTAGCAAGTTCAAGTTCCCAGCTGGAACCTCCAGTTCCAAAGCGGTTTGTTACTGGTGATGATGCAGTTAACTGCACAACCAAGGCGTTTTAGTTTGAGGTGCCTGCCTTTAACCAACTTTGAGGTAAAGTGCTTTTGGTTCCTTGTATCTTTTCATGTTGACACTTTTCCTTCTTTGATAAGGAGGTCTTGGAGCAATTAGGTAAGTATATTTTCTTAAGTATTGTAGTACAGATTTCTTTAAATACAGATTAAAGAAGTCCATCCTTTTCTCAAACTTAAAACCCCATAAGCCTCTAAAGGCTTCCTGTTGTTATTGCAACTTTTGTTACCAGCGCTATTTCCTCCTTTGTGTTCCGTCTTAGAGGATCAATCCACCTTACCTTACAAGTTATTAATGGTAACTACTACATGAGAAAGCAATAACAGTTACATTTCAACAAAGTGTTGCAGGATAGGATTCTGTTTAGGAACTGTTACTAGAACATGAATAAAGATGATGTCCTATAATTATCAAGTTTATCTTAACTTCTTGACAACTTTGGGGTTACTGGGAGCAGTACAATCAGGTCTTCATTCAGAATTATGAACTCTTTTGGATAACGTATAGCTGGAGGACAAAAATCCACCTTTCTTCTGAGTAGAAGTCTCAGTACTCTAAAAGTAGATCTTCAGGAAAACAGCAGAAATCTTGGCAAGTGAGATTGAAAGAAATCAAATCTGCTTTGCATGTTACACGTGCTTTTAATACAGTCTAATTTCTTCTTTTGATGTGACGCTTTCGTGTAGTTCGTATTTTGAGGATACTTTGCGTATTGAAGCTCTTACATTATCTTGCTTTTTAGTTCTTTGAATGAACAAATCAGAAGATTAACCACATACAAACATAAAACACGGTTTAGTTCTTTAACCTTGACCCATCGGTTAACCCATCTGACGAGAAAGCAAATACAGACTTCTGCTTCTTCGTTTGTCCACTGCTTTCAGCTGTGGCGTAGTTTATCCGATGCTTCAGGGTAACGTAGGTGTGTTCCTGTGCTGGAGCTTCACCCCTTATCTGTTCTCCCCTTATCCGGCGTGCTCCATCCAGCCCTTATCTTCAGTGCCTTACCCTCAGTGCCCCGAGTTTAGGCTAAGCCGCTCTCCCCCTCCGTGTTCGGCCGCGTGCACTCGAAATCTGAGGGCCCCCCGGGGTCCGCTCCCCCCGGAGTCCGCCGGGCGGCGCCCGACACGGCGGCTCCCTGCGCGGCGACATTCAAACGCGCCTCCATCCCGACGCCCCCCGCGCGGGCGGCCCGCCCCCACCCGCCGATTGGCTCTGCTCCGCGCGCCGCCTTCTCCCTATTGGCGCTCGGCGCTTCCCGCCCCGCCCCCGGCTGCTGATTGGCGCTGCCACCCCGAGAGCGGGTGCCCGGAGCGTGCCGGCAGGCGTGCGGCCATGGCGCTGCTGCTGCGCCTCCTGCGGCGGCTGCTGGCGCACCTGGGCTGGCCGCCCGACCAGGTGAGGGGCGCCGGGGGGCGAAGCGGGGGGGCGCGCCTAACGGCTCCGGGCAGCCGTTAGCCGCGGTGCTAACGGCTGCGGTGGCCGTCCCGTGCTCTGTCCGCAGGGCTCGCTCCTGGGGAGCCGCGCGGTCGGCGTGGGCCGTGCCCTGCAGCGCTGCCTGCCCTCGGCTGCCGCCTCCCGCGGGCACCTCCAGCAGCTGCGCGCCGCCCTGAGGAGCTGCGGGCTCAAGGTGCGTCGGGCTCCGTTCGTCCTTGGCCCTCGTGCCGCTGAAGTATGCGGGGTACGGGCTGTGTCTTGGGGGCGTTTTGGAAGCGGGCCGCTAAAACGGGCGTTACTCTTACCCTGACTCTCAGCTTGAGAAGAATATTAGAAAGATACCTTAACCAAACTGCGTTATGCTTAATTGCGTACAGCATTAAGTTATCTAATAACCTCTCGTGTAAAAACCCAGGGCTTCTGTTTTGCTCCTTGGATTAAAAGCTATTCTGATTTCTAGATCATATCTGTTTGGCAAAAAAAGCAATACGGGTCTACACGAAGCGTTGTCCGGAGACTTGGGACAATTCTTTCCCTAGAGCCCTACCCAAGACCTTATTTTCAAGTAAGCGATTTACTGCTATATGTATCCTTACACTATTTAAATTTCCTAGTTCCTTAACGTAGTGACAGCTTTCCTGTGTGTGTTTTGTTTTTTTTTTTTAAGCAAACATAGCTAATGTTTTGCTTACCTTATGCTCACTGTTTTCAGCTTGCTCACAGCACTTCAAAGCTTTTTTTGCCAAGGCAAGATTTTTAATGTGTACTAAATCCAATTTCTCTAGACATGTATATTTGTTTACTTGTTGTCAGCTTGTTCAAGACCCGTGTCCATTGGATTATGATGAGCAAAGCACAGCTCCAGCTCCTGTAGCTCCATCACTTGCTGATGTCCTATGGGTGGCACGTGACGAGGGGCAAGCATTTGCTAGATTCAGGTAAGTAAAAGTACATGCACAGAAAGGGGTAATAGCAGTAACTTGTGTCATCTGTTCTTTTCTCTTCCCCTCCCTCAGCCCTTTCAGGGTTCTAGTTAAACCAGCCCTGCAAACTTTGTTTTTAGGGAGTTCCTGCTCACCTGGAAGTTCTTATAGTGCAGAATATTCTCATCTGAAAGATTTCTGATGCTGAGTATTGTCTTTCCTCTTCCCAATAGCGTGTCAGATGCGTTACTGGTATTTTAACTTGTGTTTAACTTTGCACGTATGTAGTATACCAGGTATAGAAGTCTTCTCCTCTGCCCCTTTCCATTCCTCTAGGGAAAAAATAGAAATTAGTTTTACTATTCTTCTACAGGATATGTTCAAAGTCAGAGGATTAGTTGGAGAGCTAAAAGCAAGATAAAGATTTGGATACTTCTGTGTTCGCGTCTATGTTGGATAATGTAATTGTACTTCATACTGGCATGTGTTTGTCCATGATCTTTGTGTACTGCCTGCTGGTAATGAAATTACGAGACATTAATAAAAAGTGTGTCATCTGAATTTGTTAGAGAAGTTGTGATATAGTTGTGTTTCATTTTAGGATTCCTCAGCTGTTACTATCAAATTATCAAAGTTTTTGTAGCAGCTGCAAAATCTTAAAAGTGTAAGTGTATTGTTAAAAGGAACTCTGGCCTGTTTTATCCTGCTTGGTGCTGCTTACAGCAAGTCTAACTCACAGATCCACAGAACTTCATTTTTCTGTTGTTTCCATTCTTTCTTCCTCCTCCTCTTCTGACTCAGTGGGATGTTTTTCAAGGACAAGTGTTGTAATCTATATCTCTTCCTTCTGAGCCAGTGAGATTTTTTTTTTTCAAATCAGAAAACGTGCAGATGTGGTTTGAAGTAAAAGGATGATGCTGAGCGTAGCAAAAAAAAAAAAGTCTGGTTTTGTTTAGTCAAAGGTTAGTGGATTTGGAATAAATAAAGTGAATTTAATTTCTTCCTTTCATAGTCTCATTCTGATAGTTTGAGTTTATGCTCATTCTGTATTAAAGGTATTTCTGCAGGCACAGCCTTGAAACAAACTTTAAAATTGAAACCTGAGACTTGTAAGCGTGATTCTTTAACGCTGTGTTCAATATGTAGCTTATAGAAGATAAGGTTTGAATATGAATATTATGAATATTATGAATAGCTAAGCGTTTTCTTAAATAGCTTGCAAATTTTATGTCTTGCTGAACGATGATAACTTGCTTGGACAGACACTGAAGAAATCTTGAGATTTCTTTTGCTGGCTGAACCTTTTAAACTACGTCTTTTGTTCCTTTCTAGGACTGAATTATGGAGAAAAGAAAAAAGTACAGCTTATCGTGACTTACATCCATCTATAGATTCCATACCAGGTGTTCCAAAAAACAGTATACAAAAAGACAGTCTTGTTGATCGAGCAGCACTTCAGAAAATTTCTGCGCTTGAAGATGAGCTGACTTTTCTTCGTGCTCAGATTGCCACGATTGTTGCAGCACATACGCTGGGAAACATCCCATCACGTAAGCCTTTCTGGTTTGAAGCACACCAATTTTCCTTTTCTGCCTCAGAGGTCTTGTTCAAATCTAACCATGTCTCAGATACTGATATAAAACATTTCTAACTTCTTCAACTGAAGTTATGCCAACAAAATTTACTGAATGTAATTTTTTTCACCGTTTGTGCCCTTTGTTTCCCCCCTTTGCTTTCACTCTTCTTTTTATGGCCAGCTTGCTGACTGAATGCAGTTGATCCTAAGTGATCTTTATATTCTTTTCCATGTTTGTGAAGGAACTTAGTAACAACGCTATTAATAAACCACCAATTACTGTTTTTGTTTTTGTTTTTTTTTTTTTTAAAAAAAAAAAACAAACCTTAGACTTGTGTAACATTTCTGACAAGTTATCAAAATACTGGATAAAAATATAAGGAATTCAAGCTCAGGACTTAAATTGCAATTTAAATTGCAATGCCTAATTTTAAATGCTTTAAATTTAAATGCAGCAAATAGATGTCTAACCACCACTGGAGTATCTAAGGTAGTTGGTCTACAATATGAACTTCAATCTTGTGATTTTTTTTTTCCCTTAAGTTTTGAGGTCACAATTGTCTTGTATACCAACCCCACTGTGGCTGTTGAAACATTTGAACTGATATGAGAAGGTTCAGGGGCCTCTGTGCTTCAACTTTGTTGTTCTGCTGTCACGTTTTGTCTCTTCTCCATTGCACTCTGTATGCAGTTTTATAGTCTGATTTATGTGCTTTGTGGTTTTCTTTGCTGTTGCTTTATCTGGGTTATTCTAACCTTCAGACCATTGAGAATGAACTATGTGTAGTTGCAAGCTGCTTTCTGTTGCGGGTTTCTGATTTATCTAGTGCATAGATCAAAGATGCATCAGAGCAGCCCAGACCACCTCAAATCCATTATTTCATGTGTTCTGAGTCTGTGGCTTTGAAATCAAAATTGGGTTTGGTTTTAAATGTAATTGTTTTCTTCCGTGGTATAATGTGTGAGGTGTGTAAGAAAGTGCTTTTAGAGGGCCGCCTTATCTTGACTTAAAACAGTCATACAAGACGTTGCTTGGTATTGTTAATTGCTAAGGTACTACAGACTATTGAAAATAAAATCCCTGTTTTTCTTTCGACTGCATCCAGAAGCCTTTAAAACATTCAGCCTTCCAGATGGATCTTACCCAGTGCCAGCCATGACTTCTACGCCATTGTCCGTCTCTCACAATCACTTTGTAATTCCTTCGCCGCCTCCGCTCCCTTCTGGTGCACCATCTGCTGTTGGTGCTAGTAATTCAGCAATTGAACTCATAAAACAACGGCGTGCTGCAAGAAACAGTGCTTCGACTACAGCTGATAGTGCTGGTCACCAGAGGACAAAGAACATTCCTGGTATGATGGATGTTTTGAAAGACCTAAACAAAGTTCAGTTGCGTGCTACTGAGAGGTAGGTTGGAATTCAACTTGTGTCTGAGCTATCTAAGGCTGTGTAACCGTTACAGCATTTGAGTATAAGCAGAGAAAACCAAGATGAAACAAATCATTTAACATGCAGCTACTGCTGACAGACTGAAGTTGGCAATGTTTAAGTTCACGGTTTGGAATGTGACATGGCTTTCAGATGCGTTTGAAAAATGCTGAGCATCGCAGCATTTAAAACTGGTCTCCTGCACTAGTATACAAATCTCAGGTTGTTTGCATTTGTGTGTGTGCGTGACTTTTGTGTCCCTTTTTTTGTTGAGACTGGGTCTATCTGAAAATCACTTAAGTTACCTACACAATCACAGGAAACTGATCTGAACAAATACACTTTTCTTATTCACCGTGAAAGGACACTGAAAAAGTGTCTTAACATATCCAAAATATTCTGATACTACCTTCAAAGTGTTAAAGCAAATATGTGCTGTATCTTACTGAAAGTGTGTCATGAATTTAAATAGTCCAATTGGATTGAGATATTTTTCATGGTATGCCATCTTGATTTTAAGAACAGTTGACCTTACCAAAATGCTTTAGTAAAGACTGTAATACCTCTTCGTGTCAGTGTTGGTCTGCTGTGCTAGATGTGATACAAGTTGTCAGATGTCTTTTCTGAACTTCTGGAGCTGGAAAAGTATGCAAGAAAAATTGAATCTCTACTGAATAATAAAGACTCTTAACGTGGGAAGAATGTCACCAAAAATGATTGCGCTCTTATTTCAGCACTTCCTTAAGTGTGAGTTTTATCCCTGAAAATACTTAGCACAAGGCTTGGACAAATTATCTATATACAATTCTGGAGCATACCTTCATGCTTCTGATGATATATTTACACAGTAAGTAAAGCAAATACAAACTGCACTAAGGTAAAACTATTTCTTGATGTTTCCTTCCATGTATGGTGAAAGAAGAGAGCAAAATGTTTGTAACAACAGTTTTAACCGCCATCATGTTGAGCAGGGGCAAGCTGAGTAGGAAATGATAGGTGTGCATAGGAAACGCTATGGGATTTAGACATCTACCTGAATACTGAAGGTAGAACTTCACTGCCAGACTTGAGCTTACTGCTGTCATTGTGCGTTAGCAGCAACTCGTTGGTCTGGAAATCACACTTTCTGCTAGCACAAGTGTGCGTATATCTAGATTTGTTTCAAATATCTCAGTACTTAGGATGTTTTTTATGATTATTTTCTTGGCCTAGTCGCTAATTTCTATCTTTGATAGGCTTAGGGGTGCTAGGTGCTGTTTTGATTTTGTGGGTTTTGCAGTCTTTTGATTTTGTTGAGAACACTTTTTCATAAATTAAATTAGAATCGTAGAATGGCCTGGGTTGGAAAGGAGCTCAAAGATCATGTAGTTCCAACCCCCTGCCATGGGCAGGGACGCCACCCGCTAGATCAGGTTGCTCAGTCTTGAGTCTAACCTGGTCTTGAACACCTGCAGGGATATGGGGCATCTACAACCTCTCTGGGCAACCTGTGCCAGTGCCTCACCACGCTCTGAGTGAAGAATTTCCTTCTACCCTCTAATCTAAATCTCCCCTCTTTAGTTTAAAAACATTCCCCCTTGTCCTGTCATTATTCAGTTGAGGAAAGAGTCCTTCTTCATCCTTTTTATAAGACCCCTGGAAGTATTGATAGGCTGCGAAGTACAAAGTACTTTTTCTAATTCTTGTCTATAAACGTTTTGTATTTGTATGTTCAGTTGCTTGCTTGGAGAGAAAAACTCTTTGAAGCCTTTGTGCTAAATTTGATAATTTTTTTTTTTTGATGACGAAACTCAAGTTAAATGTGTTCTGTAAATGAATGGGACTTTCTGGTCCCCTGGATGAATATTTGACTTAAATGAAGTGTTTTTTGTTTTTTGTTTTTTTTTAATATAATTACTCTGAGAAATTTTGTAACTCTTTTTTTTTTTCTTCTAAGACTACAGGAAGGCATACTGTTCTGAACTGAAAATTAATGAAATTTAAGTCAAATTATGTTGTAAAAGGTTATGAAATACGTTAGTAGGAATCTCCAACTAATACGTCTTAATATAGCTTATGAATGAAACCTGCTATGCAAACTGTACTTTTTTTTTTTTCTTTTGCATTACTTTAGCACTATTTGTTGATTTGTCACTTTTCTTTAAGGAACAGCATCAAGTTTTATTTTTGAACTAAGAATCTGGCTGATAAGTTGTTAGGTGTACTGTTGTTAGCCCTGTTAGCCCTGTCTGGTTAATTGCTATAAAACAACATAAGCAGCATTATTTGTGCGATCAAGGATTTATAGGATGAAGATGTATACAAAAGTTGTCTCATGGGATTTTAGATCACTAAGCACAAGATTAAGGTCGGGAGATAATAAATTTTCTTTCTTTGTAGGTCACCTGGAGGCACTCCTCTTTCTAAACCCAAAAAAAGGCTAAGTTCAGACTGGGATCCAGTTGCTATACTAACTCATGCACTGAAACAGAAATTTGCACATAAATTTGAAGATGATGATGATTCACTGGACAAAGAAAATAGATCTTTTGATAGCTCCCCGTTTTCTAGTCCAGAGATCCCACTGGTATGTTTTTATATAAGAACATGTTTTTATATTCTTGAAATGACTGCAATTTTCATGGATAGTAGCAAGGTTTTTGAGTCTACAACTTTTCTACAATGATTTTAAGCCATCAGCTTAGTTGTTTTTTTTTTTTTTTTTTTCCAAGTATAATCAAGGCAGAGAATCCCAACTATTTATTATTATGAATGGATTTAGGCCGGTAAATGCTTTTCTAGATGCACCAAGAGGAAAAAAGCTAGACTGACTTTAAAAACTCAGCTCGTCGTTGGTTGAACTGTGGACGTTTGCTTGATAGTAACTAGCAGGCATTTGCATGTGGAAACGGTATGTGCAGTTAGTAATACCGACTATTAAATTGCCGACTAATTTTACAAACAAAGATGCCAGGAAGGTAACAGAGGTCAGCCTAGCATGTGCTGTGTGTTCAGAAAACAAAGCATTAGGTTTAGTGTCTTCCCTCTTGTGCAAGCATCATTTCCACATGATCTGCATCTTTATTCTGAATAAAGATTCTGAACATTGTTGCAGAGCCCCTGAAAAATACAGTTCTTTGCTATGAACAAGATGCTGGGTTCTGTAGAGCAGTCCGCAAGCTACTTTAACTTCTGCAGTCCAGCAGTACTGGTGGTTATTCACTAGAGACATCTGTAAACCTCAGAGCTGCTTAGATGAGACAGATAGAAATAGGTGGAAGTAATTTAAACCATCTCTCTCTGCTTAGCAATTATATCTTTTCATCTGTGAAATGAGCGAGATAAAGAATCTTATTTGGCACTGTTTTTTTTGTTGTTTTTTTTTAGCCTAATGGAGGAAAATAGTATTGGAAAACATGTGATGGAAATCCAGACATTCTTTGAAGGCTGCAGCTATACTCATGGCTAGTTGCATGACTGAAAATTTAAAGAAAACTAAGATGTGTGTTTCTTTTTCCCGCTATAACAATTCTTTGAAAAACTTCAGCTGGCACAGATTTTTGCAAGGAAAATGTAGCATTTATTTTATACACTGTAATGAGTCATCTTCTCTTGTACAGCCTATATAAATTTCCCTGTGACTTTTTTTAAGGAAAAATTGGAAACTTGTAAAAAGCAAACAAACAAAACAGCTAGGCTTACGTTTTGGATGCTACAGACCATTGCATTGTATAGCTAACATACCTGATTCTAGATATGAAGATTGAAGTTAGATCCTGGAAGAGCTTGTTTATGAATCATCTTTTGTTCCAGAATCTAACAGCTAAATTATAAAGCCTGAAAGAAGGATTAAGGCCAGCATGTTCAGGAGCAGATGAAGGAAGATGGACTTTTCTGGTTGAAACAGGGGCTTGATTGCATGATCATGCTTATTTTAATTGTTTATCCTTGAGTGTTCTGAAGAATAAACGCATGTAAAGCAATTTCACGGGCTTATTATCTTATTCATCCTAGGTTAAGTGAAATGCATAAATTCTCCCAAAGTACCTTTAAACAGCTTCTCCTTCAGTTGTCTTGGATATAATTGTATCTAATTCCATCCCTCCTGGCCAGGTTGGACGTTGCAGCCTGAAGTCAAATGCAAATTCTAGCCTCATAAGAACTGATGAAGTTAAACAAGTATCAACGTGGAAAGTGAGAGCTCAAATTTAACTGATGGAGACTTCTGAGGAAACTTCGTAGTGTGTGTAAGTGGCAGGCCCACTCTGTGAAACTGCTGTAATATGTTCTAGAATGTATCTGTCCTATGCTGTTAACGTTTGGGTTGTAGGGCTTGTGAAACTGCCTCTTCCTTCTCTTTAGTTTCCCAGCAGCCAAACTTGTGAATGTGACGCTTTGTGAGAAGCACACAACCAAAAAAAAAAGGGGGGGTTTGTTACTATGGAGCACTGTGTCTGAAACCTGGGAAACTGAGAAACGCAGGAAAGAAATGTTTGTGAAAGAAAGGTAATTATTTGTGTGGCAGCTTAGGTGAGCACTGTCTCTGTACTTCACTGTAAATACTGAAGAAGTGTAAACTTCTGGAGTGTGTTGTGTATAGCTGGCTGTATATAACTAATGGTAGCTAATACTGTGATAAAGTTTCCTCAGTTTTCTTTGCAGTCTACTAATGTAACTCCTTATTTCACGTGCAAGCAGTGTTCTAATTTGTCTTGAGTCAGTAGAGAAACTTTCATGTTTGTGAAACTTTGTCTTGCTGTAAGTATGCTACATGCTGTCTGTTAAATGCCTATAATATGGAGGAATTTTTCTTTTGAGACAAAAAAGACCTTGTAGAGAGATCTGCTAGCACATAGTCTAAATTCCATGTGTAAATAAACATTAATTGTATTGTCTCTCTGGCTTCTCTGTATAAAGTCTGTTTCATTCACAGAGTTTATAAAATAAAATTTCCTTTGTGTCATAGGTGTGTGTGGTAGTGACATTTTGTGTTGTGGAGTCTCTTGTATCTTAAGACCTGACCATGTTATAAAACTTCTTAATTTATTTTAGATAAATTAAAGAGCTTACTTTTTTCCTGTTAGAGGACTTGGAGTCTCTTGTTTACAAATTTGTTGTGATCCACTGCTTACGATAGCTGCCTTCACTTAATCTTTTGTCTAATGATCCAAATGTGTAAAAAAACCAAAATCTTATCAATTGAACTATGGATTGTGTCCCTTGTATGTACTGTGCACCTTCTATTTTCCTACCTTCTTACAGAGTAGAATGACATCTGGATTCCCTGTTACTGCCAAGTCTTATTTGCACAATTATTAGAAGTAACTGTTCAAATACCATACTTTTGTTTTAATTTCATAAGTTACCTTTTGACTAAAATTGGAGCTCATGACTTAACTATTGCCCTGTTTTCAGCTGGGAGGCTGGGTGTTTAACTGCAACAACTACTTTGTTTCTTAAATCATGTCTCCTAGATGTTTTTTCTTGAATTTGGTGATTTTTAAACTTTATGACATTCTCTCATTCCTTTCACAGTCCATAACAGCCTGACCTTACCTTTCTCTCTGCTTCTAAAATATGCATTTTCTACATTCTCTACCTGAACTTCAGAACTGCTGTGAAATCCACACAGAATAGCCAGCTTGGCCCTCTGCTTAGTAATCTTAACCTCCTCTGTCAAAGCTTTCAGTTGTCTTTTGTCTGCTGCTCTGGTCTTTGAAATACTAGGGCAGCAGGGAACAACTGTGAAGGAAGTCCATGAGCACCTGCAAAAGAGGATATGAGGGCAAGTGGGTCCTGTTGAGAGTAAAGCTTGTGAAAGAGCTCCCTTTTTTCAGCGTATGAAGAGGTGGAGCAAGCTCCCTCTTCTGCTATGTCAGCCCTCACAGAGCCAGGGCCTCCCTGCATTTGTGACCATTCTCTTGAGACTGACGAATGTGAAGGTGGAATTCCTGCTGTGAGAGACTTCGTTAATCTGGAAAGCTCTGGACAGTGTAGTCGTCTTTTCTATGTCAATTGCTTTATGTGATCGGCGGTTTCTTTTCTTTGGGAAGAACTATTAGTTTGGACTCTGTGTGTATATCTTCTGTTCTCTCCAGACTGCAGTTCACAGCACGGATTTTGGATTTGAAAGTGGATTCCCATGACTTTAGAAAGAAATTCTCTCCGCAATTTCTCTTGGTGTCACTTAAGCCAAGTATCTAGTGTCAGACTTCAGAAACATCTATAAATTTTAATGAGCTGTTTGGCCCTCCAGGTTATTGGGTAGTATCTCTGATTTTTGTGTCAAAGTGAATTGTGCTACTACGAAGTAGTCTGTATAGTTGGTATGCTTCCTTAGAGGTGTGGGGGAAAGTCATGGCCCTGTGTTGGATTTTTTTGTTCCCCAGCTATGTACCACCTATGTACATTAAGAGAACAGATTCTTTGTTTTATGTAGTTCCAGGTGTAAATTTGATGAGGCAATGAACCCTGGCATACCTTGAGGAGTCTGGGGGAGATATCTACTAACATCTGACAGTTTTCGATATCAAGAAGTTGCAAAATTTACAGTGATGTTCAGTAATGAAAATGCAAGCACCCCTTGCAGAGGAGATTTTTCTCCCTTTCAGAATGAATGAGACTTAGCTTTATCGCTTACTTTCTTTGACCAGAACATCTGTATCAACAACTTGGAAGCAACTTAATGTTCTCTAAGGTTATCTGTGCCCTGCTTACCTACAAATAAACTTCTCTACGTTTGGTCCCTGGATGAACTGCTCAGTGGCAATACAACTCCCAGCAATAGGAGGTGGTGGGTGAGGAGACTCAGGAGGATGTTCCAACAGACCAATACAGCATGTGATCTCTCGTATCTAAAGAAGTCTGGAAAAACATATTCTATCATTCCTGAGGAGATTTTGGGTGGGATTTCTCATCCAGGAGTTGCTGGGAGGTCTCTGGAATAAAAATTATTTTCCTCAGTAGAAAACCTGTGAAAGACCTATAGTATATCTAATTTTTCAATTGATAAAACCGAAACAAGATTTATTTTTTTTCCCCAAATGTTTTGAGTAAATAGGGCTAGAAGGGAAAGTGCAATGTGGCTGAGTAAAAGCACTCTAACGATTTTTCCCTAGGAGACTCTAAGAGATTTATATTTTGCATCTGAGCTTCCCATTGCAAGGAGACTAATAAGTAACATTACCTGAACTGTAAGAATATCACTTTTGCTGACAAGTTCCCGTAAGATACGAGACCTGTCTTGATAGTTATTACCTGTGATGAGCAACTTATGTGTAGCTTGTCATGTTTGTCTTTTTAGCTACAGAGTATGGAGGAAAAGCACAGCTGAGAATGTGCAACAGTATCCGCTGCCCTCAGTCTATTCCTCTTTTCAGGAACTGATTGCATTGTTCTTTAGTCCTACTAAAATAATTATATACGTGGCTCTTGCAAAAACCTAATTGACAAAGGTATCTTGTTAAAAAGGTTAGACTTTGCCTTTCTGATCTGAACTCTTGGGGTAAGTCCTGCAGGCAAATAACTGTTTAGTAACAGCGCTAGTAAGGCCTTCAACCAGATTTCACTTCTGCTTTATCTGAAATCTGTTTACTAGTGGTTCTACGTGTCGTGGAGACATTCATGATCTTGATTCCTACGATAGTTTCAGAGAACAGATCCCCAGGTAACCTGATAATATGTTTTTCACAGTGACACTGGCTTCAGCTACATCTGTATTACCTTTTGGGTTTATCTAAATCCATGAATTACGTGTATGATTCTTCAGAGCATTGTTTTTGCATGCTTGTGTGAAACTTGAAAAGTTTGCAGATTCTGTTCCAATACTTAAGACTGCCACTGTTTGTCTGAAAGAAAAATAGAAAAAAACTAAGCCTTCATCAAGCTTTCCAGTGGTCAAAATAGGCGTTATAATCCCTCTGGCATGAGAGAAATAAGTGAAAATTTGACATTCAGATTATCCTCAGTCATTGGCGTGATTTGAGTCAGCAACTTGTGGTTAAAGAGTTGCTTTAAGATGCAAGACCTTATTATTACAACTCTAAGTGAGAAAATACAGTTGTTGTTTTCCTGAACAGTATTGTCCTCAATATTAGCAATTCAAATTTTTTTTTTCTCTTTCTCAGGCATTAGTATTCATGATGCTGACCAGTTTGGCATTGAGACTGTATTGCTATGTACAGTCTTATGTATAGTTTAATAAGTATTAATAAAGAATAACTTTATTTTTTTTATTTGTTCATTTAGACATTGAGATTTTATAATAAATCCCTTCATTTTGTAAATATAAAAATGGTTATAAAATATTAAAAAATGTTCTTCAACATAATTTATTAATAACATTATAAAATCACAATTAGAGTAAGTTACTCAATATACAAGGTCAGCTAACTTCAGGTGAAATGTCTTGACAATTGTGCAAAGGTTTTTGAAAAGAACTGATGCGAACAACAGTTCCTTTAGGGATTTGATTCAGCCTTGAAGACTTGACGGTTCTCTTAAAGTTTTAATGACAAACCTCTAGAATTTGAAAACTGACAGGGTTCAAGACTAAAACCAAGCAGGTTTTCACATACATGTATTTTTTATCCTACTTTATATGCCTGACATTTTATAAATTTCTCTTCATGTGTCAGCCCACAGCTCATTCTTTTCCCTTTTATCTTGTTTAGGAAAATTATTGCCAGATACAGAAAATGCTTCTTGAAACTTTTGAAGTGTAAGTCTAGGCATTAATTACCAAATTCTTTCGAAGTACCTTTAAAGTGAACTTTTCATAATTGACTTTGTAGAGACTAAATGGTAGTTAAAAGATTTATAAGACTAAAAGGACACTAACTCCTATTAAAATTATTGATTTTGTGTCTTGATTCTGTTTGAGTTCCAGACTACTGAACCGATTCATATTTTTGGAGGTATTTTGAAGGAACATAATACCCTTTATCAGTTCTATTTTAAAGCTCAAACTTTTGCTTCTTTTTCTTTTCAAAAACTTTTGAAAATCTTTTTTCATGGATAAAATCTACACAAGGTGGGTGTGCGCTTCTTATTCAGTTATATTTTTGCTGTACTTACATAATTTAGTATAATTTATCAGCGAAGCCATTGTTGTGTTTCTTCAACAAAAGTACTAAATTTTTTTCCTTTGTTACACAACTGCTGGCATGCAATAGCATATATTTTTGTAGAATATACATATTGTAGTTATATTCCATTCAGATAACTGACCAACCTCTTGTCTCAATATTTCTTCCTTGGTTAGCACAGTCAGACTGTCTTCCTTGGACACTGTCTCCTTTAAGATTTACTGTTTCTAAACTAAAGGTTATTAAAAGAGAATATTAATCCTCAGGGGGTAAAAGAAACATATTAAAAATAAGAAGAGAGCAGCTGTTATAAAAAAGCACATTTAAACCATCAGGTTCATCAGCAAGTATGTTGGCTTTAATTAACAAAAATAGATCTGCCGCTGAGAAACTGGAAGTAGGTAAATTTCATAGTGATAGATATGTGAGCTTCCTTCAGAGACCCTCACTGTACTTAAAATTATCCAATTTAATTTCAAAGATTTGTGTGGTAAGTATGTAGCTTAACTAGAAGGAATAGGATACCTGCTGTAAATCACCGATGGATGTATAAAGAGGGAAAATTTTCACTTTTCATATATTGTTGAAGTATGAAGCTGAAGCTACTGTAAAATGTATAACAAAAAAGGACAAGCATCGGAAAGTAAGTATAGAATAGATTTTTTAAGAAAAAGAAGAATCTAAAAAAGTTATCAAAAATAATGGACATGGTGTGGGAAAGAAAAACTCAAGTTATAAAAAGAAAAAAGACATGGACTATGTCTTGTTACATTTATCTGTTTATATAAATAATTCTGGTTTTATTTCTTGCAGTTTGACTGACAAATCAAAGAATCACAGAATAGCCGAGGTTGGAAGGGACCTCTGAAGATCAACTAGTCCAACCCCCTACCGAGCAGGATCACCTAGAGCACATTGTGCAGGATGGCATCCAGGTGAGTTTTGAATATCTCCAGAGAATGAGACTCCACAGCCTCTCTGGGCTACCTGTTCCAGTGCTCTGTCACCCTCACAGTAAAGAAGTGCCCTCTCATATTCAGCCGGGACTTCCTGTGCTTCAGTTTGTGCCTGTTGCCTGTTGTCCTGTCACTGGGCACAACTGAAAAGAGACTGGCTCCACCCTCTTGACACTCTCCCCTCTGATATTTATATACATTAATGAGGTCTCCCCTTAGTCTTCTCTTTTCAGGCTAAACAGGCGCAGCTCTCTCAGCCTGTCCTTGTATGACAGGTGCTCCAGTCCTCTCATCATCTTCGTAGCCCTCCTCCGAACTAGCTCCAGTAGCTCCATGTAACTCTTGTACTGGGGAGCCCTGAACTGGACACAGTACTCCAGGTGTGGCCTCAGCAGGGCAGAGTAGAGGGGGAGGATCACCTCCCTTGACCTGCTGGCAACACTCTTCTGAATGCACCCCAGGATACCTTTGGCCTTCCTGGCCACAAGGGCACATTGCTGACTCATGGTCAGCCTGCTGTCCACCAGGACTCCCAGGTCCCTCTCTGCAGAGCTGCTCTCCAGCAGGTCAGCCCCCAGTCTGTACTGGGGCTTAGGGTTATACCTCCCTAGGTGCAGGAACCTGCACTTGCCCTTGTTGAACTTGATGAGGTTCCTCTTGGCCCAACCCTCCAGCCTGTCAAGGTCCCTCTGAAAGGCAGCGCAGCACTCTGGAGTATCATCCACTCCTCCGAGCTTTGTGTTGTCAGCAAACTGGCTGAGGGTGCACTCCATTCCATCATCCAGATCGCTGATGAGTAAGTTGAACAAGACTGGACCCAGTACTGACCCCTGGGGGACACCGCTAGCTACAGGCCTCCAAGAACGGCTTGGGTTGGAAGGGACCTTAAAGATCATCTAACTCCAACCCCGCTGCCATAGGCAGGGATGCCACCCACCAGATCAGCTTGGCCACGGCCCCATCCAGCCTGGCCTTGAACACCTCCAGGGATGGGGCATCCACAGCTTCTCTGGGCAACCTGTGCCTCACCACCCTTCTACAGTGAAGAATTTCCTCCTAATGCCTATTCTATCCTCTTCTGGTTTAAGACCATTCCCCCTTGTCCTATGCCTTCTTATGGGTAAGAGGTATAAATGGTATAAAACAGGCCTGCTTTTTACCCCAGATGAAGCTCCTTTCGTCTGAGAAGCTTCCTGTGCTGCTCTGTGGAGAGCAGCCCATGCTGCAGCAGTCAGCTCCTGAAGGACTGCACCCTGTGGTACGGCTCCTGGGCTGGCAGTTCTCAGGCCATCAGACATTCCTTCTGCCACAGGCTCAGGAGATGTTTCCTCTCAGCGTTTTTCCAGTTAGGGCATGGCCACCCTTATGGCTGCTGCCCTCACCCAGTTGCCCAATCTCATGATAATTTCCCATCCCCCCAATGACTTCCATCTGGGTTGCTTTTTAGGATTTATTTATGTTTTTTCCTTAAACACGGGGCCCAGCCTGGCGGCCTGCATGGTCACCAGCCCCTGGCTCCTCCTGCTGGGCCCTACGCAGCCACGATGTGTCCCCAGCATTGGTGTTCAGTGGGGACCGGGACCGTCTGCGCCCATCCTGCTCCCAGTGCCAGGAGAAGCTGCGGACGAGCTGTCATGGCATGGAGGGGCTTTGCTCCCTTCGCCTGGGCGAGACACTGCGGGACTGGTAGCTGGAGGGGCTCCACCGCCACTGCTGCCGCCGCCGCCCCAGCCCTGCGTTGCGTTGGGCCCTTCCCCGAGGCTGGCGAGCCGAGGCATCCCTCACAGGGTGAGGCACCAGCCTCACGATGGCCAAGATGGGCCGGCAGCAGAGCGGGCAGGTGGCTCTGTGGGCGGCCCACAGCTGGATGCACTCCCTGCAGAAGGAGTGCCCGCAGGGGTCCACGCGAGCTGCATCAGCCAGCGGGCCCAAGCAGATGGTGCATGACTCCTCTCTGGGGGCCTCCGCTGGCAGCTCCTGGTGTGCCTGGCTCATGGTGCCTGCCTCTGTCGTGGCGTGGAGGTGATCGTCTTCTGTGGGATGCTGCTCTTATGACAAGCAGGTATCAAGCACCTCCGGTCGTCAGCACCTCCCTCGCGGGTCTCTGGCAGAATCTCAAAGAGTCGCGGCCCACCAGCAGCACGTTGACGCCTTGCACTCCACCAGGAAGACCTTGATGCCTTGCCTGCAAGCAGAGGGACCACAATATCTTATGTGCCACCAGAAGGAGCTTGACATCTTGAGTTCCACCAGAAGGACCAGGGTGCCTCACCTGCCACGCAAAAGGATCTCGCGTTTCTCATGCCACAGGAAGGATGTCTCGTGTGCCACCGGAATGACCTCGACGTCACGCCTTCCACTAGCAACACTTCCAACTCTCACCTTCCAGCAGTAGGATCTCAACCTCTTGAGTGCCACCAGCTGGACTGGACGCAGGCTGGACGCTCAGGCTACTTATGGCCAGCTGCCTTTTGTGAGGCCATAGGGTGACAGTGACACTCTGGTGACATCACAAGGCTCTTGGGGTGCCCCTGATGGCAGCACTTAGGGAATTAACGTGACTGTTGTGAGAAAATGCTGACATGAAATGGGTGCTCCAAGCTGACGAGAGCAACATCTGCCAGGCTGGGGTCCAGGCCGGGAGCTTGTCCTTTGGCCTGGGAACTGCGCCTGGGAGCCAGGGATGTCCTTGATGTGCAGCTGGACACCTGGGCACCGGAGACATCCTGAAGAGACAATCAAGGAGGACATAACAAGAATCTGAGGAACAACTTATTACCTGGTAAGGTGATACAGAGCCTGGGCATGAGGAAATTGGCCCAATAAAGTGGGAACATGCATGAGAAATCAAGAGTTGTTTAAAGAATATCAGGAACATCATCAGCTATTGGCTGTCCAAGGAGGATAGTAGAAATGAACAGCATCTCTTGGTTACCTGAAGTGGTGGTGTCATAATAGAATCGTCACAGAACCACAAAATCACAGAATGGGCAGGGTTGGAAGGGACCTCTGAAGATCATCTAGTCCAATGCCCCTGCCAAGCAGCATCACCTAGAGCATATTTTGCAGGATGGCATCCAGGCGGGTTTTGAGTATCTCCAGTGAAGGAGACAACAACCTCTCTGGGCAACCTGTTCCAGTGCTCTGTCACCCTCACAGTAAAGAAGTGCCCTCTCATATTCAGCCGGAACTTCCTGTGCTCCAGTTTGTGCCCGTCGCCTCTTGTCCTCTTGCTAGGCACCATTGAAGAGTCCAGCCCCATCCTCTTGACACCCTCCATTCAGATATTTATATACATTAGTGAGGCTTCTCCTCAGTCTTCTCTTTTCCAGGCTAAACAGACCCGGTTCTCTCAGCCTGTCCTCATACAACAGATGCTACAGTCTTCTAATCATTTTTTAGCCCTCTTCTGAACTGGCTCCGTTAGTTCTATGCGATGTGTAAGACACAGTCTGGAAGGGTCCTTGAAAAGCCTTTTCCTCTCTTGGTGTTTGTAATTGTTTCAGTGGTTTATATCCATGTATATCATGTTCCATACATACAGCTTAGACCATTTTGTTTACCAGCCCGCTGTCTAACTGCTGAAATAGTTTTAACAATATATAAAATTATGTTGTGGATAAAGGCTAAAGAAGACAGCTGTGTCCATTTGGGAAATATTTTGTCCATTTCTGTATTGTTTGCCCAGCTTATTTTCAAATTCTTGTGCTTCAGAAATACTTTCTCCCTTAATATTTTCTCCCTTTAATACCAGTCACTGAAAAAAAAAAAATTCTATTTATCATCCATTTTACAATTTATTTTTTGTATCTATAATTATTTAGCAAAGGACTGTTTTGTCTGTTCATCTGTGGGCATGTGTTAATAAAATAACTATTTTCTCTATAATATATATAACACACAATATATAAAGATAGAAGAGAGCTATATCTTCTGTATAGTAATATAAGGTAACTGATACTAACCAATGTATCCTTAATTCAGTTACAAATAAATAAAGTCATTTGGCCTATGTTTAACAGAACTAGAAAATAATTGACTGAAAATCAGAGAACTTAATCTATCAAGAATAATTTCTAATTCAGAAGACTTGATGAACCTATTTGGGAAATTTGGGCAGTTAATTGTGAATATGAATCCTAATTCATTCAAATGTACATGGAAACACCTAAAATGGATATTTGAACTTGCTGTCCTAGCATAAATGATGTTTCTAAAACCTGTGTTGCTTAAGAGACCTTATTCTTTAAACTCAGACGTTAATGTTTTGCAGTTGGAGTTTGGAGTAGTTGTTTGACTTGCAATATCACAACTTTGTTTTAGCTAGCTATTATCTAGCTACTCAGCTGAGAGACATTTTTGATTGTGCTAGACATTAGTTTCCAGAGTATTATTTATTTAGAGAATTAGTTCTAACAACTACTTATAAGAATCAAAAGGCCATTCTTCTGGTAGTCATTATTTTTCCCAATAATCCTGTCAGCAGGATCGTTCCTTCTGCAATGGGAATTTGATTTGTTTTGTTTGTTGAAAGAAAACAATGGGATCCATTTGTTCCAGCTATATTTGTAGTCCTCTTTACATTTTTGTTCAGGTTGTTTGCCTAAAAGGCTGAAGAAGGCTCGAAAAGCAGGTTATTTATATGTGTGAGCAGAAGTGTTCAGACTTTCATTTTTATTGTTATTGGAATAGAAATACTCAAACCTCTTGTTTAAGACTAATAGAAGTATTTAATTTCCATGGGTCAGAGAATCAAAAGCAGGAGTCTGAATTGCCCTTTTTAGACAACATGGTGTGCAGGGATGGAGTTGGAACTGGCTGCAGTAAACTCCCTTACCAGCAAAAAACACCTTAGAATAAAACAACTTTGAAGTTTCTGAAAATATTTGATGAAAATCTTTCATATATTCTGTGGCTGAACTGCATGTACTGAACCACAAGAGAGCAGTGTTTTACCAGATCTGTGCTGTAAATCTTAAATTTAAAAGTAATTTTACTTTGTCAGTGATAGATCTAACAGGAAAATTTAATCCCTTTATATTTTTATCTTTTAGCGATTCTCACTAGATCATAGAGGCACATGTTTCTAACTTACTAGTGTTACAATGAACTATATTTATTGTACTTGGATTAATAAAAAGTCAACATCAAGCTAATTTCTTCTTATGCACAAAATCTGCTACTTCATTTTCCTCAATGTTCAACATCTAGAACAGACAGAAGATTTTATGTGGTGAATTAAAGAGCTTTGTCTAGCAGAAAGCTTTTCCTGAAGAAATATCCTTTCATATCCCATGTTAAAAAGACTTGGAGAAAATTTCTGTCTGTGATGTAGTACATAAATAATGACAATTGCCTCTGAATTGAATAGATTTTTATGAATAACTTTTAGATTCTACTAGAGAAAATATGTTGCTACTTTCTGATTCAATATCAAAGGGACCATCTGGCATAAAAGAATTACATTTTTCTTTCAGATGAAAGATTGTACTCCGCTCCTATCAGTATGCACACCCTTTGCTCTTCAAGTGTAAATAATGATCTGAATGAATTTAGGTGCAATCTTAAGACTAAGTAAGAGTAAGTTTGCAGTATTGGTCAAAGTTCAACCTTCACTAATGCTTCTGCATCACTATTGATCTCATTAGAGTTGCTGCAGTGAAACTTAACACAGCATTTGTCTCCGGTTTAAATAAGTTTACCTATCCTATATCACCTTGAACTATGAAGAACTTGGGATATGGTCCATTGGTCTGCTGCAAGAGACTAAGCTGAAAACAGAAAGATTTCATCTTCGTGAAGTTAGTTTTATGATATTTTGCTGAATTTGTAGAACATAATCTAGAAATAAAATACAGCTTTTTAAGTGAAGGTATCTGAATTTAAGTGAAGGTATCTGTTTCTGCCTTATGTTTCAGAATTAGAGCCACCTGCTGTAATGCAGAGCGAGCCACTGAGCAACAGCTGCTGGTAAAAAGGAGTACAGAGAAATACAAAGTAAGCTTAGTTTTAGTTTCTTCACATTGTGTTGTTGCCTTGCAGTTGTTTGATGCGCTGTGATCTTATAGTATACAGACTGTAGTTCCTTTTTTTTTTTTTAAGGTAGTGAGAACTGTAGAAATATCCTTTAAAAGTTACAAAACCACAGCATTTGTCATTGAGGTTGGTTGTCTGTGCTACTACTGGTGAGTTTTTTCTTTGTCTTTCAGATTGCTGTTATTCTGCATGTGCATTCTGTTGTTTGTTACTTATTTTGTCTGGATGGTATTTTAGTTGTCTTTCTTCCATTACCCTTTTTCTAATAATTATATTGCTTGAATTGTATACCATATTTGACTGCCATCTACTGAGGCAGACTTGATAAACCAGGCTGTTTTTGTTATGCTCTTTGCTTGTGAGGAAGTGTTTCTGAATAAAGGTCAAACTCAACGTTCTTGTTTTTAATTTTGTTAAGTTAGGAGTTACCGTACCAGCATGTATAGTGGGAAAGTGATCTGAAAGTCAGTGTGTTTTGTAATAATAAAAATATCTAGTTTGAAGTTTTACTTTGATTTGACTCAGGTAAAATGTGGGCATTATCAGCAGCTCCTGTTCCTTATCTGCCCTTTTGACCATTCAAATGTTTTTGAACTGGTTGTGTTTGCTTCTATTCCTCTTGTATTCTGTCTGTGTTTATACAGGTTATAATAAGGTTTTGCTTGTTGTGGTTCTACAAGGGTCTTTTTTTTTTGTTTCTCCAAAACTTCTAGTAAGTCTTCAGTCCTTTAGTTATTTCTCAGTAATGGCATAGACTTTTTAAAGATGTGAAGAGTATGCTTTGTGTTTTGTATGTTAGAACAAAGAAGCTGCTAGTGAAACTGATCTCTACAAAATAGTCTGCTCTATAACCTAATTTATCAGTATTATGTTTTTTTCAATGTTCAATTAGAATTTTGAGGTCGCAAATAAAGGAATATTAACATCTGGTAAGCTAAGCAAAAAGAATTAGGGAGATCCCGCTACGTGCTTTGTAAGCTACTAGAGCTGTTGCTAGGAGAATAGCCTGTTAACAGTACCCTAAGCTACTAGTTGCCTGGGGAACCCACGGAAACTTGCTCTACTCCTACACAGCTGTACAAATTTGCTATCTCTTTCTTTCCCGTAGTCTTCCTTCTAGCATAAGAAGAGCTATGGAGGAAGGAGGTTGCATTTTGATCATAGGACCGAGTCCTTATTCTCTAGCGTACAGATCTCCCTCACAATCAAGACCAGCGATATGTGGTCAAACCTTGACTGAGCACGATAATTGTGAAGAGCTGACCTGATGTGAGCTGAGGGTCATGAACATCACGTGTGGTAATGGTCACTTGTGCTTTAATTTGGAAATTATTGCTGATCAGTTGATTAAACAAGAATTAAAGTCTCACAAATTCCATAGATTTTAGGAAGAAAAAAAAGTATTTACTTTAAAAAAACAGTCACTATTTAAGCAATTCTTCTCTAATGGAGGAATAAGTTAAACCTTGATGGTTAGGAGAGAAATAAAAAGACAAACAAACCTTAAACAGTGGATGCTTAACCAATGTGAATCTGAGATTTCTAAAGAAGCTGGCTGAAGAAGGTCTCTGGCCCTGTATGTTCATTTTGCATAAACCTTGGAAAACTATTGTGGTATCTAAATTTTCTTTTTAAGTAGAGTAAACCAGGTAACTTTAAATCAATTAGCATGTGTCTAGTTCTAGGCAAAAAGATTGAATATGTGTGGTGGGATCCTACTGCAGCTTTGGAAATGTCTAGGTAATTACTGGATTAATCTCATGTATCTTTGTTAGAAAATAGATATTTTAAATTATGTTTGACAAAAAATAGCTGTAATATAATGTGTATTGTTAATTAAAACACAGCATTCATATTATCCATAAATACATGTTAAATAGTTGTAGAACTGATTAAATGCCAGATAATATTAAGTAAGGAAGTGTTTCCGCTAAGGTTATAGGGAATTCTTCTAGGTTAATGAAATTACATACTTTTAGTAATGAATTTGTGGATAATTAAAAAAAAATACATTTTGAGAAACAGTGAAGATGGGAATGATGGCAAATGATAATACTGTAGCAAATTAGGTCCTCAGAAACAGAGTATGTTCTAGTACAGTTGGATGGAAAGCGATAAAGGAGTTCTGTTCAAATTGTGTGAATTTATAGTTTGTGCCTGGTATTTTTCAGAAACAGAAAGTCTGTTTCTGTTTACAGTGACACGATATGGCTGTGAATGCATGAAGAGAAATAATAATAAAAAAGGTACTAAAAAACTCTTTTTCTGACGGAGAGAAACATAATAGTAACCAGTAGCAGGAAGTGAAAGCTAAATAATTTAAGTGAGAGTTCATTTCAACAGTGAGGATGACATCCACAATAGGAAGTGGTGACTTTTCATTACTTGTTCTCTATACTATAACCTAAAACTAATTTTAAAGTGAACTCTCTACAGAGTTCTAGATGATCAAGACTTATTACATTTAAAAGCTCAGGTCTCAGGTACGTGAATCTGTTAGGTGAACTTTCTAAGAGAT